>NC_060083.1:295000-1683333 GCF_922984935.1 Meles meles | reverse complement strand
CTGGAAGTTCTGTGGACAAGGCTCCGCCGAGCGGTCCGGGCTGGCGGGTGCAGAGCACCGGGGGCGTGCGGAGGGGCAGGTGCAGCGAGAGCCGCAGGGGGCTGCTGTCTCTCAGCGGGATTTGGCTGCGGGAGCCGTCCCAGTGCTTTTAGGCGGAGGTGCGCTGTGAGCCGCTGCGGGGTGGAAGCCGGGGCTTGACAGCAGCAGAGAGTAGCGTGGCCGCTGGGAGAGCCCGGAGAGCCCCGCAGACTGCTGCACCTTTCTTGTTCTGTTTTTTCTTTTCCTGAGAATGCGGGCCCGAGCTGCAGGGAAGGTGGGGGCCAGGTAAGAGAAAGGTAGAGTTCACCAAGCTTGGAGCTGCTTGAACGGGAGACCAAACGGATGGATGACGGTGAAGTCACTCCGGCAGGGAGTGCGGGGAGCAAGGCTTTGGAGCAGAAAGGTGGTGAGTCAGTCCCGTGCTCTCCGGAGAGATCTAGGCCGCAGAGGTGAGGGGGGTACTTGGAGGGGGAGAGTGGTCGCTGGGGTGCGTACACAAATGTGAGGACTACGGGCCGTGGTGAGCCCTGGCTGTTCCAGGAAACCAGTGAGTCTCACCCTGCATCAGGCGCTAAGTCCGTACGGTGCAGCGGCGGACTGAACAGAATTTTCAAAGATGTGAGGAGTAGAGGGTCCAGCGTGGCACCTTGGGGAACTCCACACTCCATCCCTCTCCTTTAAGGGACGAAAGAGAAGCAGGCACCCACAGAACAGACTAGGAGTGGGAGGGAAGCCGGTTCACTGAACGAAGCGGTCGAGTGTCCAGTGGTCCGCGGCGCGGCTGAGGCGGAGCTCGGGGAACTTGAGCACGACGCGGCGGGGCTGAGCCCGGTGGCTGCACAGGGAAGGCGGGAAGCGGGTCGTGGTGGGTCGGGCAGAGTACGTAGGAGGTGAGGAGTTTAAGTCCGCGAAGACTGCTATCTCGAGAGACATTGTTAAGAAGTAAAGAAGTGCGAGGAGACGGTAATTAAGAGCACCGCGCGGATTTGAGGTGTGAGAAAATGGAACGGGTTTATGCGCAAAGGGGAAGAAAACCAGAGGAAAGGGAGAGGGTGAGAGGGTCAGGGGCAGAGGGAGCTGGTGCAGGTCTCTGAGGAGGTGGAGGGGCGGAGGCCGAGCAAGGAGAAGAGCCTCCCGCTCAGATGCGGGGCTGCAGGCCGGTTGACGAAGGCGGGGGAGGCTTGAGAAAGGGCCTCAACCGCTCGGAGTCGCATCTCAGCGTGAGCACTCTTTAGCCGTGTGATCTCAGGCGAATTTCCTACACTTCTGAGCTGTTTGTTCGTATCCACGTATGACGCGGGTTTCCCACCAGGACTGGGCTTAGGGAAGACATGGAAGGCACCCAGTGGTGTGTAGTCCATGGTAGACGGTCGGTCACGTTAGTCTTCCCATCGTCCTTTCCCTTTGTTACCTAGACACTGACGGGCTCTTTGAAAATTGTATGTCATGTGTGTCTCACACACACACACGCACGCACGATCGGAGATCTGACACAGATTTCCTGGCACAGTGACATTCGAAGGAGCGCTAGCAGTGCATTTAGGACATGGGTTTAAGATTAAAGGGCATTGTGTAGTAGTTTTCCTACAGAAATAGAAACGAAGGTTAAACAAGGTCATAGAGGACTTAACACAATGAATTAGGAAGTTCATTGTTTCAGAAGACCATTGTGTAACCAAGACATTTAATTAGAGGTGTCACTTGAGTCCTTGAACTAGGCAAATGCCACAGGACATACAACTGCTTACATCTGTGTATTTGCTTATATACCTTTTATGTGCTTTCCTTTCCTTTCCTGTCCTGTCTCCTGCAAACCCACTCCTCCCCCTAACAAAAGAAGAACAAAAGGACCCACAGCCTGTAAGGTTTTCCAGATCTTGCTTTCTGTGAGCATACATAAATCTCCAGGCTTGAACGTAGTTCTCCTTATCGATTTATTTACTTTTTTGCATAACGTGGTCTCTTGCTTTCCTGTTTATAATGTTTTCTTCACTGGAGGTTTAAACCTTTTTAAAATGTGCGCAGGATGCTGTTAGTCTAAATTCCCTGGACATAGTGTTTTAGTCATCGAGTGAATAGTTATTGCGTACCTGCTTTGCTAGGCCAAGAGCCGAAACTGGGCATGTTGAGATGATGAAAACACACCTCAGAAATTTCAGGAGAGGGAGACGTGTACGTGATAAGTGGTATGATATATTTTTAAGTATCGTTTTGGAAAACATTTTAGAAGTCTTTATATGAAGACACTTTAAACTGTGCTTTTCTAAGGGAAAGATTTTCCGAAGAGATTTTTCTTCCCCAAATTTTAAGATGGAATTAACTTTATGCCCACTTTTATGAAGACAGTATTCCTTAGTCTAATGGCTATTCTGACGTGCATTTTATTACTAGGCCAGTTTTAATTTTATGTTGTTAATTTTAGTCCCTTCCAGATACGCAGCACATTCAGGAAGAAAACTTACCCTCCCCACCACTGGGTCCTCCCAGCTACCTACAAGTGTCCAAAGATTCTGCCAGTACTAGTAGCAAGAACTCTTCTTGTGACACGGATGACTTTGTTTTGGTTCCACACAACATCTCGTCAGACCACTCATGTGAGAATCTTTTCTACTTGTACACATTATATTTCTTAATTTACTAGACTAGCATTTACTTTTAACCTTTATATCATGCTCTCTCGTGCAGGGCACCTTTTCAAAGGGGCACTTCATTTAGTTGTGTGAATTCCCAGAACTATATACCTACCATTCTAAAATCTGCTCAGTCATCTTCCGTGAAGCAGTAACTTTGGATTCTGAAGGTAGATGAAAAGTCTGTAGGAAATGATTTCAGATTCTGTTCGTATCCACACAGAAAGGAATAGAAAAGTCAGCAGAGTTAAAGGAAGACCTCTGTTGCAAAAACCACCTTAAGAGTCAAGGGGATTTAAAACCAGTCTGGATGCCCTTCAGAAGAGACTGGCATGAGGTCAGGAATGAGTTTCACAAGTGCATGGGGAGAATTTTTATAAAGGAAGCAGAATCCAAGTTGACTAAATATGGTCCGGGCTCTGAGGAGCAGCAAAGGGCACCAGAAAACCTACAAAAATGAAGTTAGACAAAACCGTCAAGAAAGAAGGAACTGTGGTTTGGCGGTGAAGGACTGGGATCAGAAAATCTGGAAACTGGGTTCCTTCGATAATTGAGCAGTATCAAGTTGGCCATGTGCAGGTGGTTGGAGAAGTTCGTGTCCAGAGGTCGGCGTAGTTGTTTGTCCGATACTGATGGCACGGCTGCTGCCGTGAGGCCAGGCCAGGTGTGAAGGCCGTGGTCCCCGGAGCATGCGCTTTGGGGGTGCATCCGCTGGGGAGCGGGGAGCAGGGACAGGGCTGCAGGAGAAGGTGGGGCGGTTCACCGTCGGTGCTCCGACAGCTGGGAGTCCCCTGTGAAAACCCAACATACAGTGGTTTTCTTCTATTTTAAAAAAGAAATTAAGACTTTAAAAATTATGTAGTATTTCAAGCAGGAATAATACAGCAGATACTCAAATCCACCCCCATTCTAATTTTATTTATGTCAGTGTTGTTTTAGATGTCTTTTCTTAAGGATAAAAAATGCTATATGGGTACAGCTAAAGTCCTTTTCCTTGTTCCACTCTTGCCAGAGGTTAATTCTTCCTGTAGATTTTTTTTTATACTTCCGCATATCCTGTATCTATAAATAACGTATGGTGTTCTTGTGTTTTTACAGTTTTAAGTATATGGTATAAGGAACGTATCTATAGCTTGGTTTTTTATTCATGTTTTTGTTATGTACCTAGATACATATCTAGATATGTATGCAGTTTATTTTAATATCTGAAATTTACAGTATAACTGTATTTTATGATACGACTAAACCACACATTTTTCCATTTTTTGCTGAGGGTGACCTGGATAATTTCTATCTTTTCACTGTTCAAAGTGTATTGTAACAGATGTCCTTGTATCAGAGTTTCTTCCACATGGATGCTCTAGAAATTTTCAACTTCAGATCTATAAAATATTGGTACAGACAAGCTGTAGGCAATCAGTAGTTTGTGCCATGCTGCCCCAATGGAATAATGGTGACTTCTAAAGATTTTTTTTTCATCTTTAACTTTACCTGGAATTCACTTTTGTAGATGGAATAAGGTAGGGACCTTAGTATTGAATATTCTGTCCTTTCTCTATTGATAGACAATTCCAGATTTGTCCTGTTAGGTTTATATGAAGAATTGGGTTTGTTTTAAGGTGTTCTATTCTGTTGGTCTATTTGTCTGTATTATAATCATTTTTAAATTTGTGTGTGTGTGTGTGTGTGTGTGTGTGTGTGTGAGATGGGGGGGGTGGGGAGGGGTGATGGTAGAGAGCATTTTAGTTTTCTTTGGAATCACCCTGGCTACTCTTGACCAATTTTACCCCCATGTAGTCTAATATCAGCTTGACAAATCCTACAAAAAAACATTTGGGGATTTTTTTTTTTTTTAAAGATTTTATTTATGTATTTGACAGATAGAGATCACAAGTAGGGAGAGAGGCAGGCAGAGAGAGAGGAGGAAGCAGGCTCCCTGCCAAGCAGAGAGCCCGATGCGGGGCTCGATCCCAGGACCCTGGGATCATGACCTGAGCGAAAGGCAGAGGCTTTAACCCACTGAGCCACCCAAGCGCCCCACATTTGGGGATTTTGATGTGAATTTGATTGGTTGATTTTATAAGACCTATACGGGAACAGTTAATGATCTTTACGATATTAAATTGCCAAATCAAGAATATGTGTTTCTCACAAAATCATAGGGGATCATAGGGGAAGAGAAGGAAAAATGAAATAAAAACAGAGAGGGAGGCAAACCATGAGAGACTCTTAACTCTAGGCAACAAACTGAGGGCTCCTGGAGGGGAGATGGGTGGGCGGATGGGGTAACTGGGTGACGGGCATTAAGGAAGGGACTTGATAGAATGAGCACTGCTTCTTTTATCCATCTGATAAACCACTAAATTCTACCCCTGAAACTAGTAATACACTATACATTAACTAACTTGAATTTAAATAATAATAAAAAAAGAGTATGTGTTTCTCTACTTATCTAGGTTTCCCTAATGTGTTTTGATCGATATTTATATTTTCCTTCATAAAGGACATTCACATCTTTTGTCTTATTCTAGTTACCTTTGTTTTTTTTTCCCCCCTTGTTTAAATACTGTATTTGATAATTTCTTTTTTTTTTTTTTTTTCAAAACCACTCCTGTCGAGGTCTCTGTGCTTCCAAATCTCTGGTCATTTCTCAGTCTTCAGCTTTTTGATCTATTTTCAGCATTTGTTATAGTTGGCCAAACCCTTTTTTAAATTTTATATTTTTTATTTTTTTTAAAAAAAGATTTCATTTGTAAAAGAAAAAGAGAGTGAGAGCATAAGCAGTGGGGGAGAGGCAGGCAGAGGAAGAGGCAGGCTCCTTGCCAAGCAAAGAGCCCAGTGTGGAACTGGATCCCAGGACCTTGGGATCACAACCTGAGCCAAAGGCAGGTGTCCCCACACCCTTCTCTTTATTAAAAATTTGTTATTGTAAAATACATCATGCATATATTTTTAAAACATTTTTTTTTTATTTAGAGAGAGTAAGAGCAAGTGGAGGGAGAGAGAGGGAATCTCAAGGAGACTCTGCACTGAGCCCAACATGGGGCTCGATCTCATAACCAAGATCATGATCCAAGCTGAAATCAAGAGTTGGATACTCAACTGACCAAGCCACCCAGGTGCCCCAAAGATTTTATTTTTTTAGAGCAGTTTTAGGTTTACAACAAATCTGAGAGGAAGGTACAAGTTTCCACTTATCCCTTGCCCCCCCATTCTCAGCATCATTCACCAGAACAGTACATGTGTTGCTGAGGATAAACCTACATTGACACATCACAGTCACCCAAAGTCCATAGTCTACTTAGAATTCATTCCTGGTGTTGAACGTTCTATGGGTTGGGAGGAAGGTATAATGACATTTATCTATCATTATAATATACAAAGCATTTTTACTGCCCTAAAAATCCTCTGTGCTCCCCACCTGTCCCTTGGAAACCACCAGTATTTTTATTGTCTCTATATTTCTGTACCACAGTTTGTCCATTTACCTATTGAAGGACACTTTGATTGCTTCCAAGTTTCGACAATTAAGAATAAAGCTACTATAAACATCTGTGTGCAGGTTTTTGTGTGGACATAGTGTGCAGCTCCTTTGGATAAATATCAAGGAGCATGACTGCTGGCTGGTATGGTAAGAGCATGTTTAGTTTTGTAAGAAGACACCAAACTCTTCCAAGTGGCTGTACCATTTTGCATTCCCACCAACAATGAGTGGAGTTCCTGTTGCTCCACATCCTCAGCAGCATTTGGTGATGTCAGTGCTCTGGGGTAGGCTATTCTGGTAGATGTGCAGTGGAGTCTCGTTTTAATTTGCATTTCTCTGACAACATCTGATGTTCAGCGTTTTTCATGTGCTTATTCACCATCGTGTATCTTCTTTGGTGAGGTGTCTGTTAAGATCTTTGGCCCATTTTTCAATTGGGCTGTTTGTTATCTTGTTGAGCTTTAAGAGATCTCTGTATATTTGGGCAAACAGTCCTTTATCAGATGTGTCTTTTGCAAATATCTTTGTTAGGTCTATAGCTTATATTCCATTTTCTTGATATGGTCTTTCACAGAGCAGTTTTTAATTTCAATAAGTTCATCACTAATGATTGATTCAATCATTAAATAAATTTATTTCATGGATTGCATGTTTGGTGTTGGTATCACAATGCCCAGGGTCCTCTAGGTTATGCTGTCTTCTACAATATTTGCGATTTTTTTCTTTTATATTTAGGTCTGTGGCCCATTTTGAGTTAACTTTTTTTTAAGATATTATTTGTTTATTTGACAGAGAGAGACACAGCGAGAGAGGGAACACAAGTAGGGGGAGTGGGAGAGGGAGAAGCAGGCTTCCCACGGAGCAGGGAGACCAATGCGGGGCTTAGTCCCAGGACCCTGGGATCGTGACCTGAGCCAAAGGCAGACGCTTAATGACTAAGCCACCCAGATGCCCCTTGAGTTAATTTTTTTGAAAGATCTGTATCTCGATGCGTGTTGTTGTTGTTGTTGTTTTGTGGATGTCTACTTATTATAGCATTATTTTTTAAGGACTGTCTTTGCTCCATTGTATTGTCTTTGCTCCTCTGTCAAAGATCAGTTTTTTTGAAAGTCTCCTCCTGGTCTCCCTATTCTGTTCCATTGACCTGTTTGTTCTTTAGCCAGTACAACACTGTCGTGATTACTGCAGTTTTATAGTAAGTCTTGAAGTTGGGTAGTGTCAGTCCCTTGTCCCTCTTCTTCAATGTTCTATTGGCTGTTGTGGGTCCTTTGCCTCTCCATTTAACCTTTAGAATTAGTTTGCCGATATCCATAAAATAACTTGCTGGGATTGTCATTGGGATTGGGAAGAACTGACGTGTTGACAATATATAGTCTTCCTGTCCAAAAACGTAGAGTATCTCTCTATTTATGTCTTCTTTGGTTTCATTCATCAGAGTTTTGTAGTTTTCCTCATACAGGTCTTACATGACTTTTGTTAGACTTATACCTAAATATTTCATTTTGGCGTGTGATAGAAATGGTGTTGTTTTTTTAATTTCAAATTTCAGTTGTTTATTATTGAGCTATAGGAAAGCAATTTAATTTTTAAATATTAACCTTGTATTCTGCAACCTTGCTTTAGTCACTTCTTAGTTCCAGGAGGTTTTTTGGATCAATTCTTTCGGATTTTTTTTAGATAGGTAATCATGTTATCTTCGAACAGTAGTTTCATGTTTACCTTCCAAGTTGCATACCTTTCATTTCCTTTTAACTTACTGTATTAGCAAGGACCTCGAGAGCTGTGTTGAAGAGAAGTGGGAGAGAAAGAGGACTGCCTTCAGGTGATGAAACTGTAATCACCACAGCCGATACAAAAGTCAATGGAAGAAAGAGAGAGAAGACATGCTTATATTTTACCCAATCTTAGTGGAAAAGTTTGGAGTTTCTCACCATTTAATATGGTGTTAGCGGTAGCTCTTTGTAGATATTCTTTATCAAGTTCGACAGTTCCCCTCCATTCCTAGTTACTGTGAGATTTTTTTTTTTTTTTATTATTTATTTATTTGACAGAGAGAGATCACAAGTAGGCAAAGAGGCAGGCAGAGAGAGAGAGAGAGGGAAGCAGGCTCCCCGCTGAGCAGAGAGCCCGATGTGGGACTCGATCCCAGGACCCTGAGATCATGACCTGAGCCGAAGGCAGCGGCTTAATCCACTGAGCCACCCAGGCGCCCCTACTGTGAGATTTTATCATGAATGGTGGTTGGATTTGTCAAATGCTTTTCCTGTGATGTTCTGTCTATTAATGGGATAGATCACATTAATGTTAGAATGTCGAACCAGCCTTGCCTACCTGGGATAAATCCCATTTGATCATGGCGTATAATTCTTTTTATACATTGCTGAATTCAGTTTGATAATATTTTGTTGGAGATTTTTGCATCTGTGTACATGAGAATTACTGGTCTGCAGTCTTCTAGTAATGTCTTTTTCTGGTGTTGGTATGAGGGTAATTATGGCCTCCTAGAATGAATTAGGAAATATTCTCTCTGCTTCTATCCTCAGAAAGAGATTGAAAATAGATACTTGGTATAATTTCTCCCTTTAATGTTTGATAGAACTCATCTGGGCCTCATGCTTTCTGTTTTAGAAGGCTATTAATACTGATTCAATGTCTTTAATAGATAAAGACCTATATTCAAATTGCCTCTTTCTTCCCGAGTAAATTTTGGCAGATGTGTCTTTCACAGGATTGGTCTGCTTCATCTGCGGTGTCAGATTTGTGGGCATAGAGTTGTTCATAGTATTCCTTCACTCTCCTTTTCAGTGAGATCTCTACTGGTGTCTCTTCTTTCATTTGTAGTATTAGTAATTTGTGTCCCCCTTTCTGGTTTGTTTTTTCTTTCTTTTTGTTAACCTGGCTAGAAGCTTATTGATTGTTGTGTTTTCAAATTCATTTAGTTCAGAATCTTTAAAAATTTCTCTTGAGATTTCTTCTTTGGCCAATTTGTTATTCAGAAGTGTGTTTTCAGTCCCCCTGTATTTTGGGATTTTTCAGTTACCTTTCTGTTATTGATTTCTGGTTTAATTCCATTATAGTCTGCAAGCAGAAACTGATTTCTATTCTTTTAATTTTTTTTTGTTTTGTTTGTTTTTTAAAAGATCTTATTTATTTATCTGAGAAGGAGCGCAAGCAGGGAAAGGGGCAGAGGGAGAAGCAGACTCCTCTCTGAGCAGTGAGCCTGATGCACGGCTCTGAGTTGAAGGCAGACGTTTAACCGACCGAGCCACCCAGGCACACCTCTTTTAAGGTTGTTAAGATGTGTTTTATGGCCCAGAATGTAGTCTATCTTGGCAAATGTTCCATGTGAGTTTGAGAAAAGTGTGTCCTGCTGTTGTTGGATGAAGCTGTCTGTAGATGTCGATCATGTCTTGGTGATTGATGGTGTTACTGAGTTCAACTGTGTCCTTACTGGTTTTCTGCCTGCTGGATCTGTCCATTTTTGAGGGATGGGTGTTGAAGTCTCCAGCCACGTTAGTGGTTTCACCTGTTTCTACTTGTAAGTTTTTACCTTGCATAGTTTGACGCCTTGTTAGGGGCGTGCATAATGTTAAGTAAGAATTGCTGTGCCTTCTTGGAGAATAAATATATCATCACATAAGGCCCTTCTTTATCCCTAACTTGCACTGATGTCTGCTGTGTCTGAAATTAATATAGCTATTCCAGCCTTCTTTTGATTAATGTAAGCATGTTTGTGTTAGCATGGTCTGTTTTTTCTCCATCTGTTTACTTTTAATCTGTGTGTCTTTATATTCAGAGTGATTTTCTAATAGACAACATGTAATGGGGTTGTGTGTTTTAATCCACTCTGAAATCTGCCTTTTAACTGGTACGTTTAGACTGGTGACATGAGAAGTGTCACTGACAACCGGATTAATACCCAACATCTGTTCCTGTTTGCCCTTCATTTTCCTTGTTCTTTGTTCCTGTCTTTGTCTTCCACTCTTTTTCTGCCTTTTGTGGTTTTAACTGACCATTTATTATGATTCCATTTTCTTTCCTTTCTTAGCATATCAATTGTACTTTTTTTTTCTTTCTTTATTGGTTGCCCTAGAGTTTGCAATATATGTTTATAACTAATCCAGGTCCACTTCATTATTTTTTTAAAAGCTTTATCTATTTATTTTAGAGAGGGAACATGTACAAGCAGTGGGGAGGAGCAGAGGGAGTGAGAGAATCTCAAGCAGACTCCCAGCCGAGCATGGAGTGCAACAAGGGGCTCAGTCTCACACCCCTGAGATCATGACCTGAGCCAAAATCAGGAGTCGGACACTTAACCAACTAACTAACCCACCCAGGCGCCCCAATCCAGATCCACTTTCTTTCCATTTTTTTTTTTTTTTTTTTAAGATTTTACTTATTGGGGCGCCTGGGTTGCTCAGTGGTTAAGCCTCTGCCTTTGGCTCAGGTCATGATCTCAGGATCCTGGGATGGAGCCCAGCATCGGGCTCTCCGCTCAGCAGGAAGCCTGCTCCCCCCCCCCCCCCCGCCCCGCCTGCCTCTCTGCCTATTTGTGATCTCGCTCTCTCTCTCTTGCTGTCAAATAAATAAATAAAATCTCCCACAATTTTATTTATTTATTTGACAGCAAGAGAGAAAGAGCACAGGCAAAGGGAACGGCAGGCAGAGGGAGAAGGAGAAGCAGGCTCTCTGCTGAGCAAGGAGCCCAATGCGGGGCTCAGTGCCAGGACTCTGAGTTCATGACCTGAGCCCAAGGCAGACACTTAACTGACTGAGCCACCCACATGCCCTCCAGGTCCACTTTCAAATAAAACTGTATTACTTCATGGTAGTATCAAGTACCTCATAGTAACAACATCCTAATTCCTTCCTGCCATCCCTAGTATCATTGCTGTCATTCATTCTAGTTGAATATAAGACTACATAAGCCTATCCCTGTATACATAAGACACACACGTTAAGCATGCGTAACCGATTATACTGTTTGGCAACAAATCCCCTCAATCTATTTTTCCTTCACTTTTGACAGATAATTTTGCAGGGTTCAGAATTCTAAGTTGGTGGTTTACTTAACACTTTAAATACTTCATTTCACTTTAAATACTTCATTGCTTGTGTGATTACTGAGAAGTTAATGCAATTCTTTGTTTCTCTGTAAGTATGGTGTTCTTTTTTTTTTACTTCTTTCAGAATTTTCTTTATTTTTAGTTTTTCTGTTAATTTGAAAATGATCTGCTAGGTGTAGTTGTTCTGAGCATTTATCCTGCCTGGAGTTCTCTGAGCTTTGTGAATCTGTGGTTTGGTGCCTGCCGTTCATTTGGGGGAAATTCTCAGTCGTTCCCAGTATTTCCCTCTGTTCCTTTTGTCCTTTCTTCTCTTTCTAGTAATCCCATTACACATGGTACAGCTTGTGTAGTTGTCCCACAGACCTTGGATATTCTGTTGTTTTTTTAAAGGAAATCTTTGTTGGGGCACCTGGGTGGCTCAGTGGGTTAAGCATCCGGCTCAGGTCCTGATCCCAGTTACCTGGGACCGAGCCCCGCATCGGACTGCCTGCCCATCGGGAAGCTGCTTCTCCCTCTCCGTTCCATGCCCCCTCTGTGTCTCTCTCTGTCAAATAAATGGATAGAACCCTTAAAAAAAAAGCTTTGTTTTCCAGTTTTTGAGGATTCTGTCAATAATGTTCTCTAGTTCAGAGCATCTTTCCTCGCTGTGTCTAGTCTACTAGTAAGCCTACCAAAGGCATTCTTCATTTCCTTTACAGTGTTTTTTAATCTCTAGCCTTTCTTTTTGGTTCTTTGTTAGGATTTCCATCTCTTTATATCACTCGTCTGTTCTTGTATGTGGTCTACCTGGTCCATTAGGGCTCTTAGCGCATTAATCATAGTTGTTTTAAATTTCCAGTCTGATAATTCTAACATGCCTTCCATGTCTGGTTCTGAGGTTCACCCTGTCTCTTCAATCTGTGTTTTTTGCTTGTTGGTACACCTTGTGACTTTTTCTTGATAGTCATACCTGATGTCCTGGGTAAAAAGAACTGCTGTAAGTAGGTTTTATAGAAATGTGATGGGGAGCTGTGGGGGAGTGGGAAGCGTTCTGTGACTGGATCTCAGTACTTTAGTGAGCCTAGGTTTCCGGTCTGTGGGCTTCGCACATGTTTCCCAGTTTCAAACCCCATGTTGGGCGTGGAGCCCACTTAAAAAAAAAAAAAAGAAGTCTTTTTGTGGTTCTTTTTGTCCTTAGGGTAATCCTGTTAGGAATGTCCAATCAAATTACTAAACTTAGAGTCGCTTGGAAAAATCCCCTTCTGGTGACGGCACTGACAGATTGTTACAAGGTTATGTATGACAGAAGATGATACATGTTTTGCTTCATTTCCACTTCTGATTTCTAGGGCTTGTTTTTTCCTTTTGATTTTATTTTGTTTCGTAATTATGTATGGCTCCAAACTCAAAGCTACAAAATGAAGTGCACTTAGTGAAATACAGCTCCTGTCCTTGCCCCATCTACCTTGTTCCCTCCATTACCATATCAGGAGCTCTTCTCTTAAAATAGGCCCCTTCTTCCCTCACTTCTCTTTATTCTCTTACCCTGATTTATTTTCCTTTATATACATTTTAAAATATTTATAGTATTTATTTATTTTGAGAGAGAGTATATGGGTGGAGCCTGATGCAGGGCTCGATCCCATGACCCCAAGATCATGACCTGAGCTGAAATCAGGATCTGATGCTTAACCCACTGAGCCACCCAGGTACCCCGTTTTCCTTTATATTTCTTATCATGCCTGACACTATCACCTTCTTTCATTACTAGAATAGAAGCTTCATGGGAGCAAGGACTTAAGATGTGCCAAAATAAATGCATTTCTCCATTCTTATTTAGGGCCCTTCGGAGGGATATTTGTGTTTGTTTCCTTTTTTCCCCTTTTTGAGTATGGGTTAGCAGTGTAACCTATACTTTTTAAAAACATATTTGGTCAACACTGCTATTTCATATCAACACATTGATTATGCCTTTATAGCCATTTAAAATCACCCAAGCAGTGTGATATAATGGACATCCCAGTGACAAGAATGAGGGGAGCCTGCTTTCTGAGCTCAGCTCTGTTCCCGTATATAGATGAGCCCAGAGTGGGTGAAGCTGGCCTGTGGTGTGTGCTACTGTGCCTGAGAGGCCCCAGCTTCCACAGCGTCTCGTTCACAACCCATGCAAGGCAGGGAGTGTTACACCGGTTGGGGGTGCTCTAACACTGGGGTGAACTAGACTTCGTTTACAGTCAGTTGTGCTAGAATGTGACGTGTGTATTCCTAAAACTTACCACTCTCTGAAAAAATTGTTCAGTAAAAACCACAGAGTTCATGGGCAAATTGGAATTAAGGGCATAACACTCAAAAACGTTGGTGCGTGACGCATTAAAAGGAACATCATAAAAATGTTAGCATAGTTTTTACTACGCATGTTGAATGGTGAAGAAATATCTCACACTGAAGTAAATAGGACACTTTACCTTGAAAAGCCCTGATGTTTGTTTGTAGAAGTGGGCACTGCAGGGTTCCACCTGTGAATTCAGCTGGGTGCAGTGTTCAGTGTTTTTACTCATGGTTTTTACCTGCTTTTACTCGTGGAGGAAAGTGCGTCATAAGCAAGCGAGAAATTTGTGTGGTGCTCAGATTTTTCTGAATAATCATGTTGGAATGGTTTATATTTTTTTAAGCAGGTGGTAGAGCAGAACTGATGGTATTTTCTCTTCCTCCTTTAGATGATATGCCGATGGGAGCTGCTGGCAGACGTGCTTCAAATGAGTTTTTGGTGTGTGGAGGGTATGTTTATATATATTAGAACTTTTTCATATTTTGGTTTTTGTGAGTGAAGTTATAGAACTTTGACCGTGTTTTTTATTCTAAAATTTATTTTGTTTCACAATTTGTCATTTCTTTTTTTAAAAACAGTTTAAATTGTAGATAAAAGCACATAAAATCTGTTGTCCTCCCCATTTTTAAGTTTACACATCAGTAGCTTTATGTATATTCACAATGTTGTACAAACTGTCTCCAGAACTTTTTCATCTTGCGAAACTAAAACTCAGTACTCATTACATAGTAGCACTCCCCATTTCTCCCACCTCTAGGTGCTGGTCACCACTGTTCTACTTTCTCTTTCTATGAATTTGACTGCTTTAGCTACCTCACATAAGTAGAATGTATAATATGTATCTTCTTGTGACTGGCTTAGTTCAGTCATCATAATGTCTTCAAGGTTGGCCCATGTTGTAGCATTTGTCAAAACTTCTTTTAAGGCTGAGCCATAGTCCATTCTGTGTATACACTGTGTTTTGTTTATCCATTCATCTGTCAATGGACAATTGGATTTCTTGTCCCTCTTGGCTATTGTGAGTAATTCTGTTATAAATGTGAATGTGCAGATATCTGTTTGAGATCCTGCTTTCAATTTTTTTGGATATATACCAAACACTGGGGTTGCTGGATCATATGATATTTCTATTTTTAATTTTTTGTGGAGTTGCCATGCTGTTCTCCATGGTGGTTGTACCATTTTACATTCCTACCAACAATGTGCAAGCGTTCCAGTTTCTCAACATCTTCAGCAACACTTGTTATTCCTGTTTGGTTTTTTATAATAACCATCTTAATGAGTATGAGGAGATATCTCATTGTGGTTTTAATTTGCTGTTCTCTCTAGTGGTTTTTGAGTGTCTTTTCATATACTTATTGGCCATTTGTCTATCATTTGTTGTTGAGTTGTAGGAGTTCTTTATATATGTTGGATATTAACCTTTTACCAGATACATGATTTATAGATGTTTTCTCCCATCCCAAAGATATTCTTTCCACTCCGTTGATGTGTCCTTTGAGCATAGAAGTTTTAGATTTGATGTAGTCTCATTTGTCTATTTTTTTGTTCTGTTGTCTTGTGTTTTTGGTGTCATTTAAAGAAATCATTGCCTAATCCAGTGTCATGAATCGTTTTGCCTGTGTTTTCTTCTACAAGTTATATAATTTTGGGTCTTATTTTAGCTCTTTAATGCATTTTGAATTAATTTTTGTATATTGTATAAGGCAAGGGTCCAGCTGCATTCTTTGCCCGTGGATACCTAGTTTCCACATTTGCTGAAGAGACTGTCTTTTCGCCATCCCGTGGCGTTGGCATCCTTGTTGAAGATCATTTGTCCATATATGCAAGGGTGTGTTTCTGGGCTGTCTGTTCCATTCTTTTGGTCTCTGTGTCTGTCGTTATGCCAACCATATTGTTTTGATTACTGTAGATTTGAAATCAGGAAGTATGAAACCTCCAGTTTTGTTTTTCTTTTCCAAAATTGCTTTGACTATTCAGGGTCCCTGCAGATTACATATGAATTTCAGAATAGATTTTTCTATTTCTGCCAAACAATGCCATTGAGATTTTGGTAGGGATGGGATTGATCTGTATAAATCACTTTGGGTGCTATTGACATCTTTACAGTATTAAATCTTCTAGTCAATGAAGACAGAGTGTCATTTATCATTTTTTCCAGCAATGTTTTGTAGTTTCCAATATACAAGACTTTCTCCTCTTTGGTTAGATTTATTCCTCTGTATTTTATTCTTTTTGATACTATTATAAATAGTATCAAAAAATATTATAGTATTGTATTGTAATTGTAAAAACTAGTATTGCAAAAAGTATTGTAAATAGATTTATTCCTGTGTATTTTATCCTTTTCAATACTATTGTAAATAACACTGTTTTCTTAATTTCCTTTTTTCATTGCTCATTGTTAGTGTATAGAAATGCTACTTATATCTGTCTGTTGATTTCACATACTGCAACTTTGCTGAATATATTAGTTCTAGTGGATTTTTGTGTGGAGTCTTTTGGGTTTTCTCCATTTAAGATCATGTTATCCATGAACAGAAATAATTTTACTTCTTCCATTCCAGTTCTCATGCCTTTTATTTCTTTCTCTTGCCTAATTGCTCTGGCTAGGAATTCTATGTAGAAGCAGTGAGAGCAGGCATCCTTGTCTTATTCCGTATTATAGAGGAAAGGCTTTCAGTCTTTAACCATTGAGTATGATATTAGTTATGGGCTTTTTTTTTTAAGGTTGTATTTATTTATTTGACAGACAGAGATCACAAGTAGGCAGAGAGGCAGGCAGAGAGAGAGGGGGAAGCAGGCTCCCTGCTGAGCAGAGAGCCCGATGCGGGACTCGATCCCAGGACCCTGGGATCATGACCCGAGCCAAAGGCAGAGGCTTTAACCCACTGAGCCACCCAGGCACCCCTAGTTATGGGCTTTTTATATATGGTGTTTATTATGTCAAGGTAATTTTTTTTTTATTCCTAGTTTGCTGAGTGCTTTTTATCATTAAAGGATGTTGGAATTTTGTCAAATGCTTTTTCTGCGTGAATTGACATGGTCATTTGGTTTTTGTCTTTCATTCCATTATTATATTAGAAATCACATTTGGTCATGGTACACGATCCTTTCAATGTATTGTCGAATTTGGGTTGCTAGTATTTTGTTGAGGATTTTTACATCAAATTTCATCAGGGAAACTGTTCTGGCTTTTGTTTTTGTTTTTGTCTTTTGGCAGTATCTGTGCGTGGCTTTGGCACTAGTGTAATGCTGAACTCATGGAAGTAGTTCGGGAGTGTTCCCTCCTCTCTGATATTTTGAAAGAGTTTGAGAAATGTTGATGCTAATTCTTTAAATGTTTGGTAGAATTCACCAGTGAAACATCTGGTCTTGGGCTTTTTTTGTTATTGGGAAGTTTTGGTTACTGATCCAATCTCCTTAACTAGTTATGGTCCGTTCAGATTTTCTCTTCCTTTATCATTCAAACTTGGTAGGCTGTGTGTTTGTAGAAAGTTACCAGTTTCTTGTAGGTTATCCAGCTTGTTGGCGAGCACTTGTTTGTTCATGGTATTCTGTTACAATCCTGTTTCTGTGGCATTAGTTGTCATTTTGAGTCTTCTCTTTTTGTTACTTAATCCAGCTAAGTGTTGGTTTCGTTGATTTTTTTTTTAAATGCCAACTCTTAGTTTAATTTTTCTGTTTTCTCAGTTTTGTTTATCTCTGCTCTAATCTTCATGATTTCCTGATTTTTTTTTTTTTAAGGAAATGGGGTTAATTTGTACTTTTTTTTTTTTTTTAAGATTTATTTATTTGGGAGAGAGAGTGCCTGAGTGTGTGTGAGTGGGGGAAGGGGCAGAGGGAGAGAATCTTCAAGCAGACTCCCTGCTGAGAATGGAGCCCAACATAGGGCTTGATCTTACAACCCGTGGGATAACAACCTGAGCCAAAAGCAAGAGTTGGATGCTCCTAGTTTTTACTTTTATCATTTGAGGGGTAAAGTTAAGTTGACTTGAGTTTTGTTTTTTTTTTTAATGTTAGCATTTACAGCCGTAAATATCTATCTTAGTGCTGCTTTCGCTGTATTCCATAAGTTTTGGTATGTTGTGTTTATGTTTTCATTTTTCTCAAGATATTTTCTGATTTATTTTGTGATTTCTTCTTTGGCCTATTGTTTGTTTAAGAGTGTATTGTTTAGTTTCTATGTATTTGTGGATTTTCTAGTTTTCATTCTGTTGATTTCTACTTTCTATCCATTATGATTGGAAAAGATACTTTGTTTGATTTCAGTCTTTTAAAATTTTAAGATTTGTTTTGTGGTCTAATATGTGGTCTATCCTGGAAAATGTTTCATGTGCACTTGAGAAGATGTATATTCTTCTGTTCGTGGTGGGAAGCATGTTCTGTATATATCTCCAGGGTCTAGAGCGTTGTTCAAGTCCTGTTTCTTTATTGCTCGTTCATCTGGTTGTTCTGTCCATTATTGAAAGCAGAGTATTGAATTGTTCAGCTGTTAATGTGGAACTGTCTATTTCTCCCTTCAATTCTGTTGATACTTGATACTTGCTTCATATATTTCGGAGCACTGATATTTGGTGCATAAATATTTATAATTATTATACTTTCTGGTTAATTGGCCCTTTAGTAATGTCTTTTTTTTGTCTCTTGTAACAGTGTTTGGCTGAAAGTGTCTGATATTAATATTGAGACCCCTGCTGTCCTTTGATTACTATTTGCACAGAATATCTTTTTTTTTTTTTTTTCGTTTTAAGATTTATTGGGCACCTGGATGGCTTAGTAAAGTGATTGCCTTTGGCTTAGGTCATGATTCTGGAGTCTCAGGATCAAGTCCTGCTTCGGGCTCCCAGCTCAGTGGGAAGTCTGCTTCTCCCTCTGACCCCTACCCCTCTCATGCTCTCTCTCTTTCTCTCTCAAATAAATAAAATCTTTTTAAAAAATTAAATTAAAAAAGATTTATTTATTTGGGAGACAGGGAAAGAGAGCATGCATGTGGAGGGGAGAGGCAGAGGGAGAGGGAGGGAGATCTTAAGCAGGCTCCCCACTGAGTGCAGAATGTGACATGGGGCTCAGTCTTACATGAGATCCTTGATCCTGAGATCCTGACCTGAGCTGAAAACAAGAGTTGGGTGCTCAACAGACTGCCCCTGCAGGCATCCCTGGGATATCTTTTTCAATCCTTTTCTTTAAGCCTAATAGAGGAAGATTTACTACTGTCATTTTTATGTATGTCTTGTGGCAAAAAGGCCACAAGACTTTTTCTCTCTTAATACCTTTCTCTGTGATTTGTTGATCTTGTTGTGGTGACATGCTTTGATTATCATTTCCTACTGTGTGTATTCTACAGATACGTTATTTGTGATTAATTTTGGGACTACATAAAATACCTTTAAGATATAGCAGTCCAGGGCGCCTGGGTGGCTCAGTGGGTTAAGCCTCTGCCTTCAGCTCAGGTCATGGTCTCCGGGTCCTGGGATCGAGTCTCAGTCGGGCTCTCTGCTCAGCAGGGAGCCTGCTTCACCCTCTTTCTCTGCCTGCCTCTCTGCCTACTTGTGATCTCTGTCCGTCAAATAAATAAATAAAATCTCTTAAAAAAAAAAAAAAAGGTATAACAGTCCATGGGGCACCTGTCCTGGGTGGCTCCACTGATTAAGCCTCTGCCTTTGGCTCAGGTCATGATCCCAGGGTCCTGGGATGGAATCCCGCAGCAGGCTCCCTTCTCCCTCTGCCTGCTGCTCCCCTGGTTGTACTCTCTGTCTGTCTCTCCGTCAAATAAGTAAATAAAATCTTTAAAAAAAAAAGATATGATGGGGCGCCTGGGTGGCTCAGTGGGTTAAAGCCTCTGCCTTCGGCTCAGGTCATGATCCCAGGGTCCTGGGATCGAGCCCCGCATCGGGCTCTCTGTTCAGCGGGGAGCCTGCTTCCTCCTCTCTCTCTGCCTGCTTCTCTGCCTACTTGTGATCTCTGTCTGTCAAATGAATAAATAAAATCTTTAAAAAAAAAAAAAAAAAAAAAAAGATATGACAATCCATTTTAAACTGAACTTCAGTCGCATACAAAAATTCTACCGTAGAGAGTATGCGAGTTTACTCCCCCTTCCCCCTTATGTTCCTGATATCACAAATCGCATGTTTCTGTGTTCCTAATAATCACATAGCTCTATAGCTTTTTTGGTTCCTTTGTCTCAGACTCTCTACAAGAACTGGGACGTGCCGATCTTCCAAGAGAGGGGGACTGCAGCGATAGCAGAACCGCATAATGGCTCTGACAGCTTCTGCCCCGCAGAGGGAAGAGCATGGCCCACATGGGAGCTGCTCGCTCAGCCTGCTGCCCGGGGGTTGTGCTCACACCAGCGGCTGTGCCGGGGGTTGTGCTCACACCAGCGGCTGTGGACCGGGGTTCCGAGAGGGGTAGTGAGTAGTTTGGAAAAAATCATACACTCTACCACAGGATATTAAGTGCATGTGGAAACAGATAATCGCAAATACATTAAAATTATGCTGTATGCACAATCAAAAGGGTCTGATGCAGGAACAAGACATATTCTCTGCAGAGCCATTAAAATCCTGGAGCTCCACGTCCTAACAACTATCATCTCGTAGGCCAGTCGTTATAATGTTAGTGGTAGTATATCTCATTCTTCCCTTAGAACCTCACTTTTATTGAAATTATTTTGAAATACTTCACTATTTCTCTCCAGGAAAATGTGTGACCCCTTGACAAAAATCATTCATTTTAATAAAATAACAGCATATTGTATTTTGGGCAGACTGCTTAGTCTTTCTGGTATTCTGTGCAGTCAAAGATGACTTTCCACTCATGCTAGAGACTCGGGGCCTGCGTAGACCTGCCCTCTCCTCACCTTGGGCTTAGGGAGTCAGGTGCTGGTTGAATAGTGTTGTTAATAGAAAGCTAGACAGAAAAGTGGCTACAGTGGTCTTAGCTAGCTGGAGCTCTGGGAATTTCTCCAGGGAAGACTGTGTAGGCAGAGCAGGGCAAGTCTGCTTGGAGATTCTGTCCAGACGGACCAGATTTACGGACTCCTGCTGTGGCTGCTCACATCCTCACATGCTGGGGGAGGATTGCCTGAGACTCCCTGGGAGAGGGGCTTTGAATTATGTATGAAGTTGCTAAGTTTACTTCTTGGGGTAGTTTTATTCCACTCTAATTTTCCTTTGGTGATTAACTAGTACAGGAAAAATATCAGAACTTGAAAGTGTGTATGTTTTTTTAAAAAAAGCCCTCAGTGTACTTGCTTCACCGACAGTGTGCTTACTCACTGAAGTGAGACTGTAGAAAGATGGTATTTCTTCCTTCACATTCTGATCCTTGATGGCCTTGCTGGTTGGTCTTTAGTGGAACTTGGACTCTAAGGCCGGTGTGCTCTGGGTTGCAGGCACTGTGGTTAGCTAGTGAAGTCTTGTAATGCTATTTAGTTTCCAGTAGTAGAAGTTTTTTGTTTTGTTTTAATTTTCAGGTTATAGATCAACTTCAAAATCAGGTATATAAATATTAAAAGCACAAATCATTGCATTTAAACGATAGTTAATGTTACACTTGTCACTAACATAACATTTGCGTGTCGACTGTACTTCAGTACAGAAGGATGGATGGGTAAATAAATATATGATACTTAACGGGAATTACCGGATGAAGAGTCGAGCTGACTAAAAGCGAGAACCAACACTCCCGGCCACAGCGTGGTTAACACCAAAGATGTAGTTTCCTCACAGGATGAGAAGTCAACATAAATGGTTGCTGCCTTCGTTTCTGTGGCTCAAGGAAGTCATCTCCGGTTCTTTTGGCCTGTTCGTCACGGCTCAAAGGTAGCTGCTGCATAGTGTACCATGTTCTGGGTAGGAGGAAAGAAGAAGAGTGGGTAGAAGGCCTCTACTTAGACATTATTGACCGAGAGAGAGAAATGGCCGCAAAGGAGTCTGGGATGTATCATAATGTCACTGAGCAAATCACCACCTTCCATAAAATTTGAGTTCTGCTAGTAAGAAAGAGTGGGCGAATGGCTATTGGGGAAAGCAGCTACGATCTCTATGATGGATGAGATTTTATTTAAATATGAAATACTCTAATGGTTCAGAAAGCCCTAAAGTGATGCTTTAAAAGATAATCATACTGCTCGTTAGGTAACTAGATCTACGATCTCTTTATATCTCAATGTAATTTGAGAAAAAAATGTTAGATTCATGGGGCTTTTTTAGTATTATAGACAGTCAGAAGAATGAAATAAATCATCTTTTTTAAGGTCCAGTCTTGTCCCTGATGTTTTGATAGGTTGTAGATTGAATTGGAAGGACATACTGTTTCCGAATTTAAGAAAAGCAAGGAGAGAGGCTATCACAGCAGCCCAGTACTAACACTTCAACATGTGGACCTCAGATCGGTCATGTGCTTTGAGAGTTATACAGTGTTATTTTCAATCTTTTTAAAAGTCAGAGTTCTTTGGGAGTGCTTACTGCATTGGTGACTTTTGTAAACATTCCAGTCGCTCTTGAACTTCCTGTTCTTTTTTAAAGATTTTTTTTTTTTTTTTTTTTTAATTTATTTGACGGAGAGAGAGATCACAAGCAGGCAGAGAGGCAGGCAGAGAGAGAGGAGGAAGCAGGCTTCCTGTGGAGCAGAGAGCCTGATGCGGGGCTCGATCCCAGGACCCTGAGATCATGACCCGAGCCGAAGGCAGCGGCTTAATCCACTGAGCCACCCAGGCGCCCCAACTTCCTGTTCTTTTACCCAGCATATTTTCCTAGAAATATTTTTTTCTCCTCACATAATAATGAATAGCAGAACGTGAGCAGATGAAACAGAAATTTGCCAGCCTACAGACTTCTCCTACTGTTGTAGAAGAATGTTTTTCCAGTTCTTCTTACGATTCTTAGTCCCGAAATGCTTATAAATGCCTGGAGAGTTCCAGTGTGATTATTTTTTTTTTTGGCCTTATTATTTTTTTTTCTTTTTCTTTCTTTTTCTTTTACATTTTTTTTAAGTTTTTTTTTTGTTGTTGTTTATTTACAGCATAACAGTGTTCATTGTTTCGGCATCACACCCAGTGCTCCATGCAGTACGTGCCCTCCCTATTACCCACCACCTTGTTCCTCAACCTCGCACCCCCCCCCCCCGCCCCTTCAAAACCCTCTGGTTGTATTTCAGAGTCCATAGTCTCTCATGGTTCATCTCCCCTTCCAATTTCCCTCAACTCCCTCTCCTCTCCATCTCCCCATGTCCTCCTTGTTCTTTGTTATGCTCCACAAATAAGTGATACCATATGATACTTGACTCTCTCTACTTGACTTATTTTGCTCAGCATAATTTCTTCCAGTCCCGTCCATGTTGCTACAAAAGTTGGGTATTCATCCTTTCTGATGGAGGCATAATACTCCATTGTGTATATGTACCACATCTTCTTCATCCATTCATCCGTTGAAAGGCATCTTGGTTCTTTCCACAGTTTGGCGACCGTGGCCATTGCTGCAATAAACATTGGGGTACAGATGGCCCTTCTTTTCACTACATCTGTATCTTTGGGGTAAATACCCAGCAGTGCAATTGCAGGGTCATAGGGAAGCTCTATTCTTAATTTCTTCAGGAATCTCCACACTGTTCTCCAAAGTGGCTGCACTAACTTGCATTCCCACCAGCAGTGTAAGAGGGTTCCCCTTTCTCCACATCCTCTCCAACATGCGTTGTTTCCTGTCTTGCTAATTTTGGCCATTCTAACTGGTGTCAGGTGGTATCTCAGTGTGGTTTTAATTTGAATCTCCCTGATGGCTAGTGATGATGAACATTTTTTCATGTGTCTGATAGCCATTTGTATGTCTTCGTTGGAGAAGTGTCTGTTCATATCTTCTGCCCATTTTTTGATATGATTATCTGTTTTGTGTGTGTTGAATTTGAGAAGTTCTTTATAGATCCTGGATATCAACCTTTTGTCTGTACTGTCATTTGCAAATATCTTCTCCCATTCCGTGGGTTGCCTTTTTGTTTTGTTGACTGTTTCCTTTGCTGTGCAGAAGCTTTTGATCTTGATGAAGTCCCAAAAGTTCATTTTAGCTTTTGTTTCCTTGGCCTTTGGAGACATATCTTGAAAGAAGTTGCTGTGGCTGATATCGAAGAGGTTACTGCCTATGTTCTCCTCTAGGATTCTGATAGATTCCTGTCTCACGTTGAGGTCTTTTATCCATTTCGAGTTTATCTTTGTGTACGGTGTAAGAGAATGGTCGAGTTTCATTCTTCTACATATCACTGTCCAGTTTTCCCAGCACCATTTATTGAAGAGACTGTCTTTTTTCCATTGAATATTTTCTCCTGTTTTGTCGAAGATTATTTCACCATGGAGTTGAGGGTCCATATCTGGGCTCTCCACTCTGTTCCACTGGTCTATGTGTCTGTTTTTATGCCAGTACCACGCTGTCTTGGTGATCACAGCTTTGTAGTAAAGCTTGAAATCGGGTAACGTGATGCCGCCAGTTTTGTTTTTGTTTTTCAACATTTCCTTAGCAATTCAGGGTCTCTTCTGATTCCATACAAATTTTAGGATTATTTGCTCCAGCTCTTTGAAAAATATCGGTGGAATTTTGATCAGAATGGCATTAAAAGTATAGATTGCTCTAGGCAGTATAGACATTTTAACAATGTTTATTCTTCCAATCCAAGAGCATGGAACAGTCTTCCATCTTTTTGTGTCTTCTTCAATTTCTTTCATGAGTGTTCTGTAGTTCCTCGAGTACAGGTCCTTTACCTCTTTGGTTAGGTTTATTCCCAGGTATCTTATGGTTCTTGGTGCTATAGTAAATGGAATCGATTCTCTAATTTCCCTTTCTGTATTTTCATTGTTAGTGTATAAGAAAGCCACTGATTTCTGTACATTGACTTTGTATCCTGCCACGTTACTGAATTGCTGTATGAGTTCTAGTAGTTTGGGGGTGGAGTCTTTGGGGTTTTCCATATAAAGAATCATGTCATCTGCGAAGAGAGAGAGTTTGACTTCTTCCTTGCCAATGTGGATACCTTTTATTCCTCTTTGTTGTCTGATTGCCGTTGCTAGAACTTCTAATACTATGTTGAACAAGAGTGGTGAGAGTGGTCATCCTTGTCGTGTTCCTGATCTCAACGGGAAGGCTGCAAGCTTTTTCCCATTGAGGATGATATTTGCTGTGGGTCTTTCATAGATAGATTTTAGGAAGTTCAGGAATGTTCCCTCCATCCCTATACTTTGAAGTGTTTTCATCGGGAACGGATGCTGGATTTTGTCAAATGCTTTTTCTGCATCAATTGAGAGGACCATGTGGTTCTTCTCTCTTCTCTTATTGATTTGTTCTATCACATTGATTGATTTGCGAATGTTGAACCAACCTTGCAACCCAGGGATGAATCCCACCTGGTCATGGTGGATAATCTTTTTAATGTGCTGCTGGATCCTGTTTGCTAGGATCTTGTTGAGAATCTTTGCATCCATATTCATCAGTGATATTGGTCTGAAATTCTCCTTTTTGGTAGAGTCTTTGCCTGGTTTGGGGATCAGGGTAATGCTGGCTTCATAAAAAGAGTCTGGAAGTTTTCCTTCTGCTTCAATTTTTTGGAACAGCTTCAGGAGAATTGGTGTTATTTCTTCTTTGAAAGTTTGGTAGAATTCCCCAGGGAATCCGTCAGGTCCTGGGCTCTTGTTTTTTGGGAGGTTTTGATCACTGCTTCAATCTCGTTACTAGATATTGGTCTATTCAGGTTGTCAGTTTCTTCCTGGTTCAATTTTGGGAGTTTGTGGTTTTCCAGGAATGCATCCATTTCATCTAGGTTGCTTAGCTTATTGGCATATAACTGTTGGTAATAATTTCTGATGATTGTTTCTATTTCCTTGGTGTTAGTTGTGATCTCTCCCTTTTCATTCATAATTTTATTAATTTGGGCTTTCTCTCTTTTCTTTTGGATTAGTGTGGCCAATGGTTTATCGATCTTATTGATTCTTTCAAAAAACCAGCTTCTAGTTTCATTGATACGTTCTACTGTATCTCTCGTTTCTACCTCATTGATCTCTGCTCTAATCTTGATTATTTCCCTTCTTGCATGTGGAGTTGGTTTGATTTGTTGTTGATTCTCCAGTTCTTTAAGGTGTAGAGACAGCTGGTGTATTCTGGCTTTTTCAGTGTTTTTGAGGGAGGCTTGGATGGCTATATATTTCCCCCTTAGAACCGCCTTTGGTGTATCCCATAGGTTTTGGACCGCAGTGTCTTCATTCTCATTGGTTTCCATGAATTGTTTAAGTTCATCTTTGATCTCCTGGTTGATCCAAGCATTCTTAAGCAAGGTGGTCTTTAGCTTCCAGGTGTTTGAGTTCCTTCCGAACTTTTCCTTGTGATTGAGTTCCAGTTTCAAAGCATTGTGATCGGAGAATATGCAGGGAATAATGTCAGTCTTTTGGTATCGGTTGAGTCCTGCTTTGTGACCCAGTATGTGGTCTATTCTGGAGAAGGTTCCATGTGCACTTGAGAAGAATGAGTATTCTGGTGTTTTAGGGTGGAATGCTCTGTATATGTCTATGAGGTCCATCTGGTCCAATGTTTCATTCAATGCTCTTATTTCTTTATTAATTTTCTGCTTCGATGATCTGTGTATTTCTGAGAGAGGCGTATTAAGATCTCCTACTATTTTTGTATTCATATCAATATGACTCTTTATCTTGATTAATAGTTTTCTTATGTAATTGGGTGCTCCCATATTGGGGGCATAGATATTCACAATTGTTAGATCATCTTGGCGGATAGTCCCTTTAAGAATTATGTAGTGTCCTTCTGTATCTCTGACTACAGTCTTTAGTTTAAAATATAATATATCTGATATGAGAATCGCTACCCCGGCCTTCTTTTGAGGCCCATTGGCATGAAAGATGTTTCTCCATCCCTTCACTTTCAGTCTGGGTGTATCCTTAGGTTCAAAATGGGTCTCTTGTAGACAACATATGGATGGGTCCTGTCGTTTTATCCAATCTGCAACCCTGTGTCGTTTTATGGGCGCATTTAGGCCATTCACATTGAGAGTTATTATTGAGAGATAGGTTTTTATTGACATCGTGTTGCCTTTGAAGTCTTTCTGTCTGTAGATTGTTTCTATATTTCTGTTCAATGATATTCTTAGGATTTTTTCTCTTTTATAGGACCCCCCTTAATATTTCCTGCAGTATCGGCTTGGTGGTTGCATAGTCTCTTAAGCCTTGCCGGTCTTGGAAACTCTTTATCTCTCCATCCATTTTAAATGTCAGTCTTGCTGGATAGAGTATTCTTGGTTGCATGTTCTTCTCATTTAGTACTCTGAATATATTTTGCCAGCCCTTCCTGGCTTGCCAGGTCTCTGTGGACAGGTCTGACGTTATTCTAATGGGCTTTCCTCTGTATGTAAGGAGCTTCTTTGTCCTAGCTGCTTTTAAGAGGGTCTCTCTTGAAACATAATTCCTCATTCTAACTATAAGGTGTCGTGAGGACTTTCGAGAATTTAAAATCTTGGGAGGAAATCTCTCTGCCTCTAGTACATGAACGTTGTTTCCATTCGTGAGATTGGGAAAATTTTCATAGGCAACTTCTTCCACTATATCTTCTAGACTTCTTTCTTTTTCCTCCCCTTCAGAGATTCCAATAATTCTGACGTTGGAACGTTTCATGGCATCGTTTATTTCCCTGATTCTGTTTTCGTGGCTTCTGAGCTGTTTGTTCCAGGCTTCCTCCTGATCCTTTCTCTCTATCTGTTTGTCCTCCAGATCACTAATTCTATCTTCTGTCTCAGTTACCCTAGCTTTTAGAGAATTTAGATTAGATTGGAACTCATTGAAAGCATTTTGAACATCATCCCTGGTGGCTTTCAGTTCTGCCCTAACATTGTGAACATCATCCCTGGTGGCTTTCAGTTCTGCCCTAATCAATTCTGTTTGGTCATCCATGGCTTTCTCCAACCTAGCTATTGCCTGGATAATTGTTAGTCTGAATTCCTTTTCTGACATATTGTCTATGTCGATAGCCATTAGCTCTGTTGCAGAAGGTCCATCCTCTGTATTTTTCTTCTGTTGGGTATTCCTCCTCCTAGTCATTTTGGTAAGAGATGACTGAACAGATGCAGCTGGACTTATCGATTGTGGTGCAGTCAATGTGCACCCTGGAACGCTTCTGCCACTGGCGTCTTCTGCTCCTGTAGAGATCCAGACGTGTATAATTCTGATCTCAGGCTGATTTCGTGGGTGGTCGGAGTTCTTTGGTAGGTAATCAGCTCACTTTAGGGTACAGGTTGAAAAGGCGCCTCCTCCTACTTCCCCGCCATCTTGACTCCCCGGCCTTATTATTGAGATGATCATTTTTGATTTACATGAACATGATCATTTGGTCTCTTCTAGAATTTTCTCTAAATATCACCAAGGTGTCAAATGAAAGAAACAGTCTCACTTGGATTTCTTTCCTTTTTCAATCCATGATCGTTGCAGTCAGAGTCAGCCCAGTGTGTCGCCTCACAGTGAGACAGCACCAATTCCAGTTCCTACTCAGATAAGGAATTACCAGCGCATAGAGCAGAATCTTACATCTCCGGCCAGCTCTGGCACAAATCTACATGGTTCTCCAAGGTAAACTTGTATTTTTTCCCCTTCTTTTTCTTTTAAAAAATGTGCTGTTTTTGAAAGATGTGTTACTTTCCATGGTTTAACATAATCTCTTCCCTGTGTGTATCGTGGAGGTGTACAAAACTGAAGAATCAAAAACTTCTGTAATGAATCTATTTTTTTAAAAAGATTTTATTTATTTATTTGATGGACAAATCACAAGTAGGCAGAGAGGCAGGCAGAGAGAGAGGGGGGGAAGCAGACTCTCTGCTGAGCAGAGAGCCCTATGCGGGACTCGATCCCAGGACCCTGAGATCCTGACCTGAGCCGAAGACAGAGGCTTAACCCACCGAGCCACCCAGGTATCCCTGTAATGAATCTATTTAAATGGTGGTTAAGCATAGCTGGATGATGTAGTAGGATGTGTATATTTAATAATTCTTAAGAATTAAGGAAGAACTTATTAAAGATGAAACCTCACTGGTTGTACTCATTTACATATTATTTATTTCCTCCACATCCTGAAACCCCACTAACGTAGCAAGAATGAAAAGGTCTAAGTCCACAGAGATAAGTCAGATAAGAACACATGCTCAGTGGATGAGAGGTTTCAGCACCTTTCTGGAAAACAGAAACAAGATGAAAGGGGGCGCCCACTATAGTAGGGCCGGCGTCACAGTGCCCCACGGTGCCCCCGAGACCCCAGCCCCCAGAGCTCAGGGAAGGCAGGGCTGCAAGTGAGGCGTAAGGCTGAAGACAAAAAAGTGCAATCTGGACGAATAGCAAGAATACAAAGAAAAGAAAACTTATGTGGAAAATGTGTACCCTGAGAAGTAGGGTAGAGACTGCATCCATACATTAGAACAGAATGCTGTTGAAAACAATCAACGTCAAAAAGGCCTCTTGGACATCCCAAAACATAACTGAAAAAAGTAAAAACAAATGTTGAAAGATGAAGTTGAGGCTGTGTCTGAAATAGATGAATCAAGTAAAGATGATGGAAACTATGAATAAAAATACTCACCCAGCATTAGGGAATGTGGGCGTTCCAGAAAGAACAAGGTGAAGAAGAAAATTTCCAGGAAATAAGAAAAAGTTTTCTAGAATTGGAGAGTAGAAGATTTTAGATTACAAGGGCTCACCAAATGCATAATTCAATGAATGGAAAAAGATTCACACTGTCATAGGATGAGATGGAAATTCATGAGAACTTTCTACAGAGGATGTTTTGGCACAAAACCTGTGAAAATTATTAATGCATATATCTTTTGAGCCCAGCACTTGAACTTCTGGTAGCTTATTCTGTAGCTACACAGTGCCTGCCTGTGTATGAAGCTACATATATACAGGTTGTTAATTTGATAATAGCAGAGGATGAGAAAGAAGCCAAGTGCCCACCAGTAAGTGACTGAGTCCTCAACGTCCGCCTGTGACCGTGGAGCACCTTCCTTGAAGAGGAAGGAAGCTCTCTCTGTACTGAGGTAGAAAAATTTCCAAGGTATATTATAAAATGAGAAGAGCAAAGTGATAGCAGATTTAGCAGTGGTTTTCAAAGTGTGGTTTGTGTGTGACTCCCTTTTGAGAGGTTCGTGAGGTCAAGACTGTTTTCATAATGATACTGGGACACTCTGCTTTTTTTTGCAATGTTGACAGACGCACTAATGATACAGAAGCAGTGACGTGCAAACTGCTGGTGCCTTAGAATGCGTCCAGGGAGTGGCACCCGGATGCACCGTGGCTTTTCAGATCTTTTGCCACCACGCACGAGTGGTACCAAGGAATCTTTAAGGAAGCAGTACAAGTTACTGTTTCTCTTTGAAAATCGCAACCTTGAGTAGCTTGTGGGCATAAAGCTCTTCTGGTGCACATTGGAGTAGTTCTCTTAAGGAAAGCACTTGCGTGATTGGTTCAGTTGCACGTTGAACTTGCCCTGTTTTTCATGGACTCCATTTTTTCATGGAAGAACAGCGGACAAGCTCCCAGTGAGCTATCAGTGGGCATCGGGCAGCCGTTTTGATGAAAACAGTTGGACGACGTCTGCCGTTCCTAGGAAACAAGTGACATAAAATTTGAGCTCTTGAGCAAAAATTAGAATTTTTGAAAATACACTCACCATATTCACCACTGTGATCTTGACAGCTTCTCTTATGCCTTGACGGCCACTTCTGTTAAGATTTGTGGCGATCTTTTGTTGTGGATGCGACTCTTTGATACTGTGTAACATGTCAGCATTTGGAATATCTGCATATATTCATTCAAAATGCCAAGTGTTTAAAAATCCTGCGTGGATAAAAAATCTAGTCCAAGCACAAGATACCTTGCAAAGGATTAGAGCCTAGTGTAAAACAAAATTTCATTGGCATGGTTTCAGACTCCACATTGCAATGATTCTTCTAGATCTCCCAGGAGTCCAATGGCTGAGTTTTGTTGTAGTCTCAAAGACAAGCATCACAGAAATCTGAAGAGGCTACCAAAATATTCCTCCCTTTTCTGGCTACATGTCTGTGTAAGGCTGGATTTTCTCTCTGCATGTCCCCGCATTTATGTGCTACAGAAAAGATTGAGTGCGGAAACAATTCTGAGAATCCAACTACTGAGCCAGACGTTAGAGATTTTAAAACACGTAAAACAGTGTCGTGCTTCTCATGAATTAATTTTGTTTAGAAAATACAATTAATTTTCATAATCTTACATTACATGTAATGTTTATTCCTTTTAATGAATTATTAATTACCAGTTTTCTTCAGTTTTAGCTTCTCATACAGTAAGTCTCAGTAGATTCAAGTTTTATAAATAAAAACTCTGGGATAGGGGCGCCTGGGTCGTTCAGTCATTTAAGCATCTGACTCTTGATTTCAGCTCAGGTCATGATCTCATGGTCCTGAGATCAAGCCCTGTGTTTGTCTCTGTGCTGGGTGTGGAACCTGCTGAAGATTCTCTCTTTTCCTCTGTCCCTCCACCTCCAATCCCCTCTCTCTCCCTCTCTTAAAAAAAAAAAAAATTCTGGTATATTCAGTAATTTTTTTAAGTGTATAAAGGGAACCTAAAACAAACAAAAAAAAAGAAAATAGTTGGTATGGTATACATTACCTTTGTTAAAGCAAGATGAAAATAAGATTATATGTTTGCTTGTATATGACTTCAGGAATTCTGAAAGGATATATTAGAAACTAAAAATAGTGGTAACCTTTGGAGTAGGAGTGAGGGAGTGTCGAGAAGTAGGCAGACAGAATAGAAGAATGGGAGGGAGACTTCACGTCATATATTCTCATACGTTTTCTGTTTGTTCCATGTGACTACACTACATACTTTTTTAAAAATTCTGCTCCATGACATGTTGTTAAGGAAGTTTTAGAAAAAAAGAAAGAGAGCCCAGAAGCTGCCAGAGAGGGAGTCATTTTTTTTTTCTTTTCAGATCTGCAGTGGTACGAAGGTCTAACACCAGCCCACTGGGCTTCCTCCGGCCGGGATCCTGCTCCCCGGCGCCCGCAGACACAGTGCAGACAGTCGGACGGAGACTCTCCACTGGGTCTTCCAGGCCTTACTCACCTTCCCCTTTGGGTAAGGAGAGTGGAACTCTTGTTTTCACCTTTTTCCGCTGTGGCCGATCTGACATGACACTGCCTTTAGGAGTAGTGGCTCACGCTGGCAGTGAGTTTCAGCTGATGGGGAGCCATATCCTACCGCCCACTCTCTACCTTCTCCGCGGCCCGCGTCAGCATCCCCCGATACGTACGTCTTTGTCGGGACCACGTTGGAAATGTAAAATGGATCTCATGGATAAAAAGTATCTCCACTGGGTTTGGGCTCCGAACGCACAAAATCAGAAACCCTAGATAATAATTGCATGAAACACCTACCCTACTGACCGCTCAGATTTGTGAGGATTAAGAGACACTCGTGTGTACAGCAGCGCTGGCTTCGGTCCCCCGGGGGCCTTCCGGCTCTGGGAGGAAGATGGTGGCAGCTTCAGCCCGGGTCTTTCCACCTCGCCTGGGAAGTCTGCACAGCACAGGGGGGATCCCCGCACAGCAGCCCCACAGCCTGGGCAACAAAACCCCAAACAAACAGAAAAACGAACCTACAACCACAGTTTTCATGAACTGGGAGACAAAATGCTCCAACTTCAGAAAACATGCCAGACAGGCCACAGCCGCTGAGACTGCAGAGTCTGGGAGATGGCACCGGTGTCGCGGGGCGGAGCAGGGTCGGGGGCAGAGAGGGCCCTGGGGCAGCAGGTCTCAAACTGGGCCCCCCACATAAATAGATAAATATTTTTTTACTTCTAAAAGGTAGATTTTCATACCCCTGTAAAGGGCTCCACTCTCAGGCAAAACTGCCGAGGTGAGAGTAGGGAACGTGAAGAAATTCCAAGAGGAGGCAGAGAGAGAAGGATTGAAGAATGCCCAGGAGCCCTGATTCCAAAAACCCCACCATAATGATCATGTTTTTAAAACTGTGTATCACCACGCCTATTGCAGTGGTTCTGAAGCTGCTGTTCGGCTGAAAAATCTTCCCGAACAAAATCCTGGCCCTCCCTCACCGCCTCAGCAGCTCCTGAGGCACCTCAGGGTCTCCCGAGACAAGGGCCAGGCCTTGACCTTGCCCTCAAGGAAAAGGCCCCTCCTCGGGCTCTAACCTTTGCTTGCCTGGGTCACCACCTGGTGACAGACCTCCGTCTCGCGGGCTGCATCTCCCTGGGCTCTCCCAGCCCCTCCTCCGGCTGGTTGGGGCTCTCAGAGGGGGATGCAGGGAAGGGAGCTGCAGAGACGTGCCAGAACGACGGGGGAGGCGCCTGTGATGGGTGCAGGGGGGCAGGGAGAGGCGGGCTCTGGCTTAGCCCCTTCAGACCTCCTTGTAGCCCTGACCCCTGGGAGGGAGAGGGGGAGGTAGGAGGAGTGGGCCCAGGAGCCGTGACTGGAGTGACCAGAGTGACTGAATTCTGAGGACGTTTTAGCCGGGCCGCGGGGGTGTCCCCAAGCACTAGATGGTCCAGATTCCCTGACCTGCTTGAACCAGCCTGAACGAATGCCGCGTCCACGTGCGGGTGTTGGCGGCGAGCAGCCTGGCGGAGCAAGGCTTGGGACGGGCGGCAGGAGCGTGGTGGGTGCAAGGGACAGCAGCTGGGACAGCAGCTGGGACAGCAGCTGGGCCATCCGCGCTGCGCGGTCCGCTGGCTGGGCCCCTGCAGCTCCGCAGCCTCCAACACCGCCAGCTCCGTCCCTCTCGGTCTGGACTGACCTACCGGTTGCCGGCATTGGTCTGTTCCCGTGGCTTTCTTTCCTGCCGCCCTCGGTTCAAGACTGATTCGGTGGTTCTTTAGATGGCTGTGTGCCCCGCCCCCCGCCGCGGGTCAGTAAGTGCCCGCTGAAATAAAGCTTTGCTCCCCCGGCTTGGCCGACTGTCATGTACGGGGCAGCTGGTGCGCGGCTCACCTGCTCCTTCGGGCACTGGTTTTGAATCACCTCTCGTTCCTTTCCCGTTTCCCTGCTCACAGTTGGGACCATTCCGGAGCAGCTGAGTCAGTGCTGCTGTGGGCATCCTCAGGGTCACGAGTCCAGGAGTAGAAACTCATCAGGTAGGAGATCTGTTTGGCATATTAATAATTTTAATCCTGTTATAAGTGGATTTGAGTTATGTTTTTCTAGTCTTACCAAAGGAATAGAACTGATAGGAAATATTCTGTCTCTTGTCCTACTTTCTAGAATCTTGGTCTAATAGGCTTTAGGATATCATATAGTTAATCAAACATCTCCTTTGGGTATCTTTTCTCTGGGGAATTAATTAACTGAGCTAAATTTTGGTCATTGTCGCATAGATAATAAAAACTGATCTAGGGGCACCTGGGTGGCTCCGTTGGTTTCTGCCTTGGGCTCAGGTGGTGATCCAGGGTCCTGGGATTGAGCTCTGTGTTGGGCTCCCTGCTCAGCAGGAAGCCTGCTTCTCCCTCTCCCACCTCCCACCCAGCCTCCTGGCTTATGTTCCCTCTCTCACTGTCTCTCTGTCAAGTAAATAAATAAAGTCTTTTAAAGAAAAAAAAAAAAGGAAAGAAAACCCATCTAGAAAATGAAATTTTATTCCTTTGATTAATACTGTTCTTGATAATAGCTGCTAGTTAAGCATGAGATAAACAAGAAATACGGTTTATTTGCTTTAATATAAAATACATATATGCCTGAAAAGATGTGCAAATCACACTTTTATTAGTCAAATTTTATATGTGAATTTGAGGAGTTGGCCAATTAAAGGAATCCAGTGTCACTGAGAAAAGCACCTTTTCTTAGTTTTTCAGTTTTTCACATTTTGTATTTCCCTAAAAATAAATCTTAGATAACTTTCTCCAGATTTGTAACATTCTGCTACTAATTTTATTTATTTATATGCACATATTTATGCATATATACGCATACACACACAGACGGCAGAACCCAGTTCTGAAAGATTAAATACCAGATTTAGGATGAGATTAGGCTTTTGGTCGTTCTGTATTTAAACTGTCCGTGCTGCCCTGATGTCCACCTAAAGGTATCTTCGCTTGTTGGTCTGATAATTTCCCAGCACCGACAGATCTAGAAAGAAGGGACGATGTTCATAATGGAAAGTATACTTTATTTTTATTTTTTAAATTTTTTATTTCTTATTTTTTTATAAACATATAATGTATTTTTATCCCCAGGGGTACAGGTCTGTGAATCGCCAGGTTTACACACTTCACAGCACCCACCATAGCACGTACCCTCCCCAATATCCATAACCCCACCCCTCTCTCCCCACCCCCCTCCCTACTTTATTTTATTTACTTTTTATTTTTTTGTCAGAGAAAGAGAGAGCACAGGCAGGCTAGAAGTGGTCAGTAGCAAAAGCTCCAATTTGCTTTTTTGGAAAGATTATGGTTATAGGTCTGTACCTATAAATTATTGGTGGTAGTTTGGCTTGCAACAAGCTCCAAAGAATTTGTAACTGGGCTTAGTAGACCTGAAGTTTGGCAACAAGGTGTGTGCGGGGCAGTCCTCTTGCCATAGCCAGCCGTTCACCATATCAGGACCCTATTTCTCGGGCTCTTACTGCGGTGTCCCCTGAGGAGGCAAGAATTCCTGTGGACGGGGGTTTTCTTTGTGGAGAACAGGGATGCTTTCGGTTACAAATGAATTTCATTCATGAGGCTAATAAAAATAATTAAGTTATCCATATATGCTTGTGATTTTTAGACAAGTAAAATAAAATCCCAGAAAAGTGTATTATCTAATTAGATAAAGGGTTATTCTGGATTGGTTTGAAAAGTTTCTTTTAGCTGCTAGGTGAGAAAAGAGAGTAATACATTGATATCCCCAAGTATGCATTCACATAAAAAGTAGAAATCATTTGGTTGCGGTTCAACAGAGGTTTTCATAGTTTTGTTTTTTTTTTAAGTATTTATTTGACACAGAGAGAGAATGAGAGCGAGAACATGAGAGGAGAGAAGTCAGTGAGAGAAGCTGACTCAGCAGGGAGTCTGATGTGGGACTCGATCCCGGGACTCCAGGATTATGAGCTAAGCTGAAGGCCGTCGCTTAACCAACTGAGGCACCCAGGTTTTGTAGTTTTTATTGACATTGATCATTTATGATGTAGTTCTCTTGTGCTAATTGGAGTTATCTGCTAGCTGCTGCTCAGAGTGGCTAATGTACCCTCTGCCATTACGAACTATCCCCCAAATCATCTCCTGCCAAATAGACAATTTTTAAAATATCTCCCGAAGAACATGACATTCTTGGGACTTCCCGTTTCGAGTCCTGTCCTCTGACTCTTCAGTGTCGGTCTGTGCTCTGGGTTAACCCGCGTGTGTGTCTGTGGCAGGCTCCCCAGTGCCGCCAGCCCCGTCGCCGCAGTCTCTCCTGTCGGGTGCTAGGCTGCAGAGCGCCCCGACCCTCACCGACATCTACCAGAACAAGCAGAAACTCAGAAAGCAGCACTCGGACCCTGTGTGCCCGTCCCACGCCGGGGCTGGGTACAGCTGCTCACCTCAGCCCAGTCGGCCCGGCAGCCTCGGAACCTCGCCCACCAAGCACACGGGGTCCTCTCCTCGCAGTTCGGACTGGTTCTTTAAAACTCCTTTACCGACCATCATTGGCTCTCCTACTAAGGTGTGTTCGTTAAGCTCTTTAGTCGGCGTGACGACTTGGCTCAGTTAACGTTGCTTACGTGGAGCGGGACGCACTGTGTGGTGAGCTCAGGTCCAGCAGCAGACCACCAGAGAGACTGGAACAGAGAAGTCCATTGCTCACGTGTCTTGGCGGAAGTACCTGGCATGCCTCAAGAGGCTGCACGGGGACTTCCAGGCAGGTGCAGACAGAGACAGGACCCGGGGCACATGCCTTAATTAGGGTCCGGGATGGAGGACTTTGGGGTTCCTGAGCTAAAGCAGGATTGGTCAGTTTGAGCCGAAGAAATGGGATTCTAGTAAGCTCCACAGGAGTCTTTGTGTGTGCAAAACATGCAAGGGGAAAGCAAGGGGGATGGGGGAGACTAGACCACCAGGGGTGTTGGAGGAGTCGTCTCCAGAATTCACATGTACTTGTGACCGCAGTCTGCTCTCGAGGGCCTGCTCTTGCATGCGGGGCCGGTGTCCGTTTAAGGCCCTGCAGCTGACAGTGACGCAGAGTCCGCACTGCTGTGGGGTAGCTTAGCTGAGCTCGCGACAGTCGTCCCCTTATCCCCCAGGGATATGCTCCAAGACACTCTGCGGTTGACTGAAACCACAGATAGTATGACAAAGTTTAATTTATAAGTTAGGCACGGTGAGACAATAATAACCATAACTAATAATACAATAGAACAGTTGTAACAATAGGCCACAATGAAAGTCAAGTGGATGTGGTCTCTCTCTCTCAAAATACACCCGGAATATATAGAATATATCATCATGGGGCAGTGTTTTTAAGATTTTATTTATTGGGGCGCCTGGGTGGCTCAGTCGGTTAAGCATCTGCCTTCGGCTCAGGTCATGATCCCAGGGTCCTGGGATCAAGCCCCACATCAGGCTCCCTGCTCAGTGGGGAGCCTGCTTCTCCCTCTCTCTCTGCCTGCCTCTCTGCCTGCTTGTGATCTCTGTCAAATGAATAAAATCTTTTGAACAATTATTTATTTGAGAGAGAGAAAGCACAAGTGGCTGCAGGAGGGGCACAGGGAGAGGGAGGAGCAGCCCAGGAGGCGGGAGCAGGCCTGGCTGCGGAGCGGAAGTGAGGCGGGAGCAGGCATGGGACCGAGCCTCAGGCTACCACTGACCTTCTGCAGGGGTGTCGGGAGGAGGATCACCTGCTTCCAGACCAGGGTCGGCCACAGAAAGCAAAGCCGTGATGGGGGCTACGGTGCTTGATAGAAAAGATCCACGGTGATACTGACTAGCTACCGTTTAAGGAGGACTTGCCTTGAGCCAGGCACCGCCTAAGTTTTTTATACATTACCCCACGGATTCCCAAAGAAAGGAAGCTGAGGCCAGAGAGAACGCGTGAGCTGTCCACGGCCGCAGAGGCTGTCAGTGGACGAGTCAGGATGTGAATCCTGGTCTGACTTAGGTCTGACAATTCTGAATGCTGCACGCGGTGTAGTGACCAGCTTGCATGTGTTTCCTCAGACCACAGCTCCTTTCAAAATACCTAAAACGCAAGCGTCTTCCAATCTGCTAGCCTTGGTGACTCGCCACGGGCCCTCTGAAGGGCAGACTAAAGACGGGAGTGACCCACGGGAGTGCCCTCATTGTCTCCTAGCTCAGGGCGGCGAGAGGCAGAAGCGTGAGCAGCAGAACAAAGCGGTGTTTGGCAGGTAAAAGACACCATTTCCTCCCAGCCTTCAGTGTGAAAACTGCAACAGTACATATATGTCTGTGGTAAAGACGAACCCCACCAAATTAGTCTAGTAGCTGGTCTACGCCACTTGCGTAAGGATATGAACTGTATACGTTTAGAATCTCTGCAAACCACAGGTGCTTCCTGTAACTGAATGCAGAGTCCTCACTCAATTTCCTGAACGTTCTATGTCTGCTTTTTGTTTGTTTGGGTTATTGAAGTTCGTCTCTGCCCTGAATTGTCTGGTATCTATTTTTTGTCTCCTTATTCTGACTTCCCTTTAACCCTTTCGTGGCTTGGCTTAAATCTCCCTTACTATTTTAGATACTGGGATTTTTATAGTATACTTTCCAGGGAGGCCTGGGTGGCCTCTGTCTTCAGCTCGGGTCATGATCCCAAGGGCCCCGGAATCCAGTCCCACACTGGGCTCCTTGCTCAGCAGGGAGTCTGCTTCTCCCTCTGCCTCTGCCTGCCTCTCTGCCTGCTTGTGCTCTCTCTTTCTCTGACAAATAAAAAAATAAAAAATAAATAAAATAAAGTATACTTTCCATTACGAGCATCATCCCTTCTTTCTAGATCTGTCAGTGCTGGGAAATTATCAGACCAACAAGCGAAGATACCTTTAGGTGGACACCAGGGCAGCACGGACAGTTTAAATACAGAACGACCAATGGACATAGGTAAGAAAATGGGGTCTCTTTCTAGGTAGGTACTTTGCTAGGATGTACATCGGTTTGCTGTTACTGCTGCCACAGATTAGCACAAGCGTGCTGTTTCTAAAACAACACAAACGTAGTGTTGTGCAGTTTCAGAGGTCAGAGGCCTGCAGTGGGTTTCTCTGGGCTAAAATCAGTATGTTGACAAGGCTGCATTCCTTCTGGAGGCTGTAGGGGAGAATGCATTTCCTAGGGTTTTCCAGCATCTAGAGACTGCCCTCATTCCTTGGCTTGGGGTCCCCTTCCATCTTGAAAGCCAGCAATGGCCAGTCTAGACTCCGACCTCCTGCCTCCCTATTCTACATTTAATGGACCCTTGTGGTTCCGTTGGACCCACTGGATAATCTAGGATAATCTCTTTATATAGGCCAGTTCCATCTGCAACTTTAATTACCTTCTGCCATGTAGTGTAGCCTATTTACAGCTTCCAGACGTTAGTCCATGCACATCTTTGGCCGGGTTGGAGGGCAGGAGAAAGTAATTGTTGTACCTATCTGCTTCTGCTGACTGTTCACACCCTCCCTGCCACTTCATCTTTTTTCTTAGCACATGAAGACAGATGGTGTGGGGTGTCTTAATGATCACCAGTTATGAGTTAGGAGGAATTCTGACCCAAGATTGGTTTTTATTGGTGGGGTAGTACTGACCAAAGTTAGCTTAAATACACTTGTACTCTTGAGCATTTCTTATACAGTGAGTAGATCCTGTAAAAAATACCATAGGTCACTGAGATCCCCTGGCCTTTTTCATAGTTGTTTCAGGGACTGTTATGTCCACAGATCCACAACTAGATTACTTGGATTACTGCTTGTCAAAAATAAAAGGGCAGGTTGCGGACCATAACCCAGACTCATTTAACCAAATTTTCAGGGAATGGATTTTAGGAATCAGTACTTTTAACAGACTCCTGGGTTCCTGAGTGGCTCAGTTGGTTAAGTGTCTGCCTTCAGCTCACGTCATGCTCCCAGCATCCTGGGATCAAGCCCCACATTAGGCTCCCCGCTCAGCAGGAAGCCACTGTCTCCCTCTCCCACTGCCCCTCCCCGCCCCCAGTCATGCTCTCTCTCTCAAATAAATAAATAAAATCTCAAAAAAAAAAAATACTCTCCCCATGATTATTATATATTATATACACCTAAATTTGGGATTCACCATGGTAATCTTTTCTCATTTTCTCTATAATTTTTTATTGACTCTCCCGTTAGCATCCAAAGAAGGAAATAATCTGGACCATAAATATCTGATTGAACATGGTTTCTAATCCAAAGAGACTAGTCCACTCTTTTCTTGCTTGCATGGTTTCTGAAGAGAAGTCCAATGTAATTCTTGCTCTTGTTCGTCTATAGGTGAGGTGCTGTTTCTTTGGCTTCTTTCAAGATTTTTTCCTTGTCTTTGTTTCTGTGCAGTTTGAATATATGTCTAGGTGTAGTATTTTTGGTATTCATCCTGGCTGGTGTTCTCTGAGCTTCCTGGATATGTGGTTTGGTTCTGTCAGTAATTTTGGAAAATTCTCGATCATTACAACTACAAATGTTTCTTCTGTTCCTTTCTCTCTCTTCCCTCTGATGTTCCCTTTACGTATATGCTATACTTCTGTAGTTGTCCCACAGTTCTTGACTATTCCGTCTTTGTTTTCATTCCTCCTTGTATTTGCTTTCCAGTTTGGGAAGTTGATATTGGCTCATCTTCAGGCTGTTTCTCTCCTGAGCCATGTCCATCTACTGGGGAGCTCGTCAAATGCATTATTCATTTCTGTTTCAGTGATTTTGATTTATAATGTTTCCTTTTGATTCTTTTGTAGAGTTTCCATTCTCTCTGCTTATGTGATTTTGATTTATAATGTTTCCTTTTGATTCTTTTGTAAAGTTTCCATTGTCTCTGCTTATGCTACCAGCCTCTTCTTACATGTTGTTTACTTTTCCCTAATGAGCCCTCAGCATATTAATCATATTTATTTTAAATTTTTAGTCTGATAATTCCAGTCTGTGCTGTATGTGAGTCTGGTTATGAAGATTGCTCTGTTTCATCAAACTATTTTTACCATTAAGTATATATTTTAATTTTTTTTTTTTTTGGAAACCCTGACATGATATATTGCATAGCAGGAATCGAATCAAATATTACAAGGTTTTTTTGTTTTCTCGGCCAGGAGTTAAGCTAACCTTCTCTGTGTTCTTTTTGGGTTTCCCCAGGTACCGCTTCTTAAATAACATCTGACCCCCTTGCCTAACTCTCTGTTCCTTCCTGAGAGTTTTGTGTCTTAACTCTCACATGTAGACCTGTGTTCCCCTTGAACTGACTTTCTTGTGGCTGATGTGATGGAGGGGTCTGACGTCATTCTTTTGTGTGTACTCCGTGGTGCCAGCACCGTTTATGGCAAAGATTATTCTTTCTTCCATATTGCATTATTTTGTTAGCCTTGTAAGAAAAATCTGTCGACTATAAATGTGTTTCTTTGGGGGTCCTAATTCTATTTCACCAATCTATATGTCTTTTATTGTGTTGGTACCATACTGCCTTGATTATTAAACCTTTATAGTAACCAAGGCAATGAGAGTCCTTTGTTCTTCATTTTCAAGATTGTTTTGGTTATTCTGGGTCCTTGAGTTTCCACTGTGAAATGGAAATTTCATGAAGTGAAATTTTCCCCCAGACTGCTAAGTTGCATTCACGTATGAAAATCAGTTCATGTGATACGTAATACTCAGTATGCTAGAGGTAGGATTTGCTCACCTGATAGCATCTGTGGAAAATGCACAAGTAACACCGTATTTAAAGGTGGAAGATTGAATATTTTCCCTCTCAGATCATGGACAAAGATACCCTTTCTTGCCACTTCTGTTCTACATTGTAGCAGAAGCTCTAACCAGGGCAGTGGAGCAAAAACAAAAAACGAAACATGCAGCTTGGAAAGGAGGAAGTAAAACTCTCTCTCTTCACAGATGGCATGATTTTGTATGTAGAAAGTCCTAAGTAATCCACTAAAAAACTATTTGAACTAACGAACTCAGCAGCGTTGCAGAGTACTAGATCAGGACCCCAGAATCCACTGTATTTCTTATACACTGGCAAGAAACCATCTGAAAGTGACGTTAAGAAAACAATTCTGTGTAAGATACCATCAGAAATAGTAAAATACTTAGGAACAAATTATAAATAAATGGAAAGAAACCCCGTATGTATAGATCAGAAGACTTAATATTGTTAAGTTGGCTGTACTTTCCAAATTGAGCTGTAGACTGAGTGAAACCTCTGTACGTGACACGTGATTTTCCTCTTACCGCTCCGAAGGTTGTCTCCTAGTCTTTGGCTTTTACAGTTTTACTGTGATGTTTCTGGGTGTGGCTCTCTTTGAGTTTATCTTCCGTTGAGTTTGGTGAGCTTCTTGGATAGACAGATTAATGTTTTTCATCAGACTTGAGAAATTTTCAGCCATTATTTATTTGAATATTCTTTTCTGCTTTTTTCTGCCTCTCCTCTCCTCCTGGCGCTCCTAGCGTGCATATAATACACATTACGCGTAGGTACACTTAGTGGTGTCTCCTCGTTCTTTTGAGGCTCTCTTTCGCTCTGTGTTGCACACGGCACAGTCTCTATCAATTTATCTTCAAGTTCATGGATTCTTTCTTCTGCCAGTTCCCATGTGCTGTTGAACCCCTGTAGTGAATTTTTAATTTCAGTCATTGTTCTTTTTAACTACTGAATTTGCACTTGGTTCTTCTTTATACTCGGTCTCTTTAATGATAGTCTCTATTTGATGAGACCTTATGATCATACTTTACTTAAAAATTTTTTTCTTATTTGAGTATAGTTGACCTACAAGGTCACATTAGCTTTAGGTGTGGGACACGGTGATTCAGCATCTCTCTACATTGCGCTGTGCTCACCACAAGGGTAGCTGCCATCTGTCCCCATACATCACTATCGTAGTATCATTGCCCGTATTCCCTGTGCTGTACCTTTATTCCCATGACTTACTCATTTCTTAACTGCAAGCCTGTATCTTCTCCTCCTCTTCACCCATTTTGCCTTTCTCCCCTCCCCTCCCCTTTGTTCTCTGTATTTATAGGTTTAATTCGGCTTTTTTGTTTATTTTGTTTTTCCGGTTCCACATGTGAGTGAAATCACATAGTATTTTTCAGTCCGAGTTATTTCACTTGGGCATAATACCCTCCAGGTCCATCCATGTCGTCACAAAGGGCAAGATCCCATCTCTTTTTATGGCTGTGTAATATTCCACTGTATAGTAAAACACCTACACACCACGTCTTCTTTATCCATTCATCTGTTGGTGGACAGTTAGGTCGCTTCCATATCTTTGCTATTGTACATAATGCTGCATTGAACATAAGGGTGCACGTACCCAGGTGCCCCTAAGTGGTTGTTTGTTAAAAGAAGAATCTCCACCGCGGTGCCTCAGTGACGCAGTTAGTTGAGTGTCTGACTTTTGGCTTCTGCTCAGTTGTGGTCTCAGGGTCATGAGACCGAGCCCCATGTTGGGCTCCGCGCTCAGTCCCAAGTCTGCTTAAGGGTCTCTGTCCCTCAGCCCCTACTCCCCACTCTCTTTCTGAAATGAATAAGAAAATTAATTTTCACCAGTTACAGTTGTTTCACTGAGAAGCAGGTCTCTGATGCTGCTCACACTTAACACTGCCATTCTGAAAGTCGTCGTCTGTGTGCTGTTTTCCAGAAGTCAGTCACTACGAGTTGGAACGATTTTTGAAATTAGCTTGTTTGAAAGACATCCCCTTTTACGAATTAATTTAAACTTACAGGGTTTGTAAGTTATGCATGAATATGTGTTGTAATTTAAGTCCAAGTTTGTGTGTATGAAACCAGATTTTTCTCCTTAAACAACATCTAGGCATAAAATGCATCTTTGATCATTTTTTTTAATTTTTTTCCCCATTTTATTTATTATTTTCAGCATAACAGTATTCATTGTTTTTGCACAACACCCAGTGCTCCATGCAAAATGTGCCCTCCCTATTACCCACCACCTGTTCCCCCAACCTCCCACCCCTGACCCTTCAAAACCCTCAGGTTGTTTTTCAGAGTCCATAGTCTCTTATGGTTCGATCTTTGATCATTTTTATCCTCTTTTTCTCTTCCCTTTTCCACATGAACTTTACTATCGTTTGAAATCACAGATTTCTCTTTCTAATCATGAAGTTTCCATTTCTGAAAATAAAAACTGCTGATAGAAGGAAAAACTTAAGACCTTAAAAGAAATAGAGTCATTGCTCTTAAAATACATCCATGACCATCTTTAAATACATGAATACCTACAAATAGATACTGTTTAATTAATTTCCACTTACTGTTCATGGCTTCCTAGAAGATTTTTATAAACTCTCTGTTCTGTTAATTAGATGCTTCGTGTTTCTTATGCTCTGTTGTGGATAGGATGGACACTGATGGCAGGATTTTTCTGTATCTGGTTTTAAATTTGTGATTTGTGTTAACTCCCAGCTCCAGTCTGTGTCCTCAGAAACGTAATGTTTTTGAGATGCTCGAGTGTGAAAAGGCTTTGGACAACTTTTATTGATTCTGTGTACTTTGGTGGAGAGGGACTTTCCACCTTCCCTTCCTTTAACCCACAGCAGCCCATCAGGGCCCTGACATTGGGTCCGCCCCATTTCTTCCTGACAGATGTACGGCTGCGATGCCAAGGCCCACATGTCCTTGGACTCAGCTTTCTCTGGCTCTTAAAGTTCTTACACCGTGGAGATCCTGATCTCCCTTCATCTTTCCCTCATATTTTTATCCTAGTTCTTGGTTTCCACTTTTTCGAACCATCCTTGACAGGTGCGACAGCGGCTCGTGTCCCTTAGAAGTCTATGAAGTGACTGAGTAGGCAGCTTTGGTGTGAGGAAGGCTCACGGCTGAGGAGAGAGTACTGTGAAATACTACGAATGCAGCTCTGTGTTGACTTTCTGACATTGAGAGTGATAAGTACCTCATGTAGAAAAGCCCCCAGAAACCCTACTGTAAAGTAATGGTCTCCCTGTCACCCCCCCCCCCCCCACCGCCCAAATCAAAACACCGTGGAAGCGACGTCACAGTGTGTGAAATTTTCGCTGTAGCCCCTGCAGGAGCTTGCGGTGGTGGACCGGCCCCTCCTGTGGGAACAGCAGCAAGTTCCAGAGCCGTCCTCTTCACTGTCGGATCTCCTCCACACAGTGCCACGGCCCCCACGTGCACCCACACGGTCCTTCGAGCAAGAACGACCTCAGGTGAAGAATTGTCTTGTTCTCATTTGGGCCGGTGTTTGGAGGGCAGTGTTCTGCCGACTTGATGATGTGACTCGGATGAGGCCCTCGGCCTCTCTGGGCTTCAGTTTCCTTACCAGTGACATTGAGATCATCACTTTCTTGACCTTAAAGGGGTTATAAGGCATAAATGGGACGTTATTTGTAGGGGAAGCTTCGTAAGGTAAGACACTGCATGTCGATGACACTGTGTTACGGTGGCCTGACGTCCCTGTGACTTCTCCGCGAAGGGGCGGCGCGCCTGCGGTGCCCGTTGTGTCTTTACAGTAAAGGCGCATTCGGTACCTCTGGTAAGTTTTTTGAAATGGTAGATGGTTGTTTGTCTTTGCTTTTGTTCTTAGAAACCTAAGTTTCACTTTTTTTCATACTTCGGGTCCTAATCTTTGCACTTAACCCTACCTTCATGTAAATAGGCCAGTAGATTGGTTTTATCATGCATTCTCTATAAGTAGGCTATTCGTCCCCCAAACTGAGGAAGTATTTAGCTTGGACTGGAAATGAGCCATCATCTAGCGTTGTTGTCGTCTGTTTGCACCTTCTGCTACGCAAGTTACCAATCACAGTGTCGGGAGATTTATAAGCAAAGGATTGTAAACAGGTTACGAGAGAGGAGGTAGAGTCAATAACCTTGTTCTTCAGATTATTGAAAGTATTAAATAATAGTAAAATGCCATTCTCAGTGAGTGACAGTTGATACCTGTTCGCTCAGCCAGCGCTAGAAGAGGGAGGTGCCCAGCGTTGCCGAGGTGTGGGGGGGTTTGTGTGCTCACGCCTGGGGTGGAAAGGAGCGCGGCAGTTGTCCCAAGAGTTGCGAAGAGGTAGGATCCGACCCGTGGGAACCCCATTCCTGTTTGCAATACCACTTCGGAGTACTTAATCACAAATGAATCATCCGAAAGAAGGGAAAACTTCGCATTTCATTACAGTGTTATCTGTGGCTTAAAAACCAGAAACAGTGTAAACCCTCCAGACAGTCATCACGTCCAGAAGTGTAGGGACTGCTGTGCCTCTGCTGCGTTTCGTGAGGCGGAGGACTGTGGGGCCATGGGGAGAAATGTGTACGCTATGAACTTGTTTCAAACAAGCCACGAAGGGGCGCCTGGGCGGCTCAGTCGGTGAAGCGGCCGCCCTCAGCTCAGGTCATGATCCTGGAACCCCGGGAAGGAGCCTGCATCCAGCTCCCTGCTCCGTGGGGTGTCTGCCCCCGGCGCTGTCCCTCCCCCTGCTCTTGATCTCTCTCTCTCTCTGGCTCACGCGCTCTCGAGTCAGTAAATAAAATCTTTAAAAAAGAAAAACGACCTAGCCATGATGATGTTGATGAAATAGATGTATAAACAAGGACTAAAGTTGACCTTGGAGAAATAAAACCTCTTCATAGGCTCCACTGGGGGGGTCCGTGACTGTTGCCGGGCTGGCGGGAGGGGCGGGCGCAGCCCACCTGTCCACGTGCTCACCGTCCTGTCCCCTTGCAGCCGGCTCCAGCAGCCCCGGGGGCTCCCTGTGCTCCGCCAGCGGCCGCGTGTGTGTGGGCTCCCCGCCAGGGCCCGGTTGGGGGGCTTCCCCTCCGGGAGCCGAGGCCGCTCCCAGCCTGAGATACATGCCTTATGGTGCTTCACCCCCCAGCCTGGAGGGGCTCGTCACCTTTGAAGCCCCGGAGCTGCCGGAGGAGACGCTGATGGAGGTGAGAAGAGGCGCGGAGGGCGATCCAGCCGTGGGGGGAGCAGATTGCTCCCAGGGGTGCCGCGTTTTTTTGTTGTTGTTGTTGTTGTTGTTTTCTTCACCTCACCTTGTCTTTTCTATTTGAAAACCGTTGCTGACACGTTTTCAGAATAATGCGGACAGTGACACTCCTCCAGAACAAGCTTTGGTTGATAGGAAGTGACAGATACAGGTTTTTTGTCTGAAGTTTAGTTTCCTTCCGTCGATAGGACTTGGAAAGCATAATCTTGGTCCTGAAACCAGAACTTCTTACTTTCAGTGTTTGCTTTTCTTTATAACACAAAAATGACACACTTAGGCTTAAAAAGTAATCAAGCGTAATTAGGTGTGTCCCTAACCCGGAGAAATAACCCTAGCAGGCGGATGCTCACCTTGGTAGACCAGCCCCTGCCCTCCTGAAGCCCGTTGAGTGCAGGGACCCCCGCGTCAGAATCCTGCAAGCACAGGCTGAGAGCAGGCGAGGTCCCTTCGGCGACCGCAACGGCTGTGCTGGTTCAGCCCCTCAGTCCAGCCTCCGGGACAGCATTCCGGAGCCACACCACGTCGGCCTGCTGATTACAGTGCTGACGTGGCTGGCATTTCCAGTTAAAATGATCAGTTCTCGGACCAACAGAGAACAGATGCTCTCTCCATGCTGGACCTCCAGCCTTTCTGTGTTGTGTGAATGTCTATTCTTTCACATAGAAGTTGTAAAATAGTGCGTGTGCATGTCAGTGATTGCCTAGTGAATTTCGTCATGATTTTGGACATATGTTTCACCCAGGGCTAAAACTGGAAAAGCAGTTGTCAGAGTATTTTCAATCAAAGTAGACACAAATTGTTTTCCAGTACATTTAACGGCATATTAGAATATTTAGTGCTATATGCTGTCAGAGAGCAGGGAGACCTTCACAAGCTAATGGGTTTATTCTCCTCTCTCGAGGAAATGATTCTCACCCTTTTTAATCATGAAAGGAGAATGAGAAGCTTAGTCTTATTTGAGATTTTGAGAAACATTTATAGCTAAAAACACATCTCAAAACAACATTAATTTTAGACCACCCATTTTTGATGCGTGCTATTATGTTTACGCTTACTCCCCTCTTCAACTAACTGGACAGCTCACCGAGACTTAGAGCTTTGGTGTCCGCAATCACTGGGAAACAGAAACCCACCGGAAATGAAAATAAAGCATCTCGCAAACTGGAAGTCAGTAGAATTTGCAGAACTGTCAGGAAGTGTGGTTTAGTGTACGGAATAGCCTTACAATCCCGATATTTATTTTATCATGTTTTGTCTCAGATATTGATTTAATTGTTTAGTTTTATCGTCGTCGTTATTGTTTCTAGTGAAAGCACGGGACCTCATATCTTGGAAACTTCATTCTGTGGCCGCTCTCATCCACACACGCAAGCGCACGCACACACCCGCACACCCACACTGGTCTCACCTGTGCTTATTTTCCTCCTGGTTTTGGGGAATTTAAACGTTGCAGTCTGGTCTACTCATTCTGATGTTCGTAAGCATAAAAATACAGTAGCTTCGGCCGCGGTGTGTATACAGAAACAAGTGTGCCCGTCTTCTTCGTTACTGAGTTTCTAAGACAAACTGGCTTTGCCACAGAGAGAACACACAGACACCTTACGCCACCTCAACGTGATGCTGATGTTCACGGAGTGTGTGCTGGACCTGACGGCCGTGCGGGGCGGCCACCCGGAGCTGTGCACGTCCGCTGTCTCCTTGTACCAGATCCAGGAGAGTGTGGTCGTGGACCAGATCAGCCAGCTGAGCAAAGACTGGGGGTATGTGCCCCCTCTGTCGCTCGCTCCCAGCTTCTCCGTGCTTCCTGAAAATTCGTGTCTGCGATGGGGGTCCTGGCAGACACTAGAGACTGTGTCTCATGAAGAGCTTCACGGGAGCTCTTGGTCATGTCACTGGCCTAGATTCCACTTGTGAGCCAAGACTCCAAGATTCTGCAGCCTTAGTATTGCCTCTTCCTTGTGACTTACACTGTTGAAGGTATTTGATGATGAAGAGGTTGTATTGGTTTCTGAGTCTTCACACACGCTGTTTTCCATGTGGAACCTTTTTCCTTCAGGAGTTATTTGTGCATTAAAAATGTCAAGGAGGGGGCGCCTGGGTGGCTCAGTGGGTTAAGCCTCTGCCTTCGGCTCAGGTCGTGGTCTCGGGGTCCTGGGATCGAGCCCCACATCGGGCTCTCTGCTCAGTGGGGAGCCTGCTACCCCTCTCTCTCTGCCTGCCTCTCCGCCTACTTGTGACCTCTCTCTCTCTCTGTTAAATAAATAAAATATATATATTTTTTAAAATATATGAAAGAGGATGATACTCCTTTAGAAATGCTCTTTGGTGACCCGATGTGTAGAGGGCGGAGTGTGGCACGTTGGCTCGCAGATAACACTCTCTGCCTTCCTTCCGACGCAGGCGCGTGGAGCAGCTGGTGTTATACATGAAAGCCGCACAGCTCTTAGCAGCCTCGCTGCATCTCGCCAAAGCCCAGATCAAGTCCGGGAAGCTGAGCCCGTCCACGGCTGTGAAACAAGGTACGGGGGGCGCACGACAGGACCTGCGCCCACGCTCGCGCCCTCCCCCACGCCCTCGCACCACCCTCCGGAGAGAGAGTTTGATGCGGAGTCTGTGCTAGTAAAAACTCTTAGATGGGCGAAGATGCTGACTTTTCTGGGTTGTGCTCTTGCCATTTAACTGATACAGAGAACAGCCAGAAGGGCTTTCTTTATTCTCCACTTTTTCTTAACTGGAAGAGAACCCATGAAAGAACCTGATTTCTGGTCATTCCCACCCCCCCCCCCAGGATCATTTAGTGGTACTTTCCTTAAATTCGCAGAAAAGGTGCATGTCACTGTGACTTTATTTTTATTTTGGGAGGAAAACTAAAATTAGTTCTCATCTCAACTTCTTTCCAGTTGTCAAAAATCTGAATGAACGGTACAAATTCTGCATCACCATGTGCAAGAAACTTACAGAAAAGCTGAATCGCTTCTTCTCTGACAAACAGAGATTTATCGATGAAATCAACAGCGTGACGGCAGAGAAACTCATCTATACTTGTGCTGTGGACATGGTAACCCTTTAAATACTGAGTATTGTATAGGCCGGTCTTCTGAGTTGAATACCTACTTGACATTTTCCCTTTATTATTTTTTTAAAGATGTATTTATTCTGAGAGAGAGCACACTAGTGGGAGGGACAGAGAGAGTTTCAAGCAGACTCTGTGCTCAGCACGGAGCCTGACGCAGGCCGCAGTCTCCCAACCCTGAGATCACAGCCTGAGCCGGGACCAAGAGTCAGAGGCTTAACCAACGGCGCCACCCAGGCGCCCTTCGACGTTATCCTTTAAAAGAAAAATTTCTGCCCTTAACCATTCCCAAGCCCCAAACATTGTGACTCCCTCTTAACGACGGGGGTAATTGGATGTCATTAGCCCAAGTAACACATTCAGCAAACCGGCTACCACACGTGGTGACATTTTATTGTACCTCTTAAAAACTGCTCACATGAGGCACAGTCTAATCTTTTTATACTTTGCATCTAAAGGCTTTGGCTAGACCTGCATTTTCCGCATTTTCTACTGTTTCAGAAATTTTGGAATAAAAATTAGGAGAAATCCTGCTGTTGACCAGCGCGTGTGCCCCGACTCTGCTTACTGACCCTACCTGAGTAAAGGCGCGAAGTAAAATCTGCTTTTCCAACTGTGTCGTTGTACTTGGAAATACTGTTTCTGTCTCATGGCGGGGGGAAGCTGCTCTGAAGTAGACATGGAATTAGGGACTGTTAGAGAAGTGATTAAGTGGGGGGAATTATTGACCAGTCTTCTTTTCTCCCTCCTCCCCTCCGCATCTGTCCACCTGGAATTGTACGGTTACATTACCCTTGGCCTCGGTTTGAAAACCATTATCGAGTCATAGGAAAATAACTGTGGAATAGAAACTGTTGATAAAAATAACAGATATGATTCTGCTCTAAACTATTGCTGTGAATAATATGCATTCTGTCACTCTGTACTGAATTACGACTTCATGTGGTTTATGATTCTTAGACGTCTGTGCCAGGAAGAATGTCCTCTCCAAAGCAGTTATGGCGCTTTCTTCTCTGACGCCAAGAGCAGCGCAGCTTGAGTAGGTTTGCCCAGGCCGCGCCGCAAACTCACTGGCACTGGCACTATGTTTAGTTGTTCTTTCTTCTTCCTTTCCAGAATAGACTTTCTGTACCCCAATTTTTTTTAATTGTAAGTGACTTTAAAGTATTGTTGGGGAGAAACAGATGATATCGACGAATACATTAGGGCACTAGGTCACTGACAGTCTTGGCCTTCAGTGATCAGAGAGAATGTTCAAAAGCAAAACTCAACCAACTAAAGCTGGAGATCGGTCTTTGTTAAACGACTCACGAGGCGGGCAGCACCCCACCTATAGCAAGCAGTGGGGAACTCTGCTGAGCTCAATAAAACAAAGGTTTTTAGAAGGGAAGGAGAGGTCATAAAGAAGAACGGAATTTATTAGTCAGAAGTGCATTGTTCGGGCAAAGTTGCCCTCCTAAGGGACAGCAGAATGTGTCCATGGACTAGGAAATGCCGCATTGACTGGGTAACGTCACGTTCCTGAGTGACCGAGACTGCATTCAGGTTGGGCATTAAGCCCTGATTTGCTGACTCACCCTAAGTGATGCCATCTGGGCCCTCATTTCAGAATACTCTTGGGAAAACTTCTGAACTGCTCACAACCTGTGACTACTTCTGCTGTCCCTTCTTTCTGGAAAGCTCCTTCCCACCTTTCCCATCATCTGGCCATCTCCTGCTGCTCCTCCAAACTCAGCCTAAATACCACTTCCCGGAGGTTTTCCCTGCTCTTCTCTCCGTCCATGGTTGGGTTCGACGCACCCAGTGTGTATTCCCTACCATTCCGGGGCTTCCTCTCTAGTACCACGTATCCCTTGGGGTTAGAATGCCGGGTTTCCCAGCCCCATGCGTCCCTCTAGACCGTGTGCTCTCCTTCACCGTGTGCACAGCGCCGGGAACGTGGGAAGGTGCTTAGCACACATCTCTGAACGAATGAACGACTACACCCGAAAATGCTTTGGTTAAAACAAGCTAAGGGGCGCCTGGGTGGCTCAGTGGATCAAGCCGCTGCCTTCGGCTCAGGTCATGATCTCAGGGTCCTGGGATCGAGCCCCGCATCGGGCTCTCTGCTCCGCGGGGAGCCTGCTTCCTCCTCTCTCTCTGCCTGCCTCTCTGCCTAATTGTGATCTCTCTCTCTGTCAAATAAATAAATAAATGATCTTTAAAACAAGCTAAGAGATCACTTTTAACACCACTTAATTATCTTATTGTTACAAAATGTACTTTTTTTTTTTTTAAGATTTTATTTATTTGACAGACTGAGAGAGATCACAAGCAGGCAGAGAGGCAGGCAGAGTGAGAGGAAGAAGCAGGCTCCCCGCGGAGCAGAGAGCCCGATGTGGGGCTCGATCCCAGGACCCTGGGATCATGACCTGAACCGAAGGCAGAGGCTTAACCCCCTGAGCCACCACCCAGGCGCCCCATTATTATTTCAAAACGTACTTTAACGAAGTGTCAGGCTGCGCCAGTGTAAAAGTGTGTATGCTAAAAAAAGAAGCTTCTTGTGCAGTCGTGGAAGAGCCAGTTCAGGAGCACAGGTTCTACGAGTCCGGCCTCTGAGTCCGAGATGATGTGAGAGCGCAGACGAGCCCTTTCGTCAAGAAGCTCCTGTTTTATTTTGCCTCTCTGATGAATTTTTGAGTTTTGTATAGTTTGGTAGATGATATCATTTTGTCAAAATGTGTTAATTTTAGATAGATTCCATTAAAAGCTGCATTGCCCAGATGGATTCGTATTTTCTGGGAAAAGTTGAGACTCTTCTCGTTTCTGCCGACTTGGCTTCAGGTTCAGTCTGCCGCCCTGGATGAGATGTTTCAGCAGACGGAAGACATCGTTTATCGCTACCATAAGGCAGCGCTTCTTCTGGAAGGCCTCACTAAGATTCTCCAGGACCCCGCCGACATCGAAAATGTACATAAATGTAAGTCGACTTAGAAGGCAGACAGCCCAGTTGTCTCCTACAGGTACAGCAGGAGGACTGAGCAGAGTCCGGCACCATACGGCCTGGGTTTGGATCTTGGCTTCGGGCCGATCCCTTACCCTTCCCGTGGTCTGCTGCTGCTTCCGAAAGATGAGAGAGTCGTTCGAGGGCTGGAGATAATGCACGCGACGTCCTGGTGGCTTCGGGTTTTCTCACCGGGTGACCATGTTGGCAGCTGTGTGTCTGTGTCTGTAGAGAGCTTTGGTCTTATTGTTAATAATAAAGGCAACTGTTCTAGCCTCGTGAGCTTATCGGTGACTGAAGACTTTTATGAAGACTCCGGGGTAGATGTAGGATAGACAGCGGAGTGGAGATCGATAGGCTGCCGGGTGATGGTATCATTTATCAGAACGAAGCCCTGGGTTTTGAGGAGGGGGGCGTGGGCCCTTCGGAGTGTACGTGCTCACACCACGCAGCCTCGAAGGGATGCAGTTCTGAAGTGACTTGTAGTTGGGAGCAAGCTGGCCGTTCAGACCTAAATGTCCTGTATTTTACGTGCCAGCCTCAGTTTTGCCACTGCGTGTCACCGAGCTGGAAATGACATCCAAACAATTATCAGGCAGAAGGAAGACAGAATACTCAGAATGGTCAACTTTGGGCCAAAGAGAGCTCAGGGGCAAGGGTGCACGTGGAGAATTAATGGTGACGGGTTTATTTATTTTTTCCTTTAGTTCTTCTTGCCTTGGTTTTGACAACAGACGTGATTCTCATTATGAATGTGTTTTACCTCTAGATAAAACTAGCATTGAAAGGAGACTGTCAGCGCTCTGCGGTAGCTCCAGTGCCCTGTGAGCAGCCGCAGGCTCGGCCCGGGACCAGCGGTGGGACTGAGGAGAGAGCTTTGGGATGACAGCTTGGGTTCTGTTTCCCCAGCCCCAGGAAAGCCTAGTCTCCCACCCGGTGACTACCAAAGAACAAGGATGACTTCAAAAAGGAAAACCACCCAAAAAAACTATAGACTTGTAGGAAATCTGCCTTATTGGAGGCGTCCGCCCTTCCCTTTTCTGTGTAAGTACTCCACTTGGCTCTCGGTTTGGACGGGCTCAATAAACGGACCTTAGAAACAGCATGACCAGTGCAGTTATTGCTAAGGATAGTTAAGAACGGAACGAGGCAGACGACTCTGTACTCAGCTCCCAGGGCCGTGTGTGAAATCCCACGCGCTTACTGAGGTAGAAAGTGAAAAAAACCGACATCTCATCCAGGCCGTGCGGTAACTGGGGTCGGTTGGTCTGAACTGAGCGCGCATCCGGCCAGCCCAGGAGCAGTGAGCTGGAGAGCAAGCTGAGAGAAGGCTCTCGGCAGAAGTGGCGAACTCATTTGATCGAGTATGGATACGTGATCATCTTCCAAACTCTTTCCTGTTGCACTAATTTATTAAAACAATTGTGTATTGGATTTTGCAATTTAAAACTAACTGAGGCACAATGGACTTGTTTAAACTATTTTACTTGATTATGTTATATACACACACCCTTTCCAGAATTCACATGTAACCTCTAGTGGACTTTTAAATGGTAAAAACTTGTGTTCGTGTGAACCTTTGCATTTTTTTAACCTGTCCATCTACACATACAGATGTTCTCAGTGGCGTTTTTGAGTTGCTGGCCCTTTGCTTTCGGTTGTATTTTTTATTGTGCATGCAGACTGTGCATCGATGCCTGTGATCTCTAGGTTTACTAAAGGCTAGGTTTATTTGGGCAGTATTAGAGAAAAACACCAATCCGGGATCCTCTCAAGAATTTTAATAGGCCCAAACGAGGCTGGTGACCCAAAGGCTTGTTGGTGATGTGGAGTTTCTCCATGAAGTTAGTGACAAATGAGGTTTGTCTTCTCTTAGGAAGACGGGCGGCTCTTTGCAGCTAATGTGCGTGGTTCGTGTCCGTCCTGACGGTCCACCAGCGGCTGGTCACGGAGAACGCGGGCAGGTCACGTCCCTCCAGAAATGGTTCCTGCATCGTGTATGGTTTCGTTTCTTTTCCGCACCTGCTTGAATACTTGAATAAACCATTCTCCAGTCTTAATCCTTTTATTTTTACCCTTTTAGGTAACATAATCCAAACTCTGACAAACTGCGCAGAAGCTCTTTGGCATTAATCTAATTTTAGGATACTGATACAGACAGACGAAAACATGGTTTCTCCTTTACTTTGACGAAGTAATGTAATTTTTACCTTATTTATCTGTATGAAATTCAGCAGTTAATTTGAACATTTATTTATACGACGTTTGTATTTCTAGGTCTTTAATACAGTGTTTCTACCTCTCATTTGTAACTGCATGCATTATTCTCGAAACTGGGTAAAACTCACGGACCCTGGTGTAATAGCCTTTTTATTCTTGAGTGTACAGATGTATATTACGGTAAAATAAAACTGACAAAGTGTTTCTAGGGTAAAGCTCGGTCCATCTTACATGGCTTGTCAGGTCAGCTCCTTCCTCTGTGAGTCTGGAGGCTTGGGCATCAGTGTCCTTTGTCCTGCCCCAAGATCTCGGATGCTCGGTGACTGTCCCACCCGCTGCCGCGCTCGGAGGCTACACGATGGGGTTCCTGCCCTTCTCTGCAGGGCTTCCAAACACTGTTACTAGGAATACTCTGTTTTGTATCATTTTTTTCAAGCATCCCGGGCAATTTCATTTATGTCCTCCTGGTTTCTCACCCACATTATCTCAAGAGGCCCTCCAAGCAGCTGGGTTTGTTCAGGCCCCTCTGCCCTGTCCCATCTTTTTTTTTTTTGAATCAGCACAGGATGAAACAGGTTCACCGCAAGTGATGGGTCTGAAGTCAGGTAACTGAGGCAGGTAGGTAAGCCATGCTTTGTGAGTCCCAAGTTCGTTCTTCTCCCTCTGGTGTGACAAAGGTCCGTCCCGTGGTAGATGCCGTGTGTGAAACTGTGACGCGTGGACGGCAGAGAACAGACTGTAAACCCATGAATAACGGTTCTGATTCTACCCCCGTTATCAAGGCCAATTGTTTCCAGAGATTTTGCCTTGACTATAGCAATAATAAATGCTTTATGTTTCCATGAGTATCTTTTTAATTTCATATCCTCGATTTCACAAGCACACTCGTGACTTGCCACCCAGGCTCGAGCCAGAACGCGGGAAGTCGGCGGGAAGTAAGGAGACGAGTGCCCGGTGAATCAGCTCACCGGCTATCCGCGCAGTCCGCCTTTGCCCAAAGTGCGCCCGGTACCGGACCCCGGGGATCCTGCGGTCCCGCTCCCTTCTCCCTGCCCGGAGGACTAACAGAGTCCCAGAGAGGAGTTTACTGTCAGGGCTGGGGCGTCCTCAGTCTCCCCGGGGCGAGAAGGAAGGAGCTGAGTGGAAGGTGACCTCTACGGGGCCTCGAGACAACTTACCCCTGGGGCCTGGACCCTTGAATCTTCAGCCGAGGAAGCTCTCGGGACCTACTCACGCCCCTTCCTGGTTCCCCCAAGCCCTTGTGAGAGGTCGAGATGGTCCTTTCCTCGCCGGAACCAGGGGAGCCCCATCCGAAGCCATCCGCCTAGGAGAGCACCACACTCCTACGGGAACGGGCAGTCAGCCCCGAAATCTCAGCTCCTGTGAGGGGCAGAGCCGCACAGCTGATGGGTCGGTGTGGTCGGGAGCCCCGGGAGCCGACTGTGGAAGAGGCGGGCACGGAGGCCGAGACGCTGCCGTCCCCGCAGGGGCTGAGCGGAGCGAGAGCTCCCATGCCCGTGCCCTGCAGGCGGAACTCGTTGGCGTCTGACCCCTTTCCCAGAGGTCCTCTGCTCTTAGCTCGGTGTTCGTGTGTCTTGTTCAGGGTGTCCCTCTCAACAGCTTCCAGGGTGCCTCCGGGGAGCGGGGCTGAGCCGAGGAGCCTGCAGAGGTGACCCAGCACTGGGGCTTCCCGGAGCCCCACACCTGCTCCCACCCTGGCACAGAGGCTCCCCAAAGTCTGCCCTCAGGGGAGGCCACCTGGCGCCGTCCTGCTCTGGGACTGTCCTGCTCCTTGGGAGTTGGCGCCCGTCTCTAGGAACGGCCAGCTCGCCCCTTGTTTGTTGGAAACGGCTCTCTACCTCCCCGGGCGTGGGGGTGCCCTGGGCCTCCAGCTGCCTCGTGCACAGCCGTGTGCCCTTGGCTCATGCGTCTGTACCTGCCAGCGGGGGGGCAAGGGCACAGAGCTCAGGGAGTCCCAGTGAGGATGGAACAAGTTCCTGAGCGTGAAGTTGGAGCCGCCCTGGGCCTGCGCCTACCCTCGGGAACGCTAGATGTTAGGGCGAGCGCTGGAGGTCCACAGCCCCTCGCCGTTTGGTTTTGGGGAGGAGTGTGTTTGCTCGGGGCAAGGCCTGGCCTTAGGGCTCACTGGAACCACATTTGCTCCGGCTGGACGACTTCTGAAAGGGCACGGCTCCTTCCCCAGCGGACCCACCGGGCAGCCTGCATTCACACATCCCTTATTTACCCTTTTGGGTCAATCTGGCAGTTTTAAGCAAATGGCTGTTTCAGCCTAATATTTATTGCTTTATTCCATCCTCATATCAAGCCTTACTTGCCTCATTTTTCAGATGGAAAAACAGACTTGGGGAGTAATCGTCCCCCCACAAGAGAAAGGCCCCACGGCTGGGGTAGGGGCTGGACGGCCAGGCTGGGGGCCGGGGGGGTGGGGCACTGTGTGCAGGGGCCTCTCCTCCCCGTGCGATGTGCCTAGTGCCCCAAACCTGCTCACCCCCATGTCCTTGTAACACCTTTCTGGTGATGTCCAGGAGGAGGGGGAAAGGCAGGCTTCTGTGTGGTTTGGACGCATCTTCTGCGTCGCAGGAGGCCGCAGATTTCAAGAAGCCGGTGAGCCCGCAGCTCTGCGCAGCCCCTCTTGGGCCTGGAGCTGGAGCCCGAGAGCAGCAGGTCTCAGAAACCAGTCCCGCTAGACGCATTTGGCAGTTTCCCTGTTCGCTTCCACGCGCGCTAGTGAGCGTGGCCAGCGGGGAGTTGGCCCATCGCGGATGAGAGGAGCCTCGGTCCCAGGCTTGCCCAGGGGACCCCCCCCCACTCCCTCGGCCCAGGAACTGCTTAGTGTCCCCCCGCCGTGGCCTCACACACTCAACGTGGCCCTGTCCAGTGTGCGGTTCACACCTCGCCAGGCCCTCGGGGCACCTGGAGGAGCGCAGGGAGGATGAGGCGGGGGAAAGGCTCAAGGGAAATCAGGACATTCCCTTTGCGCCCACCGCACCCCTCCCCGTGACCGGTCAGGAGCCTGCCGGGGAGCAGCGGAATAAATAAATGACCCCAGCATGGGGCCAAGCGCTCCACAGATGTTCTGAGTCTCCCAGCCCTGAAGAGGGCGTGGGTCCAAGAGCCCTTGGTGTCCTCTTCCCTGGACTCGAGTTTCTCTGGCTCCTTCCCTTGGGTACGGGGCCGCAGCGGGATTAGAACTTCCGGCCCCAGCCTCCCCGAGGACCGCCAAGGCCAGCCCCGAAGCCACTTCTCTCCTCCCCCGTCAGTCCTGTGCTGTGGTCTCTTCGGCACGTGTGTGTTTGGGCCACACAAGCCCTTCCCTCCACCGAGAACGGACGACACGCCAACGTTAACCCGCAGACAAGCTGGGGGGGACAGGAGCACGTCAGCCCAGAACACAAAAGCCGGCGTGTATTAGGACACAAGCAGCGTGTCGGGGAGACCACGGTTTCCTCTCGCAGGGTCCGAAAATCATCTCCATCTGGGCCAGGGTGGTCCAAGATACTAGGCGTTCAGGAACCTCCCGTGTGGGACCAGACAGTAAGGATTTCAGGCTTTGAGGACAATGGGGTCTCCCTGCAGCTCCTCAACCCTGCCGTCCTCCCCCGGTAGCAGCCACAGACCATACACACACGGACACGGCTCTGTTCCGATAGAACTTTTATACAGACATTGAAATTTTAATCTTCTGGAATTTTCATGGGTCACATAATTTTTTTTTTTTACCTTTTCCATCCATTTAAAAATGTAAAAAAAAAAAACAGTTATTTTTTACGTATCGGCCTGATGCGTAGGCGGTAGTTTGCTGGTCTCTGGCGTGTCGACTTACGGCACAAGAGGCAGGCACCCAAGATGCAAGGGATAACGACCGCGAGACGCCCGTGGTGCCCGACGGAGCATGAGTTTTGCTGGCGAATCCGTGGTGTCCGGTGGCCCCAGCTCACACGGGTGTGAACCGATCTCCGTGGGTCGGAAGCCAAGCCCGGGCGCCCCCGCTGCTTTAGAACAATTCAGGAGACTGTCAGCAAACATACAGAAGGCACAATGTTTTGCACGATTCTTCGTTCTGGGACATTCTGGGGGAGCGATGTGGTTTTTCTCGGTTCTTCGACCAACGGTGTTCTCTGCTTCTGGGTCTTGCCGTGTGGCCTTGGGCGAGTCGCCTCACCTTCCCGAGCCTGCCAAGGGGTACCTGCTAAAGCGGTTTTCGTGGGGAAAATGCGCTTTGCACCATGACTGGCACTTTGCAAGAGTTCGATAAATGGGGTTAGTTTTGCTTTTCATACTAAAAATACGCAACGCCATGCTCCCTTGGGCTGGGCTGGATGCCTTATTCCTAGAAACAGGGGCTAAAGTTAGCATCCTAACTGCTAAGTTAGCATCCAAGCATGGACACAGGCCAGAGAGCCTGTCCCTGGGCCCGTGCCTCCTCTCGGCAAGGAGCATGGGCACGCTCACTCCACAAAACCAAGCCCCCCCCACCGCCTTGTTGCAGGGCTGGTCATCCACAAATATTCTAGCTCTATTTTCTCGATAGGTTTAAAGCATGAAATAAATGTATTATGTGTCTATAAACTGAAAGTTCCCTCTGAAATCGTGCGTCCTGTCCCCGGCCGACAGTGGGCACCCACCTACGAGAATGAGGCATCCTGGATGCCCATGGAACCCTGGGATGGGTCTGGGCTCCTCACTGCGCCCCAAGAGAGAGGACCGAGTACCTGCAGGGGTGGGGGGAGGCGGAGATCGGGGAGGGGAAGGGAGGCCCGGTAGACGGAAGCAAAGAGTAAGGGAAGGCCTCGCCAGGGAGTCCCTATCATGGACCCCTTTAGAGAGGCCAAGGAAGATCTTAGAGAAGGTGCTCGCAAGGACAAAGCTCAGAGAGCTCCCTTGGTGCATTCCAGAAGCTTCCTCCCTAAGCGAGGTGGTGAGCTGAGTCCGGAACATTGTCCCCCTCCCCTGGGGAAACTTTTGCCCCAAGATTCTCTCAACCCCCTCCTGGGGCTGGTCCCAAAGGAGAGGAGAGACGGGGAGTCTCAGGGGGCGGGGGCTGCCCTTACTTCTGCCTCGGACTTCTGCCTCCTAGACTCCCTCATCTCGGCCACGCTGTGGATGCTCTTGTGTGAAGACAGTCTGAGACGGGGAAATAGATCCCGTCTGCGCTCGGCGCGGCTGGCGCTCTGCGGTTCAGGGAGCCTCACCTGTACGTGTGGGTTCGCTGGATGTTCGGCTGAGGCACCGAGGATGATCTGGCCGTCCCGTCCGTCATCAGCCGGCAGGCTAGCCCAGCCCCGTGGACGCCACGGCATCCCGTGGACCTAAGAGGACGCGCCTCAGGGCCGTTGCACCCTTCAAGCCCCTGCTGACCCATGTTTGCTAATGTCCCCTTGGCCGAGTCCAGACTCAAGGGCTGGAGAAATAGACTCCCTGCCCCGGGAAGTATGGCAAAAACAGATTGCAAAACCACCCGCCGCCAGGGACGGGAAGAATTCCTGTGGCCACTGTCATCTACCATAAGCAGAAACGACTCTGGCCGATCACAGCAAAAAGGAATTTGGGGGAAAAAAGAAAAAACCTGAAAATGGTGCTGCCGGATTGGCGGAGCGGATCACAGGCAAGACCCCATTTGCAGAGTGGGCCAAGGCCTCAGGTAGCATGGCTGGTCATCCTTGTACGCGGGAGAGGAGGTCAGAGGTCAGGACACATGCGAGCGCATGAGCCGGGGCGAATGGCTTTGCTGAGTGGTTGAGCGTCCAGAAGAAGCAAGTTTGCGAAAAATTGGAGTTGAGACCTGGGGAGGGGGCCGGCCCGTGGGTGGCCTTGGAAGTGACACAAAGTGGTGTAGTTCACATCTGTGGCCACTAGAGGGGGCACTAAGCAAACCGGCCGGACAGGTTGACTCGTCCCGTGGAGTCAGCGTCCCTCGGTCCAAGCCCCCTGGCGCCTGCACCATGAACCCACCACAAGCCGGCCGTGGGGACAGAGTTGGAGGCTACCCAGGGGCCTAGCCGGCTGTATTCATTAATGCCCAGCCTGTCCGCAGCAGAGGCCAAGGCTGACCTCATTGTGCCACACTCTCCTGAGACCAGCCAGCCTGGTTCTGATGCGTTTCGCAACGGCTGGTCCTCATAAGGTCCCTCAGAAGCCAGCAGCCACGATCGAGGGGTCACACCCACTCAGCAGCACATCGTCCCATTGACTTTCTTCCTCCCCTGTCTCACTCAGGCTCCCCTGGAACCACACACCCGGGGGAAGTCCCTGCAGCCAAAGATGAGCCTTTTTCCCCGGCTTTTTCGGGTACCCAGGCCAACACAGTGCTTTGAGCAAGACGGAGACCCCAGGACAGCTCACAAGTCCCTCCAGCGGGACCTGTGGGAGAACTTGTCATACGTAACTTCCGAAGCTTGGGGGACATTCTAGAAAGGTGCAGGACCGGGAATGTTGTAGAACTCGCCCTCGGGAAGAAGTAGCCCCCCAGACCCGTGGGGAAAGAAGAGTGGGTTTTGGGGAGCAGGAGACCCACCAGTCCACTGTGATGAGTGGGTCGTCTGCTGGGAGAAGTGTCCTTGGGAGTGCAAGAAACCGGAGCCCCAGCCCCGAGCCGGGGAGAAGGTAACACGGAGCAGCCATCGTGGGAAACAATATGGTGTGTCCTGGAGAAATGAAACGGAATTACCGTAGAATCCGGCCATTCCCCTTCTGGGCATAGCCCCCCAAGAACTGAAAGCAGAGATGCGAGCAGATCCGTGTGTCCACGTTCATGGCAACATCACTCACAAGAGCTAAATAAAACATTGGCTGCACCCCAAGTGCCCAGTGATGGATGAATGGAGTAAATGTGGTCTTTGCGTCCAGTGGGATATCGTTCAGTCTTAAAAGCAAGGAAATTCTGGCTCCTTCTGCACCGTGGATGAACCGTGAGCTCATCTCCTCATGCTGGGTGGAGAAAGCCAGTCACAGAAGGGCTGATCCTATGTTATTCCACCCGTAAAGGTACCTACAGTCGTCAGATTTGCAGACACGGAGGAGGACAGGAGAGTTGGTGTCCAATGGGGACAGAGGTTCAGTTTTGCAAGATGGAGCGTTCTGGAGGCGGATGGGGTGATGGATTCTACCGACGTGGGTGTGCCTGAGGCCACAGAACGTGCGCCGGAGATGGGTGGGACGGTGACCGTGACGGCCGGCGTCCTGACCGATGGCTCGCGCGCACCAGCAGACGGGGGTCCCCGAGAACGATGCTTGTTTGCCCTTAGTTCCAGCCCGGACCCTCCAAGTCTCAGGCAGGCATCGTCAGTTGCGAGAACGAAACTTATCTTCTCTTATGGTCCTAGTTTTCACAGTAAAAGCAAGAAATAAATAAAAGTCTGAAGTCGGTGTGTGATGGGGGAGGCAGGGACGGAGCGGAAGGAAGGCGGTGAGGTCCAGGACCAGACAGACCCTGGGGCTGAGCGGTGAGGACCCCAACCCCAGCGAGGGGGCTGAGCTGCCTTCGGCGCCCGAGGGTCCTGGAAATGGGACTGCTGGGAAGGGGACGGGGCTGGGGTTTGCGAGGGACCAGAGCACTGACCTGGTCTGGAGCACACTGTGGGGTCGGAAGGAGCCCAGCCCAGGCCTGGAGCCTGAGGTCAGCGACTCGAGAGGAAAAACCGCTCCGGGGAGGAAGGGGGCCGTTGGGGCCCCATTCCTTGAACTCAGGGACAAACCGGATTTCCAGCTCAGCCAGGGGGGGAGGGGCGGGTCTGTGCTTTCCAGAAGGTCCGGGGAGGGGTCTGGGCGTTGAGGGAGGGCATGGCGGGGTGGGGGGGTGGGGGGGTGGGGGTGGGGTGTAATGGCATGGGGGGGCACGGGGGCTGGCAGGGCTGGGCAGGTGGGGGGATGGTTGGGGCGCGGAGGGACTGGGGCGTGGGTACCGGCCGTGTTGGGGTCTGCGAGGGGGCGGCCCCCGGGGGTGCGACTCCTACTGTCCGTGGCAAGAGGGTCTCAGAGCAAAGGCTGGTGTGAGAGGCAGATGGAGAACGAGGGAGGAAGGGACGGAAGCTAGTCCTTCCGCAGGCGCCCCAGGGGTCCCAGCCGCAGGCCTGAAGCTGGTCCCTACCTCTCTCCCGGGGTGCGACTGCCACGGAGCCACCTGCGCGCCCCCCCCCCCCACCCGGAGAAGCTCTGGACTCTTTTTTGTCTTGAGGTGGTTGGCTTTGTGTCGCCCTTTCCAGTAGGGCCCCGGCCAACTCATGTCCTTCTAAACATCCGTGTCTCCCCATTGTGCACGGTCCTGCCCAGCTCACCGAGCTGCTCTGCGCTCCCTGGACAGACGGTCAGTGGTGGCTTGTCCCCGACTTCAGCCCGGGAAAGACCCCCACTGTCCAGAGACCTTTCTCTGCCACCCCTCTGCACCCCCAGCGTGGGCTTGTGCCTTCTCCTGCCCCCGGCCCTGTCCCGGGGCCCCTCGGCTTCCCCTCCCTGCCTCCTTTCCCCACTGCCCTGCTGCTTCAGTGGGAGCTTACTGAAAACGGGCCCACAGTGGGGCTTTTTGAGAACCTCTTGTTGCCTTCCTGAAGGTGCACAGATCCTTCCAGTAGCTTCTTTCTCTCAATGTCCCATGAATGAGGGACCCCGCAGGGGTTTGCTCCCCATGGGAGACCCCTCACCTCCTCCTCATATGAATGAGTACTTTGTGTTCGCTGCAGAAACCTCTTTTTTTCCCAGGAGAGTGAGAGGAGGGGAGGGGCAGAAGGGGAGGGAGAGAGAGAATCCTAAGCAGACTCCCCGCCGAGCCCAGAGCCCAGAGCCCCACGTGGGGCTCGAACTCACGATCCTGAGATCACGACCTGAGCTAAAATCAAGAGTCAGACACTCAACATTGGAGCCACCCAGGCGCCCCCAGAAATGTCTTAAAACACAATGAAGCAATAAACCTCCTGTACACCCAGAGACTGTATAAACATCCCGGTTTGTCTTGCCCAGATTATTTTTCCTCCACGTGCACAAAGTCTTTTCCCCAAATGAGATGATACAAAACATGCTACCGCAAGACTGGCTTCTCTTATGTATGACCATATTGGGAACATGTCCCCTTTCCAAGGTCCTGAAGTCTTTCACCAAATGGCCACACCCTCATTTACGCCTCTGGTCCCGTCCTGTCGGCCTGAGGCTGTTGCAGTTCTCTGCTCATCACAGGTGACGCTGAAGCGAGCGGCGTCTCTGCCGGTTGCCTTCCCAACGGCCACCACGCACCCAAGTCCACGGCCCTGGCGGCTGGCCCTGGTGTTCCTGTCCCCCCTCCACGGCCTCCCGCCCTGTCCAACCTCAGGAAACTCTCCATCCTGGGCTGCGGTGATTCTACTCTGTTTTCCCTTCAGGACCTCAGGCTGCCCCTCCTCACCGGCACGCCGCCGTGTAGACCGCGTCTACACTCTCGCTCTGGGGCTCTGACCCAGCAAACGCTTCCATGACCGTTTCCAGACAGCTGGGCTTGGATGCGCCCCAGACACCTGGAAATCTACACGTGTCCTCCTGGAGGCAGGAAAGTTCTCTGAGATGACGGCAGGTCACGATTCATCCAAACCCGTAGAATGGACAACAGCAAGAGTGAACTGTGACATAAGCTATGGGCGTCGGGTGGCGGCGATGTGCCAGGGTCGGGTCATCCGCTGGAACAAACGCCCCATTTTGCTGGGAGTGTTGCAATCTGGGGAGGCCACGTACGTGGGGCTTTGGGGCTACGTGGGCGATCTCTGCACCTTCCCTTCCAGGTTACTGTGCCGAAGATGGCTCTAAAAACCAGCCTTAATTTTATTTTTTTAAAAAGATTTTATTTATTTATTTGACAGAGAGATAGAGAGCGCAAGTAAGCAGAGCAGCAGGCAGAGGGAGAGAGAGAAGCAGGCTCCCTGGAGCCCCATGCGGGCTCGATCCCGGGACCGTGGAATCATGACCTGAGCCGAAGGCAGCGGCTTAACCAACTGAGCCACCCGGGTGCCCCTAGCCTTAATTTTAAAAATGAAATGTTTCAGCTGTGCAAAAATCTGAAAAACCCATTAACAAACATCTATACCCCCTCTACCAGCTCAAATTAAATGAAATTAAATACATGGAAAGCCTGCTGTGCCTCCCCTGCCCGCCACCGATTCCTCTCCCTGCTCGCCCCCAGAGGTTTTCGCTGTCCTGATTTGGCTTTACCATTCTCCACACATAACTTTCGGCAAGGCCGGGCTTACACACGCAAGGCTGGGGCCGGTTCATCTGACCTGGGTGCGTCTCTCGCCTTTTGGGTTTCTGTGATTGGGCTCCCTGGCCATGTGGTCATGGCTGGCCATCCGGTCCCTGTCAGCATCTGCCCTGGTCATTCCAGCCACTTCTGCCTTCCCGGCTGGATGGGAGCCCTGGATGGGTCATCTCTGCCTCTCTGTCTCTCTCAATCTCTCTCTCTCTCTCTTTTTTTTTTAATCACCCTATGGCTCTAGCATTTGGAACCCAGGGGAGGTTAGCTAGTAAAACGTGTTGATGAAAAAAAAAAAAAAAAACGTGTTGATGGGTTGCTGCAGTCCTGGGTCCTCGCGGATGGGTTTTTTTTTTTTTTAAGATTTTATTTATGTATTTGACAGAGAGAGATCACAAGTAGGCAGAGAGGCAGGCAGAGAGAGAGGAGGAAGCAGGCTCCCCGCTGAGCAGAGAGCCCGACGTGGGACTCGATCCCAGGACCCTCGATCATGACCTGAGCCGAAGGCAGAGGCTTAACCCACTGAGCCACCCAGGCGCCCCGCGGATGGGATTTTAAAGATGTTATTTATTTATTTTTAGAGAGAGAGAGAGAGCAAGGGAAGGGGCAGAGAGGGAGGAGAGAAAGAGGGAAAGGATCCCCAGCAAACTCCCCGCTGAATGGGGACCCCGATATAGGGCTGGATCTCAGGACCCTGGGATCCTGAGCCCAAACCGAGCCGAGGCTGGAGGCTTGACCCACTGGGCCACCCGCGCGTCCCCTTGTGGATGGATTTTTAAAAACATTTTTTGTGGTGGTGAAATATGCAAGACCCGAAAGTCACCGTCGCCACCGTTCCTAAGTGTAAGCTCAGTGACACTGGGCGCATTCACGCTGCTGCATGGTCCTCCCACCAGCCACCCACAGAACCCTTGTCTCTTTCGAAATGGAAACTGTCCCCACCGAACACCCATCCTCCCTTCCTCCACCGCCACCACCGCTCGCTGCCCTCCTCCAGCCCCGGGGCAACACCGTTCTGCTTTCTGCCTCCATGAAACTGAGCACACTAGGTTCCTGCTGTCCGTGGGGTCCTAGCCCGTGTCCTGTGACTGGCTTACGTCACCGAGCGGAAGGTGCTCCAGGTTCACGCCCATCCACGCACGGGTCAGATCTCCTTCCTTTTTAAGCCTTAACAATATTCTGCCGTGTGTTAGTTGTGCAGACGGTTGGAACAGGGCCGCGCACTGTGTGGGTGTCTCCGTGGTCCCGAGAACAGCTGCAAACCCCTCCCCAGTATCACCTAGGGATGGACACTGGTGGGCACGCATGAGCTCCAGTCTGGGACTCCCCTGCGGGACTCCCCTGCGGGACTCCCCAGCCCTCCAGCCCCGGCCAGATATCCCAGCCCTGCAATCCCCATTCCCTGGGGCTCTGAACTTTCTCTGTGCTCTGGCCCTTCCCCCCCAGCCCCCCGTGGGGATCTCCCTCAAAGTGGAGGGGCAGAACTAGTTCCGCTCTCTCCTCCAGCACCTCTCAGCCGCATGAGCAGAAAACTAGAACCTGGGAGTAAGGGTAAGGGTAAGGGTCCGGGAGTCATGAGCCTAAGTGCCCTTTCCCACCACCCACCCCCAAAAGCTGGACTTCCCGCATCTCCAGGCCAACCAAGTGGGGCTCCAAGAGGGTCCCTGACCGAACTCGGGGTGCCTGCAAGAAAGGGGGGTTGGCCATTCATTGCCCCTCGGGACTGCGTCCTCATGCAAGAGACTTGCATCCAAGCTGGTTGAACTAGAAAAAAAGAGAGAAGTGGCTGGGTTTCGGGGAGGCCATCCCGGGGTGGGGCACAGTGAAGGTTTGTGGTTTCCTCTGTGCTGACTCCTTGCTGGGCTAACGGTGTTGCCGATAGCAGGGGAGCAGCTGGCTAGGAGAGGGGACCCCTGGGAGGTGCCGTGGATGGTGCTGCGGGGTGGGGAGGCTATGAGGCAGGAGGAAAAAATCTTTCCTTTTCCTGGGACCCATGCAGTGGCCAAGCCAGCGCGTGGGGATGGATGTCTGCCCACAGAGGGCATCAGGAGCACCAGTTGAGTAAAAAGGCTTTGCCGGCGTTCATTTTCCCCCTGCCAGCCCCAGCGGGAAGAAGGGACTCAGGAGACTTGGGGTGGCAGAGGGAGTGAGACCCCCGCCCCTTCCTTGGGGCCACGGGCCAGACCTGAGCCAGGAGTGGGGGGCGGGGGGGAATGGGTAGGAAGATATTCATGGGGATCAAAGTGTTGAATTAGTCTGGACTGAGCTTTTGATACAGGAAATTAACCAGGAAGTGAGAGGAGCTCCTTGGAATGTTTGAAAGGAGGGAAAAATGAAGATTTGATGAGCACAGTCGGAGGCAGTAATTGAAAACAAGTTTGAAAAGCCATTTTGTACTCATCCCTCAGTTGGCCCAAACACTAGTCTATAACTAAAAGTACAAAATTCTCCAGAGGGAGAGGGAAAACCAAAGGTTATAGATCTTGGGGGGTGGGGCAGAAAGTTAAGCCCAACCTACATGTCACAAGCAAGGCTTGGGGGTCCCGGGAAGTGGGGGGAGGAAGCGAAAATATCCAGAGCTCCTGTCTTGGGGCAGGAGAGGGACAGAGCGGCTTAGAAGGGGAAACAGTTGGAATTTTGCTTTCAAATAACTGTAGAAAAATATGCATCTGATTATGAGTGCAGGGAGAGGGACGGGGACCATCGGCGGAGGGTGGAGAAGAGCTTACAAGTTAACCAGGAGAAAGGGAACGGAGAGTAACCATCTGAGGGAGAGAACAGCGTGAACAGTGAGCCAGAAGGAAACGGAAAGAATGATATCAAGCATTTCAGTCATCGTGCGAAGTCAGGATGCCGTATAAAACAAACCCCCGCTAGATGTTGTCTACAAGAAAGGATGCAAAAAAGCAGGATGAGAGAAGGGCTGGGAATAATTAGGTGTGCGGGTTCAGACACAAGTAAGGCAGGACCGATGGTGTTAACATCGGACAAAGAGGATGTTAAGGGGAACATGGGTGAAGATGAAAAGCAAAAAGTATAAAGAAGATCAAAGTGTCAGGGCACCTGGGTGGCTCCGTGGGTTAAGCCTCTGCCTTCGGTTCAGGTCATGATCTCAGGGTCCTGGGATCGAGCCCCGTATCGGGCTTTCTGCTCGGCAGGAAACCTGCTTCCTCCTCTCTCTCTGCCTGCTTGTGATCTCTGTCTGTCAAATAAATAAAACCTTTAAAAGAAAAAAAAAGATCAAAGTGTCATAAACCCATATGAACTAAGCAAAATGTGATTAAACACACAAAAGTATCAGAATCATAAGAAGACTCGGATAACGATGCATTTACAGCGAGAGACTTCAATACACAACACTCAGAATCAGGACCAGTAAATAAAAAGGAACAATATACATGAATAATAATGAATTTGATCTAATAGTGAAGATTCATACCTCTATGAACAGAAAACCTACATCCTGTTCACAGGTCTCCAGTGCAGAAAAACAGAAAAGCAGAAAAAAAGCAGAAAAAAAAAAAAGAAAATATTTTTTAAAGACTTATTTATTTATGAGAAAGAGACAGAGAAAGACGCGTGCACATGTACCTGGGGTGAGGGGCGGAGGGAGAGAATCTTCCAGCAGATGCCGTGCTGAGCGCGGTGCCCCACTCAGGGCTTGATCTCACGACCCTGAGATCATGACCTGAGCCGAAACCAAGATTTGGATCCTTAATTGACTGAGCCACCCAGGTGCCCTGAAAAAGGCCACGTTTTTATCATAATCTGATGAAATGGATAGTAATAAACTGTGATGACTATACTCTTAACTACTGTATTAGGAAACACACTTCTAGAAAACCCTTGAAGAGGACATCAAGACGGCAACTGAATTAAAAACTATTGGAAAACAATGAAAAATCGAATATTTCATTCCCGAACCACATTTAGCAGAAAATTAAAACTTCAATGACTTCGGTCCTAAAATAGGAAGACAAATAAGGACCTTCTTACGGAGTTTAAGTACCAAAAGAAATTAGGAAGTTGACGTTGATAAAGGTAAAGGCAGAAATTAATGAATTAGGAAAGCAAGTCGTGGTTCTACTTAAGAAGAATAAGCATGCGTTAATTGGTTTTTGCAAGCCCGCGTGCACAGAGAAATCCGAGCTCATCATGACTTGCACTTTCCTCTAAAGGAAAAACGAGATGGAAACATGCAAAGGCAACGGCGAGAGAAGAGACCTGTGACAGGAGACAGGAAAGGAATTTGAAGGAAGCCATACGGCAACCGGTTTGAAAACCTGGAGAATGCGATGAAGCAGAAAACTATGAACCTCTGAATGGGGGTGCGGGCGTGGACACTGAAGTCAGATGTCCTGGGTGACACCTGGACCTGCCATTTACTAGCTGTGTGACCTTGGGCCAATGGCTGAGCCTCTCTGTGCTTTAGTTCCTCATCTCTAAAGAGGAGGTAGTTATAGTCCTACCTCTTGGGCGGTTGTGGGAATTAATGAGCCAGTACAGGGAAAGGGCACACAGTAAAGACCCAGCAAGTGCTGTCGTTACAGTTGGTGGTGTTCTTTTTTTAGCCTGATTGATTGATTTGAGAGAGAGAGAGAGCATGCACGCGAGCACGGGGAGGGGCACAGGGAGAGAAGAGAGAGAATCCCCAAGCAAACTCCCTGCTGAGTGCAGCGCCTGACTCGGGTCTGGATCCTGGACCCTGAGATCATGACCTGAGCTGAAATCAAGAGTTGGACCCTTGGGGCGCCTGGGTGGCTCAGTGGGTTAAGCCTCTGCCTTCGGCTCAGGTCATGATCCCGGGGTCCTGGGATCGAGCCGCGCATCGGGCTCTCTGCTCAGCGGGGAGCCTGCTTCCTCCTCTCTCTCTCTCTGCCTCTCTGCCTACTTGTGATCTCTGTCAAATAAATAAATAAAATATTTTTAAAAAAGAAGGTGATGTTAAGGCCTGGGGTCATGAGATGGTTCCTGGGAGGTGGCATTTGTGTCAGTGGGATGAGAGCTGGATTCCCCCGGCCAGGGCAAGGTGGACATTACCTGAGCCCAAAGAGAACCCGAGAGCCTACTGCATCAAATTCACAGGCAGATGCTGTGCACCAGGGGAGTCAGCCTACCGGTGGGTCCTGCCCATGTGGACAATGCGTGGTGATCAGACATGACACTTGGTCAATTTACAAAAACAATAATAATGGCCAAGTCAACTGTTCCTGAAGTTTCCCTCCCAGGCTCCCAGGCTCTGTCCCTTCACGAGAGGCATCGTGCATGGGTTTATGTGCTCAGCTTGCAGTTTCAAGCTTCTGGATCTTGTCAGAGGTTTTATTTCAAGGTTCCAAACCCAAGAGGTTTTTCTACCTCTGTTAACGTTCATCTCTGATACATGGGTGCACAGCCTTGGTACAGCTAAGGATAAGAACCCCTTTGGGACAGTGTGTTCTCATCCTGCCCGTGACCTCAGCTGCTTGTGAGACCACGTTGGGGCTCCCAGGCTGTCCGTCCCTGGCTGCGCCAGCTCGGAAACAAAGCCAGGACTGTTTTCCCAACGGTCTGTGCATGAAGCGAGTGTCCATGTGTCCATGCCTCTCCCCCTTCCCTCTCTAACAGAAAGGAGAGACATAACAACCCCTCACACTCACCGCCAAATTATTTCCCATCTGCTCTTAAAAAGAAAGTGGTTTTTCTCTCCAACAGCTACTCTAACCTACATGTTCCTTGAAGTTTAAGCAAAGTCATTTTTTTTGTGCACCTCCCACTAAAAGTAAATTTTCTGTCCAATTTTTTTCATTTGTCTAAAAATGTTTTGCTAGGCTAAGGTGATTTTGCTGAAAATCTTCTTGGGGAATGATTGATAATTTCTCTCGGTCTTTGCGTGGGCCTTGCCCAGGCCCCTCTGCTGATTTGGGATGGTTTGGTACATTGGCCTGTTTCCATTATTCTCTGAGATCTTCCTATATGCCACACGCTGGAGATATGGTATTGAACAACAGCTGAGATCATGGCTCTCATGGAAATGTGAGTCTGGGCAGAGGGGGCAGCGGGAGGGGAGAGGACAAGGAACCAAGAAAAAAAATCCACAAAGAATCAGGTGCAAGTTCTGGCAGGTTGCTGAGGGAAAGGAAGCTATTATTTGGGGATGAGGGTGGGTCAGAGAAGCTGAGGTCTCAACATGGGTGAGAGTCGCCCTGGTGCACAATGGAGGAGGAAGAGTTCCAGGGAGTGAGACTTAGCATGTGCAAAGGTCCTGAGGTGGGCAATCGCCTGGCCCATTCTAGGACTGCCAGTGGACCGGAATCCAGTGAATATGTTGGAACATGGTACGAAAGGAAGCTGGGAAGGCAGCCGGGAGTCAGACCGTGCAGGTCTCAAAGGCCACGGAAGGCTTTTTTCCTCAGAGCAGTCGAAAGCCACTGAAGGATGTCAGGGGGCAGAGAGATGTTCAAGTCTTCATTGCCCAAGGGTCTCTCTGTCTGCATTTGGAGAAGGTACCATGGAGAGGTGAGCAGGGACTCAGAAGAGCAGGCAGGTGGCAGTCGCTCCGGAGAGAGGGTGTGACCAGCTGGGCACTGGGAGAGAGTAACGGGGCAAATATTAAAACCTAAAAACCCAAATAAATAAATAAATAAATACCCCTAAAAATCATGCATCCGTGATGCCATCTGGGACAAGTCAAGCTTGTGCCAGAACTGCAACTTTCCACCAACAAGAATCCAAAGATTTTGTCTTCCGTGGATTTGAACAAGGTTCAAGTCTCCTTGCTCGGTGACCGGGGCGCAGGCTGCTCCTTCTAACGCGAGCGGCAGCGCCCAGCGTTTGCGCTAAACTTTCTGGGCACGCCGGGCACCGTTTGGCATTGCTGCCTGCCCTTGCTTTTTCCACTTTGCTTCCATGGCTCTCCTCGGGGAGGTCGACTTCATGCTCAAAGACAAAGGAGGAAATGAGAGGGATGAAGGCGGCTTAAAGCCATGAAGCCTGCAGAGAAGTCTCCAAGAAGACAGGCGGACCCAAGACCCAGAAAGTGGGGGGCCCCCGGGGGCTCATCACTCCATTTCTTTCCACCTCATTCTTCCGATGAGGGAACTAGGCTAAATAGAGTGATATTTAGAGACGAAATAGCGTGACTGTCAGACCTCGGTGGTGTTGGGGGCGGGGCAGCCAGGAAACCGGGAGCGCATGGGCGGGCTGTGTCTCCAGCGAGCTGTGGTCCTGATGACTCCGCTCCCGTGGCCTTGGACCTTACAGCCTGCCCTCCACTCAGTATCCAGGCCCCAGGAGAGTGTGGGGGCTCCCGTTGCCCTGGCGAGGCTGCAACACAGCACCCCGGTTGACCATCTCGCTGGCAAGGGGTCATCTGCAAAGTTCATCAGGTGCCACCACTGGGAAAGCAAGGAGGAGGGTTCCAGCTGGCACAAGGGGCCTGTGCACCCAGCTGGTCACTTTCCATCTCAGAGCACGCCCCCGCCTTCCACCCACCACTGAGTTCAGCACCCCCCTGACCCCAGAGGCACCAGATCCTCCCCGTGTTTCCTCCTGTTATTCTGGAAGGTTTCTCGTTCTACCAGTCTGGGTTGGGGTCCCGTCCCTGCTTGCATTCCTGCAAGTTGCAGCGTCCAGTCCGGACCTCATCAAGACTGTGCCCTATTCAGAGGCATTCTTGAGAAACGAGTTCTGATTATGATACGCTATGATACGTTCCTTCATGCCCACCCAAATCCACAGCCTGCCCGGCCCCCAGGGTCTCCATGAGCCCCTGGCCCCTGGAGCCTCAGGCTTGCCTCCTGCTGGCAACAGCGTGCCCAGCTCAGCTTATGATTAACTGCAGGGGAGGCAGGACCTTGTTCACGGCCTCTGTGCCTCTCCTTTTGCTGTTCCAAACCCTCCCGCTCTTCCTTGCGTGAATACCCCTTTCTGAGCACAGACACCGTCTCCCTCCTGTGGCTCCCTCATCCCCGTCCCTGTAACATCTTGTGCATCGTCCAGTTGCTACAGTTCCAGGTGTTTTTTTAAGATTTTATTTATTTATTTATTCATCAGAGACAGACAGAGATCACAAGCAGGCAGAGAGGCAGGCAGAGGCAGAGAGAGAAGCAGGCTCCCTGCCGAGCAAGGATCCCGATGTGGGACTCGATCCCAGGACCCTGGGATCATGACCTGAGCCGAAGGCAGTGGCTTAACTGACTGAGCCACCCAGGCGCGCCTGCAGTTCCAGTTTTTGTACTGTTTCGGAATTTTCTGTTCATTCCGTCATTTGGCAAATACTGATTGAGCAGACACTATGTGCCCAGACTCTATGCGAGGATCAGGGCGGTGAGCAAACCAGATTCTAGCTGGAGGGCAAGCGGTAGCCAAGGAAATAAGCAGAGTAGCGTGTTGGGGGCAATGAATGCTCCGGAGAGAGACAAAATGGACGAAGAAGACCCAAAGGGGGTATCAGGGCAGGGCCTCCCAGGGAGGGAGGGGAAGGGCCAGAACACATCCCTGGGCTTATAGACCAACCCCCCCATTGGAGAACCTCTGTTTTCCTCTTGGTGAAAATGGGAAGCAAGGGCGCCCGAATGCTGGCTGGAGAAGAGCCTCCAGGTGGGAAACTGTGGAGAAGTCTGGTAGGCAGAGGCCAAGAGTCTGGGGCAGCGGGACAGGTGTGAGAAGTGACAGGAAGTGACATCTGCCTCCTTCCCCACTGGGTGGCACAGAGGGGCAAACATCTGGAAAGAGCAGAGGAAGGGGCTTCCCATGCCTGCCTTCTCTCCCGAGCATCTCTGGTTTCCCGGGCGACCACACGGAGGGAGATTTCCAGGCAGTCATTCGGGTTCTCGGCCTCGTCTCCGCCCTTCGACAGGAGGGCGGGTCTGCGCAGAGGAAGCCCCCAGCCTGTAGCACCCCCGGTGGGAGACGCTCCCTCAGGGGGGCCCCCAGACACCCGTGCACGTGGCCGGGAGGTGAGGGGTTCCAGAAGGTGTGCGTGCAGCGGTGCGTGCTGGGGAGCTGCGTGCGTGCTCGGGACACCTCACCCTCTGCTGACCTTACATAACAGGGACATCCGGAGAACAGCCTCTGGCAGTTGAACTTCAGATAATCTAGGAGAGTTCCGTGCCAGGCTGAATCAATCAGGGCCCCCTTGCCCAGGGCAAACACTGAGGCTCCTTTTGAAGAGTGGACGGGAGCCCCACCCAAGCCTCCAGAGACGCATTCTTGCATTTCAGAAGAGAAAAAAAAATAATAATAATAAACCACCCAAGGCCTAATCCCCGGGCTCAGAGGAAGTGAAGTTAGCTAGAACCCATATTCGAACAGTGTTTTTGTTCTGGTTACCCACACTTCCTGGGCAGGGACTCCCAGGCCAAGTGGGCGGGAAGAAGGGTCCTTAAATGTGTCCCCTCTCAGCGGGGCTCATTCCAGAGTCTCAAGACGCTAGGAAAGGCTGTGTCAGAGGTAATCTCTTCCCCAACCCCCTTCCCATCCCGGTCTCTCTCTCTTTTTTTTTCCCAGGTGGGTATATCCAGCGTCCTTCGGCCTCACTTTGCTCACCTGTAAAATGGACTCCTAACAGTTCCTTCTTCATGGGCGCCGACATGGAGTTTTTGCGAGGATCAAAGCGGGTGATTGAGGGGGAGTCAACCATGGGGACGTCTTGGGGGCAGAGTCGGCACAGGTGAGGCGGGTGGGATTCGGAGGACAGGAATTCCATCCGCTCCCTTGGGGCGCCAAGTGCAATGTTAGAGGCTCTCCAGCTCCATTAATCTCTGTGGGGCGATGCCATTATGAATGCCGTCCATAGAGAGGGCTCCTTCCCACATACCCCATAGTTCTGAGTACTGCACCTGGGCTCCTCCACCCTGGGCTGTCCAGGCTTGGCGGCCGATGGCCAGAGCCTGCTGCCCTGGTTTGAAGCCCTGAGTCCGAGGACAGAAGCAGGACCGTCCGTAGAGCTGTGTGGCTGGGGTCGTGGTGAGCTGGGGTGCCCGGCTGCCAGCAGGACCCCTTCTCTCTGCGCAGAATGCCTGGGGTGGGGGTCAGCACCGTGGACAGGGGACGCCGTGGAAGTTAAACCACGGATTTTGAACAGGATTACACACACACCCTCATTTCCATTTTGCAAAAATGTATATATACCATATATACACATATTTACATACAATGTGTATCTGTATGGTTTATGTGGTATGCATAATTTTTTTGCAAAGTAGAAATAGCATTATTGTGGATTTTCTTTTTTTTTTTCTGGTATTAGAAGTTACGCGGTGTCTGAAAATGCTGGACTATCTCTGGGCGGGACGGTGAGGAATTGCCCAGGGAAAAGGGAGAAGGGAGGCTTTTCTTTGTGCCCCTTTCGAATCTTTTCACTTTCTCTACCATGAGCGCGTGTTACCTATTCAAAAAGGTACAAAACATTTTTTAAAAGGCAAGCTCGTTGCAAAAGAAGCCAAACCTCACAGAAGATGTGCGCAAAGATCGCTACTGATTCCACCCCTACCTGTCATCGCCGTGTTGGGGGTTTCCTTCGGGTCTTTTCTTGCGTGGGCAAGAGCACACGTACACACACGCGTGTGTGCACACACACCTCTAGGCGCAAGCCTCGTGTTCCTGCTGTTCTGTAACCCGCTTTCTTTCTTGTGTCTCGTGCTTATGCCTCGTGCCTGGGACCCATTGGGCTCCGAGAGCAAGACAGCTCTACCTCCCCCCAAATCGCGCGCAGTCATCCATCTCCCGAGTGCTGCGTAGCGCATTTCCATTGCCGATGGCCGTGTAGTATGTCTCCAGGAGTCCTCTGTCATATACAACCTTGGTGACCTTGCTTATTCATGAACGCTTGGGGATGCTGTGATTTCTGTGAGCTCCTGAGTGTGGACCTGCGGTATCAGAGAGAAATACGCTGTAAAGGCTTCTGCTAGAGGTTGCCAGAGGGCGCCCAGAAGAGCCATCCCGCTTTGCCAGTGTGGTTTCTCGCACGGCCAGCAGGAATTCCCTCCGCGCTTCTGTGCGCAGCTCTGAGGCGGAGACCTGTGCGGCCCCCCCTCTGTGTCGCCCAGGTGTTACAGGCACACTCTTGTTTAAAGACGGACGCTGGGTTTTCTGGAATCAGCTGGCCGTGGAATCCCGACCTGTGCGGGCCAGTCTAAGCCGGAAACGGGCCGGGCTGGATGCACCTGGTTCTTGGCGTGCTTGCCTGTCAGGGTCTCCAGCTTTGCAAGCGGGCCGAGGGGGGAGTGAGGCTTGAGAGATGTCAGGAAGGACCTGCCCCGGCACACAGCCCGGAACTCACCTCGAAATTAGGGTCGCGTGTCATTGTTCCCCGGCTCTCCCTGCAGATTGGTCATCAGCTCAGGGGGTATGCAGAGGGCCAGAGGTTGGGATGTCTGGGTTAGGGAGCTGAGAAGGCAAAAGCATGCCATTTCCCCAGCGCTCTTCCTGCAAAATGAACGCGGTGCAGGAGCAATGAGGGTGCCAGCTCTCAGCCCCCAGGTCCAAGGTGCTCTCTCCCCCCAGGCACCATGAGCAAAACGAGCGAGGTCGTGCAGCGGGCCAGAGCCGCCTTCAACGCGGGCCGGACCCGCGCGCTGCAGTTCCGGATCCAGCAGCTGGAGGCGCTGCGGCGCATGATCCAGGAGCACGAGAAGGACTTCGCGGGCGCGCTGACCGCAGACCTCCACAAGGTACACCCCGGGGGCGTGGGGCAGCAGCAGCAAGGGTCGCTGCTCGCTTTGGGACATCTGCTGCGCGCCTGGCGCTCTGTGCCCAGCCCTTTGTCCAGAACCTCCCCTAGTCCTCAAAGCGCGCTGCCCTTGGCAGGACCCTTTTATAGAGGAGGGAAAGTGCGGCCCAAACCATCAGACGCTGAGCTGGGGCGCTCAGGCCACCCCTTCCGACCCATTCCGAGCCCCAGGTTCCCCCGCAGCTTCCCCCCTCTGCCTGCCGTTTCCTCCTGGCTTCACTTCCTTCTCCGCCCAGCCCCGAGCATGAGGCCACTGTTCTTCACCGTGGCCTGCCAGCAGGACACCGTGAACTTCTGGTCTGCTTGTTCCCTCAGCCCTCAGCGCGGTGTAGGGCCAGGCAGTCCACCCCACCCGCCCAAGAGAGCATCCCAGCTTGGCATCCCAGAGGGCCCTCCCTCCCCCCCATCCATCCCTCACCCTGCGCAAAATCAGACGCCTGCCAGTTCTCAAGCCCTTCACCTCGCTGCCCCCAAGGCGCCTGGCCCTGATCCCACAGTTCGATTCTGCCTTGGAGAAGAGCAGGGGGTTAGTTGGAGTTTATCCCCCTCCTGGGATGGTTCCCGTGTCTTAAAACAAAAGCTTCACAACTTCTGTTTGGCTCTTTCGCAGCCAAAGTTCACAGAAGAGTTTTGTGTTCTGACGTCCGCTGCTCCTCTCTCCTCACCCCTGCACGGTGGCTTCCTCCCCACCCACTCCAGGAGGATCCCTTGAGCCCTCTTCTCCCTCTCCCTCCCCTGCTGAGGGTCTCCTGGATCTTGTCCTCTCTTTGGCTGTCTTTTTCCTGGATCTCTTTCTTCAAGGTGGCCTTCTTAGGGCTCCAGCCTGGGTTCAAGGCTCATTTCAACCTATAAGCGTTCCTGGGCTGGGTTCTCCCCACCCGATAATGACCTTCACATCACTGCCCAGATCTGAGGTCCTCGGAGGCACCATGAACTTGATGTGTCCAAACCTGCCTGGGTCCCCAACACTGTCAGAAAGGGTCCCTCGCGGGTCCACCACCCCAGTGGCAAGTCCTCAGCTCGGTTCGGACCCCCTTGCCTTCTCTGGCCTGGGGAGCCCCCCGTGAACATCCCCCATCACCCTGGCTGCAACATGCCGGGCTGTGTCCAACATGCCCACCCAGCCCTGACCTCCTGGGAGGTCCAGACCACACTCCCATTTTTCAGATCAGGAAGCTGAGGTCCGGAGAGGGTAGGTAGCTCATTCAGGGTCCCAAATCCAGGGAACAGGCGTCAGGACCACAGCCAAGCGCCAGGGACTCCCTCGCTCTCTAGCCCGTGCGCTCACACGGAGCCCTGTCTCCACCGCAGAATGAATGGAACGCCTACTACGAGGAAATGGTTTATGTCCTGGAAGAGATCGAGTACATGATCAAGAAACTCCCCGAGTGGGCTGCAGACGAGCCCGTGGAGAAGACTCTCCAGACCCAGCAGGACGAGTGTTACATCCACTCGGAGCCCCTGGGTGTGGTCCTCATCATCGGCACCTGGAACTACCCCTTCGCCGTCACCATCCAGCCCATGGTGGGCGCCATTGCTGCAGGTACGTGGGTCCCCTTTCAGGAGGAGTCACCAGGGATCACGCTCCTCCCCTGTGGCCAGAGAGAGCGGGGAGCTCAGGCCTGGGGGAAGATGGAGTCCTGGGTCAGGTCGTGGTCTGATGGATCTGTCTTTCACGGGGTCTGATGGACCCAGAACGGATGGGGCTCCAGGCTTGGTCCCTGGGAGGGCGGGACTCTGATTCCCTGTGCTCTGCAGGGAACGCGGTGGTCACCAAGCCCTCGGAGCTGAGTGAGAACATGGCGAACCTGCTGGCCACCATCGTCCCTCAATACCTGGACAGGGTGAGGTGCTCTCCGGCTCTTTGGGGCTTGAGAAACAGCGCATTTTTGCAGCAGGAGGCTAAGCCTTGGGTTGGGGCAAGGAGAGCTGGCCTGTCCCGTAGAGGTGAATGGAGTCCCGGTGTCAGGAGAGGGGGGTCTGTTTGATGGGGGAGGAGGGGTTATGGTCTTTCCTGAGCCTCGTCTCTCTCCTCGCGTGGAAGGACCTGTACCCGGTGATCACTGGGGGCATTCCCGAGACCACGGAGGTGCTCAAGGAAAGATTTGACCATATTCTGTACACCGGGAACACCGCCGTGGGGAAGATCATCATGATGGCGGCGGCCAAGCACCTGACCCCCGTCACGCTGGAACTGGGGGGGAAGAACCCCTGCTATGTGGACAAGGACTGCGACCTGGACATCGCCTGCAGGTGAGGTGTGCTCCAGCTCACGCGGACCACAGTCTCGCTCTGGCCTCTGCCCGCCTGAGAGCTCTCCTGCAGAGCTCAGCCCCTTGCGCCTCGATCCTGCGCTGGCGGAAATGAGATCTGGCGTCTGGGGGCGCCTCCTGTGCCTTGGGGAATGCGATCTAATCTGGAATTTTCGCAGACGCATCGCCTGGGGGAAATTCATGAACAGCGGCCAGACCTGTGTGGGCCCCGACTACATCCTCTGTGACCCCTCCATCCAGAATCAAATTGTGGAGAAGCTGAAAAAGTCCCTGAAAGTGAGTGAGTGTGCCCTCCCCCCCGCCCCGGGGCTGAGTGAGAGAGGGGAGCTACAAGGCAGTGCGGGGGGGGGGGGGGGGGGGGGGGAGTCTAGACTTTAGAAAACACTGGATATTCTTTTTCGGATTCTAAAAGTAATCTACGCTCATTGTAGATAATTTGGGAAAAGATTATAAAAGAATAAAGCGTAAAGCAAAAAAAAAAAAAAAGCTCCTCCCAGAAGCCCACCACCCCAAGACAGTCACTACTAACTTACTGGTATGTTCCCTCCCATTTCCTTTCTGTGAACGCACACATTTGAGCCTGCCATGTCCACGCGACTGTGCATGTATTTCTTTCAAACGATGCCGTCTCACAAGTCCCATGCCGTGGGGGTCTGGAGCGCCCCAGAGGTCATAGCAGTCCAGTAGCCCTTGGTGTCGCTGTGCATCTGCTGGGGCGGGGCCCGCCCGTGCTCCCAGGCCAAGGTCACCTCTCAGCCGACGGCCGTAATGAAGGTCCGCATCCTCACCTGAAGCCTGCCTCCTGTTCTCTGTAGGAGTTCTATGGGGAGGACGCCAAGAAGTCCCGTGACTACGGAAGGATCATCAACTCCCGGCATTTCCAGAGGGTGATGGGCCTGATGGAGGGCCAGAAAGTCGCCTACGGAGGCACGGGCGACGCGGCCACCCGATACATAGGTGCGTGTGCTCGCCTTCGGTAAGGGCGCCGCGCCTCCCCAACTCTGCCCCCAGTTTGGTGGGGAATGAAGAGCTCCGGGAGGGGCTCAGGGGGCGGCAGGGCACAGTGCCTGCCCCCTCTCGATGCGGACCCTGTGCCCACACCCCTCCGTGCCTCTCTCCCCCTTCCAGGTTATACGCAGTTCTCTCCGCATGGTCTGCTGGGATGGAGCCCGGGCAGGGGGAGGCCTCGTTAGGTGTCCCGCCTGAGCCCCGGCAGCCTCCCCTTACAGGAACGGAAGGAAGAAGCTAGATGCGGGCTTGCCGGGCCGGTGGGGGTCTCGGCAGCGGCTGACTCTCGCTTGTTTCCTGCCTCAGCCCCCACCATCCTCATAGACGTGGACCCCCAGTCCCCAGTGATGCAGGAGGAGATCTTCGGGCCGGTGATGCCCATCGTGTGTGTGCGCAGCCTGGAGGAGGCCATCCAGTTCGTCAACCAGCGCGAGAAGCCCCTGGCACTCTACGTATTCTCTCTAAACGACAAGGTGGGCCTGGGGTCCCCTCCCCTGGGGTCCTCGGCTTCCCGACACAGCGTCGTGCAAACAGGACTCAGGGGTCCACAGACCCGGGTTCAGATCCCAGATTCAGTGCTCCCTGCTGTGTGATCTTGGGCAAGTCGCTGAACCTCTCCGAGCCCCTTTCTCATCTCTGAAGCCAGTCGTTTCCCACAAAGTACATGACATGTGGGGAGAGTGGGAGACCCCGACTGGGGTTCAGACCGCCTTCGCCTTGCCCTTGAGGCCCCGGGATGCGCCCAGACAGGGTGGGGAGGGGCTGGGGTGCTCCAGGAAGGAGACTGAGGTGGGGCTGTGTGCCGTTGCAGGTGGTTAAGAAGATGATTGCAGAGACGTCAAGCGGTGGGGTGACGGCCAATGACGTCATCGTCCACATCTCTGTGCACTCCCTGCCTTACGGGGGTGTGGGTGAGTCCGGGGCTGAACTCACTGCCCACCTGTCCTCTTATAGATGTCCCCCCGCCCCAGCCCTGGCTTGGGAGTTCAGGAGAGGACCTCAGACCCCCACGAGCTCTCCCCTGCGGGTCTCTGGCTCCTGCCAGCGTAGCCACCAGCCATGTCTGACCTTGAGACCTTAGAGGCTCCTATAGGCCCCCTGGTACGCCAGGCCTGCTTCATGGAGGCCCTGAGAGAGGGGACACGGGCTGGAGGTCACACAGCCATCTAGCGGTGTCGCCAAAAGCGAACTTTTCAGAGTACTCTCTGTTGTGCCCTGGGAAGCTCAGAGAAGGGGTGCCTGAGGGTTGTAGGTGGGGGCTGGGGCGTCTCAGGCCACTTGGGGCTGACCCGAGGGCCCCTCCCTGCAGGCAACAGCGGCATGGGGTCCTACCACGGCAAGAAGAGCTTTGAGACCTTCTCCCACCGCCGCTCCTGCCTGGTGAGGCCTCTGCTGAATGATGAGTCCCTCAAAGCCAGATACCCCCCGAGCATGGCCAAGGTGAGAGACGGGGGCAGAGGCTGTCCCAGAGACCAGGCTGCTGGGAGCCACCAGGCCCACGCAGGACACGCGCCTTCCTGTCCCCTTGTGTCCTCTTCGCAGATGACCCGTCACTGAGGCGGACCCGGCTTCTGCGTGCTGCAGCCCTGCCCCTCTGTCCAGCCCTAGGACGATTGCTCCTGGAGCCCCACTTGCTCCTCCGTGATCAGTGAATGTCCCCCTTCCCTCTGGGCTTCTCTTCCCCAGGTCCCCGCCCCCTTGCTGGACACAGAGAGACCAATAAAAGTTCACCAGCCGGATGAGTGTGTGTGTGTTTCCTTTGCAACATCCTCTCCAGTCCCATCCCTGCCCTCAGCCCGTTCTCATCCTGACTCACAGTGACCAAAGTCCCACAGTGGCCCCCAGGGGCCTGAGGCAGGAGGCGCTGGCGTCAGGGAGACATTAACCTTGCATCTAGACAGTGGGCGTCAGCTCCATATCTGCGAAGGGGATGGCCAGGGAGGCTCTCTGATGGCAAATGGCTCGGAAATGCAGGCTGATGTGCTCCTCTCGAATTAGGTTTGACCCCTAGGTCGGGGTCCCTCGGTTGAGATCACGCGGTCGTCAACATGAGCCCCCTTGGTGATTTCCGAGGGCAGCTCCTGGGCAGGAGGCCAGGAAGCCAGGTGGACCCTCAGGACCCGCGGTACCTTATGACGGTTAGTCAGACAGCATCCGGGCCCAGGAGTCTGCCTTAGAGGCCCGAGGAGCAAAAGTAGGGTCTGGGGAAGGTGGTCTGGAGCGGGAGCCAAGAAGCAGCCCAGCCTGGCCAGCAGGTGCATGGGGGCGGGCTGGGGAGAATGGCCGAGGCCGGTCTGCCTGGTTTACAAGCTGGCAGTGGGTCCCAATGACTGGGGCTGGCGGCTCTCCGGGGTACATGTGTGGACGCCCACAGGAGCCCTCATGGTGAAAGCAGAGTCATCAGCTGTACCAGGCCCTGCGCCAAAGGGTCCCTGCTCCCAACCAAGGCCAGCCCTGCACTGGGCCCGGGACCCCTGCCTCTCTCAACCTTGCCTGCTCCCGACCTTGACTCACGTCATTACCCCCGTTCTCCTCCATCACTGTCCCCCCCAATTCTGTGCCTAGTCTCTAGTATCTCACATCTTATTTACGCTCCTCCCCCCAAACCCAAATACAACCCAAATAAAAGCCCTTAAGCTCTTACCTGTGCTGTGTCCCCTCTAGTGAGGGGAAGGGGAGGGGGACCAGGCAGACAGCGAGTCGTTCTGTATCGCTTGGATGTTCCCTGTGCGCACCATTTACTTATTTTGCAAATACCCAAAGTATTGAATAATAACAAAACCGGACTCCTCCCAAAGCCCGCTGCCCCTCTAGTTACTGCTTCGTGTCTCTGCTGTCCCTCCCCGGGAGAGACTCCTCTGGACAGGAGGTCATCTGCTCTCTTTGCTTCCGCACACCTGACCCGGCTACTCTGTTGAACCTGCTCTCGCCCGGAAGCCCCCGAGTGGACTGACTCACCACCCCATCACCCCATCAGCCTCCCCGGCCGGATCACCCGTCCTTCCAACACTCCCTCACCTCTGGGGTCCTGGGATCCCACATCTCCATTCTCCCCCAACCCTCTTCCCAAATTAAAATCTCCGATCCCAGCCCTGAGCTTTTTTTCTAAGATTTTATTTATTTATTTGACAGAGAGACAGTGAGAGGGAACACAAGCAGGGGGAGTGGGAGAGAGAGAGAAGCAGGCTTCCTGCTGAGCAGAGAGCCCGATGTGGGATTTGATCCCAGGACCCTGGGATCATGATCTGAGCCAAAGGCAGAGGCTTAACGACTCAGCCACCCAGCTGCCTGCCAGCCCTGAGCTCTTGATTCATAAATCCACCTGCCTACCTGACCCATGAACTTGGATTCTTTTTTTTTTTAAAGATTTTATTTTGTTTATTTATTTGAATGACAGAGAGAGAGATCACAAGTAGGCAGGCAGAGAGAGAGAGGAGGAAACAGGCTCCCTGGTGAGCAGAGAGCCTGATGCGGGACTTGATCCCACGACCCGGAGATCATGACCTGAGCCGAATGCAGAGGCTTTAACCACTGAGCCACCCAGGCACCCTGAACTTGGCTTCTTAATAGTAACACAACGGCTTGCACGCCGAGGACAGAACTCTTAATTTCCCCCTAAACCAATGTGACATCGCCCTCCGGAGTAGTTCAATCCTCTCTGAGCCCCCAGAGAGATCCTGGAACGAAAATCAGATCATGTCATGGTAGGAGCAAAGAATTACAAAAAGAGGCTTCGTCCCCCCACCCCCCGTCAAAAATAAAGGAACAGATTTTTCTCGCCTGGTAAATAAAGACTGACTTCCGAAAATTTGTCCTTGTATGTTCTTTCTCTGTCTCTTTGAAACCTGTGGAAATATTTTTAAAAGCTGAAAAAGCCTCTAGACAGCTTAGTGGGTCAGGAGCTCTTTCTCAAGGACCTGGGAGCCGCGTTTTTGAAAGAATCCGGGGAAACAGCGCCCCTATCCCTCCAGTCGGAGCTGCACTTGGCCGTCACTTGGCCCCAAGTTGCAGAACGACCTACTTCCCGTCATAAAGGTAGATGTTTGTGCCCCAGAGGAAGCCCGTTAGTTAGCACAGATAATGTCCCCAAGGATCAGGTGAAGTTAGAATGAACCCTATGTGACAGATGGTGCTGTCGACGGACTAGTCATCGTTCATCCTGGGGTCGTGTGTGGGACGGAATGTTCCGCCCCGCTGTGTAAGGCGACGGGGTTCCTTCCGTCTCTGCCCAGGCTGTGCATGCCGTTCTGCTCTAACGCCTTCTCCATCACAAATTTGTTTTGTTTCTCCACCACCTTCGTGAAAGGTTTCCTGGGTGGTGAGATTTAGGTTTGAATTCTATTCGCCCAGCAACACGCTCTGTTTAAAATCCTACCGTGGCTCCCCGCTGCCCCTAGAAAACGTCCTCGGGTCCATAAACCGCCCTGCAAAGGGCTGTGTGATGTGGGTCCTGCCTTACTCTCTGACTCCAGCTGACACCTCAAACTCCCCCTCCAACACATACAGCAGCCAAAGCCTCCTGGCAGGTGCGTCTGGTCACACCTGTCTCAGCCCAAACCTTACCAACATGCCCCCCCCACCGACTTTCCCCATTCTTTATCACTCACCCTGCTTTGTGTCTCCAAAACACTTGTTATCATCTGTCTTTATCTCGATCTGTTCATCTATTTACGGCCTGTGTCAACCCATTAAACTGAGAGCAGTGACCTTTGTCCACTGTATTCACTGGATCTCCCCGAGGCTAAAACAGCGACCAGTGCATAGTAGGTGCTCACTAAATATTTAAGTGCATGACTGTAAATGGTGGCATTGGGTTTCTTTCTCCAAATCCCCCCTTCTTCCTGCCGTCTTCTCATCTGAAGTCACCTGACTTTAGATGACTACGAGCTCATGGGAGTCAATTGGGGTTGAAACAGCCCGGAAGCTGAAACCGTATTAACCCTAAAGATGGCATCTGGGTCAAAGACTTCATGTCCCTTGTCTTCCCTGAGCTGAAGCCCCACAGACATCTTTCCTCACCCCTACCCCAGGCCAGAGGCAGGAGGAAGGAGACAGCCTTAGCTGGTCCCCAGCCCTCTTTCTCTCCTTCAGCGCCATCCCCCTGCAGCCCTATGAGTTAGTCTCATGAGCCCATACACAGATTAGGAAACTGAGGTGAGGAAGTCCTGTCCCTTGGTCTCACGTCACTGTGCCCGTCACCGTCCCTGGAGCACCTCCTCTTTCCTGATACCATGGAAACGTCGCCCGGGGTGACATTTTGAGTGGCTCCTCCAAACGCTTATGCAAAGGGCTATTGAGACATCTGGAAGGACCGAGCTCAGAGAAGACATGGCTCGGGGTTTGCAAGGACTTGACCTATTTCATTCCAGAGGGGAGATTTAGAGCAGACAGGTAAAACTCCGGATTCTCTTTCTCCTTCCTCTTCCTCTCCTTCCCACCCTCCTTTTCCTCTTCCTTTTTTCTATCATCATCATCAAACACACACCTTGCAGCGTAACCTGTTTTAGTCCAAACGCCCCAACCCAACCTGTTCTGGTCTAATCCTATTTCCAAACTGGATTTGAACTCAAAACAATTCAGGGTGGGGGGAGGGGAAGAAAAACAACTTGATCTTGTCCCAACACCCTGATTCAAACTACTGTATTTCTTTCTACTGTTGTTCTTGAATGAAGGAATGGGTTAAAAACAATATTTGCCCAATTATGATTCAACCTTTCGAAACAATTGCCATTGTCTCAAACATAAATGGGCAAGGATCGTCACAACTCACGTGTTACCGGGCAAAAGCAGGTGACATTTCCGGATTGCTCAGGGCCATCCACACCGCGCCGGACAGAGTGCACCGGGGGGCACCCGTCACCTCCCGATTCACAGCACGGTAACCCCGTGAGCAAATCATCCTTCCGTTCCGCTGTTCAATCGCGTCTAGTGTTTAGATTCCCAGATTTAAAAAAAAAAAAATCTGTCTGTTGCAGGCACAACTTCTTCCAAGTTGCAAACTTTTGTTGTTACAAAACAGAAAGGGAGAGTTGGTCTTCCGCAAATATCTGTTCCGGGGCTGGAAAAAACACAAGGCTGGCCTAGAGCTGACTGGAGCGGTTTAGTCAGGAGAGGCTAGGTGAGGCTGGGGTAACGAGGCCCCCGCAGAGAGTCTGTGGCTAATGCGCAGGCTGCTGTGGGGCCCTGCTCCCCAAAGGCAGTCAGAGACCACCGCTGATGGAGGCCCCGTCTCTGGGGTTCATCCCAGAGCGGGAGGAGATCCAGGGGGTCACACAGCGGATCACTACACCTCTCATCCCCTCGGCCAGAACCGCTCGCATGGCCCCGCCGGGCGCAACAGTCCTGGGAAATGTGCAGGAGCAGAAAATGTGTCTTCCACGTGGATGGCCCAGGACAGACAGTAAACCCAGGAATGAACAGACCAGGATTACACGTGGGAAAGGGCCGTGTCGTGCAGCTCAGGACGAACCTGCTGGCACCCAGAGGTGAGCGTTCAAGGGGTTGACTGAGGAAAGGCGCGTCGTGCACCCCTCGTCACGGGCCACAGAGACCTAACCGTGACGGAGGTGGCTTCCGAGTGCCCCCCGGGTTGGCACCGCTGCCGTCCCAGGCCGTCGTCCCTCCCAGCGCCATCCCCAGGGCTCTGCACACCGCAACCGGGACTCTGCTCTCGTCTCTGCCACCTCTCAGGGCAGGCGATGGGAAACCCACCAAGCCACACTCCAGGGGTCTGGAGGGAGGGCAGATGGCAGCTGTGGGCACCCGTCCCCAGCTCTGCTTCTGGGGTCCCCTGCGCCCCCATCACCCTCGGGCCAGCCCCTTCTGGTTCCTTTTGCCCCAGAGTTTCTCTGCAGGCCCCTTGACTGGTGTGGACTAACATCAGGACCTTGGTGACCGTAGCAGGCACATTGTTGCCTCCGATAGTTTGTCCTCTCCGTCCTGGTCATTCAGATGTCACCTCCAAGAACATCTTGGGGACACCAAAGGGGACACCTCCCTTTGTCCCCAGCTCAGAGACAAGTATCACGTGGTTTAAACCAATAGTTCCTCGGGGCACCTGGGTGGTTCAGTGGGTTCAGGCTGCTTCCTCCTCTCTCTCTGCCTCATTGTGATCTCTGTCAAATAAATCAATAAAATCTTTAAAAAAATTAAAAAAACCAATAGTTCCTCAACTTTGGTGGCATGTTAGGATATTATAATAATTTTAGAAAATTCTAAAAAAAATTAGTAATGCCTCGAATCTTGAGCTTTAAAAAATATTTTTAATTCTCTTTTTTTTAAAAAAGCAGTTTGAAGTTCACAGCAAAATTGAGTGGAAAGTACAGAGATTTCCCACACACCTCTGTCTGCCTCCCTGATACACCCTATATCACAGATACATTTGTTATAATTGATGAACCTGTATGGACACATCATTATCATGGATCCTGAGCGTTTTTCTTTAAAGATTTTATTTATTTATTTGACAGAGAGATCACAAGTAGGCAGAGAGACAGGCAGAGAGAGAGAGAGGGAAGCAGACTCCCCGCTGAGCAGAGAGCCCGATGCGGGGCTCGATCCCAGGACCCTGAGATCATGACCTGAGCCAAAGGCAGAGGCTTTAACCCACTGAGCCACCCAGGCACCCTGATCCTAAGCTTTTTGATTCATGTTCCGGGGGGGAGACTAGACATTAAATATATATATTTTTTCTTTTTTTAAGTTCTCCAAGTGATTCTCATATACTGCCTGGGTTGAGAGCCCCTGACATGAGCCAATGATGAATTGTGTTTTTCCAGCCAGAGACAGATTAGGGATGACAACGGGACCCAGTTGTGGGCAATAGGATCTGAGAGGAAGTCTACTGGGGGATTCTGGGAACGGGTCCTCCCCTGGTAAAAACAGAAGCCCAGAAGGGAGAACTCCTCTTCCAAGAGGTTGGTGTGTCTGGATGTGACATTCGGACTAGTGCAGCCATCTTGTGACCATGAAGACAGTCCCGCTGAGGCTCAGCAGACCTACCAAGAAGGTTATGGCAGAAGGATAGGAAACAACTTGGTCCTTCAAAGACAGTATGGGGCTGATACAGATGCCCTGTCTTCAGAGTCTTTGTTCTATGTGGTAACAAACTGTTCTCAAAAAAAAAAAAAAGCGGGGGGGGGGGCGCCTGGGTGGTTCAGTGCATTAAGCCTCTGCCTTCGGCTCAGGTTCAGGGTCCTGGGATCGAGCCCCACAGTGGGCTCTCTGCTCAGCAGGGAGCCTGCTTCCCCCCTCTCTTTCTTTCTCTCTCTCTCTCTTTCTCTCTCTCTCTCTCTCTCTGCCTGCCTCTCTGCCTCCTTGTGGTCTCTGTCTGTCAAAAAAATAAACAAAATCTTTAAAAAAAATTTTTTTTTTTAGAAGAGTGTTTTCAGTTATTTGCATGTGCAAGCAAGGAGGGAATCAGCCATTTTCCCCACAACAGACTCCCATCTTCCCTCTCCTCTGCTGGCGTCCACCTCTCATTCACACCTTGTTCCAGCATCTTCCAAGCAGGGCTGGCTTGTTCCCCTACCTGAGACTCCTGCTCGTGATTTCCAGCAATTCCTCCGTCCCGGTCTCCCTTTCCTGACCTTACAAGCAGATGCCAGCTGGGCCTCCTGATTCTAAACACCTCTTACCATCGGCCCCTCACTCAGGCCACTGCCGCCCCCGAGCTCTGGACTCTGAAACCAGCGAGAGAGATGGCCGAGGGCGTCTGGAGGCAGGAGACCCTGGTGTTGGCCCCAGCTTTGCCTCTTAGCTTTCTTTGGGACTGTCTCAGCCTCGTCAGAACGAGAAATGGAAAGTCCTGGCAGGTATTTTCAACAGAAGGAGATTCAGTAAAGGGAGTTAGGTCTCTGCAAAAACACAGGAGGACCTGGGGGCGCGGGGTCCAGGCTCGGTCTCCAGGAATGGCTCCCAGGGCACGTGAGAACTGTCCAGCTCTCTGCCTTGAGAATCAGAGGTCACCTCTGCAAGGAAGAGGAAGGGGAGCCGCCCCCATTACTGCGTCTGGACCCCGATCAAATCAGTGAGTGAGCGCAAGGCGGCAGGTGGAAAACCCCACGGGTCCACGCCCTTGCCTGTCAATCCAAGCTGCCAGCACCCGCGCAGGTGTCCGTGAAGGACAGAATCTAATTCTCACCTGGAGCCCTGGCTGCAAGGGAGTCTGGGAGTCAAGTTCGAGCTCTCGAGAGAGCTGCTAGCAGGAAGCAGGCAAGGATGCGGAGAGCCAGCTGAACTTGGGGCGGATTCCTAAATCCCTCAAGCCTGTTTCTTGATTTCCGAGGGAGTGTGATAGCAACACTGAGCTCTTAGGGGCAGCGTGAGGATGAAATGAGATAACGTAGTTAAAGCACCTGGCACGGGCCTTGTGAGGGGCTGATTCTTTCAGTTACTATTTTTGTTACTTTCTCCTGTGCTTCCCTGAGCCCAGGCAAAGCCCCTCCCCCTGAAATGGGCACTGGAGGTCACTGGTGGGGAGGCACCTGCTGGGAGGTTCAAAGGCGCAGCCTCGAGAGGGCGGCCTGGCAACGGCCACCGCGGACAACCTCCTTCAGCCCCAGCCTCCTCCAGACCCACTGCCCTCGGGGCTCCCGCCCACTGCCAGGCTCTGCAGCCCAGGGGTGTGATATAACCTTTTTACTCTGTTTACAGCAAAGCTTGAAAATACCAGTTGGGTGTGGCTCAAAGTGCTTAATTCCTTAGAGGCTAAAAAGATTGCCTGGAGGCTCAGGGCAGCCGTTTGGAAAGCAGCTGCCCAGGCTCACAGCCAGGTCCAGGAGGACAGGCAGGCGCGGGCAGTGTCTCCATCAGTCACTCCTTTCTGGGAGATCTGCCTGGGGGAGGGGCAGCCCTGGGATGCACAGCTTCCAACCGCGATCACGGTCACGCCCTCGGGTCCCCTGCCCAGCCCCGAGGTTCTCCACCACGATGGCAGCCCCCCACCAAGAGATCTGGGAGCTCGCGCTAGGCGTCTGTCGCTTCTTCTCACTGGTGTCAGCCTCTTAGCAAAGCCAGAGGAGAGGGAAACGCGGGTGTTGGGCGGGGAGGGAGGACCGGGGTGGGCGGCCGGTGGGGCGATGGTCTCACCTCTGCAGTGTGACCTCGGCTCTTAAATCGCGAGACGGGGAGAGAGCTCACACCCTTGGTCCCCTCACGTGACAACAGGGCCACGCAGGTGCCAGGCTTCCCAAACCACCGCCCGAGCCGTCCGGGAACGCTGCCCAGGCCCGGTCCCAGGGCATTACGTTCACAGAACATCTTCCCTTTTGAGTCAGGACCAGACACGAGCTCACGTGTCCTCATGTGACCTTCTGGTAAATACGTGTTCGTGCTGGTAGCTGTTTTTTTTTGCTGGAGAAAGACAACAGCTCTCTGTGCCCCAAAGCTCATCGTCTGGTAGGAGTTACGGGGTCGGGGACCGGACGGAACAGGAGGGAGGACTTCTGCTCCAAACCCGGCTCGGTGCCATGTGGGCTGGAGAGGCGGACGCAGAACCCACCAGGCCCTGCCTCCTCCCCGATCCTGGGCCCGGGGGGACGGGTGCAAGTTAATCACCGGCCCCGCCACCCCCCTTCTTATCTTTGAAACCGGCTCAGGGCTCCCGACACAGCGGGGCAAGGCGACCTGCCCAGGGGCGCCGAGCCGGAGGCTACAGCAATCTCGCTGCCCGGACGCAGTGGCAAGGGCTTGTCCTTTTGGGTATAATACAGATCCGGCCCGACGCCGGGGGATGGGGGCAAACGCTTCGTTTCTCTGGGCGTTACTCCTCTCCTTTGCGAACCCCAGATCAGCGTATCTGCCTGAGAAGCTTGGTAGGAGGTCAAACGAGAGGAGGTGCGCGGTGCTGCCCGCCAGCTCACTCACGGTGGAGAGACCCTTGTGTCGAAACACACCGCATCAGTCAACACAAGCCCTCCTCCGCGCGGCGCAAGCACAGTCTGTCTAAAACCCACAGGCCTGGAAAGGCCTCCAGCCGAGCTCGAGCTCTCTCTCCAGTCTTCCTCTCCAAGCCGTCCTTCTCTTTCTCAAAGGATTTGTAAGGCAACGAACTTCCTTGTGCGGATGAGTGAGGCTGCTCCAGAAAAGAAACCCGGGGACTTCGGCAGTGTAAATAACAAAGATTATTTAAAGTCTGGGCTTTTTATAAATTAGTCTCCTCGAGTCTCTATGATTTTACCTGTATCAGGAGTCAAGGACCAGAATTTTTTCTTTTTTTTATTAAAGATTTTATTTATTTATTTGACACAGAGAGAGAGATCACAAGTAGGCAGAGAGAGAGAAGGGGAAGCAGGCTCCCTGCAGAGCAGAGAGCCCGATGCGGGGCTCCATCCCAGGACACTGAGATCATGACCTGAGCCGAAGGCAGAGGCTTTAACCCACTGAGCCACCCAGGTGCCCCAAGGACCAGAATTTGGGAAGACAGAAAGAAAAGAGACCCTAACATCTATTAAATGTCTACCATGGCCCGGCCATTTCTGTATCAACACCTTCTCTGAGGTTTCAATTTTTTGTGTGTGTTTTGTTTTTAAACGTGGCAAAATATACGTAATATAAAATTGAACATCTTAAACATTTGCAAGGGTTTCAGTGAGTCGTGTGAAGTATTGTTGTTCTCCAGAACTTTTTTCATCTTGCCAAACTGGACCTCTATCCCCAATAAACAACAGCCCCTCACTTCCTCCGCCCCCTTCCCCTCGCCGGCCAAACCCTTGGCAAACACCCTTCTCCTTTTCTGTCTCTACGGACCTCACTACTGTAGGTATTCATATAAGCACCTCATAGAATACCTCGTTTATCTTTTTGAGACTGACTGACTACGTTTGCTTCATGTTCCCAGTGTTCACGCGGTGCGTGGCATGTGTCAGAATTTCCTTCCTCTTCAAGGATGAATGACTGCCCATTGTGTGGATTTTATTTATGCCTTCATCCTTCAGTGGCTATCTGGGTTGTTTCCACCTTCTGGCTATTACGAGTAATCCTGTTACAAACACGGGCGTGCCGATCTGTGTGGGTCCCGGCTTCCCATTCTTTGCGGGAGACGGGGGATGCGCGCAGAGGTGGAAGGGCTCGATTATGGGGTAATTCCATCAACGTCGTGTTTTGTTACAAAGGAAGAACCAGCCAAAGAGAAGAAACGACTCGCCCGCTGAGAAAGGGGCAGAAGCAGAATTTAACCTAATTTCACTGAGCTTCGTTTCCCCTTTTCGTTTCTCACCTGTCTTTGCCCCCGGTGCCCGCTTCAGCATGGGGGTTTCATCCAGCCTTGCCCGGCCTGGCAGGGCCCAGCTCCCCCAAGCTGCCGCCTCTCCATCGGCCTCCTGGACCGGCTCTTTCAGGCCCAAGTGCAAAGTCCCCGGAGAGAGGATCTGACTGGCCCAGCCTGATGGGGAGGCGATCACGGAGCACACAGGACCCTCCCCCCTTCTGGGCACTGTGTCTTGCCAGTGGGGACCCCTGAGTGGCCCCTCAAGGCGTGGTCCACGGTGGGAGGAGGTGTCCACATGCTGGCCCTGCCCTCCTGCGTGACTGTGACCGGGGTGAGTGGCTGTAGCAGGCGTGTCTTCCCCAGCTGGGTGCCCCCAGGCTCTGTAATCCTGTAATCCGGGCCATCTGCGCACAGGCTGGGCTGAATTACCGCTTGTTTTTAAATAAAGGCGGGTTTATTCCCACCATTTGGCCGCCTGGAGCCAGGGCCCTGCTTCCTGTTTGCGCTCGGGGGGCAGGTCACGCTCCAGCGCCCAAGGCAGGTGCGCTGGCCTGGCCTCGCTTTGACCTTGGAGAACCTCTTGCTTCAGGCCAGTCGCTCCCGGTCCATGGAGGACAGGTGGCCCGTGGGAGCGACCCCTGCACCCAAGGTTTCAGGTCCTGCTCCCTGAATGGGCCCTGCTGGTGGCTAGACAGACCCCATCTGGAGAGATCGCCAGGGCTCCCTCGTTGAGCACAGTTACCTCCTGGCCCTGAACACCCCCCGCCCCCAAACCCAGAGTCAGACTTCCTGGGAGCTCAGATCTCCCAGCCCACCCTCTGCCTTCCAAATCCTCCCGTGCTCCCACCGTCCGGGGAGAGGGCCATGGTGGGGAGCGAGGGGGACACCCAGGGGTTCCACACGCACGAAGAGCCACCATCATCTCCACCCCAGCCTCTGGGCTGTCCCTTCTGGTGCCTCGGGGTACCAAAGGTCTCATGACACGTCCCGGCTGACGTTCTCGGCACCTGCTCTCAGGGAAGCACCCCTCCCTGCATCCACAATAGGGGCCGCCCGCCACCCCTTCTTCCCCCTACCCCTCTGAGTCCCCACTGCTGTTCCTGCTGGTCCGGGCTCCTGGGTGGCCTGGCCTGCCCCTCCCTGCTTTCTCGCCATCCTTCGGGACCTCCAGCGCCTCCGCCGGTCCTGGTGGCGGTGACCTAGGGTTTGAATTAGGGTCAGTCTGGCCCCAGTGTGGGACTTTGCTGGGTCCGCCCCATCTCAGAGCCTCAACCTTGCACCGGGCGTGGGGATAACCACCCTGAACCCACAGGTGGGCGAGGCTGTTGCGTCTGGAACCTTCCCTGACATGGACCTCTGTGGTGGTCGTCTCCTCCCAAAGAAGCCCCGTACCCCTTTGCTGTCTCCTCCGCTTCCCCCTACTCCCCTTGGCCCTACCCCCGCCCCGGGAAATCACGAATCTCCTTTCTATCTGTGCGGCTTTGCCTCTAATGACTGTTTCCTGCAAGCGGGATCACATGCTGCATGGTCTTTCGTGCCGGGCTTCTCCCACTTCTCATGTTTTCAAGCTCGTCCGTGTGGTACACGAGGTCCACGCTTCCTTCCTTTTTACGGCGAATAAAAGCCCATTGTCGCACAGACCCCGCTTTGTTCATCCCTCCGTCCGGTCGATGCACACTCGGGTGGTCCCTGCTTTCGGTGACCGTGACTAGCCCTACCATGGCATTCTTAAACTGAAGCAACAAGGGGGAGGGTATTTTCCTTAGACCTCAGTAAATGCCACCCCTTTATTATGACTTGGTCTATCAGCTTTTAATAGACTATTATTATTATTATTATTATTATTGGAGCATGAAGCCCAACACCAGGCTTGAACTCACGACGCTGAGATCAAGACCCGAGCTGAGATCAAGACACTCAACCCACTGAACCCCCCCGGGTACCCTCTCATGGACTGTATGTTTCAGAGCACTTTTAGATTCATATAAAAATTGTACAAAAAGTGGGCGCCTGGGTGGCTCAGTGGGTTAAAGCCTCTGCCTTCGGCTCAGGTCATGATCTCAGGGTCCTGGGATGGAGCCCCGCATCGGGCTCTCTGCTCGGCAGGGAGCCTGCTTTTCCCTCTCTCTCTGCCTGCCTCTCTGCCTACTTGTGATCTCTGTCTGTCAAATAAATAAATAAAATCTTTTTAAAAATTGTACAAAAAGTAAAGTTTTATTTCAACTCCCCTCTCTCTCCCTCCCCCCTACCCCCGCTTTTCCGGATTATTAATCCTTTGCCAGAGGACGGTGGTGCACGGATTATAACTGAGGAACGAGTGTGGATACAGATTATTCATTGAAGTCCAGCATGTACAGCAGAATTCAGTCTTAACGGTGTACGTTCTAGGGGTTTCGATCGATCCGTAATAGCACGGACCCACCATTCTGGTATCGTACAGGATAGTTTCTTCGCCCGAAAAATCCTCCTTCCGGAACGTTCAGCCCTCCCTCTCCACCCGCCTCAGGCCACCGCTGATCCTTTTCCTGTCCCCAGTCAGAGTCGCATAACCGGAATCCTTCAGCCTGCAGCCTTTCCAAACTGGTTTCTTTCACTTAGCGACACACATTTCAGGGGCCTCCCTGTCTTTTTTTTTTTTTTTTTTTTAAGATTTATTTATTTGACAGACAGAGACCACAAGTAGGCACAGAGGCAGGCAGAGAGAGAGGAGGAAGCAGACTCCCTGCCGAGCAGAGAGCCCGATGCGGGGCTCGATCCCAGGACCCTGGGATCATGACCTGAGCCGAAGGCAGAGGCTTTAACCCGCCGAGCCACCCAGGCGCCCCGCCTCCCTGTCTTTTTATGGCCGGAGAGCCCGTTTCTCTCTAGGGCTGAATCATCGTCTTTATTCCTATAGACTTTTTCCCAGGAGGAAATGCCCCCCACCATCTCTGGGGTTTGGGGAGCCTTGCCCTTGGCAGGTCTCACTAGGGGCCTTGTTGTTCCTGCTGAAGCTCTCACAGCTTTGCCCCCCACCTCACCTCCAGGCCTGGAAATGCCTTAAGTTTCTGTCAGGACCGGGCTCTGGGCGTTTCTGTGGGGAAGGCGCCCAGTGAAGCCTTGTGGGAGGAGGGCATGAAGGGGTGAGGCCGGGAGGGGAGAGGTGCTGGCTGGACACAGAAAAGGAAGGGAGCGGCTACCTTGGGGGTGTCTGAGTGGCCTTGGGCGTTTTGGTCAGGGAGATGTCCGTCACCGCTCAGCTGGCGGCCTGGGGACAGGCAGGAGGCAGGCACCTTGTCCTTCCAACTGTCCCTCGTCCTGAAGCTGGACGCGGAGCTGAGGGATCGGAAGGCCAGAGTCGCCACTCTCCCCAGGGGACAACTGGGAGTTTTTTCCATCAAGGGCCAGTGAGGGGGGCGATCAGACAGAGAAACTCCGGCTCCCCAGCCTAGGGATGTGGGGCTTTGGGTGGCCAAAGGGCAAACAGTGTGGTCAGTGCTGGTGAAGTGTAACCAAGCGAAGAAAGAGGTTGACAGAGGCCCTGGGACCTGCTGCAGGACCCGGGGCAACCAGTGACCTGAGGGCAGGCCCAGGCCCGCCTCAGCCTCAGCCTCCCCCGGGGGGCTTGTCCTCCAAGTGCTGGCAGAGTCAGTCTGCTGGCCTGCGGCAGGCAGGCGGCCTGAGACCTCCCGAGTTTTCTGGGCCGTGGGATTTGCCTAGGTCAGGGGCTTCTGGTTGGTTCCAAACGTGTCCCCTTACCCCACGGCTGTAAGCTCTTCCCGGCATACTCCGAAAGACTTGTGGTACAGTGAGGCTCCGTGTAGGGGACCCACTACCCCTGGGGGAGTAGGGAGGAGGCTCCGTTCTTGGCTGAAGCCTCTTTAACCCCAGGGTGTGTTGGGGGGGGGCTCGCAATGACTGTCCCTCCCCCTTCCTCCTCCCCCTACCTCCCACGGTCCTTCTTCCGCGGGAGGGTCCTGACAGGCCCGGGCCCCCTCCCCACTGTGTGCGGGGAGGGGGGGGGAACCTCATCTGTCCACCCCTGCTGGGCAGGGGCTGTGTGGGGCGGGGGGATGGGGCAGAAGGAGGGGAGCGAGTGTGCCCGTCTGTGGTGGGTCACAGAAGCTGCGGGTCACCTGCCACTCTTCCCAGTCAGGAAACAGAAGCTGTTTAGTCTGGGCGGGCCCTGTGGTTAGCTCGGGCCGATGGACACCAGTGATCCATGTCAGCCCCCCCCCGGGCTGTGTCTTGACAGGAAAGCAGCTGTCTCTTGTACTCCTGGAATGTTCTCTCTTCAAGGCAGCCCTGCAGGGTGAGCAGCCCAAGCGGCCCAGGGAGACTCTGGGGAGGCAGACCCCGGTGGGCAGGGTGGCCCTCAGCACGCACCCCTGCCAGCCCCCGTGAACTGTCCGGCGCAGGCCTGCCCGCTGGCCTCACACCGGCTGATCCCGGCAGCCCAGACTCAGCACACAGACGGTGGCGGATTCAAGACACAAGGTTTTTTTGGGGGGGTGGGGGATCCACTATGAAGGATGTGTAGGGGATACCATTTCTTTCCAGCTGCGCGGCATCCCATCTTTTGGGGGAGCCCACTGCCCCACTCCGGGTGGCCACAGCACCCGCTCCCCGCCTGTTCCTCTTCCCTTCCCGGCCCTGGCCCCGGCACCGCCTGGCTCCTGCTCCGTCATCTGAGCGTGGGCTTCTGGGATGGAAGGTGTTTGCTGCTGAGTCATCTCGGGAGCTTGGAGTCCAAAGTTGCCCGGAATGGAAGGTGTTTGCTGCTGAGTCATCTCGGGAGCTTGGAGTCCAAAGTTGCCCAGATTCTCTTGTTTTCCAGGCTGGTTGCTCAACTTTCTTCCGCCAATGATCACCCGCTGACCATTATCCCCATCCGGTTCCCCCCAACCTCCCTCCTTACCGCTCCTGCCCTCCTCCTCCCCCCTTCCTTGCTCTTTCGGCAAGAATCTCAAGGGAGTTCCTACTGTTTCCACCAAAGAACTGGGATTGTCACCGAACTTGGCACGAGGCAGGACATTGTAGGTCATGGGGCCCCAAGGGGAAGGTCACCCCCAAGAAGTGAGAGGCTCCCCAAGTCATGGGGCTTCATGGTTCTGTCCCCCCGGGGCTGAACTGTGTGGTGTGTGTTGTCGGAGGCCCAAGGGGATGTGAGGACAGGAACCGCCCACCTTCGCCACCGCTGCTCACTGCTCATAATCGCGCTGGGCAGCTTGGAGAGCGGCCGACACCCCCCAGCCCCGAGGAGGCTCCTCCTCGCAGGAGGGTGCCAGGGCCTCTGAGAGGCTGCTCGATCCACCTTGGTTGTCTCAGCTGGAGTCCCAGAACACCAGGCACGGAGCCTGGGTCTGCAGCCTGCCAGACCACACGCCGGGAATCTTGGCAGTCTCGGTCATCCAGGGGCATTTGGACGATTCTAGATCCTGAAACGCCCCACCTGGAGGAGGCAGTTCCCACTGCGCCCCTGTGCCTGAGGCAGCACCCACATGGCCCCTGGGCCCTAGTCCCTGTTCCTAACACCACAGGCCTGGACCCCGGACCCACTGGGGTCTGAAAGCAGCGTGGGAATGAAGAGCTTTATGCAGAGGGAAATGTGGGCATCATCGGTTTGTGTAAGAATCCCGGGGAACGTTTGTGGGAAGGTTGTGGGAATGGTTTTGAGGACCAAGTCACTTCACAGCCACAGGATTGGGGGAGAGGGCCTAGACTGGCAGGACACCCCAGTCTGGGGACATCAGGTGTCACCTAACAAAGACCCCCCAACCCCACCCCGGAGGCCCAGGTGCCCGGGAATGAAGCAAAAGGTTTTGGCCACCCTTACTAGAGTCAAAGCCAAACCAGCCCAGCAAGGTGAGAAGATCTGAAAAAGGCATCGCAGGAGCCTGTCGTATCACAGCCCCAAGTCACACAGCCCATGGCCCTGCCTTGTTTCGGTCACACACTCATCCCCGCAACGTTAACAAAATGTCTTCTTGCTCCTCTTCGTCGGTGACGGCTAGTTTTGCTGTGTCCTGTGGGGGTTGTAGAAATTCACACCGGGCGCTCGACAGAATCGGGGAGGGAAGAGCAGTCGCCCAGGTCGCCGGGGTGCACAGAGCGGGGGAGCATTGGGAGTCAGTGAAGCAAGGGTCTGCGGGGGCCGGGGGGGACAGCGTGCGCTCCCAAACCTTGTTTATTTGCATCCTGACCCTTCCCTCTTCCCTCTCCTCCTCTCTCCGGCCGGCTCCCACGGGGGCTGTGTCCTGGGGTCCTGCTGGCGGCTCCCTCCCTGCAGGGGTGGGTAGGGGTGGGCGGTCTTCATTGCTCCATCTGTGGAGCGGGAGTCATCGTGGGCACAGTCATGCCGGAGTATAAGATGCCCAGCGTCTTAGCCCACCCCCCCGGCCAGGCCGTCCCACGCTCACCCCCAGAACCAGCACACCCCCATAATGCTCCAAATCTCCTTCTCCTGGGGCTTTGCAGCTGACCGCCCCGGGACAGCAGACCCAAGCCTCCCACAGGCATCATCAGCCTGGGTGACCCCGGGTGCCCGGGGCTCCGTGCCATCCTCCCCCGGCGACAGAGCCAGTGGGCTGGGCAACCGGACCATGGTGCCAGGAGACGGAATCCGTTCCATAGGTTGCTGCTGGGGCCCCTCCTCCTGTCCCTTACTCATTAGCCAGGCCACGAGGTGACATGGGCTTGGCTGGGCAAGGCCGGCTGAGGAGAGTGCTCAGGCATGCAGGGCGGACAGCAGCCTGGTCTCGGAATGGACAGCGTTCAAGACACAGTCCCCCAAGACCGAGGGGGCTGTTGCCCTGCCCTTCGCAGGCTGGTCCCCGTTGGCTTTGGGGCCGAGGTGTGGACGCTCTTCGTCCTTTCCGGACCCCTGGTAAGAGGGTGAAGTTGGGGGCGGGTAGGCGGTAAGGCTAGGGGCTGGCCGCTGTCCAGATGTGATGGGGGCTGTGCCAGGAGCTGCGTACACACCCCCCCCGAAACTGCCCACGCTAACCATCTGCGGGCTGTACCAGGGACCACTGCCCAGAGCAGGTGACAGACAGCAGGACAGCTGTCCTCAGTGCCTGGGGTGGCCGCGGGGCCTGACCTCATTCTGCAGCCAGCAGCCCCGACTCCGAAGGGAGAGGCATGTTCTCCTTCAGAAAGAAATGGCAAGGCTGGGTCAAATCCCTGGGATGACCAACGAGACTCATTCATGCAAGGGTCTGCAGGACCCCCCTTGCCGTTTGCAGGGGGACGAAGGGGTCATCTGCCCACTCTGTTTCCAATGGGAAAATTGCTTTGGATGCTTTTTTTTCTTCTCACCATAAAGACTAATCAGTACACTCTCCCTACGGAAGTTCCAGATGAAATGGAAAGTTATAAGGCCACTTCTCTCTAATCCCACCACCTGGACACAGCGGTTACTCAGCCCAGTATGAGGGCTGGCCGATGATTATGAACAACACCATGGGATTATGAGATGTTTGGGTTCAGCTCTCTGAGCTCGGGGCCGGCGGCCGTGTTTTTTGGTGGGTCTCCGGTGCGAGCCCCCCTCAGTGTGGGGCTGGGCGGGGCAGAGCCCTTGACCCCGGCCGCTGTCCCCCAGTTTTTGTTCCAGGTGCTGACCTTCATGATCCATGTCGTGAGTTCGGTGTTTTGCGGGCACCTGGGCAAGCTGGAGCTGGCGTCGGTGACCCTCTCGGTGGCCGTGAGTACAGCCGGGCGGTGTGGGGACACCCCCCCTCCCCCGGGAGACACAGCAGGAGGGCTGATGGCTGCATTCACAGCTGGGACTGGGCAGGAAGGGGTTCTCTGGCTCAGCCTCCAGACACCGGGTGTCCCCCTGGTTTCCCCTCCTTCGGCCCCCACCCCTGACCAGCCCTGTGTTCTGTCCCATGCGTGGTTCCAGTTTGTCAATGTCTGTGGAGTTTCCATAGGATTGGGCTTGTCCTCAGCATGTGACACCTTGATGTCCCAGGTAGGTGGCCTCCGGGAGCCGGGCAGGAGGGCGCCCATTGAAGGCCCTTCAGTGACTCCGGCTCTGGGAGCCCATCAAACAGGCCCGGGAACAGCTGCTCCCAGCCCCCCTGCAAGGACCCCATGCTGTCAGGGACATGACCCATCAGAGAGTCTGAGAGCCGTGGAGGGAACGGGGTGGAGGCCATTCCCTGACCTCAGGTGTCAAATGCCGAGGGTGCACCTGTGGGGACCCTCCCGCCCTCGGGAGCCCACAGCCCAGGGGGGCTCAACTTTCCTGGGGAGGGGGGTCTGGACTCACAGTGGACCTGGGGACCTGGGCTCGGTCCTGGCTGCCACTTAGCAGCACGGAGACTCGACAGAGGTTCTCGGAGCTTCCCTTGCTCTAGCTGTGGTTGGGAGAGTGAGACCCTCCTTGGTAGGGGTTTTGAAGAACTGGGGACAAGGGGTAGACAGAGGCTGGCCACAGGGCCTGGCGTGGAGCTCGTGCTCCGTAAATACCGCGGTTGTAATTCTGCGAGCAGGCTGAGCCCAGAAGGGCCCCCTCCAGGCTGTAATCGGGGGGCGCCAGAGGCCCGCTGCCCAGGCCTGGCCGGCTGCCTACGGTGTCCCGGGTCCGTCCCCACAGCACTTAGGGCCGCTGGGAGGTTGACGCCCTGGCTGGGCTCCCCCAGGGGCCAGAGGGCAGGTACTGAAGGTGTGGGCAGCCTGACCCAGGACTGAGCTGTTTTGCAGAGCTTCGGCAGCCCCAACAAGAAGCACGTGGGGGTCATCCTGCAAAGGGGGACGCTGGTGCTCCTTCTCTGCTGCTTCCCCTGCTGGGCGCTCTTCCTCAACACCCAGCAGATCCTGCTGCTCTTCCAGCAGGACCCGGCCGTGTCCAGGTACGGCTTGGCTTCTGCCGGGACTCCCTAAAGGGGCCCACTCCCTAGCGCACCCCCAGCTTCTCTGGGTCGCCAGCAGTCCCAGGTGCGGCTCCTAGGGGGAAGGTTCCAGGATCCCCGTGTTCCGGTCTCTCCCTTCGTGGCGTGCTGCTCCAGCTGCGGCCAGCACGGGGCAGACACGAGGCCTGCTTTCATTCGGGAGGAAAGGAGAAAAGAAAAGGATTTGCATTTGTGCCCCCACTTGGCAGTACCTTGCTGGTTTGTAGGACGCGCACTTCATCTGCTCCTAGACTGATGAGCTCTCTGCTTCTCCCCGCCCCCCCTTACTCACCGCATGTCACTTCCAGTGGAAGTCCCCAGCCATGGTTAGGACCTTGGACCCTCCCACCCCCTCCTGGCACTTTCCTAGCACACAGTCGTGGCACCCTGTGCGGTAGAGGCAAAGGCTCTCCCCAAACCTGGGGTGCCCAGAGTGCTCCTCGGGCAGCCTCGCAGTCCCCGATCCCTGTTGCGGAAGGCGCGGCCCGGACGGCTCTGGACCTCCTGGCTCTCTTGCAGGCTCACCCAAGAGTACGTGCTGATCTTCATTCCCGCACTTCCGGTGAGTGCCTCTGGCTGCCGAGCCTGGAGGAGGGTGGACTTCCACTCCCTTAGATTCTAGCCGTTTGCTCGTCCATGCCTTTCCCTGCTCGTCCATGCTTTTCCATGCTCTGTGCTGGGAAGGCGCATGAGCCCGCAGCCGCTGAGGCCAGCGGAAGGCGAGAGGGGAATCTGGGTCTCCTTCCAGTCCATTTAAGATTGCCCATTTAAGAAGTTTTCTGATTAGAAAACCTTTCATTGGCGAAGTTGTGGGAGGCGTGGGAATGAAACATTTTAAATCACCTCTGGTCCTGTCCACCCCCCCCACCCCCCACCCCCCGCCCGCAGAGAGAATATAGGGTAATCGCTCTTTCCAGGGTTATTTCTGTTCGCTGGGCACAGGTATGGTTGGAAAGAGGGTCCGTGTGCGTATGTGTGTGTATCTTGTATTGTAACGTGATTTTCCCCTTTCCGATACATTGTTAGTCTCTGGATATGATTACAAACAGCCTTCTGTATCCATTTCGAAGGCTATGAAGCCCCCACTAACGCCAAAATGTGTTGACCCGTCCCTTTCTGGTAGGCATCTCAGTTGTTTCCAATACTATCGGGAAGAAGAGTGTGATAAACACTCTTACAGAAAAATCTTCCTGGGGGTGCCTGGGTGGCTCCGTGGGTTAAAGCCGCTGCCTTCGGCTCAGGTCATGATCTCAGGGTCCTGGGATCGAGCCCCGCATCGGGCTCTCTGCTCAGCGGGGAGCCTGCTTCCTCCTCTCTCTCTCTCTGCCTGCCTCTCTGCCTACTTGTGATCTCTGTCTGTCAAATAAATAAATAAAATCTTAAAAAAAAAAAAAGAAAAAGAAAAGAAAAATCTTCCTGAACACCTGTAACGATTTCCTTCCGGAGCTTTACAGGAATTGGTGTTGCTCTGGTAACGGCTTTTGATACCACTTGGTACCCATTCTCCCCCACGAGCAACCCTCTCGTGAGTGCAGAGTATCGTTACTAACATTTTTTTTCCAATCCGAAAGAGTTGTCACAGGTGTTTTATTGCTAATGAACCTTTTTTTTCATGTCTTTATTGATCATTTTGTTCTTCTGTGAACTGTCCGTTCCCTTTGCTTATTTTAGTGGATTCATCTTTTTTAAAAAGATTTATTTATTTATTTTAGAGAGAGAGAGGGAGGGAGGGAGGGGCAGAGGGAGAGAGGGAATCTCAAGCAGACCCACACTGGGCACGGAGCCCGACACAGGCTTTGATCTCAGGACCCTGACATCATGACCTGAGCGGAAACGAGAGGGCAATGCTTAACGGACCGAGCCACCCAGGAGCCCCTGGGTCAAATTTTTTCTACTTATTATAACTCTTGTTGACTAATAACCCTTTGTCCTATATGGTACACACTTTTTTCATTTTTTAAGCTTTTCACTCGCCTTTTAATTTTTTAGTATTTTTGGCCTAAAGAATTTCTAATGTATACATAACAGACCATAAACCCTCTTCTTTGTGGAGTCTTTGATGAGTTTAAAAACACTTACTCCCCCGCCCATTACAAGATTATATAAACATTTGCCTCTGTGTGGTCTTTGAGCCTTCCCATGGTTTTTATTCTTACCCTTAAGGCTCTAATCTAGCTAACAAACTTTAACTAGGACTCATGATTGTGTCTTCTCTCCTTTCTCCATTAATTTATTAAATACCAGCTAAGCAGGGCATCTGGTCAAGTCCGTTTCTGAGATTTCCGGCTGACCCCAGCGGTCGGTATGTCTGCTTAGGAATCCGCCGCTACCCTCTTTGATTTGTTGAGGCTTATCGAGACACGTGACTGGCAGGAGGTGGTGGGTGGGGGATGGGGTCCTTGGGATGACAGCACTCCTTTGGCAACTTGCCAGACAGGGCCAGCGGGGCTGGGCCAGGGGAGAACATCCTATTACATTATCACTGTAGCAATCGAATACAGCAATATTCGATCGAATAAAGCAAGGCCCTCCCATAAAATGCTGCTGTAAAATTGACCAGTGAAGCAATAATAAAAGTACCAAGTATCATTTACATAATGCTTACCTAACACTTGGCGCGCTTAAACGTGCCAGATACTGTTTTGTGAGCATCTGACGGTTATTAACTTCACATATATATGTAGAGATGAATATGCAGTATTCACAGAGATGATTATGCCCATCGTAGATGAAGAAACTGAGGCCCAGAGAGGTTAAGCAACTTGCCTAAGATCACACAGCTCGTGAGAAAGCAGGGCCAGCACTTGAATGCAGGCAATCTAGCTCCGGCTCCTTGCTCTTAAGCACTGGGCTATACTGAGGAGAACCAGAGGCCTGAGGGAAGGGATGGGGCAGGAAGGCACAGGCCCGGGGCCAGGCTTTGACGGAGGACAGAAGGGGGGGGCGGGGACGGAACCCCAAGCACACACACACTGATGCGCATGCCCGCTCTGTCCTCCTGCCACCCCATGGGGACTTGAGCCTACTCTGCAGGGACTACTGATGGCCACTCTGCTCAGCCCTCCTCTCACCCCCTGCCAGCCCGAGGCCACTCCCCCCCAGATTATTGTTTTCAGCAGCCGGAGCCAGGTTCAAGGGTGGTCACAGCCCGTGGATCGGGGCTCTGCTGGGTGCTTCTGTGCACCAGCCCCTGGGTGGCCTCCCTGAGCTGATGGATGGTCCGGGTCAGCAGCCAGGCGCACTCTGCCGGGTGCTTGCCCTCTTACACAAGCCTGCGGAGCTGTGCTCTCTGTCGGAGCCAACCCTCCCTCCCTATCTGTCCCTCCCTGCGGCCAAGCAGGAGCCCCGAGGGGGCGTCTATCCTCCTAGGCAGGGCCAGAGCACCCGAGATGGCTCAGCGGGCTTCAGCCCACCCCAGGGGGCCCCGGGCATACTCAGGTATCAAAGAAATTCCTGTTGGTGGTCATCTCGTGCTTTGAGATAGTCGTTGTTTATCTGTGTGTCTGGTTTTTTGTTTTGTTTTGTTTTGATTTGACACAGGCATTTTTCCTTTATGTGCTGCTGGCCAAATATTTGCAAAATCAGGTACAGCTCTCTGGCTAGAGGGGCGACCCCTGGTCCCAGCATACTGCCCCATTCTGGTGGGAGGAGGTGCCTGGGGCTTTTCTGCACCATCTGGGAGACTGATCAAGGCCCAGCAAGGAGCTGCATGACCCTGGCCTCTTTCCAACCCCTGGATATGCCTGGTCTGGGCCGCACCCCTCGCCCCTGCACCCCACCCCCTTCATTTATTTCAGGGAATCGTCTGGCCCCAAGTCTTCAGCGGCATCGTGGGCAATTGCATCAATGGCTTGGCCAACTACATCCTGGTTTCCGTGCTGAGACTGGGGGTCAGGTGAGCTCCGGGACTGGGGGCTTCGGGGGCCCCACCAGGGAGCACTGCCCCCCAGGCACCCCACCCCTGAGTGGGGCGGGTCGGTCACCATCCTCACCTCACGAGAACCGTAGGGGCTGCCTCGGTCATCCAGAAGTGGGGTGTCATGAGGAATTGGGGGTTCCTACTGGTCCCTCAGGTTCTGGGGGTCTCCCCACCAAGGAGAAGGGGAGAGGAGCCCTCTTCATCCGTGCCCCAGCCCACCAGGAAAGGTCAAGAGTGGGGACTTCAAGCAGGGTGACTTCAGGGACTCTGTCGTCATGGTGCCTACGGCACTAGAGAGTCCTGTGGCCGATCCCGGGATGGGGGTGCTAGCTGAGCCATGCCTGGGCCTCCTTCCCCTCCATGCTGGCTTCAGCAGGGGAGCCCCAACCCCCAGGGCCAGAGTCGGACATTGGCCCTAGCCCTGCTCTCTCTCCTTTCCCAGGGGCTCCGCTTTCGCCAGCACTCTCTCCTTCTTCGTGCAGACCATCTTCCTCTTCCTCTACATCGTGCTGAAGAAGCTGCACCTGGAGACATGGGCAGGTGCAGGCGGCCGCCCCGCCTCTGGGGGGGCTGAGCAGGCAGGATCCCATCACGGTGTGCATTCGGGGGGGACAGAAGACCCGGTTGGAGCCCTGTGGGAGGGGCCCTATCTTCGGGCTTGCCTCCGCTTCCCATCAGGTCCTCCTACCCTTTTGCTCTACCCCTCAGGACCCCGCCCCATCAAATGTGACAGGGTACAGAGCCCTGCTGGGGACAGCCCCAGGGTGCTTTCTGGCCTGGTCCTGATCTCAGGGCGAGGACACAGGGAAATCCTAGGTGTCGGCAGCGGGCCCAGCGCCCCACATTTCTGACCCCAGTTAAACTTCATGACACCTTTTTATCCCCAGTTTATTTACACAGAGGAAACAGACAGAGTGAGTTTGAACGATTTCCCCCAAATGCTAGAGACCGCACATGGTGGGGCTGGACTTGAACCTGTGGCTGTCTGAGCTTTCCTGCCTCCTGAAACCTAACTCTGCAGACCCTAGGGTCCTCTTTCAGGCATTTCAAGACCAGCTCCGTGGCTGGGGCCTCAATCACCGGGCAGGGAGTCTGGGGTGCGCCCCCCTCCCCACCTCACTGCCCATGTCTGCACAGCCCTATCTGTGCAGTGGGCGGGCATGCGCCTGGCACACCCCATGCGGAATGCAAAGTGTCTACACCGCTGAGCTAGCGGGGGACTGGGCGGAGCCAGCGGTCTGCGGTGGGGCGCGGCGGGGGGGGGGGGCTCCTGCAGTGGGCAGGCATGCGCCTTGGCTCCCTGCCCGGCTCCTGATGGGGGCTTCGTTCCTAGGCTGGTCCAGCCAGTGTCTGCAGGACTGGGGCCCCTTCTTCTCTCTGGCGATCCCCAGCATGCTCATGGTGTGCATCGAGTGGTGGGCCTACGAGATCGGGAGCTTCCTCATGGGTACGTGGATGAGCATGGCTCAGAGAACCATGTGGGCATCTCCGAAACCCCTCCACAGGCGGGCAGTTCAGCAGCCTGGGCCAGGCTGGGCCTGTGGCTCTCTCCTCTCCCCTAGAGGTCGGGAGCTCCCTGAAGGCAGGCCTGAGCCTTTCATGTCAGGACCCCAGCACCGCCCAGCAAAGGGCCTAGAACCCAGCAGGTACCTGGGGCTAGGTGGTTGAGTCTGTGAGGGAGCAAGGGACTGAACCAGCTGGGGTGTGACACGCGTGTTCTCATCAGAGCACCCAGGGCAGTCCACACACCCCGAGAATCAGGTGCAAGAATGGCCCGGGGAGACCTTCTGGGGCCAGTCCTTGCCCCCCATTTATTTATTTATTTATTTTTAAAAGTTTCTTTCTTTTAAGATTTTTGTTAAAAGATTTTATTTATTTATTTGACAGACAGAGATCACAAGTAGACAGAGAGGCAGGCAGAGAGAGAGGAAGGGAAGCAGGCTCCACGCTGAGCAGAGAGCCTGATGTGGGGTTCGATCCCAGGACACTGGGATCATGACCTGAGCCAAAGGCAGAGGCTTTACCCCACTGAGCCACCCAGGTGCCCCATACGATTTTTTTTTTTTAATGTATTTATTTGACAGACAGAGATCACAAGCAGGCAGGCAGAGAGAGAGAGAGACGAGGAAGCAGGTTCCCCGCTGAGCAGGGAGGCCGATGCAGGACTCTATCCCAGGACCCTGAGATCCTGACCCGAGCCGAAGGCAGAGGTTTTAACCCACTGAGCCACGCAGGTGCCCCCTTGCCCCCCATTTAGACAGGTAAACTGAGTCCCAAGAACAAGAAACTGTCCAGAGTCACACAGAGCTGCACAGTGGCAGGGCTGGGACCCAAACTCGGCTCTCTTGACCTTGGCCCAGGTCTCTTTCTCTCACTCGCCATGCCGAGGTACACCGAGGACTTGAAAGTCAAACCGTACAGGGAACAGCCTCCAGAAAATTCCACTGGGATTTTCCTAGAAGGCTGAAGGCCAGGAAGGAACATCTTCCATTGTAAATCTGCCCTTGGAAATCCTTTGCCCGTCAGCGTCCAAAGCCTGGTCTCTTAGCCGTCCCCAGGGCTGGGTGCTGACTATGTGCCCCCCACCCCGTTCTCCCCAACTCCTCCCTGCAGGCCTGATCAGCGTGCTGGACCTCTCGGGCCAGGCCATCCTCTACGAGTTGGCCACCGTAGTCTACATGGTGAGTCTCTTCTGGGGGTACCTTCGCCACACCCTCCATGCTGGCCTGGCCCCCTTGATGGCCTGGGGTGTCACAGAAGAGGGGCAGACGGTCACCCTAAGGGCCATCTCTATGTCCTGAGGGACCCTCCTGGACCCTCTGTGCCCATTCAGGTCTGGGCCCTGCTGGGGCAGCTGCTCCACAGGTGGTAATACTGAACTAAATGTGGTGTTAGAATTTCTTAAATGATCACCATTTAACAACGGGGAAATTTTCACACAGTAATCTGAATTTTTGCGTTCTCTTGAAAAATGGGACATTCCATTTAGCGGTGGGCCCACACTCCGGCCTTCCCCAGTCAGCGAGAGCTGGGTGATGGTGTTCCCTCGTTGTGCTGGTGGCAGGGGCAGGGGACCTCCCTGTCGCCCACCACAGTCCCCATAGCTCCCCCCTCCCCCCACAGAGACGTGAGTTGTCCCATGTCACTCAGGTGTGTATCTGCCAGCCTCCCGGGACAGGCAGTCTGCGATCCTGGGCTTAAGGAAATGACTCACTACACTTAGAGCAGTCATATAAGGGGCTTTCTTTTACGAATGGTTTCCCCAAAACTTGGTTTTTCTGGCATACTTAAGACCACAGCTGCCTCTGAAAAATGCATTTACTCACGAGTCGCCTTGTGACGCCTTCTGGAGAGCATGGGACGGCTGGCTGGCTCAGGGCATCCCCGGCCCCGACCTGTTCCCTGGCTCAGGACCCACCCACGCTGTTCAGGTTGGTTCCACTGACCGCCCTTTGTTACCTGTGATCCCAGATTCCCTTGGGGCTCAGCAACGCCGTCTGCGTCCGGGTGGGGATGGCCCTGGGAGCCGCGGACACCGCCCAAGCGAAGCGGTCAGCCATCTCGGGCATGCTTTGCACAGGTGAGCAGAGTCCTCTGGGGGAGCGGGGGAGGGTCTTGGAAACTTGGAGCCCCGGGGCAGGGGAGAAACCAGCCCCACTCGCCGGCCTGGCGCAGCCCTTCCAGGGCAGAGTTGACACCTTTCCACCCCTTACCTTGGTGTGTGACCATGTGAAGTCCCTTCCTCCCCAGGCGCCTTCCTCCAGCTGGCCAGGGCCCTTTTGCAAATTTGCCCTCCCAGCACCCCCAGGAGCTTGGGGGCCTGCCCCACCCCTCCCGCCGCCCGAGCTGAGCCAATCTTGTGTCCTCCTCGTGGCTTTCTGTGGAGAGCGGCAGTTCTCAGATTCTCGGCGGCGTTAGAATCGGCCTGACGGCTGTGTGGATCCCCACTCCACCGGGCTTTCCCCCCCCTGGTCTGGGGGGATGGGGCCGAGAACCCACATTGTGAACAAGTTACCAGGGGATGCTGAAGCCGCTGGTCCCAAAAGCCCACTTGAAGAACCAGAAGAGGAAGGACAGTCCCTCCCTTGCCCTGCCTGGAGGGGTCCTCAGCTGGGCTCCTCCGCCGATTGGGGTGGGGGTGGGGTGCTCGGGGACAAATGTACTTCCTTTTGTCTCTTCCAGTGGGGACCTCGCTGGTTGTGGCCTTACTGCTGAGCCTCCTGAAAAACAAACTGGGGCATATTTTTACAAATGATGAGTAGGTAATCCGTTCTCTTCACTCACTTCTGGGAAGTACCAGAGTGGCCGGCGGCTGGCCCTCAGGGTCGCGGGCTGGCTTGGCACTGGGTCCAGAGGAAGCGGGACTAGCCCCGACTTTGCCCTCACTGGGAGGAAGCTAGTTAGCACCGGCTCTGCCCGGACCGGACCGCGGCGTCTGTCACCTGCCGAGGGGAGGGCGGTAAGAGAGTGGGAGGGGAGGGCCCCCCTGGAGTTTAAGAAACAGACAAACGTGCAGGAACTCAGCACCGGGAATGTCAGGTTCCTCTGGGGCCGTGTCTTCTCTCCCGATCCTTTTTAGGAGGTGGTGGAACCGAGGTGGAACAGAGGGCAGATAAGAACGTGGTCAGGCCTTTGATCTCCTCACGAACGTTCTCCCCTGTGTCTCCTGCAGAGAAGTCATCGCCTTGGTGAACAAGGTCCTGCCGGTTTATACCGTCTTTCAGCTGTTTGAGGCCCTCTGTGTAAGTACTGCCCTGGTGGGAAGCCTGACCCCCCAGTCCAAGTCCAAGTTCATGGGCGCTCCCTGGGGCCTCCATGGGATGTGAGGATTAACTCACTGAAACAGGTAAAGGGCTAAGTGTATACAGTAAATGCCCAAAACCTTGGCTCGGATCAATTCTATTGTTATTCAAAACAATGGCTCCCCTTTCCTTCAGCCATTCCAACAAGCCAAAAGACAATGGAGATTAGCGAGAAGGATTGCACCCACATAAACTCCCCTCCCTGTTCTGGAGCAAAGGGATCTGAGAGGGAGGGAGTCACCCCAGAGCACTGAGGGACCCGAGTTTTCTGCATCTCTGAGTGCTACGGGACGGGTCCCATTTAGTGCAGATCAGAATGACATGAATTTTTAAGAGCGTCACATTAAAAAAAAAAGAAAAAGAAAAAGAAAGAAAACACTAATGTCTCCTTTTAGAAGCAGAGTTTGGAACCCTGTGTCTTTTATCTTGTGACTTTGTTACTCATTTGAGTAGTCTCTGTGTGTGTGTTCCTTTAAGATATTCGTATTGAATCAGGTCTTCTGGGAATCAAGAGTTTTATTCCCCCTTTCCATGTGGCTGGAACTTGACTCCAGTATGATGGGTACACACAGAGCCTCTCTGTGCCTTGCTCCCAACGTTGGGGCACAAGGGTTCAGTCTTTCAGCATGAAATGTTATGTGTAGGATTTTTATAAATGCCCTTCATCAGGCTGAGGAAGCTCCCTTCTGCTCCTAGTCAAAGCATTTTCTCATGAACCGTGTTTTCTAGATTTTCTAGAATTTTCTAGAATGTCTTTTCTATGTCTACGGAGATAATCACGTGACTTTTGTCCCTTATTTTGTCAATATGATAGAATCACATTAATTGATTTTAAAAAAGCGTTAGACCTTGCAGTCCTGTGATAAGGCCCTCCCCACCATGGCCCAGATCTTCTTATCTATTGCTGAATTTGGCTTGGCAACATTTCACTCAAGATTTTGCATCTACATTCATGAAGGATGTTCATCGGCCAATTTTTACCTTTTTTTTTTTTAAGATTTTATTTATTTGAGAGCAAGAATGAGAGAGAGAGAGCGAGAGAACATGAGAAGTGGGAGGGTCAGAGAGAGAAGCAGGCTCCCCGCTGAGCTGGGAGCCCGATGTGCGACTCGATCCTGGGACTCCAAGACCATGACCTGAGCTGAAGAAGGCAGTCGCTTAACCAGCCGAGCCCTAATTTTTATCTCTGCGATCTCTTCATCTGTCTTTGGTGTCAGGGTAGCACCAGCCTCACGGAATGATTCTGAAAGTGTTCTCTCCTCCTAGGCTTTCTGAGTTTGGGAAGGATTAGCATTATACCTTCTTTAAATATATTTAAGCCCTTCTGGGCCTGAGCTTTGGTCAGAAGGTTTTTTAATTAATTCCACTTACTTATTTGTTACAGGTCTCTTCACTTTCTACTTCTTGCTGAGTTATTTTCAGTAATTGGTGTCTTTCTGGTCATTTATACATTTCAACTAAATCTATTTCTTTGGCACAAAGTTACTCACCATGTTTCCTTATCGTCCTTTCCTCTAGGGTCAGTGGTTAGGTCCCTTCTCTCATGCCTGATTTTGGTGATTCATGTCTTCCCTTTCTTACTTTCTTAGTCTTATTTTACCAAGGTCAACTCCTTGGCAAGTGTTTGTCAGTTGTTGCGGATCCCCCCCCTTTTTTTAAAGATTTTACTTATTTATTTGATAGAGATTAGAGATCAGAGAGGCAGGCAGAGAGAGAGGAGGAAGCAGGCTCCCCGCTGAGCAGGGAGCCTGATGCGGGGCTCGATCCCAGGACCCTGGGATCATGACCTGAGCCGAAGGCAGAGGCTTAACCCACGGAGCCCCCCAGGCGCCCCAGCTGTTGTGGATCTTATCAAAGAACTAGAGTTTGGGGTTTCGTTGATTTTCGGTTGTTTTTCTGTTGTCTGTTTCAGTGACTTCCATTCTCGTCATCATTACTCCCACCCTCCTGCATTATTTCCATATGGTTTTGCCCTTACTAGTTCCTTAGGGTGGAATATTAGGCTCGCAATTTTTTTTAAATGTTTTAATTTTTTATAAACATATAATGTATTATTAGCCCCAGGGGTACAGGTCTGTGAGTCGCCAGGTTTACACACTTCACAGCACTCACGATAGCACATACCCTCCCCAATGTCCATAGCCCCCTCCCCCTCTCCCAACCCCATCTCCCCCAGCAACCCCCAGTTTGTTTTGTGAGATTAAGAGTCATTTATGGTTTGTCTCTCTCCCAATCCCATCTTGTTTCATTTATTCTTCTCCTATCCCCCTACCCCCCCATGTTGCTTCTCCATGTCCTCATATCAGGGAGATCATATGATAGTTGTCTTTCTCCGATTGACTTATTTCACTAAGCATGATACCCTCTAGTTCCATCCACATCGTCGCAAATGGCATGATTTCATTTCTTTTGATGGCTGCATAGTATTCCATTGTGTATATATACCACATCTTCTTTATCCATTCATCTGTGGATGGACATCTAGTTCTTTCCATAGTTTGGCTATTGTGGACATTGCTGCTGTAAACATTCGGGTACACGTGCCCCTCGGATCACTACGTTTGTATCTTTAGGGCAAATACCCAGTAGTGCAATTGCTGGGTCGTAGGGTAGCTCTTTCCAACTTTTTGAGGAACCTCCATGCTGTTTTCCAGAGTGGCTGCACCAGCCTGCATTCCCACCAACAGTGGAGGAGGGTTCCCCTTTCTCAACTCAGTTTGGTTTTCTGGGTTTGTTTTTTCTCCCTTTAATTTTAGGCTTAGCTTCCTTGGCGTCGGGGAGGAGGGGACAGGGGATAGTGGCAGTGGGCCCTGGCCCGTCTTGTGTGCTGGGCACCAGAGACTGACCCTGTCATTCAAAATGCTCTAAAGGCTTCGTGGCTTTGGCACTGTAACATTTCAGATGGATAATTCCTCAACCCACTAGATGCCAGTCACGCATCCCTCCCCACCATCCCACACCATCTCCAGACATTGCCAAGTGTCCCCTAGAGCCCGACACTGAGGAGTACTTGTGCAGACCACATCAATCATCATTTGGGAGGAGTCTTTTTCTAACCCAAAAATACCCTCTATGTCACAATAGATAAACATGAGTCACCCATAGCCCGCATTTCCAAGTTCAAGAGGCACCGTCTCCCCTCCTGCGCGCATTGCCTCTTTGCTCAAAGTGTGGTAAACAAACCACAGAAACCGGCACATCCTTCACTTAAGGGAAAGAAAAAGAACCAAGTGTCTGGGCATCAGCCTTGCCGACGAAACATGAACCGTGGCTCTAGTCCTTCGTGCACTAGGTCAGGGATCAGGCCGGGAGGATGAGCCTAGAAAAATAAAGCTGAGCTAGTATTTTCCCCAGAGGAGTTTCTATAACAGGGGACACCTTTGCTCGCCCCGTGCGGTTTCCAGAATCGGGTCCCCCACCCCAAAATACCTCTCCACGTCTGAATCCCCAGGCCTGGGAAGGGAAGGTCAGGTGGCAGGAGGGGACTTTGCAGATGGGATCACGTGAAGAAAGATCTAGAGCTGGGGCAGATTATCTCGGATTATCCCGAAGACCCGACATGTAATCTCGAGGGTTCTCATGAGCGAGAGAGGGAGGCCCAGAGGCAGAAGGAAGACACAAGCCAGACAAGCGCTGGTATCGCCGCCGCCTGCGCTGTCTGTGGGCCGAGAGCCAAGGATTGCAGGGAAACCTCTGGAAGCTACAAAGGGCAGGGACACGGATTCTCCCCTCGGGCCTCCAGGAGGAACCTGCCCTGCCTTTAGCACAGCAAGACCCATTTCGGACTCATAATCTCCAGAGCCGGGAAACCGTGCCTGTGCCTCGTTCCACGTTGCTAATTTACTGGACTTTGCCACAGCAGCAGTGGGAAGGCCACACGGCACAACTCCATGAGCACAACTCTCTGTGACATCGGTCCTGTCTCCTGGACCGGCTGGTGGTTGGTCACCGGTCCCGCCTTGATCTTCTAGAGAGGTGGTCACGGTGTGGAGATGAAGGCGGGGGGGTGACTTGCCCCGACTCGGTCTCCCCACAGGAGAGAACGACAGCCCTGTCCAGGGCTGGCTGAAAGCAGGCCTTGCGGCGGGAGTGGCTTAGGAGGGAGCCCGGGGCAGGAGGCCTGGCTTAGGAGGGAGCCCGCGGGGGCGCCTGGGTGGCTCAGTGGGTTAAGCCTCTGCCTTCAGCTCAGGTCATGATCTCAGGGTCCTGGGATCGAGCCCCGCATCGGGCTCTCTGCTCAGCAGGGAACCTGCTTCCTCCTCTCTCTGCCTGCCTCTCTGCCTACTTGTGATCTCTGTCTGTCAAATAAATAAATAAAATAATAATAAAATAAAATAAAAAAAGGAGGGAGCCTGCAGCAGGAGGCCTGGCTTAGGAGGGAGCCCGCAGCAGGAGGCCGGCCACCAGTCTCCCACCCCCTCCCGCCCCCTCTGCCTCCCCTCCCAGTGCGTCTCCGGCGGAGTCCTGAGAGGGACGGGCAAGCAGGCCTTCGGCGCCGTTGTGAATGCTGTCATGTACTATGTTGTCGGTCTGCCCCTGGGCGTTGTGCTGACCTTTGTGGTCAGAATGAAAATCATGGGTATGTGCTGCAAGGGAAAGTCAGAAGAGGCCGGGGGGCGGGGGGGGGGCTCGGACGCTCTGTCCCCATGGCTGCTTGTCTCCCGCAGGCCTCTGGCTGGGCATGCTGGCTTGTGGCCTCCTGGGCACCGTTGCCTTTGCTGTCTACACCACCCGGATGGATTGGAAGCACGCAGCAGAGGAGGTGAGTGCGCGGCGGGCCCTGGCCTGGCCAAGCGTGCAGACTGACCGCTCCCCCAAAGCGCTTAGGGCATGTGGGGGAGCAGCGATTGGGGGAGGTGGGGGGCACAGAGAGGCCGCCTCGGCCTCCACATCTGCTCCCGTCGCTGTGGGGGGACCCCAGACGGTGCCAGGATGCTCTCCAACCACAAGGAGACGTGCACACACAAAAACCCTTCCTTAGCCAGCCCGAGCTGCTGGAAACCCGAACAAAAGCAACGAGCTCAGTCAAACGACGCTGAACCCAGACAGGTTTCCCGATCGCGTGGCCCCAGCCGAAGGCGGACACGTAACCGACGGAGCCACCCAGGCGCCCTGAGATTACCGTGTGTTAAGGCAGGGCGCTGGCGAGGCCGGTGCTGATCGGGAGGCCGACCCAGGCGAGCTCTTGCTTTTGTAGGCTCAGAAACATGCAGGGCTGCTGCCGCAGAGCCCTGACAGCACGGTGACCGTGGCGACCACGGCCCCCCGACCCGGGCCTGCGAAAGCCGTCACGTCTTCAGGTAATGCTGCGCCTAACGGTTCGGCGGGGCACACACCTGCCGGGCACACACCTGCCGGGGCACACCGCTCTGGGCGGACTTGCGTCTGGACCCCGGACCAAGCGGGGACTGTGCAAGCCCAGCCTGCTGTTCCCCCTTTTGGCACGGATGTCCCCTCCTAAATACCGGGGAGACGCTACTATCGATGAATTAAGGGGCCCTGTGCGAGCTCTTCACATCCTCAGCCTCGTGCGGTCATGACTGTGGCCGCGTTCTCAGATGAGGAAGGAGGGCTGAAAGCTTAGGTCTCTTCCCCACGGTCCCGCTGCTGGAACAGGTGAGATCATCATTGCAGGGGCCAGTCAGACCCTGGAGCACGTTCTCCTCCCCAAAGGTCACATCCTGGCCCATGGCAGTTGGTCTCCGCAGGTTAGCCTGGCTGGACCAGCTTGGGAGCAGGGGGCGAGGGGGGAAGCTTCCCCTGCCCATCTCTCTGTGCCCCATCGGACAGGCGGGCACCCCTGGTTTATATCCAGGGTCTCTGTGATGAAGGGGCAGCCTGGGTTTGAGGCCCAGGTGCCCTCCTAGCTCAGGCAGGCGTGGAGTGTGAGGCGTGCGTGTACGCAGCCCAAGGCCTCACTTATCTCCGTGACCTCTTGGCATCCTGGGCTCTGCGTTCAGCAGCGCAGTAGGGGGCCAGCGGACCCAACTCCGGCAGCTTAGAGTGTGGCGAGAGATCACAGCCAGGCATTCAACGTGCGCTCTGAAGACAAGCGAACGTCACGCTCAGCACGCGATCACGAGGCCGGGCTCGGATAGGAACCCCTTTAACGTGATCTTTGCAGTAGATCTTTCTTTAAGATCGTAGCAGATCTTAGCTTTCTCTGTGTAGCAAACTCACGTGGTGAGGTTTTCCCACTCGACCACCTCATTTCCTCCTCTGATCCTGCTGCGGAGTAGAGGAGGCCCATTCCTCTCCGGTGTGGGCGTGTTCTGTGTTAGGCACCGCGGCTGATTTATTAACTGTCACCAGCATAACGCACGCAGCCGGGCCTCCTGGTTCTAAGGCCGCCGCTCGCCCCCGGCCCCCCAGACCCCCGGCCTCCCAGCCCCGCTGAGCTGGCTCCCGTTGCCTCTGCAGTGGCTATGGGGAACTCCCCGGGCATCACTCTGACGACGTATTCGAGGCCCGAGGGCCATGTGGACCTCTTCGGGACGCTGGAAGTAGCCCGAGCCCCGTCGGCCCCGGCCAGCCCCCTGTCCGTGAAACAGCTGCTCGTGCGCCGCGGGGCCGCCCTGGGGGCGATGTCAGCCGTGCTGATGGTGGGCCTGGCCGTCAGGTTCCTGACCACCAGACACTAGCCGTGCGGCTCGGACCCAGAAAGGGAGCCGAGAGCGGCTGCCCTCCCCCTCGCCCCCTGCCGCCCACCCCTACCTGCAACAGCACCCACGGGAGCCAGTGTGGGGGGTGGGGGCAGCTTGGACCACAGCTCTGAAAACCAGCCGCGGCCGGCGCCTCGGGCGACAGCTTTCTCCCGTCCCCTCCCGACAAAGCCATCCACCGGCCCACGAGACCGTGCTGGGGCTGCTGCTGGGCGTCGGTCATGTCCAAGGCTTCAGACTGGGAGATTTCCGATCAAAACACAATCCCGAGAAACACAGTCGCCCAATTAAAAAGTACGTTGTTTTCTAGGAGACTCTGGGGCCCGGGTCTGTTCACAAAGCCTTTGTGGCACACCAAGGCTGGGGCCAGCGCACCCCGTGTGTCTCTGCCCCACGCGCCCCTGCAGATCTGGGCGCCGGGAAACCCAGACGAGGCAGGCGGCTGTCCACAGACCCTCCTTTGCCTTTCCGCTGACCCTCTGTTCCATCAGCATCGCGCTGATCAGAACTTGAGAAGCGCCTGCTCTTACGGCAGGGACGGGGTACAGATGAGAGCAGCCAGACCCAGATCGCCGGGCCACACAGCCTCGGGTGGAAGGCAGTGGCGACCCCAATTCTAGGACGCTTCTCCTGGAGGCCCGGGCCTGCCGAACGTTTTCAGGCTCCGCGTGCTTCCGGAGCGGAGGGCGGTTTGGCCTCCCCGCCACGCACAGTCCCTTCGGCTTCCGGCGCTGTAAACGCACTCACAAGTAAAGCGAACCTCCCGGTCAGAGCCAACACAAAAGCGAAAAAGGAAGCACAGAATGTAATCTCGGTTAGCAGGAGTCACGGTGAATTCGTGTTGTTTTCAGGACCCGGTGACACTCCGGGCCGCCGCTTCCCAGAGGGCGGAGATCCTCCTTGTCTGGGGGACACACATACCTTAGTGAGCTGCTGACAAGCCGGGGACGAGACTGGGAACCGAACACGGAAAAGTAATGTCGCCGTTTCCTTAAATGTGTTCTAAGGTTACCAAGTGTTCAGAGCACAGCGTTCCCTGCCCAAGTAAGTTTGGGAAACAACCCAGGCCAGCGCCGCAGACATCCTACAGGCCGGAGACCCTATAATACGGCTGCTTCCCGAATTCTGGACGACAGGATGGGCGGTGGGATCAACTTTTGTGTAAAACCTTATGGGATTAGTCTTCTGGGCTGAGGCTTAAGAAACGCTTGTTTTAGATTAGGAAACGGGGAAATGAGGGTAGAACTGTAAAAAAATGTATTTACCATACAGATACTGTAAAAAATAAGCCACATCCGGCTCTTGATTTCGGCCCGGGTCACGATCTCAGGGTCGTGAGATCCAGCCCCGTGTTGGCTCTGTGCTCTGCAGGGTGTCTGCTGTTGGATCTCTTTCTTCTGCTCCCTCTGTCCCTCCCCCACGGCCCTCCCTCCCTTAAAAAAACAAACAAACAAAAAAACAAAACACAAATGATAGAAAGCAAAGCCTGAGAAAATCCTGGCTAAGAATTTAAGTGAGAAAGCGGACGTAAGGTTGACAATGACCACCCGTGAGGGATGGCGTCTTCTAAACGAAGAGAAAGGCCTAAAATGGATTCGTAGTTCGGGGGGAGGTTAGGGCCAAAGAATTGTCTCCAACGGGGCATAAGAGGTTCTACGCGAAGAATGTCATTAAACCTCATGCCAGTTTTAGTAAATATAATGTATTTATTTTGAAGCAGAATATACCAACAGACAAGCCAATAATTCAGTTGAACTAGAAATCAGAAAGTACAATTTCGTAGGCTAAATGCAAAATTCCCCATGGATATTCTAAGCTATTTTATGACCGATTATCCTGACGGACTAGCCGAGTGACGAGTTCTTGACCCCTCATGCTGACATGAAGGTCACACGCTGTCTGGGCGTGCAACCAAGCCGGTGACGCATGCTCTGGGGACGGCGGGGCCCCCGCAGCCAGGAGTCCCTAAGGCCTGGCAGGGAGGCTGCGCTCTTTCCCACCGGGCGGAACCTCCTCAGATCTCAGCTCCCGGCCTTCTCAGGAGAGCTCCCCTCCTGTGCCCTCCGTCGCCTTCAGCGTGGCCGACCGCCGTGGCTCACAGACCATCCGCCATCAGCCCCCTCCAAGCTCTCCAGCTCCGAAGTCCTGATTATCCAGGCCTCTAGGTCACGGCAGGCAGTGGCTTTCTGTGTTAGGTCCTGAAGGCTGTACTTACTCAGGGATCTCTCTGAAGTTTAGCAAAGTGGAATTTATGTGCATTGTGCTACGGACGTAAGAAACTTGCAGATTTGTCTTTGAAGATCCACTGACTTGAAACTTTAAGATCCTGAGAGAGTAAGTATTGTTAGAAGTCTCCTTATTACGGCATTAAACATGCCAGTTAGGGTTTTAGAAGATGCAGAATCCTACAACTCCTTCACGGGAAGGACGACAGATGATACGCGCACGAAATTGGCAACTTGTCTTCCCAGAAGCCCTGGGGCGGACAAGGTGATGTTTTACATGGCAGGCATGTGTGGATGGCCCCAAGAGACTGTCCCGATATAAACAGGAGAGACGATGGAGGATGCATGAGAGAGGAGGAAGACCACTGGTCAGGAGGCCCATCTTCAGGAGGGTTGACTCCTGAAGGTCAAGTCCTCATGTCCCAGTGGATGAGAGATGGGGACCACCCACCGTCCCATACACAATTCTAGTGCCTCAAACCTCAAGCAGGGCTGGAAGGTCTAGCTTCACCATTCTGGACGCAGAGGGCTGTGCATAACCCTAGGTGGGGTGTCCTGTGTCCCAAGAACTGGAGTGAAAAAGTCACTCAACAGGTTCTAGACTCCTTTACATGTCCCAAGGAGTCCGGGTTTAGCCTAACATGTTCTCCTCCCCTAGACTCAAGCTCTAAGGTGTGGGTGACCCACGTAAAATGGGTTCTCCGAAGGTCTCTCCCCCCCGCCCCACGGAGGGGAAGGCTGGGGTTTGGCTGAGATGGCAGGTTTTAATCCACGGGGCGCGCCAATGACTTTGAGGGTTGATTCTGGTACATTTGTGTTACTTCCTTACTATTTTTGATAGGATTTTAAAACCATTGGTTCATTAACTGTTTAACAGAGGAATAATTTGGTAGAGGCAACCGGGAGTTTGGACAGGATCTTTCTTCAGTAGTATCCAGCCTAGAGAGAGGAGAGAGGGATCCTGGTTACTCTGCTGGTCTAAGACCCCACCTGACCAGCCCTGGAACGGGAGATCCGTACTGGGGCTCTACCAAGTGCCTCCTATTTTCAGAGATATGAGATGCGCTGTATTAAAAAAAAAAAAAAAAGGTCCCTTTCTCCCTAAGACATTAAGCAGAGTCTGGGCTAAGGATAAATGACTATACCCTCCCATGCAAAGTCCAGTAACAAGACAGGCAGTGGTGAGGAGGCGGTGTTCTGTCTCCTGTCGGTGAGACAACCCCAGGGTTGGGCCAGGAATGGAAAATGTTCACTTACTATCCTCCAGTCGTGAGCGGCAGGCTGAAGCATCCACACGAAATCTGAAAGCTTGGACGGCATACTCGATTCTCAAAGGCCTCAAGACATCTCTCAATGGTAGCCCTTTCTATTTCTCAACTTTTTTAAAACCGGCACCCCCTACCATGCTTTCTGTGGTTTCTAGGACACTTTACTGGAACTTTACTTGGCGTAGATGTGTGTACAAACACACACAATTTTTTTAAGTGCATACAGAAAACTACTCTCCACGCTTCCTTTAAACCCATCATTGCTGCTTTCAATCTCCCATTTAACAATGTCCCAAGCCTGTTCTCGTTCTAGCGAAATGAATTAATGAAGTCGCAACCAAGCACGTGACAAAATAATTACGTGCAGAAAAGCCATTTCAGGAAAATGAGTGCAGGCCCAATAAAGACTCCTCAAATAAAGACACAACACGGGCTCAGAACTGCTTATTTAAAATAAAAGGTGATTTACCAGAAAGAGGACAGAAGCTCAGAGTCGGAAGAGAAGTCAGCAGAGAAGCGAAGAGGAAAAGGAAACCAAATGCTCACTGGTCCCACCCGGAATCCAGAAGGTCCAAACCACTAAACAGTAGTGAGAACCGGGTCTCCCCGGTGAGAGACCATGGCTGGCGGCCCCCGTTGCACAGATGAGCAGGCTGAGGCCCAAGGGTGGGCTCAGAGCAGGCCTTGCTCAGAGGTGGAACTTGGCTGATCTCAGAGCCAGGGATCGAAGCCATATTTTCCTGTTTCCAAGAGACGTGTCTTTATACGCTGCTGCTTCCGTAGGCGTTCACAGAGAAGGCTTGTCTGGCAAGCCCTCTGGGGAGCTCTGGACTGGCCACCTGGCCTGCCCCAGCCTGTCGGACCCGGCACGCCGCCCCTGTGGGGAGCACCGGCAGCCTGGAGCCCTGAATGTCCCATGATGCGAAGGGGTCCCTTCGCAAGATGGCGCCTCTCGGGCTGGGGACGGACAGGTGTCTGGGGATAAGAGAAGAGGTTAGAGGATGACTCGAGACCCATGCATGCCTCAGAGCTCAGGGAGATGTGGAGGGAGGAGCCTCTCGAAGGCACACAGGGTTTCGATTCATGCCGTCTGCCAGGACGAGTTCCGAAGTCACACTTCTTTTGAAACACCCAAACGACTCCAAAGAAAACAAAAAAGAGACTTAAGAGTATTTTTTAGAGGACTGGTCTCCACTTTGAAAGCGAAGGGTTCACCGTGTACGTGTGGTCTATAGATCGGAGGGGGTCAGCTGGCACGAGCTCCAGGAGAGCTGAGTGGACGGGGTGGGGGTGGGGGAGCACCTGCAACACGTCTTTTTCTAGAAGTGATGCGGGTTTCGTCTAGACCCCAGCGAGCCACCCTGGCCCTTTGAAAAAGTATGGCTAAGTCAAGCTTGAACACTCCGATACCCGGAGCCGAGCAGCAGACTGCCGACTCGACCCACTTTACGAGAGAGAGAAAACGAGCAGTTCCTACCTCACTCTTAAAGACAGAGCTGGGCCGTGGGTCTGCGGTCCGTCACTGCTTACGGCACAACGCAGTCTGAGCTGCGAGAAAAATCAACAGGGCCTTTCTCCTCAGCACAGCCTTGTGTTTCTGAGAAAACCCAAATGATTTCCAATGCAACTGGTCTCTCCAGTTCCACCAGAGCGGTGACCCTGGAAGACGAGCCACTCCCCGCTTACAAACTGGAACCTAATGCAGATCGGAACACGGATACTTCCAGTGAACGCTGGGACCCGGCCTCCCTTCCAGGGCTGCGGTGTCACGGTGTGGTCACTGTCTTTGGTGTGTCACCCCGACTGGCTAGCTGAGCGCGTGGAGAACACGGTGGCTGTACCCCCATGTCTGTCTGCACTTCCGTCCCCTTGGACCTTCTCGGTCACCCCCAGGGACTCACGGACTGCCTTGGGGAGGCAGGTATCATGGGCCGCTCGGGGAGCCCACGTCTACAGTAACACCCCCAGAGACAGAATTTACAGGCAGTCAACGGGGGCTGCAAAGCATCCACCTTCCCCTGCCACAGTCACGCCGGCACTCAAGTCATCCCCTCGTGACGTGTGGCCCGCACGTGGATGCCCGGCACACTCAAGCAGGGCACTGCCACCCAGACACCCAGGACCACAAGGACCAGAGCGCTGGATGGCTCCGAATCCCTCCAGCAAGTTCTACAGGGTTTTGCCCTTTGGGTTTTTGTTTTTGGTTTATTTTTTTTTAAGATTTATTGGTTTGTTTGAGAAAGAGAAAGACAGTGCAAGCAGCGGGGCGGGGGAAGGGAAAGAGAGAGAATCCTCACGCGGACTTCCCGCTGAGCGCAAAGCCCACAAGGGGCTCGAACCCACGGATCCCAGGACCCTGAGATCATGACCTGAGCCGAAATCAAGAGTGGGACCCTGAACCGACGAGCCACCCAGGCGCCCGGGGTCTTAAACTCTTATAGCAGAGGTTGGCACAATTCCTCTGTAATCATTCAGGCCCTGCCGGCCGCAAGCCACTGCGGCACACGCTGCGCTCCTGGGACGCGAAGTCAGCGCCGGGTGTGGCTGCTCCCCAGGAAGACGGCGGCGGCTGCAGTTCACCGACCCTGTCCCAGGCTCGGAAAGTGAATGCGAGAGACAAAGTTCATCTCTAAAAGTCCAGGAGCTCCCATAACAGAAGAGGAGAGCGTCTGGCAGCCGTTCGGGCAGGCCCGGAAAGGCAGGACTCACCTTGACCAGCAAGGCCGCCGCGACGCCCAGGAGAGCCAGCAACAGCAGACAGAGTTTTCCTCTGTTGAAGCGCTTCAGGAGGAAGAATTTCGCCCAATCCACCTTCGACTGGCTGTTGGGAGGGTACCTGAGCTTGTTAGCACCTTCCCGCTTTAAACTCTTCAGCAAACAGGGCCGCTGATGAGAGAAGGTATCAAAACTGTACTTCCCGTGGTAAGCTCCCATTCCGCTAGAACCTGAAACAGAGGGATCAGACAAGACAGGCTCCACTGTAGGGGGCACAAGCTACCTGTCTGCGTGAACCCCGATGGAGGAAACCCACGGCACCCCCTGTCGGCCCAGACGCCCCCACCTAACTTCTCAGCGCAAGTGATTCTTGGAGGAAGTTCTCCCCCCCGCCCCTCCCCGCTTCACCAGCAAGTTGATCTCCCTGCCAAAAAGGGGTGCTCTCCAAGGGTCCAGTGAGGACTTGCGGCTCTCGGAGCCAGTGGCTCTCACCGAGACCAAGGACCCTGCTCTGCGTTCTCTAAATCTATTCTCGCCACAACCCCTGGTATGAAGGCATCAGTGCCCCTGATTCGAGAGAATATGAGGGAGCCTGGCAGGGTCAGGCAACCTGCCCAAGGTGGAGAATGAAAAGCCAGAATGTGAATCCAGGTCGGCTGGACTCTTAACTACCGTGTGCTCTTTTCCTGCTGTTCCATGTGGCTTTGTTTATCCACAGCCCTCTTCACCCACTTGCTTCCTCTAAGCTCCTAGAGAGCGACAGAGACAGGATGACAGGGTTACCCCACTGGGTGACAGTAAGCAAGGACAAATCTGTGCCCTCTTTTAGGCCATGCCCTGGGACAGTCTTCTTTATTATGGGTGCTGGGCAGATACACTGTATGGCCCGGTGGCATGAGGCACAGGCGAATGGGGCCAGGAAGGCACTTACTGGTGCTCTGGGGGCTCCTGACACATCACCTTGGGGACAACTGAAGCTACAGGGAAATTCCACAATATTCATCAAAAGACACACATTGTTACGGAAAAATCGAAACTGTATGTCAACATATGAACAGCATTTACGCCTGGGAGACTACGTTTCAGCCTTACAACTGCCTGTAGTGTTTTGTGGTTGCCCTTTTCCCTAAAAAACCTCTTACCACTTTAAGAAACAGGAGGAAAAAAGCATTTCACTTTGAAAAAAAACAGCTCTAAGCCTTTTTAACACAGCATAACACTTTGAGACATTTTCCCTAAGTATCAGAAATTGCACAAAACTGTATTAGAATCCTAACCTGGAAAAACCTGGACTCAAAAAAACCTAATGCCAGGAATTAAACACGAATGCGGCTGTTCTGTGGGACGGAGCACTGGTCGGTTACTGAAACCACCACACACGACCGTGCCGACGAGGGAAGATATCCCACTCCACTCTCACACACGGGGTGAAAAACAATCCAGAACAGAGTACAAGTCTGAACAAAATATTCTTGCTTCTACGTATACGTATGCGTGCAAACACGCGCAAGGAAAGGAATTTTAAGGCCGTACCCCAGAGCTAATTTTTATGAGTCTGAGCGCTACCTGCTGTGCTAACGAGGCACCCCCAGAGCTAATTTTTAAAGAGTGAGGTAAGGGTGATCTAAGCTTTTATTCTCCCCTTTTCCTAGGAAGCCTGATTCCTTCTGCGTGTAGCAGGGGAAAGGTTTTGTCATAAAGAGGAGGGTACGGTCGATGATGCTAGACGCAAAACAGGGACTGAACACAAGTCACTCGACGAGCACTCAGGAGGCACCAGGGATGCCCGAGTCTGCTGGGAGCCAGGATGCCGGGGGGTCCACTGAGGCACAGGAGACAAGTCTCACGGAATCCTTTAAGAAGCCGGGCAGTGAGGAACAGCAGCCCCCATCCTGTAAGCTATCTTCCCTTTCGTTCACCACCCCTCCTGCCGCAACACGCTCAATCCATCAGCAAATCCTGTTGCTTGACAACCCCCCCGCCCCCCGCCAAATATCCAGCCCCTTTCCACCAGGTCCCCTGCAACCGGGCCAGTCCAAGCCACCACTAGCCCCAGTCTGGGCTCCAGCCCCGGCCTCTCCCCGCCCGTCCCTCATGTGCTCCAGGCACGATGCTGGGCGCTGGCGCTCCCCCCACACCCTAAACCGGACACGGGGCACGCATGGGCGGCAGGCTGTGGTCTCTTGGGCTTCTAAGACGGCGGCCTTTACTGTTTGCCTCTTACGGTGGGAATTCCTACACACTTGTTACTGGTGGCACCTCAGCGAGGTATCGGAGAGGCCGACCACCTGGCTCCTGAAGGAAAAGGACGAGCAGAGCCGGTCGTCTGGCGTGTGGAAGAGGCAGGCGGGTCACGGCCCAAAGGGACCAGCAGGACCCAGGCTGTGTCCCTGGAACCTCCCCGAGAACGAGCGCGTCCTCAGAACCCCGGGAGTCTCTTGCTCTTCTTGAATCGAATACGAACCGAGCGGAGGCTGCGCCCCACACAGAGGTCTGGGGGGCCGGGGGGGTGGACCCCGAGGACGACTTCGCCCCACCCTGAGCAGACAGCAAGGGGGGGGTCAGAAACCCCGACCGCCACCTGCTCTGGGCGTTCCGCACCGGCGACCGCTACCTCACCGTCAAAAAGACAGAGCAGCTCTGTCTTTGGCCAAAAAAAAATCCCTCAATCGAAGAGAAGGGCCATAACCAAGGAATAACGATACACGGGCAAACCAGTGAAAGGAACAAAACCAGTTAGAGACTGTGCTGGGGGCTCCTAAGGAAGAAGGGGCGACAGGACGGGGTCCCCGGTAGCCAGACGCCACGCCGGCCGAGGGGCCACTCACCCACGCCCCCGAAGGGCAGCGAGCTGAGCGTGAAGTGCATGATGACGTCGTTGGCCGTGACGCCGCCGCTGGACGTGCCGTCGATCATCCGTCGGACAAGCTGAGGGAGGGAACACGGGGCTCCGGGTCAGCAGCGCCGAGGCGCCAGCCGCGGGCGGGAGGGGACACCCGCGGGCTCCGCACCCGGGCCCGCCGCCCGCCCCTGGCACACGGCGCCGCCGGCACGAGCCTCCGAGGCCGCGGCGCGGTTTGGCGAACGTGCGATCGCTCAGACGCGCGTCCGGCCCTCGGAGGCCGCCGCGGCCTCCCGACGGCCCACCGCTGCCCCGGGCCAGGGCGCCCGCGACGGCCACAGAAGCCTCTGTCCACGCGGGACAGTCCAGACTGCCTTCGGGGTCTCGGCCGTCGCCCGTTTCTCCCCCTGTGCGCGGAGCGACGGCGCGGGCGGACAGTGCCCTGGGCGCGCGGGAACTGCCCGGCACGGTCACGCCTTCAGGCTTGGAATTCCTCGGTTTTGAAGAAATGGCTGGCCCAAGACCGGAATCGGCATGAGGACACCTGACTGGGAGATGCCACTTCTCCCCGCCGCCACAAGGCCTCGGGAGTTCGAGTCACGAGGGCCACAGTGGGCTGTGGCAGGGCGACCCCGTCGCCGGGCAGCGCGCCCCACGGACGTGCGCCCTGCCCGGGAGACTTCGGGCTTCGGGGTTCTCGGGTGCACCCACCGGGGTCGTTCAACACGTCCGACCACGATTAATAACCCGTCATGCACGGAGGCGCCCGCGTTCGGGGTCCCGTCACAAGGCCGTGTCCCCACGGCACGGCAGGTTCTGGAAGCCGCGCGCGAACTAGTCGGACCGTGACGGCCCCCGCCCCGCTCAGGTTCTCCCGCTTCCCCGCGGCTCCCGAGCCCACCTGCCCCCGTCGAGGCCACTGTCCCTCAGCAGCAGCCGGTCCCCTCGGGAGCCGCCCACCCTGGTGTAACAGGGCGTCGCAGGCTCACCTGACCGGTCCGGCCCCCGCTCGGACAGCGAAGTCGCCGGTTTCACAACGGGGCCCGACGCCGCGGCCCCACACGGCCGCTGCAGGCCACAGCGCCACTGGGGCAAGGGCGAAGGCTCTTCCACAGGACGCCCTGGGAGCGCAGGCCCCGGGAGCTTCCAGGGGCGGTCGGAAGCTTACGACTCCGGGCGAGATGTCTGTCAGCGCCAGAGCTGGAGACGAGCCCTGAAGACTCCGGTCGGCCCCAGGGAGCGCGGGGAGGGCGACGGCCATAACCCAGGGCCGCATCCCCGCGGGCGGCGGCGCCGAGCCCGGAACTCGGTTTCCGGATGACACAGACCACGTGGCCGCGAAGGCACACGGGTCTGTGACAGCGGCTCCCGGCCCCTACCTTATCGTTGCGAGAAAAGATGTACAAGGCCAGCGGCTTTTCCCGGCTGTTGATGAACTTCATGGCCTCGTCGGCATCCTTCACGGGCACGATGGGAAGAATGGGCCCGAAAATTTCTTCTTGCATCACCCTGGCTTCAGGATCGACGTCAGTAAGGATCGTGGGGGCTGGGAGAGGAGAGCAGCGACAGGAAATCGTGAAGTCGGAGACAGGAACGCCAAGCGCTCATCGTTTTTTTTTAAGATTTTATTTACTTATTTGACAGAGGTCACAAGTAGGCAGAGAGGCAGGCAGAGAGAGGAGGAAGCAGGTTCCCTGCTGAGCAGAGAGCCCGATGCGGGGCTCGATCCCAGGACCCCGAGATCATGACCGGAGCCGAAGGCAGAGGCTTTAACCCTCGGAGCCACCCAGGCGCCCCGCCAAGCTCTCATCTTAACGTTTGTTTCGCTGGCTCACCGATCCGTCCCTTCCCGCTCCCGCCCAAGTATTAGCTACTGAAGAATATAAGAAAAAGTCCCGAGTCTGGATGTGGATGAACCGTGCGTGTCTGTCTCCAAGCTGGTGCATCCGGGGATCCCCAGGTGAGCGAGGGGAAGATACAGACACCTGAGTCTATTCCCGTCTGACCCTGTCAGCAGCCACATCCACATGGACCGGGAGGGTCGGGGGTTGTTTCCATCTCGCTCTGCGCAGGTCCCTCTGGCAGTGCACACAGCCCCTCCTGGGTCAAACGGACACCATTTCTTGGTGCGTGTGCTTCCACGCATACGACGACACTGACCTTTATTTTAACTCTGTGAGGTTAAGAATGGACTTCGGGGTCAAGAGACCCTGAGTTCAGTGTTCCAGCCACTATGGGGAAGGCGCGCAAGACAGGCAGGCAACGTGGGTGCCGACAAGGCTTTGCAGAGTCCCGGCATCCATGCCAGGCCGGGCACCAAGCTGCAGGGGTCCAAAAGACCCCACAGACAAGCCGCATCTTCAATGAAAAGAGAAGGCACCTGCCAGTAACAAGTTCGCTCTCTTCCTTTCCCCCTCATTTCCCACTAGGTCATCCCAGCAACGTGGCAGAAGACGGCTCTCACCAGCACCCTGCACGGGGTGTCTGCTGTCTCCCCAAAACACAGGCTGTCCGCTGCTTCCCGGGCTCAGAGAACCGTTCCCAGGGCGGAGTCGGAGGGACTGTTCTCCCCACGCAGCTGTGCGCAGCACAGGTAAGCTGACCTTGACTCCAGGTCAGGGGGACGTTCGTAACTGGTTGATCTAAACGCAACAGACCTTTTCTCTCGCTGTTGATGCGCCGAGGAACAGCCAAGGTCAACAGCTGATGGGAAAACCGAAAGATGAAAAACTGGGGGTTTGGAGGCTGTTACTGATACGAGAATACCTTCCTCCTCACTGTTTTAATCCTCTAGGGTTTTAGGTTCGAGTTGGGCTTTTTGGGGATGTGCAGCATCCTGTCTGGTAAGAGGGATGAGTAAAGCCATACGGGGCGGCTCTTCAGTAAACGTGTCTCTCATTCCCCGGTCACCTTATTTTCGAACAATGTGTTCGGGGGCGCCTGGGTGGCTCAGTTTTGTCTGCCTCTAGCTCGGGTCATTGCCCGGGGTCCTGGGATGGAGCCATGTCGGGCTCCTGGCTCAGTGGGGGAGCCTGCTTCTTCCTAGCCCTCCCCCCTGCTCCTGCTTTCTCTCGCTCTCAAATACAAAAATAGAATCTTAAAAACAACAACAACAACAGTGGCGCCTGGGTGGCTCAGTGGATTAAGCCGCTGCCTTCGGCTCGGGTCATGATCTCAGGGTCCTGGGATCGAGCCCCGCATCGGGCTCTCTGCTCCGCAGGGAGCCTGCTTCCTCCTCTCTCTCTGCCTGCCTCTCTGCCTACTTGTGATTTCTGTCTGTCAAATAAATAAATAAAATCTTTAAAAAACAACAACAACAACAACAATGTGTTCAAAATGCAACAGGCACACATACTCCTGGCGAAGAATAAAAGAACAAAACCAAAGTAAACGATGTCAAGCCTGAGAGATGAGAAACATTCCGGGGGTGCCTGGGCGGTGTAGTCCGTTAAACATTTGACACCTGGCCTCGGCTCAGGTCATGACCTCAGGGTCCTGAGATCGAGCTCCAGTACAATCTACGTCCAGTACAGACTCTGCTAAAGATTCTCTCTCCCTGCGGCGCCTGCCTTCGGCTCGGGTCATGATCCCAGGCTCCTGGGATCGAGCCTCACGTCAGGCTCCCTGCTGGGCGTGAAGCCTGCTTCTCCCTCTCCCACTCCCCCTGCTTGTGTTCCCTCTCTCGCTGTGTCTCTCTCTGTATCAAGTGGATAAAGGGATAAAATCTTTAAAAAAAAAAATTCTCTTTCCCTCTCCCCCTTCTGCCCCCACCCCCGCTCTATAAATAAAAAAATCCTAAAAAAAAAAAAAAAAAAGAAAATGAAACAAGGAAACATTACTTCTGGACCAGTACTGCCACTTGTGGTAGAATGATTTCCTCCTTGGGCTGTCCCCCCTGCCAGAAACCAGGAGTAAGTACACAAGGGTTCTGTTTCACTTCTCAGGGTTGTGAGGTTACAGGACGTAGGGAGGGAAAGAGAAAAGAAAAGCTGTGTGTAAAGGCAAAAAGCCAGTGCAACAGAGGTGGTGTGATCTGTCGAGACCCAGAACCAGCTCTAAGTGGCTATACAAGAACGAGCACCAGAAAGCAGCGCGTCACTGCTTATTAAACATTACGTCTTCAGCATCAGTAAATAGCGTCAACGGAAACTGTCACACTGCCCGTGTCCCCAGAGCAAAAGGTCAATTTCCATTACCTACGTAGCGTGTGGCCTCATCGGTCTCCCCACCGAAAGCGATCTTCTGTCCTTCCAGCAAATTCAGTATCCTCTTAAAATGACGAAGGTTGATGATCCTCTCATAATCGGGAGATTCTTTTATATTTTCGCCATAAAATTCCTATTTAAAATCATCGTATTTAACCGCCACAGAAGACCGCTATTTAAGTTTAATAAGCGCAAAATCCAACCCGTGCCCAAAAAGCCATCTGGTTGAAGATCACCGCCCTCCTCCCTCAAGTGGTCTGACAGTGTTTACACTTCCTGGCAGGCTGGGCACGAGAACTAAGGCAGACGCACAGTCCAAGGACCCTCCGTGACGTCCGCGGTTCGTAGGGTCCTCCTGCAGACCAGCCGGGGGTCGTGCCGGGGGTGAATGCTCTCAATTTACTCTCAAGTCAGGGGGCGCCTGGGTGGCTCAGTGGGTTAAGCCTCTGCTTGTGGGTTAAGCCTCTGCTTTTGGCTCAGGTCATGATCCCAGGGTCCTGGGATCGAGCCCCGCGTCGGGCTCTCTGCTCAGTGGGGAGCCTGCTTCCTCCTCTCTCTCTGCCTGCCTCTCTGCCTACTTGTGATCTCTGTCTGTCAAATAAATAAATAAAATCTTCAAAAAAAAAAAAATTTACTCATTTACTCTCAAGTCAGGAGGAGTGTTGTTCACCCCCCTCCAAGTAACCCCCCCAGGTCTAGGTGCTAAGAATCTCCCCGGCAGCGTGCTGACGGGCCCCAGGTCCGGAGCCACGTGTGGTGGTTTTCAAGGCTGCCTGCCCCTTAGAATCACCTGGAGACCCCAGACCAGCTGAACTGCCGTTTTCAGAAGGTGAGGACTGGAAACTTCTCACACATGGCTCCCTGGGAGAACCTCAGGTGAGAACTGCGGTCTTAAGGATGTGAATGCCTCAGAGGAAGGCAGAGGGATCCTACTCCTTTGAAACCAAGTTCATCCCCCATACTCGGCTAAGCACATTTTTTCCCATCTCCAAGGGTTTTTGGTCTCCCGGGACGTCATGAAACCCTGACGTCCCACATTCCCCGGGTCTGGCCAAGAGCCCTTTCATGTTCTCCTTTTCCGGCCCCATCTTCAGTCCCATTCCTCAGAGCCAAGTCCCCCATCCAGACCTTCAGCCCCTTGTGCCCAGAGTGAACCCGCTTGGATCCATGGTCTTCTCTCAACTTCCCGGGGCATGCTTTTCATTCTCTGATCATAATGTTTCTCTTTGATGTCCCCAATCCTTCCTTTCAGGGCTCAGTTAGCATCTGTTGAGTGAACTATGACTATTCCAGAAATTTCTTCCACCCAGGGGGCTTAACTGGCCCCCTCCCACCAGTGAGCTCGGTCACATTGGTTCACACCCCCTTCCCCTCTTCCAACCCAAATCCTACATTTCTGCGAGGCTGAGCTCAGGCCACTTCCACCGCATTTCTCGATTCCTTCTAGAGAGATCTTTACTTTGAACACCCGAAAGACTGAGAGAACCAGGCCGAGTACAGCATCAATACGTATTTGATTAACTCACTCCTCCAAACTACTGGCCTTCCTAAGCCCTCTGAACATGCGAGAACTGAGAACCTTAATCAGCAATGGCCAACAGGCCAAGGGCCTCTCCCTGCATTTCAGAGAACTGCCAATATCCTCTAAAAAAACCACAAAACATAGCTACTGATTTTTTTTTTAACCTGTGCCACAACTAACCAGTTGTTCCAACACATCAACTAGACAGCTGAAGAGGGTTAAACACCAACCTAGCCTTGCTCCTAGCAGACACCTTTCTCAGCAAGGTGCCCAGAGCAGTTTGAATAAAACCATAAATGAACACTGGAATTCTCCAGGGGGTGGCGAGGGGTGGGGGGGGGGGGGCCAGGGATGCCGCCTGCACGGAGCTGATTAGACGCGTTTCTTAACGAAACCAATGGACGCAGATGTATTAAGCACAAACCTTCACGGTTTCCTTAATCTTCTGCACAATTTGATGCTGGAGGGACGGTTCACACAGGACATAGTCAGGAGCAATGCAGGTTTGGCCACAATTCATGTATTTCCCCCATGTTATGCGCCTGAGGGAGGGAGAAGACAGAAAAGCCACAGAATTCAATCTACTATTCATCTGCTACACGCTTTTCTGTAGTTTGAGTATTTTGCAACTAGCATGTACCCATAAATCTACTCAGTAGGCTTTGTAGTCTTTATAAAGAACAAAAATGCTTCATAAACTTATTTCTTCATCAGTCGGTTGGAACTTGGGAATGCATTTTCCCATCGACACAGTACAGTCTGAGGAGCCGGGACGTTCTCATGCCAGCTCGCGGGAAATGGTACTTTATAAGCAGGGAAGCCCTTGCCTGTTTGCTTGTTTTTTTTTTTTTTTTAAAGATTTTATTCATTTATTTGACAGACAGAGATCACAAGTGGGCAGAAATGCAGGTAAAGAGAGAGAGAGAGACAGGGAAGCAGGCTCCCTGCTGAGCAGAGAGCCCGATGTGGGGCTCGATCCCAGGACCCTGGGATTATGGCCTGAGCCGAAGGCAGAGGCTTTACCCAACTGAGCCACCCAGGCGCCCCGCCCTTGCCTGTTTTGACATAAGCAGCAGCCTCCCCACACCCTCTTCTCCTCTGACTCGAGCCAAGGGGACATCGGGACGCCGGGAGCTCCTTACAGACATCAGTTCTCCTGGCTGTGTCTGTAGGTCCCGCTGGCAGGAGGTTCGGGTATAAAGACGGCAGCCAGTCCCCGAGACCACCCTCTTCTCTGCGGAGCCCCACCCTGTTCTGGAAAGCCGTGCCCGCGTGCGGATCGAAGCCTGCCACCAGCCCCTTTCCCCAAGGCCTCAGGTTCTGGCCGCTAGACGGCCTGGACACGGCCTGCCTGCCTCCAAGCCCTCTTTGCCCGCCTCAGAAGGGGAGAGAAAAGCCAGACTGGTTTAGCGGAGCACCTGCAAGCTGGCGTTTTCTGGTGCCCAGGTGCACGATGTTACTGAGCGGAAACACGAGTAGTCACTGATTCTGTCAACAAAGGAACTCATTAAGAGGCGAGCATAACACCTTCCTGATGGGAATCTAAAGATTTTACTATGTACACACGATCCTTTCCTCCCTCCCCGGGTCACCTGGCAGGTCTGTAACCTCAAGAAAAGAAAGCGCTGCTCTGGAACTCCTAAGGACAGCCACGTAATGCCAAGACACACCATTCATTTCTTCAGGCAGCGGCGGCAGGAGGTGGTTTGGGGAAGAGTTCCACTGCCCCGGGGACATCAGCCACCCGAGCGCAATGACGTCTCTCGGAGCCAGGAGGCCCAGGACCCCAGGGCGCGGAGAACACACGAAGCTGTTGGTGTCGGGAAGCCCTCGGGTACAAGGACGCTCACCTGCAGGCGACATCCAGGTCACAGTCCGTGTCGATGTAACACGGGCTCTTGCCTCCCAGCTCAAGCGTCACCGGGGTCAAGTGCTTGGCAGCTGCTTCCATGACAATCTTCCCGACGGCCGTGTTCCCCGTGTAGAGGATGTGGTCAAACCGCTGTTTCAGGAGCTCCGTGGTTTCTGGGATGCCACCGTTAATCACGGCATACAAGTCCTTCGGGAAGGAGAAACAGAGGCACAGACGTCACCAGTAAATCCCACCGTCTAACGAGCAACTTCTTCGACATAAACCTGCAGCGTTCCGGTACACCGGGAAAAGAGGGGGACCGGCGCCGGGGAGGAGGCAGGAGGGAGGTGACGGAAGACACATGGAGCAGAGAGTCTGATGGCATCGGAGACCCACCGCCTGCGGTGGAAGGGACCGGCACGGGTCCGCAGGTTTCCACACGAGCTCAGCTGTGAAGGCGGCCAAGAGGGGAGAGCAAGTGGCTGGATTCCACCGGGGAGGTGCGTGAGATGGGGCCACGTGAGCTGCAGATTCTGGCGAAGAGTCTGCGGTCTGGGGCCACGGGACAGGTCCTAGCTGAGTGTCTCAAGCTGAACATTCCAGCGCTAAGCGACCCTGCAGGGCTCAACCCAGGCCAGGAGGCAAGGGAATGGAGCGAGCGCAACTCGAGGCAATGCAGGGGAGAGGCAACTCGGGGGAGAAGCTCCGCTCTAGAAGTCAGATCCGCACCAAGTCTGGGGTCTGTCACGCGCTAGCTAGGGGCCCTCGGCAACCCTACTGCACACACCTGTGAGCCTGTTTCCTTAACCGGGACTGGGGAGAGGTCCCACAGCTTTGGGCGGAGCCCTCAGTGCCCTATGCTCTTCTCACTATTGGAACGGAAGAACGTCTCATGCAGCAGCATGACCCGAAGAAGCAATGACAGAGAACAGATGGCAAGGAAGGGACACAGAGCCAGGTGTTCAAAAGACTCGGAGTGCAGGAGAAAAAAGCAGGCTTGGGGGCCCCCTGCTTCCACCTGATCTCCTCCTAATTAGGAGGGCTCGTTAGTTCTCGCTCACTCCACGGTTCAAGTGCTCAGCAAATGCTTCAAGCTGTAACTTGCGCGGGTTCATCTACAGAACGTCTGTGATTGGTCCCCCAACAAACTCAGAGACAGCGAGGCGGGGGTGAGCCTCACTATCCCCACCGAGCGGGACAGTCGAGAATGAACCCCCGGTGAGTGGCGACGTAGGACCTTCAACCTCGATCTTCTGGTTCCAAGTCCTACTCCACCCCTGACATCATCCTGTCTTCGTCGCTCTCTTGAGCCGGATAACCCCAGCTCCTGGGACATCGTAGTTCCGCCGGCTGCTGCGGCAGTGACAAGACGGCAAGGAGAACCCACGGTGAGCCTCCAGGTTGCTCGAGGAACGTGTCCAGCTCCAGCTACGACACTGTACGGTGGCCTTGCAATGAAGGCTAAATTAGAACTCCTCCCTACAGCAACTCCATGCACACAGCCGTCCACGGCCCACACTAGGAGGAAGAGCAGGAGAATGCCCCCCCCCGCCCCCCCACTGAGAAACGGACACGCTGAGGACGGGGCAAGACATTATTACCTGGTCCAAATACTGCGGGAGGAGTTTGGCCAAGAGCTGAGCTGTTTTTTCACTGAGTTCAGAAGGTTTGATAATGACAGCATTTCCTAATCAAGGCAAAAAAAGCAGGAGAGCATCTTTTAACTCTTGAGTAACCTTAAAACCTACCAAAACAGTGCTCATGGCGGGAGCACAGGCTCGGTACTCCCATTAGTCAGCAGCTTTGAATTCTGCACTTTCTCAACGAGCATAAGAGATTCTTTGTTTTGGGGTTTTTAAAATTTTATCTGAGAGCGAGAGAACACGCGCACGCACACATGCATGAGTGTGGAAGGGCAGAGGGAGAGGGAGAAGCAGGCTCCCCGCTGAGCAGGGAGCCTGACTTGGGGCTCCATCCCAGGACCTTGAAATCATGACCTGAGCCAAAGGCAGACGCTTAGCCGACTGAGCCCACCGGGTGCCCCAAGAGCTTGTCTTACTTCCTCAAACTCCTTGGGTCTCAGTAACGTCACATCAGCACGACAGGCTCCATTATCCTCTCCTCCTCCTCTAGCCTTACTCCACTCTCCCGGCTAGACTTTCCTGTTTGCCTTGGAATTACTGGGCAAACAAGCCTTGTGGCCAATAAACATTGTTGACAACAAGCCCTGTTGCCAACAAACATCGTTGACTGGGATCCAGCAGAAGAAAGAAATTAATCTCCCGGCGTTTGCCACATACCCAAGCTAGCATGACTCCCACAGCCCCCAGCCAGATGAAGAAACGGGTCAGGTACACTCAGATGGTTCACCCAACACCAGAGCCGGCAACTACGACCACCCAAGAGCACGGACGGCTGACTCCGAACTCCGGAACCTGTCACTGCGCGACTTCAGACCCTCACGGGTTCACGGTCCGGGTAGTTCAAAAAACAGGCACCATGCAATTCTCTGGAGCCCGCTTTATTTAAAAAAAAAAGATAATAAAGGAGCGCTTGGCTGGCTCAGCCCAGAGCGTGTGGCTCTTGATCTCAGGATTGTGAGTCGGAACCCCACGCTGGGTAGAGATTACTTTAAAAGAAAAAAAAGAAAAAAAAAAATCCCTTTGTGTGTCACAGCTCCTCCCAGCCCAGAGAGATGAATTAATGTCTCATCCCAAAACCACCTTTGGCCGGTTCCACCCCACAGGACCCGCCCGTCCAAACGCCTCGAGAGTGTACCTTCCCTTTAATAAACTGCTCTGCGCTTGCTAAATACACATTTATGATAACAATACTTTTGCATCCTCAGTAGCTGCTGGTGTAAAGCAAGGCAAACCGCCACAGCAAATGTGTTTCATCAGCCACGACCCTTAATCTACGACCCGTGGAAGAGAAGCAGCCCCTCCGAAGAGACAGGGAGGCGGACGCTGACCCCCGACCTGCGGCAATGGCTCCGATCAGAGGCTGAATGGTGAGAACAAAGGGGTAGTTCCAAGCTCCGATGATGAGTACGACTCCCAGGGGCTCCGGCTGGACATAGGCCTCGTCCAGCATGGTCAGCAAGTTCTTCTTGGCTGGCGTGGCAGTAACCCACTCAGGAAGATTCTCCAGCACGAGATCCAGTTCGCCAAGAATGGTAATGACTTCCTGACTGTATGTGTTGAATTCACTCTGTTACAAAGAGATCCCAGTTAACCTTGTGCAAGTGTGACGCACTCAGCCCCGAGTGCCAAAAACCAGGTTATGTACAACTGCAGTGACATTTATGAGGCTAAGCTGGTTTACTGCGCACACTCACACCCTTCACGCCCTCAGCAGGGGCTTGCTAATATAGTTAGCCCCTCTAAGCCCTCCTTCACTGATTCAAGCCTTTTCATTTTTTTTTTGTAAAGATTTTTATTTATTGGTGAGAGAGCGAGTGATCGTGGGCACAAGCTGGAGGAGAGGCAGGCAGGGAGAGAAGCAGGCTCCCCACCCAGCAAGGAGCCTGACACAGGACTCCATCCCAGGACCCTGGGCTTGAGCTGAAGGCAGAGGCTTAACCGACTGAGCCACCCAGGCGTCCCTGATGCAGGCCTTTTCAAGTCAAGATTCCATATTACCTCTTTCAGGAAGATTTCCCTGATGAATATTAGCCTGTCTTGGTCACACTTTATAATACGATCACAGGAATTCTGCCTCTGGCGTGAATCCTAACATTTCACCATCACACAGTGATTTATAACTATGTTTCTTTCCCAAATTTAAATCCCTCAAGGGCAAGGACCTCACTGTTTTTCAGTAACCGTATGTACCTATGTAATCACTCAAATAGCTGATGCTCACAGAATGACTAATCCATCCTTTCTGAAATCTTCATTATGCCACCTTGTTTATTTGACATTGCACTGTTACTACTACTGCAGGTCTTACTAGCCCTCAAGATGATCTGTGCCGGAAATGAGGGGGTCTCCAGAGCCAGAACAGGGCCTTGTTACCCCTGGAATAAAGATAAAACATAAAAATAAAGTGATAACAATCTTGCTAGAAAGCAGTAATATACTAACCCCCTAAACACCCCCTGACACCTTGCTACTCAAAAAGTGGTTCTAGGTTTTTTGGGGAGGACGGTAGAGTAGGAGAATTCTGAGCTCACCTCCTCTCATGGCCTCTCCAAGGCTCCAAATGCCTAGAGAATAACTCTCTGAGGATGACCTAGAGACCCACAGAACGCCTCTTCCACAGCTAAAGACATAAAGAAAAAGCTCCATGGAATCGGGCGGGAGGAGGAGAGACACGGTCTAGTTCACACGCACACCGCGGGCACGGACCCACCGCCGGCACTGGCATCGCAGGGTGGTGATCCCCCCTGAAGACGGAGAGGTTCAAGCCCCACATCAGGTGTCCCCGCCCTGGGGACCTACACCGAGGAGCCTCTGTAACTCTGCCTTTGAAAATCAGCAGGGCTTAACTGGGATGGGGATGGGTTTGTGAAGAAGCAGAAGGCTACAAGAAACCAAGACTCTGGTCTCCAGGGGTCGCCACACAAACTCACTCACTCCGAGACGCCTTGAAAAGCGCCTGGACCATACGTGAAGGAGATTTATTGACTAATTCTAGGGGGCGTGCAACATTAAAAACAGAAATACACCATTCCACAATTCCACTTCCCAGTATTTACCCAAAGAAAATGAAAATACTAATTAAGGGCGCCTGGCAGGCTCAGTCGGTGGAGCAGGCGATTCTTGATCTTGAGGGGTGTGAGCTCATACCCCAGAATGGGTGTGGAGAGGACTCTAAAAAATAAAATCTAAAGAAAAAGGCAAAAACCAAAAAAACGCCGACTAATTCAAAAAGTCTGACGCATCCGTTCGTTCACGGAAGCACTATTGAGTATAACCAGGACACGGAAGCAATCTGAGTGTCTGACAGATGAACAGATAAAGAAAACGTAGGGCGCGCAGGCGCACCAGTGTGTCTTGAATGGAATACTACTCAGCCCTAAACAAGCAAGTAATCTTGTCACCTGTGACACTATGGATGGACCCAGAGAAGGTGAAATAGTGAAAAAACCCACACTGCACGGCTAAGTTGTACACCTGAAACTAATATAGTTTATGTCAACTACACCTCAATGGAAAAAAAATGAAATAATCATTTTTTAAAAGTATGGTTTCAAAATAGGCAACATGGTATCCACCTGGGAGATGGTTACACACTTCGAATCTCAGATGTCCTCCAAGACCTACTTAACTGTAACTTGCATTTTAACAAGATCCCCAGGTGACTCCCCAAGGGACTCGAGTTTGAGGAGCAGTGGCCGAAAACAGCGCAACAACTGCCGACCCAAAAACGTCTGTCTATAAAAGAAACCATGCACCAAAAGGCTAGAAATAGACCCGGAGAAAAACATTTTGCGAGATACTAAGCTGACAAATGAGCAAAATCCACGACATACGAAGCGTTCTTGCAGATCATACGGAAAAGGACCCCAAGCGCAACACGGCAACAGGCAAGGGTCTAAAAGGCGATCCCAACAGAGGAGGCCAGAAGACACTTGTCTGTTTGCTGTCTGCAAGCTGAGTTTCGGGAAATCAAGGGAAACTCGCTTTATCCGTACAGCCGGAGATAACACTCCCACAGCGCTTGCGTCATCAAAAACACACACAAAAAAATGCAAAGCTCGGCGGAATGCGGTCCGCAGGGGGGACGGCGGGAGGCGACCGTCCCCGCGCCCGCCGCGCGTACCTTGCACAGATCGGCGCCGATGGCCTCCAGGATGTCCTTCTCGCGCTCCTGCACCATCCTGCGCAGGGCCTCGAGCTGCCGCAGCCGGAACCGCAGCGGGCGCGACCGGCCGCACGCGAACGCGTCCCGAGCTCGCTGGATTCGGCTCTCCATGGCCTGGTCCTACGGAGACACGGGAGGTCGCGGCGGGGGCGTGGCGGGCCGGAGCGACGGCCCCGCGGGCGGCCGCCGCCTCCCTCCCCGCCGCGCCCCTCCCGCCGGCGCCCCCCACCCCGACCCCGTCCCCCGGCGCGGACCCGGAGCCCCAGCTCACCCACCCTCTCGCTGGTCCGGCGGCGTCCCGAGTGCCCGCGGGGCTCCCCGACTGCGAGCGCGGCCGGGCGGGGCGGGGCTGCACCCGCAGCCGCGCGCCCATTGGCCGGCGCGGGCCACGTGACCTCCGCGGCCGGACGCCGCCGGGGATCTGGTCCGGCGGTGGGAGCTGCGGCCGCGCGCGGCGGGGGAGGGGCGCGGCGGCGGCGGCGGGGGAGGGGCGCGGCGGCGGGTCTGCGGGCGGGCGCGGCGGGGGAGGGGCGTCCGGGAAGCGGCCCGCGGCGCGGAGGGCGAGCGGTCGAGCGGCGGGGAGCCCCGGCCCGGGGCAGGAAGCGCGGCCCACGCCCGGACGCCCTCGAGAGGGGGTTCCCGTCCCGCCTCCGTTTCGCGGCTCCGACGGGGCCCAGAGGCCCGGCCTCCGCGGGCAGGGAGCGCCCCGCCGCCCGCCTCGTGGCTGCGCGGACCGCTTGCCGCGAGCCCGGTTTCCAGAAAGTTCTCCCGGGTTCGTCTCCTGAGGGCAGGGGGCCTCTGGGACGGCTGTGCCGGCCGGCGCGGAAGGGGCACCCGGTGGCTCCTCGGCCAAGGTCGTGACCCCGGAGTCCCGGGATCAGCCCCACCTCGGGCGCCCGGTCTGCGGCCCGCTCTGACCTCTGCCCTCTCAGGCTCGCCCGCTCTCCCCGGAATAAGTAAGTAAAATACTAAAAACAAAACCAACAAGAAAACCGCGCCCCCTGGGCTGCCGACCACCGCCCGCTGCCTTCCCGCTGGTCTGTCCCTTTGCAGCACGACTCCTGCAGACCGGGAGCCCACCCTGCTGGACCCTGCTGGACGTGCCTCCCGGTTGCTGCCTGCCAGATCCGACCGGGCCTGTCGGGGCCCCGGGGCTGACCCCACCGAGCAGGGCCGACTTCAGACACCCTGTCTCGGCTTGTGATCCATCCACCCCCACGCCCGCTTCTCCCGGGCTGAGCCCTCGGGGTTTCCTTTCCAGCCCTTGGACCGCTTCTCTTTCACAGCTCACAACCTGCTCACCTAACCCAGTGGCTTTACAGTCCATCTCTAGTCCCACCGTCTTCTCCAGACTCCCCTGGCCGTGTTTAACTGCGTCCTGTGCATCTGTTTGAATGTATTAGTGGGTGTCTTAAGTCTCACTTGAGGTCATCCACCAAATACAAGGCACACCGCCTCCAGCGTTCCCCATTGCAATCAACCCTACGTCCTTTATCCGGTTGACTCAGGCCAAAGTCCTGGAAATCATCCTTGACTCTTCTCTTTGACCTTATCTTCAAAACTAGGTTGAATTCCAACCACTCCTACCCTAGTCTGAGCCAAATCATTTCACTTGCACGGTCTGTTGTGCTAGGATCCTACTGGTTTCTTGGCTTCTACTCTGGATTCGGGAGATTATATATATATATGTGTGTGTGTGTATATATTATATATATGCCGTTTCTGATTTCTACACTTGCCCTGTATACTACTGAGTGGCAGGGGCCCAGACTGTATAAACTACTTTCCCCAGGTTCTCATGCTGGAGCTTCCAAGAAACTTCGACCATGGGGAGGCGTAAGCAGGAAATACTGTAGTAGGAGGAGAGTAACCTGCTTGCTTCTGGATTCAATAGTGTAATCGATGCTTGTACAGTGAAAGGGGACCATTCCTGACTCTTAGCAGTTACTTCCTCAGTCCAAGCGACACTTTCATAGTAAACAGGATAGCAGTGACAGGCCCCAGAGCTGGTGTAGCTCCCACGGGTTCACCAAGTGTATTTTTAGCAGCCTCTAATCTTTGCTATCGCTCCAGTCTTCCATTTGATATGTGTGACTCCTAAAATTCCCTCTGCCTGAAATGACTAGAGTGGTTTCTCTTTCCACGGCTGGACCCTGATTGACACACCTGGCTACATCCTTTTCTCCAGCTGGCTGTCATGGATCTTTGTTCATGTCTATCTTCTCCACCGGAATGTCTTATAAAGTCGGGGACTTCATCTTTCACGTTCTCTGTAATATTAGCATCTAGTGTAGAATGTGGCCATTGGTTCGTATTCAGTAAAGATTTATCGAATGAATGAATGAATGATACACTGCTGATTAGTCTCAACATCTTGGCACTGTCCACATTTGTGGCTTTCTCAATACAGTGTAAAAATTGAGGGTTATTCCAACGGACACATGAAAAAGTGCTCCACGTCACTCGGCATCAGGGAAATACAAATCAAAACCACAATGAGATCCCACCTCACACCAGTCAGAATGGCTAAAATTAACCAGTCAGGAAATGACAGATGCTGGCGAGGATGCGTAGAAAGGGGAACCCTCCTACACTGTTGGTGGGAATGCAGGCTGGTGCAGCCACTCTGGAAAACAGCATGGAGGTTCCTCAAAAAGTTGGAAAGAGCTACCCTACGACCCAGCAATTGCACTACTGGGTGTTTACCCGAAAGATACAAATGTAGTGATCCGAAGGGGCACGTGCACCCGAATGTTTACAGCAGCAATGTCTACAATAGCCAAACTATGGAAAGAACTAGATGTCCATCCACAGATGAATGGATAAAGAAGATGTGGTATATATACACAACGGAATACTATGCAGCCATCAAAAGAAATGAAATCATGCCATTTGCGACAACGTGGATGGAACTAGAGGGTATCATGCTTAGTGAAATAAGTCAGTTGGAGAAAGACAATTATCATATGATCTCCCTGATATGAGGAAGTGGAGATGCAACGTGGGGGGTTTGGAGGGTAGGAGAAGAATAAATGAAGCAAGATGGGATCGGGAGGGAGACACAGCATAAGAGATTCTTAATCTCACAAAACAAACTGAGGGTTGCCGGGGGGTCGGGGGGGTCAGGAGAGGGGGAGGGGGTTACGGACACTGGGGAGGGTATGTGCTATGGTGAGTGCTGTGAAGTGCATAAACCTGGCGATTCAGAGACCTGTACCCCTGGGGCTAATAATGCATTATATGTTAATTTTAAAAAATTGAGGGTTATTTAAAGAGAATCTTAGGAAAGGAAGAAGTTGTCATGACCATCAAAATCTCCTCCTCTACCTCTCCCTTGCCTTTTGGCCAAAAGAAGTGGGGGTGGGGGGAGCCAGTCCACATGGACATAGCATAGTTAAAGGGAGAGTGCAGGCTTCTTACATTCAGTCTCTAACACAGACCAAGTCTTTAAACCAACTCTGACTAGCAGAGTGGCCTGTGACTAGCAGCCCAGCCACCTAATGTCAATATTGAGGATTGTAGAACAATGTTTGAATTAGCTCAGAGTTCACCACAGAGTATACCAATTATATTTTAAACCTGATCTGAGTGGCCATTTTTTTACACTCTTAGCTAACAGTCATTGTGTAACAGACCAGGTAAATCAAAATGCAAATTCTGCCACAATTTAAAAAAAAATGTTAATGATGAACATTATTCCAAAGTGAAAACAGAAGGGGAATCAGTATCATCTAACTAAGGCCAGTGAATCTGTAAGAGGCAAAAAGTGGCTTTTGTTAAGGATGGAGTGTGAGGATTTCTTTAAAAGAATCTATCATGACTCTAATGGCAAGGTCAGCTAGAGTTTGGCTTCTTAGAGATTCTTAAACATTTTCTTTATCAGTTGGAGAAATCGATGGCATTTTGTTGGGCGCCATTTAAAAAAATCGTATCTAAATACATTCAACAGAACAAGGTGATATGTGTATGGACCCCATGAGAGACTCATTCTTTGACCACACTCCCGAGTTGAAATATTCTCCCTTTCAGTCTTTGAATATGATAAACTTATTGATTCAAGTAACTGTGAGCCAGTGAAATCACCCCTCCCAGATCCAGGACTAGGGAGTGAGGGCGTACAAGCTATTTCTTCCAGGAAATGTGGTGGACTGGTGATTTGAGGCTGCCTTCCCACCATACTTTTCCTCCCTCCCTCCCCTAAAGAAAGACAATTTCTTTATCGAGGGCAACCCACTCTGTGTCCCCTCTTCATCACCTCGGGGTTTCCATGTGACCCATGCCTATTTGGTCAGAGTACCAAATCTTCCTAGCTCACAGTGATTGATTCAGGAATATCCAGGTGACCTAGGGACTTCTGTTAGAACGATCATGAAAGATGCTTTTCTAAGTTTTATTTATTTAAGTACTTTCTGCACCCAATGTGAGGTTCGAACTCACAACCTTGAGATCAAGAGTCGCATGTTTACTGACTGAGCCAGTCAGGCACACACCCCCACCCCCATCACCACCAACCAACCCGGGGACATGTTTTCCCTATGGGATCACCAGCTAATTTGTTGGCACTTCAAGAGAAATGGCTTGCTGAGAAGAAAGCTAATACAGAGGAAAGCAGAGCTCGGAGACAGTGTCTTCATAAGACTAGTTATATCTATAAGGCCGGAAGCTTCACATCTGTGAAGTACATCCCCAGTTTCTTAAGCCAATAAATTTCCAGATGTTAGGGACCTGAAATTTGAGCTGAATCTTTGCTACTTGCGACCAAAAGAAACTTTATTATAGAGAGACTTGTTACACATCAATTAATTCTGTTGTCCTTGTCCTTTGATTAATTCCACTATGGGGTAAAAGGAGTTAAAAGATCTTAAACCTGTGGAAATATACATAAGCAGTCAATATATTCTTTGCAGGGAGCATAAGGTATGAGCAAACGATCCAGCTTCGTAGGAATCCAAATTAGGGCCAGAAGGAAGAGAGGAGTCCTGGACATGCATTCACAACCTTAGTCTCTCCGAGGCCCAGAGAATGGAGGGTGTCTATTTCATCTTTGCCTTTGAGAAAACTCTCCCTGCTGACAACTGAAGAGATCAAATGTCTAAACTTTGCATATAAACTACAGTTGTTTTAAATAATAAACATTGCATTTTTATTTGCTATGACATAAATATAAATAGCGTGTGAATTAGAAATATATACAACGGAGGGGCTCCTGGGTGGCTCAGTCGGTTAAGCATCTGCTTTCTGCTCAGGTCATGATCCCAGGGTCCTGGGATTGAGCCCCAGGTCAGGCTCCCTGCTCATCAGGGAGTCTGCTTCTCCCTCTGCCCTCTCTCGTGCTCTCTCTCTCTCAAATAAATAAAATCTTAAAAAAAAAAAAAAAAGAAATGCATACAATGAATTATTACAGAGTCAACCCACCTATGTGTCTACCACTAGAACATTACCAACATCCCTGTTATGCCCCTACCCAATCTGCTACAGAATTTCTGGGTGATAGCAAATGGTGTCAACATGTTTAACTTTCAAATAATGCTCCAACATGCTTACACCCACTTGTATTCGCCACGGATAACATATGAGAGTCTGGTAGCTCTGCAGCCTCTCCAGTGACTCGTGTCCGTTTTTTTTTTTTTTAAGATTTTATTTATTTATTTGACAGAGAGAAATCACAACAAGGCAGAGAGGCAGGCAGAGAGAGAGAGAGGGAAGCAGGCTCCCCGCTGAGCAGAGAGCCCGATGTGGGACTCGATCCCAGGACCCTGAGATCATGACCTGAGCCGAAGGCAGCGGCTTAACCCACTGAGCCACCCAGGCGCCCCTCGTGTCCGTTTTGAGAAGCAAGTTCTTCTGGTGGGTCTGTAGTGCTACCTCATGGTGCTATTATCTTGTGGACACCTTCTCCTATGTTTATTGGATACTCGCCTGTCTTTCCATGGCAGGGACAACAGATTTTATGAGAGGTGTTTAAGACAACAAATTTGAACTGAAACCTCACTGTCCTACCTGTCCTAACACTACACGCTTCTTCAGCGAATATTTGCCTGATAATGATCTAAAAAAATCTGGAAAAAAATTTTTTTCAATGGTATTTTTAAGTAAGATTAGTCTAGAGTTCTCTGTGTGTGTGTAGTCTTTCTTGGGTTTTGCTATTGTTGTGTTAATATTATCGGTCACAGGAAAGAATGAACATAGAACCCATGCACAGAGATTACACACATGCACACACAACACACGTACCTCTAAAGAAAGGGAGACAAAAACCTTATGCAAAAGTGTATCCAAATGTATAGTTCTCATGTTCTCTTGAGAAATAGAAACAATATTAAAAAAAAAAGAGCTGGAAGAAATAGTTTAAGAAATAGATTAGAAATAGATTAAATAGAATAAAGAAATAGACAGGAAAATAGAAGAGGACAGACAAGTAATTAAAACTCAGGAATGACATGGAAGAGAAAAAGAATCGCTTAACAGAGGTGGAAGCCAGCTGCAAACATCAGAAGGTAGAATAAGCAAGAGATAAAAAGGAAAGTTTGGCCAAATGCCAGAAAATGAAATGGAGATAAAGAGTGCATGGTTCCATATACACCAGTTGTGGAGGGTAATCAGAATCATAGAGGCAGAAATAGCATGGTGTCACCGAGGGCTGGAGGCTGCTGATGGTGATGGGGAGTTACTGTTTGATACACAGTTTCCACTTGGAATGATGAAAGAAGTTCTAGAGATGGATGCTGGTGAACACACTTGATGCCACTGAATTACACACTTTAAAATGGGGTGCCTGGGTGGCTCAGTGGGTTAAAGCCTCTGCCTTCCGCTCAGGTCATGATCCCAGGATTCTGGGATGGAGCCCCACATCGGGCTCTCTGCTCTCTCTCTCTGCCTGCCCCTCTGCTTACTTGTGATCTCTGTCAAGTAAATAAATAAAATCTTTTAAAAAAATGGTTAAAATGGCGAATCTATATTATATACAATTTATTTATTTATTTTTAAGGATTTTATTTATTTATGGAAGACAGAGAGTGCGCACGTTCGCACACAAGACAGGGGGAGGGGCAGAGGCAGAGGGAGAAGCTGGCTTCCTGCTGAGCAGGGAGCCTTATTGGGTACTCAATCTTAGGACCCTTGGGATCATGATCTGAGCTGAAGGCAGATGCTTAACTGACTGAACCACCCAGGCGCCCTATGTTATATACAATTTTAAAAATGAAATGAGAGGGGTGCCTGGGTGGCTCAGTGGGTTAAAGCCTCTGCCTTCAGCTCAGGTCATGATCCCGGGATCCTGGGATTGAGGCCCGCATCAGGCTCCTCTGCTCAGCAGGGAGTCTTCTTCCTCCTCTCTCTCTCTGCCTGCCTCTCTGCCTACTTGTGATCTCTGTCTGTCAAATAAACAAGATTAAAAAAAAAAAAATGAAATGAGAAAAAGTTGTAAAGCTTATTAAAACAAGATGAAATGTTCTTCAATATGAGGAAGGTCATTTATGAAAAGCCGATCAGGGGTGCCTGGGTGGCTCACTTGGTTGAGCGTCTGACTCTTGGTTTCGGCTCAGGTCATGATCACAGGGTCCTGGGATTGAGCCCTGTGTAGGTGTTTGCTCTCCCCATCTCTTTAAAGTAAATAAATAAGAAAGAGAGAAAGGAAGGAGGGAAGGAAGGAAGGAAAAGCTGACAGCTAACATCATACTCAATGGTGAAAGACAAAGCTTTTCCCCTAAGATCAGGAACAAGACAGAATATCTAGTTTTGCTACTTCTGATCAACACGGTATTGAAGTTGGAGGCAGAACAATAAGCAATTCCTTGTTATCTCAATCCCAGACTTGGGGCCCTCCGTGTTCTCATAAAATGCATACTTCTCTGACGCTCTCAGCTTTTAGGTTCACTTAGCTGAGGAATATTTTGGAAATGCTAGTTTCTGCTCAGGCATGCTTTTATCATTTTCCTTAGGAAGATTTTATCCTTTTCTTGTTAAATGCATCGCTAGATATTTCATCTCTTTCTTGCCATCGTAGGTAAGGCCTTTCTTTCTCCTTATAGAATCCAGGTGGCGGTTGCTGGTTACGTGGGAGGACTGTTAATTCCAGTATGTAAATTTTGTGTCTTGTTAAAATTTTGAAATTCTCTTATCCTTTGCAGTAGTTTTCAGCTGATTCTCCTGGGTTTTCCAAGGATACAATTGTATCATCTACTAAACATTAGGGTTAATTTTATATTCTCCATTCCAGATTTAGACCACTGGTTTCTTTCCCTGCTCAATGGCTTTACTAGTGTAATAACCCGATGGGATAGTGGAAATGCTGGTTGTGTTCAGGACCTCAGAATAATGTTTCCAAATTTTCTCTACTAATATAGTATGCTGGCTTGAAGCCGAGACACACGCGCACACACACACGTAGGCTTATGTGTTCATGTTCTGTAAAGTCATGTTCGGGAAGTATCCAGGGATACTTTTTTGAATGTGTCCAACGAGAATGATTGAGCATTTTGTCCAACGACTTCACAGTGCTTATAGAGATGATCCTATAGTTTTTCTCCTTAGATCTACTTTGATGATTAAAGATAGTAATTGGTTTCCTCATGTTGAAAAATTCTGGTTATTATTATTAAGTTGCTAGATTTGGTTAATATTTTTATTTAAGAATTTTTCAGGGGTGCCTGGGTTGCTCAGTTAAGTGCTGGGCTCTTTTTTTTAAAGATTTATTTCTAATTTTATTTTATTTTATTTGTTTATTTGTCAGAGAGAGAGAGAGAGCACAAGCAGGCAGAGTGGTAGGTAGAGGCAGAGGGAGAAACAGGCTCCCTGCCCAGCCAGGAGCCCGATGCAGGACTCGACCCCAGGACCCTGGGATCATGACCTGAGCCACCCAGGTGTCCCAATTTTTAATTTAATTTAATTTTTTTTATTTTATTTATTTTTTAAATATTTTATTTATTTGACAGAGAGAAATCACAACTAGGCAGAGAGGCAGGCAGAGAGAGAGGAGGAAGCAGGCTCCCTGTGGAGCAGAGAGCCAGACACGGGGCTCGATCCCAGGACGCTGGGATCATGACCTGAGCCAAAGGCACAGGCTTAACCCACTGAGCCACCCAGGCGCGGCTGCATTCTGCAGTTCTATCCACATATGCTTTCTCTATAGATTTCCTTCAGTAACAATGACTGTATTTTTTTTTCTTTAGAAAAAAACATAGTCTAGAGGACTGACTGAATGCTGTAGTATGTATTCAAATAGCTCATTTTTTTCTGTATCCAACCAGTACACTTGACCATGTAAAAATTTGGAATCTGCCCCCATTTCTCTGTGAAATTTTAATTTTGCGGCTGCTCTGAGAGCCTCCCTGTGTTCACTTCTTATTTTAACTTTTGGAAATGTTATTTGGTGTCTTGATAACCATCTTCAATGTCATCTCTCTTTTTCATGACAGGTACAGCCTGGGAGCCTCTGGGGCATTTGGCTAATATCCAGCAGGACTTTGTCATTCTGTATCTGGGACTCACAACTGCCAAATGTTTATTACCATCTCATCTCTACCAAGCACTGGCCTAAACCCCGGGAGGTACTATTTAAGCAAATTGCAAAAGGGTCTGCCCTCAGGAGGCTGAGGCTTTACGATTCAACTTTACTTCCAAAAAGCAAAAACATAAAATCTCTTCCCTATTAACCTCTAAGCTTCTTTAGAACAAAGACCACCTTAGACCAAGACCTGAGCTGAGATCTAGAGTCAGATTTCCTTCTTTGTCCACAAAAGTGCTTCTTGCTATGGTACTTAGTAGGCACTCAGATTTCTAAAATAACCTTTTTAAGTTATTAAAGTTATACTTTAACAACATGGAGGACTTGGGAAAATGCATAAAAATATAAATTAGAAAATTTTAAGTTGCCTATGATTTCACCCCTCAAATATAAAAACTGGAGTATTTCAATGTATTTTATTCCAGTATTGTAAAATTGCTTTTATGCCAGTATTTTTTCTATTATTCACAGATGTAGGGTTACACTGAATATGTGATCTCCTCCTATCCCATGTTAAAGACATGGTTTTTCGTATCTCTATAATATTTCCTTGTATCCCTAACAGTGGACACTTAAATTTCTTCTCTTTATAAATAAGATTTTTAAAAAGATTTTATTTGACAGAGAGAGACACAGCGAGAGAGGGAACATGAGCAGGGGGAGTGGGAGAGGGAGAAGCAGGCTTCCCGCTGAGCAGGGAGCCCCATGCGGGGCTTGATCTCAGGACGTCAGGATCATGACCTGAGCTGAAGGCAGAAGCTTAGTGACCGAGCCACCCAGGCGCCCCTATAAATAAGATCGTGATGAGCATCCTAGGTGTATGAATTACTAACATCCCTGAATCTTTCCTCTGGACAATGCCTAGGAACAGAATCCCTTCATCGGAGGGTGTAAACTGTCAGTCAACCTTCTCAGCAGAAGAGAACTGTTGAATCCTCAGGAGTTTTGTCGAATTCCAGGTTTGTTTCATTCCTAGGAGTTGAGAGCGGACCAGCCTCCTGTGCCGTTGCAAGTTTGGGGCCCCGGATGTGGAATGAATGAATGAATGGACTAATTCTCAATCTATGCCAGATTCCATCTCTAACCAACAGTGACCTATTTCCTGAGAGCCCGCTTCTGCCCATGCCGTAGGATTGATGGGGTTTTACTTGGTGCTTGATCTTTGAAAGGTCCTCTACCAAGCCAGGGTTCGCCAGAGAAGCAGAAGCAGCAGTAGGCATGCACATCTGGGTTTATACCCGTTTGTTACGGCAAACTGGTTTGCACAATGCTGCTGAAGCAACCTCCGTGAGGTCGTCAGGGCCTCTGCGGCCGGAGGTTGGGAGTCAGTGGGGGAGCCCATCAGGAAAAGATGAATATAAAACAGAGGAGATCAAAGGCAGACGGGGAGCCCCAAGAGACTGGGACCCCATGAGGAGAGACTGAAACTCCCATCAGTTCCTGTGGCCTTTAGGCTCAGGGACAGAGGCATACCGCCGAAGCTGGCTGCCATCTGGCTAAGCTAAGCGCACCCATCTGGCCCTTGAGTCCGAGAAACAGAGGAACCACCAAGGTAAGAGAGGGCAGGTGCCTCTGCAGACCGGCATCAGCGTGCCCGTCTTTCCTTGGGATTTTCTCTCGGTGTATTTGTTTTCACTGCTGTGAATACGATCTTTTTTTTTTTTTTTTAATTAAAATTTCTAATTGGGGGGTGCCTGGGTGGCTCAGTGGGTTAAGGCCTCTGCCTTCGGCTCCGGTCGTGGTCCCAGGGTTCTGGGATCGAGCCCTGCATCAGGCTCTCTGCTCTGCGGACAGCCTGCTTCCTCCTCTCTCTCTGCCTGCCTCTCTGCCTACTTGTGATCTCTGTCTGTCAAATAAATGGATAAAATCTTAAAAAAAAAAAAATTCTAATTGGTAATCCACGATGCGGAAAACTCTTGGGGTTTTGAAGGCTGACTTTGCATCTTACAAGTTTCCTAAATCCCCTTCATTCTAATCGTTTTTTCAGCCTTTCTGTCGTTTCTGGGAGCGCGAGCGGATCCATGCAAATAATTGCATTCTTGTCAATTTCCTTCCTGCATGTGCGCCTCAGCCCTAAGCTTTACCCGACTTACTGCCCTGGCTGCCTTGAAGAGGAGGGGAGCCGGCAGGCTTCCTCATCGGTGCCAGAGTTAACGGTGAGGTTTGCCCTGCTGCTATGTCCACTCCCGGCCCTTCATTCTGTGAGCTCTGCTCTGGTCGAGTGTTTATTTAGAAACGAGTATTCAGGACTTTGTCCTCACACTAATGCGCCTGTCGCCAGCAACTCAGGCTACTGAGGAGGGATAAGTCTGTTTGTCCCAAATCTTCCCGCGAGCCTGCTTGAATTATCCTGGTGATGCCCGAGAGCCCCCCGCTGTTCTCTGCATTTAACTCTAAGCTCCGTGATTATCTGGCTTTTTGTCGGAAACTGCCATTACAGCAGCCTTCTACTAAGAATCTGGACTGCGTTTCCTCCTAATTTTCTGTCAATCTGATCCCATCAGCTTTTTATCACCTCGGAATTGCCCCCAAGCTCAGTAATGGTATTTTTACCGTGTCAAGGGGACTTGGAGCCCGAGGAAGAGTGATGTTAAGTGTCCAGCCTGCACTGACGCCTAATCTCCCCTACCGATAAATTTTTAACGTTTCTTCTTCATTTCCATGATTTCTTGAAAACGGCATGTAATTGTTTCTTGAAGCATATCTGAGAAAGGAGAAGCCAAAGCTCCCATCCCCTTCCATGTTTCTTTTAGTTCCTCGCCAAGAGGAATCGTCATTAATCATAAGAGGGTCAGGCCCCCGGGGCCCTGAGCCATATTTATAGGTTGGAGTAAGAGCTTCTAAAACTTAAGGGCCGGGGGCGCGGGGGGTGGGGAGGAAAGAGACAAAAAAAGGAAAAAGAGGAAAGTTCTCATTGCACCGATATGGAAATATCTCTAGAATACATTGTTTTGAAAAAAGCAAGATGATGCAAGAAATTGTGGGAATAGGGCGCCGGGGTGGCTCAGTGGGTTAAAGCCTCTGCCTTCGGCTCAGGTCATGATCCCAGGGTCCTGGGATCGAGCCCCGCGTCCGGCTCTCTGCTCAGCAGGGAGCCTGCATCCCCCTCTCTCTCTGCCTGCCTCTCTGTCTACTTGTGATCCCTCTCTGTCAAATAAATAAATAAAATCTTTTAAAAAAATAAAATAAAATAAAATAAAATAAAAGAATAGGGGCGCCTGGGTGGCTCAGTGGGTTAAAGCCTCTGCCCTCAGCTCAGGTCATGATCTCAGGGTCCTGGGATCGAGCCCCGCATCCGGCTCTCTGCTCAGCAGGGAGCCTGCATCCCCCTCTCTCTCTGCCTGCCTCTCTGCCTACTTGCGATCTTTGTCAAATAAATAAATAAAAATCTGAAAAAAAATAAACAACTGGAAGGCTTCAGAAGAAACTAGTGACCGTTTCCTCTGGCCAAGTGCGGTCAGGGGCAAGGGTGCTTCCTCAGGGGAGGCGTGGAGGCCTGCTTCAGCGGTGTTCAACTGTTCATGTACGGCTGCTTATTTATTATTTTATTTATATCATTTTCTCTTCTGTAACTCCACTATGAACTTTATTATGAATATGGAATTTATGACTATGAAGTTTATTATCCCATTTGGTTGTTTTTTTTAATTCAATTAACACACAGTGTTCTTATTAGCTTCAGTGACTCATCAGATTTATGTAACACCCAGTGCTCATTACCTCCCATGCCCTCCTTAATGTCCATCACCCAGTTACGGCAACCCTCAGTTTGGTTCCCATGGTTAAAAGTTTCTTATGGTTTGTCTCCCTCTCTGATTTCATCTTGTTTTATTTTTCCCTCTCCTCCTCTATGATCCTGTTTTGTTTCTAAAATTCCACCTATGAGCAAAATCATATGATAATTGTCTTTTTTTATTGACTTTATTCCCTTAGCATAATACCCTCTAGTTCCATCCACATCATTGCAAATGGCAAGATTTCATTTTTGATGGCTGTGTAATATTCCATTGTCTGTATATGTGTGTGTGTATATATATATATATATATATCTATAACACCACATCTTCTTTATCTATTCATCTGTCAATGGACATTTAGGCTCTTGCCATAGTTTGGCTGTTGTGGACATTGCTGCTATAAACATTGGGGTGCAGGTGCCCCTTCAGATCACTACATTTGTATCTATGGGGTAAATAACCAGTAATGCAATTGCTAGGTCATAGGTAGCTCTATTTTCAATGTGAGGAGGACTCTCCATACTGTTTTCCAGAGTGGCTGCACCAGCTTGCATTCCCACCAACAACGTAGGAGGGTCCCCCTTTCTCCGCATCCTCACCAACACCTGTCATTTCCTGACTGGTTAATTTTAGCCCTTCTGACTGGTGTGAGGTGGGATCTCATTGTTGTTTTGATTTGTAGTTCACTGATGCCGAGTGATGTTGAGCACTTTTTTATGTGTCTGTTGGCCATCTGGATGTCTTTGCAGAAATGTCTGTGAATGTCTTCTGCCCATTTCTTTTTTTTTTTTAATATTTTATTTATTTATTTATTTATTTATTTATTTATTTGACACAGAGAGATCACAAGTAGACAGAGAGAGAGAGAGAGAGAGAGAGAGAGGAGGAAGCAGGCTCCCCGCTGAGCAAAGAGCCCGATGCGGGACTCGATCCCAGGACCCTGAGATCATGACCTGAGCCAAGGCAGAGGCTTAACCCACTGAGCCACCCAGGTGCCCTCTGCCCATTTCTTGATTGGATTATTTGCTCTTTGGGTGTTGAGTTTGAGAAGTTCTTTATAGATTTTGAACACTAGTCCTTTATCTGATATGCCGTTTGCAAATATCTTCTCCCATTCTGTCGGTTCTCTTTTGGTTTTGTCGATTGTTTCCTTTGTGGTGCAAAAGGTTTTTATCTGGATGAAGTCCCAATAGTTCATTTTTGCCTCTGTTTCCCTTGCCTTTGGAGACGGGCAAGAAGTTGCTGTGGCTGAGGTCACAGAGGTTGCTGTGTTCTGCTCCAGGATTTGGATGGATTCCTGTCTCCCATTGAGGTCTTTCATCTATATTGAGTGTATTTTATGTGTGGTGTATGGAAATGGTCGGGTTCCATTCTTCTGCAGGTGGCTGTCCGGTTTTCACAACACCATTTGTTGAGGAGACTGTCCTTTTTCCATTGGACATTCTTTCCTCTTTAGTCAAAGATTAGTTGACCATAGAGTTGGGTGTCCATCTCTGGGCTCTCTATTCTGCTCCATTGATCTGTGTGTCCGTTTTTGTGCCAGGACCATACTTGATGATTACAGCTTTCTTTTTTTTTTTTTTTTAAGATTTTATTTATTTGACAGAGAGAGATCACAAGTACGCAGAGAGGCAGGCAGAGAGAGAGGGGGAAGCAGGCTCCCTGCTGAGCCGAGAACCCGATGCGGGGCTCGAAACCAGGACCCTGGGATCATGACCTGAGCCGAAGGCAGAGGCTTTAACCCACTGAGCCACCCAGGCGCCCCTGATTACAGTTTTTTAATAGAGCTTGAAGTTTGGAATTGTGATACCACCAGCTTTGCTTTCCTTTTTCCACATTCTTCTGACTTATTGGGGTCTTTTCCAGTTCCATACAAATTGTAGGATTATTTGTTCCAGCTCTGTGAAAAAAAGTTGATGGTATTTTGATAGGGATTGCATTGAATGTGTAGATTTCTCTAAGTAGCATAGGTATTTTAACAATATCATGGTGAGGATTTTTGCATCATGTTCATCAGGGATATTGTTCTATAATTTTCCTTTTTGGTGGGGTCTTTGGTTTTGGGATCCAGGTAACGCTGGTCTCATAAAAAGCATTTGGATGTTGTCCTTCCATTTTGACTTTTTGAAACAACTTCAGAAGAACAGGTATTAATTCTTCTTTAAATGTTCGGCAGAATTCCCCCGGGAAGACTTCTGGCCCTGGGCTCTTGTTTTTTTGGGAGCTTTTGGATGACTGCCTCAATTTCCTCGCTGGTTATGGGTCTGGTCAGGTTTTCTATTTCTTCCCAGTTCAGTTGTGGTAGTTTATACGTCTCTAGGAATGCATCCATTTCTTCCAGACTGTCTAATTTGTCACATATAGTTGCTCATACTATGTTCTTATCACTGCCTGTATTTCTCCAGTGTTGGTTGTGATCTCTCTTTCATTCATGATTTTATTACTTGGGTCCTTTCTCTTTTCCTTTTGATAAGGCTGGCCTAAGGCTTATCCATCTTATTCTTTTTTTTTTTTTTTAATAAACTTTTTTTTTTTAGAATTTATTTTTATTTATTTGACACAGAGAGAGAGATCACAAGTAAGCAGAGAGGCTGGCAGAGAGGAAGAGAGGAGGAAGCAGGCTCCCTGCCGAGCAGAGAGCCTGATGCGGGGTTTGATCCCACGACCCTGAGACCATGACCCGAGCCGAAGGCAGAAGCTTAACCACTGAGCCACCCAGGCGCCCCTCAATCTTATTCTTTTAAAGAACCAGCTCCTAATTTCGTTGATCTGTTCTACTGTTCTTTTGGTTTTTATTTCATTGATTTCTGCTCTAATCTTTATTATTTCTCTTCTCCTGCTGGACTTAGGCTTTATTTGCTGTTCTTTCTCCAGCTCCCTTGGGTGTAGGGTTAGGTAGTGTGTTTGAGACCTTTCTTGTTTCCTGAGAAGGGCTTGTAGTGCTACATACTTCCCTCTTACGACTGCCTTTGCTGCATCCCAACGATTTCGAACCGTTGTGTTTTCATTTTCATTTGTTTCCATGAGTTTTTTAAAATTCTGCTTTAATTTCCTGGTTGACCCATTCATTTTTAGTCGGACGCTCTTTAGCCTCCGTGTATTTGAGTTCAAATTTCTTCTTGTGGTTGAGATCTAGTTTCAAAACACTGGGGTCCAAAAATATGCAGGGAATGATCTCAATCTTTTGGTACCAGTTGAGACCTGATATGTGACCCAGGGTGTGATCTATTCTGTAGAATGTTCCATGTGCACTTGAGAAGAATGTGTACTCTGTTGCTTGGGGTGGAGTGTTCTGAATAGATCTGTGATGTCCATCTGGGCTGGTGTGTCATTTAAAGCCTTCATTTCCTTGTTGATCTTCTGCTTAGATGATCTGTCCATTTCAGTGAGGGGGGTGTTAAAGCCCCCTACTATTATTGTATTATTATTGATGTGTTTCTTTGATTTTGTTATTAATTGACTTATATAATTGAGTGCTCCCATGTTAGGGGCGTAAATATTTACAATCGTTAGATCCTGTTGGATAGAACTTTTAATTATGATATAGTGACCTTCCTCATCTCTTATTACAGTCTTTGGCTTAAAATTTATTTTGTCTGAGATGCTGGAGAGGATGTGGAGAAAGGGGAACCCTCCTCCACTGTTGGTGGGAATGCAAGCTGGTGCAACCACTCTGGAAAACAGCATGGAGGTTCCTCAAAATGTTGAAAATAGAACTACCCTATGACCCAGCAATTGCACTACTGGGTATTTACCCTAAAGATACAAACGTAGTGATCCGAAGGGGCACGTGCACCCGAATGTTTACAGCAGCAATGTCCACAATAGCCAAACTATGGAAAGAACCTAGATGTCCATCCACAGATGAATGGATAAAGAAGATGTGGTATATATACACAATGGAATACTATGCAGCCATCAAAAGAAATGAAATCATGCCATTTGCAACGATGTGGATGGAACTAGAGGGTATCATGCTTAGTGAAATAAGTCAATCGGAGAAAGACAACTATCATATGATCTTCCTGATATGAGGACATGGAGAAGCAACATGGGGGGGTAGGGGGATAGGAGAAGAATAAATGAAACAAGATGGGATTGGGAGGGAGACAAACCATAAATGACTCTTAATCTCACAAAACAAACTGGGGGTTGCTGGGGGGAGGTGGGATTGGGAGAGGGGGAGGGGGCTATGGACATTGGGGAGGGTAAGTGCTATCGTGAGCGCTGTGAAGTGTGTAAACCTGGCGATTCACAGACCTGTACCCCTGGGGATAAAAATACATTATATGTTTATTAAAAAAAAAAAAATTTGGAAGGGGAGGCAAACCATAAGAGACTATGGACTCTGAAAAACAACCTGAGGGTTTTGAAGGGTCAGGGGTGGGAGGTTGGGGGAACAGGTGGTGGGTAATGGGGAGGGCACGTTTTGCATGGAGCACTGGGTGTTGTGCAAAAAGAATGAATACTGTTACGCTGGAAAAATAAATAAAATGGGAAAAAAAATTTATTTTGTCTAATATAAGGATTCCTACCCCAGATGTCTTTTGATGTATAATAGCATGATAAAGTGTTTTCCACCCCCTCACCTTAAATCTGGGGTGACTTTGGGTCTAAAATGAGTGTCTTGCAGATGGCATATCAATGGGTCTTGCTTTTTAATCCAATCTGATACCCTGTGTGTTTTGATTGGGGCATTTAGCCCATTTACATTCAGGGTAACTATCGAAAGATATTAATTTAGTGCCTTTGTATTGCTTGTGAGGTGCCTATTACTGTATATTGTCTCTGTTCCTTTCTGGTCTGTTACTTTTGGACTCTTATCTTTGCTTAGTGGACCCCTTTCAATATTTCTTGTAGGGCTGGTTAGGTGATCACAAATTCTTTTAGTTTCTGTTTGTCCTGGAAGATTTCTTCACTCCTTCCATTTTGAATGACAGCCTATAGCTGGATCACATATTCTTGGCTGCATGTGTTTCCCATTCAGCACCCTGAATATACCATGTCCATCCTCTCTGGCCTGCCAGGTTCCGTGGATAGGTCTGCTGCCATCTAATCTTTCTACCCTTGCAGGTTACACATCTCATGTCCTGAGCTGCTTATAGGATTTTCTTTGTCTCTGAGATTTTTTTTTAAGATTTTATTTATTTATTTGACACAGAGAGAGATCACAAGTAGACAGAGAGGCAGGCAGAGACAGAGTGGGAAGAAGGCTCCCTGCTGAGTAGACAGCCTGGCGAGGGGCTTGATCCCAGGACTCTGAGACCATGACCTGAGCCGAAGGCAGTGGCTTAACCCACTGAGCCACCCAGGGACCCAGGGACAAATCTCTGAGATTTGTAAGTTTCATTATTAGATATTGGGGTACTGACAGATTTTTATTGATTTTGGGGGGGTTTCTCTGCCTCCTGAATTTTGATACCTGTCTCCTTCCCCAGATTAGGAAAGTTCTCTGCTATAATTTGCTCCAATATACCTTCTGTCCCGCTCTCTTTCCTCTTCTTCTGAGATCCCAATTATTCCAATATTGTTTCACGTTATGTTATCACTTATCTCTCCAATTCTCCCCATGTGATCTAGTAGTTATTTATCTCTCTTTTTCTCAGTTTCTTTATTCCCCATCATTTGGTCTTCCATATCACTAATTCTCTCTTCTGACTCATTTATCCTTGTAGTTAGTTAGAGCTTCCATTTTATTACTGCTTCTCATTAACAGCCTTTTTTGATTTGAACTTGGCTATATTTTTGTTCTTTTATTTCTCCAGAAAGGAATTCTCTAGTGTTTTCTATGCTTTTTTCAAACCCAGGTAGTATCTTTTTTTTTTTTTTAAGATTTTATTTGTTTATTTGGGGGAGAGAGAGAGCACAAGCATGGGGTGCAGCAGGCAGAGGGAGAAGCAGGCTCCCTGCCAAGCAGAGAGCCCAATGCTGGACTCAATCCCAGGACCCTAGAATCTCGACCCTTGCTGAAGGCAGATGCTCAATGGACTGAACCTCCCAGGCATCCCCCAGCCAGTACCTTTATATTCTTTATTCCTGACTCTAGTTCCAACATCTTATGTCTGTATTGATTAGGTCCCTGGCAGTCGGTACTGCTTCTCATTCTCTTTTCTGAGGTGATATCTCTTTCGCAAGTTCTCATTGATGGGTAAACTTGGTCTTGGCTGGATGTTCTTTGCTGATCTTCTGTGGGAGGGACCTGTTGCCGTGATTCTCTAATGTCCTTGCCCGAGGGCGAACTGCTCCGCCCTTACCGGTGGCCAGGCTAAGTCACCTCCGGTTTTCTCTCAGGCTCTTTTGTTCCCTGAGCACTTTCCGGAGAGCTCTGGAGGACGGAATGAAATGACGGCCTCCAGCCCGGAGGAGCCGAGAGCCCGGCGCCCCACTCCTCAGTGCGCCCTCGGAGAAAAGCAGTCAGTCCCTCGCGTCTCCCTGGTCTCTGGCTGCACCCCGAGCTCACCGGCCTGTGACCGAGCGTTTCTGTCGCTGGCGCTCGGCCCCTTTTGGAGTCCCCAAACCCAGCAGATTCCTGCCGCTCTTCCCCAGGGAGGAAGGAAGGGTCTCCCCGGATCTGCCACTTATGGGGTCTCTGCTCAAAGAGCAGTGGCCCGACGGTGCCTCGGATCAGTCTTTCTGTGACCCCGCGGGTCCTGAGACCACACTGTCCGCGCAAGGGCTCCACCCCCCCCCCATTAGCCTGTGGAGCAATGTCCCTCCGCAGAGCAGGTTTCTAAAAGTCCCAATTTTGTGCTCCGCTGCTCTATCACTTGCCAGGAGCAGGCCCTCCCCGCGCGGTCTTTCTTTCCACGTATGGCCTCAGATCACTTCTCCGCGCATCCTACCTTCCAGAGAGTGGTCGCTTTTCTATCCGTAGAGCGGCAGCTCTTCCTCTCTCGATCTCCGGTTGAGTTCGCAGGTGTCCGGAGTGGTTTGATAGCAATCGAGCCGAGTTCTTGGGACCACGACATTAAGGTCTCCTACTCCTCTCCCGTCTTGTATAGCACTATTTTTTCAAAAGCAAATTTAATTTTACCAAAATTCGGTGAAAAGGAAAGACCAAAGTGAAACTGAATTGGTGACTTTAGTGGATTTTCATCACAAAAGATATTATTGAAGTATCCTTTAAGGTAAAACATTTTTTTTAAAGATTTTATTTATTTATTTGACAGACAGAGATCACAAGCAGGCAGAGAGGCAGGCAGAGAGAGAGGAGGAGGAAGCAGGCTCCCCGCCGAGCAGAGAGCCCAATGCGGGGCTCCCAGGACCCCAAGATCATGACCTGAGCCGAAGGCAGAGGCTTTAACCCACTGAGCCACCCAGTAAAACATTTTTTAAAAAGTTATTTAAGAGGGGTGACTGGGTGGCTCAGTCACGAGGCATCTGCCTTCGGCTCAGGTCATGATCTCAGGGTCCTGGGATGAGCCCGCATCAGGCTCTCTGCTCAGCAGGGAGCCTGCTTCCTCCTCTCCTATTCGCGGTGTTTGTGGTTCCTGCTCTTGCTTGCTGTCAAATAGACGAATAAAATCTCTAAAAAAAAAATCTCTAAAAAAATATGAGGAGGCATATCCTCAAATATGTGAAGGCTGATGTCCAAGAGATTATTGCCTATCTTTTCTTCTGGGATGATTTTTTATGGTTTCAGGTTTCACATTTAGGTCTTAAATTCATTTTGAGCTTATTTTTTGTTTGTGGTCTAAGAAAGTGGTCCTTTTTACGTATGGTTTAGCATCATGTTGTCAAGGTTCATCCAACTTAGAGCATATATCAGAACTTCATTCCTTATTAAGACTGCATAATATTCCACACATACAACATTTCGCTTATCTGTTTACCTGTTGACGGACTTTTTGGTCGCTTCCACCTTGGCTATCGGAAATAATGCTGCCGTGAACACTGGCGTAAAAGTTACCTGTTTGATTCCCTGCTTTCAGTTATTTTGGGGTCTGTAACCAGAAGTGGAATCGCTGCGTCACATGGTGGTGTACATTTCACTGAGAAAGACCACACATTCTATGCGCCACAGTGGCCATGTTATTTTACATTCCTTTCGGCAACGCACAAGATTTCCATTCTGTCCACGTCCTTGCCAACACTTGTTTTTTTCCTGTTATTTTTGTAACGGCCATTGTAATTGGTGTGAAGTCTTGTGGTTTTAATTTGCCTTTTCCTAATGACAAAAAAATGGTGTAAAGAATATTCTCTTTTGTTGATTGGCCATTTATCTTTCACAGAAACATGTCTATTCAAGTCCTTTGACCATTTACGAATTGGGCTATTTGTTTTCTGCTGCTGTTGACGTGTAGAATTCTTCATATATTCTGGACATTAATCTCCTTCGTATAATAGGATTTACAAGTATTTTCTTCCACTCAGTGGGTTGCCTTTTCATTCTCTTGAAAATATCTTTTGATGTGCAAGAGTATTTAATTTTGATGAGACCCAGTCCATCTATCTTTTCTTTTTTTTTTTTTTAAGATTTTATTTATTTATTTGACAGATGCAGAGGGGCAGGCAGAGAGAGAGAGGAGGAAGCAGGCTCCCTGCTGAGCAGAGAGCCCGATGCGGGACTCGATCTCAGGCCCCTGGGATCATGACCTGAGCTGAAGGCAGAGGCTTTAACCCACTGAGCCACCCAGGCGCCCCTATCTTTTCTTTTGTTGCTTATTCTTTTGGTATCACGTCGAAGAAATCATTGCTTAATCCAGTGTCTTAAAGATTTTCCATGTTTGTTTGTTTACAGTTTTAGCTTATAATTGGGCTTCTATTTTTGCCCATTTTGAATTAATTCTGTCTATGACGTTAAGTAAAAGCCCAACTTCATTATTTTTCATGCAGATTTCTGATCTTTCCAGCATCATTTATTCAAAAGACTGTCCTTTCTCCCATTGAATGGTCTTGGCCGTCTTGCTGAAAATCATTTGACCATATGTGTATACATGCAAGAGTTTCTTTAGGGTCTCAGTTCTATCCATTGGTCTGTATGTCTGTCTTTATGCCCGTGTCACGTGGTTTTGCTTCCTATATCTTTGTAGTAAGTTTTGAAATCAGGAAGTGTGAGACTCCCAACTTTGTTCTTTTTCAAGATGCTTTGGCAGTTTGGGTCCCTTGAGATTTCATGTGAATTTTGATATGGGTTTTTCTATTTCTGCAAAATGTCTTTGGGATTTTGCTACATTGTATCTGTAGATCACTTTCAGTACTATCATCATCTTCACAGTATTGTTTTACATTCTGTGAACAAAGGATGTTTTTTCTATTTATTTGTCTTCTGTAATGTCTTTCAGCAATATTTTATAGTCTTCAGTGTAGATTTTCTGCCTCCTTGGTTAATTTACTCAAAAATATTTTATCTTTTTTTTTAAAGATTTTATTTATCCATTAGACAGAGCACACAAGCAGGGGGAGAAGCAGAGGGAGAGGGAGAAGCAGGGTCCCTGCTGAGCTGGGAGCCAAACATGGGGCTCGATCCCGGGACCTGGAAATCACAACCTGAGCCGAAGGCAGGTGCTTAACCACCTGAGCCACCCAGGCGTCCCTATTTTATCCTTCTGATGCAATCATATAATGGGATTGTTTTCCTACTTTCCTTTTTGGACTGTTCGTTGCTAGCGTACAGATAGAGATACAACTGAGTACATGTGTTTCTTTTTTTCCTGCAACTTTGCCGAATTTATTAGGTCTAACCTTATTAGGTCTAACCGTCTCATCAAATCTCAGGTTTTCTACATATAAGATTGTGTTTAATGAACACAATATTAATGAACATAGTTTTAATTCTTCCTTTGCAGTCTGGCTGCTTTTAATTTCTTTTTCTTGCCTAATGCTTTGGGGCTAGACCTTGCAGTACTGTAGTGAATAGAACTGATGAAAGTGCAAATACTTGTCCTGTCCCTGATCTGATGGGGAAAACTTTGGGTCTTTCACTCTTGATGTTGGTTGTGAATTTTTCATAGAAGTCTTTTATTATGTTGAGGGCATGCCCTTCTTTTCCGAAGTCAGGGTGTGAACTTAGATACAGTGGGATTAATTATTCTCTTTGTTACTTTTTCTATGTGTTGCCTCTGTGCTCTCATTTTTTTCTCTTTCACTTTCTTTCTGCCTTCCCTGGTTTTAAGTGAGCATTTTATATGATTCTATTTTCTCTCCTCTGCTGGCATAGCAATTATACTTTTCCTTAAGTTTTTAGTGGTTACCCTAGGGTTTGCAATATACGTTTACAATGAATCTCCTTTCCCCCTCCTCTTTTTTCTTTTTAGGTAGAGGGGAGGGCAGAGGAAGAGAGAGAGAGAAAATCTCAAGCAGGCTCTACTCCCCGCACAGGGCTAGATCTCACAACCCCAAGATCACGACCTGAGCCAAAATCAAGAGTTAACCGACTGCGCCACCCAGTCACCCCTCTAATTCCTCTTTAAAATAACACTTTGTGGGTAGTGCAAATGCCTTATAACAGAGTATTCCCAATACTTCCCTCCCAACCCTTGTAACGCCACTGTCAGTCATTTTAGTTATCCATAAGTTACGGTAGCCAAATAAATTGTTGCTCTTATTTTCAACAAACCTTTCTGCCATTAGATCAATTAAGAATATGAAAAAAAAGGATCTAATTTTACCTTCATTTCTTTTCTAAGGCTCTTCCTTTCTTTATGTATATCCCAGTTTCTGATGTAGATCATGTTTCGTCCTTCTAAAGAACCTCTAACATTTCTTGCAAGGCGGGTATATGGACGACAAATTTCCTCAAATTTATATTCATCTGAGAAAGTCTGTTTCCTTTTCACTTTTGAAGGATAATTTCCCTAGGCACAGATTTCTTGTCTGACGGTTTTTTACTTTCAATACTTTAAATATTCCACTCCACTCTCTTCTTGCTTGCATAGTTTCTGAAGAGAAGTCTGACCTAATTTTTCTGTTTGCTCCATTGGGGGTACTGTTTCCCCCCCCCCCCCAGCTTCTTTTCAAGACTCTCTCCAATTTTCTGCAGCTTAAATATAATATACGTAGGTGTAGAGTTTTAGGTATTTATCTTACTTGGTGTTCTTTAAGTTGAATCTATGGTTTAGTGTTTGTCATTATTTTGGAAAAGTCTCAGTTATTAACTTTAAATATGTCTTCTTCTGTTCCTTTTTTCCCCCTCCTTCTGATACTCTCATTCACTGCATGTTACACCTTTCTTTTTCTTTTTTTTTTTAAAGAATTTATTTATCCATTTGACAGACAGAGATCACAAGTAGGCAGAGAGGCAGGCAGAGAGAGAGGAGGAAGCAGGTTCCCTGCTGAGCAGAGAGCCTGAAGCGGGACTTGAACCCAGGACCCTGAGACCACGACCCGAGCTAAAGGCAGAGGCTCAACCCACTGAGCCACCAGGCATCCTTCTTTTTCTTTCTTCTTTTCTTTCCTTTCTTCCTTCCTTCCTTCTTTAATTTCTTTCTCTTTCTTTCTTTCTTTTTCATGGTACACCTTTTCTAATTGTTCCATAGTTCTTGGATGTTCTTTTTTTCTCCCATTCTTTTTCTCTTTGCATTTCATTTGGGAATAGCTATATCTGAATGTTTAAGTCCCCCCAAATTCACTTTGATCATTTGATCAAAGTCCCCCCAAATTCATTTGATCCCATATTCATGTTTAAGTCCTAATTCCCAAGGGTGGTAGGATTAGGAAGTAGGGCCTTTGGGAAGTGAATGGATGGGATCAGTGTTCTAAGAGAGGCCCCAGAGGGATCCTTTGTCCTTCTACCTTGTGAGGATTCAGTAAGAAGGCACTGGCTAGGAACCAGGAAGGCCTTCAACAAGATGAGACCATGCTTGAATCTTGACCTTGGACTTTCCAGCCACCAGGACCATGAGCAGTAAATCTCTGTTGCTTATAAGCTACTCATCTGTGGTATTTCACTATCGACCCCTGAACAGACTAAGACAGGAAGTTTCTAAAAACTTACTGTTTCTTTCACTGGTCATGTCTAATCTACTAAAAAGCCCACAAAAGGCACTTTTTTTTTTTCCTGTTATGGCATTTCTTATTTCTAACTTTTCCTTTGGATACTTTCTTAGAATCTCTCTCTCTGATTTACGGACCCATCTGTCTTTGCACCCTGTCCACTTTCCACATTAGACCCTTAACATGTCAATCCTAGTTACTTAAAATTTCCAGTCTGATCATCCCCAAATCTCTCCCATATCTGAGTCTGGTCTGAGGCTTGCTTTGTCTCTCCAAACTTTTTTGCCTTTAAGCAGGCCTTGTAATGAACTACCTGTTGGAAGCTAGACTGGATGAACTGGATAAAAGGAACCGAGGTCAACGGGTTTCTGATGTGAGGATTTATGTTTATCTGCCTGGGGCATAAGCTATATCTGTAGCTTTTGTGACTGTAGCTGCCAGGGGCTAAAATTTCCCCTGGTGTCTGCTGATTTTTGTCTCTCCTTGTTGTCTTTTGGCTTTGCTAGACTTAAGTAAGGTTTGAGATGTATCATTCTTTCCGTTGTAATTTCTTGGTATTATACAGGAGCTCAACTGACGTGATGGTAAGGTGTGGCGGAGTGAAGTGTTCCGTAGTTCAGTGATAAAGTCTCACTCAAGTCTTTTAAAGGGCCTGTGTGTCTCTGGACTGTTCACTTCATACTCTTCCTGAATGATTCTGCTTCCCTCCATTCCCTAAGATGATGGAAGGATACAGGGGTCTACCTGGGTATTTCATTTCTCCTTGTGGAAGGCTGGTGTGGCTGGAGTTTCTTTCCCTCCCACCAGCTTAGGTTCTGAAAACACCCAAGGCAGTTGGCCTCTGGTAAAAGTTTCCCTTGAAGGTAGGCTTTGGTTGAATAGCACAGAATGCCCTGGGCATCTGATCTGGGCATATTTTTTTTTATTATTATTCTTTTGACAGATAGAGATCACAAGTAGGCAGAGAGGCAGGCAGAAAGAAAGGAGAAAGCAGGCTCCTGGCCAAGCAGAGAACCCGATGCGGGGCTCGATCCCAGGACGCTGGGATCATGACCTGAGCTGAAGGCAGAGGCTTTAACCCACTGAGCCACCCAGGTGCCCCTGCCCTGGGCATATTTTTAAGTGGTTCCGTTTCCCTCACCTCCTACAGAAGCATGGGAGGATTTTTCTCCGATCTACACTCTGAGAACCTGGCGGGGCCCTGAAGATGAAATTCTGGGATTTTATGGGGCTCATCGAAGACGAAACCCCCTTGAAATTTTTAACTCTTCGGCTTGTCTGCATTAAGCCTCCAGCAACTAGTCAGTTCCAGTTCCGGTTTTCCTGTTACTGGCTCCAGCCGCCTCTGCTCTGATAAGCTGTATCTGTCCATCTCTTCAGTTTGTGGGGAAGAAGTTATCTTTGTGACCTCAGTTCTCTGAGGGATCTAGCAACGGGAGTTGATGGTTCCGTCAGCTGTTCTTCTTTTGTTATTGTGACATCCAAGTGCCCAAGGTTTCAGATCCAGAGCTTCTAAAGCCCTTGGGATTTCCTGAGGGGTAGCAGGTGAGAGGAGCGTCTTTTGTGGTGCATGATGAGGCCTTTGAACCTTGCCCAAGCTTATGCTAAGAAAGTCATTCTTGGTGGGACCCTGGGTAACTTCAGGGTGGGGAACATTCCGCTGAAAGACCAACGTGGGATTAGAGGGTTGGGACCTGCTGCCCCGCCCCCCAACCTCCAGCAAGGGGAGAGTGGCTGAGAGGAGTCCAATCACCCGATGGCCAACGGTTCAAATCAATCACACTCTCTAACCGAACCTTCCAAAAGCCTCAAAGCAACAGGATTTGTAGAGCTTCTGGACTGGTGAGGACATGGAGGAGCCGGGAGGGTGACATGCCCAGAAAGGATGTGGGACCCCTGAGCACCATCACCCCTGTCCCTTCCCCTGTGCATTCCTTCCATTCAGCTCTTCCTGAGTTATCCACCATAATAAAACAGCAGCCACGTGTCAAGCATCTTCCTGAGTCCTGTGAGCTGTTTTAGCAAATTGTCGAATCCAAGAACAGGGCCCTGGAAAACCCCCAGTTGACAGTTGGTCAGTCAGAAAAGGTTTGGTGGGCCTGGACTTGCAATTGCGCTTCTCGAGTTGGGGTCAGTGTTGTGGGTCTGAGCCCCTAACCCTCAACCTGGGATGTGACCCGGACTCTGGGTACGTAGTGTCAGAATTCAGTGGAATCATCAAACCTCCAGCTGGTGTTGGGAGATTTGGAGAACCGGTTGTTGGTCTAGAAGAACCACACATACTTGGTGTTGCAGGTGACAGAGAAGAAATAAGTTCTCAAACTCTTGACTGAGAAATCTCGATGACCTCCAGCCTCCTGACATGTCACGCTGGAAACAAAGTCTTCTATTCTGTTTTTAAATTCTTCCATAATGTTTTTAGGTTCCGAGAGTTCTTAACGTTTGTTTTGGCAACTGAAACAAAATCCATTTGGCAATGGATTTTTAAGATGTGAGGACAAAAGCAGAAGCAAAAAAAGAAAAAAATAGATGAACTGGGCTTCATCAAAATTAGAAACTTTCTGGGCACCTGGGTGGCTCAGTCAGGTAAGCATCTACCTTTGGTTCAGGTCATGATCTCAGGGTCCTGCATTCTGGGATCGAGCCCCACATCAGGCCCCCTGCTCGGTAGGGAGTCTGCTTCTCCCTCTCCTCCTCCCCTGCTTATGTTCTCTCTCTCTCAAATAAATAATTAAATAAAATTTTTTTTTAAGATTTTACTTATTTATTTGACAAAGAGAGACAGCACACGAGCAGGGGGAGGGGCAGGAAGAGGGAGAGGGAGAAGCAGGCTCCTCACTGAGGAGGAGCCTGATGTGGGGCTCGATCCCAGGACCCTGAGATCATGACCTGAGCTGAAGGCGGATACTTAACCCACTGAGCCGCCCAGGCGCCCCAAATAAAACCTTTAAAAAAAACAATAGTTTAAAAACAAACAACAGAAAATCACAAATGTACTAAGTGGACAAAATGCTACTGAATTATACACTTTAACTGGTTAGTTTTATGTTATGTGAATTTTAGCCCCAGAGTCTTCCTGAATGTTTCATTCTGGAGCTTCCTGTTCTAGGTCATGGTTGCAGTACTTGGCGTTATGCCTTTGAGGATGAAAGTCTTCTTTACCCTATAAAGTCTGGGTCTCTTTTCAGTTGCCTTTTTGTATTACTGTTTTTTCACAGCTGTCTGTCATCCTAGGCTTGTTCCCATTTCAGAGAAAGAGATGAAAAGCCAATGGGGACACTGGTCGCTTGGTGGGCTTTGTGGAGGGGATCCCCAATATTAGGGTGTTTTTTGGTTTTGTTTTGTTGTTTTAGTATTTTCTATTTGGATTGCTCGAACTCCCCATAAAGGCTTTAAAACCCTGCTGGGAGACGGCCACATGTGGGGAGCTGAGCAGCAGAGGACAACACAGATTGTTCTTCTTCTTTTTTTTAAAGATTTTATTTATTTATTTGACAGACAGAGATCACAAGTAGGCAGAGAGGCAGGCAGAGAGAGAGGAGGGAGCAGGCTCCCCGCTGAGCAGAGAGCCCGATGCGGGACTCGATCCCAGGACCCTGAGATCATGACCTGAGCCGAAGGCAGAGGCTTAACCCACTGAGCCACCCAGGCGCCCCCAGATTGATTCTTTAATACCAACGTTGCCACAAAAATGTGTTTGAAGGCCCAAAACTAAAAGTTAGCATTTCGACAGCTTTTATAGCCTCAAATATCATTAGCACACATTTTCAGTTTGAAGGGGTTTAATTTTGTAAAAGCTTGTATGGCCATACCTGAGATGGGACTTGAACAGGCACTTAATACGTACCCACTGATAAGATCAAATACACTAACAGAGAAACACAAACAAAGCTGGGTCAGCAATCAGTTTTACAGGGCAATGAACTTTCCTGGAAGAGGGAAGACATTCAACATAAGAGCACAGAACACTTCCAGCAGGGACAATCAAATCTACAGACTGACAAACCATGATAGAGTTCACGTCTGGGAGAAACTTAGAATTCCGCCTCCGGGCTTGATCTCCACGAGGACAGTGCAGATTCTCGGGACAACTAAGACGACATGGAACAGACAGGGGTAGTCTGCGGGCTGGTGCTAACGCTTCTATTTTAGCCACGGTCACTGACGACCCTTACTAAAATGCCCGCTAAAAGAACAGCAACGGCGACAGCTAGAGCTATTCCACCATAGAAAATCAACTGGCTTCCCCGGGGACAGGGGGACATGTCCTGTTCCAACAGGACATCCCTGATGGTCGACACGGTGACCTGGCTGCTTTCCTCTAGGACCATGAGTTGGAAGGTCGGGCTCTCGGGCGTGAGGACATCAGGCAGAACCACTCCGTAGTTACTTCTTTCTCCAAGACGGGCAGATCCGATGGCGGAGGACAGTGCATAGATGGCGGAGGACCGTGCGTATAGACCCTTATGTACAGGGTTCAGTAAAGGGATATTATGGGAAGTTCCCGAAGGATGCGTTGTCAGCAATGACCACCAATTATTGGTGGGTACCAGGTGAAATTACACTGAGAATATTTCACAGGAGAACCCAGCGTTGATCTCCCAATTAGTAGGGCAGGGACAAGTTTATTACGCAAGAGAGCAGGATCTCATAACTAATTAACTGTGGCTACACTAGGTTTCGGCCTCATGAGGCAGATCAAGGCCACTAGACTGTGCTCTGTGACCTGCTGGTGATGACGTGGTCTCTTTGATCCTCTTCAGCCCAGCTTGGACCTGTGCCTGAGAACAAGCGTCACAGAAGTCACACGTCAGTGAAGTGTTTGTCAGTCAAGTTGGGCGAGTTTTCTCTTGTGAAAATTTCACCCGAGCTACCGATGAAACTGCTCCTAATGAGCTCTGACATCGGGGCGCCCGGGTGGCTCAGTCGGTTAAGCGTCTGCCCACGGCTCAGGGCATGATCCTGGCATCCTGGGATCGAGTCCCGCATCGGGCTCCCTGCTCAGGGGGAGTCTGCTTCTCCCTCTGCCCCCCACCCTGCTCAAGCTCCTCTCCTGCTCTCTCTCTCAAATAAATAAATAACCTTAAAAAAAAAAAAAAAGAGCTCTAACATCTAGCACCGTCCTTTCTGGTCCCGAAAACACCAATGACCATAGAACGTGACCCTGGACAACCGCTATTCTCCCCAGTGCCCTGCTCACGATCATAATGTAAAAGGCAACTTGTGCCTGTAGTTGCAAATTTCATTGTTCTGGCACTGCACATTTCAGTGTTCCTAAGCCCTGCTGTAAGAAATAAAGTCTAAAGACGGATGGTACCATACAAAGGACGGTCTACGGTGCAGCAGAATGTCCGGTTCTCCTTCCCCCTCCGTTCGCGACGCTAACGTAGGAAAGACACAATACACCACAATTAGGAAAACCAAAGGCATGTGAGCCCGGGGGCCGGGGCACAAAACTGAAGCAGGGACGCTTCGTGCACTAAACTCAGCCCCTGTCTCCCTATCAGTAACACATTCCCTACCCCAACCTGTCATCCATCTCATCTTGACAGAATAAACACAGCTCACAAGTCACACCCAGAGAGGCCCACAGAGTCGAGAACCCGTTCCTCTACCCGGAGGTTATGGCTCTTCCCCGAAGCACTCCTCACTGATCACAGATCCTCAGCATGCTGCCTTTTTGGAAAACGTGCACCAAAAATGTTTCTAAAAAGAGGCCTAGAGGTGCCTGGGGGGCTCAGTGGGTTAAGCCTCTGCCTTCGGCTTGGCTCATGATCTCAGGGTCCTGGGATCAAGCCCCACATCGGGCTCTCTGCTTGGCAGAGAGCCTGCTTCCTCCTCTCTCTCTGCCTGCCTCTCTGTCTCCTTGTAATCTCTCTCTCTCTCTCTGTCAAATTTAAAAAATATATATTTTTTTAAAAGAGGCCTAAACACAGATAAGTCTGTATAATCAGGGTAAAAAACTACTATTTTTATACTAAAATGGCAAAATATTTTCTAAGCTATTTCCTCGTTTGTTGTTGAACCCCAGTGAGTAGATACTGAACTCACAGAACAAAGAAAACGTGCTGAAACGCGCTGTCCTTCTGCCCCGAACTCACATTAGACACTTGCCATGAAATGAAGCCACCCTTCTAGAAGACGCTGTTACCCGCTCGGCAGCTCTCTTCCAGTTCGTCCTGCAGAAGAGCACCAGATAGGAAAGGGCTTGAAGGAAAACACAGATGATCAATCCAGACCAGAGACCTACGGATACAGGATGAGAATCACTGCTTAGGCGTCCTTCCGTTATGTTCCGTGATCGTTCACATTCTTCCAAGATTACTGTGTCCGTAGAGTTAATACAACTTCAGCTAAAATAACTTCCTGGGGCGCCTCGGTGGCTCAGTGGGTTAAGCCTCTGCCTTCGGCTCAGGTCATGATCTCAGGGTCCTGGGATCGAGCCCCGCATCGGGCTCTCTGCTCAGCGGGGAGCCTGCTTCCTCCTCTCTCTCTGCCTGCCTCTCTGCCTACTTGTGATCTCTCTCTATCAAATAAATAAATAAAATCTTTAAAAAAAATAAATAAATAAAATAAAAAATAAAAAATAAAATAAAATAACTTCCTTAAAAACTTACAGAAGTATGGACCGGCACTAGACTGAAGCTGACACAGACCGATCAGCGGCAGTCACTCTGGCAATTAACAGTAAGAACAGCGTGGAACCGTTTGCTGCTCACACGCTGGTTTAACAAATGGGTACCGGCTTCTTTGTGGCAGGTCGGGTTTTGAGGCCTGGCAACGCGGAGTGGGACAGGCTGGCAAGGTCGGGGCCCTCCTGGAGCTTACACGCTACCGGGGGAGACAGACAACAGGCCAGGCTGCAAACGTGCTGGCTGGAAGTGAGAAGGGCCACGGAAGCCACTGAACAGAGCGCCACAACAGTGAGCCACAGCCCAGAGTGGCTCTCACCGTGGGGGGAGGGGCTGAAGCTGTGACAACTCCAGGACAGGCCCTGCAGGCAGAGGCAGGAGAAGGCCCAGGCCCAGGGGAAACCAACTGCCGTGTGGAGAAGTGTACTGAGAATATAAATGGATCCTTTAAAAAAAATAAAAGGGTGTAAACAATGCCTACTCACCTATGAAACTATTTAAACTAGTTAAAATGTCCATTATATACCAAAGTGGCTATAAAATATCCACCCTACGTCAACAGTTCGCTACAAATCTGGCTGCTTTGGTGAGAGGTGGAACCTGGCAAAGATTGTCAATTAGTCTATTCATTCATTCATTCATTCGTTCGTTCGTTCCACGTCCGGGGCCCTACACTGGCAAAGACACACGGTCTCCAGTCCTCTGTGGTTTCCTCATAATGCCACAAAACTGGAATTTAACCAGACTCCTCAGAATTAAACAAGACTTCTCGTCTGTTGAGAAGCAGGTGGACTGACATCCCTTTGAGGGAGTGAATCTATTGCTAGGAATCCATCCTGAGGAAAGAGTCAGGGAACTTAGTAATTCACACACCGCGGAGGCTCAGCACAATCTTATTTATAAGGAGATTTATTTATTTATTTAATATTTTATTTATTTATTTGGCAGAGAGAGAGCACAAGCAAGGGGCTGCAGAGAAAGGAGAAGCAGGCTCCCCGCTGAGCTGGGAGCCCCCAGGGCAGGGGAGCCTGCTTCTCCCTCTCGCTCTGTAGCTCCCTCTGCTGTTCTCTCTGTCCCTCTCTGTCAAATAAATAAATAAAATCTTAAAAAATACATAAATAAAGAGAAGCAATTTAAACGTCCACTGTCAGGGAAGCATTGAAGAAATGATACAAGGAAGTGTAGAGGTAAGAAAAACCACATCTTTAACATGGAATGGGAGGAAATTATATAGTCGGTATAACCCTACACCTGGGAATAACAGAAAAAACACTGGCATAAAATACATTGAATGCCTCTGCTGTTCTAGCTCAGCAGGGTAACTAAAGGTAATTTAATTTTCTGTGTGTTTTAAGCATTTCCTCAAATTTTCATACCATTAAAGTAAAATTTTAATAACTGAAAAGGACTTTTGAACAAATCTGAGCACCTACTAAGTACAACAATAAAAAGCCTCTTAGTGAACAAAGAGAGGGAAATCTGCTTATTCTAAAGAAGTGTTAGATTCGGGGCGCCTGGGTGGCTCAGTGGGTTAAGCCGCTGCCTTCGGCTCAGGTCATGATCTCGGGGTCCTGGGATCGAGTCCCGCATCGGGCTCTCTGCTCAGCAGGGAGCCTGCTTACCTCTCTCTCTCTCTCTGCCTGCCTCTCTATCTACTTGTGATCTCTCTCTGTAAAAAAAAAAAAAAAAAAAAAAAAAAGAAGTGTTAGATTCTATTAAGAGAGAGGTTTTAGCATTTTGTTTTTTTTAAGTGAAGTAGAATTATAAAACCCTAGCAGCTTATTGAGGACAGGGGCTCTTGTGATTTAGGTAAACGGTACTTCCCAGGGGTTTAGGGCAGTGTTTGGTAGCACTATGAGACAGCAATAAACATTTGGCAGGTGTGTGTCCCAAACACAGAATGACGAAGCCCTGCTTGCCACTAATCAGCCACACAAAGGTCCCCACGCCACACCAGCCAAGAAAAGAGAGACGACATTGAAGATAGTTATCTTTAGGCCACCAAGTAACGTTTCCTAAAGTCAAGATAAGAAACTAGGCACCTGTCTGTGGGGACCCAGGGAGGCTCTTACGACAGCTGCGAGATTAAAATTTCACAGAGAACTGGGGCAGAATCAAAATTTTTACATGGAAACGAATGTACTGATTGGATACAGAACTAAACCTATTTGACTACATTCTACTGCATTTAGTCAGTCCTCTAATTAGACTATTTTTTCACTAAAAAAAAAATTCACTGTCATTGAAGTCTATAGCAAATACAGATGTGGACATTTATGCAGAATATATGTGTAACAACTCACCCCCAAAGCACATGATAGAGTATCCTGCACAATTCTGTGCATTTAGGATCTTGAAATGGATAATTTTCTTTAAAAAAAAAAAAAAAACTTTGCTAAAGTTTTCTTTCCCAAAAGAAAAAGGTCTACACAGACTGATTTTTCAGAAACAAAATTGAGAAAGCTGTAAAAAGGATAAACTCCTCCAAGACATAAGGTCACAACAGTTTCACAGAAGAATTCCACCACATCTTTCTAAAACAAATGGTTCCTATACTACGTAAATTATTCCAGGGCACACAGAAAGGAAAGAAATGTAGTTCCTTTTATGAAAGGAGTATAACATTAATTATTATCACAACCTAAGAAATATTACACAAAAAATAAAACTATAGACCAATCTTACTTATATCATGGAAAAAAATCCTTAAATAAGATATTAAGAATCTGGCAGCTCAATACAAGAATAGCACACCATAACCAAGATTGCTCAATATGAGAAAATCAATTAGTATCATCTATCATCATAATGTATTTAAGGAGAAAAACCATAGGATCATTTCCATAGGCACTAAAAAGTTATTTTTTAAACAAAAGTAAAAATAAACTAGAAGAATATAAAAATAATGTTAAAATCCTATTGTAGAGCTCTTGCCAGAACAATAAGGCCAGAAAAGAAATAAAAGGCATAAAAATTGAGTCATCTGGGTGGCTCAGTCGGTTAAGCCACTGCCTTCGGCTCAGGTAATGAACCCAGGGTCCTGGGATCGAGTCCCGCGTCGGGCTCCTTGCTCCGCCGGGAACCTGCTGCTCTCTCCACCTCTGCCTGCCTCTCTGCCTGTTTGTGAGTGCGTGTGCTCTCTCTCTCTCTGACATATAAATAGATAAATAAATAAAATCTTTTTAAAAAATGTATAAAAATTGGAAAGGAAGAAGTAAAATTATTTTAATTTACATATGATATGTAATTCTTTTTGACAAAATGCCCAACCATTCTGGTCGGAAATATTCAATAAAATGGACTGAATGGACACTTCTTAAACATGATTTTAAAAGCAAGTACAAACATACTTACTTATGTGTGTTTGTGTGCGTGTGTGTGTACGTGTGTGTTAGCCCAAAATCCTGCATGACATCTATTATAGAAATACTGGAAGTATCATCTGTAAAATCCTGAATAAGACAAGATCCACAAATCCTACAACAATTTATTATTAGAAGCATTAAGAAAAAGAAAGAAGTCAGGGGTAGAAAATCTGGTAAAGACAATATAAAGTTATTTGTAGATGATATGACTGTACACCTGGAAAAGCCATGAGAATCAATGGAAAACTGTTGCAGTGAAGAGGAATTCTAAATTTTAACAAGACACAAAATTCACATCTAGTAACTAACAGTCCTCCTACATACAAACAACAACCATTTAGATTATATATTGGAGGGGCACCTGGGTGGCTCAGTAGGTTAAAGCCTCTGCCTTGGGCTCAGGTCATGATCCCAGGGTCCTGAGATCAAGCCCTGCATCAGGCTCACTGCTCGGTAGGGAGCCTGCTTCCTCCTCTCTCTCTCTCTGCCTACTTTTAATCTCTGTCTGTCAAATAAATAAATAAATAAATAAATAAAATCTTTAAAAAAAAAATGGTGTTGGGGAAACTGTAAAGCCATATGAAAAAGAATGAAACTAAACCACTTTTTTATACCATACATAAAAATTAACTTAAAATGGAGTAAAGGCCTAAATGTGAAACCCCCAAACCATAAAACTCCCAAAAGAAAACGTAAGCAGTAATCTCTTAGATGTATTTATGGATGTATCTCCTCAGGCAAGGAAAACAAAAATGAAAAACTACTGGGACTACACCAAAATAAAAAGCTTTCACACAGCAAAGGGAACCATCAAAAAACCCAAAAGGCAATCTACCTTTGGGAGATTGGGAGAAGATATTTCCAAATGATGTATGCGATGAGGGGTTAATACCCAAAATATATATAGAAAGAAGTCATATAACACCAAAGAGCAATCTGATTAAAAAATGGTCAGAGAAGGGGCAGCTGGGTGGCTCAGTCATTAAGCATCTGACTTCAGCTCAGGTCATGATCCCAGGGTCCTGGGATCGAACCCTGTGTCATGCTCCCCGCTCAGCAGGGAGCCTGTTTCCTCCTCTCCCACTCCCTCTGCTTCTGTTCCCTCTCTCATTGTGTCTCTTTCTGTCAAATAAATAAATAAAAATCTTTTTAAAAAAATGGTCAGAGTATCTGAATCAACATTTTTTCCAAAGACAAACAGATGGCTAACAGACACGTGAAAATATCACTAATCTACACGGAAATGCAAATCAAAGGTATCAGATATCACTTCACACCAGTCAGAGTGGCTAGTACAAGAGAGACAAGAAATAAAAAGTGTTGGGGCGCCTGGGTTGCTCAGTGGGTTAAAGCCTCTGCCTTCGGCTCAGGTCATGATCCCAGGGTCCTGGGATCAAGCCCCACGTTGGGCTCTCTGCTCCGCAGGGAGCCTGCTTCCCTTCCTCTCTCTCTGCCTGCCTCTGTCTACTTGTGATTTGTCTGTCAAATAAATAAATAAAAATATTTAAAAAAAGACAGATGAGACTTGAGGTTGATCACTGAAGAATCAAAAACATAACTATTATCCCAAGTTTAGCAGCAAACTTCAGAGATACTCCAATGGGAAAACCGAAAACATAATAACCAACGGCATTCAAGATAGCACCGTTCTTTTGTTTGCCTGTACCTCGAAGGGCTCCCCTACAGGTGCCCTAAAGAGAGGAATACCAAAACCAACACTGCAAGCATTTACCTGTCATCACATCAAGTTTGGAATACTACGTTAATATATCACAAGTTTGGATATAGTCAAACAGCTCCATCTCAAAACGAGAACTGAACATTATGTAAGAGATAGAGGAAAAGGTTACGCTTCTAAGGTTATTTTAACAGCAATATACTACAGCAACTTTCATTAGAAACCCATCAGGTAATGTTATTTAAATCTCTATTTAAAAATATTCTGTGGCGCGCCTGGTTGGCTCAGTTGACTAAACGCCGGACTCTTATTTAGACTCAGGTCATGATCGGGGTTGTGGGATCCAGCCCTGCATCAGGCTCCACACTCAGCATGGAGTCCGCTTAAGTTTCTCTCTCCTTCTGCCCCTCCCCCCCAAATAAACAAATAATTTTTTTTCAAAGATTTTAATGTATTTCAGAGAGAGAGAGGGCATAAGCAGGGGAGACAGACCTAGGGAAAGGGAGAAGCAGACTCCCCACTGAGCAGGGAGCCTGAGGTGGGGCTCCATCCCAGGACCATGGGATCATGACCTGACTCAAAGGCAGACGCTTAACCAGCTGAGACACAGAGGTACTCCATGAATAAATCTTTAAAAAAAAAAAGCATATGTTAAAATATTTAGAGCTTCATTGATGGAAATCTCAGCAGAAACCAGTCTGATATCATGGCTGAAACATAATGTGATCATGCGCTTCAAAAATGCCCAGAACCGGGGTGCCTGGGTGGCTCAGTGGGTTAAGCCGCTGCCTTCAGCTCAGGTCATGATCTCAGGGTCCTGGGATTGAGCCGACATCGGGCTCTCTGCTCAGCAGGGAGCCTGCTTCCTCCTCTCTCTCTGCCTGCTTGTGATCTCTCTCTGTCAAATAAATAAATAAAAATTTTCCAAAAAATGCCCAGAACCAGAGTGGTGACTATCGTCCTGTTCTCTTCCACATTATTCTTTTTTTTTTTTTTTTTTAATATTTTTGACAGAGAGATCACAGGCAGGCAGAGAGGCAGGCAGAGAGAGAGGAGGAAGCAGGTTCCCCGCTGAGCAGAGAGCCCAATGCGGGGCTCGATCCCAGCACCCTGGGATCATGACCTGAGCCGAAGGCAGAGGTTTAACCCACTGAGCCAGCCAGGCGCCCCTAAATAAGTAAAATCTTTTTTTTTTAAAGATTTATTTATTTATTTATTTGAAAGACAGAAATCACAAGTAGGCAGAGAGGCAGGCAGAGAGAGAGGAGGAAGCAGGTTCCCTGCCGAGCAGAGAGCCCGATGCGGGACTCCGTCCCAGGACCATGGGATCATGACCTGAGCCGAAGGCAGAGGCTTAACCCACTGAGCCAGCCAGGCGCCCCCAAATAAGTAAAATCTTTAAAAACTAAAATAAAGTACCAGTAAAGACGCTGGACAGAAAAGACGTTCGTTCACATCACTGAGAATAAGAGAGCGGACCGGCTTCTGGAAGGCAGAAGGCAGATGTCATAACCCCGGGGTAGTACCACAGGAAGCCGCAGTCCAGAAGACGAACAGGCAGAGGCCGGATCCCGCCCGCTCTTCCCCGCGCAGCCCAAGGGGGCTCGAAACTTCAAGTCCGTCCGCAAGGCAGCAGTGAGCAGCTGAGGGGGACTCACTGCGAACAGCACAGCCAGAGCCCACAGCCCGCGTCATCCTCCCTCAGACCCACCGCAGACAGACAGACGAGGCTAACATAGAAAAGCCAAGTTGGGGAAGGGTTGGCTCCCCGTGTGCTGTGAGCCCCTCAGAACCAAGCCCTTCTTGGGTTCTGTCTTGGGGACGGTGCGCAGGAGCCGTGGATGAGGAGGGCAGACTGCCCGCTCCCTGTTCCTCGCCCACAAACCCTAAAAGGAAGGTGTCGCTTGACAGATACTAGCTTTGTGCTCGGCTCCCTCCGGGTGCTTCCCACTCAGGGGAAAGGTCTGCTGGAGAAAAATTCCCAAACGACAAGGTCAGAAAAGCCAGGCCAGCCATTTATCTTATAAATCAATGTGTTCATTCTTTCATCAGTACAGAGGGACCAATAAAGATCACGGGATCTTTGGGGAAAACCGGAGGACATATCCCCCCAAAAACCAAGATAAATCAAAGGCCAACCGAGCTCAGAGGTCACAACGAGGTGATTGAAAGCACAGAAGAGAATGTTTGAAGGTTCAAGTTAGCACCCTAAGGTTTCTGACAGATAATGCAGCCTAAAACAAGAACAGGCTCCCAGAGAGAAGGGCCCATAAGAGAAAACGAAAGGGATCTTGGAAATTAAAAACAAAAGTGAAAAGATTTAATAGCAAAAACACAGAATTCTTTTTTAATGGATTAAAAAAAACCCAAGTTCGATACTGGACGTCAACCTCCACCTGAGTGGAAATTAACAAGAATAGAAAAAAGGTACAGAAAAGGGAGAAACAGTAATATTTTCAAAACTTCTCAGGGTAAGGGGAAAACAGAAGTCTTCAGTCGGAAAGGATATACCAAGTGCCCAGAAGCAGGATAAGCAAAGTAGTACCTTCACAGAAGAGCACACGCGAGAAAGTTCGCAAACTGCACGGACAGAGAAATAAATGTGGTAACTTTCAAGGAGAAAAACCATGGCGTCCCAAAGGAATAAGAACCAGAATGAGGTCAGACTTCACACAGGAACTCCATGCCAGACGAACACACAGTAATACCTTAGAAATTCTGAGGGAAGCTTGGTTTGAACCTACAATTCTATACTCAACCAAGTTACTGAACACGTATACGCGGAAAATAAAGGCTCTTTCAAACATGCATGGCTCACAGCTTACCTTCCATATAATCTTAGGGGAAAGTTTTTGACTAAATAATCTAAATTCGCGGGGGTGCCTGGGTGGCTCAGTGGGTTCAAGCCTCTGCTTTCGGCTTGGGTCATGATCCCAGGGTCCTGGGATCGAGCCCCACGTGGGGTTCTCTGCTCATTGGGGAACCTGCTTCCCTTTCTCTCTCTGCCTGCCTCTTTGCCTACTTGTGATCTCTATCAAATAAATAAATAAAAATCTAAAAAATAATAATAAATAAATCTAAAAAAAATCTGAATTTTTTAAGAGGGCGGGGTGAGGCAGCGGGAGAGGGAGAGAGAGGGTCCTGAGTACGACCCATGCTCAGGGTAGAGCCCCATGTGGGGTCTGATGTCACCACCCTGAGATTAGGACCTCAGATCAAGAGTCCGACGTTTTTAACCAACTGAGCCACTCAGGTGCCCCAATAATCCAAATTTTTTCTTTAAGATTTTACCCATTTATTTGACAGACAGAACACAAGTAGGCAGAGAGGCAGGCAGAGGGAGAGGGAGAAACAGGCTCCCCGCTGAGCAGAGAGCCCGACGCGGGGCTTGATCCCAGGACCCTGAGATCATGATCTGAGCCGAAGGCAGAGGCTTAACCCATTGAGCCAGCCAGCTGGTGACGAACTGGAAACCAATGTTCATTTACAAGTTTGGAAATCCTAGGGCCCTTAAGAATTATGCTGAGTCTGGTCTGCCCGTGCTCTGTCAGAGGCACAACAAAGCCTGGACGACACCACGTCTGTTTACAACACGGTGCACTGAGTGTTTTAAGCCCACTGTTGAGACCTACTGCTCAGAAACAAAGGTTCCTTTCACCATCTGCGCCCGTTGATAATGCATCTGGTCACAGAGGAGCTCTGGCGGAGACGGACAGTGACACTTACGTTCTTTTGAGGCCCGTTAACACAGCATCGTCCTGTGAGCCATGGGCCAGGGAGTCAGTTTAACTTTCAAGTGTTACTATTTAAGACACACATTTCTTAAGGCTATTGCTGCTATAGACGGTTATTCCTCTGATGGATGTGGGCAAAGTAAATTGAAAATCTTGGTAGGCCTGGGTGGCTCAGTGGGTTAAGCCACTGCCTGTGGCTCAGGTCATGATCCTGGGGTCCTGGGATCGAGTCCCGCATCAGGCTCCTTGCTCGGCAGGGAGCCTGCTTCCTCCTCTCTCTCTGCCTGCCTCTCTGCCTGCTTGTGTGTACTCTCTCTCTCTGAAAAATAAATAAAATCTTTAAAAAAAAAAAAGAAAAGAAAATCTTTTGGAAAGGGGCAGATGGGTGGCTCAGTCAGTTAAGTGCCTGCCTTCAGCTCAGGTCATGATCCCAGGGTCCTGGGATCGAGCCCTACATCGGGCTCTCTGCTCAGCGGAGAGTCTGCTTCTCCCTGCTCATGCCTCCTCTCTCTCTCTCTCAAAAAGTACATAAATAGAATAAATATCTAAAAAAGAAAGAAAGAAAAGAAAACCTTTTGGAAAGGATCCACTGTTCTAGACGCATTAAGAACATCCATCACTCACAGGAAGGGGTCAAGAGATCATTATGAACAGGAGTTTGGAAGAAGCGGATTCCAGCCCTGTGGGTGACCGTGAGGCTTCGAGACTTCAGTGGGGACGGTCACTGCGGATGTGGAGGCAACAGCAAGAGAACGGGAAGCAGAAGCGGACGCGGAGCCTGAAGATGGGCCCGAGTGGCCGCGAGCTCATGATGGAACGTGAGCAGAGGAGCTGCTTCTCCTGCACGAGAGAGAACGTGGTTTCCTGAGATCGCATCTGCTCCTGGTGAAGATGCTGTGAAGACTCTTGAAACGACAACAAAGGACTTAGAATACGACGTGAACTTCGCTGGTAAAGCCGCAGCAGGGGTTCAGAGGACGGACTCCAGTCCAGAAGGAAGTTCCATGGTGGATAAAGCGCTATCGAACAGCATCCGGGGCCACAGAGAAACCGTCCCCGAAAGGAAGCGTCCGTCATGCAGCGAACGTCATGGTTTCGTATTTAAGCGTTGCCACGGCCACCCCAAGCTCCAGCAGCCACCAGCCCGCTCGGTCAGCAGCCGTCAGCGTCAAGACAGGACCCTCCACCCGCGAAAAGATGACAACCGGCTGAAAGCCGAGATGATGGTTAGTGTCCCTCAGCGATGAACTCTTTTAAATTAGGGTATGAACATTTTTTCAGACATATCCCATTACACACAGACGACAGTATAAACGTGACTTTCCTATGTACTGTAAGACAACAACAAAAAACCCGTTCATTCCCTTTATTGCGATCGTCACTTTGTGTGGGGTTTGGAACCAAACCTGCACTTCTCCGTATTTGTCTGAATTTTGTCTTTTGGGGACTGGCTTGTTTCCCTTAGCATCGTGTCCTCAGGGCTCATCCACATTGTAGCAAGTGTCAGACTCTCCTTCCTTTTTTTTTTTTTTTTTTAAAGATTTTATTTATTTATTTGACAGAGAGAGAGATCACAAGTAGGCAGAGAGGCAGGCAGAGAGAGAGGAGGAACAGGCTCCCCGCGGAGCAGAGAGCCCGATGCCGGGCTCCATCCCAGGACCCTGAGATCATGACCTGAGCTGAAGGCAGCGGCTTAACCCACGGAGCCACCCAGGCGCTCCCTTTCTTTCCTCTTTAAGGCAGAATCCTACTCCGTTGTAAGTCTATCTCGCGATCTGCATATCCACTCAGCTGTGGGTGGACATCTGGGTCGCTTTGACCCTTGGCTCATGGGAGTAAAGCTGCTGTGACCAGGGGTGTGCAGACAGCTCCTGGAGATCTTGCTTTCTTTTTCTGTGAACCCCAAAGTGACATTGCAGGATCATAGGATACTTTGTTTTAATTTTTTGAGGAACCGCCACGTTTTCTTCCCATGGTGGGTACACACCGTTTTACGTTCCCACCAGTGGGAACACACAACACAGCCAAATGAGGGACTCTGTGTTTGTAAATGGCTTAAAAACTTGCATGATCCCTAGCAAAAGTCAACGGACACGGAGGGTCTGAGAGAGTCAGGAGACCCAGACTGGGGTTACTGCTCCCCCTCTCCATGACCTTGCCAAACCTTTTACCTGGGGCCTCCCTTTCCGAGTCCATAAAGTAAAGGGCAGTGAGGCAGAGCTAAAAGGCCCACTCAACTTGCATATGCTTGCAGCTGGACAAGGATGTAAACCCACGTTGAAACTTCCGTGAGCATCTGACACAATGGGAAGGAAGGAGGAGTAAGGCCATGTCTCTTGAGAAGCCCTGGAGACAAGGGCGGCCAGGCTGTCCTTGGATTTCGACTGGACCGTTGACAGACCTGCGAGGGAGGTTCCAATCTCAAAGGTCCACCACTCAATGCACGCCATGAACATACTGGGAACAGCCAGCTGGATGTAGGAGCCCCATTCTGGAAACAGTCCCAAGTCCAACCTGGAGAGCAGGGAAGAAAGGAAACAGCTTTTACTGTGCAGCCGTCTCTGACGCCAGCAATTCCGTTTCACACACCTCCTCCTCCTCCAAACGGCCAGAGACTGCAACCACAATCGTCCAGAAAAATAATACATTTTGAAGATGTCAGACAAGACCAGAGTGCGAGATGCTGGGGACAGGGCTGACAACACTTAGTGAAACTAAGCTATGTATCCGCCCTCCCATCCGCACATTTCACGCCTGGGGATAAATGGTGGAGACCCTTTGACAGAGCTCTGTGAGAACACCTGTAGGCTGTGGGCTACTGGGGCATCGAGGAGATCATCGCTAAGAAGCCAGAGAAGCAGACTCTGATCCATGCGTATTACAGTTAAAAGCAGAACACCGGATCCATACGCGGCAATATGGCCAGATCTGAAAATAGACTGCTCACGGGCAACTAATGTAAAAACAGAACCTCCCAACTACATCAAGATTTAAAACTTCTGTACATCCAAGGACACAGTCACCAGAACAGAATCTGGCAGCCTGTGGAACAGGAAAAAATATTTGCAAATCATGTATCTGGTAAGGATATGCAGATATCAAGATAACCAGGATATACAGAAAAACGACAAAACAGTCCAACTAAAAAACGAGCAAAGGACTTGAACAGACACTTCTCCAAAGAAAATACACAAACAGCCAACAAGCACATGGAAGAATGTTCAACACCACTAATCATTTGGGAAATGCAGATCAAAATCGCAGTAAGATGGTATCTCACACCCATTAGAATGGCCTCTTTAAAAGAGAAACAGAAAATAACATGTCTTGGTGAGGATCAATTGTGACCCTTGTGCGCTACTGGGGGGAATCTAAAATGGGGCAGCTACTGTGGAAAGGTAGTGTGGCGGTTCCTCAAAAAATTAAAAATAGGGGCGCCTGGATAGCTCAGTGGATTAAAGCCTCTGCCTTCGGCTCAGGTCATGATCCCAGGGTCCTGGGATCGAGCCCACATCGGGCTCTCTGCTCAGCGGGAAGCCTGTTTCCTCCTCTCTCTCTCTCTCTCTGCTGCCTCTCTGCCTACTTGTGATCTCTGTCTATCAAATACATAAATAAAATCTTTAAAAACAAAAGGGAAGGCGGGTCTGACAGGTGCTGCGACAGGGATGAACCCCGAGGACACTCCGCTAAGACACAAAAAGACAAATACTGTATACGATTCCACTCCTGTGAGATATCTAGAGGAGTCAAACCAGAGACAGAAAACAGAACGGTGGAACGGTGGTTGCTCTGGGACGGAAGGAGGGGGAACAGGAGTTTCTCTTTAATGGGGACAGAGCTCCGGTTTTGTGGCATGAGAAAGTTCTGGAGATGGACGCTGGCGGTGGTGACCGTACAGCGTGAATGTGCGACTGAGCTTTCACACGACTTAACTACACCCTTCAAAGAAGATGGTAAATTTTAGGTTATGTGTGTTTCAGTACGACTTAAAACAACAAAATAGCGTGTTAAGTCAGAGAAGTCAACACACTTCCTCTGCAAAGGGCCAAATAGCAAATGTTTTCAACACTGCTGGCCAGATGGTCTGTGCCACTGTAGCAGCAAGCCACCGGCAACGCAAGTGATCAGGCGTGGCTGTGCGCCAGTCAAACTTGGGTTACAGAAACAAGCTGCGGCTGGATCGGGTCCATGGGGCTGTTTGCCAATCTCCGTAGCAAGTGAGAAAAAATTATGGGGGTGGGGGGGGGAGAAACCTGAACTATAACACTATTGGACAAATATAAACATATATGTGGGCCAAAAACAATAAAACCAATTTGCAGTTTTCAAAGGTGCAAATGAAGACATGTATGAAGACAGAGGGAGGAGGATGCGAATTACGAAATGGAGGGAGAGAAGGTCTAAAACGGAGAGGAGCCCTGTAAGACACGACACCTGTGCGCCCTGAATTTGAGTGTGAGAAACTCAGCGCTTGGGATCTAAGGTCCAGTATAAGAGAGGGAGAGAAGGGGGAGGGAAAGAAGGCATTGAGAAATACTGAGGAATTTTTTTACCCTAAGAACAAAGAAAGGCACCAAGAGCCATCTTGCCACCCGCCTTGTTGGGTTCCAAGAGAAGAGAGGGCCTAGGACCCCACCCCACCCCCAAATTTGGAGGTGAAGGCTTGAGGGGAAAACAACAAGAATGAACGGAGGGGACGCCTGGGTGGCTCAGTTGGTTGGGAAACTGCCTTCGGCTCAGGTCATGATCCTGGAGTCCCAGGATCGAGTCCCACATCAGGCTCCCTGCTTGGTGGGGAGTCTGCTTCTCCGTCTGACCTGCCCTCGTCCCACGCTCTCTCTCGCTCTCATTCTCTCTCTCAAGTAAATAAATAAATAAATAAAATCTTTATGGGGCGCCTGGGTGGCTCAGTGGGTTAAGCCTCTACCTTCGGCTCAGGTCATGGTCTCGGGGTCCTGGGATCGAGCCCCGCATCGGGCTCTCTGCTCAGCGGGGAGCCTGCTTCCCCTTCTCTCTCTGCCTGCCTCTCTGACTACTTGTGATCTCTCTGTCAAATAAATAAATCTTTAAAAAAAAAATAAATAAATAAATAAAATCTTTAAAAAAGAAAAAAAGAACAAATGGACGAAGATGGGGGAGGAACAGGCCTTAATTTCGTCTGGTCCCGGATTTCCACTAGATTGTGGTCAAACCATTAACACCCGCGAACTCAACCGCAGTTGGAAGACAAGAGCAGCAACGCTGGGAACAGAAAACCGACCGCCATCTGGAAGGTTCGGTGTGGGGAGAAGTGAATCCCAAGCGACACGTAGGAAGAGAGGCCACGGGGAGAGGGGCCGGCTCCCAGCCAGCAGTAGAGTGGGGAAGCACAAAATCAGAGTCTGCCTCACGGAGTGAAGTCACTCCCGAGGCTAAGTAGGGGTGGAATCCTCGTGGGGACAGTGTGGCCTCAGGACCCGCCGGGTCACAGGGTGGGGGTGTCTGGGTGCGGCAGAGCCCAGGCGTCGGAGCGGGGAAGCGGGCTGCAGAGACAGCGCACGGTGGGGGCTCTCAGCTCGGGGTTACCTTAAACCGTGATCCGCAGCACAGTCGGGCCACTGCTCTTCCAGCAGGGACCCCACAAGTGGCAGATCCGGGGAGGCCCCCAGCGAGAGGGCGCACAGCAGGAATCAAATGGGTTTGGAGACGCCAAATGGGGCCGAGTGTCAGAGACAAAAACGTTTGGTCACAGGCCGGGTGGGCACAGAGAGGCAGCCGAGACCAGGGAGACGGGAGTGACTGAGCACTTTGCGCCACGGGCGCACTGAGGAGCGGGGCCCCCGCACTCGGATCCTCCAGGCTGGAGATATGGAGGCCGCCATTTTCATTCCCGTCCTCCAAAGCGGTACGGAAAGCGATCTGGGAACAAAAGCGCCCAGAGCGAACCTGAGCGGATTGCTTAGCCTGGGCCCTGGCAAGGCTGGTGCAAGTCTGCCTCGGGCAAACACACTGGAAAAGCCCCGCAACACGTCCCTCCGCCAGAAGATCAGCAAGAACATCCGGCCATCAAATTTACGGATCAATGGGAATTGCGAAACTCCAGCGCTAAGGGAATACAGCGCATAGAACTCATGGTTTCCCCCCCATGATGCTTTAGTCTTTCAACTTTAATTTTTTCTTTCCTTTTCAACCAATTTCTTATTTGATCAACTTTTTAAAAATCTTTTTTGATGTTCATTTTTACAGTTACATTCTATCCTTTCGTTATGTAAGTTTTTCTTTCTTTACAATTTTGGGATGCAGCTTCTTCTAACAGACTAAAATATAGTCAAAATCTAATGTACGGCTTTGTTCTATTCATTTATCGGATCGTATTCGCTTTTGTTGTTTTTCTTCTTGTTTTTTTTGTTTTGTTTTGTTTTGTTAAAGGCTTTTAAAATTTTCATCTTTATAGTTATGTTCTATCTTTTCAGTGTATTTAATTTTATTTTTTACAATTCTTTACAATTTGGGGATCTAGTTTTCTAAAAAACAAACCAAAATACACACAAAATACACACAAAATCCAATGTATTGCTCTATTCTGCTCATCTGTCTAATTATATTCTCTTTTTTCTTTCTCCCCTGACCCCCAGTTTCAGGTATCTTCTGATTTGTTTAGCATATATTTCTCTGGGGTCATTGTTGCCATTTTGTATTTTGTTCTATCGTTCATCTATTCTTCTCTGGAGAGAATGACAAAATGGAGAAATATCAAAAGGTGACTATCAAAAAAGAGAACAAGAGGCGGTACTTACTGGCAGGCACCTAATCAATATGGACATAAGTTAAGCTGTTGGAACTAGAGTCAGGAATAATGATTATAAAGATATTAGCAGGGATTGAAAAAAGCATAGAAGACATTAGAGAATCCCTTTCTGGAGAAGTAAAAAAACTAAAATCTAACTGGTAGTGGGTATTGTGGAGGGCACGTATTGCATGGAGCGCTGGGTGTGGTGCATAAGCAATGAATTCTGGAACACTGAAAAGAAATTTAGAAAATAAATAAAAAATTTTTAAAAAGTGAAAAAGGTTGTCAATGAGATGCAATAAAAAAATGGAGGCTCTTGCTAGGATAAATGAGGCAGAAGAGAGAATTAGTGATATGGAAGACCAAAGGATGGGGAATAAAGAAGTGGAGAAAAAGAGCGATAAACAACAAGGGGAGAATTTGAGAGCTAAGTGATACCAAAAAGTGAAACAATATTAGAATAATTGGGATCCCAGAATAGGAAAGAAAAAGAGAGGGGCACAAGGTATACTGGAGCAAATTATAGTGGAGACTTCCCTAATGTGGGGAAGAAAACAGACATCAAAATCCAGGAGGCACTGAGAACCTCCCTCAAAATCATTAAAAATAGGTCAACACCCCAACATATAATAATGAAACTTACAAATCTCAAGAGACAAAGGGAAAATCCTGAAAGCAGCTCAGGACAAAAGATCTGTATCCTATAATGGTAGAAGTATTAGATTGGCAGCAGACCTATCCACGGAGACCTGGCAGGCCAGAAACAATGGACATGATATATTCAGGGTGCTGAGAAAAATATGCAGCCAAGAATACTTTACCCAGCTAGAATGTCATTCAAAATAGAAGGAGTGATAAAAAAAAATTCAGGACAAACTAAAAGAATTCATGTCACCAAACCAACCCTATAAGAAATATTAAAAGGGATCCTTTAAGCAAAAAGAGAGCACAAAAGTAACATAGACCAGAAAGGAACAGAGACAATACACAGTGACAGTCACCTTACAGGCAATACAATGGCACTAAATTCATATCTCTCAATATTTATCCTGAATGCAAATGGACTAAATGCCCCCAATCAGAAGACACAGGGTATCAGATTGGATAAAAAAGGCAAGACTCGGGGCACCTGAGTGGCTCAGTAGGTTAAAGCCTCTGCCTTCGGCTCAGGTCATGATCCCAGGGTCCTGGGATCAAGCCCCAAATCTGGCTCTCTGCTCAGCGGGGAGCCTGTTTCCCCCGCTCCCCGTGACCCCTGCATGTCTGCCTACTTGTGATCTCTATCTGTCAAATAAATAAATAAATAAAAATCTTTAAAAATTAAAAAAAAATTTTTAAAAAGGAAGACTCATTTATATGCTGTCTGCAAGAGACTCATTTTAGACCCAAAGATACCTTCAGACTGAAGGTGAGGAGGTAGAAAACCCTTTATCATGCTAATGGACATCAAAAGACAGCTGGGGTGGCAAGCCTTACATCAAACAAAATAAATTTTAAACCAAAGACTGTAATAAGAGATGAGGAAGGACACTATGTCATAATTATGAGGTCTATCCAACAAGAAGATCTAACATTGTAAATATTTATGCCCCTAGCATGGGAGCAGCCAATTATATAAGCTGATGAATAACAAAATTAAAGAAACAAATCAATAATAATACAATAATAGTAGGGGATTTTTAACACCCCCCTCTCTGCAATGGACAGATCATCTAAGCAGAAGATCAACAAGGAAATAAAGGCTTTAAATGACACACTGGACCAGATGGACATCACAGATCTATTAAGAACATGCCATCCCAAAGCAACAAAATACATATTAATCTCTAGTACACATGGAACGTTCTCCAGAATAGACCACATCCTGGGACAAATCAGGTCTCAACTGGTACCAAAAGACTGGGTTCATTCCCTGCATATTTTTGGACCATAATGCTTTGGGTTCATTCCCTGCATATTTTTGGACCATAATGCTTTGAAACTGAAACTCAATCACATGAGGAAAGTTGGAAAGAACCCAAACACATGGAGGCTAAAGACCATCCTACTAAAGAATGAATGGGTCAACCAGGAAATTAAAGAAGAATTTTTAAAATTCATGGAAAAAAATGAAAATGAAAACACAGCTGTTCAAAACCTTTGGTATGCAACAAAGGTGATCTTTTAAGAGGGAAGTATATAGCACTACAAGCGTTTCCCCAAAAAACAAGAAAGGTATCAGCTACACAACCTAAGCTTACACCTAAAGGAGCAAGAGAAAGAAAAACAAATAAAGCCTAAGCCTAGCAGGAGAAGAGAAATAATTAATATTAGAGCACAAATCAGTGAAATAGAAACCAACAGAAGAGTAGAACAGATCAGTAAAACTAAGAGCTGGTTCTTTGAAAGAATTAATAAGATTGATAAACCCCTGGCCAGACTTACCAAAATAAAAGAGAAAGGAGCCAAATAAATAAAATCATGATTTTTAAGAGGGGAGATCACAAACAACACTGAAGAAATCCAACAAATTAGATAATCTGGAAGAAATGGATCCATGGTAAACTACCAAAACTGAACCGGGAAGAAATAGAAAACCTGAACAGACCCATAACCAGCAAGGAAATTGAAGCAGTCTTCAACAATCTCCCAACAAACAAGAGCCCAGGGCCAGACGGCTTCCCAGGGGAATTCTGCCAAATGTTTAAAGAATTAATACCTATTCTTCTGAAGCTGTTTCAAAAAATCAAAATGGAAGGAAAACTTCCAAACTTTTTTTATGAGGCCAGCATTACCTTGATCCCCAAACCCAACAAAGACCCCATCAAAAAGGAGAATTACTGACCAATATCCCTGATGAACACGGATGCAAAAATTCTCACCACAATACTAGTCAATAGGATCCAACAGTACATTAAAAGGATTATTCTCCACAACCAAGTGGGATTTATTCCTGGGCTGCAATGTTGGTTTAACATCCACAAATCAATCAGTGTGATACGATACATTAATAAAGGAAAGAACAAGAACCATATGATACTCTCAGTAGATGCTGAAAAAGCATTTGACAAAGTACAGCATCCCTTCCTGATCAAAACTCTTCAAAGTGTAGGGATAGAGGGTACATATCTCAATATCATAAAAACCATATACAAAAACCCCACAGCAAATATCATTCTCAACGGGGAAAAACTGAGAGCTTTTCCCCTAAGGTCAGGAACACGGCAGGGCTGTCCACTATCACCACTGCTATTCAACCTAGCCTCAGCAGTCAGACAATAAAAAGAAATAAATCTGAATTGGCAAAGAAGAAGCCAAACTCTCACTCTTTACAGATGACACGATACTCTGTGTGGAAAACACAGAAGACTCCACCTCAAAATTGCTGGCACTCATACAGGAATTCAGCAAAGCGGAAGGATATATCAAATCAATGCACAGAAATTAGTTGCATTTCTATACACTAACATGAGACAGAAGAAAGAGAAATTAAGGAGTCACTCCCATTTACGATTGCACCCAAAACCATAAGATACCTAGGAAGAAACCTAACCAAAGAGGCAAGGGATATGTACACAGAAAACTACAGAACACTCACGAAATAAATTGAAGACACAAAGAAAGAGAAAAACATTCCATGCTTATGGATTGGAAGAACAAATATTGTTAAAATGTCTATGCTTCCCTGGAGCAATCTACACATTCAATGCAATCCCTAACAAAATATCATCAACTTTTTTCACAGAGCTGGAACAAATAATCCAAAAATTTGTATGGAACCAGAAAAGACCCCCAATAGCCAAAAGAATGTTGAAAAAGAAAACCAAAGCTGTTGGCATCACAATTCTGGACTTCAAGCTAGTAGAAAGCTGTCATCATCAAGACAGTATGGTACTTGCACAAAACAGACACATAGATCAGTGGAACAGAACAGAAAGTCCAGAAATGGACCCCCAACTCTATGGTCAACGAATCTTCAACAAAGCAGGAAAAAATATCCAATGGAAAAAGGACAGTGTCTTAAATAAATGCTGTTGGGAAAATTGGACCGCCACATGCAGAAGAATGGAACTAGACCATTCCCTTACATCACACATAAAAATAGACTCAAAATGAATGAAAAACCCAAATAGAAGAGAGGAATCCATCAAAATCCTATAGGAGAACATAGGCAGCAACCTCTGTGACCTCGGCTGCAGCAACTTCCTGCCAGACAGTCTCCAAAGGCAAGGGCAACAAAGGCAAAAATGAACTGTTGTGACTTCATCCAGATAAAAACGTTTTGCACAGCTTACTGAATGGCTACAAGATACATTTTTTTTTTTACAGATTTTATTTATTTATTTATTTGACAGAGAGAGATCACAAGTAGGCAGAGAGGCAGGAAGAGAGAGAGGAGGAAGCAGGCTCCCCGCTGAGCAGAGAGCCTGACACGGGGCTCGATCCAGGACCCCGGGACCATGACCCGAGCCGAAGGCAGAGGCCCAACCCACTGAGCCACCCAGGTGCCCTGAAACGTAATTTTCATGCAAGTATCCAGAGCCCCTTGCATGGGAACACCAAAACACCTACCCTCAGACTGCCAGTTACACGGGTCAGTTATGTGAAGTTGTAATGGTTATGCAATAAAAGCCAAAGAAAGCCCGTGGGACTACACCCCACTCAAAAGCTTCTATCCCGTAAAGGAGACCACCAACAAAATGCAAACCCAGCCTACTGAATGGGAGAGATTATCTGCAAATCGTGTATCTGGTAAAGAGCTCATCTCCAAAGAGATGAAGGACTCATCCAGCTCAACAGCAAAAGAACCGCAAACAACCTGATTAGAAACGGACAGAGGATCTGAAAAGAAATTTCTGCAAAGAAGACACACAAAGGGCCGACGAATGCTAGAAAAGATGCTCAACATCACTCATCCTCAGGGAAATGCAAATTAAAACCACAAGGAACTCCCACTGCACACCTGTGAGAGTCTGGGACAGGAAATGACAAGTGCTGGAGAAGATGGGAAATCCTTGTGAACGATGGGAGGGGATGCCAACTGGTCCAGCCACCTGGGAAAACAGTAGGAAGGATCCTCGAAAACTTAAAAACAGAACTACCATATAATCCCACAATCCCACTTCTGGGTTGTTTTCTCTTTTTTTTTTTTTTTTAAGATTTTATTTACTTATTTGACAGACAGGTCACAAGTAGGCAGAGAGACAGGCAGAGAGAGAGGAGGAAGCAGGCTCCCCGCCGAGCAGGGAGCCCGGTGTGGGGCTCGATCCCAGGACCCTGAGATCATGACCTGAGCTGAAGGCAGAGGCTTTAACCCACTGAGCCACCCAGGCGCCCCCCCATTCTGGGTATTTAACCAAAAAAACCAAAAACACCAACTCAAAAAGATATCTGCCCCTCTGCACCCCCATGTTCACTGCAGCATCATTGCTAAGCCAAGACAGGGAAACGACCCAAGTGTTCACTGATGGATACACGAATAAAGAAAATGTGGCTCATACCCACGTGTGCGAGCCCCGACGCATAGTATGACTCAGCCATAAGAAAGAAGGAAATCTTGCCTTTCCTAACGACATCGATGAACCCTGAGGGCATTACGCCAAGTGAAATAAGCCGGCCAAACACAAATGCTATAGAATCTCACTTACATGTGAAATTTGAACAAAGGAAAACGAAACTCATAGATACAGAAGGCAGACGGGATCATGAGAGACTGGGGGAGGGGGCTGGGGGACTAGGAGCTGGGTAAAGGCAGTCAAAGGGCATAAAGTTCCAGTGACGAAATATGTAAATGTGGGGATACAATGTACAGCAGAGTGACTACAGTTAATAATACTGTATTGCACATTTGAAAGTTACCAAATCTTGGAAGATTTCATCACGTGGAAAAAAGTCTTGTGTTTCGTGACAGATGTTAACTAAACTTACAACGGTGATTATTTTGCAATATATACACGTATCAAATTATTACATTATACACCTGTATGTCGATTATTGCAGCTCAGTAAAAAATAAATTAAAAGAAATTTTAAAGACAAGACACTGGGAAAGAAAGGTTTGGAAGCTGGAGGGTAGACCCCCCACCCCACTATGGGTCCGGTGGAGAAACTGAAAGTGTCCCTTCAAGTTCCCAATAATAACCCAGTATTAATATCTGTTCACAGCCAACAGCATGACCATGAGTTCAAGGTGTCTCAGGGCCACAGTGACCTATGGGGGAGGAGGGGTCAAGTTCATGCTCTCCAGGGGACATATTCACAGCCGGTCTATGAAGCTGCTCTGCTTTCTTGGCTCTTTCTGGAAGCCCCATGTAAACTCTGAAAGGACGCAGAAGAATCCCTTCACCTGAATTAGGTCACTCGACGACGTTCCTGTAAATACAAGGTCTCGGTCCACAGAGCGAGGTCATCCCAGCCACGAAGCCAAGCGGGAAACTTCGGCGGCCCCGCCCCCACCTCAGGGCACAGAGCCACCTGCAGCGGGGGCGGACCGGGAGGTCCCCCTCGCCGTCACCCCTTGGAAGGGTTTTTCCCGGTGCCCGACAGCCCGGATGCGCGGCAGGAGCGCGGCCCTCCCCACGGCGTCCCTAACGGAGCCCAGGCACAAGACCTGGGAGGAGCTGCCGGCTCGGCCCGCGGGCAGCCCCCGCAGCGCGAGCCCCGTCATTCGAACGACACGTCCAGGCTCTTTGCTGTGCGCCGGGCGGGGCCGTCGGTCCGTTTCCCCAGCGCCGTTCCTTCTGCGCCGCCTGGTCCCTGCGGTCCCCGCGGACGCCGCGAGACGCGCCCGGACGCCACCTTCCTTCCGCCCACGGCTCCACCCCGGGTCGACCCCGAGGACCAGCGGCCGCGGGAAAGGGCGGGCAGCGCGAGCGAGACGCGGGGCCCGCGCGGGGCAGGCCCGGGAGCGCCGGCAGCAGGCGCTGCGCCCGGGCCGGGCCGCCGTCGGGGCGCACGTCGGGCGGCAGCGCGTCCGCAGGCCCCGCAGGCAGACGCGCCAGCCGGGGGGCGGGCGGCGGGGGGCTCCGTGCTGGTGCGCTGGGGGCGGCCCGGCCCCGCCCCGCGCGCCCCGGGACCGCGCACCTGCACACGCGGTGGGGGGGGGGAGGGGGCGGGGCGCGCCCGGAGCACCCGGGACGCCCCCGCCAACCGTCGCGGTCCGCAGACCCCCGGGGGCTGGGGGCGGGGACCCCGAGGGGCCGCACACGGTGCGGGGAGCTGGAGGCCGCGTGGAGTCGGGGCGGGGGCGCGGGGCGAGGACGAGGGAGACTGGGGGTCGTGAGCGGGCAATGTGCGGAGGCGGGGCTGGAGACTCCGAATTCCACCCCGCGCACCTCCGGAGCCCGCGGCTGCGCCCTTGCGGTGACCCCTCCCTCTGCCTCGGGTTACGGGTGTGTCTGAGTGTGCCCCGGGGTGCGCCGCTCGCAGGCAGGCTGGGACCGGGAGCTGAGCCTCCCCACCCCGCATCCCGGGGGCTCCTACCGGACCAAGAGGGGCAGACACCGTGAGAAGTCCCTAGAAGGCCAGGGACTAGGTGTCCGGGGACCAAAGGAAGAGGGTGTGTATGAACTCGCTAACGAGCGGGGACAGGGGATGCTGCCGGGGCCCAACCTTCAGGGCCGCCTTTATCTTGGTCACCGCAAAAAAGATGATCCTCCAGGAAGCAGCAAGCATTTTAGGTGGAGATCCTTAAGCTGGCGCCGGGTACTTTTTACTCGTGGCAGCAAACTTCTGATCTGGTCCGCATCTGTTCTTCCAGGGCAAAGCCCAGGCCTAGCTCTTTGTATCCATCCAAGCACCCCGTGTGCTGCGCTGAGGGGTGGGCCCCACCCGGGAAGGCTGAGTCCAAGTTCTACGTGTCTGCTGCTTAATCCAAGGTCATTATTGAGGTCTCCTGCTCTGATTCCCCTGAGAGGAATGAGCAATGGCTTGGACTGTGACTGCTCTGAAAACTTCCCTAACTATTCTCCAAGGCCCCAGGGGAAGAAGGGAGCATTCCCTGAAACCGCACCCTTTTGAGACAGAACCACACAAAACTTCCTGGATACACCATGCTGGCCACCAAAGCTGGGGGGCCTGCCTTTTTTTGAAGATTTTATTTGACAGGGAGCCCAAGTGGGGGGAGTGGCTGGCAGAGGGAGTGAGAGAAGCAGGTTCCCTGCTCAGCCCGATTAAGGATGTAGGGTTTGGTCCCAGGACCCTGGGATCACGACCTGAGCCAAAAGCAGACACTTAACCAACTGAGCCACCCTGGTGCCCAGCTGGGGGACCTTCTTAAAGACAAAGACCCAAACGGAAGATGAATGGGGCCCGCCCAGGACCCAGCCTCCCCTCTCCTAGACACCCCTCTTCATTTCTTCTACCTTCCAATTTAACAATCCCCTCCCGCCCCTCTTCTATCAACATGGAAAGGGTCTGACTTCTTTGCCTGAATGAGCTCTTCAAACCCTGTATTCAAATTTTAAACAAATTTTAATTCAACAAGTTTAACAAATTTGAAACAAATTCAAAATTAAAACAGATTTAAGACAGGAAGCTGGCTCATCAATGCCCTCTGACTCCTTTCTGCTTAATCTACGTCTTCTCCCCGTCTGGTTTCTCAAGCGACGCCACGGCTCATAGCGCCTGTGATCTGGATATTAACGGATGCCATTGGCCCGTTGCATAATCACGGAAGGCACGAGGAAAATATAGTGCAAAATATTTTTTTAAATGACTCAAGACAGTAGGAAACCTGAAGCACAGGGGTTTTAACTAAAGAAACGTTCAGCATAACAAGTAGCCGGCAAAGCCGGACCTGAATGCAGTCAAGTACACAGTGGTCCTTGGTTAAGACAATGGCACATGAACTGAATCGTCCCTCTGAACTTTCCGACACTGTCTTGGACAGGAACATAATTTGTACCTTAGTTCCTTTTCTTCATGAGAAAACGTAACTCGGAACTTGTAATTCTTGAAGCCCGCGAGCCCAGTTGAAACTAACTTAAAACAAATTCCCACTGTGGGGTCTATGAATTATTTGTCAGCTCAGAAGTATCACTTGTCCTGACTCTCTCTCTCTCTTTTGCCTATCACTCAACTCTGACATACACTCTCACTAAAATCCCTATGATCAAGACCAAAACGACCCCCAGGAGCAGAAGCCCCCGCCACAGCACCAAATGTTTCCCAGTCAAGTCAGTCGTGTCCCTTGGCTGGGCCTGAACATCTTCTTGGCGCCTGTGCTGGTCCAACCCGGTCTTCTGTTTTCTCCTCACATCTCCCATTGAAATTCCTCCACGGTTCCTGGGGCCCCCTGAAGGGAAAAAGGAACTTAGTCAGCAGTCCAAAAGGATTTTTTTTTTCCCTAGGTATAAAAGATGCCATATAGGGGGGCCTGGGTGGCTCAGTGGGATAAGCCTCTGCCTTCAGCTCAGGTCATGATCTCAGGGTCCTGGGATCGAGTCCCACATTGGGCTCAGCAGGGAGCCTGCTTCCCCCTCTCCCTCTGCCTGCCTCTCTGCCTCCTTGTGATCTCTATCAAATAAATAAATAAAATCTTTAAAAATATATATATATACGTGTTACTCATCAGAGGAAAGTTTATTCAGGAAGCGGTTGCTACCTTGGATACATAGAAGAAGTTCCATTTCAGAGTTCCCTTCCGCCTGTTCACTCACAAACTCTGGCTGGATCCTACGGTGGTCGGCCTGGGTCTTCTAGGGAGCTCGCCCCCCACCCCACAGGAACTAGAGAAATACGGGGCCTCTCGAAGTGAAGGTTCATAGGGGAAGTTTTCAGGGGGCCAACACTCGTCTAATGAGCAGTCCCGAAGGAGAACAAGGCCAACGGAGGAGAAAATAACCAAAGAAAGAACCCAAGGGCATCCCCAGGACTGAAGAGACGTGGATCGAGTCAGAAAGTCTACTGAGCATCCCTCGGGACAGTGACAGATGTATGTCGTCTTCCCACGCTTCCCGAGGGAAAAATAAAGGCAGTTAACCTAACGGAACGAGAATAAGATGGGCATCAGACCTCCCAGTAAGCAGAGTGGGTATTAGTTGTGAGAGAAAGGAATTTCAGAGTAACACCAGCTCTCACTCTCACAAAATGCTTTCTCCTGGGGTGGGGGGGGGGCGGCTTCTCCCTCTCCCTTGGCCCCTCCCCCCTCCTCACGCTCTCTCTCAAATAAATAATCTTTTTTTAAAAATGTGCTTTCTCCACATCGGGCATCGTTCTCAGCCCTTCACATGTACGAAGCTCACTTGCCTCTCAGGACAGCAGCATGAGGTACTAGGAAGTATCAGTACCTGCCTTTCTAAATGGCAGACAGGAGAAAACTGGGACCAACCATCCTCGGAAGACAATTACAAAAGCTGGACAAGGTAAGTGAAAAGTATCACCCTGAAGGGGTCAAGAGTGCTTACCAAGGTAATAAAAAGTCATCAGGGCAAGATCTAGGGGAAGCCGGAGACCCAGAGCTGGGAGCCAGCCTTTGGAGCCTCTTTGGACCTAGAGTTCTCCATCGGGACGGACCAATGCTTTCGGGAGTTCAGTCCCTACCCAGGTAAACCCCTCTGACTTCAGGTTGGACCTCAAGGGCTGGATCCAAGAATTAAGGACGGACCAGAAGCCAACCAGCCCTCACCCCAGTTGCCGCCAAGCTGGATGGGCCAGGAGTCTGGGTTGTTGAAATCGCCCTACACGGCTGGTAACCCTAAGAGTTTGACAGAACCAAAGGAAAATCCTCTCTGAAGACAAGTATCGTCGTCGGCCTCCAATTACTTCTACCCGCAGTGTTCAAATGCAAGATCTGGAACCAGGCACACGGGGGACCGGACGGAATGAATGAAAACTAGTGGGAGCTGTAATTCAGCCAGCGGGTGGGCTCAAAGGGGTTTGGTCAGAAAGCAGCAAGGAACAAGTCTGAGTCCATGACTCACTGCCCGAGGAACTGGGAATGGGGGGGGTTACTAATGGGACAGAAGGAAAACGATACCCACAGTTGCACCCTGCTCCCCTGAAATGATAGTTAAAAACAGCAATCTGGGGGTGCCTGGTTGGCTCAGTGGGTTAAGCCTCTGCCTTCGGCTTGGGTCATGATCTTGGGGTCCTGAGATCAAGCCCCGCATCGGGCTCTCTGCTCAGCGGGGAGCCTGTTTCCCTCCCTCTCTCTGCCTGTCTCTCTGCCTACTTGTGATCTCTGTCTGTCAAATAAATAAATAAATAAATAAATAAATAAATAAATCTTTAAAAAACAGCAACAACAACAATCTGTTTAAAGCCCACCTATGTGTTGGCCTGGGGAATGGGGGAACCCCACGAACATAAACTTACTCATGTCAGTCTCCAAGATAAGGGTCCCAACGCAGGATCAAGCATTACAAATGCCTGTGAGAGGCTTACATCCAAGGCATGGATGACCAGCAGCCTCGAACCATCTAGAGCAGTGTATAATACCCAGAATGCAAAGCAGACAAAATTCCAAGTCTGTTGACCTCAAACTGGTGTGACTTTATCATTTGTTTCTGAAGCTTTACTGCCCGATCTCAGGGGGCGCTCACCGCAGCCAATCTGTTTGTGTCCCATGGACCGCCCCTCCAGGACCATCGGCAGAGGGACCTGTTCCCAGAGCCGAGGCAGTTTTCCATACCTGGGTCCTGGCGGGCAGCTGCACGCTCATCCTGGACCGTGTTCAGTCTCAAATTGGCATGGATCTTAGCCTAGAAGGTGAAACTCGAAGTAAATTCACGAGGCTTTATTTACCATAGTGTTAGGAAATCGTTTGACTTGACCACTCGGCTTAGGAAAAACCAAGCCATTTTCTTTAACTGGCATGTGATTGGAAGTTCTCCAGTTTACAAGTACGGAATCGTCTTTCGGAATGATTGACATGGGGTCTCGGTGAGGGAAGGACCGATGGAAAAGCACAACATTAAGGGGAAGGCAGGCCCCGGGATCATAAAATTCCTTTCTTTCTTTCTTTCCCTTCCCTTTATCTACTATCTATTTCAGACCCACACTGACCCTAGCAAGTTGGAGAGACAGATACACGCAGGTATCCTCGTGAAATATTTGGGGATCATAAAAGACAGTATCAGGATGAATTTGCTGGCATCCCACCGTCTCTCCAGTTCCAGATCTTGTCCTGAAATTGGTTTTCCGGGCACAAGGCTGGTAGCTTACTATGGGACACAAGGAAGAAAGGAGCCCCTATTTTTTAAGTCTAAAACAAAGGGGAATGGATAAACGATAAGAACCAGGGTCATCTGGCCCTTCGCATCCGAACTAAATGCAGCTGAAACGACACAGCAGCATTGGTGATAAAAGGGGAAACACCCTTCCGAGATGAGAGAGACAGAGCGCCTGAGCTGATTTTGTTTTCCAGGACAGGAATTTTTACCCGGCCAGCAACGAGCAGTTACCTCTTCACAAGCTTTTTTCCAATCTAGCCAAGCAATAAAGCCGAGAAAACACAGAGATTGTGTGATGGAACAAATGATGATCCCCAACCACAGACCTAGAAGTGAAAACAGGTAACAGAGGTTAATTCCGTGGAAAACCAGGCGTCCCTGGGGAGGAAGCTGGTCCCCTGTCACTTCTGAGAATCTGCTTTCATGACCCCAGGGTGGAACCCACAGTGAGCCACAGACCTCGCACGTGCTCTCTCCTTTGGTTTCCAGAAGGTTCTGGGAGGCCCAGGGCAAGTCACTGCCCAGGCCTGCTGGATCTCAGAACTGACATCCAAAGCCTTTTTTGGTCTTTGGGAGTCTAACTATTCACCAGTTATAAGGAGATGAGATTCCCAGGACAAACTATTTCCTACTTCCAAACCGCTATGTTCTATTTTCCTCAGCTAACGTGTTCGAAAGGCAGAAGACAACATCTGCCTTGTACGTTCTCTCCCTTGGCACTTCCTGCGGGCCCCCACTGGCTCCGGGCACAGACTTCCAGCTCCCAGGACAGGGTTGTCTGCAAAGAGCGAGGACCACACCAGAGGAGAGGCTGAGTGGGAATGGAAAACGGGAAGGGCCACGTGTTTCCCAAGGTCCTATCACACTCCACCTAGAAAACCCACACCGGACACAGAAGGACGCCCCAAGCAAGGAGGGTTTCTTTGGTCAACAGTGAGACAGTGAATATACCAACAGGCACCTGTCAGACCGTGGGCAAAAACAGAACACGGATCCATAGCCTTACAGCAACCCATCACTCTGCCTGCCTCTGCGTCTCTGCCAAAGAATAAATGGCCTCTGCTTTTCGCATCGGGTTGGTCTTTATTTCCACAGCCCATCATGGAGGCCCCCCGAGACCTGGCCTACGTGACCAAACATCAGGGACGCTAACGTCCAACCCCACGTGGGACCTGCAGAGGCCCCTTGTGCCTTTCTGCTCGTGGCGCGTGCAGTCCAAGGGTCGTGGTAAGTTGGGGGCCAGGTCCACACCCCAGTCTCTCTACCGTGACTGCCTTGGCCGTACCTTCATTGGTTTGGTGCCCGGGTACCATTGCTTCCCATGTGTTTGACATCCTTGGTGGAACCGGGGTTCCTCTTCATCCCTTTTGCTGTGCTTTGTGCTCTTTTTTTTTGCAGTGCTGGGTCAAGTGTTGTCACAGAAGGAGAATTAGAGGCCAGGACATGGCCTGTTACATGCGCCCATCCCCTAGACCTGAGAGTTTATGGTTTTCACCCAATGGGCGCCCATTTGCACCAACTCTTGCTACGGGTTACCACAAAAACCAGACAAGTTCTCCTGTTGCAGTTTCGGGTCCTGAGACCTTGGCTTTGATCCAGAGCATTCTTCTGTGGTTTTCCGCCCGCCCGTGCCGCCTGCAGTTCCGGAGTCCGAGAAAGTGTTGATGTGTCCCCACGGCCGCCCTTTCGTCTCCTTACGTCCGTGAGAAAGTGAAAACTGAAATCCGAGCCCTCATATGAAAACAGAACCTGATACGATAAATAGCCCTTTTGCCAAACGACAACACCTGGCAGAACATTTGGAAAGGACTTTGGGACAAAAATGAGACGAGACCCAAAGTAAACGAGGCGCCCAGCAGAGAGACAGCTGGGGGGCCCAACCCCCACCCTCCCCACCCCCAGGCCAGACACCTACTACAAAGACGCTGGTAGACACCGCAAAGACAAGGATGCTAAGAAAGTTAAAGCAGGGCGCCTGGGTGGCTCAGTGGGTTAACCATCTGCCTTCGGCTCAGGTCATGATCTCAGGGTCCTGGGATGGAGCCCCGCATCGGGCTCTCTGCTCAGCAGGGAGCCTGCTTCCTCCTCTCTCTCTCTGCCTGCCTCTCTGCCTACTTGTAATCTCTGCCTGTCAAATAAATTAAAAAAAAAAGAAAGATAAACCAAGGCAAGGCAGAGTCTCTCATTTCGGATCAGCGAGACTCCTCAAGGAAGCCAAAAGCGCTCGTTAGACCCTCCAGGGGAATTGACTGTAAATATAGGCGGTCATTCTCATCGATGCTCGGCGGACACCTGCCACCCTTGCCCGCCTTCAGCCTCAGCCTCCACGAACCACACAGGTGGCATTCCAAATACGCCGCAGGGTTCCCCAATCTCCCAGTCTTTCACTGGGACCCTTGAACCCTCGACTAAGAGACACACCTTCCTGCTCTGTGATTACGAGCAGAACGTCACAGGCAGAGACTGACTTTGCAGACAGAATTATGGTTATCAAAGGCACAGCGGAGGCAACTAGGTCTAGAGGTTCCAGATGACTCTATTTTTTTTTTTAAGATTTTATTTATTTATTTGACAGAGAGAGCTCATGGGTAGACACAGAGGCAGGCGGCGGGTGGGGGTGGGGGTGGGGGAGAAGGCTCCCCGCTGAGCAGAGCGCCCGACGTGGGGCTGGATCCCAGGACCCTGGGATCACGCCCTGAGCTGAAGGCAAAGGCTTTAACCACTGAGCCACCCAGGCGCCCCATCGGACGACTCTTGTATTCATAATCTCGCCTCCTCTATTGGGTTGGATGGTGGGTTCCAGACAAGGAACTTGACCCTGTACCTGATACTCCACAGCCTTGATATTCTCCTGACAGAGCCAAGTATTTGCAGCAAGACGCATAAAAGTTCAGATCGCTCCTACCAAATGCTCCCTAACCTTCCTCAGCATCCTTTCAAGGCCAACAAAGGGAATCAAATCCAGAGCTGAGAGTCTTAGCCAGAGGTCTCCTCATTCCCCGGATGGGCCCTTGTAGCTGCCACTAAAAAATAAAAATAAAGGGACGCCTGAGTGGCTCAGTTGGTTAAGCGGCTGCCTTCGGCTCAGGTCATGATCCCAGCGTCCTGGGATTGAGTCCCCCATCGGGCTCCTTGCTCGGCAGGGAGCCTGCTTCCTCCTCTCTCTCTCTGCCTGCCTCTCTGTCTGCCTGTGCTCGCTCTCTCTAATAAATAAATAAATAAATAATAAAAAATAAAACTAAAAAATAAAAATTGGGGCCCCTGGGTGGCTCTGTTGGTTATGCGACTGCCTTCGGCTCAGGTCGTGGTCTCAGGGTCCTGGGATCTAGTCCCACATCCGGCTCTCTGCGCAGCGGGAAGCCTGCTTCCTCCTCTCTCTCTGCCTGCCTCTCTGCCTACTTGTGATCTCTCTCTGTCAAATAGATAGATAAACAAAATCTAAAAAAAAAAAATCAAACGAATGAGGCTATCAATGTACGCAAGACCTCAGGGCCATCAACAAAATTGTGATCCCTCACTTGCCGCTAATACTTAACCCAGTACCATCCTGACATCAATTCTGCCTGAAGCCACTTGCTACAAGGCGGGTCTTTGGTCTGCCTTGTACAGCTGCCTCTACACCGGGACAGCCAACAACTCTGGGCTTGCGCTGCGGAGGACGACAATGGGTCTGTGAAGTCAGGCCCCCTCCTATTTTTCTCAGTTCCTCCATCAAGAGCCGTCAACATCTAAATTTCCCTTGTGATTCCGATCTCCTACATTTAGCACCAGAGCTCCTGCCTTGTGCAGAAAATGAGGAAGCCTGCCTTACAAATCCTGTTCTCTGGTTCGTAGCCCTGGCACAAAAGGGACCTCGTTTCAAAACCAAAATCACGATTTTGCCAGAACACAGCTCATTTAGGGTCTGACCTCAGTCAGGGATTTCTAGGCTTAGCTGGATATTGTAGACGACGGGCGTCAAATTTCCTTGAGATTGCAATCCGTCTTTATGAACTGACGAAGTCCACAGGGACAGACCCTCTGCTCAGGAGGCCCCAGGTTTCTGGAATCTGACGAAGGCTCCTCAACTGCCTCCTTCAAGCCCAGGCATCCCTAACTACCCAAAACCCCATTTTGTCCTTCTGCGCCTGAGCCATCTGGATGAGCCCCTGGGGTTTTAACTCAACCTCTCAGGTCAGGCAACAGGTTCTCTATGCATCAAAAATTCTGATGAGCGAGTTCTAGGCTCCCCCCAACCCCCACCCCAGATCCCACTGCTGGGAACACACAGCATTCTTCAGCCAGGGGATTAACTGGATTAACCGCTTAGAAGATTCTGTTGCTGCCAGTCCCTTCCTCTCCCGCTACTGTTCACCCCAACAGCCTGAGAGCCCTGTCACTCTCCGAAACTCCCAGAAGAAGGGGAGCCTGGTGGCTGTCTTCCCCGTGCCAGGGAACTCTCCGTACCTCACTCAGCTGTATCCCAGAGCCCTCTTGACGACTCTGACCTAAGGTTATTCGCTCGTGAGCCGTGCCTTAGCTCGGGAGCTGGGGGTTATCGGCCAGGAGGTAGTCCTAGTGTGAGCTCTCCTTCGGACCACGGTCCTCCCCCTGCAATCAGCCGGGGCGGCGGACCCCGCTGTGCTTCCTAAAGCACGTCAGCCACCAGAGACCAGAGAGGGAACATCTGTGCTGACCGCAGACTCACGCCTTTGGAAAAGCAGCCCCTGGTTTGGGGGTGCTCGGGAAACAGAGCGGGTTGCTCTCTTCTGCTGGAGCCCCCATCACAGATGGACAGCAAATTAAGGAACTTTTTTTTAAAGATTTATTTATTTGAGAGAGAGAGAAACACGAGCAGGAGGGACAGAGGGAGAGGGAAAGAGAAGACCAAGCGGACTCCGCGTTGAGCGCACAGCCAGACGTGGGGCTCGATCTCACAACCCTGAGAACAGGAACCAAGACCAGGCGTCGGGAGCTTAAGCAACCGTACCACCGAGGAGCCACGACGAGCTTTTAAATACACTCGTATTTCCCAGATGGGAGGCTGCTCTAAAGGCTGTGGATCCGGTCAGACAAGAAAATATGGGCGCCGAAGGAGACGCTCCCATATCATTGATGCCAAAAAAGCGGCTTTAACCAGGTTCTGGTCCTATCTGAGGCCCCAAAAGATCAGTCTCTGGAGGATTCAAAGAGGCCATCATAAAACATCAACATTACGAGGTGCCTGGGTGGCTCAGTCAGTTAGGCGTCTGCCATCAGCTCAGGTCATGATCCTGGGGTCCTGGGGTCAAGTCCCGCATCGGGCTCCCTGCTCAGTGGGGAGCCTGCTTCTCCCTCTCCCTTTGCGTGCTGCTCCCTCTGCTTATGCTAGCCTCTCTCTGTCGAATAGGTAAATAAAAATCTTAAAAAAAAATAAATGAAATAAATTACTAAAAGGATGCTCTTTTTAGGATAGACTGAAGCATGTCCTTGCTGAAAAGCCCCAGCCCCCACCATCACTAAAAAGATGCTTGATTTTTTTGTTTCCAGCCTGAGACATTCCCAGTTTTTTATCAAGTGACTGAGACACACCCACCATGGGAACCATAGCAAAGAACTCTAAGATTCTGCCCCTCACTCAAAAACGATCCTGTCCTCACCCGCCGTGGGTGGGAAAAGTCCTAGAAAAGGAGAAAGGACCAACGTCCTCCTTGAACTGAAATTAGCAAAACTTTGAGCAACCCTTCAGCTCCCTTGACCAAAGGTACTCCCTATAGTCTTTGCACACCGTATACAACAGACAGTCACCACCCGCAGGGACACATTAGCTGCCCCTATGAATCTGGAACTGGAAGGCCTGTCTCTAGGGATTTCAGCCAACACCAGACTGACCAGACTGACCGGCTACCTGCCAAGTCTCACCAGGGTCCTACCGCCAACGGCTTAAGCCTGCCTTTCCCACACCATCTTCCTAAATAACTTCTTCACCATCTTTAGCCAGGAGCTTTCATCTACTGGAAGAGACAGCAGAGGGAAACTGCTCCTGAACCTTGTTGGAAGGGACCCTATCAGGGGTTCTGAGGCTGGCTGGCTGCATTTTTCTCCCAAGTCTGGAATGTTTCCGTGCAGCCCCTCTCCTAGGGGATGACCGCCATGATGGACACCATCAAGGGGCTCGAGAAGGTCTTGCAATACAGTGGACTGTGAGACTTCATAACCCCAGGTGGTAAAGATCTGGTTCTCCAGCCTTCCCTGAGTTCCCTGAGTCTCTAGTTTTCCCTGAAAAGAGACTGAGACGCTGAATACAAAGGCAGCGACCACACCATGTATCAGAGAATGAGGACCCCCCCACCTGTAGCACCATACCCAGCAAACCCCCCATCTACGATAAGCACCCCAAAAGCGAGCCTGCTACCCATCAGACCACGGGAGGCCAGACTTCTATCTCCAGGATGACTGCACTGAGCTCAACGATAACTTCCGTAACAGCTGACCCCAAATGGCCAGGACGCCATCAATAACTGAAAGCGTCATTTTTGTGCTTACTTCCAGCTCAGGACCAAGCAGAGAAAACCAAAGCTGCACCCCGCCTGATCAGCCACACAGGACCCCCCACTTCAGTTAGCCTACCTCTTTCCCAGGCCACTGGCGTCCATCAGGGTCCACCTGACGCTTTCCCGTTCTCCACCATGAAGCTCTCCCACTCCTCGGCCTGCCTTGCGGTCTCTGCTAAAACTCTAGTGATGGTGGTCAAGTCTCCTGCTGGGGCAAGCTCAGAATAAACAGTCTTTGCTTTTCCCATTTGGCTGGTTTCGGTTTATCTCCACAGCCTTCGAGATCTCGATAAGGGCGAGGTGGCTGGACGGGGTTTACAGGTTGGGGTGGCCAGACTCGGTGCATGGTTTACGGACCTGCTCCTTGATACAAGCAGTCACACCCATGTCACGTGTTTCAGGAGTGATCAGCCCAATATTTAGAAGAGTAAAGTTGATAGCCACCTGCCATTCCTATAATGGACTAATAAAAGCAAATACAGGGGCACCTGGGTGGCTCAGTGGGTTAAGCCTCTGCCTTTGGCTCAGGTCATGATCTCAGGGTCCTGGGATCGAGCCCCACATCGGGCTCTCTGCTCAGCGGGAAGCCTGCTTCCTTCTCTCTCTCTGCCTGCCTCTCTGCCTACTTGTGATCTCTGTCAAATAAATAAACACAATCTTAAAAAAAAAAAAAAAAGCAAATACACACACACACTTTCTCATTCAAATCCAGTGTTCTGGATCCATAAAAACTACCAGCTTACTCTAATCACTCTAAATAGAAAATAACCAGGTACCTCTACCTGTAATTTGAAAGTGATGGATTACATTTCCAGGAAATTCATTATATACCATTTACAAGATTTATTGGATTCAACATAGGAATCCCAAAACACGGTGCGTGTCAGAATCCCCTAGGAATGTGTGTGTATTTGAAAAGCGTCCCCAGGAGATCAAGATGGGGACTTCCTGATTTTCGGGAAGGAGCTGCCCATGAGGGTATTAAGGGTAACTGGTGTGATGCTCGCCATTGCATATCCTACCAATGGAGACACAGCATTTGAAATTCGAGTTAGTTTTATACTTTTTTTTCTGGAAGAGGTGAGTGGCAGGGACGGACTGCAGTCTCCTCACAGAGCCCTCACCTGCCCAGAGTTCCCAACATTTCTTAAATTGAGATATAACGGACATATCAATTAGTTTCGAGCGTGAGACATCATGATTCAATATTCGTATATATCGCGGACCCATCACAATAAATCTCAGTACCTTTCCCCGCACGTAGTTACAAAGTTCTTTTTCTGAGGATGAGAACTTTTGAGAGCTCCCTCTGCAACCTTCAAAAGTGCAATACAGTATTACTAACTATAGTCACCATGTGACACATTCCAGCACCAGGACGAACTGGAATTTTCCACAGCACTTCCCTTCAGCGATTCTTAACTTCCTCGACTCTGCACGTATTAGGTAGGATTTTGTCAAATGAGCAATGGGCCTCGTCCAGCACTGGGAACACAGGTAGATCTGTTTTTATTTCTTTTTTAAATTCATTTTCTTATTTTTTATTTTTTTAGATCCGTATTTTTAAGTAGATTCTTCCAATATTTCCCTTAGATTTGCCACCTGCAAATCCAAAATACAAGTAATGCCAGAAACTCAGCTAAACCTTTTTCTGCGCCACGATGAAAAGTCCAGTGAACTTTGCGTTGGCAACTCCCATCTTGGAACATCTCCCCTATTTTTTATTAAAATATTACTGACCTTGAGAACAACGAGCAGCGTAATGGGATGGGGAGGTCATTCGAGATATCGGAATGACTTCTCACCACTCAGGGCCTGCCAAGTACTGATGGGTCAATAAGTTTCTCACTACTTCACCCAAAGATAATGTGTCCGGATTTTAACAGAATCTTCTACAAACTGCCAATATATTCCAAATTATTATTTTAGAAATCAAAGCTGAGCAGTTTTCTGTTTCTGTACTCTTTGAAAGGTCAGCTCTGGTCATTCCAGACCCCGTGGACTAAGTTCTTTCCTCCACAGGTGGGAAGGTGATAGAGGCCCCTGCCTTCCGTGATGTTCACACACATCACACCCATGCCCTTCGGGGGGTGCCCGGAAGATGGAAGGTGCAGAATGGCCACAGAGGTGACCTCCAGAGCACAGCTCCAGGTCCTGCGTGGGCGAAGCCACAGCGGGCACGATCTAGAATTGTATACACCCCCCATACCACGTCTGTTGTCAGAAGTTCTGTTAATAGTCACAGCAGGGGGCGCCTGGGTGGCTCAGTGGGTTAAGCCACTGCCTTCGGCTCAGGTCATGATCTCGGGGTCCTGGGATCGAGTCCCGCGTCGGTCTCTCTGCTCAGCAGGGAGCCTGCTTCCCTCCCTCTCTCTCTCTGCCTGCCTCTCTATCTACTTGTGATCTGTCAAATAAATAAATAAAATCTTAAAAAAAAAAAAAAAGAGTCACAGCAGGGCCGATCCCTGGCTTCTCCTGCCTCACGCCACACACTCCAATAGGGCCAGTTTATAATGGCTTCAACTCACCCCCAGGGTCCCACCATAAAAGGGCTGTCACCAAAGGAGAGAACTGAGGCCACCAAAGGTACACTTCTGAATGCTTTTTCAGCCCTCCTGCCATCACCAGCTTGGAAGAAGTGAGAACTTGATGACATAGGACAGGGAGAGGAGGCAGAAAGGTCACCCGGCTCCACTCAAGTATGTCAGTGTGGAAAAGGGCCCAGCGGAGCAAGAGGGGCATGAGCTTCCAAAGCCAAGTCTCCCAAAAAAGCCTACACGTTCCAGCGGTCATTTCCGGGGCCCGTGAGTGAGACACCCGCCTGCCCGTGGTGAAGGCTTACCAACCACTCCCATTCTGGCTGCGAACATCAGCGAAATCCCGATGGGGAGACCAATGACGTAATACCCAATGGTGTTGACAACGGCCCCGGCCTTCTGGTTACCGCTCCCCCGCAGAACTCCTCCACCTGTACACTGCGGAAACCGTCCGTCCGTGAGACCGCGCCCCAGAGTCTTCGGAAAGACTAGCCTTCCCCGAGCACGTCCCGTCCCCAAAAGACTCGGACTTAAAAATCCATCATCACGGACCAGTGTCTTTGTCAAGCGGATATGCTAAAAATATTCAGGATCACCTACCTGCCCCCCACCCCTGCTGCTCTTTTCTGCTTAAATTTACCACCAACAGAAGGAACATTTAGATCATAAAGTTGCTTAAAGGGAGTATCGCAGGACGTGGGTAGCTTAGTTGGTTAAGCGTCTGCCTTTGGCTCAGGGCAAGATCCCAGGGTCCTGGGATCGAGTCCCTCATCGGGCTCTCTGCTCCGCGGGGAGTCTACTCTCTTTCTCTCTGCCACTGCCCACCCCCCACTGGTGAGCTCACTCTCTCAAATATAAATAAGTAAAATCTTTAAAAAAATAAAGGGAATATTGCAGAATACTTACAGCAAGAGCTTCAAACAGATGGGAAACAGCAGAAATCGGAATCACTTTAGCCACTAGAGCAATGATTTCTCTGTCAGGAAAAGAAAGCACATGGTGATCAGAGGAGACAGACACGTGGGAAAAAGCAGACTACGTGATTCAGGTGTGTGCACTTGGCTGCCACATACGACCGGACGGGCTCGTGCATTCCAGCCAACACCCAATTCGGGGACAATCCTTCTGCTTCTTGGCCCACAGTGGAAACCAACTCAAGTCAATGCATCGCATGACTTGTAGAAGAAATATCTGGTCCAATCAGCCGAGGTAGACAGTTCAATGATTCGGTACTCCACTGCCCCCACAAAAAAATAAAATTTGGTTTATAGTGCCATCCTTCTTTTAACATGATTCCATGTGTATCTCTCCGTGTGTCTGGAGAAACCACAACGGAGTGGTTAAGGTTCTCCGTGTGGAACCAAAGTAGGCAAATTATAAAGGCTATGGGTATAGTTTACGGAATTTTCCACGGTTCCTAGAAATCGTCCCTACCTCTACAGCTAGAGATTTTGATTTTAACGCCTACACTTAAGGAGAAACTAGAAAATGCTGCCCCTGACCCACAGAGGCAAAAAAAAAATCTGTAGTACTTTCCAGTGATTAATAAATAAGCCTAGAACATTGTCTGGCAGTGAATATTGTTGAATGAATTAAACAAACAAACAAGAAATCCAGCACAGACCATGACAATCGCTCCCCTCCCCCTCCAAAAAAAGGACAGAAACACAGTTCTTTTCTTCAAACTGAGTTTTATTTTCTGAATAGGTAACATATGCAACAGTTAAGAGGAATCCAACAATACGAGAAGGATATCGAGGGGCAGCCGGGTGGCTGCCTTCGGCTCCGGTCATGATCTCAGGGTCCTGGGATCGAGCCCCACTTCGGGCTCTCTGCTCAGCGGGGAGCCTGCTTCCTCCTCTCTCTCTCTCTGCCTGTCTCCCTGCCTACTTGTGATCTCTGTCCGTCAAATAAATAAAATCTTAAAAAAAAAAGAAAGAAAAGGACATCGAGAAAAATCTTTACTTCCGCTCTGTTCCCAGTCCACCCATTACCACCACCTCCCCCAAGACGAGGCGAGGACCCTGGCGCCGTCTGTCCCTGTCCAGATACAACGTGCACTCTGATCTCCCCTTCTAGCCTCCGTCATTTCGTGTTCTAGCATCCTCTACACGGTGTTCCCCAGCCTGGTGTGTCTCCCTGGTAGACTACATTCACTTCCATCGTCTACCAAACGTATTATCTTTTATGTGCGGCTGAATGCGGTCCCCAATATATTCTTCTGGATTATAAGACAAATTAGTAAGTGAGGTTTGTCCGCAACTTTCTTTTTCTCTTGTACCAACTCTCTCAGATGTTCGTACCGATGTTCTACTTTTGTTTAGTCCTTAACAGAATGTGGAAATGTTCCTTTTTCGGGTCTCTGCAACGATTCAACAGCATTGGAATTACATTTTGGAGGTTCTATAAAATTCTCCTTGGAACCTCCAGGGACTAGTGCCTTTTTGAGATTTTTAAAATAAACTTTTCTTATTTCTTCTAAGGACATCGATCCAGTTAGTCCTTCTGTGTTTTCCAAGGTAAGTCTTGGTAACTTATTTTCCTAGAACGTTATTTATTCCTTCCAGATTTTTTCTTAATTTACTTGCAAAAGTCATGCAAACTAGTCTCTCATGTCTTAAAAAAATTATTGTTCTTTTAGTAATCTCCCCCTTTCTTACTTTGCTTCGAGGTCTCTGCCTTTTTCCTCTTTGATTAGGTTAAATGTCCATGTTGTTGTTAAAAATCTATGTCACCGATGTGGCCAGGTCCCGCTGATCCCTGCCAGCTCTAAGTAATTTGATTTTCTGAGTTTTCTGTGTCTCGTAATATCATCAAGGCTATGGTTTGTGGGCCTTTTGTTTTCCATGCTTTTGCCTGCCCTGCACGGCTTCCAGAAGTGGACAGACTCAGGATCCAAGGTCTGCCCTGTGCCTACTGAAACCATCAGCACAGACGCACATCTGAGGATGTTAATTCTGATTTCCTTGCAAGAACACGAGAATGATTTCTGGTTGCCTTTCCATTCACTCTCAAGTGAGGCACACTTAAACACTGTATTTCCCCACAGCGAAATGGCGGAGGCTGGAAGAGGACAACCCAAGAGCAGAAGGCAAAAGACAGGGGCGCCTGGATGGCTCAGTCAATTAAGAGTCCGATTCTTGGTTTAGGCTCCGGTCATGATCTCAGAGTCGTGAGGTCGACCCCGTGTTGGGACTCCGTGCTGAGCGTGGAGTCTTTTTGAGAGTCTCACTTCCTCTCCCTCTGCCCCTCCCGCTCGTTCTCTCTCTCTCTCAAATAAATGAATACATCTTAAAATTTAAAAAAAAGTCAGCAGACAAATACCCAAAGAATGAACTGGGAACAGCAGTCCTGTAAATCCATGAAGGAAAAGTCAATTTTGCATTTTATAATTGCTGATGAAAGAATCCCAAATCAGGGGCTCCTGGGGGGCTTAGTAAGTTAAGCGTCTGCCTTTGGCTCAGGTCATGATCCCAGGATCCTGGGATTGAGCCCCGCATCGGGCTCCCTGCTCAGCTGGGAGCCTGCTTCTCCCTTACCCTCCACCTGCCACCGCCCACCCCCCGGCACTCGTGATCTCTCTCATTCTCTCTCTCAAATATATAAGTAAAATGTTAAAAAAAAAAAAAAAAAGAATCCCAGATCACAGTTATCCTTCCCATATATCCATGTAGTCAAAACACACCACAACCAACCCAACAGAACCTGAGAACCACGGAGCCAATTCATTCCTTACAAGAATCCTTCTCAGTGATCAGTCTGATAACGTGACTTTTTTTGAGACGATTCATCAGGGGGATTTTAACTTCAATTTGAACTGACGAGTCTATGACCCAACTCGTCCAGACCAGGCACTTGGGCAGATTCTGAGATACCAAAATGATGTGTGTCCCTGGGAACAGAATATTTAACTAGAAATGTAATCGATGGGACCCAAAAGGGGGTTCCTTCTTTAAAATACATGCATATTCTAGGGTGCCTGAATGCTATTCGATTAAGCACCTGCCTTCACCTCAGGCCATAATCTCAGGTCCTGAGATCGAGCCCCCCATCGGGTTCCCCGCTCAGCAACAAGTCTGCTTCTCCCTCTCCCTCTCCCTGTGTGATCGCGCTCTCTCAAATAAATAAATAAAATCTTTAAAATACACACATATTGGGGTGCCTGGGTGGCTCAGTGGGTTAAGCCTCTGCCTTCAGCCCAGGTCATGATCTCAGGGTCCTGGGATTGAGCCCCGCATCAGGCTCTCTGCTCCGCGGGGAACCTGCTTCCCCCTCTCTCTCTGCCTGCCTCTCTGCCTACTTGTGATCTCTCTCTCTCTGTGTCAAATAAATAAGTAAAATCTTTAAAAATAAATAAAATAAAATACACGCATGTCCCAAACACCAGCAGCAGCTATCAGCAGATTCTGGATGATAAATTAGCTCCCAGAGCGGACCCGTTCTTGCCAGGTAACGGCAGCGCATTTCTGATCTTGCGAATGGCTCAGGGACCCTCTGGGAGGCAGCTCTCCCAGGAAGGCATCTACCCAACCGATTTTTTACCGCAGATTTCACATTTCAAGAAAATCTCTGCACTCACCGTTCGGTAGTGAAAATATACCCCACGAGATCTTTACAGCTTAACATCAGGACACAGAAGGTTACAGCAAAGAGTCCTGGATGTAAAAATGGCAGAGAGACAGCGCAGTGAGAAGGGAAGGCTGTCGGGAACCGGGCAGCTGGGCTTCCCGTGCCAAGACCCGTGCTCGGGTGAGTCACTGACGGGAGACGCTAAGCACCTGTGACCAGCAGGGCGACAGCTGACGACTTCTTGGCCTGCTGGATGTTTCCCGCGCCCAGGGCATTCCCCACCCGGACGCTGGCAGCCACGCTGAAGCCTGAAGGTATCTGAAATACAAAAGGAAACGTACAGTATAGACAAGGAAAGAGCAAGCCGGGAGCAGAGAGGCAGCCCTGCCTCCCGAGTCCATTCCTTTTTTTTTTTTTTTTAAGATTTTATTTATTTATTTGACAGAGAGAGATCACAAGTAGGCAGAGAGGCAGGCAGAGAGAGAGGAGGAAGCAGGGTCCCCGCTGAGCAGAGAGCCCGATGCGGGGCTCGATCCCAGGACCCTGAGATCATGACCCGAGCCAAAGGCAGAGGCTTTAACCCACTGAGCCACCCAGGCGCCCCAAGGAATGGGTATTTCTGAAGTCACGCTGCCTGGGTTCAAGTCCTGATGCAGCTGTTTATCTCCTGAGCAAGTTACTCACCCTCTCTTGCCCTCGGTTGTTTGCTGTGAATGGGATCCTGTAACAGAGCCTAGCTTGTAGGGTTACTGTGGGGATGGGATGAGTCCATACATGCTAGCTGCTTAGGACAAGGCCTCACGTGCAGTAACTGTTCAATAAAAATTAGTCATCACTAGGACCTACAAATTTGCCCCGGGAGAAAGTAGGATTTAGGTTAAAAAAAAAAAGTCATCAGCCATTGGAAGTGAATTTTGCCTCCTGCGCAGGCTGACCGAGGGGCAGGATGACAGAAATCTCAGAGTGAGGAACACAGGAGACCTGGGAGACTGAGTACCCTCCGGAAACTCACTAGTGGGAGCGGACATACAGCTCTCCCACTGGTCGTGTATTAACCACCAAGGGAAAGAGCAGACACCACCTTGACCACGAAATGAGTTAGTATCGCCCACCGTGGAACAAACCCAGGTCATCGGACAGAACACGCAAGAAGCACAGAGCGACACTTCTGTCGCATTCCTGCCAAAAACGCAGGCTCGGAAACCACTCACAAGGAAGCTGGGCGCATCGAGGGAAAGTCTGTATAAAGTGCCTCTGTTCCTCAAAAGGTCAAGGTCGAGAAAGACAAAGGAAGGCTGAGGATCTGCTCTAGATTAAAGAAGATTAAGGAAGCCTAACACTTTAGGGGCACCTGGGGGGCTCAGTCAGTTGAGCTCCGACTCTTGGTTTTGGGTGAGATCACGGTCTCAGGGTCGTCGTCTTGGGTCATGGGATGGAGCGTTGGGCTCGACGCTCAGCGAGGAGTCTGCAACGTTCTCTCCGTCTGTATCTACCTCCCCACTTTCGCTTGTCTTTGCGCCCACATCTGCACATTCTCCAATAAATAAATCATTTTTTTTTAATTTTTTTAAAGAGGGAGCAACTGGGTGGCTCAGTGGGTTAAGCATCTGCCTTCGGCTCAGGTCATGATCCCAGGAAGCTGGGATCGAGTCCCACATCGGGCTCTCTGCTCAGCAGGGAGTCTGCTGCTCCCTCTCTCCCTCTCCTCCCCGATCATACACTCTTTCTCAAGTTAATCAATTATTTTAGAAAAGTATAACACTTTAGTTCCAGAAGAAAAGTAGTTTTAAAGGACATTATCAGAACAATGGGTGGTATTTGAATACAGGTTGCGGAGGTAATGGGTAGATACACAGATTGATCCATAAAGTGAGGAAATGGGCCAAAATGTAAACAGCTGGGGAACAGGAGTAAAGGATACAAACTTTTGTTTCAATTAGAGAAATACAAATATAAATTCTTATAAGCCTTGGAAAGCATATGGCAATATATGCAAAAGACATAAAACTGTAATTAAATTTCACTTTTAGAAATTTATTTTAAGGAAAGATGTAGATATTTTGTCCTAAAGCAAGGAATATTTAATTTCGCAGTAAGAGATGGATTTAAAAAGAAAAAGAGAGAGAGATGGATTTTAAAATTATATGTATAAGGGGACACTGGTGCGCATTTTGATTTGGATATAGTTACAGAACTTACTGAAATTCAAAAAACATATACATAAAATATCAAGAGTTGAAGTGATGAATATAGGTTTAGAAATTCCGCCAAACATAGAATAAAAGCAAAAACAAAAATCAGAGTTCCTTGGGAGATTGATTCTTTAAAAAAAAAAAAAAGGGAGATACGGGGACATCTGGGTGGCACAGTCAGTCACATCCGACTCTTGGTTTCGGCTCAGGTCTGGTCTCAAGGTCGTGAGGTCAAGCCCCGCGTCCTGCTCCGTGCTCAGCGCGGAGTCTGCTTAAGAGTGTCTCTTCCTTTCCCTCTGCCCCTCCCCCTCAAGTGCGCGCGCGCGCTCTCTCTCTCTCTCTCTCTCTCTCAAAAAGATACATCTTTTAAAAAAATAGTAAATACGTACTTTACATAATTCTTAAACATAACCAGACCCAAGGGGGGGCGGGGGTGGGGGTGCTAAGCATTAGTTGCCGTCTTCAGTCCCTTCCACATCACAGTTGTCCCTTTCTACGGGCACTGGGCTAGAGACGAAAGCCCTTCAGAATCTCCAGTTGCTGTTTTCAAGTTTAAAACAAAACCTTTTTAAACAAAGTCAAAGGAAAGCCTCTAACAACTGGGATTCGTCTCTAGCACATGAAGGTGTTTCCTTTCCAAGGCTGAGTCATAGTCCACTGCACGGACCGACCACAGTGAGCTTCTCCGTCCGTCTCTTGGTGGACACTTGGGCTGGTGCCACCTTTGGGCTATCGCGAACAATGCTGCTGGGGGCTTTGGCATGGCTTGCCTGCTGGAGACCCTGCTTTCATGCCTTTAGGGTCTAATCCATGAGGGGTCTGAAGCCTCAGACCCAGGCAGCAGGGGAGCTCGGGGACCCACAGGAGCTAGGCTCTTCTTGCCAGGCACCTAGCGCCATTGTCCTTCAGGCCCCCACCTGTACCGCACCCTGGGCATTTGAATAGTGACAACTGGAAAACATTCATCATGTTTGGCAAGTGTGGCAATGAAGGACATGCCTGACCAGCCCTGAGTGTCTCATTCTTCCCAACTTTCCAGAGCTCCCAAGGAAGACCCCATTGTTCCAAACGGACCCTCCCAGGCTCTGGGATGAAATTTTACTTTCCTGAATCAGTCTATAAATTACTAATGTGGGGTGCCTGGGTGGGTCAGTCGTTACGCGTCTGCCTTTGGCTCATGTCATGATCCCGGGGTCTTGGGATCAACCCCTGCATCAGGCTCCCTGGTCAGCAAGAAGCCTGCTTCTCCCTCTCCCACTCCCCCTGCTTGTGTTCCCGCTCTCACTAGGTCTTTCTCTGTCAAATGAATGAACGCATGAATGAATGAATGAATAAAAATTACTCATGGGAGGAATGCCTGTACTTATTTTTCAGACTCTTTGTTCAAGGGAAACATCTAGCACCTCCCCACGACCGGCTCCCAGACACTCACCATGTACAAAACGAGGGTCAGTTCGTACAGGACAGACTGGGCTCCCAGCTCCACCATGCCGAGGATACCTGGGGGAGAGAGGCAGCTGACACCACGCTTCCGGACAGGCCCTGCGTTTACGCCGGCCATCGCTCCCCCCCCCCCACTGGCCGCTCAGCCATCGCCCCTGCCCCATCGCCCCTGCCCCCACACTGACCGCTCAGTAAGCTCCCCATCTCGTAAGCCCACCACTCCATGCACAGCATGAGCATTCCGGGGAGGGCCAGGCTGAAAAAGGAGGCCCAGTCCTCCAGACACTCACGAGACCACCCTGTAACAGTGGGGACACAAACCTATTAACGATACATGGGTGGTCGGGCCAGACCTCAACCCAAGACAAAACCCGCAACCGACTTGGAGCGCAAACGCCGGTCTTTACCTCCCCAGGTGGCTTGGTGCAGGTTCGTCCCAAGGATGTAGAAGAAAAGGAGGAGTGCCAGGGTGAACTGGGAAATGGTATTTGCCAGTGCCGACCCCCTGGAAAGAACAGTCCCAGTGAGGGGAGGTGCCCGTCCTCCATGCTGCTGGGACCCCTATGTAAGCCCTGAACGTGTCTTCTTTCTGGGGCAGCCTCACTGTCCATCCCGGAGAATGTATTCCAGAGTGGCCCAGGGAGGGAACCACACACAGACACGTTGACCGAGTCTCGGTTTCCACCCCTCCCACCATCCTGCCCTGGAAAAGCCACACGGTCAGTCCTTCCCCGTCCCAAGATCATTCCTTCCCCCTGTCCCCAGGTCACTCCTTCCCCCCATCCCAAGGTCATTCCTTCCCCCGTCCCAAGAATCAGTTGCACTCACATCACCCCAAAATGCAGCTGATGAAGAAAAAGATAGTTGAGGAGGGCATTGACAAGGTTGGCCGCTACTCCGGTTAGGACCTGGGGTAGTACGATTCCCTGAAACAGAGACCACACCGCACGCTGGAGACCAAGGAGCGGGACTGCCACTTTGTCCCCAACACACAGGCACGGAAGGCTGCCACAGGCTCCCCAACTGGAGCCCCAACAGCATCCCTAACTGGATGCCCTTCCTCGCTGCTCCTACCTGCCTGCCTCCCACACCTTCTCCTTCCAGGGCCGGGAAGCACGGAGCTCTGGCCACTGGCAGGCAGGCGGGTGAAAACGAGGCAGGAAGACAAATCCGTTGGCCTTCCAGAGGGCAAGGACTGACAGGGACGGAGAATAAACAAGTCACGTTCTGCACTGCATGGTGGGCGAGAGCTCAGCGCTTTCTTGACCAAGTGGAAGTTCGAGGGTGTAAGAAAACCTAGGACGACCTCACAAACCTAGAATGTGGGAAGCACTCCATCACACCTGCTCTGCCCGCAAGTACAGGGCAGAAAGTTCCAGGCTGTCCGGCATCTCAATCGAAGACTTCCAGCGGAAGGGGAAAACGACACACACAGGCTGGGGACGTACAGACCCGGCCGCCGAGCATCAGGACAGAACCGCGGACACCAGGAAGCCAGCGGTGACCATGACAGGAGGTGCTGTTTCTCCAGCTGCAAACAGGTCACCCCGGCCCCTTCTCTGAATGCTTTTCCTCTCTCTGAGAAAACTGGCTCTCTAAAAATCCCAGAACACAGGACATTGGGCTGTTTGAAGTCATCTCAGTAGGCCTCAAAGATCCCTCAGCTGCCTGGGGGACTGAAGTCACTCTCTCACACACGAAAAGCAGCCTCGATTTCCATCTCAGTGGGGGCGGGCTTCTCCTGGGTTTCTGGATGTGGCCATCTGCAACTGAGCTCCCCGAGGAAGAGAGGACTTGGGTCCACTTGGCAGGGCAGACACCCTCCTGCTTTGCTCGGAGCCCACCAAAACATGGCCTCCCTTGGACTGCTCCCGAACCCCGCTCTACAGAATCCTAGCACTCTTCCTCCCCCGCTGAGCGAGAACCACACTCCTCTGACCTCCGTCCTGCTGCGTGTTCGTCTCCAGCGGTCTCAGTAGTCCTGGGCTCGGGGAGCAGGGCAAGGATCGTGGCCAACCACTACTATGGGTCACCAACTTATCAGGTGACCTGCTTAGTTTTTAGCGAGGGGGCAGGTGACCACACCCACCTTTCAGACGGAAAGTAAAGTAGCATATGGGGTGCGGTTGGCCCAGGCAGGGACTGGCAGCAGGGAAGCTTGGTAAGAGGAAGTTATCACAGAAGGAAGAGGAAGAACGAGAGCGGAACTGAAGTGGGGGGCAGGGGGCCAGGAGGGGCCAGGCAGGACCTACAGGACCGCCCCTGATGGCCTGTGGGAGTGAAGGAAAGGATGGGGTGCCACGTGAGGCCAGGTTACCCGAAGAAAAGGGGTTGGAGGCCACTCACTGGGAGGGAAGGCGGGCAAGCGCAGAGGCAGGCCTGGGGAATGAGAAGACTGGTGGCTCAGGCTGGAAACGTGGGAGCCGTGGACACACAGATGGAAACCGGAGACATCCAAGAGGCAGCTTCCCGCAGAAGGTCAGCGGAAGCCGGCGGGGTCGCCTTCTCTGGCTCTCCCCGCTGAAAGTCTAAGCAGCCCCTGGTTTCATCTGGGGCTCTTCCCAGCCTCCCCAGCACTGTTAACGTTGTCCCCAGCCCAGCTGCTGTGCCCCGGGACGGAAGCTGGGTCACACCCAACGCTTGGCTCTCCTGCCGGTCCTTTAGCCGAGGGTCATTTCATTCCATAGGAAATACCCCAGCATAGGGCTCCGTGGTTCCACAGGACATGTGTTCTTGTCAGAGACCCACGGCATCGTTCGTCTGGACCATGTCCGTAACTCGCCTCTCCTCCTCCACCCACGCACTGGTTTCCACCAACTGAAACATCCTCAGCAGGGAACCAACACAGAGCCCCATGCGCTGAGCCCAGGCCAACCCGCCTCCCCGGCTCTGTCCTCCACTGCGTCCCTCTACCCTGGTTGTGACCTCAGCACTCCCACCCCTCGGTGACTCGGATGCCTTGGGAGCCCCGTGTGTTCTCCAAAGCGCAGTAAATGCCTCCCGGCCCTTCTCGGCTCCGGGCTCCTCCTTCTAGGTCCTTCCCTGCCCCTCCGAGGATCAGAGAGGGGGGTCGCCGCTCCCACTCTGCTCACTGGACCGAGCTGGAGCCTGTGGTCAGAAGCCCCCGCGTTTGCTGGGAGATGGTCCGGGAGGAGGTCCCGAGCAGGCCGAGGCCTCTGCGTGGGTTCGGACAAGGTTACGGGCTGACCCCAGACATGGAGACTTCTGCCTCTTTACAGACACTAAAGAAGATTTCGAACTTTCCTTCACAGGGTGAGATCCTACGTTTAAGAACACTCAACAGTTGGAAAACCTCCTCCCTTCTCTCTTCCCTGCCTTGGCCCCTCCATGTGTCCTGGAGAGCCTGCCTCCGTGGCCATGACCCCCTGCCGGGTACCCTCGTTTCCCCGGACCCATCTGGAAGCAAGTCCATGGTCCCTCATACCCAGGCACGGCAAATCCACGCCTCCCGTCCCGGGTCTCCGCTGCTAGCCGCCTGTGACGGTCTAACCAACGTCAGGTGTAGTTACGACCTGGGCCATCACGCCCCGCCGAGGAGCGTGGACGCTTTGGATGGATCAGAGCTGGGACGCTGGCTCCCTGGAGCCCGACCGGCGCCCTCTGCAGGCCGCACAGCCACACACGCTCGCTCCTAGGCAGCCAAAGCCCGCTCCAGAGCTGACCCCATCCTGCCAACGGCAACATTTCCAAGGGGCAATCGGGTAAGATTTTTTCCAACTATAACATACACTTTCCTCGATTTCACCCATAAACCTCTCCACACCGAAGTCCTGCGCCTTCAACACAGGGAAATGGACTGCGACGGTTCCTGAGTATTTTAGGGCAACCCCCCCCCCCAACTGCCGAAAGCCATGAACTCCCATGAGCTCCCCCGCCAAAGAGAGAAGAGAGTCTGTATTACCTGGTTGAGTAAATATTTCACTTGTAACATATAAAGAAAGGTTGCCTGCGAGAGAACAAGAGACGAAGGTTAACGTTTTGGCCTTGCCACGCAGGCGTGAGCTGGGAGCCACCACTCGGCTGCCCCCGGCTCCCACACGGAGCCACGGAGCCACGCCATGACAGGAGGGGACGGGGGTGGCAGCCAGGGTGTCTGGGCCCGGGGTGTTCCAAACATCTCTCGTGGATGCGCACAATCCAAGTGACCCTAGGGTCTGGGAGACTGGTCCCCGTGAGTGCCTGACACTTCTTCTGGGGGTCGCAGGCTGTCAAGGAGACCCCTGGGCAAACTCTAGGGGAGGAACCCCTCTCATGTAGACGAGACAACAGTCCTATTTGGTGAACAGTTAAAGAATATTAAGCATTAAAGATTTCAGGATAAGTTCAAGGCCACACGGGCGCCTGGGTGGCTCAGCTGGTTAAATCCTCTGCCTTTGGCTCAGGTCATGATCTCAGGGTCCTGGGATCGAGCACCACATCGGGCTCTCTGCTCAGTGGGGAGCCTGCTTCTCCCTCTGCTTCTGCCTCCCCCCTCCTCTCTATTTCTCTGTCTCTCATGAGTAAACAGAAAATCTTTAAAAAGTGAAAAATAAGAAGTAAAATAAAATGTAAGTTAAAATGAGGCCATTAGGTGGGCCCCAGGGCTGCCCCTGCTCAGGGGGACACCTGTGAGAAGAGGCAGCAAGAAGGAGGCCGTCTGCAAGCCACAGAGAGAGGCCTCGGAGAACACCAACCCGGCCACACCTTGACTTTGGACTTGCCCGCTTCCATCGAGAAAAATCGATGTCTGTTGTTAGAGCCAGCCAGCCAGTCTGTGTTCTGTCTTATGACCGCCCAGGCAAACCAAAGACAGCCTCATCGCCCAGCTGAATAAAAGGAATTCTGACTGTCACAGACCACGCGTTTTTGTGTCCAACAAGATCGCACACTGAGGGGTCTGTGTGACCATGCACCGTGAGGGAAACAAACCTAGAAGTTCAGAGGCAGGCCCCGAGGGCTCAACACAGGGAAGAATTTACCACCACATCAAAAAAAAAAAAAAAAAAAAGTCTGAACTCCTTTCCATGGATGATTCCGGAAGGTCCCTCCGGCTCTAAGAGTTCAGGACAGGGCCCCCTTGGACTTGCTTTGACCCAGGTGTTTCTTGAAGGACAGACGTCCATGCGTTCCAGGGGCATAATTAATGCTTCTTGAAGGAGCCAAAGTCACGTGTGCAAATCCCCTAGGACTGGCCAGACTGACCCAACACACTGAGCTCCCAGGTGTCCCAGCTGCCTGCCCCCAGTGAACCTCAAGAAGGGGGCCTTGTACCCCTCAGACTTACAGGAAGAGCTGGAATGAAGGTCATGACGTAGTCCTGGGTAAGCCTGTATGATGAAAGAGAAAAAAGTGGCAGGGGTCTCCATTCCAAGGCCAGGGTGGGGAGGCTCAGCTAACTAACAACCCCTTTCCCATTCTTGGCTCTTTCCGAATTAATGGGCTTACCGTGCTAGCACGAATGTGGAAATGGACACACAGACCTTATCAACTTAGACCCCAGATAACGTCTCTTGGTTCTTCCAAATCTCTAAGCCTCGGAGAGGGTTTTTCAAACTCAGCACTTTGGCCAGAGAATTCTCTATTGTGCTTCGAAAGAGGTTTTGTGTTCTCTCTGGCTTCTCCCCATACCAGTTCTGACAACCAGAAGTACCTCCCAACATTGCCAAACGTCCCCAGGTTCACAGCCACTGGTCGAGGACAAGGACTTATTTGAACTAAACCAGCAGACCTCAACCTTGGCAGCAGATGAGAATCCTCTAGGGGAACTCCGGAAGACCCTGGAGCTCACACCGGCCCCCCAGGCCCGTTAAAACAGAATGCTAAGAAGGGGAGGAGGAACAGGTATGGGGGGGGTGCAGACACCCAGGTGACTTGCATTATCAGCCAAGGTCAAGAACCACAAACTACGATATCAAGTGGAGAATGTCTGCAAAGTCTTGTTTCACTCCCAACTTTTTACCCTGAAGTCAACTCAAGTAAGGACCAGTGTAGACCTTGGGTGCCAGGTGTGGACAGCACCACGGCCTGCCAGAAGCCAGCTAGGGGAATCCCTGGACCTCCCCCTCTCAGTGTGTGGCCTTTGTAATTGCCAGAGGCCAAACCAGGACAGGTCATTCTTCTGCCCAGAGGGACCCAACCCCACCGCGGCGCGGGCCCGCCTGACCTGGACACGGCCGGGTCCTGCTGGAAGAGCAGCAGGATCTGCTGGGTGTTGAGGAAGAGCGCCCAGCAGGGGAAGCAGCAGAGAAGGAGCACCAGCGTCCCCCTTTGCAGGATGACCCCCATGTGCTTCAGGTTCTGGCTCCCGTACGTCTAGGGGCGCAGTCAAAACAAACCCGTTAGCAGAGGAAGGGCACCCCCACAGCCCTGGCCCCGCAAAGGCCTGCAGTTGCGATCCATAAAGATGGTCCTAAGACTTTGCCACACTCCTTACGGTTTCGTGGTTCTCAGACTTGGCTGCCCATTGGAATCACCTGGAGGGCCTTCCGAAAACCCCGATGCCACGGTCCACCAAGGACAAGTCAGGATTTAACAGCTGCAAGGTGGGGCCGCAGAGAGCAGTCGTTCTAGAAAGCTCCTGGTGAGATCCTAATGACCTGTTGGTCAGCTGGAAACCTCTTAGAGATGCGGTATCCTGCTGTCCGACCCCCAAGCTCAGAGCAGAAACTCTGAGCTTCCATGGGCTTCAAGAAGCCAAACTGTGCACGTCTCTCCCAGGGCCATGTTCAGTGATGTCTGTGTGGCAGCCTGAGACCGGCTCCAGACAAAGTAGCTCCTTCTGCCACCGCAACGAGCAAACCATGCAGGTCAGGACATTTCCCTCCCCCCCCCCCCCAAGACCTGGACATTCAACATTTACCAGCAGGGCACTGGTGGGAGGCCCCCGGCCTGTTTTAACAAGCCCCCCCCCAACTCCCAGGTAGCTCAGGTGGGCACTTAAGTTCGAGAAGCGTGGGACAGTGTCAAACTCAGCAATGTGGAAAGTACTGGGACTTGTACAAAGTGTCTCCTACGCGGCGAAAAGGATAATAAATACGGCTTCCCAAGCCCGCAAGGCACCTGGCCGCATTTCCAAGAAAGCAGGCAGTGGAAAGCGGAATGGAGGGCTTGCTGTCCGGGGATCCCTCCCTCTGCGCAGGAAACCCTCCCTTCCTGCCAGTGGGGCCCTCCCACCTCGTGTCCAGGGTCACTTGTGGGGTCACCTGCGGCTTCCATTTACCTGGGACATGAGGGTGTCGCAAGCAGAAGATAAGCCAAAGCCCACGGAGACACCAGCGACATTGATAACCTGGAAAGAAACGAAGACGGCCATTCAGAATGAAAGGGAGGCAGGAAGGCGATTTCTCTGTCCGCCTGGATCAGAGGCTGCTGTGTGCCTCCGGCAACCCTCCCAAGTCAGCCCGCCCAGGCCTGTCCCTCCCCCCGGAGCCCTTGCACAAATCCGCTGGGCCCACTAAAGGATGGGCACAAGTTTGGAGAGAGAAGACAAAGTCTCAGCCAGAGGTTATTACCAAGTCCTTTCCTTCTGTAAGTCCTGGGCATTTTGATCCCCAGTTTGGGGTTCCTCCCAATTTTAGGTGTGAACACCAGGGTTTCCCCTTCCAGTTCTGTATCGTGGAGATGGAAGTGGGGACGGGAGCCAGAGCTCCACAGATTACAAATTCACTGATCTGAGAGAATGAATAACGGCCCTCCAGAGATGTCCGGTCTTAACCCCCAGATCCTGGGAAAATGTGAGGTTACATGGCAAAGGAGAATTAGAGTTGCAAACGGAAAAAAGGGGACAGCCCAGTCAACACCTTGTTTTTAGCCCAGCGAAGCCCATTTGAGGCATCTGACCTCCAGAACCGCAAGATAATGAACTGTGCTGGTTTAAGCCATTAAAGGATGGGAAGCAGCAAGAGGAAACCCATAAGGACAGCTTTCAGAAAGGCATGTTAGGAAGTCCCATACATACTGCGATCGCGAGGGTGACTGCGTCCAGCTCCAGCTTCCCCAGGTGGCCACAGAACACCGAGCTTATGAAACTGATCAGAAACACCATCAACTGCGCCAAGAACTTGGAAGAGACAGAAAAGGAGCCGCAGGTGAGTCCCAACCATCACAGCGGGAAAAGGGCATGAGGTCCCGGCAGGGAGCTCCCCCACAATCAACTCTAGTCAGAAATAAAGAAACGGGGTGCCCGGGTGTGCAGTTGGTTAAGCGTCCAGTTCTTGGTTTCGGCTCTGGTTGTGATCTCAGGGTCCTGAGATCGAGTCCCGAGTCAGGCTCTGTGCTTAGTACAGAGTCTGCTCGAGATTCTCACTCTCCCTCTGTCCCTCCCACTAGTGCTCGCTCGCTCTCAGGTAAATAAATAAATCTTAAAAAAAAAAAAATAGGGACTCCTGGGTAGCTCAGTGGGTTAAAGCCTCTGCCTTCGGCTCAGGTCATGATCCCAGAGTCCTGGGATCGAGCCCCACATCAGGCTCTCTATTCGGCAGGGAGCCTGCTCCCCCCACCCCCGCCTGCCTCTCTGCCTACTTGTGACCTCTGTCTGTCAAATAAATAAATAAAACCTTTTAAAAAATGAGGTTCTTCAACCAGAAAATCAGTGGGTTCTGGAAATCGTGGGGTGAGAATCCCCCAATCTGCCAAGCACCTTTAATTCCTGACTCCTTCAAGGGAAACAGACGCCTCTGCTCACTAGCCGTTGAGTCCCTGTTCTCGAATCTTGGTTTCAAGCCCTTTGGGTGGGCTCTTGGCCAGCGCACTGTGGTTCCTGTACAGGAGGGGCCCCTGGGGACATTACTCAGCCCACCGATGCCCCGCCCTAGCTCAAGAGACATCCCAGACATCTTCGGGGCAGTGGGATCTGCCTTTCAACACCCCCACGCCCACCGCATCCACACACCCGGTCAAGGACGAGACCCAGCATGGGGCCCGCTGCCGTGCCTGAGGCATTAGACAATTCTGTCCCCCCGCGTCCTCACGGATGGCTGTCTCAGCAACAGCCTGACTGGCAGGAGCTAGCTATAGTCAAATGCACAAGCGAAATCATCAGACTGAGACCGTGCCTCTGTTCCTTCCCTCTGTTCCTGAGGCCCCGCTCGTGTTTTTACCCCGCCAGTATAACCGAAAGTCTTGCCACCTGCAGGCTTTGGAAAGGAGCTCCCCAGGGCCGGATGCCACAGAGGCAATGGCTAGAAGCCTGCCCAGTGTGCTCGCTGTGTAAGCACGGTGCCGGAAGCCCTGGTCTCGCCCCCTCCCATGGATCCTGAAAGCTCACTCCTGGTTATTGAAAGGTCAGCATTGGAAGGAGCTGCAGAGTCATGGGGTACGGCCTCATCGTTGACACAGGAGAAAACCCAGGCAGCCCCACGTCACACAGCTGGTTCATCACGGAGGGACAACTGGGACCCACGTCACTTGACTTGCGGGTCAACATCTCTGGAGCACAAACCGCACGCCAAGCCCTGGGGACGGGGACGGAAGCACGAAGAATGCTGTCGCTCCATTCCTACCTCATGGGACCCACCCTAGAGCAGGGGAAGAGGCTCGACATGGGGTGACGCGGCCAGTTACCCAGGAGATGGGCACTGCAAAGACAGCAGGAGCTCTAAGAGCTCAACCTGGGAGTCAGAGAAGGTTCTGGAAGAAATGAAGCTCCACAGACACCTGAATGGTGAGCAGGCAGGTGAAGGTGGGCTTTCCATCCGGGCAGAACGTTCCGGGCAGAGGAAACGGAGAGCCGGAGGATGTGGGGTCGGAGGCAAGGCCGAGGGGAAGGACCACCGGGAACCACAAAATCTCCTGACAGAAGCCAAACCCCAGAGGACCTCACGAGACCAACAAAGCGGGTGACAAGCTCACACGCACCTCCCCTCCGAAGAGGACTTTGGTGGCTGGCTCCACGTGGAGCATTTAAGGCGGCGAGCTAAAGAGGGGAGAGGGCAGAGGGAGGCTGCCTGGTCCAGGCTTGGAGCATGGATGGCGGAGGGGAGGGGAGGGGAGGGGAGGGGAGGGGAGGACCCCCCAGGCCTCCCCCGCCCACCTGCCCCCGCGCCCATCAGCCTTTGAAATGCCTCGTGTTCTTGGAGACCTTTATCTCCTGAGCCTACATCACCTTGTGCCTGTGACAGGAGCTCGCTTCTGCTGAGCCCTAGTATGTCACCAAGGACTTTCCCCACTGCCTCTAGGATAAAAATCAAGCCATTAGCCTGCATGCCTTGTGTTTAGTCTGGCCCGTCCATCCAGCCACCCCTCGCCCTGCGGGGCCGGCTCTGGTCTTCCTGCCCTGCAGCCCTAGAAGGCTCTCCGGCTCCCTCTCAGGCAGTCCTTTCTGGACACGGATGGAAACAAACTCACTCGGTTTGGACCCAAGCTATTCCACTCCGTTTTCATCCTCAGCAATGCGGCGCTCAGCCCGTGCTTCTGGGCAGAGTGCCGTCCCTCTCTGAGATTATTTTCAGGACTACGACCTAGTCTCGCGATAAAGGTAAAATACTTAAAAAAAAAGGGGGGGGGCACCTGGGTGGCTCAGTGGGTTAAAGCCTCTGCCTTCGGCTCAGGTCATGATCTCGGGGTCCTGGGATCGAGCCCCGCATCGAGCTCTCTGGTCAGCGGGGAGCCTGCTTCCCCTGCCCCCTGCCTGCCTCTCTGCCTACTTGTGATCTCTGTCTGTCAAATAAATAAAATCCTAAAAGAAAAAAAAAAGATAAAACGCTAATGACCAGAAGGAGGCGTGACTGAAATGCCCGAGACTAGGCACTACCAGCTACGTCCCTCTCCCACACAAATACGTTTTCCGCATGACAAATGGAACACGTAGTGACTTGCATTCTAACACGCTCCGCTTTCCCTTGTGTTAGGAATATTCTCTCTACAGGCCTCACCGAAAGCGCGATGGGAGAGGGGTAAGGGAAGTCTGAACACCTGAGCCTGAAGCCTATCTCAGATCCTCAAGGGTCCACGTTCACAGGAGAGGCCTGGAAGGCAGATCGTGAATAGCGGAGACAAAATCGGAGACGGGAAATTCAGACCAGGCATCCCACCTAATTGATGGTAGATCCTTGGAGAGCAGAGTATGGGACACTGAGCACGGGAGAAGAAGGAGGCATCTATCTCCTCCCCCTCCAAGCCCCTCAGGAAATAGAGCGCTCACAGCGGATGGAAACAGAGCTGTAGAAAGACCAAGAGGGGTTCCATATAGAATTCACAAGAAACTAACCAGGTGCCGGAACTCTAGGACGTCACTCGGTAAAGCCATCGCATACAAACCCACACACAAAGGACTGGAAGGAAAATGCATTCCCAAATTATCTCAGTGGCGTCTTCCTTTGGTTGCCTGGGTTTTCTGGTTTCTTTCCTCCAATGACAAATATTAATTACACTCGTAACTAACACAGTCCCATATATCTTTACGCTGTACACGCACAGACATAAAGGACCAAGCATATCAGGCTCATGCCCGTCCTTGGAGACCTAGAAAGTCTCCTGCATCAAGGGGGACCAGGTTACTTCGGGGACCCGTAGAGACAAAGGACTGGTCCCCGGAGACGCAGGGTCTCAGGAAGCTGCCTTGTGGTGTTTGTTGTATTACTACATCAGTCACGATGTTATGGAGAGAACTTTCTCACAGCGGCCCCGTGAGGGAAATCTGGGCACAGATTATGAGCCTCAGTTTATGGATGGAAAAGCACAGGCTAGAAGAGAGTAGGGACAGGGAATTACTCAAGGTCACACAGCTGTTTCCCAACCTTCCTTCTGAGATTAAAGCAGGGAACTGGGCCCCAGGTATAGAGAATGGAGATTCCAAACCATGCATTCTTTGCATTTTGCAAAAGAGCTTCACAAACACGTCTTTGGTGTTTCCTGGCTTTCTCCCTGGCGTTACTCTTGCCTCCTGCACAGCACAGCAGGTATCCCGCGATCCGATCCCACCGACAGCGGCGCCAGCGCGCCGGGAACACGCACCAGCCCACCTTAACCTTCGCGGGTGCGGAATGTCTACGCAGCCGCCCACGACTTAGCCCTTAAAACCACAATGGATTCTTCTGGTCCAATGAAATGACTCACTCCGCTGACTGGAAAACCACCCAAACTGTCAGGAAAACAGGGACGGGATTCTATTTCTTGTGGTTTTTGAAACCCACATAACTTTCAGCTAGATAACGCAGAAAAAAACCTAACCTAATGATGGGAAGAAACCTCAACCCCAAAGAGAACCACATAAAAACATTTTTAAAAAATAAACTCACTAACGGGAGGGGAGTGTGGGGCAGAAGAGGACGCCTCTGGTTTCCTCCTGCAAAGTCTGGGTAACTCTGACGGTTTTGGAGATCTTGATCCAGGACAGACAATTTCACCCCCTTCCTCCCTGCCTCACGGAGGATAATTTAGCTTAATTACTAAACTATTAATGTAGCTTAATTACTAATTACTAAATGGCTAATTTAATTACCCTGTCTTGGGGTAATTTAGCTACCTGAAGTCCCAACTCGGCAGCTAGTTTTCAAACAATGTCAAAGGTTCGGCGAACCTGTTTGCTCCATGGAGTCCGCACCCCGAGAATGCGCCCGGGAGAGCCTGGAGGCGAGCAGGTGCCCGCTCCCTGGGGGCTCCCCACGCCCGGGCGGGTGTGCCAAGTGTGCCAGCCGCGCCCGGCGGTCCGCCCCGGCGAGGGTGCAGAGCGCGGCCCGGGACGCACGCGGAGGCACCAGGACGCGCGCCCGCCGGGCTCTCTCTGGGCACCGCGTCCCCCGGCGCCCGCCCGCCAGCCGCCAGTTCGCTCGCTCCCTCCCCCCACTCCCCGGTCACCCGGGGCCACACGCGCGTCCTGGGTCCCCGACGCCGCCTTACTCACCGCTGGGCCCGCCAGAAGCAGGAGCGCTCGCAGCTCCTCTCGGAAGCCGGACAGCAGCGGGCAGCGCGGCCCGGGGCTCTCGGGGTCGGCCTCCTGGCCTCCCGGCCCGGGGCTCTCGGGGCCGGGCCCCTGACCTCCCGGCCCGGGCCCCTCTACAGCCTCCATGCGCCAGGCGCTCTGCGTTTGGGGAGCGCAGAACGGGCCTGTGAAAGGGCACAGGACCACCTCTGCCTTGTGCGTTTGGGAAGCGCAGAGGCGGCCTCTGGGAGGACGCAGGGCTGCCCCCGCCCCAGTCCCCGCCCCGGGCCGCCTGCCCAGCGTCGCGAGCCCGCCAGCAGCCCAGGGCCCAGCCGCGCGTGCCGCCTGTCCGGCCGCGACCTTGGGCGCTTCCCTTGCATCTCCGCACGAGCGTGGACGCCCGCGGGTGTCGCAGAGGCCCACGGACGCCCGGACCGGGAAGCCGAGGGGTTGCACAAGGTCTGGGACCAGACGGAAAGCGTTCTGGGCGCCTGGAGCCTCCGAGCTTCGGACGCCGCGGCTTGCCCGGGTCTTGGGCCTTGCGCCGAGGGCTTCAGGCTGTGAAACGTGTGGCGAAGAAGGGTCTAGAGTGGTCACTCCGCCCGGGCGGTCGGCCAGGGGCGCGGGCGGGGCGCTCGCCTGCATCGCGGGCTCCTGAGCTTCGGCGGGACTCGCCCCGCGCAGTGCGCTCAGCGCGCGCCTTTTGAGGCCGCGGTTGGGACATGCGTACTCCTCCTCGCCCGCCAACTGCTTGGAAGACTTAGTATCTACTAAAAGAGAGCAACAAGCCCACGTTTCCCAAACAGAACTATGCGGCCTCTGTTTATTTACCCATCGGCCTGAAGTGGGGGAACAGAAGTTTGTGAGCGTTAACAAGCTCGAACTCGGGAGACACCTGCCACCCGGAGAGCAGAGCGACTTGCTTGCCTCCCAGAGCCTCAGTTCCTCCTCTGTAAAACTGGAATGGCCTCTCCGTCGCTGGTTTGGGTGAGGACTCGGAGCTTGTGAAGGTGGACCCCTTGGCTTTCAGCCTGCTACACAGTAACCGCCCAGCGGACATCAGTCCCCGGGACAGGATGACTTCTCTAATAGTCAAAATGCCTTCGGTTGTAAGAAGTGATTCAACTTGGGGCGCCTGGGTGGCTCAGTGGGTTAAAGCCTCTGTCTTCAGCTTGGGTCATGATCCCGGGGTCCTGGGATCGAGCCCCACGTGGGGCTTTCTGCTCAGCAGGGAGCCTGCTTCCCCCTCTCTCTCTGTCTGCCTCTCTGCCTAGTTGTGATCTCTGTCTGTCAAATAAATTAAAAAAAAAAAAAAAGAAGAAGTGATTCAACTTTGGGGGCTCCCATAACCAGAAAGCTTGGATTCGGGGATTTTAAAATAAGATCTTTAGGGTTCTCCCTCCCCCCTTCCGCTCTCCTCATCCTCCCCTCGTTTTTCGATTGTCTCCCCAGTTTCATATTTTTCTCTGTAGGCAACCTTTTTTTGGGGGGGCAGGGTGACCTTCAGCAACACTCACCCCTTTCTTTCCCACCCCCTAAGCCAGGTAATAAGACCCTCCCCTTTCTAGATGGAAACAAACAGACAAAAAAACAGAGAGGAAACTTATGTTTGTAGGTTTCATATGTAGGTTTCTTGCTCACTTTGAAACAATCATCCTGGGTAGGGGAATAGGGTGGAATGTTTGGCTGGAGGGCACCCTGCACTCAGCTCTGTCCCAAAAGGGCTGGGTGCTATTGATGAGGGAAACAAAGGCAAGACAAATGTAGCTTGAATTAAATCTCCATCCAGGGGCGCCTGGGTGGCTCAGTGGATTAAGCTGCTGCCTTCGGCTCAGGTCATGATCTCAGGATCCTGGGATTGAGCCCCGCAGGGAGCCTGTTTCCTCCTCTCTCTCTGCCTGCCTCTCTGCCTACTTGTGATCTCTCTCTCTGTCAAATAAATAAATAAAATCTTTAAAAAAAAAAATCTCCGTCCAGCTTGCATCCCATTGATAAATACCTGAAATTTACAGAGTGTGACCTTCCTCAAGGAATTCATGGCTGCCTTCCTGCCTTAAGGTTTCTGTTTTATTAGAGACTAAAAGTGACTTTATCTTAACAGCAGCTAGCCTTTTAAAATCCCGAAAGCCTTGCTTTCCAATTCCTTAAAAACTTATGCTATTCCTAAGCCCCGCTAATTAAAAAGTATTTTTAACACTTCACAAAACCAGTGCCACTCTTTCTGTCCACGGGTCCTGTCCCCATGCTATAATGCAATCACCTTTTTGCACCAAAAACATCTCAAGAATTCTCTCTTAGCTGTCCACTCACAAACCCAAAGCGTCCGAATGTCACCACTGTGACTGCTAATAGACCCACCAGAATTTCATTAGGGAGTGGAGGAGGAGGCGTGAGTCCCCACCAGACAAAAGTCCTAGGCTGGGCGCTACATCCCAATCATTGCTATTCTTGACTTGAACAGCCTTCTGGAGTTCTGGCCAATGCAGTTAGACATATAACAAATGTAATCTATAAATACTAGGAAAAAGAGGTAAGAGCTTGCAAGGACAATTACATACAATCCAAAGAAAAATGGGAAAGAAAGCTAACAGAGAAGGTAACAAGGTTTAACAAGTTGCTACATGCAAGTTCTTCAACAGAGAATATCAGTCTTTTATTTTTTTTTATTTTTTTTAACATTTTATTTATTTATTTGACACAGACAGAGACCACAAGTAGGCAGAGAGGCAGGCAGAGAGAGAGGGAGGAAGCAGGCTCCCCGCTGAGCAGAGATCCTGATGCGGGGCTCGATCCCACGACCCGGAGATCATGACCTGAGCCGAATGCAGAGGCCTAACCCACTGAGCCACCCAGGTGCCCCGAATATCAGTCTTTTAAACTGGTGATACCATATGTGAAAATATTGGAAGAAGAAATCTCAAAGTAGTAGTACCTTGTGATGTAGAACAGAATCCCCTCCTTAGAGGGGCTATGTACAGTGACTTCCTTCCAAAGAGCGCAGTATGCAAAGGGGGAAAAATCGTAACTTCAGAGTGGAGACAACTGGCAAATGCTGTCTCAGCCAGATGATCAAGGTCATTATCAAAATCATATTGATGGATGCAACTATCTTAGGTCCCTAAGGTTGCTGTGACAGGTTAACACAAACTTAATGGCGGAAGAATGTCTAAACTCAAGGACTTAGGGGTGCCTGGGTGGCTCAGTCCGTTAAACATTCTACGCTTGACTTCAGGGTCCCAGGATCGAGTCCCATGTCAGGTTCCGTGCTCAGCACAGAGTGTGCTTGAGATTCTCTCTCCTCTCAAATAAATAAATTAATTAAAAATAAAGTAAAGTAAACGCCTCGGCAGGGTTGATTCCCTCTCTTCCATGCTTCCCTCCTAGCTTCTGGGGGCTGCCTGCAATTTTTGGCATTCCTTGTTTTGTGACAACACAATTCCAATCTCGCTCTCCGTCAGCACATAGCATTCCCTGTGTGTCTACCTCTATGTCTCTGGTTTCTTGTAAGGACACCAGTCATGGGATCAGGACTCATTCTAATTACGACCTCATCTTAACTTCATCACATCTGCAAAGACCCTCTTTTCAAATAAGGTCATGTACTTTTTTTTTTTTTTAAGATTTTATTTATTTATTTGTCAGAGAGCAAAAGCAGGGGGAGCAGCAGGCAGAGGGAAAAGCAGGCTCCCTGCTAAACAAGGAGCTTGATGCAGAACTTGATCCCAGGACTCTGGGATCATGACCTGAGCTGAAGGCAGACGCTTAACTGAGTCACCCAGGTGTCCCTAAGGTCGCATGCTGAAAGTCCAAGTAGACAGGCCTTTGGGGGAGATGATGCTATTTAACCAAGCATAGCACCTTTGATGTGATGGAATGAAAAAGGAACTTAACCTCTGGTCTTCTCACTGAAACCCACAACCTCCCCACTTTGTCTAAGCATCGGAAAAACATCAGACAAATCCCAACCGAGGGATATGCTATGAAACACCTAACACTCCGTAAAATGGTCAAGGTCAACAAAAAACAAGGACCCTCTGAAAAACTGTCACAGCCAGGAGGAACCTAAGGAGATAGGACAACAAAATGTCAGGCAGTATGCTGAGTGGAATCACGGAACAGAAAAAAAATATCAGGTAAGAACCAAGGAAATCGGAGTGAAGTATGGGCTTCAGTTAGTAATAATGTATCCGCATCAGTTCAGCTCCTGAAAATTATTGTTTATATAGAATCAGACAGAACAAACAGATTCGACTCTCAAAGGCAGGCAAATTGGGAGCTTGGGGGACACCTGGAAGTTTTTCCCTTGCAGAGAACTACAATCAACGCTTGTTGATTTTAGTTTTTAAGTAGCTTTTAAGTATCTTTATTGGGCAATAAATAACAGGCTTATGAAACTGGCCTGTTTCCGAGTTCTTCAGTTTTCCATCTGGATGAAAAGAACCAAAGCTAAATGCAATCAGACCAGAGTACAGGCATTTCTTGGGCTGTGGCAGGTCCTCAAAAACAAAGCTTAAGAGTAATCTTTTTTTTTTTTTTAAGATTTTATTTATTTATTCGAGAGAGAAAGAGCATGAGAGAGGAGAAGTTCAGAGGGAGAAGCAGACTCCCCATAGAGCTGGAGCCTGATGCGGGGCTCGATTCCAGGACTCCAGGATCAGGACCTGAACTGAAGGCAGTGGCTTAACCCACTGAGGCCCCCAGGTGCCCTAAGAGTAACCTTAATAGGAAATAGACAGGGCATGTCTTTGTGAATTTTAGAAAAGACTTGAATCAGTTAGAGACATGTGATGTTCTTGAAGAGGACCAGTCTTTTCCAAGTAATGTATCAGGTTTTAGTCTACTGCAATACATGTCCTACTTAAAAAAATTAAAAATAACTCAAAAGCATTTAGGAATGTAAAGAAGCAAAGATATGAAAAATATGTTTTTCTGGAAAAGGAAATTAGGGGGGAGAGAAGTTCTGTCGGTCGATCATCAGTTTAAAACAATACACAGCAAAGACTAGACAGCTTGATCAAGGGAATGGTAGGGAGCCAAGAGATGGACCTTATGGATAGGCTTTTTCTTACATTAAAAAAAGTCATATTTAGGGGCGTCTGGGTGGCTCCGTCAGTTAAGCAGCTGCTTTCAGTTCAGGTCATGATCCCAGGGTCCTGAGATCGAGCCCTACATCGGGCTCCCTGCTCCACAGGAAGCCTACTTCCCCTCTCTCACTCCCCTTGCTTGTGTTCTCTCGATATCTCTGTCAAATAAATAAATAAAATCTTTTTTAAAAAGTCATATTCCCTGGGGTTAATAACATATTTTATGTTTATAAAAAAATTTAAAAATTAAAAAAAATAAAAAGTCATAGTTACAAAGGGCTATTGGAGTCAATGAAGAAGTAAAGGGTCACTTCATGAAGAGCTGTGGAAAAGCTTAACTTGGACAGTGCTGGGATTTTGACTGACATTTATTCAGAAAGAATGTACCACATTAAGAGACTGAGCCTTCCCGGTTAATCATATCCCTACTTCGATTCATTTCTGATTCCCCTGGAGGAGTAATGTATTGAGTTTGCTGGTGATGTTTGACAAGTTTTCATATTCTGTTCACATGTGGCTCTTTTTTTTTTTTTTTTTTTGAGACACAGTGAAAGCAAAAGAGATCACAGAGGAAGAGGGAGAAGCAGACTCACCACTGAGAGGAGAGCCCGATGTGGGACTCGAACCCAGGACCCCAGGATCATGACCTGAGCCGAAGGCAGGTCATTAACCAAATGAGCCACCCAGGTGCCCCAATACGTGGCTCTTGATAAGAGATTTTTTTTTTTTAATTGTATTGAAGTTCCATTTATCTCCTTTTTGTCCCAGCATTCACCAAAGAAATCACGTTCTCTTCTTTTAGGAGAGAGAGAACACAGGAGGGGGATCAGCAGGCAGAGGGAGAGGGAGAAACTGGCTCTCTGTTGAGTGAGGAGCTGGATGTGGGACTCGACCCCACGTCCCCAAGACCACGACCTGGACCTGGGCGGAAGACAAATGCTTTACTGACTGAGCCACCCAGGAAACCCTCTTCTTTTCGGATTTTAATGTAAGTTCATCCTAGCTTCCCTAATGATTAACCATTACTGGTTCCTGGAACCAGTTTCCTTTTATTATGACGTAGTCCCGTTGGTGTATGGTGGTGAATTTATTACAGGGGTTTTATTCAGGATTTTTTATATCTGCGTTCCCATCTTTGTCCAACGTAGGCTATAACCTTGTAGAATCAGTTCTCTTTTTATGCTCTGTATTAAAATATCTTAAGAATTATCTGTTCTTGGGGCACCTGGGTGGCTCAGTGGGTTAAGCCTCTGCCTTCAGCTCAGGTCATGATCTCAGGGTCCTGGGATCGAGCCCCACATCGGGCTCTCTGCTCAGCAGGAAGCCTGCTTCCTCCTCTCTGCCTGCCTCTCTACCTACTTGTGATCTCTATCAAATAAATAAATAAAATCTTAAAAAAAAAAAAGAATTATCTGTTCTTGTGGTGCCTGGGTGGTTCAGTCATTAAGTGTCTGCCTTTTCAGCTCAGGTCATGATCCTAGGGTCCTAGGATCGAGCCGCATTCCCGGCTCCCTGCTCCGCGGGGAGCCTGCTGCTCCCCCTGCTTGTGCCCACGCTTTCTTTCTGTCAAATAAGGTGATTAATTAATTAAAAGACTTATCTGTTCTTTGAAGGTTTGAAGGCGTGCGTCTAGACAACTGGCTGATCCTTTTAGGGGCTATATTTTGTTTGAACGTAAGAAAAAAAGGAAAAGGGAACAAGTTGCTTTTTCTTAAGAGGTTGCTGGTGTATTACGATTTTCTACCTCTTCTTGAATCGGTTTTGGCCAGTGATAAATGTTTGTGGATTACGGCTGTAACAGACGACCGCAAACTTAGTGGCTTGAAACAAGAGAATGCAGGTGGGGTCCGAGGGTTCCCAGACCAGGTTCAGCCGCTTACTGCTGACAAAATCCAAAGGCGGAGAGACCATGGTGGTGAAACAGACAGGAATTTACTTCAGTGAGGCCAGCACTGGGGAAGACAATCAACAGTTTCAGAGACTGTCTCCAAAGTGCCGGAAAAAATTCCAGGTTTACCTAAGGGACGAAGGTCGGTGGGTCCCCACAGGTGGGCAGTGAAGATCTGGTCCATCATTGTCCTGGAGTCAGTCACCCGCGGGAGGGGTCCCGCTGGCTCAGGGCGGTTGTTGATGGCTTGAGGGGCTGGATAGTTCGGTTCCCAGCCCGGGTGACTTGCCCACGGGGTCTTTTGCCTGAGGTAAGAGATAAACTGGAAAGAAGAACTTAATCGGTTAGAATGTTGAGGTCAACCTGGAGATTGGTGGAGTCCTCTTTCAGAAACTTTATTTTGCAGCGGTCGTAAGTCCCAAATGGGTTTCGTGGGGTAAGAGCAAGATGTGAGCGGGGCTGCGATGCTCTGGAGGCTCTAGGGGGAAATCCATCTTCCTGCCTTTTCCAGCGTTTCTAGGCTGCCCGCACCTCTTGGCTCATGGCTCCCTCCTCCATCTTTTTTTTTTTTTTAAGGTTTTATTTATTTACTCGACAGACAGAGATCACAAGTAGGCAGGGAGAGAGGTGGGGGGAAGCAGACTCCCCGCCGAGCAGAGAGCTCGATGCGGGGCGCGATCCCAGCACCCCGGGACCATGACCCGAGCCGAAGGCAGAGGCTTTAACCACTGAGCCGCCCAGGCGCCCCTCCTTACTCCATCTTTGAAGTTCATTGTTCCAACCTCTGCTTCAGCACCACATGGCCTTTTTCTGATTTTGACCCTCTTGCTCTCCTCTTGTTAGGACCTTTGAGATTATATTATATATCATATATTATATAATTATATATTATATAATGTTATATATGTTTATAATCACAATTACTTATAATTTTATTATAAATTTATATTATAATAAGAAATTATATATAAATTTATATATAAATATATAATTACAGTTTTATTATGAATTTATAATTTATAATTATTCTATATAATTATATATTATATTTGATAATCCAGGATGATCTTTGCATGCAGGATCCTTAAATTAAGCCCGTCCAGGGCTGCCTGGGTGGCTCAGTGGGTTAAGCCGCTGCCTTCAGCTCAGGTCATGATCCCAGGATCCTGGGATCGAGTCCCACATCGGGCTCTCGGCTCGGCGGGAACCTGCTTCTCTTCCTCTCTCTCTGCCTCCCTCTCTGTCTACTTGTGATCTCTCTCTGTCAAATAAATAAATAAAATCTTTAAAAAAAAAAAATTAAGCCCGTCCACAAAGTCCCTTTGGCAGGCAAAAGGCAACGCCCAGAGTTTGCAGGGGTTAGGGTGTGGCCGTCTCTCGGGAACAGTGTTCTGCGTCCCACACTCACCGTATTCTCAACGTGTCTCTGGTTTCCTGATTCTTTATTCTGATGAACTCTTCATTACAGAGTGGCTATTTTCGCAGGTCGCCACGTTTTAGAAAGCACATGCGAGGTATCCTTTGTTTCCAGCACTGTGTGTTACAGATGAAAAACTCAAAGCCACTCAGATTCTTTTTATTGTAAGGAACCATGGCGGTCATTGTGGCTAATTTTTCAGTATTCTTTTTTTTTTAAGATTTTATTTATTTATTAGACAGACAGAGATCACAAGTAGGCAGAGAGGCAGGCAGAGAGAGAGGAGGAAGCAGGCTCCCCGCGGAGCAGAGGGCCCGATGCGGGGCTCGATCCCAGGACCCTGGGATCACGACCCGAGCCGAAGACAGGCTTTAACCCACTGAGGCACCCAGGCGCCCCTAATTTTCCAATATTCTTTTCATTCCAAGTGATTCGTCTAGGCTAGTTCTCATTTTCCTGGTCAGGGCTCCATGTTGGAATGGACACGTGTGCCGCAGGTGTCTGGCAAGGACCACCTTGTTTCTAAGAAAGAGTCCTCGAAGGGGAAAACCCTTATTTTCCCCTTCAGGTGTTGCAATATTGAAGGGCCCGGGGACAAAAGGACGAGACTGATACGAAGCGAAGGTAAAGCAAAGCTTTATTTCGCGCCAAGCATCCAGAACCAAACTAACCGGGGGGGGGGGGGGGCACCCCTTACAAAGAGGCGACCCCTCCCAGCCTCACAGACTAGCTTTTACAAAGCAAAGGCCATGTGGCTGGGCCTGGCCACACACAGGTGGCCAATGAGATTGCAACACCCAGAGAAAGCTGCACAGTCACGCTAGGTCACACACGGGTGGTCAATTGAACTACAATTCCCCCATAGTAGACATTTGCACGAGCCTATCACCTTGGTCAGAATTGGTGCCCAAAAGGCACCCAACAGGCGGGGCCCACATTCTTTGGTAGCTAGGGAGGCAGTATGTGCGCCCCACTGATTGGATGTCTCCACCTGGCTTGACTCATCCCTGCATTCTGGGCTCTGTTCTCTCTACCTGACCTGACACGTCCTGGTATATGGGCTCTTTCATCAGGGGCTGGTCGGCCATACGTTCCCGGTTTCCCAGACCCGTTTCTAAGTGAGCTCCTCTGGGGGACAGGGTCAATCTAAGTTCACTGCATAAACAACAAAATGGCTGTTCTACCAAGGTGGGGCTGCTCCAGGTAAGTAGGCCCCTACGACATCTAGGTGTGATCCCTAAAAGTCCAGCCATCCCATCATGCTGCCAGCCCAAGGATGAAACCAAAACTGGAAAAGGGTACAGTCAGGGGAGTCACAGAGTCAAAAGACTCAGAGAGAAAGGGCTCTAGCTCCAGAGAGATTATAAATAGACCATTGTGAAAGGTAAGTTACTCTCATTTGCAAGAAGGGGAAAGTTTTTTAAAATTGTGAATGTGATTTATAATAAAAAAAAAAATGGATACGGGGGCACCTGGGTGGCTCAGTGGGTTAAGCCTCTGCCTTTGGCTCAGGTCATGATCTCAGGGTCCTGGGATCAAGCCCCACATCAGGCTCTCTGCTCAGCAGGGGGCCTGCTTCCTCCTCTCTCTCTGCCTGCCTCTCTGCCTGCTTGTGATCTCTCTCTGTGTGTCAAATAAATAAATAAAATCTTTTTAAATTTTTAAAAAATGGATGTTGTATTGGGTTCTTCATCCCATTTCCGGCACAGAGCTCCCCAAACCATCGGAATTTCTCAAGTGAGAAGAGCAATCAAGATGCCTTTTGTTCTGTTCATGGTGACTCCCAGGCCTCACAAGGGTGAGGACGGTTTGCTAGTTGAGGCCACTGTGTAATTAGAGGGTTGGAGCCTTCTGGGTTTACCCTCACCCTCCAGGAAGGGGAGAAGGCTTGGATCCAAGTGGAGTTCAATTACCAATGGTAATGATTTCATTCATCGTGCCTACTTAATGAAGCCTCCATAAAAACCCCAAAGGATGAGGTTCAGACAGTTGCTAGGTTGGTGAGCAGGTGTATATCTGGGGACAGTGGCCCTTGGAGAACATGGAAGCTTCCTCCCTTCGCACATACCTTGTCCTGCACATCTCTTCCATCAGGCCGTTCCTGAGTTATATCCTCTTACAACAAACCCGTCACCTCGTCAGTAAACTGTTTCTCTGAGTTCTGTGAGCTGCTCTAGCAAGTTAATTGAATCGAAGGTGGGGGTCATGGGTATCTCCAGACTCTGGCCTGTTGGTCAAAAGTACAGGGGCCAGTCTGGACTTGTGTTTGGCATCTTAAGTGTGGGGACAGGAGGGTGAGGGGCGGCCTTATAGAACAGCCCTTTACCCGTGGGATATGACCCTATCTCCAGGTAGATGGTATAAAAATTGACTTGACTCGTAGGATACCCTGCTAGTGTCTAAGGATTGTTCGGTGGTGTGGGGAACTGGCCCCTGTGCACACGCACGCGCACACACGCACACGCACATTGGAATTCGGTGCAGAATGCTTCTTACAAGCATAGCCACACAGAGAGAGAGAACGCACAGGTCACTAAGTAAAACACGGAACTGTAACAATTACTGGACGGCGGAACTACAGTTACCATCAAGCTTCTCTCCGTCCCAGGGAGGAAAAAAATCTACATTTCCTATTTAAGTGACTTGAGCTCGTACTGGCGTAGGAACAAAAAAATAAAACTAGGCTTCCCAATCGAGATACCAGAATCTCCAAGATAAAGGAGGAAATAAACTAATGACCAGAAATACGGACATCTGACGCTGCTCACCAAACAGTCCAGCCATAAATCCCACCCCCCAGGCCCCCACCCCTGCCATAGGGACAGAAGTCTCTGTACGAGGGTCAGAACCAGACCAAACCGGACTTGGCCAACACGCAGGTATCACCTGGGACGAAGCAGAACCAAAGGACTCATAGAAAACACAGGGTCCGTGAGGGGGCACCTGGGTGGCTCAGTGGGTTAAGCCGCTGCCTTCGGCTCGGGTCGTGATCTCGGGGTCCTGGGATCGAGTCCCGCATCAGGCTCTCTGCTCGGCGGAGAGCCTGCTTCCCTTCCTCTCTCTCTGCCTGCCTCTCTGTGATTTCTCTGTCAAATAAATAAAATCTTAAAAAAAAAAAAAAAAAAAGAAAACACAGGGTCCGTGAGACCCAAGCTTTACTGTTTTGTGAGATTCATGCTGGGCCAGGCCAGGGCAAACCGCCATGGAGAGGCTGCATTCAGGCAACAGGCTTGAGCAAAGTGAACTTGAACAAGGCAAAAGGCCGCAGTGACCACGGAGCTGAATGCAAACAGGCTCCTTAAAAGACACACCTCGGAACGGCCACAGACCCTAAGGGACCAATTACAACCGGCCCAGTTCTTAAAATCACCAAAAAAGGAAAAATTCCCTGCGGTCCCATACTCCGTCACTCCATCCTGTAAATATACCCCTGACCACCGCCGCGTGGCAGACACTCTCTCCTTCGCTGTCCCGTCCATGGCTCGCTTGCACTGTGTTCAAGAAACTTCTCTCTTGTTCTGCCTTGAGTGAATTCTTCTTTTTTTCTTTTTAAGATTTTATTTATTTATTTGATAGACAGAGATCACAAGTAGACAGAGAGAGAGGGGGGAGCAGGTTCCCGGCCCAGCAAAGAGCCCGATGCAGGCCTTGATCCCATGATCACGTGAAAATCAAATCCATAAAATTGGCCACATGCCTTCAGATGTCGGCATTACAAAAGTTGAGGAGGACGGTTTTAGGTCAGAGGGGAAACAATTTATAGGACTCAGGTCTCATTAATTTGGGAAACCAGACCTTGACAGAGTGGGTTTGGGGTTTGGTTTGGCTTAGCTCAGGGTACAAAGTGTTTGCTTTGGATTCGCTCCTGCCTGGAACATGTACATAAGCTCCCATTCACCGTGTCGGCAAAGTGTCAGCAATCAGAGTTGCTTCCCCAAAGAACATAGACCCTAGAAGCTTTGATGGGTATGGCTGAGCCTTCCCTCCATTGGGCTCCTCCATGTCTAACTCTGGTCCAGTTTGGACAACTGTACCTATCACACTGAGGAAAACAGCCTCATTGATACAGAAAGCTTTTTTCTGGGGTGCCTGGGTGGTTCAGTCAGTTGGGCGTCTGCCTTCGGCTCAGGTCATGATCTCCGGGTCCTGGAATCAAATCCCGCATTGGGCTCCCTGCTCATCGAGGAGTCTGCTTCCTCCTCTCTCTCCCGTTCTGCCCACCTACCCCCTGCTCTTTCTCTCTCCTAAATAAATAAATAAAAGACGGCTTTTTTCTTCTTCTTCCTCCTTATATGGCCAATCTTGACTTTATCTTTGGAATTTTGATATTTCACCAGAATTTGTCAGAGGTCAGGTCCTCCCTCAATTGCTCCTGAACTTGTGGTGCCCTTCATTCATGAACTTCCTCAGCTCGGCCAAATGGTCCTCACTGACCGGGAAACCACGACCAACAGAGTAACTTGCCCCAAATTCTTACAAACTTTGAGGCCTCTGAATCCAGGTCTCCGATGTTTTTCCCAATGTCCCCTCGCCGTTTCCCGGTGGGTTTTGTGAAGGCAAACACACTCTTTAGCAAATCTGGGTGCTGTTTTGTCTGTCTGAGCTTTGTGTCTTAAGGATCTATGATGCATCAAAATAGCTTTGAAGGTATCTTACCCCACGGGGGTGCTCGTATGGATCAGCACTTACAGAAGGGACAACTATGAACTCCGCAAAGTGGCAGAATCAAGATAATTCCAGTCCACGTGTACACGCAACTCTAGCAACTTGGAAGTCCCCAAACTGTCCAACCTGCTGAGGGCACCCTGTCATCTTTTCTTTCTTTTTTTTTTTTTTTTAAGGTTTTATTTATTTGAGAAAGAGAAGGAGAGAGGGAAGGAGGGAGGGAGCACAAGTAGGCAGAGAGGCAGGCAGAGGGAGAGGGACAAGCAGAGTCCCTGCTGAGCAGGGAGCATGTTGCAGGGCTCGATCCCAGGACCCTGAGGTCATGACCTGAGCCGAAGGCAGACGCTTCACCATCTGAGCCACCCAGGCGCCCCAAGGTCACCCTATCACCTGAAAAGTAAAATTTAAGTGGTAGAACCTGATCTTGCCTAGAGTGGGAAACTGATGCCCTCCCCAATAGGGTCCTCAGAAAGGCCTCTATGTAAGCTGGGAGAAGCGGACTTGGGGACTGATTTAGGCTAACACACTCTGTCGCGAATCTGGGCACTGTTCTGTGTGTCTTACGCCTTCATGATGCATCCAAGGGGCGACCGCTTCAAACAGGAGGGAGTTCAGGCCGTGGTGGGAAATGACCCCTTACAAGCACTGTGTGGTTCCTCTGGCATAGAAGAGGGGAGGAACGGGTACAGAGCAGACAACTAGAGGTGAGTGTCTTCCGGTCGGAAGTGTCAGCGAAAGCCAGTGTTCCCGCCCCAGAGAGGGGAGAGGGCGGATCTCTACTCCCCTTGGGCTTGGAGCTCTGCACCCCCCCAGGCAGGTACACCACGTACACCTGGAAGGGAATGCCTGCTGGCCCCGCCCAGCCCGCACCTTGGGGACTTGATGTCCCACGGGGCGGCCAGCCAGGGTACAAAGGCGTGGCTGCCATTCCTTCCGATCAGGATAAACAAACTCCAGGCAACGCCAGAGGTTAACACCTGCACCAGCTGCTGCCTCAGTGAGCTCCGGAGGCTGGCCGCTCGGAGGCCAGGCTTGCTCTGCCACGAGGGAGCTCAACACCCCAAACCAGTCAGGAGCTCACTGACTCAGCGCTGCCGCGGGGCGGGGGGCAGGGAAAGGGTGCAGGGCAGAGCTGGACGGGGGTTGGATTTGGAGGCTAAAAGGAGACACCCTAGGTCTTTCTCTGGGATAGCGTGAAATAAGCCCATTCGGTTCCCCACCAATGGAGACCTTTAGTTTCTGAAAGCAGCAGCATCCTTGAGTGGAAAGAGCCACCCAGGGGTGCCTGGGTGACTCAGTGGGTTAAAGTCTCTGCCTTCGGCTCGGGTCATGATCCCGGAGTCCTGGGATCGAGCCCCACATCAGGCTCTCTGCTCAGCAGGAAGCCTGCTTCCTCCTCTCTCTCTCTGCCTACTTGTAATCTCTGTCTGTCAAATAAATAAAATTTTAAAATCTTTTAAAAAAAAGAAAAAGAAAGAAAGAGCCACCCAGCGGTAAATCAGGAGACCAGAACCCTGAAGCATTTCCTGGCTCCATGACTGCAGACCAGCCACCGTACCTTGAATTTCAACATTCTTGCCACTAAATGATAAAAATAATTCCTACTCGGTCTATTCACATAAACTTTTTTTTTTTTTAATGTCATCTACTCCCCCCAACGTGGGGCTCGGACTCACGACCTCCAAGAGGTCGCAGGCTCTACTGACTGAGCCAGCCAGGTGCCCTCTATTTCCATAAACTTGTTGAGAGGCTTAAAGGATAAAATGTGTATAACAGCACACCATGAACTCTACTGAAGGACGCAAATAGGAGCCTTCCTCCTCTCCAAGAGACAAGGGGTCTTACAGAATCTCTAGCTTACTCTGTGTGTCCTCTATGACCACCACGGCAAGCCGTCTAGTCTTTCTTTGAACACCTTCAGTGATGGGTCTCATGACTTCTACCAGTTTCCTGGAGCTCCTGGAACCAGTTGCCACAAACCTAGTGGTTTAAACAACACCAGTGGATTATCTCACAGTTCTGGAGGTCAGAGGTCCAAAGTAGTTCTCGCTGGACTGCAGTCAAGGTGTTGGCCGGGCTCCACTCCTCTTGGGAAGCGCCAAGAAAGAATCCATTCCCTCGTCCTTCCTAGCTTCAGGAAGCGAGCTGTCCATGTTTCTTGGGCTCGTGGCTTCTTCCTCCATCTTCAAAGCTAGCAACGCAGATGGAGTCCTTGTCAAATCACATCCGTCTCCACCTGCATCCTTCATTTCCCTTTGCCGTGTGATCTAACTTACTCACAGAGTCCAGGGATTAAGGCATGGGCATGGTTGGGAGCCTCTCTTCTGCCTAACGTACCCCAGAAGGGGGAGGCTCTTCAGTACGCTGAGACATAATATAAAATCCCCACCGGCCAGTCCTAATGCTGCTCTCACATGATGTGTGGCTTCTCTGCTTCCCACATGATAGTTCTAGAATGATCTGAGCCAAGGATGTGGTTTCTTCTGTATTTTTTCTGTTAAAAAAAAAATTCTGTAGTTTCTTCTGGGGTGCGTGATCTGTCATTGACCCTCTTTCTACTGAAGCCTCCACATCCGACGAAAGTTGAGATGTCATCCCAAAGGTTGGTCTGTTCAGAGAACCCCAAACTCCCTTCATTAGGAAGCTGGGAAGATCAGCAAAGAACGGACAATCTTTACCTACCCCTTTTGAAAAGAAAGAACCACCGTATCTCAACATACATAAATAAACGCACCCAGATCATGGGTTTCCGGCTTGGTGAATTTTCGCAGAGTGAACACACCTCCGTAACCAGTAGCCAGATTAAAGACAGAACATTACCAAGCCTTCCAAAGCCCCCTTGTGGCCTTCTAGTCACTAATCTCCCCAAATGAACCCACTATCCCGCGTGGTAGCAGACTGAACTGTGCCTCCCCCACACTCTGCAAAAATATAATCCCTAGGACCCACAAACGTGACCTTATTTGGAAAAAAGTTCCTCATGTTATTCAATTAACCGTCTGGAGAAGAGATCATCCTGGATTGCCCGGATGGGCCCTGGCTCTTACAACAAGTGTCCTTACAGGAGACAGAAGAGGGAAAAGACCCACTTGGGGAAGGGCATGGGAAGACAGAGAAGGAGACGACAGAGGGAGGCCACCATGATGGGGTCGGGCAAGCTGTTCTACAGCTGCCAGGAGCTAGAAGGGGTAACCGTGGGTTCTCCCCTGGAGCCTCTGGAGGGAACAAAGCGGACATCTTGACTTCAGACTTCCGGGTTCCTGGCTGTGAGAGAATGAATTCCTCCTGTTGAAAGTCATGGAGTGTGTAGAGATCAACGGTTATGGCAACCCTGGGAAATGAATACAAACTCAGCTTCGCTGTTTTCTGCTGACATAAAAAGAATTTAGTGAGGGCGCACGTTTTGTGTGTGACTTCTCTCACCCAGCGTTCTCTCTCTCAGCACTCAGGGTTATCCCTGCTCAGGTGTGCGATGGAAGTTGGCTGGTTCTCATGACTGTGCTAATCCTCCGTCAGAAAATGCCCACCAGCAGGGCAGACATTTCCGTTTGCTGTACTTCCTCACCAACGTGTGCTGCGTGTGCGTGTGTGTGTTTGTGCGTAGAACATTTTGCTTCTGATTCCATTCCCCTAAGGATTAATGAGATCTGTTCTCTTTTCACATATTTTTTGGCCATTTCAGCATCTTTTAAAAAAAAATTAAAAGATTTTATTTATTTGTTAGAGAGAAGGAGCACAAGCAGGGGGAGCAGCGGGCAGAGGGAGAAGCAGACTCCCCGCAGAGCAGGAAGCCAGATATGGGGCTCCATCCCAGAACCCTAGGATCATGACCTGAGTCAAAGGCAGATGCTTCACCAACTCAGCCATCCAGGCACACCTGACCCCAAGAATATTAATAACAATGATGACTGAATTGTGTCCCCTCCCTGATTCCCATGTCGAAGCTCTAACCCCCAGGGTGACTATATTTGGAGGCAGGACTTTTTAAAAAAAAAAAGATTTAATTTATTTATTTAACAGAGAGAGCGAGATTACAAGTAGGCAGAGTAGCAGCCAGAGAGGGGAGGAAGCAGGCTCCCTGCCAAGCAGAGAGCCCGATGCGGGGCTCGATGCCAGGACCCTGAGATCATGACCTGAGCCAAAGGCAGAGGCTTAACCCACTGAGCCACCCAGGCGCCCCGGAGGTAGGACTTTTAGGATGTAATTGAAGTTAAATGAGGTCAGAAAGGTGGGGTCCTAATCTGGTAGGACTGATGCCCTTTTAAAAAGACAGCATGCATTAGAGAAAAGGCCATACAGACGGAGCAAGATGGCGGCCATCAAAGAGTGGCAGGGCAGGTCCCCAGCAGGAAGTGAGCCACCCAGCACCTTGATCTAGGACTTCCAGCATCCAGAACCAAGAGAAAATAAATTTCTGTTGTTTAGGGCTCCCAGGCTATGGTATTTTGTTATGGCAGCCCAAGCTGACTAATGCAACAACAATAAAAATGTCATGTCATTACCCATAATTTGACATAATGACATTTTCTTTTTTTGTAATAGCATTAGCCACATATTCTGGGGCTATGGTCAGTGCTTTCATCCATAATCTCCTAATCTTCACAGCAATCCTAGAGCAAGCCGTTCTTAGCTTCTTCAGAGGGCCTCCTTTCAGGTTCAAATGGCTAAGTAACTTGCCCCAGGGTAAGTGATGACTAAGTGCAGAAAGGGGACTGGAAATGACTTCTGCCTGATTCCAGAGACAGCGGGAAAATAGGTCGTAATTTAATATCCGATCATTGAGAGACAGGGATACGCAGCAAATGCATTGTGTGAGCCCCCTGTCCCTAGGCACACAGTGACAAAAACGAAGAAATCCCATATTTTCAGATGTGGGGGTTCAGAAAAGGCACCCACCATCTCCATATTGTCAGGAGCAACCTCGACCCAAGAGTCTGTGAAATTTCTACATTTATAATGATTCCAGCAGTTTTGTTCTCTAAAGTGCCTCAAATCTATTTAATCTAGGTCAGAGGACCACACGAGAGCAGTGAAGTTTGAGAGAAGCCACGAGTAGAGAGCGTCAATGCTGGAAGGGTTATAACTAGTTGCCAGTAAAATCCTCGAATTCAACACATAGGACAGGGAACCAGGGTGGCTCAGTCTGTTAAGTGTCTTGATTACAGCTCAGGTCATGATCCCAGGGTTCTGGGATCAAGCCCTACATGGGGGGGGGGGGTTCCCCTGCTCAGCGGGGAATCTGCTTCACCCCCTCCTTCTGCACCTCCCCCTGCTTGTGTTCTCACTTGCTCTCTGTCAAATAAATACATAAAATCTTAAAAAGAAAGAGAGAGGGGCACCAGGGTGGCTCAGCGGGTTGGGCCTCTGCCTTAGGCTCAGGTCATGATCTCAGGGTCCTGGGATTGAGCCCTGCATTGGGCTCTCTGCTCCGCGGGGAGCCTGCTTCCTCCTCTCTCTCTCTGTCTGCCTCTCTGCCTGCTTGTGATCTCTCTCTGTCACATAAATAAATAAAATCTTTAAAAAAAAAAAAAAAGCAATTGGCCTTGTTAGCTTCGTCATCAAAGGAGTGAGACTGATACAAAGCGAAGGTCAAGCAAAGCTTTATTTCGAGCCAAGCATGGAGAATCAAACCCACCAGCTGGGGCCGTCTCTTACAAAGAGGCGACTCCTCCCAGCCTCACAGACTAACTTTTATAGAGCAAAGGCCATGTAGCTGGGCCTGGCCACACACAGGTGGCCAATGAGATTGCAACACCCAGAGAAAGCTGCACAGTCACGCTAAGTCACACATGGGTGGCCAATTGAACTACAATTTACTCTATAGTAGATATTTGAACGAGCCTATCACCTTGGTCAGAATTGGAGCCCAAAAGGCGGGACCCACACTCCCTGGTAGCTAGGGAGACAGTATGCATCCCCCCCACTGATCAGATGTCTCCACCTGGCCTGACCTGCCCTTGTATTTGGGCTTTGCTACCTGGGACTGGTTTCCGGGACTTACTTTGAAGTAATTTCTGGGCAGGGGGGCACTCTGGCTAAACAGGACCTTACAGGCCTAACTAGGATTCTAATGTAAATACGTCAAACATAAAATTTATCCTTTCCATTAAGAAACATGCATTTCATCTATTTTAAAATCTCAGAGACCAGACATCACGTGTGACCAAAAAAGCAAGGGGACTGAAGCTCCATTCAATCACAAACTACCCCTATTTTTACAAATTAAAACAGGCGAGTTACAAATACATTCATTTTCTCACATTCAGGTTCTATTTATAGGACTTGCTAAAAACGGGATTTGAAGAGCTGTAAACTATTTCAGTGAGCAAAGTAAGGCCATTAGATAGACTATAGACGCGTGTGATGCTTATGGTATGAAGTATAAACTCTTAAAAAGAATGTAAAACATTTGAAACAGACATAGCTCCGGCTGGCTGTGCTGCTGTTCCCTGGAGTAAAAGAGTGATGTCACCAGGAACATTTTCTTTTCATCCCTTGGCACAGATGCCGTCTGTGAGTGGGTCCGGCTGGCTGTGCTGCCGTTCCCTGGAGTAAAAGAGTGATGTCACCAGGAACATTTTCTTTTCATCCCTTGGCACAGATGCCGTCTGTGAGTGGGTCCTGAAGCTTCCTCTGGGTTGACTTTGATCAGTGATTTTTTAAAAATTTTATTTATTTATGTATTTATGTATTTGACACAGAGAGAGAGCAGAAGCAGGGGGAGCAGCAGAGGGAGAGGGAGAAGCAAACCTCCCCCTCCCCGCCCTGCCACAGCAGGGAGCCTGACTTGGGGCTCCACCGCAGAACCCTGGCATCGTGACCTGAGCCGAAGGCAGAGCACCCAGGGCCCCCCCCCATCAGTGATTTCTGATCCAGCCACCCCATGGGCCAAGGACATTTCATTATAACGAAAGCATGTTGCTGTGCTCTCCCCATTACTGTATCCACTCAGCTGGGCCAACACAGCCCCCCACCCCCGCCCCCAGTCCAGTGGCCAACGTACTCATTTGGCTTTTCTATTCTCTAAAGAATGGACTTTGACAGCACACCCCAGGACGCACCCCAAGACTCTCGGAGGGAGTCTGTGACAAGTTGTTTTAAGGAACTGATTTTCCAGACTCTCCATTTCCTTGTTACAAGCACCCTGCCTGAGAAAAGCACAGTGCGTTGAGTGTTCCTTTGGGTTGTCTTTGCCCTTTCTCTGTTCGGTCTTTGCCACCAGAAAAGTCACCTTCTCCCAAGGGTGCATTGCCCCAGGGTGCAGAAACTTGCAATCGGACCATTTCAAGCTCTGTTACCAAAACTTGTAATACATCTGCGCTGTCTGAGGGCTGCGCTAATGCGAATCAGTGATAATTCCATCCCAAAGAAAAGTTGTTAACGCTTAGACCTCTAAGGTCTCAGGAAATAGGCATTTTCATTTTCAACTTATATTTGCATTTTTGTGGAGAGAAGTATGACGGGGGCGGGGGGGGGGTAAAATAAAAAGTCATCCGGCATGAAAGTGTATATCATCCTGAATTTGTGGAGGGAGGAACAGGGACATACGAAGAGAAAAAGGAACCATGCAAAATTTCTAACCAGCACATAGGAGTTTGTTCTTGTCTTTTTAAAGTGCATCATAGTATCAAATCGTGGCGGTGTTTACACTTCACGGGCTATATTTAGAAAATGACGTAAGTGCAGGTTTTAGCATATTACTATTTATAACATGCCGGCTCTTGCAACGACTTTTAATTATCACAGAAAGTGTTAGGTGCCCGCTACAAAATATGCAAAGGTCACGTCGATTTCCAGAAAGTCTTTTCGGGGTGCGCAAACAGAAAATCTCCAAAGTACTCACTGTGTCCCGGAGAACGATTTTCCAAGGGCCAAGGCCGGGCTTTTCCCGGGTTTGCCGCTTGCGCCCTCTGCTGGTGAGCCGCGTCTCTAAGCGGGCAGCGCGGTCTCTGCTCTCTGCAGTCCCGGCGGGGTCCAGGTCACGCGCGTGGGGCCTGCACAGAGTCGGGCTGCCCGTGGCCGCCACTGTGGTCAGACCCATGTGGATTTGCGTGATCCCTTCGCCGCACACAGAGCACGGAATCACGCGGTCCGGCAGGCCCCGGAATGCTCTCACGCCCAGGTGCGGGACTCACGTGACCTTCCCTTGCCCACTGATGGAACCAGAAGTTTCTGGCCTTGGAAACAGTAATCGTGTTGGAATAATCACGGTAACAATACCCAGCACCACAGTCGATGGTGTTTACTATGTGCCTGTCCGTCGCTGTCCGAAGCACTCTCCGTAAATTCACTCCCGGAGCCCTATGAGGTAGGAACCTTTATTGTTCCCGTTCTCCAGAGGAGGGTTTTGGGCACCGAGCAGTGAAAAATAAGATAAATCGCCCACGTCGCACAACTGATCAGAGACACAGCCAGGATGTGGAGCCAAGCAGCCCCCAGGCCCACCCCATTTGGCACACTTGCCACCGTTCTTTCCCATTCGTTGAGGAAAACTGAGAAACATGGGCACAAAGACAAAATAAAAATCTGTCCCCTCCCCACCCAGGGATAGTCACTGGCTAGTGTTTCAGCATGTTCCTTTCCAGCCCCGCGTGTGAGTGTGTGGGTCTATCATTCTGTTTGATACACGAGAAACCTTCTATTTCTAGAACGTGCTCGGGACACCTCAAAATACATCCGGGTTTCCCTCGGTCACTTTTGTCTCTATTCTTTGCCACTGTCTGTTTTGTGCATCCCTTGAAGATAAAGCTGGCAGACGTCATTCTGTTTCTTTCTGACATTCAGCTTCTAGAATTTTCCCCTGTAAGGGCAGCTCAGGGGAATGTGGTGGTAGGGACCCCTCCATGTGTTGCTGTGTGCCCCTGGGCTGAGGTCCCCCTGCCCTCCTCTGAAGCACCAAGTTCAAATGGGACATGGGGAGAAAACAGAAACCGGGCTCACCGCCGAATTCTTGAAGCTTGGGTTGCGATTGTGCTCTGTTTCCTGAAGGAGCAGATTCTGATGCCCAACCATATTCCACCTCTCTGGAACCAAGGACGACAGGACGCACTCATGAGTCCCTTGGAGAGTCCCACCAGGGTGTCTGAGCCTGGGGCCTGCGGACCTGAGGGGAGGCAGTGCTTACCTGCACTTGGGGACCGAGGGGACCCCGCAGAGAGGCCACCTGATGGGATCTGTGAACCTCCGCTGAGGCCACAGGTTGCAGTGACCCCGTAGGGAAGCAGCTGGGGATACGCAGCCTTTGAGAGACTGAATATACGAATGGACGATGCCAGGCCATATATCAAAGTAGAACTCCAAGGGCGCCTGGCTGGCTCATTCAGTAGAGCACGCAGCTCTTGAGTTTAGGGTTGGGAGTTCGAGCCTCATGTTGGGCACAGAGATTATTTAAGAAAAAAAAAGGTGGGGAGCTCCAACACACCATCTACTCCTCAGGACAGTAGCCAGCCCAGGAAGGCAACTGGCTGTAGGTGGGACTTTCGGAAGTCAGACTGCTATCTCCAGCCACAATCCAGGAAGCCAAGCAATGACTTCTAGAACAATCAGCTCCAAATGGCCAGGACTTGATTAACCACGTACAGCTGCCCTGAATTTTGTCCCTGCCTCCAGCTTGGGAGCAGCCAGAGCAAAGCAAAGATGCACCTGGGAGCAATCACACAGCACCGATCACACAGCAGCCTGTTTCCAGCTTCCCCCCGCCACCGTAAAGCCCTCCTCCCACCCTGTGCCCGCCTCTGGGTCTCCGCCAAAACACAGGTGCCGGTCGTGGACTCCATTCTACAGCAAGCTCAGAGCATGTGGCCCGACTTTCACGTTCCGTTGGTCTTCATTCCCGTCCACGCTTCTTCCTTTCCTCCTCCAGCTGGTACGCCACATCAGTTGGAAGCTAGAGGGGAAGGGTCACGTGAATGGGGTCAACAGAGGAGGCACATGGGAAGGTCACACACTGGGTCGGACGCACACATATGCTTTTGGTGTAGCTCTTTAATTCTACCTTTGTATTAGTTATCTATCGCTACAGGGGAAATTAACGCCAAACCGTAGCATCTTAACGGTGATTATCTCACACAGTTATTGAGGGTCAGAAATTCAAGGTGTATTGGGGCGCCTGGGTGGCTCAGTGGGTTAAGCCTCTGTCTTCGGCTCAGGTCATGATCTCAGGGTCCTGGGATCGAGTTCCGCATCGGGCTCTCTGCTCAGCGGGGAGCCTGCTTCCCTCTCTCTCTCTCTGCCTGCCTCTCTGTCTACTTGTGATCTCTCTCTGTCAAATAAATAAAATCTTAAAAAAAAAATTCAAGGTGTGTCTTAGGGCTTCATATGAAGTTCAAGTCAAAATGTTGGCTGGGGCTGCAGTCATCCAAGAGAGAAGCAGGAATCCACCATTCTTTTCTAAGTGTCCAAGTCACACAGCATAACTTATCCTTTCTCTGTTTGTTAGAGGAAGGGCATTAAGTTCAACCCATACTCAAGGGGACAAGAACTAGGCATCACCTTTTGGAGGGAATGCCAAGATTTACAAACACATTTTGAACTGCCAAAAAATTTATTTTATTATTTTTTTCCACTCTCTCTAATCTGCTGGATAATATACCCCTGTGTTTCTAATATCAAATATTAAACTGTTCATTTCTAGAATTTTCTCTTTTGTTATTTTAAAACATACTAAATCATTCTTACTGTCTCTTTTTCTGTTAATTTCTTTTTTTTAAAAGATTTTATTTATTTATTTAACAGTGAGAGAGAGAGAGATCACAAGTAGGCAGACAGGCAGACAGAGAGAGGGGGAAACAGGCTCCCTGCTGGGCAGAGCCAGATGCAGGGCTTGGTTCCAGGACCCTGAGATCATGACCCAATCGGAAGGCAGAGGCTTAACCCACTGAGGCACCCAGGCACCCTCTGTTAATTTCTTAGCCCTCTTTTTATGAGTTTATTCTGACTGGTCCTTTAAAACGAGAAGGCCTGTTTTGAGGGTGTATTTCTTTCAGAGAGAATGTACCCCAGCTCCTACTAGCATGCTGTGGGTCCTGCTGACCTACGAAACTATAAAATAGTTTTTTGACTTGGAGGTTTGGGGACTATGCAGGTAGAGTGAATTCTGACCTGAAACCCAGGTTTCATATTAGAGTCTATGTACCCTCAAATCAGATTTAATTAATGTTGACATTTTGGAGGTGCTTATTTTAAGAAAAAAAAATGAGACTCGGTCTCCATCCCTTCTTTTTCCTCATTCCCCAGAGGTAACCACTCTCCTAGAATTGGTGTCAAAAATTCCCATCCATATTTTAATATGGATTTGCAGTAAATATGTAGCATTAATACATACAGTATGTGTTGAAGTTTTTATGCAACTTGCTTTTTTCCCCCTAGACATCCCTCTACTGGTGGGCAGGTAGCACTTTCTGGATGGGGGGCGGGGGTTGGTAATTATTGGCAAACAATATTGAGGGACTCTCCTGGATTTAAGGCTGTGGTTAAATTCACAGAGATTCTGCAAGTGGTGTTCAGCCCAAGTGAGAGGGAACACTGGAGGGGAGAGACAGAAAAGACGGTCAGGGCGAGCACGGAGACACCTGCAGAAGGTGTCCTTGGGACGGAGGGGCCCCTGCCGGGACGACAGACCCTGCCGGCGGCGCATTCCACCTTCCAGCAGGCGCTGTTCCGAGGGGCCCAAGGGCGCTGGGGGAGGGGAGTGGGGAGGAGGGGCCGGGAGCCCCAGGGGCGCGTGCGGACGGGGGGCGGCGGGGCGGGGCGGGGTCGCTCCGCGCGGCCGCGACGCCTCCTGCCGGTCGCCAGAAGCCGCGTCCGCTTCCCGCGATCGCCGGCGCCAAGCCCGGACTCGCCACGCGAGGCCAAAAGAGCGGCGTTTTCTGCCGCGGCGACGGCAGCTACGGTCGCCCGAGGCCCCATCGCTCCCACGACGGCTCCTCCCAGTCCCCGGTGCTGCGGGGGAGGAAAAAAAGGGCCCGTGACCCCGACGTGACTTGAACACGCAACCTTCTGATCTGGAGTCAGACGCGCTACCATTGCGCCACGAGGTCACAGCGAGCGCACGACTCCGCGTCGCTCAAGACCTCGCTGCGCCGGCACCGGCCCGCGGCTCCGGGCACCTAGGCCGGGAGGCGCGGCCCCTCCCCCGCCCCGCCCCGCCCCGCCCCGCCCCGCCCGGCGCCCGGGTCGCCCCGAAGGGGAGGGGCGCGAGCGGCCTCGCTCCTCGGCTTCCGGGAAGCTCGCGCGCGGGGGCCGCGGAGCCGGAGCGCCTCCCCGCCCGCCGGAGCCCGGGTGCCCGCGGGGCCCGACTCGCCCGGCCGCCGCCCGCTCCGCACCCGGGAGCTGCAGCCGCCGCGGCGCGGGGCGGGCGGGGAAGGAGAAGCGGGCGCCCCCCCCGCCCGCGCCGGCACCGGGGCGCCTCGTTCCCCGGGCTGGGACGCCGCCGCGCGCTCAGTCTTTGCAAAGCGTCAAAGGAAACCTTTTCCTTGACGAGGGTCACCGCGAGGTCGCGAAGACGCAGTCCTTGAAGCCCCCCCGGGGGAGGTCGCCTGCTCATGCATGATCGTGCGCGACGTTTACTTCTGCAGTTTCGATCTTGGACTCGAGGGGCGGCCCCCGTAGGGAAAAGGACCCTATTAAGGTGTGTCCGGCACCAGGTCGAGAACGTGAACTTTACCGCCCCCACTCCTTTCCGGTGGCTTCCAATTCGTTTCTGAGATGCCATCGTCTCGGACACGACCTGCTGTCAGTGGCCTCGCTTGTCCTAATACCGTGCGCATAATTTAGGTAATATTTTTTCCGAGCATGATTTGAAGCGGCTCATTGTCCACGTCGTGGGAGTCTGAAGTCCCTGCTTTTGGACAGTACTTTTTCCTTTTTTTTATTAAATAAAATTATAAATGAGTGAGCAAATAAGCTCTTGATTTTTTTTTTTAAAGCTATTAATATTATAGAGCACTCTTCTGGTCTAAGAACATGAAGCATCAATTACTGCAATAAATACAATTCCCCACAAGGGCCTGATGTTCAGGGAAGGAAGATCCAGAATGGGCCTCACTCTTTACAGGAGGGAAAGAGGAACAGTGTCTGGGGCTCTCGGCGAAGCCGGTGAGGGGTAAGGGCTCTCTCACCATCCTGATTACTTGGGGACAGCTAAGGCCACCAGAGCTTCTATGAATCTTGGATAGGAATCTTGTCAAATTTTGTGTTTATGGCCCAGTGTGAAAACAGCAGGCTTTGGGGTTAAGTGTGAGTCCTGAGACAGCTGCTGAAGGCTGTCAGAGAAGCAGAGACCAGAAGGTTCTATCCCTGTCTTCAGCAGGGGAAGAAGAGTCAGCTAGCCCAAGATTACTGATTGCCTCTACAAGTAGCCAGACCAGAGTCCCTTACTTACTGCTTTTGACGGCCAGAGGTGAATTGGGCCCTGATTAGGGGAAGGTGTGGGGAGCTAGGGAGTGACAGAAATGTTTCTCAGAGATCTAAGAAGGGACCGAAATGTCAGAACTCTGAGGTTTGGATTCTCTTTTGGGGTGATGATGAACTTCCTTCCCTGCTCCCCCTTGAGGACCTCCGGCACTGGCCACATAGCAAAGTCACTGTGAGGAACAGCCAGCTCCTTTCCCATAGAGGTCAAGAGTGCAGAATCTACTGGAAGGGATGCTTCACACCCAAGGAAAGACCAGAGACACTCTTGAAAGCCCTGCTCAGATTTTTAGATATACCTGTCATGTCCTGGCCCTTCTCCCCAGATGTGGAACCCAAAGCTAGTTTTTATTTTAAACTACAGTGTGGTAATATCATCGGGTGAAGGGATTAAAGAGATTTGTGCAGATAGGGTTATAGGGTCCTTTTTAAAAGTAAGATTTGGGCACCTGGGTGGCTCAGTCAAACATCTGCTTCTGCTCAGGTCATGATCCCGGGGTCGTTGGATCAAGCCCCACCACCGACCAACCTTCCTTCTTGGCTCCCTGCTCAGTGGGGGGAATCTGATTCTCCCTCTGCCTCTCCCCCTGGCTTGTCCTCTCTCTTGCTCACACTCACTCAAATAGATAAAATCTTTAAAAATAAATAAAAATAAGACTCTTGCTTGCCAGGGCCTTACCAAAGTGAAGGGAAGGAGGAAGTCAGGCCCATGCACCCAGCTAAAGCCTCTTATTTATAATTTTGACATTTTGTTCATCTTGGAGTTTGGCATTAATTTTTTAAAAAACTATATATACACACACACACACACACACATATATATAATATAATTTTTTTTTAAATTTATCTTGACTACCGAGTTTTTGGGCACCACCCACACTCCTTGCATTTTGCCCCCAGGAGAGGGCCTCACTGGCCTCGCCCTCATCCCAGCCTAAGGCTCACTGAAATTCTGGGACTGCCCAGACACCACAGAACACTGCTTCTTTATTCTAGAACTAAACTCTTATTCAAAACAAACACAGGGGCGCCTGGGTGGCTCAGTGCGTTGAGCCTCTGCTTTGGGCTCAGGTCATGATCTCAGGGTCCTGGGATCGAGCCCCTCAATGGGCTCTCTGTTCAGTGGGGAGCCTGCTTCCTCCTCTCTCTGCCTGCCTCTCTGCCTACTTGTGATCTCTCTCTGTCAAATGAATAATCTTCAAAACAACAACAACAAACACACACACAAAACAAGAAAAAATGGAAACAAAAAATCCCCCGTAAAATACACAAAACTTCAAAACCACATGACCGTCAAGGTCCAGTTAAATACCAAAAGAAACAGGGTAGTGCCAACATTGGCGGGGGTGCGGGGAAAATGAAGATCTATGAGAATTCACGCAACACTGGAAGCGAATGTGTACATTGGGAGCACTGTGTGGACTGTGATGTGGCAAATGTTTTTAAAAAATCCTTCTGTCCAGGCATTCTCTCTTGTAGAGAATAGGTACCAAAGAAACAATGAAACATGAATGCACAGCCATACCTTCCAGGCTGTTCTCATCAACACTGTAATAAGGAAGCGACGGGCGCCATCTCGATGGTTCCATGGTCCAAGCCCAGTGTGGATTTCCAAGGGAGCGAGGCAGGGAAGCTGGCTTTGGTGAATGCGTGCCTGTATGAGGGAACATCAGGGACTCTTGAATAAAGAGGTGTGGAAGGGAGAAGTCCAGGAGGAACTGCTGTGGAGAAGGAAGGCTGCCGGCATTATGCCGAGGGCTGCCCCACCACAGAGAAAAATGTTAACTTTGGCTTCTCAGTCTCTGCTTAGACCCAGGCAACTGAGCTATCGCTTAGAAAAAGTTTTTCCCTGGCTTTGTTTCCTAAGGGACTGAAAATGTTCCAACTCCCCAGAGCCCGTCAAAGATGTCCTAGATCTTTCTGACAGACACATTCCTTTTCCAGCACATTCCAACAGTGACTTGAAAACAGGCCCGAGAAGGTGCTCTATGGAGTGAGTTTTTCTAGCATGCAGCTCTGGGGCAGGCTGGCTTCTTGGGAGGCATAGGGGGAGACTGGGAGGAGAGCCCAGAAGGTATTTTGGGAGGAACTGGTGAGAGGAGGAAGCCTTTGGGGAGGAAGCTGACCTGGACGGGGGTGGGGGGAGCTGTGAGGCTGTGATGGAGCCCTGGCAGCCGCTCTGCCACCCCGAGGAGAGAGCTGGGAACAGAGACAGCCTGCGGGAGGACCCCACCCCTGCATCAGAAGACAATGACAGTAGGCGGATGACAGCAAGTTGTGGTGGCCAAAGGCTCACAGCGGGAGGCTGTCTGTCTGCTTCTCCCCTCTTCAGAAGGACAAACACCCTTGGAACTGCTGGAACATTTAGAATTTCATCAGAAATACTCACTGGGACTCAGAGTGGCATAATCCAGAGCCCTAGCCAAGGACAGGTCTCCAGGCCCTAGCCTCCTGATGACCTGCCGTGAAAGGGCCATCCTAAACCAGCGAGGGGGAGATGGGAGTTGAATCTGGTCGCTGCATAGAGGCCAAACCAAACCAAACAGAACAAAAAAGATGGCAGATTTGGGGAGTGTGTCAACCTTAGGCACTTCAATTTTTTTTCTTGTAGGCATTTCGATTATGATAATTTGCTTTGATCCTAGGTTTCCATTCTTTGTGTCTAAAACCTTCCTTACGAAAGAAACCCTCCCTTAAAATGGGAAAATCCAAAGCGATTACGAGTGAAAACAGTTGCTGTTTCTTCCCTCCCTGCCCCTCTCCCCTTTAAAGCTTCTGTGACCTGCTAGGCTTTAGTTTTGCTGAGGTGGTTCTGTTGACACCCGGGACAGTTGGCTGACAAGTCACGACTTGAAATTTTTTTTTTTAAGCTCTATACCCAACTTGGGGCTTGAACTCATTACCCTGAGATCAAGGGTCACATGCTCTATGGACTGAACCAGCCAGGTGCCCCCGGAGCTTGAATATCTTTCAGCGGTTTAATTAGGTTGTCACTTTTGTTCAGGACCAGAGGAGACTGGGACAGGGCGGATATCCTTTACATTGGAGAAATGGAATGCCAGAAACAGAAACTTTTAGGTCTACTGGCGTATCAGCTATGAGCGCAGCTAGCAAGAGCCAAGGGTCCTGATTACTAGTCCCAACGTGACAATAAACGTGACCTTCTCAGTTTGTCTTTGCCTCATGTGACGCTGTTCCCTGAACTGGTCCCTGGAACTTTTCCTAACCCCCAGAGCCGTGTTTGCTAATGCTCACCAAAGAAACTGGACGGCAACTGTGGCTTAGGAAGCAGGGGCTATGTGTGATATAGAAAAATATTGGGGTTTGCAGCCAATGGCCGAGAAAGAATTCTTGAGACGTCTTCGGTGCAAAAAGGTGGTTTTATTAAAGAATGGGGTCAGGGCACGTGGGCAGAAAGAGCTGTACTAGGGTGGTGAGGAGTGGCCCATGATACACTTTCAGGTTGGGAGGGGATTAGGGTCAGTGTAAGTCTCCAGGGAACTTCAGAAGCAAGGTTTCCAGGACCCCGAGGGGGCTGGCTGTTGTTAGGAAAAGTTCATTTATTACAGCTCAGTAAACCCTGTGTCTTTGGGTGTCTGTCAGTGGGCCGGATGCTTCGGGGATGGTCACTAACGTGTATCTTGGGGGTGCGGGGTAGAGATAAGCACATTTCCAAAGGAATTTCTATATGTTAAAGAAGTAAGTACAGGCTCCTGGGGGGTCGGCTAAGAGAGCTTTTGCCCTTAGCAAAGTGTCAACATCGAGGCAGCTGAGCTCCGGGAGGAATACCACTCGGCCTGTTTCAAGGACTTGTCCATAGGCTGTTTAGGAAGGAAGTTCAATTGTTTCTTCAGCCTTTGTTTCCCACATCGTATCTGGAGACTGGCTTCAGGGCCAGACAGGCCTTGAAATTCCACCAAAAGCAAGTGAAAAAGATGATGCTCTTTTTTGGACTAAAACAGCTGTCTTTCAAGATGGGGTATAGTTTCTAACTAAAGGGGGGGAACCTTGTCCCTGTTACCAGAATTACTTAATTAATTTATTATGTTTTTAAAGATTTTATTTATTTGACAGAGATCACAAGTAGGCAGAGAGGCAGGCAGAGAGAGGAGGAAGCAGGCTTCCTGCCAAGCAGAGAGCCCGATGCGGGACTCGATCCCAGGACCCGGAGATCATGACCCGAGCCAAAGGCAGAGGCTTAACCCACCGAGCCACCCAGGTGCCCTGTTACTAGAATTTAATTATAGGATTAAAATGTCTTTAGCAGCATAGACATAGCCAGTGGTTACTGTGAGAAAATCCACTCTGCCAAGGAGAAGGCAGGAAGTGTACCCAGTGGGGCTGGGTGTCAGGACACAGGTTCCAGTCCTGTCTTCACCACCTACCAGCTGTGGGATATTGGAGAGGTCACCCAACATTTCTTTTCCCCAGATTCCTCAATTCGAAACTGAGTGCAATATAACTTATCTCAAAAGGTCGTTGTAAGGATTGAACAAAGTAATGCTCTAAAAATGAATTCCGGAGGCGCCTGGGTGGCTCAGTCAGCTAAGCACCTGCCTTCAGCTCAGGTCATCATCTCAGGGACTTGGGATCGAGCCCCACATAGGGCTCCCTGCTCAGTGAGGAGCTTCCCTCTCTCTGCCCCTTCCAGTCCCCCCGCAACTTGTGTGCTCTCTCATTCTAATAATATTTTTAAATAAATGGAGGATTCCTGAGAGATCAGCCTTGTTCCTAGTATTTAGTGTGTAGTGTGACTACTAGGTTTCCATGGAGATGTCAGCACTGAGGCCCTGGGCCAGTACAGAGCTGACCAGGGCTGCAGGAGATGTAATTTAACCTGATTCAGGGGTAAATGCTGTACACGTGAGTAGTAACGGAGTTTGCGGTGAATACTCACGGGGAGTCCTATCAGCCAGGTGGCGGCTGTGGTGCTGGCTGGCCCCTTTTCCCACTTTACATTCTCAGTGTTTCTCTACCTCATCCTGGTCTCCGATTCTTCTGTGATGGACTCCAACCAAATCCCTTTAATTGCAGGCCCGGAATACCCAGAGCGTAAACTTCCTGCCAGTTATCGGATAGACATGTAAATTGGGGAATCATCACAAAATGAGTAATAAACCTAATCTGAGTGGCCCGGGAACTCCCATCTTTGTCATTTTATCAATTACTTCCTCGGAGCACCCACTCTGTCCCTGGTGGTGGGTATTTGATATTTTACTTTATTTAATCTTTGCAACCTATCTGGTCTTGCATTTGTCCATTGTTACAACTTGACCTTTGATGGTATTTGCTCTTCCCTGTTCATATATAGGGAACTTCCTCTGAAGAGCCTTTTACTGGCCCCCCAACCCCCCTTGGAAATGTTCTGCTTTGAGGTTCCATTTGTATTTTGACAGTATCGTAAAGCCTTTTGAATTTTTATGGAGATGCTTTTGGCCGTTTGATCTGTGGTTCGGGCAATAACATCTTCTCTTGTTGAGGGGAAATGTTCCTAAGAATAAGATCATGATAATTAGAGAGTCGCAAACATTTCAAGACATTCTGGTCCAAGGCTTGGGTCCCTCATCTCCGTCAGAACAACCAATCCAGTGGTTCCTTAAGAGAAAGAACTGTACTAGCCACACGTCTGGTATCTGGTGGGACTCTTCGTAGCCCTGTTTCGAGGTCCTGGTGTTTCGCCAGAACCGTCTGCATCCGTCAGCGCTCTTCGACTCTCAAGACTTGGTTCCTCGTTCCCTGTTTTGATTTCTCTCTACAGGGCATGACCCTTATTTTAGGTCCTACGCTGTGTCCTCAGTTCCTTTAATGGATGTTTCCAAAGGTTGAATGGGTTTCAGGATAAATTTGTTCTAGAGGCTCCCGAGTTGTCCAGCTGGTCAGTGACCTCCACTGAGGCCCTTGGTGTCTTCGCCCTTTGGTGCCTTCCCTGAGCATCCCTGGGGCTCTGCTCCCTGAGGCCCCGCTGCCTAGCCCGGCTGGCCACGGCCACCGGGGAGGGAAGCCGCAGGTGCACGAGCGAGGTTGGGAGCCTGGAGCGGGGGCTATGGTGGGTCTGGACGACCCGAGGGCTGTACGCCCAGCTGCAGCCCTGGTCCGGACGGGCGATAGCCGAAACCCGGGGGCTGAGGTCGGGTCTGAGACCCCGGAGGCCGGGCGCCCAACAGGGGAACAGCGGAGGGCGGGGGAGGAAGAACCCGGAGGGAGGAGCCGAGCCGCGGAGACCCCTCTCCGCGCAGACCCCTCTCCGCGCAGACTCCGGGTCCGGCTGGGCTCCACCCCTGGGCTTTTATCCCGCCGCCCAGCCAATCGCGGCTGAGGTTGCGCGGCCGTCACAGCGGGCGTCTGTGACGTCGAGCGGTCCCCTGGGCACGTGACTCCGCCCCCGGAAGTTCCCCATGAAATTCCTCCGCCTGATTCCAGGTCCCAGAGAGACCCGGCCTCCACCTCCCTCTCAGCCTGTCCCGCCCGTCCTTCCTCGGTTCGGAAGCCGCTGTCGATCGCCGGCCGGTCGGTGGGCCACCGCAGGGAGGAACGCTCCTCAAGCCCGCTTTACCAGCGCCGAGCTGCCTGCCACGGGCCTGCTGCTTCCACGAGGCCCAGGGCGCAGTTCGAACCGGAACCCGGGTGCCGACGGGAATCCGCGGATCCCGGTGCGCGGTGGGACCTCCGCGGCCGCCGCGCGAGGCTCTGGCCACGCCCCTTCCGGAGCCCCGCCCGAGGCCCGCGGGGGTTTCCATGGTGACGGCGCACAAACCGCTCGCTCCCTCGCTCCTGCGGCCCTCCGGAGCCGCCGCCCACCGCGCGACCGGACCGAGCTCCGAGGGAGCCGGGGGGCAGCGGCAGGCGGACGGGCCGGGGTCCGGGCAGCAGGGCCGGGAGAAGCCAGGAGCACGGGCGGCTCGTTCCAGCGAGACCGTGTCGTGTTCCGAGGAGCCGGCGCGGGCGAGGGAAGCTCGCGGGCCGGGAAGCAGCGTGCGGGCGCGGGGAGCGCAGGAGCGGGCCGGCTCGGCTCTTCTCAGCCACGCGGGCCCGGAGGCGGGAGTCCCGCGTGCTGGACTGGGCAAACAGCCGCCCAGGCCCCGCGGTCACTCCCTGCTGCCGTGGGCGGCCGTTTCCGCGCGTGCATTTCGCCCGCTGTCCTGTGCCCCAGCGCGGGCGCCCGAGCCCGCGTCCCCGCCCGCCGGCGCCGAGCGTGATGCCAAGATGCCAAGTCTTTTTTTTTAAAGATTGTGTTTATTTATTTATTAGAGATCACCGGAGGCAGAGAGAGAGAGGAGGAAGCAGGTTCCCTGCCGAGCAGAGAGCCCGACGCGGGGCTCGATCCCAGGACCCCGGGACCATGACCTGAGCCGAAGGCAGAGGCTTAACCCACGGAGCCACCCAGGCGCGCCTGATGCCAAGTTTTGATCATAGTTTTCATTCACTCTGACCCGTCTTCATGAGCGTTCTAGACAGACTTCGCTGTTACTCCTAGTTTCTTTGTGTACATCTTGTGCCGATTTCTTCTAAATAATTCTTTTGTATTAGGTTAAATTCTCCTGAAAGGGCTTCTTTGCCTGAGATGTTTTTCCTGCTCATTAGAAAAAGAAAAATCTGACACATTACAGCTATACCGTCTTACAGGGTAGCCACTGGCTGCTACACTGTGGTTGTAAATAGTATTGACATCTTTTTTTTTAAAGATTTTATTTATTTATCTGACAGAGATCACAAGTAGGCAGAGAGGCAGGCAGAGAGAGGAGGAAGCAGGCTCCCTGCGGGGCAGAGAGCCCAATGCGGGGCTCGATCCCAGGACCCTGGAATCATGACCTGAGCCGAAGGCAGAGGCTTAACCCCCTGAGCCACCCAGGTGTCCCTATAGTATTGGCATCTTGACAAGAACCTTTTTCAGTCCCATGAAGGTGAGTTGTCTTTCCATTTTTGTCTTTTTTTTTTTTTTAAGATTTTATTATAATAAAGATTTTATTTATTAGAGAGAGTGAGGGGAAGGGCAAAAGGGAAGGGAGAGGGACAGACTCCCAGCTTTGTGCCAGTCCGACCTGGGCTTCGATCTCAGGACATGGAGTTCATGACCTGAGCCCAAACCAAGAGTCAGATGCTTAACCAGCTGAGCCACCCAGGTGCCCCTCATGCATCTTCTTTCATTTCAACAATGTGTTACAGTTTTCAGTGCACAAATCTTTTGTCTTCTTGGTTTAGTTTATATGTAACCATTGTATTTTTGGTGCTATTTTTTTTTTTATAAGACTTCATTTATTTTAAGAGAGAGCACAAGCAGGGGGAGTGGGAGAGGGAGAAGCAGGCTCCCCACTGAACAGGGAGAGTCTGATGCAGGACTTGATCCCACGACCCCAGGATCATGACCTGAGCTGAAGGCAGCCGCTTAACTGACTGAGCCACTCAGGCGCCCCTCTTTTTCTGGTTTCTTAAGTTGTAAAGTTAGGTTGTTAATTCGAGATTTTTCTTCTTTTGTGAGAGAAACATTTATAGCTCTAAGTTTACCCCTTAGCACTGTTTTCACTGCATCCTATAAGTTTTGTATGATGTGTTTTCATTTTATCGGCGTTGAGTATTTTCTAATTTCCCTTACGATTTCTTGTTTGAGCCATTGGTTGTTTAAGAGCATGTTTATATTATCCACAAATTGGTGAATTGTGACACACAGCTTTCCTTATGTTTGGTTCTTATCTTCATCCTGCTTTATTCAGAGAAGACATGTTGTATGGTATATTTTATTTATTTATTTATTTTAAGATTTATTTATTTATTTGACAGACATCACAAGTAGGCAGAGAGGCAGTGTATGATATATTTTAAAACCTGTTGGGTGGGACACCTGGGTGGCTCAGTGGGTTAAAGCCTCTGCCTTCAGCTCAGGTCATGATCTCAGGGTCCTGGGATCGAGTCCCGCGTCGGGCTCTCTGCTTGGCGGGGAGCCTGCTTCCCCGTCTCTCTCTGCCTGCCTCTCTGCCTACTTGTGATCTCTGTCTGTCAAATAAATAAATAAAATCTTTAAAAAATCTTAAGAAAGTAGCAGTCACATTGGATTCGAGCCCGCCCATATGATCACTTTAATATAATCACGTCTTTAAAGGCCCTGTCTCCCAATATACCTGGTTAGGACTCCAACATACGGATTTTTAGAGGGACACAATACAGCCAATAACATATAGTCATAGAGTAAAATGTCATTTTTTATTTTTTTTATTTTTTTTAAGATTTTATTTATTTATTTGATAGAGAGAGATCATAAGTAGGCAGAGAGGTAGTCAGAGAGAGTGAGAGGGAAGCAGGCTCCCTGCTGAGCAGAGAGCCCGATGTGGGACTCCATCCCAGGACCCTGAGATCATGACCTGAGCCGAAGGCAGCGGCTTAAACCACTGAGCCACTCAGGCGCCCCTAAAATGTCATTTTTTAAAAAGTTAATTTAAGTTCAATTAACATAGAGCATATCATTAGTTTCAAAGGTAGAGTTCAGTGACTCGTCCTGGTATAGAACACCCAGTGCTCATTACATCAGGCGCCTTCTTTTTTTTTTTTTTTTTTTTTTAAAGATTTTATTTATTTATTTGACAGAGAGATCACAAGTAGGCAGAGAGGCAGGCAGAGAGAGAGGAGAATGCAGGCTCCCTGCAGGGAGCCTGATGCGGGGCTTGATCCCAGGACCCTGAGATCATGACCTGAGCCGAAGGCAGAGGCTTAACCCACTGAGCCACCCAGGCGCCCCAATCAGGCGCCTTCTTAATGCCCATCACCCAGTAACCCCATCCCCCTACCCATCTGCCCTCCAGCAACCCTCGGGTTTTTTTTTCCTATGGTTGAGAGTCTGTTATGGTTTGTCTCCCTCTCTGATTTCTTCTGTTTTATTTTTCCCTCTCTTCCCCTGTGATCCCGTTTTGTTTCTCAAATTCCACAGATGGGTGAAATCATATAATTGTCTTTCTCTGATTGACTCATTTCACTTGGCCTGATGCCCTCTAGTTCCAACCACATCATCGCAAATGGCAAGAGTTCATTTTTTGATGGCTGCATAGTATTCCATTGTGTGCATAGACCACACCTTCTTCATTCATTCATCTGCAGCAACATGTCTTTTAGATGCCAGGGGTGGGATTCGAACTCAGCTCCATCCGTCTGTAAATCCAGCGCTGCTCTTAACTCATTTGCTCACTTCTACTTTGAATTATTCCTTCTTTTTATTAAGTTCCTTTTTCGTGTGAAAAGGAATCCCCATGACTTGGGCACTGTTCTGTAAGGGCTGACTGAAACAACAGATACCAACCGGAAATGGGGTATTTGTTAACCCGGATGCTTGTGTCCACTCCACAATGTATCCTGGGGTTTGCACTCACGTAATTATCGGGATGACATCAGCACCTTCAAGCCAGTGGCCCAGACAGGGCACACCAGAGTGGAATTCGCTGAAAGCACTCCCGCTTCTCAGTATGAAAAGGATCGCCACACATCCTCTCTATGAAAGCTAGAGACCAGATCAAGAACAAAACAATATGGCAGCATTTTCTGGGTCTCAGAAATGTTACCCCCACCGCATTACATGGGGAAGGACGAGGCGGATGAAACTGGTTGTGTGCGGTGTGGTGGGATGGCTGAATGGGCCAAAATGCACGTATGTCATTTAGAAATGTGCAGACGCGAACCCAGAAGAAATCTGCCAAGAAAGTTGGGTGTGGGTAACACTGGGGGAGGAGAGATGAGGGGAAGAGGGTAGACACAGTTTGTCACGAAAACATTATAAATTAATTTGCTCTTTATACTTTGCATCAAAAATTTGGTTGCAATGAAAAAAATAAAGACTAAAAAGGGTCGGAGTGCCTGGGTGGCTCAGTTGTTAAGCCTCTGCCTTCGGCTCAGGTCATGATCCCAGGTCCTGGGATCGAGCCCCGCACCGGGCTCCCTGCTCTGCGTCTCCCACAACCCCTGCTTGTGTTCCCTGTCTTGCTGTCTCTCTCTCTGTCAAACAAGTAAATAAAATCTTTTAAAAAAGAATATAAAGGATCCTACAGAGCAGCTTGTTGATGAGTGATTACAATTTGTATCTGTACGATCACTGAAGGAAACTTTATCCCTTGCAGACACAGAAAGTCAGAAAAGAGCCCCAGTTCGTAAATGTTTCTCATTGTTCTTCCCCAATGACAGTTCATTTTTAATCTGATGGGAGTAGAGATAAAGTTAGAGATAAATGTGTACATGAACACAGACAAAAAGCACATATACAGTACATAAATGCTAAGAATAAAACATAAAGACGCGTGGATTCATTGTGGAACTCGATGTAGTATAAGTAATAAACCACAGCAAATATTAACAGTATCGCATTTTTCTTACCGAATAATTCAACTTTATCCTCAGTGATCTTCCCCATTTCCCGTTGTTGATATCTGCCTTGTGCACTTTAGTATGCTTGCACACTTGTTTCATTTGTTTTTTTTGTGTGTGTGTTTTTTAGATTTTATTTGAGAATGAGAGAGAACAGGAGCAGGGGGAGGGGCAGAGGGAGAGGGAGAAGCAGACTCCCCGCTGAGCAGGGAGCCCGATGCGGGGCTCGACCCCAGGACCCCGAGATCATGACTTGAGCCGAAGGCAGAGGCTTAACCCACTGAGCCACCCAGACGCTCATATTTTTTCATATTTTTGATCCATCCGTTCTAAGGTTTCTTCTCCCCATGCCGTACGTGATTGTTCCTCTTTCGCGGAAGTGGTTCTGGTCTCTGCCCATCTTTCCTCCCTCACCCTGGGGGGGATCAGTCCCTCTGGCAGACTGTCGAGAGGGGATGGTAGCCAGACCCTGCTCTACGTGCAGCAATGGGGAGTCAAGGAATCAGAGGTTTTGGGCCGAGAGCGCACAGCACGTCTGGCCTGGTTGTGGTCATGGACATCTGGAGCCTTAGACTCCAGGAAACTGTTCAGGTCAGGGCTTCACCTTCAGGCATCCAAGAAGGGCAGCCCTGGGATTGCACTGGCAGCCACCGGTCCTGGAGGCCTGGAGAATAGAGGGGAGTCGAGACCGGGCATGTCAGTTCCTCCCTCCTGCCCCCAGTTCCTCACCCACAGGGTGTTTGTGCTGCTCGGATGTCGTCTCTGAAAACCCACACCAGCGCTACGTGTTCTTCTTACAGTCGGAGTCTCCCGTGCCCCCGGCTGTAGACTCCCCACCTCCAACTCTGTGAACACACAGACATGCACACACCACCCGCCAAACCTTCCCTCCTTCCAGAGATTTCTCACAAAGTGGGTCTGCTGGTTCCGGTTCCATGTTTTCTACTAGAGTTTCAAAAAAAATTTTTTTTTAAAGATTTTATTTATTTGACAGACAGAGATCACAAGTAGGCAGAGAGGCAGGCAGAGAGAGAAGGGGAAGCAGGCTCCCCGCCGAGCAGAGAGCCCGATGCGGGGCTCGATCCCAGGACCCTGGGACCATGACCCGAGCTGAAGACAGGCTTTAACCCACTGAGCCACCCAGGCGCCCCTTTCTACTAGAGTTTTTATTGGACAAATTTCCGGGACAGAGCCGGCCGCCTCTGCTGTTCCTCAGTGGAGCAGGAACCAGATCTCCTCTTTGCGTTTTCAAGTCTGTATAACAAAACGCGTTATTTCCCACAACTCTGATGAATGCTGGGGACTCTGTGGCCTTTTCTTTACTCCAAATCTCAGCCTTGAGGCCATCTGATGACCCATGACCAAGCCTGCCCCCAGAAGCCACCTTCTCAACCCACCTCTGATGGCACACCTCCCAGGTTCAAGTGGCTTCCAAGTCCCTTGAGTCCAGTCCCAGGCTTAAACACATTTTTTAAAAAAGATTTTATTTGACAGACAGAGATCACAAGCAGGCAGAGAGGCAGGCAGAGAGAGAGAGAGAGAGAGAGAGGAGGAAGCAGGCTTCCTGCAGAGCAGAGAGTCCGATGCGGGGCTCCATCCCAGGACCCTGAGATCATGACCTGAGCCGAAGGCAGAGGCTTAACCTGCTGAGCCACCCAGGCGCCCTGAATAAAATCTTTAATAAAAGAAGAATTTCTGAAATGATTCCAATATGCAGTCAGTGCTGCGCACTACAAGAATAGAGGGTCTCCAAAATCTTCCCAGTCGGACTATCTTCCCATCTATATCCTTGTAGGGGAGGCCAGCTGATGAGAAGGCCTGGGTTTTTTTTCAGACAGGCTCAACTTTTGCCCATTGCTAACTCCTGGTGACTAGTTGGCGTAGTTACCCACACAAATATCAGAACTCCTGCAGCATTTCCAACAAAAGAAATAAAGAATAATGATCGCGTTGTGTTTTCTAAGGCCACCATAACAAAGTACCACAGGCTGGGTGGCTTATTATCAGAAATTTATTTTCTCACAGCTCTGGAGCCTAGAAGTCCAAGATGAAGATTTCACAAAGGACTTCCAGAAGAGGCGAACATACAGAAACAGACACGAGATTTCTGAGGCCCAGGGTGGCCGTGGAGGTGGGAAATTCAGGGGCAGTAGCTTAGGTTTGCGGGGTTTCTGTTGAGGGGAAGAAAATGTTCTAGAATTGATTCTGGTGATGGTCGCGTCACTCCAGAAATATTCAAAACCACCGAATTGTGTATGCATAGGAACGGTCTCTTTATTTTTTTTTTAAGATTTTATTTATCTGACAGACAGATCACAAGTAGGCAGAGAGGCAGGCAGAGAGAGAGGAGGAAGCGGGCTCCCTGCAGAGCAGATCATGACCTGAGCCAAAGGCAGCGGCTTAACCCACTGAGCCACCCAGGAACCCCTAGAATAAGTTTCTATAAACAAAGTTTACTGTGGATCTTAAATCCTCTATGACTTTTCTTTCTCAGGTCACAGGCTGAGCCACATTCCCTTGGGTCCCGCCTCCTGCTGATGTCCCAGTAACGTCTTGGCTGCCCGAGTCCATCTTCAGGGCTGGCCGCTGCGGGATTCTGACCGCCAGTCAGTGCTCAGGTCAGGGCTGGGGTGTGAGAGTGTCCGGGTGGGGAGAAGCTTCCAAGAGATGGATGCGGCCAGAGAGAGAAGGATTGGGGAGGCAGGCAGGACTAGCCACCGAGACCTCCAGGAGAGGCGTGATGTCAGGCATCCAAGGATTCAGCCCCCGCAAGAGTGAGGAACGAGGAGGGATGATGCAAGGGCGAGAAGGGAGACTGAGGAAGGCATTGCCGCGCACTTGCCCTTCCCCACTTCTGAAATTCGATTCCTCCTTCAGCCTCCGCTCACACACCAGCTCCCCCAGGAGGCCACCCCTGGTGGCATGGTTGACGCTGTCCCCTGCGCCTTTGCCTACACCTTCTCTTGTCCCTGCCACGTTAGCTGCTGTTACAGACGTACGGTTTGTTTTGAGCAGTAAATGATCGCTCTTGGACAAGAACAGTGCGGTGGGTTTTTTGTCTGTTTCCGTGACTCCCATATGGTATATGGCACACAAGAAGTCGTTCATAAATGTCGATCGAAAATCTCGAGAATTTGTCACAGGAGAGAAGTTCCAGTGCAGAGTGGGCTCTGATTCCTTCGGCGGTTCTGTATTCATCTCTAATGCACCGGAACAGACCCTGGCATGGGTATGGACCCCACTATCCTAAACAAGACAAAAACGTTCATCCTCTGGGTCATTTTACCGGTACGTGCTTTCCCCAGGTGTGCGCTGATGAGGGAGGGAAAGTTCCCAAAGAGGAGTGGGGTAGGACCTTCTTCGCGATGAGGTCACGGCTTCCAAGACGTCAGAGGTGGGTTGTTACCGAGCCAGCCACCAGGAGGCACTCCAGGCACAGAAGAAAGACACCCCAGGCCGCTGCGGCGGACCCTGAACTGGGGACCGGTTGGCTAGAGCAGCCCCAGATCACAGGCAGGGAGGGAAGCCTGCAGTTTCCTGCATTTCCCCTGGGTGGACCCAGGCCAGGAAGCCGCCAAATCAAGTTCTAAGGGTAAGAAAGACTTTATGCCCTTTGTGCGGGATGTGTAACGGGGCGGACATCCGACCGAGAACACACTTTTGTTTCTGTTCCCAAGTCCTGACCCATAGTCGGATCTTGGACGACCGTGCCTCGTGCCGCAGGTTCTCTACCCGAGAGTGGAAATTTTGGATGGATGGCGTGCGACGTCACAATTGGCTCAGACTTTCCGGGGTGCACAGATTCACTGGGGGGAGGGAGGCTTCGGTCATCACCCGAGTTTGCAGACTTTCCTGGGTTGTCGGGAGGACCGAAATCAGACAAAGGATGAACCCTGTCTCCATGCATTGCTAGACTTAATAACCACAACCATTCCAAAGCGTCCACGGGGCCCTGGGGGGCTGGAGTCCTGGCGCCCACCCTGGCCAGTCCTGCTGGGGGTATCAGGCCCGCGCCCCAGCCTGGAAGGAGCCGGTTGGGGATTTGCTCTCTTCAGTATGGAGTTGTTTGGGTTTGCGGTTTTAACTAATGAAGGCATTAGGAAATTTGTCTTTTGCTGGAAAAAAAAAAAGTGCCATCATCATTTTCTTCCAAACCCTCCAACCCATTCCCTAAACCAGTCTCCAATCAAGGGACTGTTCTCTGGAAAGCGGCAAACGGTTCCAGGCAGGTCTCTGCAGATTTTCTTTGAAAGTCTTTGACGTGTCTGGTCACTGGAACTGAAGTCCTGGGGAGGCAGAGGAGAGACGAGGGGCCTCTGTGTGAGACAGTGCTAGAAGTTAATGGGCTTGTTGGCTGTGCTCCCCAGTGCCCTGCCCCGTCCGGGTGGGTCACACAAGAAAGATTTTTTTTCCCTCTGGGGTCCCTGCAACATGACTTGCCAAAGTAGCAGCTTTGTGTCTCCCTCACCCTAAGAGTGTCTCTGCAGATTCCCAAGGGGGTGGGGACACCCAGGATGGAAAGGGCTCCCCGGCCTCCGGGGTCTAGTTAGAAATATTCAGCTGGCGTCTGAACGAGCCTCACAAAGCTTGGACCATGCAGATACTTAACAGGAATTGGCTGAGAAGGTGCACACACAAAGTACACACAGACACTGGTACATATAGACACACACACACACACACACACACACTGCTGCTTCTCCCTGAAGCCCCAGGGACAGCCCTGGGACAGGAACCCAACTCTTTTTTTTTTTAAAAGATTTTATTTATTTGACAGACAGAGATCACAAGTAGGCAGAGAGAGAGGAGGAAGCAGGTTCCCCACTGAGCAGAGAGCCCGATGCAAGGCTCAATCCCAAGACCCTGGGATCACGACCCAAGCCAAAGGCAGAGGCTTAACCCACTGAGCCACCCAGGCGCCCCAGGAACCCAGCTCTTGAGTATGTCGCCAGAGTCATGTGGGTCCCACAGTTAGTGGGATGGGGCAAAACTCTGGGAGAATATCCCAAGAAGGCTGTAGCGTCAGCCCAGGCATCCCGACCCTTCCCCAACAGTATCGTGTCTTAAATTTTCTGTATTTTATGATACTTTGACATCCTGGTGGCCTTGTGGACCTGGAAGGGACGGCCCCTGCCAGAGTCGGCTAACAGCTAGAGAGAGTAAATGATGGGTCTTTACGCACACCTTTGATCTGCAGAGCAAACCCCAGCACCTCTTTTGCCAAGCTCTGGCAGTGTGGGACACTATCCCCTTGCCTTACGTCACCCCAGGGCCATGCACCAGACAACTTGGGACAGTCCCCACACCCCAGAGCCGCTGCAGGGATTCAAACTAGCCAATCCCAAGCCTGTATTCCCTATTTCACCCAATCCTTCCAGCAAAAACTAAAGGCTTCTGTCCACACACACTCCCTTGCTCCTTTTGCCTCCGGACCGGCCTGGGTGCCTCCCCATGAGGCCTGTGTGGCATGGCCCCCTCTTCTTGAGGACTGTAACTAAACTGTCTTTCAAAAGCAGTCATCATCTTTTTTAAAAAAGTTTATTTATTCGTTTGAGAGAGAGACAAAGAGAGCACAAGCAGGGAGAGAGGCAGAGGGAGATACAGACTCCCTGCTGAGCTGGGAGCCCCACATGGGCCTCGATCCCAGGACCTGGAGATCATAACTTGAGCCGAGGGCAGATGCTCAACCATCTGAGCCCCCCAGGTGCCCGCATAGAGCGATCATCTTTCAATCCACTGGCCTCGCCATTCCTGAATCAAACCAACATCTCGGGTACATTTTAAAACACTGACCGTCATGGGAGTCGGGCCCTGGGACTATGAAAGGTGCAGAGAAATGGAGTGACTAATGTCCAGGGGTTCTAAAATGAAGCTGGAGGCCATTAACGGGATGGGCTTTACGTTCTCACGAGTGGAACCATGAACTTTGGAACTGAGCCAGACGGAAAATGTTCCAAGGACTCAGCATGACCACCTGCGACTCCCTGTAGTAAGAGACTCTGGATACTGATTTTATAGGAACCAACTACATTCAGCAAAGATTAGCTTTCTTCCGCCAACACCAATCAAAAGTTCTCTGAAAACGACATATGCAAGCATTCCCTTTTGGCTCTAAAGACTTGAACTTTGCTTTCTAATGGGACTCTATTTGGGTAGCGACCCCTGTCTGTGTACTCCAAATAGCAATTCTTCGATCCCATTTAAATGTTCTTGCTTAATTATTGCCTCCTAATAATTTTAGGTTGACAAGGGAAACGACGTTCAGGCTCCCCTCTGGAATTACATGGAGGGGTGGTGACTCTGGGGCCACACGTGACTGGAGAGAGAAGATAGGGGAAAGGACACCCCAGTCTTCACTTTAACCATCACTGATTAATAGGGTGTAGTTGTCGGACTCATAGACTGTCAGGCCCATAATGAGCCCCAGAATGGAGGCAATCCCTACTGGCACAGGATGGCGCTGGGAGGGGAAGGGACATGCACACAGTGAATCACAAATTTGATTTCACTGTCTCTTTGTCACCTTCTCATAGCCTGAGCCCAGTTAAAGGTGAAACAGGAAAACCGGTCCCCTTTTGCCACCCCCAGAAGCTTGGGAGCTAATCTCAAGGTTGTAAATGGTTATAGGGAACCTGAGAAGATGACGTAAGAAGGTTCAGCAACCCTAACTCTGTCCGAACAGTTCCAGGAGGACCCCTGATGTCAGAGACACCTTTCCCGGATGCGCCCGGCCTTGTTATGTGACCCTGGGCCAGGTTTTCCATGGGTGCTTATACTCCCCATAAATGATGAAAAATATCTGGCCTCCACATGCTATGAGAACTCCACCAAAAGACACGTGCCAGGATATCCAAGGCGGCTTTATTCATATCCAAGGCAGATTTCCAGCCATAGGAGAATGGGATATGGCTCAGCAGTAAAAAGGACAGGCTCCTCACACAGACAACAAACAGCGTGGTCAAGAGAAGGCAGCCTTACCCAACACAACACATATTTATGATTCCACAAATACGAGGTTCGAGAACAGGCAGAACTTACGCACCGTGGGAGACAATCCTAACAGTGGTGGTCTTTGTAGACTCAGAGGCCTTACCTGATCAGAGGGGAGCCCCGGAACACGAGGAGGATGGATAGGGCCATCCAAAGGACATGCAGCTCATTAAGTGTGCCTGCTTGGGGAATGATTGATTAATATCCCAGGAGGGGAAAGGCTTGTGTTGGCTGCCGTCTCTCGGATAAGCCATTATCGCGGACTCAGGTTCGTCACTGGGGTGGAGAAAATACTCTACAGGAAACGAATACCCAGCAGGACTCTCTTTTGCAGATGCTGAACTTCTGATACGCTCCTTAGAGCTCATGAGTTTCCTTCCAAGGTTTCACATTTCAAAACCCTGGGATTTCCCATATTGATGAGGCTCCGTGAGCTCACGACATGGATCATTCTGGCAAGGGCTTCCCTTTGCTACACAAGATACCAGATTTTGGTTTTTCCCTCTGCAGCCCAACGGGGCTTAGCTCGGTGTCTTTCTGCACCCCCCCCCCGCCCCTTTTATTAGCTGCCACGGGATAGTGAAGGTCGATGTGGATAGTAAGGGGGAGACAGAATCTATACCCAAAACCCGGGAGACTGGGAAAGGGGCCCTGGGTGGGAGCGAAGGTTGTGGGGAGGAAAGGCCCGGTCAAAGCAGGGGTGGAGAAAGCGCCCCCACCCCCCACCCGCCCTCAGGGCAGGGTCTGTGCAGGGTCCTGGCCTTGTATCCCAGCCCTGTGCCCCTCCGACCAACCACAGCTAAGGCTCCGCATGCATCACAATGGGATGTCTGTGACGCGCTGCGGTCCCCTCCCCCCGTGACTCTGTCTGTGTCAGTCCTCTCAGCCGGTCCGGAGTCCTCCTTCCTTTGCACAAACTCTCTGCCCCGTCGAGCAGCTCAGGAGACGTCTCCCAGGTTATTTTTATGTTTCTTGTTGAATTTATCATGGTCTGTTGGCCAGGAGGGCTCAGGTGAGCTCGCAAGAAAGAGGTTGGGCAGAAAATCTAAGAAGGCAGGAAACAGAAGCTGACATCCAGGGGTGCGGAGTCCTGTGCGGGTTGTTCTAGAAAACGACTGCGTTCGCGGCCACTGGGGTCATGAACGCCCAACAGAGGCAACAAGAATGAATAAGAATTGCAACGTCTGTTGTACCTGGAAAATCTGAACACCGTATGTCCCCAAAAGGGGTTTCCATGAAGGAATCTCTCAGATCGGTAAGACATGAAAGCGGTAACGATTATAGTTTTCTCTCCCGTGTGGCTCCTTGTAGCTGACCCACAGCTCCCGCCCCTACAACCAGTCCGAAGTTCCCAGGAAGTAAAGCGAGGTGGGGCATGTAGTGCTCACATCTCGGGAACAATCAAGTTGGTTTGAAGCGGGGCCATCTGAATTTGAGTCCCCACTTGGCGCTGGCCCTCGTGTGGGTCCCAAATGTGTCTTATTGAAACCCCCTCTCACCGTCTCTAGCTGTCCTCATGGCTCCACACCTGCGTTTGGACAGTGAACTCTAAGACACCAACATCATCTGCGTGGCATCCCCCTTTTTGACTGGGCCACCCATTAGGAAGACATAATGTAAAATATTTCCTTCCATGTTTGTGAATTTCCAACAGTTTCCACTGAGAAGTGTTTACTGGGTTAGGAGAAGCGAGGGACTGGGTTCCTCTCAGGCTGGTGTTATTTTGTCAGGTACCTTGTGGTTCCAAATCTGCAGTGTAGGGGTGAGGTAGTCAAAGAAAGCCCTACATTACAAGCTCTAACTTTACAGGAAGGAGCTTCCAGTTTCAGAATTTCTGCATTCAAATGAAGGGATTGGTTCCCATGGTGATGGAGACTGAGAAGGCCTAGGACCTATAGACAGAAAATGGAGACCCAGGAGTGTCCAAGGCCAAAGGCCTGAGAATCAGTTACTCCAGTCCAAGTTCAAGACTGAAGGCAGGAGAAAACCAATGTCTCAGTGCAGAAATAGGCAGATAAATAGAGCAAATTCTCCCTTACTCTACCTTTTTGTTCTATTCAGACCTCCAACTGGTTGGATGAGGCCCACCCACACTGGGGAGGGCAATCTGCTTTACTCAGTCTACCAACTCAGATTTCATGTCATTCAGAAACCCCTACATAGAGAGACCCAAAAGAATTCTTAGCCAGATATCTGGGCCCACTGGGGCCCAGTTAATTGACACATAAAATTAAACATAAAGAAATAAGACTTTTTTCTTAGGGAAATCTGTTTATATCAAATGAAAAATATTTTTGCCACTAGAATCAACACATTTATTGGGTATTTAGGTAGCTCTTCTGGAGAAAAATTACTACGTATCTACAAAGAGGCAGGTAAGGATTATTCATGTTTATTGGTTCATAACAGCAAAAGCAGAAGAAATACTCTATATGCCCACCAACTGGGAACATTTAAATAAATTACTGCCATTCATTACGTTATGTGGTTTTATAGCCCGTGAAAATTAAAAGTGATGGTATTGATATATACTTAGTTACCTGAGTAGATTTCTTTTTTTGAAGATTATTTATTTATTTATTCATTTGATAGAGATCACAAGCAGGCAGAGGGGAGGAAGCAGGCTCCCCACGGAGCAGAGAGCCCTATGTGGGACTCAATCCCAGGACCCTGGGATCACGACCCAAGCCGAAGGCAGAGGCTTTAACCCACTGAGCCACCCAGGCGCCCCCACCTGAGTAGATTTCTAAAGATTTTTTTTTTTTTTATTTATTTGACAGAGAGAGAGATTTCAAGTAGGCACAGAGGCAGGCAGAGAGAGTGAGAGGGAAGCAGGCTCCCTGCCGAGCAGAGAGCCCGATGTGGGACTCGATCCCAGGACCCTGAGATCATGACCTGAGCCGAAGGCAGCGGCTTAAACCACTGAGCCACCCAGGCGCCCCTGAGTAGATTTCTAAAGCTTAACACACCTTAAAAAAAAAGTTGAAGGGGGCACCTTCAGTCGTTAAGCATGTGCCTTTGGCTCAGGTCATGATCCCAGGGTCCTGGGATTGAGCCCCGAATCAGACTCCCTGCTCCGCGGGAAGCCTGCTTCTTCCTCTCCCCACCCCCACAACTTGTGTTCCCTCTCTCTCTGTGTCTCTTTCTTAAATCTTAAAAAAAAAAAAAGAAAGTATATACTGGCCCCAATCCTTTAAAAAAAAAAGTTGAACTATGCATACAATACAATATTTTAAACTATTTGTGCAAGTTTTTTAAAAGTATATAAAGAAAAGTTCACTCTCTATATTTCTATTTATCTGTGTCTACAAGTCTGCCGTCTAATCAGCGGGATATGATAGCACCCGACCCTACTGCCATCTCATGGCTTATGGTGGCATTGGGGATGGAAGTTGTGGCTGTGAGAGGGAAGCTATACCCTATATTAGATTTCTTGGGCTGCTGTAACAAAGAACCACTGACTGGGAGGCTTAAAATGACAGAAATTTATTCTCTCACAGTTCTAGAAGCCAGAAGTCTAAAACCAAGATGGTGGCAGGGTTGGATCCTTCTGGGGTCTCTGAGGAAACATCTCTGCTATACTTCTTCAAGCCTCTGGTGGTTCCTGGAGATCTCTGGTGTTCCTTGGCTTATTGACGTAATCTTTCCAACCTCTGCCTCTGTCTTCACAAGCCATTCTCCCTGTGTGTGTCTGTCTCAAATATCCCTCTTCTTTCTCTTATGAGGACATCAGCCAGGAGATTTATGGCCCACTTTAAATCTAGGATAATCTCCTGTTATGATCCCTGACTTGATTACATCTGCAAAGATCCTGTTATTTCCAAATAAGGTCACATCTGAGGTTCCTGGTGGCCATGACTCTTTGGGTGACACCGTTCAACCCAACATAGACCTATCTTTTGCTTGCCAAAGTTCTGGGTCACTGATTCCTATTCTGCTACACAGTCAGACTTGGACGTTGGGCATATCCCACAGCCTTGCTTATCTTTAGTTTCCTCTCTACTTAAAGGAGGTTTGTTTGGTTTGCCTCACTCCTTCAGGCTTGCATTCAGTGTGTTTGTATTTATTTGGTTCCATACATTTGGGAACCTCATGTGATCTCTCTCTCTCTTTTTCTTTCTTTTTTAAAGATTTTATTTATTTATTTGACAGAGAGAGACAGCGAGCGATGGAACACAAGCAGGGGGAGTGAAAAAGGGAGAAGCAGGCTTCCTGTTGAGAAGGGAGCCCGATCTGGGGCTTGATCCCAGGACTCTGGGATCATCACCTGAGCTGAAGGCAGATGCTTAACGACTGAGCCACCCATGTGCCCCTCATGTAATCTCTTAAGGTAAATAATGGAGGAGTCTGGGTGATGCCAGCTAGATGAACTAGGAAGTCCCAGCCCTCATTCCTCAACAGAGATACCAAGTTGGTATGGACCAAAATACCTTTGGGAGAACTCCAGAAACCAGTTAAACAGCGTCCCCCAAGCAAGTGTAAAGCAAAGAACATCCAAAAGGGTAGAAAAGCCGTTTACTTTGTCTACGATCACCTCTCCCCCACACTGGCAGAGGTTCTTGTTGGGGTGGAGTCATGAGAGTAGAGAAGTGTGGAATGTGCATCCATCATTCCAGCTTTCGGAGGGCTGCCCGAGAGACTGGTTTCTGTCTCTCCTGACTTGGAGGGCTAACAGACACAACATAGTTTGGATGACTAGGGGCTACAGACAGAAAGGAAGCCTGTGGTGCTACAGACAGAGGCTTAGGGCAACTCGGTGTGATCAAGAGAAGGCACGCAACTGAGTAGCATCTCTTCAGAAGGAAGACGAGAGTAGAGTATGAGTCTGGTGTTCTGACTATCAGAGAGTTGCTCCATGGCCTGGTATCTGTCTCATTTGACTTGGGGAGCCAGCAGTGAGCTGGCATACTTTGGGCACCTGGGGAGAGCACGGGAGGTTAGAGAACAGAGGAGATCTGGGCTGGCTTGCTGTTATAGCACCAAAGAACTTGCAACACTACAGACAGACCCCAGAGGAACTCCTGAAAAAGAAATAAGCAAACCTCTCTAATTGGGAAATTACAGGTACAAGACCAAAAAAGTTGAATCCTTCTAAAAGGTTTCAGAGGCCCCCCAGAATCTCTAGTCAGGCTAATTGGTGAAGGTCTTTCCCTGTGTGAAGCCAGTCCATAAAGACTGTGTTCAAGTGCATAAAAGCTCAGCAAATGATCACAACGCATGTGAACACACAGGGAAATGTGTCCCAAACAAAGGAATAAAACAAATGTCCACAGCCCACACCAAAAGAAATGAATGTCTATGAATTACCAAATACGTCAAAGTCATTCTGGTAGAGAAGTGCAGTGATCTATAAGAGAACACAGACAACTAAACAAAATCCAAGAAATGACGCATGAACAGAGTATCAACAAAGAGATAGAAGCTATGAAAAAAAAAAGAAGGAAACAGAAAAAGGAATCCTCTTACACTCTTGGTGAGAATGCAAACTGCTGGGGCCATTGTGGAAGACAGCATGGAGGCTCCTCAAAAAGTTGAAAGTATAACTACCCTATGACCCAACAATCACACTCCTGGGTATTTACCCGAAGGATACAAAAATACTGATTTGAAGAGGTACATGCATCCCAATGTTTATAGTGGCATTATCAACAATAGCCAAATTATGGCAAGGGCCCAAATGTCCACTGATGAATGGATAAATATGTGATATGTATATCCAATATATTGGATATATAATATATATATTATAGAGGAACATATATATAGGAATGTTCCTATATATATTATGTATTATATAATAATATAATACTATATATAATATTCCTATATCTATATATATAGTATTACTCAACCATACAAAAGAATGAAATCTTGCCATTTGTAATGATGTGGATGGAGCCAGAGGGTACTATGCTGAGTAAAATAAGTCAGTCAGAGAAAGACAAATGTCATATGATTTCACTCATATGTGGAATTTAAGAAACAAAACAAATGATCATGGTGGGGGAGGAAGGGAAAGGGAAACCAAGAAACAGATTTTTTAAAAAAGATTTTGTTTATTTATTTGACACAGAGAGATCACAACCAGGCAGAGAGACAGGCAGAAAGAGAGGAAGGGAAGCAGGCTCCCTGCTGAGCAGAGAACCTGATGTGGGACTCGATCCCAGGACCCCGGGATCATGACCTGAGCCGAAGGCAGAGGCTTTAACCCACTGAACCACCCAGGCGCCCCCAAGAAATAGATTCTTAACTATAGAGAATGAACTGATGATTACCAGAGGGGAGGACGGTTGACAGGTGGTTAAATAGTGATGGAGATTACGGAGGATGAGCACCGGTGCTGAATAGAAGTGTTGAATCACTAAATTTACACCTGAAACTGTTACACTGTATGTTAACTAATGGGAATTTAAATAAAAAGTCTTAAAAAAGGAAAGAAAAGGCATGTAAATTGGTAAATAAAAAGTAAAACCTTCACTATTTGCAGATGACATGATAATATATATAGAAAACCTGCAAGTCTCCACCAAAAAAAAAAAAAAAACAAAACTGCTAGAACTGATAAATGAATTCAGTAAAGTCACAAGACACAAAACAATCAAAGTCTGGAAATCCATTGCATTTCTACACTATACACCAATAATGAAGCAGGAGAAAGAGAAATTAAGAAAACAATCCCATTTACAATTGCACTAAAAATAAGATATCTAGGAATAAGAGGGGAAAGACCTGTACTCTGAGAACATGAAACTCTAATGAAGGAAATGGAAGGTGACACAAAGAAATGGAAAGACATTCCATGTTCATGGATCGGAAGAAGAAATATTGTTAAAATGTCTCTACTACCCAGCAACTATTCAATGAAGGCAATCCCTATCAGAATACCAATAGCATTTTTTTAAGGTTTTTTTTTTTTAAAGATTTTATTTATTTATTTGGCAGAGAGAGATCACAAGTTGGCAGAGAGGCAGGCGGAGAGAGAGAGAGAGAGAGAGAGGGGGAAGCAGGCTCCCTGCTGAGCAGAGAGCCCGATGCAGGACTCGATCCCAGGACCCTGAGATCATGAACTGAGCCGAAGGCAGCAGCTTAACCCACTGAGACACCCAGGCACCCTACCAATAGCATTTTTCACAGAACTAGAACAAACAGTTCTAAAATTTGTATGGAAAGACCCCAAATGGCCAAAGCAACCTTGAAAAGAAAAGCAAGGTTGGAGGCATCACAATTCCAGACTTCAAGTTATATTACAAAGGTGTAGTAATCAAAACAGTATGGTACTGGCACGAAAAGTAGGCACATAGAACAACAGATCAGAATAGAAAACGTAGAAATAAACCCACAATTATATGGTCAATCTTCAACAAAGCAGGAAAGAATATCCAGTGGGAAAAGGGCAAGCTCTTCAACAAATGGTGTTGGGAAAACTGGACAGGAACTTGCAAAAGAAGGCGACTGGGCTGCTTTCTTACAGCATGCACAAAAATGAAGTCAAAATAGACCAACCACCTAAATGTGAGATCTGAAACCATAAAAATCCTAGAAGGGGACACAGGCAGTCGTCTCTTTGACATCAGCTGTAGCAACTTTTTTCTAGATATGTCTCCTGAGGAAAACAAAAGCAAACAAAAACAAAAACAAAAAACCCCAAAGTCTTGGAACTACATCAAAATAAAAAGCTTATGCACGGGGCGCCTGGGTGGCTCCGTTGGTTGAGCGACTGCCTTTGGCTCAGGTCAGGATCTCAGGGTCCTGGGATTGAGCCCCCCATCAGGCTCTCTGCTCAGCGGGGCGCCTGCTCCCCCCCCCACCTGCCTCTCTGTCTACTTGTGCTCTCTTCCTCTCTGTCAAATAAATAAATAAAATCTTAAAAAAAAAACAACTTCTGCACAGTGAAGGGAACCATCAACAAAACTAAAAAGCAACCTATAGCATGGGAGAAGATATTTGCAAATGACATATCCGATAAAGGGTTAGTATCCAAAATATATGTGGAACTTAGACAACTCAACACCCCCCAAACCAAATCATCCGATTAAACTCTATGCCTTTTAAAGAAGCTGAGAGGAAAGGAGAGCAAAACATATTTCTCACTTTTGTCTTAATGACCTGTTTATCTCTTCTGCTTATCTTCATTTGTTCTTATAAATTCCAGTTACCATCTGGAGTCATTTCCTTTTGCCACTCACATCTGTGAAAATCAAAAACAAATGGAGACCAGCCTTGAAAATCCCCTGAGCAGACAAAACCACTTCAGTCATACAAACAAAGCTTAATTTAGCTTATTATGCAAGACTACGTTGACCTGGGTCATTTCTTGCTTATGCCTCTGGAAATCATAAGCAAAATTTCAACTGTTTCCCAAGATGGTTATGAGGTAACCTCACTGACCAATTCCTTAACATTTAAGAAAATTCTAATATTATAACCAACCACTGTGAAGAATAAGTAATCACTGCTTTCCCGCTAGATAAGCTGCTTTATCACAATATACTACTGAGTCTTGTTCCATGTTTTGGTTTGCCTGCATCTGGCTTGCAAACTGTCTTCTTGTGCTCAAGAAACATTTATTGGTTACTACTTCGGTGATTCATGGTTTTGATTCTATCATTTCTGAACGTTTGACACCTTTTGCCGATCACTGTACCACATTTTTATGTTATAGACCTTGGAGTATGTCATCTACATACTGCTTAATGTAGTTGCCCTCTAAATAAGACATGAAAGGGGGCGCCTGGGTGGCTCAGTGGGTTAAGCCTCTGCCTTCAGCTCAGGTCATGATCCCAGGGGTCGTGGGATCGAGTCCCGCATCGGCTCTCTGCTCAGCAGGGAGCCTGCTTCCCTTCCTCTCTCTCTGCCTACTTGCGATCTCTGTCTGTCAAATACATAAATAAAATCTCTTTAAAAAAGACATGAAAGGAACAAAATGGGCATTTATACTAATAGAAGGACATAATTACCTTTACTTTTGCTCTTTGCTTTTGCATGGGGATCTGAGTTACCAGCTGGGATCACTTGCTTTCAACTCAAAGAATATCCTTTAGAGTCTCCTGTACATTTGGTCTGCCAGTAAATAATTCTCAGGTTTTTGTTTATATGGGAATGTCTTATTTCACTCCCACTTTTGAAAGAGGCTTTCTTGTGTGCAGGTTCATGGTTGATAGTTGTTTTCTTAAGCATGTTGAATGTTACTCCACTGCTTGCTAGAGTCATTTCTCGGGAAGAAGTTAGCTGCTAATCTTTTTTTTTTTTTTTAAGATCTTTTATTTGTTTACTTGACAGAGAGAGATCACAAGCAGGCAGAGAGGCAGGCAGAAAGAGAAGAGGAAGCAGGCTCCCCATTGAGGGAGAGCCCAACGTGGGGCTCGATCCCAGGACCCTGAGATCATGACCACTGAACCACCCAGGCGCCCCAGTTAGCTGCTAAATCTTATTGGGGTCCTCCTATAAGTGATATCTTTTTTTTTTTCTCTTGCTGCTTTCAAGATTTTCTCCGTCTTTTTTTGTTTCAACATTTTTACAATGAGTCTGTTGCAGATCTCTTTCCATTTATTCTACTTTGAGTTAGTTGTGTCTACAGAACATACTTTCCCTTCCCCACAAGAAACCTGGGGAGTTTTGGCCATCGTTTCTCAAATTTTTTTTTTAAAGATTTTATTTATTTATTTGACAGAGAGAGATCACAAGTAGGCAGAGAGGCAGGCAGAGAGAGAGGAGGAAGCAGGCTCCCCACGGAGCAGAGAGCCCGATGTGGGGCTCGATCCCAGGACCCTGAGATCATGACCTGAGCTGAAGGCAGCGGCTTAATCCACTGAGCCACCCAGGCGCCCCTCTCAAATTTTTTTTTTATCCCCTTCTCTTTCCCCTCTCTTCTGGTATTCCCATTATGTGTATGCTGATGTACTTAACAGGGTCCCACAGTTTTCTGAGGGTCTGTTTATTTTTCTCCTTTCTTTTCTTTTCTTTTTTAAAAGATTTATTTATTTATTTGAATGAGAGAGAGAGCACAAGCAGGGGGCAGAGCCAGGACAAGGGAAAAGCAGGCTCCCTGGAGCCTGATGTGGGGCTTGATCCCAGGACCCCAGGATCATGACCTGAGCTGAAGGCAGAGGCTTAACTGACTGAGCCACCCAGGTGTCCCTTGATCTTTTTCTTTAAACAATTTCTATGTCTTTGGTTGTGTTCTCTTTTTGATAAAGTAGTGTTATTGCACCTTCCTTTACTTCTCGAATGTATTTATAATGACTACTTGAAGGCTTTATCTGTTAAAACCAACATCTGGTCTTATTCACTGGCAGTTTCTGTGCCTGCTTTTCAATTTTCCTGGTATATGGGTCATACTTTCCAATTTCTTTGCATGTCTCAATTTTTTTTTTTTTTTTTGGACCCTGAACATTTTGAATAATCCACTGTAGCAGCTCTGGGTAGTGGTCCTTTTGCTGGGCCTGTTATTGTTATTTGCCTGTTTTTGTTTTTGTTTTTTTTTTCATTTAGTGACTGGTTGGATTGTTTTTAGAGAGTCTCCCATCCCTGTGGTGTTAAGCTTTATGATGATACTTCTTAGGGGGCAGGGGCTTGGACAAGCACGCTTACAGTCAGTCACTTTGGAATGACACTGGTTTGGGCAGGGCTCTCTCGGTCTCCTTTCCTAACTACATCCAGCTGTTATAGTGCTCTCATTGAGTGCTGATTTCTCTGTTGTTCCAACAATATCCTAGGGCAAAAATTGCTCCACAGACCAAACCCATCAAATTCCCATGTTTGTAGAGGTCAGCTCTAGAGATCTCTTCTGATCTCCGGTCCAGGTGGACTCCTCTCAGCTCTCTCCCTCCCTGGTTTTCTTGGGCAAACCAGCTATCCAATGATTTCACCAATCACCTTCCAATTGCCTTTTATCACATCATCCACTCCTGGGAGCCCCTTTCCCTCTACCCTTCCCCCAAGAAGCTTGCACTTCTCCATATTCCACCTTAGTGAAGTCAATTCCTCTGGAAAGAGTTTAGGATTTATCTGGATTCTGGCCTGATGCGCCCTCTAGGCAAAATCTCTGAGCCTGGGTCTGGAGCGGAGGGTGAAGGCAATGGCCCCCTTCTCTCTGAATGCCAAGCCCACAGGATGCACTGAGCATTCATGAAGTGGAAGACCAGGGGCAGGATGGAGGTTAGGATGGGGAGTAGACTCGGGTCTTCCTGGCTTGCCTCTCCAAATATGGAAGCACCACCTTACACACTCAGATGATGGCAATCAGGGCCAGAGTATTCTTGGTGGCACTGAGCCCAAGGTAGAGCTTCGGTCCCACCTGTGGAGCTTGAGGAGGAAAGGAGCCCCCATCTCTGGGCCACATTTGCACAGAACACGGTTCCATGGCAGGTAGCTGGGGACTAGATGAGAAAGGCTGGATCCTGCCTTCTGGAAATACAGCCCTCTGGTTGGGAGTTGGGGTGAGTGGGAACCCTGTGTTCTTGGCTGCCCCAGTCTAGAGTGGGTTTTCCAACTCCCTGAGCTGGGAAGGTGTAGGAAGTGAGTGAATCCTGATTCAAACACCACCAGTGCTTAGCATTGTTATTTAACTCTAGTAGATTTTCTTTCTTTTTTTTTTTAAGATTTTATTTATTTATTTGACAGAGGGAGATCACAAGTAAGCAGAGAGGCAGGCAGAGAGAGAGAGAGGAGGAGGAAGCAGGCTCCCCACTGAGCAGAGAACCCGATGTGGGGCTCGATCCCAGGACCCTGAGATCATGACCTGAGCCAAAGGCAGAGGCTTTAACCCACTGAGCCACCCAGGTGCCCCTCTAGTAGATTTTCTTGAACGATTTTTTCCCCATTTTCTCTAGGTCCCTAGACCATTTCTAAAGACTTCAAAAGGCGGTGCTTTTGTAATTTTAGGATTATTTGTTCCATTTCTTTGAAAAAAATGGATGGTATTTTGATAGGGATTGCATTAAATGTGTAGATTGCTTTAGGTAGCATAGACATTTTCACAATGTTTATTCTTCCAATCCAGGATCATGGAACATTTTTCTGTTCCTTTGTGTCTTCCTCAATTTCTTTCATGAGTACTTTATAGTTTTCTGCGTATAGATTCTTAGCCTCTTTGGTTAGGTTTATTCCTAGGTATCTTATAGTTTTGGGTACAATTGTAAATGGGGTTGACTCCTTAATTTCTCTTTCTTCTGTCTTGTTGTTGGTGTCGAGAAATGCAACTGATTTCTGTGCATTGATTTTATATCCTGACACCTTACTGAATTCCTGTACAAGTTCTAGCAGTTTTGGAATGGAGTCTTTTGGGTTTTCCAAATATAGTATCATATCATCTGTGAAGAGTGATAGTTTGACTTCTTCTTTGCCGATTTGGATGCCTTTAATTTCTTTTTGTTGTCTGATTGCTGACGCTAGGACTTCTAGTACTATGTTGAATAGCAGTGGTGATACTGGACATCCCTGCCATGTTCTTGACCTTAGCAGAAAAGCTTTCAGTTTTTCTCCATTGAGAATGATATTTGCGGTGGGTTTTCATAGATGGCTTTGATAATATTGAGGTATGTGCCCTCTATCCCTACACTGTGAAGAGTTTTGATCAGGAGTGGATGCTGTACTTTGTCAAATGCTTTTTCAGCATCTATTGAGAGTATCATATGGTTCTTGTTCTTTCTTTTATTAATGTATTGTATCACATTGATTGATTTGCGGATGTTGAACCAACCTTGCAGCCCTGGAATAAATCCCACTTGGTCGTGGTGAATAATCCTTTTAATGTACTGTTGAATCCTATTGGCTAGTATTTTGGTGAGAATTTTTGCATCTGTGTTCATCAAGGATATTGGTCTGTAGTTCTCTTTTTTGGTGGGATCCTTATCTGGTTTTGGGATCAAGGTGATGCTGGCCTCATAAAATGAGTTTGGAAGTTTTCCTTCCATTTCTATTTTTTGGAACAGTTTAGGAGAATAGGAATTAGTTCTTCTTTAAATGTTTGCTAGAATTCCCCTGGGAAGCTGTCTGGCCCTGGGCTTTTGTTTGTTTGGAGATTTTTGATGACTGTTTCAATCTCCTTAGTGGTTATGGGTCTGTTCAGGTTTTCTATTTCTTCCTGGTTCAGTTGGGGTAGTTTATTTGTCTCTAGGAATGCATCCATTTCTTCCAGATTGTCAAATTTGTTGGCATAGAGTTGCTCATAGTATGTTCTTATAATTGTCTGTATTTCTTTAGTGTTAGTTGTGATCTCTCCTCTTTCATTCATGATTTTATTTATTTGGGTCCTTTCTCTTTTCTTTTTGATAAGTCTGGCCAGGGGTTTATCAGTCTTAATTCTTTTAAAAGAACCAGCTCCTAGTTTTGTTGATTTGTTCTATTGTTTTTTTTTTTTTTTGTTGTTGTTGTTTGTTTCTATTTCATTGATTTATGCTCTGATCTTTATGATTTCTCTTCTCCTGCTGGGTTTAGGGTTTCTTTCTTGTTCTTTCTCCAGCTCCTTTAGGTGTAGGGTTAGGTTGTGTACTTGAGACCTTTCTTGTTTCTTTTTTTTTTTTTTTAAGATTTTATTTATTTATTTGACACAGAGAGAGAGATCACAAGCAGGCAGAGAGGCAGGCAGAGAGAGAGGCAGGCAGAGAGAGAGGAGGAAGCAGGCTCCCCACTGAGTGGAGAGCCCAATGCGGGGCTCTATCCCAGGACCCTGAGATCATGACCTGAGCCGAAGGCAGAGGCTTTAACCCACTGAGCCACCCAGGTGCCCCCCTTTCTTGTTTCTTGAGAAAGGCTTGTACCGCTATATATTTTCCTTTCAGGACTGCCTTTGCTGTGTCCCACAGATTTTGAACCGTTGTGTTTTCATTATCATTTGTTTCCATGAATTTTTTTCAATTCTTTAATTTCCTGGTTGACCAATTCATTCTTTAGAAGGATGCTGTTTAGTCTCCATGTATTTGGGTTCTTTCTAAATTTCCTCTTGTGATTGAGTTCTAGCTTCAGAGCATTGTGGTCTGAAAATATGCAGGGAATGATCCCAATCTTTTGATACTGGTTGAGACCTGATTTAGGACCCAGGATGTGATCTATTCTGGAGAAGGTTCCATGTGCACTAGAGAAGAATGTGTATTCTGTTGCTTTGGGATGAAATGTTCTGAATATATCTGTGATGTCCATTTGGTCCTGTGTGTCATTTAGGGCCTTTATTTCCTTGTTGATCTTTTGCTTGGATGATCTGTCCATTTCAGTGAGGGGAGTGTTCAAGTCCCCTACTATTATTGTATTATTATTGATGTGTTTCTTTGATTTTGTTATTAATTGGTTTATATAGTTGGCTGCTCCCACGTCAGGGGCATAGATATTTAAAATTGTTAGATCTTCTTGTTGGACAGACCCTTTAAGTATGATATAGTGTCTTTCCTCATCTCTTATTATAGTCTTAAAATCTAATTGATCTAAGGATTGCCACCCCAGCTTTCTTCTGATGCCCATTGGCATGGTAAATTATTTTCCACCCCCTCACTTTAAATCTGGAGGTGTCTTTGGGTCTAAAATGAGTTTCTTGTAGGCAACATATAGTTTTTTTTTTTGGCTTTTTTTTTTTAAAGATTTTATTTATTTATTTGACAGAGAGAGATCACAAGTAGGCAGAGAGGCAGGCAGAGAGAGAGAGAGAGGGGAGAGCCTGATGCGGGACTCGATCCCAGGACCCTGAGATCATGACCTGAGCCGAAGGCAGTGGCTTAACCCACTGAGCCACCTAGGCGCCCCTAGATGGTTTTTTTTTTTAAAGATTTTATTTATTTATTTGACAGACAGAGATCACAAGTAGGCAGAGAGGCAGGCAGAGAGAGAGGAAGGGAAGCAGGCTCCCTGCTGGAGCAGAGAGCCCGATGTGGGGCTCGATCCCAGGACCCTGGGATCATGACCCGAGCCGAAGGCAGAGGCTTTAACCCACTGAGCCACCCAGGCGCCCCATGGGTTTTTTTTTTTTTAATATTTTATTTATTTGACAGAGAGAAATCACAACTAGGCAGAGAGGCAGGCAGAGAGCGAGGAGGAAGCAGGCTCCCTGCGGAGCAGAGAACCCGATGCGGGGCTCGATCCCAGGACCCTGAGATCATGACCTGAGCCGAAGGCAGAGGCTTTAACCCACTGAGCCACCCAGGCGCCCCGGGTTTTGTTTTTTTTATCCATTCTGATACCCTGTATCTTTTGATTGGGGGCATTTAGCCCGTTAACATTCAGGGTAACTATTGAGATATATGAATTTAGTGCCATTGTATTGCCTGTAAGGTGACTGTTACTATATATTGTCTCTGTTCCTTTCTGATCTACTACTTTTAGGCTCCCTCTTTGCTTAGAGGACCCCTTTCAATATTTCCTGTAGAGCTGGTTTGGTGTTTGCAAATTCTTTCAGTTTTTGTTTGTCCTGGAAGCTTTTTATCTCTCCTTCTATTTTCAGTGATAGCCTAGCTGGATAGAGTATTCTTGGCTGCAGGTTTTTCTCGTTTAGTGCTCTGAATATATCATGCCAGCTCTTCCTGGCCTGCCAGGTCTCTGTGGATAAGTCTGCTGCCAATCTAATATTTTTACCATTGTATGTTACAGACTTATTTTCCCGGGCTGCTTTCAGGATTTTCTCTTTGTCACTAAGACTTGTAAATTTTACTATTGGGTGAAAGGGTGTGGACCTATTCTTGTTGATTTTGAGGGGAGTTCTCTCCACCTCCTGAATTTTGATGCTTGTTCCCTTTGCCATATTAGGGAAATTCTCTCCAATAATTCTTTCCAATATACCTTCTGCTCCCCTCTCTCTTTCTTCTTCTGGAATCCCAATTATTCTAATGTTGTTTCGTCTTATGGTGTCACTTATCTCTCGGATTCTCCCCTCATGGTCCAGTAGCTGTTTGTCCCCCATTTGCTCAGCTTCTTTATTCTCTGTCATTTGGTCTCTTATATCACTAATTCTTTCTTCTGCCTCATTTATCCCAGCAGTGAGAGTCTCCATTTTTGATTGTCCCTCATTAATAGCTTTTTTGATTTCAACTTGGTTAGATTTTAGTTCTTTTATTTCTCCAGAAAGGGCTTTTATATCTCCAGGGAGGGTTTCTCTAATATCTTCCATGCCTTTTTCGAGCCCGGCTAGAACTTTGAGAATCGTCATTCTGAACTCTAGATCTGACATATTACCAATGTCTGTGTTGATTAGGTGCCTAGCCTTTGGTACTGCCTCTTGTTCTTTTTTTTTTTTTGGTGGTGAATTTTTCTGCCTTGTCATTTTGTCCAGATAAGAGTATATGAAGGAGCAAGTAAAATACTAAGAGGGTGGCAAAGACCCCTGAAAAATGCGCTTAAACCAAATCAGAAGAGACCCCAAATCATGGGGGAGGGAAGAAAGATAAAAAGAGGTTCAGAAAAAAAAAGAAAAAATTTAAAAAAGAAAACATAAAGAAAAAATATAAAAAGGAAAGAAAATATGTATATATTAGATAAACTAGTTAAAAAACGTTAAAAATGAAAAGGGTAAAAGTTAAAAAAATTAGCAGCAGAAGAAAAAAATTGAAAAAAAATTTAAATTAACCTTAAGACTAAAAAATCATGGGGAGAAAGCCATGAGTTCCGTACTTTGCTTTCTCCTCCTCTGGAATTCCGCTGCTGTCCTTGGTATTGAACCTGCTCTCCTTGGTAGGTGAACTTGGTCCTGGCTGGATTTTTTGTTGATCTTCTGGGGGAGGGGCCTGTTGTAGTGACTCTCAAGTGTCTTTGCCCGAGGCGGGATTGCACCGCCCTTACCGGCGGCCGGACAAAGTAATCGGCTCGGGTTCGCTTTTGGGAGCTTCTGTTCCCTGAACGCTTTCCGTAGAGTTCCGGAGGACGGGAATGAAAATGGCGGCCTCCCAGTCTCCGGCCCGGAGGAGCCGAGAGCCTGGGGCCCCACTCCTCAGTGCGCCCCCAGAGGACAGCACCCAATCACTCCCATATCCCCAGCCTCTAGCCGCGCTCCGAGCTCACCCAGCCCGCGACCAGTTCAAGGTAACCCCGAGCTGAGAGTTCAGTCCTCGGCTCTGTCTCTGCAGCCGGCTTCTCCGTTCTAATACCTGCGAGCTCTCCAACACTCTGACACCCCCGATCCTTCTGTGACCCTGCAGGGCCTGGGGCCACGCTGACCCCGCGTGGGCTTCACCCTGGTTTAGCCTCTGGAGCAATGTCCCTCCGTGGAACAGACTTTTAAAAGTCCTGATTTTGTGCTCCGTTCCTCCGCCGCTTGCCGGGAGCCGGCCCCTCCCCCCGCGGTCTATCTTCCTGTCGTTTTAGATTCACTTCTCCGCCAGTCCTACCTTTCAGAAAGTGGTTGATTTTCTGTTTCTAGAGTTGCTGTTCTTCTTCTCTTCGCTCTCCCGTTGGATTTGTAGGTGTTTGCAATGTTTAGATAAGCTATCGAGCTGATCTCCTGCTACCTGATGTGGTCTCAGCCTGCTACTTCTCCGCCATCTTCCCTCATCCTCTATTTCATTCTTTTTAATATTATTGCAAGTGCAATTGTCTTCTTCTTTTGAGGATTATTTCTTGTTATTGTATAGAAATACAACTGATTTTCCTGTTGATCTTGTACTCATATTGGACCTCTTTATTACATTTATTAGATTTCATAGTCTTTCTGTAGATTTACAAAGATTTTCTATATATAAGTTCATGTTATCTGCAAGTAGCAATAATTTTATCCCTTACTTTCCAATATGGATGGTTTTAATTTATTAACCTTGCCTAGCTCTGTCTATACCCTCCCAGTAGAACTTTAAAAGAGTGGCAAAAATGGGCATCCTTGTCTTGTTCCTGATCTTAGAGGAAAAGCTTTCTTTCTTTCAGCTTGAAACTGGGTTTTTTTGTTAATGCTTTTATTAGGTTGAGGAGATACTTCTCTATTTATAGTTTATGGGATTTTTTTTTATCATGAAAGAGTGCTGGAGCTTATCAAATGTGTTCTTGCATCAACTGAGATGATCTGTTTTTTTAAACCTTCATTCTATTAATATGGTCTATTACATTGATTAATTTTCATATGTGAACCATCCTTGCATTTCTGGGATAAATATCATTGGTCATGGTATATAGTCTTATTACTGTGCTGCTGGATTTGGTTTGCTAGTTTTTCGGTGAATACTTTTTGCATCTATATTCATAAGAGATATTTTCCCGAGTTTTATTTTCATATGTTGTCTTTGGCTTTTGTATCAGGTTATCATAGAATGAGTATGTGTTTCCTATTATTCTGTGTTATTCAAAGGGTTTGAGAAAGATTGGTCTCAATTTCCCTTTAAATGTTTGGTTTTATTCAACAGAGTAGCCATCAGGCTTTGGACTTCTGTATTCATTAGCATAGATTTCTAACTGTTTTTAAAATTTTTATTTTATATATTTATTTGAGATAGAGGGAGCATGAGTGGGAGGAGGGGCAGAGGGAGAGGGAAAGAGACTCCCCGTTGAGCAGGAAGCCCAATGGGGGCTTGATCCCAGGACCCTGAGATCATGCCCTGAGCTGAAGGCAGATGCTTAACCAACTGAGATACCCAGGTGCCCCTCAGACTATTGCTTTATACATCTGTCTCTTAAACCATCCAGGAAGAAAAGAGGAGTTACAAACCAATCCTAGCTTTTTATGTTACCCTTAAAAAAACAAACAAACAAACAAACAACAAACTTTCCCAGTGCTATTTTTTTCTTCCAATGACCGTGAGTTAGTCTAATTTCCTTTTTTTTCAGCCAGAAGGACTCTCATAGCATTTCTTGCAGAGTGTGTCTACTAGTGACAAACTCCTTCACCTTCTGTTTATCTGAGGATGTCTTAACTTCTCCTTTTTGAAGGATAGTTTTACCAGATGTGGAATTCTTGGTTGACACATTTTACTTTCAGCACTTTGAATGTCTTTCCACTGCCTCTTGGTCTCTGTCATCTCCGATGAGAAATTAAATGTCAATATTATCGAGGATCTCTTGCATGCAATGAGTCACGTTCTCTTCCTGCCGTCCAGATTTGCTCTTTGTCTTTTGAGAGTTTGATTATAATATATCTCAGTAGCTCTTTGAGTTTTTCCTTCACAGAATTTGTGGAGATTCTAAGATGTGTTGATTCATATGGTTTACCAAATTTGTGAGTTTGGCCACTGTTTCTTCCCATATTTTCTCTGTTCCTTTCTCTCTTTCTTCTGGGAATCCCATTGTTTGTATGTTGGTGCCTACAGGTCTCTTAGCCTCTGTTAATTTATCTTCATTCTTTTTCTTTCTGCACCTCAAACTGGATGATTTCAATTGAACTATCGAGTTCACTGCTTCTTTCTTCTGCCTGCTTAAACCTGTTGTTGAAATACCATACTGATTTTTTTAAAAAGTAGGCCCATGCTCAGGACTTGAACTCATGATGCTGAGATCAAGACCTGAGCAGAAATCAACAGTCAGATACTTAACTGACTGAGCCAGCCAGGTGCCCCATACTGAATTTTTAAAATTTCAGTTATTGTACTTTCATGTCCAAAATGTCTATCCTTCTTAAAATTTTCTATCTATTTTTTCTTTTGGGTTTTTTTTTTTTTTTTTTTTTTTTTTTTTTGGTCCTTGATTTAATTTAGCCCTTTGAGCATGTTTAAGATAAATCTAAAATCTTTGTCTTGTAAGTCCAATGGCTGTGTTTTCCTCAGGGACAGTTCTGTTAGTGTGTTTTTTTAACCTGGGAATGGACTTGGGAATGGTCTATATTTTCTGGTTTCTTTCCATGTGTTGTAAACTTTTGTTGAAAATTGAAGATTTTGGATATTACATATGGTAACTCTGGAAATCAGATCCCATTATCTCCTTTGAGTTTATTCTTGTTGTTTACTACTACTTGGAGTTGTTTGGTTTTTAAAGTACCCTCTCTGGGGTTGCCTGGGTGGCTCAGTGGGTTAAAGCCTCTGCCTTCCGCTCAGGTAATGATCCCAGGGTCCTGGGATCGAGCCCCGCATCAGGCTCTCTGCTCAGCAGGGAGTCTGCTTCCTCCTCTCTCTCTCTGCCTGCCTCTTTGCCTACTTGTGATCTATTCTGTCCAATAAATTAAAAAAATCTTTTAAAAAAGAAACTACAGTTTAAAGTAGCCTTCTGAACTATTTTTGTAAAGTCTGTATTTTTTGTTATATGTAGTTTCTAACATGACTGTTCCTTTAACGTTGCAATCAGTTAGTTGGTTGACAGAGATTTCCTTAAACATCTGGAGAGAAGAGAAAGAAAACATGTTCCCTGTGTTTAGCAAATTGTAGATAGCCTGCTTAGCCAGGCTATCTACAACTCAGCCTTAGTCTTTATGTCTTACTGATGATAAGCCTAAAGATCAGCTAGAGGTGAAAATTATGGTCTTCTCAGGTCTTTCCTGAGTCACTCAAAGCCATTTTTACCCAAAGTATCTGACTTCCTTCCCATCTTTTCCTCCCAGGCTTCTAGTATTAAATGTTATCTTGTGCCACAGGTGGTAGCAGCATGCTCACTTGTATTTCAATATTTTTTAGGGGTGCCTTTCTGCGTAATAACTTCGACACCCTAAGGGAATTCTGAGTTAGGGAAATAAAGGCAAAACTCTTTTTATCAGTATGTCAGGAAGCTCTCAGACATGTCAAAACAGGCAAGCACAATTTATTTAGAAGACCTTTGTGGGCTGAATTGCAGGTTCCCAAAATTCATACATCAAATTCCCAGCCCCTCTTACCTCAGAATATGACTGTATTTGGAGATATGGCCTTCAAAGGATAATTAAGATTAAATGAGGTGTGTGAGGGCAACTAACCCAATATGACTGGTGTCCCTATAGTAAGGGGAGATTAGAAGGGTAAAATGCCACAAAACTCTCTTATTGTGTTTCAGTCAACTTCTCCTATTTAAGCCATCACTTGGTTGTGCTAGGCCACTGACCGTTTTCCAGAGTCCAACGAAGTTGGTTCTGACTGCTTTTCCCCACTTGCTGTTTGTTGGTCAGTTGGTTTGGTATGACTTTGGAGGGACCAGCCCCTGGAGGCTCTTACACTGTCATTTTCTCTCCTGGTTCTGCTCATTTTCCTCATTGTTTTTCTTCTCTGTTCATCAGAGTGAGTAATTTCAAGTGACCTATCTTCATGTTTCCTGGCTCTTTTATACTCAAACTGGACTTGAATCACTCTGGTGAATTTTTTATTTCAGTTACTGTACTATCTAGCTCCAAAATTTCTATATGAATGTTTTGTGTATATGTGTGTGTGAATCCTTTTTTTTAAAAGAAGGTTTTTTAAAATTCCAGTTAGTTAACATACATTGTAATACTAGTTTCAGGTATACAATACAGTGATTCAACACTTACATTCATCACCTGATGCCTTCACAAGTGTCCTTCTCACTCCCCGTCACCTATTTAGCCCATCCCCCACCTACCTCCCCTCTGGTAACCACCAGTTTGTTCTCCATAACTAAGGGTCTGTTTCTTGGTTTGCCACTCTCTTTTTTTCTCCCTCCTTCTCATTTGTTTCTTAAATTCCACATATGAGTGCATATGAGTGAAATCATATGGTATTTGTCTTCCTCTGACTGACTTATTTTGCTTAGCATAGTACCCTCTAGCTCCAATCATGTCATTGCAAATGGCAAGATTTCATTCTTTCATTATGGTTGAATATCAAAATACATTAAGATACAAAGCTTCTGGGGGCGCCTGGCTGGCTCAGGGGGTTGGAGCCTCTGCCTTTGGCTCAGGTCGTGATCTCAGGGTCCTGGGATCTAGCCCTGCATCAGGCTCTCTGCTCGGCAGGGAGCCTGCTTCCCCCCACCCCCCGCCTGCCTCTCTGCCTACTTGTGATCTCTGTCTGTCAAATAAATAAATAAAATCTTTTTTTTTTTAAAAGATACAAAGCTTCTGTGCAAATGGCAAGATTTCATTCTTTTTTATGGCTGAATATCAAAATACATTGAGATACAAAGCTTCTGTACAGTAAAGGAACCAATCAACAGAATTAAAAGCAACCTACAGAATGGGAAAATATATTTGCAAATGGTATATCCAATAAGGGGTTATTATGCAAAATATATAAGGAACTTATAAAACTCAATACACAAAAAATGAATAATCCAATTTAAAAATGGGCAGAAGACATGAACAGGCATTTTTCTGAAGAAGACACACAGATGGCCAACAGACACATGAAAAGATGCTTAACATCAGTTATCAGGGAAATGCAAATTAAAACTGCAATGAGCTATCCCCTCACACCTGTCAGAATGTCTAAAATCAACAACACAAGAAACAACAGTTGGCCAGGATGCGGAGAAAGGGGAACCCTCCTACATTGTTGGTGGGAATGCAAACTGGTGCAGCCACTCTGGAAAACAGTATGGAGTTTCCTCAAGAGGTTAAAAATTGATCTGCCCTACAAACCAGCAACTGCACTACTGAGTGTTTGCCCAAAGAATAAAAAAATACTAATTCTATTAGTATTATCTATTAGGATCCTTTAAATAATTTCTACCTCTTTATTAATATTTTCTGCCTGTTGAGACATTCTTTCCTGGTTTCCTTTAGTTCTTTTTCAATGATTTCTTTTAGATCTCTGAGGATATTTAAGACAGTTTTTTTTAAAGGGTTTTTTGTTTGTTTGTTTAAAGATTATTTATTTATTTGACAGAGCGTGAAATCACAAGTAGGCGGAAGTAGGCAGAGAAGAAGGCAGATAGAGAGGGAGAAGCAGCTCCCTGCTGAGCAGAGAGCCCAATGTGGGGCTCAATCCCAGGACCCTGGGATCATGACCTGAGCTGAAGGCAGAGGCTTAACCTGCTGAACCACCCAGGCACCTATATTTAAAGGGTTTTTTAAAAATTTTTTTATTTATTTCTTTTTTTTAATAAACATATAATGTATTTTTATCCCCAGGGGTACAGGTCTGTGAATCGCCAGGTTTACACACTTCACAGCACTCACCATAGCAATACCCTCCCCAATGTCCATAACCCGCCTCCCCCTCTCCCAACCCCACTTCCCCCCAGCAACCCCCAGTTTGTTTTGTGAGATTAAGAGTCACTTATGGTTTATTTAAAGGGTTTTAACAGTTAAGTTCAATGTCTGTATTTCTTCCATAGTAGTGTCTATTTTTCCAATAAATAGGTCATACTCTCTTGTATCTTTGTAATTTTTTGTTGATCACTAAACAATGGACTATTACAGTAGCTAACTCTGGAAATCAGATTTTCCCCACTCTCAGGGTTTGTCCTTGCCTCTTGTTACAGGTTATAGATGACTGATTGTTTGTCTAATGACATTTCAAATTATTTTTGTCAAGACTGTATTTTTTTGTCGTAGGGGTCAATGAAGCTTCTTTCCCCCAGCTCAACTGTCCGGTCTCGTTTTGACAGGTGTTTCCTTGAATGCGTGCCCCCGACAAAAGCCCTAACCCTAACACTGTTGTCGTGGCATGACGCATCTACTGCTTTCCTTGCAACATGGGTTGGGAACCACAGAAAAAAGCTAGGTGAGGGCAAGTCATGGTGAGACACTGCTCAGCGTCACGTGGTGTGAGACTGTTGTCAGTGATGTAGGTTGAAACACTTCACAGAACTAGGAGCATGACTGACTGAATAGTGATGTCTCTGTGACAGATTTTCTTTGGCAGTGTGTGCTGTCTCTACTCCATTTTACTGATGTGTGTTGAGACTATGCACTTAAAAAGAAGCGAGCGATCTTTCCCAGTGAGTGACATCTTGAAACACTTTGCTTCGTGCCGTATTTCGTATGTACACTTTCTTTAGTGACGTGTGTTGAAACATTGTTTTATGGAGCTATGTTTTACAGACTACATTATGCCTCATGTGAAAGTGTTTAGTGTTGTGTGTTACATGCTGACATAGGTTTAAAATCTGTGTCTCACAGAGCTAGAGATGCATGGTTTGATGAGTCCTGTGATGTCTGTGTTTACTACTACGGGATGCATCTAACAGGATAATTATGTAATTCATCGAATGGTAACTTATGTGTGTGACAGAATGAGTATAATGATACCACTTTATAACACTCTACCTAGCATTGTGTTATGCATGGGCTAGTTTCTTTATTGACATATAACAGAATTCTCTAACAGAGCCAGGTGAACAACTGACTCAGTGTAAAGACATCTCTGTGAAAACTTTGTTAGCACATGAATGTACTCATTTCTTTTGTGACCTATATTGAACCTCTGTGTTACCAGAGATAGGTGCACGTTTGATTCAGTTTAGTGATGTCTCTGCCAACCATTGTGTTTAGGCTCGTATGAGTAACACACTCCTGCTTTAGGGACATATATTAAGAATTTGTGAGGAACAGGGACTCCTGGGTGGCTCAGTGGGTTAAGCTTCTGCCTTTGGCTCAGGTCATGATCCCAGGGGCCCCACATCGGGCTCTCTGCTCAGCAGGGAGCCTGCTTCTCCCTTTCTCTCTGCCTACTTGTGATCTCTGTGGTCAAATAAATAAATAAAATCTTAAAAAAAAGAATTTGTGAGGAACGGAACTAGGTGGATGACTGATTCAGCATCAGAGATTTGTCTGTGAAAGTGCTATGTCTAGCCTTGCGTGGTGCACGCATGCGTTTCTTTTTTTCTTTTTCTTTTTAAGATTTTATTTATCTATTTTTCAGAAGAGAGAGAGAGAGAACAGCAGGGGGAGTGGCAGGCAGAGGGAGAAGCAGGCTCTCTGCTGAGCAACGAGCCTGATCTGGGATTCCATCCCAGGACCCTGGGATCACGACCTGAGCCAAAGGCAGAGGCTTAATCCACTGAGCCACCCAGGTGTCCCACACATGCATTTCTTTACTGACAAATATTGAAACTTCTTTTAACAGAACTGGGTGGCGGTGACCGATTCAGTATAGTGAGATCTCTGGGGGACTTTTGTCTAATGCTGTGTCATGCATGTATTTTGAAACTTTGGATTTTACAGGACTAACTTCATGGTTGATCTAGCGATCTGAGGTCTCTGTAAAAAATCGTGTTTGGCAGTATGTGGCATGTATATTCCTTTCTTTCATGACAAATTTTTGAACTCTGATCTTAAAAGCTTGGTGCCCATGATCAAATGTCTCCGGGAAGCACTGTGGTTAGCAGTCAGTGGTGTGTGTCTCTTTTTCCTTAGTGACGTGTTGAAACAATGTTTATCAGATGTACGTGCATGGACGGATTGTCAAGCGATGACGTTGTTTCACATAGAATTTCCACATATGTCACTGTGGAAAGGAGTGCTTGCATTTTTGTACTCTACACACTCTTTCGAAGAGACGTCCCGCTCCTGAGTCAATCATGCCCTTCGCAGAGCTAAATGCAGAGTTTTAACATACATCACTAAAATCAGTGTATGTGGACCACACGGTGTTAAACATTTTTACAAACGCACATTTCTTTTTTTTAAAAGATTTTATTTATTTGAGAGAAAGTGGGAGAAAGCTTGAGAGGGGAGAAGGTCAGAGGGAGAAGCAGACTCCCCATGGAGCTGGGAGTCCGGTGCGGGACTCGATCCCGGGACTCTGGGATCTTGACCTGAGCCAAAGGCAGTCGCTTAACCAACTGAGTCACCCAGGTACCCAAAACACACATTTCTATATGGACCCAATCAACCACCAACCTCAGTCAAGTGCAGGTTCAACATACGTCGTTAAAAAGTAGTACATGCCCACGTATTCCCAAACTGTTTCCTACAGACACAAATCACCCGTGGAGAGCTTTTAAATGTGAGTTTCAATATATGGACTTAAAGAAAGGACTCTTTGCAACCACTCAGCACCAAACGCTGTGTGTCACAGAGCACCATACTCAAACATGCGTCAAGGTAAGTTAACCACAGTATTTCAACTTAAGTTGCTGAAGACGACATTATAGGCACCACATAATGTCAGCACCGTATGGACTCAACATGGTGATTCCACATTGATTCTATGTCAGTATCAGCGCTAATATATGCACCGAGCTCTTTTAACACAGTTTTTTTTTTTTTTATGTTGTCCTAAAGAAAGAAGCCCACACACCACGAAAGGCTAAACCCAGAGACATCACTATGCTTAGTAAATAAAAACACAGAGCTACATTACTACAACAGACAACAGCAGTTCCTAAAGAAAGGACTGCAGGCCCCACACAATCATAAGCATAAAGTTATTTGTAGAGATGCTGCTATACTGAGAACATGCATATGACTAGCATAAAAATAGAGTTTCACTGTATGATATTGAAGAAAGGAGCACATGCCCCATATAATGGTAAACACAGTGTTTCACAGGGACATCCCCATACCGAATCAATCACATACCTTGTTCTGGTAACACAGAATTTCAACATTTCTCGATAAAGAATGAGCGCAGTTCTACACAACAAACAAAGTCATCAAAGCAATGAAAAAGAAACCTGACAAACGGGAGAAAACATTTACAAACCACATCTCTGATAAGGGGTTAATATCCAAAATATGTAAAGACTTCATACAACTCGATAGCAAAAAAAGAAAAAAAAATCAAGCCAATTCTTAAAAAATGACATTTTTCCAAATAATAGACATTTTTTCCAAAGAAGAGATCCAGGTGGCCAATAGGTACATGAAAAAGTGCTTGACGTCACTCATCACCAGGAAAATGCAAATCAAAAACCCAATGAGATATCACCTCATACCTGTTAGCACAGAATCAAAAAGACAAGAGATAAGTGATGGTGAAGATGTAGAGGAAAAGGCGCCCTTGTGCACTGTTGGTGGGAATGTTGATTGGTGCAGCTGCTAGGGAAAACTGTATGGAGGCTCCTCAGAAAATTAAAAATAGAAAATTCCATATGATACGGCAATTCCACTTCTGGGTATCCATTTGAAGGAAAGAAACACTAACTCAAAAAGATAATTGCATGCCCATGTTCACTGCAGCATTATTTACAGTAGCCAAGATATAGAAACAACCTGAGTGTCCATCAATGGATGAATGGATAAAGAAAATGTGACACACTCGTATATACACACAATGGAATTTATGCAGCCATCATAAAAAGGAAATCCTGCCATTTGCAACAACATGGATGGACCTTGAGGGCATTAAGCTAAATGATTTGGGTCCGAGAAAGCCTAATACTATATGATCTCCCTTATATGTGGAATCCTAAAATACCCACACCAAAACTGCAAAACTGAGCCCATAGATACAGAGAAGAGATTGGTGATTGCCAGAGGTGGGTGGTAGGAAATGGACAAAATGGGAGAAGTCAAAGTTTGTACAATTCTGTTAAAAAAATAAGTTTGGAGATGTCATGTGCAGCATGGTGACTATAGTTAATATACTGTGTTGTATATTTGGAAGTTACTAAGGGAGTAGATCTTTTTTTTTTTTTTTAAAGGTTTTATTTATTTATTTGACAGAGAGAGATCACAAGTAGGCAGAGAGGCAGGCAGAGAGAGAGGGAGAAGCAGGCTCCGGCTGAGCAGAGAGCCTGATGCGGGGCTCGATCCCTGGACTCTGAGACCATGACCTGAGCTGAAGGCAGAGGCTTTAACCCACTGAGCCACCCAGGCGCCCCAAGAGAGTAGATCTTAAAAGTTCTCAAGAAAAAAATTGTAACCGTGAGGTGTTAGACGTTAACTAGACTTATTGTGGGGGGTAGTTTCACAATATATACAAATATCGAATCGTTATGTTACACACCCGAAACTAATATAATGTTACATGTCAATTACATCTCACTTTTTAAAAAGTTTTTATTTACTTATTTATTTGTGTGAGAGAGAGAGGGAGTGAGTATGAGAGGAGAGAGGTCAGCGGAAGAAGCAGACTCCCCGCTGAGCAGGGAGCCCGATGTGGGACTCGATGCTGGGACTCCAGGTCATGACCCAAGCCGAAGGCAGTCGCTTAACCAACTGAGCCACCCAGGCACCCCTACATCTCGATTTTTAAAAAGAACCAAAAAATAAGGGAATAAGCACAGTCAACACACAGTGCTAAACACGGGGCTTCACGGATTCAATTACATACTGCTGCTCTGTTAGACACAGAGTTTTGCTGCTTATGTAGTATGATAGCACATACTAAGTAAGAGTATTTAGTGACATGCTCCTAAAAACAGGGTAACCCACCACCTTCTGCAAAATAGTGTTTTACAGATTACTCCCAAATCAATCATGCAAATAGCTGAGTTATACACTGTTTCAACACACACACACACACCACTAAAGAAAGTTGGACACACAGGACACAGTACCAAACAGGGTTTATAATGTATTTTTTTTCAGTTGACAGAGATCACAAATAGGCAGAGAGACAGGCAGAAAGAGAGAGGGGGAAGCAGGCTCCCTGCCGAGCAGAAAGCCCAATGAGGGGCTTGATCCCAGGACCCCAAGATCACCACCTGAGCAAAAGGCAGAGGCTTAATCCACTGAGCCACCCAGGTGCCCCCCCCCCCCCGCCATGGGGCTTATAAGAGACATCACTACGCTGTATTTATTACAGGGGTAGCTCGTTGAACATGGGTTTCAACACATGGCACTAAGCAAAAGAGTACAAGTGTTCAACATTTCCCCATGGCATTGCTGTTCTAGGTCGACTGTGCACCTGCTCCCATGAGCAGAGTTCCCACACGTACCGCGATAAGAGAGGAAGGAGCATCCGTACCACCCGGAGTGAACCAGACCCTCACAGAGATATCCTGACACTGAATCAATCTCTACCAAGTTCTCTAAAACACTGAACGCCAACATGCGTCACGAATGACAAAATACACACATCACACAATGTTAAACACTGTGGATATCACTCTATTTAATCATTCATGCACACAGGCATTCAAACATAGGTCATCGATACTTATTACTAAAAATCGAGTGCCTGGAGGCACCTGGGTGGCTCAGTCTGTTGGCCATCTGCCTTCAGCTCGGGTCATGGTCTCAGGTCGTGGGGTGGAGCCCTATGTTGGGCTCCCTGCTCAGCGGGGAGCCTGCTTCTCCCTCTCCCTCTGCTCCTCCCCACCCATCTCTCCCCTCTCTCTCTCAAATAAAATATATTTTTAAAAATGGAGTGCATGCACAACTATATGCTAATATCACTAAAGCGGAGTGAATGATGCATGAATTCTTTTTTTAAGATTTTATTTTTAGAGTGCAAGAGAGGGCAAGCAGGGAGAGGAACGGAAGTGGGAGGTAGAGGCGGGGTGGGGGGGAGACTCTCAGTAGGGCTCCACCTTGTGACCCTGAGATCACGACCTCAGTCAAAACCAAGAATTGGACCCTTAACCCACGGAGACACCCAGGCGCCCTGATGCATAAATTCTTTTTTTTTTTTTAAGATTTTATTTATTTATTTGACAGACAGAGATCACAAGTAGGCAGAGAGGCAGGCAGAGGGAGAGGGGAAAGCAGGCTCCCTGCTGAGCCCAATGTGGGACTCGATCCCAGGACCCTGAGATCATGACCTGAGCTGAAGGCAGAGGCTTAACCCACTGAGTCACCCAGGCGCCCCAAGATGATGCATAAATTCTTAATCACAATTGATTCATCCGTCACTAAATCAGGAGCAAATATACCACAGGGGGCTCCTGGAAGGCATCCCGCAGACGCCAGATACTGAATGGTCCAGGCACTGAGCTCTGTTGGAGTTTCCACTTCGAGCACTGAAGAGAGGCGTGTCTGCACCACACGGTGCAAAACACACTCTTTGGCAGCGACGTCACCCTAAGGACGAAATCACCTATTCCGGACTGTTATTCCAACGGCGACATTTGCCACTTGGTGACGGGCACCACACACCGCTGCCCAGTTTTTCCCTTTCTAGAATCAGTCAGGTACCAAAGCTTTTTTTTAAGCAGTCTAGGCTGTTTTAAGAAAGGGACACGCGGAGAAAGGCACACGCGCACCACGCCTGGCCACACACAGCAGGTGCGTGATGCTGCGATTAGGGCTCCGTGGCATGTGCGCCTTCTCTGTAGCGACATATGCTGAAGCTCTGTGTTTCTGAGAGAGGTACATGAATGACTCAGTTTGGTGATGCGGAACAGGGGGTTTAGAACAGCGTGAGGCATCTGCTGCTTTCCTGTGTCGTGTTCAAATTCTGTTCAGCCAAAGTCCGAGAGCGATGAATTCAGCATCCCGGGGTCTCCTCTACACTCGGTGTTTAGTGACATGTGGCGCATATATTCACATTTTACTCACCCACGGTGAAAGTCTGTCTCACAAAGCTCGGTGCATGATCGAGTCCTTACAAAAATGTCTCTGAAAGTGTGTCGTTAGCGCAGCGTGGCGTGTGTTCTTTTTTCTTTAGTGATACGTGTTGCAAAATTGTACTTATCCAGGCTAGGTGTGGGACAGATGGAGCGGCGTGGTTTCTCTCTGAAACACAGTGTTCAGCACTGAGTGCTGCTTGTACATCTTCAGTGAGACGTCGTGAAACTCTGAATATAAGAGGTAGTCACACGATTGATTTGTTTCATGGTTTCTCTGTGAAATACGCTTTTTTTAAAGCAAGTTTTTTTTTTTAAAGGTTTTACTTACTTATTTGCCAGAGAGAACGAGAGTACATGGAGAGGGAGTGGCCAGCAGAGGAAGAAGCAGACACCCCGCTGAGCAGGGAGCCGGATGCCGGACTTGATGCCAGGACCCTGGGATCATGACTTGAGTCAAAGGCAGACGCTTAACCGACTGAGCCACCCAGGCGTCCCTGTGAAATATGTTTTAATCAATGTTTGGTGCATCTTAATAACATATGCGAAAAGTCTGTGTTTACTATAACTAGGTGTTTGATTTGCTATCATGACCTGTTTCTGAAACTGTGTGTTTAGCAACGTGTGGGGTGTGACATTTGTATAAACTCTGTGTTGGACAGAGCTAGGGGCGTGATTGATTCATTGTAGCAGTGCTGTCTCTGGGAAGTGATGCAATTATCATTGTGTAGCGCATACACTGTTTTTAATGGCATGTGCTGAAACGGTATTTTACTGAGCTATTTGCAGAAGTGAATATTCATACTGCTATATCTGTGACATGCTGTGTTTAGAAGTAAGGGGATCATGCAATTCATTCTTCTGTGATTCATCCATAAACACTGCATTGGGGGGCGCCTGGGTGGCTCAGTGGGTTAAGTGTCTGCCTTTGGCTCAGGTCATGATCCTGGGGTCCTGGGTTCGAGCCCCAGGATGGGCTCCTGCTCAGCAGGGAGTCTGCTTCCCCCTCTCCTTCTCTTCTGACCCTCCCCCGTGCTCATGTTTTTGTGTTCTCTCTCTCAAATGAATAAATACAAAATATTAAAAAAAACCACAAACACTGCATTGAGCAGAATTAGGTGCACAAAAAAAGCTCAGAGTTACCTCTGAGAAAGATTATTTTCAAAAGTGCATAGTTGAGGGGCACGTCGGTAGCAGAGTTGGTTGAGCATCTGACACTTGGTTTCAGCTCAGGTGGTGATCTCAGGTCACCAGATTGAGCCCTGCATGGAGCTCTGCACTCAGCACAGAGTTTGCTTGGGTTTCTCTCTCCCTCTGCCCCTCCCCACCGTGTGCTCTCTCTCTAAAATAAATGAATAAATCTTAAAAAAAAAAAAAGCCAAGCAGAGAGAGTCAATTATCATATGGTTTCGCTTATTTGTGGAGCATAAGAAATAATATGGAGGACATGGGGAGATGGAGGGAGAAGGAAGCTGGGGGAAATTGGAGGGGGAGACGAACCATGAGAGACTATGGACTCTGAAAAACAATCTGAGGGTTTTGGAGGGGCGGGGATGGGAGGTTGGGGAAGCCTGGTGGTGGGTATTATGGAGGGCACGTATTGCACGGAGCACTGGATGTCGTGCATAAACAATGAATTCTAGAACACTGAAAAGAAATTTTAAAAATAAATAAATAATTAAAAAAAAAGAAATGGATAGTTCATGTAATTCACTCATTGGTTATCCATGTTTTAAAACTCTGTAAAATAGGGGCGCCTGGGTGACTCAGTGAGTTAAAGCCTCTGCCTTTGGCTCAGGTCATGATTTCAGGGTCCTTGGATGGAGCCCCGCATCGGGCTCTCTGCTCAGTGGGGAGCCTGCTTCCTCCTCTCTCTCTCTGCCTGCCTCTCTGCCTTCTTGTGATCTCTCTGTCAAATAAATAAATAAAATCTTTAAAAATAAATAAAACTCCTAAATAGAGCGAGGTGTGTCCATGAGTAAGCAGCTCACTATCGCTGTGAAGCACTGTGTATAAAGGGGGGCAATTCATCGATTTCATCCTTCGGTGAAAGATGTTGAATTCTGTGTTTCACTGATCTAAGAAAGTACTATGAACAATTTCATAAGATCATCAGAAAGTACTATGAACAATTACACACCCACAAATTGGACAATCTACAAGAAATGGACATATCCATAGAAATGCATAACCTTTCTATTTCACGAAGAAATAGAAAATCTGAGATCTAGATGCATGCGTGAATGAGCGAGGTGTTACCTACGTGAAACACATTATTTAGAAGTGTGCGAATATGGGGGCATCTGGGAGGCTCAGTCGGTTAAGCATCTGCCTTCAGCTAAGGTCATGATCCCAGGGTCCTGGGATCACATCCCACATCGGGCTCCCTGCCCCACAGGGAGTCTGCTTCTCCCTCTGCCTGCTGCCCTCCCTGTTTGTGCCCTCTGTCAAAATAAATAAGTAAAATCTTTTTAAAAAGTTGTGATTATGTACTTTATCCTTCTGTGACAGGATTAAACCCTGTTTTCAGGAGTAATTTATAGTTACCAATTGCAGTACTGCTACTCAATGAAACTTTGTGTTCAGATGTGTGTGGGGATTGCCGGATGTCCCTCTGACTATAGTTTTACACTCTGTGTCTGACGATGCTGAGCCTGTGTGTGAAGCACATACTGTCATCTCTGTGAAACACTGTTTAAAAGCATGTGGTGTGATAATTCATTCTTCCACGAAAATGTTTAAACGCAGTGTTTAGATTGCCAGATGCAACTCTGTTTAAGTGAGCTCGCTGCGTGAGTTAATGATATGATGTCTTCTATATTAAGAACTGTGTTCAGATGGGCAAGTTCGTGTGCTTCGTGGGTTAGTCATATAGATTTGAGCCCTGTTTCACCTATCTAGGTGTGTGAATGGATGAACACAGCGTTATGTATGTGAAATGCTATGTTTAGCACATTGTGATTCATGGAATTGTATTCTTCTGTGATCTATAACTCAGCTTTCTGGGGGTTTTTGTTTGTTTGTTTGGTTGGTTTTTAAAGATTTTATTTATTTAGGGCACCTGGGTGGCTCAGTGGGTTAAAGCCTCTGCCTTCGGCTCAGGTCACGATCTCAGGGTCCTGGGATCGAGCCCCAGGTCGGGCTCTCTGCTCAGCGGGGAGTCTGCTTTCCTTTCTCTCCCTCTGCCTGCCTCTCTGCCTACTTGAGATCTCTGTCAAATAAATAAAATCTTTAAAAAATTAAAAAATTTATTTATTTATTTGTCAGAGAGAAAGCACAAGCAGAGGGAGCAGCAGGCAGAGAGAGACGGAGGAGCAGACTCCCCGCTGAGCAGGAATCGGACTCCGGGCCGGAACCCAGGACCCTGGGATCATGACCTGAACTAAAGGTAGATGCTTAACTGACTGAGCCACCCAGGCACTCCCCTCACAAAGAAGAAAATTTTCAAATAAGTAATCCAAGTTCATACCTTAAGGAACAAGAAAAAAAGAGTAAGTTACACCCAAGGCTAGCAAAAGGAAGGAAATTGTAAAGATTAAACACAATAAAATAGAGAATAAAAAAATAGAAAACATCAATGAGACCAAGTTCTTTGAGAAGAATCAATAAACTTAGTAAACATTTAGCTAGAATCAGGAAAATTTCAAAAGACAAAACTTAAATTACTATGAAATGAAAGTGGGGACATCACTACCAATTTTACATAAATGAAAAGGATCGTAAGAAAGTACTATGAACAATTATACACCAACAAATTGGACAACCTAAAAGAAATGGACATATCCACAGAAATGCATAACCTTTCTATTTCACAAAGAAATAGAAAATCTGAGGAGATCTATAACTATTAAAAATACTGACTCAGTAATCAAAAACCTCCCAACAAAGAAAACCCTAGGACCAGATGGTTCACTGGTAAATTCTGCCAAACATTTATTTTTTTAATTTAAATTCAATGAAGTAACATATAGTGTACTATTAGTCTTAGAAATTCAATGATTAGAGTTCAATGATTCATCACTTGTATGTAACATCCAGTACTCATTACATCATGTGCCTTCCTGATTAAGAGTTTCTTGTGTTTTGTCTCTTTCTCTGGTTTCATCTTATTTTATTTTTTCCTCCCTTGCCCTATGATCCTCTTTTTTGTTTCTTAAATTCCACATATGAGTGAAATCATATGATAATTGTATTTCTCTGATTGACTTATTTCACTTAGCATAGTACCCTCTAGTTCCATCCATGTCATTGCAAATGGCAAGATTTCATGTTTGATGGCTGAGTAATATTCCTATATACCACACCTTCTTTATCCATTCATCTGTCAGTGGACATCAGGGCTCTTTCCATAATTTGGCTGTTGTGGACATTGCTGCTATAAACATTGGGGTGCAGGTGCCCCTTCAGATCACTACATTTATATCTATGGGGTAAATACACACTAATGCAATTGCTGGGTCTAGGGTAGCTCCATTTTCAACCTTAGGAGGAACTTCCATACTGTTTTCCAAAGTGGCTGTACCAGCTTGCATTCCCACTAATAGTGTAAGAGGGTTTCCCTTTCTCCACATCCTTGCCAACATCTGTCAATTTCTGACTTGTTAATTTTAGACATTCTGACTCATGTGAGGTGGTATCTCATTGTAGTTTTGATTTGTATTTCCCTGATGCTAAGTGATGTTGAGCATTTTTTCATGTGTCTGTTGACCATTTGTATGTCTTCTTTGGAGAAATGTCTATTCATGTCTTCTGCCCATTTCTTGAGTGAATTATTTGTTCTTTGGGTGTTGCATTTGATAAGTTTCTTTATAGATTTTAGATATTAGACCTTAATCTGACAAGACATTTACAAATATCTTCTTCCATTCTGCAGGTTGCCTTTTGGTTTCATCAACTGTTTTCCTTTGTGCAAAAGTTTTTATCTTGATGAAGTCCCAATAATTCATTTTTGCCTTTCTTTCCCTTGTCATTGGAGATATGTCTAGAAAGAAGTTGCACAGCCAAGGTCAAACAAGTTGCTGCTGTGTTCTCCTCTAGGATTTTGATGGATTCCTGCTCACATTGAGGTCTTTCCTCCATTTGGAGTCTATTTTTGTGTCTGGTGTAAGGAAACGGTTTAGTTTCATTCTTCTGCATGTAGATTTCTGATTTTCCCAACACCATTTGTTGAAGAGACTGTCTTTTTTTCCATTGGACAGTCTTTCCTGCTTTGTTGAAGATTAGTTGACTAGAGTTGAGGGTCCATTTCTGGGCTCTCTATTCTGTTCCATTGATCTATGTGTCTGTTTTTGTGCCAGTACCATGCTGTCTTGGTGATGACAGCTTTGTCATAGAGCTTGAAGTCCGGAATTGTGATGCCACCAGCATTAGTTTTCTTTTTCAACATTCCTTTGGCTATTCAGGGTCTCTTCTGGTTCCATACAAATTTGGGGATTATTTGTTCCAGCTCTTTAAAAAATGTTGCTGGTGTTTTGATAGGGATTACATGGAGTGTATAGATTGCTCTGGGTATAATAGACATTTTTTTTTTAAACCAAGAGTTGGTTGGTTTTTTTTTTAATTAAAGATTTTATTTATTTGACAGAGAGATCACAAGCAGGCAGAGAGGCAGGCAGAGAGAGAGGAGGAAGCAGGCTCCCTGCTGAGCAGAGAGTCCGATGTGGGGCTTGATCCCAGGACCCTGAGATCATGACCCGAGCCGAAGGCAGGGGCTTAACCCACTGAGCCACACAGGTGCCCCCTACAATAGACATTTTAACAATATTTGTTCTTCCAATCCATGAATTCTGCCAAACATTTAAAAAAGAATTAATACCAATCCTCAAACTCTTCCAAAAACTGAAGAGGAGGGAATATTTCCTAACTCATTTATGAGGCCAGCATTAGTCTTATACCAATGACAGAGAAAGAAACTAAGAAAATGAAACTACAGACCAATATCCTTGATGAATATCCTTATCAACAAAATACTAGGGAATGGAATCCAGCAGCATATTAAAAGGATGATACATCATGACCAAATGGGGTTTATTTCTGGAATGCAAGGAAAATTCAACATATAGAAATCAATCAGTGTAATACATCACATTAATGGAATGAAGGAAAAAAACACATGGTCATCAAATTAAGGCAGAAAATGTATTTGACAAGGTTCAGCACCCATTCGTGATAAAAATACTCAACATACTAGGAATAGAAGGATAATTTCTCAAGTAACTAATGCCATATGGTGAAAACTTGAAAGTCTTTTACCCAAGGTCAGGAAAAAGACAAGGATGACTAATTTCATCACTTCTATTTGAGATGGTATCAGAAATGCTAGCCAGAGTTATTAGGTAATTTTAAAAAAAAGAAAGCATCCAAATTGGAAAGGAGGAAATATAATGACTTCCGTTCTCAGATGATATGGTCTTATATATTAAAAAAAAACAACAATAAGCTGACTTTATAAAGACTGAAAAAAAAAGACACGTTAGAATTAATACACAAAGTCAACAAAATCGAGGACACAAAATAACGCATAAAATCAGTTGCATTTCAGCACACTGACAGTGAACAATATCAAATAGGAATCAAGAAAACAATTCTGGGGCACCTGGGTGGCTCTGTCATTAAGCATCTGCCTTTGGCTCAGGTCATGATCCCAGAGTCCTGGGACTGAGTCCCACATAGGGCTCCCTGCTTGGTGGGAAGCCTGCTTCTCCCTCTCCCACTCTCCCTGCTTGTGCGTGCACTCTCTCTCTCTTTCTCTCTTGCTGTCTCTCTCTCTCTCTTTCAAATAAATAAATAAATAAAATATTTTTAAAAATTTTTACTTACAACAGCATAAAGAAGAATAACATACGTAGGAATAAATGTAACAAAAGAAGAAAAAGTTGTATCGTGAAAACTACAAAAAACCTGCTAACAGTTATTAGAGAAGACAAAAATAAATGGAAAGACACCTTATGTTCATGGATTGGAGGAGTTAATATAAAGATGTTGATACTACCTAGAGCAATCCACAGATTCAATGCAATCACTGTCAAAGTCTGAATGACATCTTTTGTGAAAATATAAAAAGACATCCTAAAATTTATATGGGAATCTCAAGGAACCCCAAATAAGCAAAATAATACTGAGAGAAAAGAAAAAGTTGGAGACTCACACTTCTTAATTTCAAAACTACAGGAACTAAGCAGCACGACGCTGCATAAAGACATAGACACAAATAGAATAGAATAGAAATCTCAGAAACAAACTTTCATATGTACAGTCAAACTGATTTTCAACAGGGGTGCCAGGACAAGTCAATGGGGGAATGGACAATGTTTTCAAAAAATGGTGGTGGAATGACTGCATATCCACATGCACAAGAATGAAACTGAATATTTATACTATATAGAAAAATTAACGCAAAATGAGCCAAAAACGTAAATGTAATAACAAAATCATAAAACTCTCAGAAGAAAATACAAAGAGAAAGCTTCACAACCAAAAGCACAAGCAAAAAAAGAAAAAAATATATATTTGATTTCATCAAAATGTAAAGTTTTTGTCCATCCAAGGACACCACCAATAGAGTGAAAAATCAACCCACAGCATGGGGAAAAATATTTGCAAGTCATTTATCTGAAAAGAGTCTAACATACGGAATATATGAAGAACTACTAAAATTCAACAACAAACACAATTTTAAAATGAGCAAAAATTTTTGAATAGATATTTCTCCAAAGAAGATGTACAAGTAGCCAGTAAGCATGTGAAGAGATACTCAGCTTCACTAACGATTAGGGAAATGCAAACCAAAACCACTTCATATCCACTAGGATGTTATTATTAAAACAAAACAAAACAAAAACAAAGAAATGAAAAGCCACTACATGCTCATGGACTAGGAGAACAAATTTGTTAAAATGTCTATACTACCCAAAGCAATCTACCCACTAATGCAATCCCTATGAAAATGCCAACAGCATTCTTCACAGACCTGGAGCAAACAAACCTAAAATTTGTATGGAACCGCAAAAGACCCCAAACAGCCAAAGCAATCTTGAAAAAGAAAAACAAAACTGGAGGTATCACAATTCCAAACTTCAAGTTATACTACAAAGATGCAGTAATCAAAATAGCATCATACTGGCACAAAAATATACATATATGTCAATGGAACGGAAGACAAAGCCCAGAAATAAAACTAATTATATAATAATTACATAAAAATTGTATAAAAATAATTATATGGTCAATTAATCTCTGACAAAGGAGGAAAGACTATGCAATGAGAAAAAGATGGTCTCTTCAACAAATGGTGTTGGGAAAACTGGACAGGTACATGCATTGCATTCATGCAAAAGAATGAAACTTTCTTACAGCATTCACAAAAATAAATTTGAGATGGATTAAAGACCTAAATGTGGGACCTGAAATCATAAAAATCCTAGAAGAGAGCACAGGCAGTAATTTCTGTGATGGAGACTCTAGCAAATAAAATAAAAACAAAGTAAAAATAAACTATAGGACTACATCAAAATAACAAGCTTCTGCACAGTGGAGGAAATAATCAAACAAATCTTAATGGCAATCTACTTTTGCAAATGACATATCCAATATAGTGTTGGTATCCAAAATATATAAAGAACTGATACAACTCAACACCCGAAAAATAAATAATCCAATTAAAAATGGGCAGAAGACATGAACAGACATATCTCCAAAGAAGACATCCAGAGCCAACAGACACATGAAAAGATGCTCAACATTACTCATCATCAGGGAAGTGCAAATCAAAACTACGATGAGATGCCACCTGTCACAATGGCTAAAATCAACAACACAAGAAACAACAAAGGTTGGCAAAGATTTGGAGAAAAAGGAACCCTCTTGCACTGCTGGAGGGAATGCAAACTGGTGCAGTCACTGTGGAAAAGGGTATGGAAGTTCCTCAAAAAGTTAGCAATAGAACTATCCTATGATCCATTAATCACACTACTGAGTATTGACCCCCACAATACAAAAACACGAATTCAAAGGGATACATGCACCCCTATGTTTATTGCAACATTATTTACAATAACCAAATTATGCAGGCATCCTAAGTATCCATCAACAGCAGAATGGATAAAGGAGAGGTTGTGTTTACATACAATGGAATGTTACTTGGCCATAAAAAAAAGCAAAATCTTGACATCTGCCGCAACATGGATGGAGCTAGAGAGTAGTACGCTAAGCCAAATAAATCAGTCAGAGAAAGACAAATACCATATGATCTCACTCATCTGTGGAACTTGAGAAACAAAACCAAGGAGCAAAAGGGAAAAGAAGAGACAAACCATAACACAGACTTTTAACCATAGAGAACAAACTGATGGCTACTAGAGGGGGGGTGGGTGGGGGATGGGGGGAATAGGTGATGTGGAGTAAGGAATGCACCTGTGGCAATGAGCACTGGCTGATGTAAGGAAGTGTTGAATATATTGTCCACCTGAAACTAATACAACACTGGGTATTAACTATCCTGGAATTAAAATAAAACTAAAAATAAAGGGGCACCTGGGTGGCTCAGTGGGTTGAAGCCTCTTCCTTCAGCTCGGGTCATGGTCTCAGGGTCCTGGGATTGAGCCCCACATCGGGCTCTCTGCTCAGTGGGGAGCCTGCTTCCTCCTCTCTCTCTGCCTGCCTCTCTGTCTACTTGTCATCTCTGTCTATCAAATAAATAAATAAAATCTTTAAAAAAAACTAAAAATAAAAACTTGAAAAAAATAACAAGGGTTGGAAAAATTAAAACCCTTATGCATTACTGCTGGAGTATAAAATACAGTACCTGATGTAGAAAATAGTATCACAATTCTTTGAAAATTTAAACATAGGATTGCCATAGGATCAGCTATTCTGTCTCTAAGTATGTATCCCCAAGAATTGACCACAGGAGCTTGAATAGTAATTTGTGGACTAGCTCTCCTAACAGCATTATTCACAATAGCCAAGATGTGCAAACAACCCAAATGTCTATCAACAAATGAAGGGATAAGCGACATGAGGTATAGATCCACAATGGAATATTAATCAGTTTAAAAAGGAAAGAAATTTTCATGCATGTTATAATATGAACGAATCTTGAAGACATTATGCTAAGTGAGATAAGATCAATATTGTATAACTCCACTTATATGAGGTAAATAAAATGGACAAGTTCATATAGACAGAAAATGCGAGGGACTGGGTGAAGGTGGGATAGGAAGTTATTATTGACAGAATGCAGAGTTTTAGGTTGGGATGATGGAACATTCTGGAGATGGGTAGTGTTGGTGGTGTACAACAGTGTGAATGCACTTAATGCCATTGAAATGTATAATAAACAAGAGTTAGAATGGAAAATTTTATGTTATGTATATTCTACCACAAGATAAAAGAAAATCGCCTAAGAGGACATGAACACATTTCTGCAAAGAAGACATCCAGATGACCAAAGACACATGAAAACGTTCTCCACGTCACTCGGCATCAGGGAAATACAAGTCAAAACCACAATGAGATACCACCTCACACCAGTCAGAATGGCTAAAATTAGCAAGTCAGGAAATTGCAGGTGCTGGCAAGGAATTGCAGATGTTGGTGGGAATACAGGCTGGTGCAACCACTCTGGAAAACAGCATGGAGGTGGGGCTCCTGGGTGGCTCAGTGGGTTGAAGCATCTGCCTTCGGCTCAGGTCATGGTCCCAGGGTCCTGGGATCGAGCCCTACATGGACTCTCTGCTCAGCGGGGAGCCTGCTTCTTCCCCTCTCTCTCTCTGCCTGCCTCTCTGCCTACTTGTGATCTCTATCTGTCAAATAAATAAATAAATCTTTAAAAAAAAACAGCATGGAGGTTCCTCAAAAAGTTGAAAATAGAGCTACCCTATGACCCAGCAATTGTACTACTGGGTATTTATCCTAAAGATACAAATGTAGTGATCTGAAGGGGCACGTGCACCCAAATGTTTATAGCAGCAATGTCCACAATAGCCAAACTATGGAAAGAACCTAGATGTCCATCAACAGATGAATGGATAAAGAAGAGGTGGTATATATACAGTGGAATACTATGCAGCCATCAAAAGAAATGAAATCTTGCCATTTGCTATGACCTGGATGGAACTAGAGGGTGTTATGCTGAGCGAAATAAGTCAGTCAGAGAAAGACAACTATCATATGATCTCCCTGATATGAGGAAGTCGAGAAGCAACATGGGGGGCTTGGGGGGTAGGAAATGAAACAAGATAGGATCAGGAGGGAGACAAACCATAAGAGACTCTTAATCTCACAAAATAAACTGAGGGTTGCGGTGGGGAGGTGGAGAGGGAGAGGGTGGTTGGGTTATGGACACTGGGGAGGGTATGTGCTATGGTGAGTGCTGTGAAGTGTGTAAGCCTGGCGATTCACAGACCTGTACCCCTGGGGCTAATAATACATTATATGTTAATTAAAAAAAAAAAGGAAAGAAAATCTCCTGGAAGTCAGAGAGACTAGCAAGAGTCTATGGCATATGAGCCTCAAATGGTTTCTTCTCCTTCACCCTTGTATTTCATCTTGATCAAACTTCCAAGCTGTGGCTGAGAAAATAGGTCTTTCTCTCTCCTCAGCTGCCAATCAGAGGTTATCTTATTTCCCCAGGAGGGCTGGGTCACAAGCATTGCTCATCTAACTTCAGACTGAAGTGGCTAAATTCCTGACGACCCAGAAGTCAGGAGCTCTTTCCCACCCAGTCCTCACCAACAGGATGAAGGCTCTAATCCAAGCCAAGAGAGCTAGGGTCCTGATCACCTCTGTCCAGCTTGCTTACAGGGCAAAAGTTCCATACTGAGAGAGACAAGCAGACAACACAATAACCTTACCACCTACCCAAAGTCCAGAGTAGCAATTCGGAGACCTTTTTTTTTTTTTAAAGATTTTTAATTTATTTATTCAAGAAAGAGAGAGAACAAAAATGGGGGAGGGGCAGATGAAGAAGGAGAAGCAGACCAATGGAACAGAGTAGAGAGCCCAGATGTGGACCCTCAGCTCTGTGGTCAAATAATCTTCGACAAAGCAGAAAGAAATATCCAGTGGGAAAAAGACAGTCTCTTCAATAAATGGTGCTGGGAAAATTGGACAGCTATGTATAGAAGAATGAAACTTGACCATTCTCTTACACCATACACAAAGATAAACTTAAAATGGATGGAAGCCCTCCATCCATTTTGGGTGGAAGACATGAGGCAGGAATCAATCAAAATCCTAGAGGAGAACATAGGCAGTAAATTTTCCGACATCGGCCACAGCAACTTCTTTCCAGACATGTCTCCAAAGGCAAAGGAAACAAAAACAAAAATGAACTTTTGGGACTTCATCAAGATCAAAAGCTTCTGCACAGCAAAGGAAACAGTCAACAAAACAAAGAGGGAACCCACGGAATGGGAGAAGATATTTGCAAATGACACTACAGACAAAGGACTGACATCCAAGATCTATAAAGAACTCCTCAAACTCAACAACCAAAAAACAGATAATCATGTCAAAAAATGGAGAGGATACATGAACAGCCACTTCTCCAAAGAAGACATACAAATGGCTAACAGACACATGAAAAAATGTTCACCATCATTAGCCATCAGGGAAATTCAAATCAAAACCACATTGAGATACCACCTTACACCAGTTGGAATGGCCAAAATTAACAGGACAGGACACGACATGTGTTGGAGAGGATGTGGAGAAAGGGGAACCCTCTTACGTTGTTGGTGGGAATGCAAGTTGGTGCAGCCACTTTGGAAAACAGTGTGGAGATTCCTCAAAAAATTGAAAATAGAGCTTCCCTATGACCCTGCAATTGCACTACTGGGTATTTAACCCCAAGATACAGATGTAGTGAAAAGAAGAGCCATCTGGACCCTAATGTTCATAGCAGCAATGACCACGATCGCCGAACTGTGGAAAGAACCAAGATGCCCTTCAACAGATGAATGGATAAAGAAGATATGGTCCATATATACAATGGAATATTATGCCTCCATCAGAAAGGAGGGTATTATGTATATGTTATATTATATTATATTATATTATATTATATTATATTATATTATAATTATACCCAACTTCTGTATCAACATGGACAGGACTGGAGGAGATTATGCTGAGTGAAATAAGTCAAGCAGAGAGAGTCAATTATCATATCATTTCACTTACTTGTGGAGCATAAGGAATAACATGGAGGACATTAGCAGAAAGAAAGAAAAGTGAATTGGGGTAAATTGGATGGGGAAATGAAGCATGAGAGACTGTGGACTCTGAGAAACTAACTGTGGGTTTTGGACTGGAGGGGGTGAGGGGATGGGTAAACCTGGTAGTGGGTATTAAGGAGGGCACGTATTACGTGGAGCACTGGGTGTGGTGCATAAACAATGAATCTTGGAACACTGACAAAATAAAATAAAATTTATTTTTTAAAGGCTTTATTTATTTACTTGACAGAGATCACAAGTAGGCAGAGAGGCAGGCAGAGAGAGAGAGGTGGAAGCAGGCTCCCTGCCGAGCAGAGAGCCCGACTCAGGGCTTGATCCCAGGACCCCGGGATCATGACCCGAGCTGAAAGCAGAGGACTTAACCCACTGAGCCACCCAAGTGCCCCTAAAATTAAATTAAAAAAAAAAAAGATTGCCATGACCAAGGGGGGATTATTTATTTATTCAAGAAAGAGAGAGAGCAGAAATGGGGGAGGGGCAGAGGGAGAGAGAGAAGCAGACTCCCCACTGAGCAGGGAGCCCCATGTGGGGCTGGATCCCAGGACCCTGGGATCGTAACTGGAGCCAAAGGCAGATGCTTAATTGACGGAGCCACTCAGGTACTCCTAATTTTTAAAATTTATTTTAACTTAATTTTTGAAAAAATTTTATTTACTTGAGAGAGAGAGAGAGAAGAGAGAGAGCGCAAGACGGGGGAGTGGCAGGCAGAAGGAGAAGCAGACTCCCTGCTGAGCAAAGAGTTGGATTTGGGACTCAGTCCCAGGACCCCAGGATCATGACCCAAGCTAAACGCAGACGCTTAATCAACTGAGCCACCCAGGTGTCCCTAATGCAGAGACCTTACCCAAGGGGAGAGGCAGATCACAAGAAAAGAGAGTTCCAAAGTTAACCCCTAGAGGAATTGACTTTATTTGAAATAGAGTATAGGAGACGTAATCATAAAACACTCTCAGAAACAATAGCTTCTCTCCATTTAGGGTGACAAACTAGACCACAGGCCAGCTGGTCAACCAGAGAGAACTATGTAAAGAAACAACTATGAAGAGCCCTCCTGGGGACAGAACAAGCCATGGAGACCAACCTCAGACATTACCCCACCAGAATTTTATTGGATCGGACTGCTGAACAATTTGTGTGCCAAGACATTGCCAAAAACACTAGAGCAATCACCTGATAATTAGTGCACCCAAGGGCAAGGTATAATACAAAATAAATCACGTAAGTAAACAGAAAGATCCAAGGGCATAGATAATGGACAAGAGCACTGCCATTCCAGGGTAACTGCACACACCCTCAGGACTGAGCCCTCTGAGGAGTGATACCAAACGCTATGCACTGCGGGGGGCAGGATGGAGGGAATAGACTTCACTAAAATAGACTAGCCAAACCACAAAACAAATAAGCAAAAACTAAAAACAAGCCCCAGAGAAGACGGAAGGTAATCGGCATGCAGAATTAATACAATGTATTACCTTAAATGTCCAGTTTCCATTAAATTTGTTTAATTAACAAGACATGCATGGGGCACCTGGGTGGCTCAGTGGGTTAAAGCCTCTGCTTTCAGCTCAGGTCATGGTCCCAGGGTCCTGGGATCAAGCCCCGCATCGGTCTCTGCTCCGCGGGGAGCCTGCTTCCTCCTCTCTCTCTCTCTGCCTGCCTCTCTGCCTACTTGTGATCTCTGTCAAATAAATAAATAAAATCTTAAAAAAAAAACAAGACATACAAACAAATAAGAATGTGACATCCTTACACAGAAAGAAGGCAGGCAATCATTTGGTCTGTGAAAGGTACCAGATATCACAGTCAGCAAACAAGACCTCCAAGTAGAGATTACAAATATTTTTAATAGAAACCATGCTTTAAAAAGTAAAGGGAGGGTCCTCTCTCTCTGCCTGCCTCTCTGCCTACTTGTGATTTCTCTCTGTCAAATAAATAAATAAAAAATCTTAAAAAAAAAAAAGGTAAAGGGAGGGGGCGCCTGGGTGGCTCAGTAGGTTAAGCCTCTGCCTTCGGCTCAGGTTATGATCCCAGGGTCCTGGGATCAAGCTTCGCATCGGGCTCTCTGCTCAGCAGGGAGCCTGCTTCCCCCTCTCTCTTTCTGCCTGCCTCTCTGCCTACTTGTGATCTCTGTCTGTCAAATAAATAAATAAAATCTTAACAAAAAAAAAGAAGTAAAGGGAGGATCAGCTTCTGGCATGACAGAATGAGGAGCCACACTGAAATTGGTGAAGTTATTTAACAATAAGAAATCAACAACTCAAAGCCTATGAAAATAATCCTAAGGGTGAACAGCAAATGAGGAAATACATATTCAGGAAAATCTATAAACATATGGTAAGAAATGTGATACTGTGGTGTTTGAACCAAGGCCACACCCTTTCTTTCCCTTCTAAATCAGACTCTATTCAAGACAGATGGAGTGAAGAACACAGGGCTCTTTCCCCTGGACCAAGAACATAGGGTCTCTCTAAACTTAACTTCCAGCTAGAAGACCCTCTTTCCAAGAGGTGCAAGACTTCATTTTTTCTCATCTTGCCCCCAGCTACCTGTTTCTGACGCTAAGTCTCATGTGAATGTAGTCAAGTTGGAAGGTCCCTTCTTCTGCCCAGATTCCACCCATGGCAAGGAGGCTCTATCTTGGGCAAAGTATGCTGAAAATAATGGAGCCCTAAACACCCTATTTTCGGCTCACGAAGCAGTGATTCCTCTTCAGGAGAGGGACGCTAAAAGAATTTAAGTTTCTTGCCCTCCCAAACAGCTGCTTGACTGGGACCGTCTCTCAGAGAGAAAAGTACCATATTGTGCCTACCCTTATTTCCAGAGCCCTAGTCAAAAGACTTGGGAGGGCAGACCATAAAGCGGATAGCTTCTATTCTACTCAAATGAACTTGAGACAGGGAAATTAAAGGGACCCCCATAAAAGACTACTTTTTTCTGTTCATTTTCCTTGCTAGGGCAGACACCTCTGTCTTACACATGCCTTATAGAACAGATAACATATGTCCTCCTTGTAAAATTCAATGAATTAATGATTTCTTTGGAGTATTCCAGAATAATAGATAACATCTAAAGTGTGATGAATGGGTTCCTCATGAATGTTTTCTAAGACCACTGATTCAACAAAACCTCTGGTTCCAGGATATAAGTGACAGATGGAGAATACCTAAACATTCATCTTTGTTCTTAAATGCCTGAGAAGACACATGTACTGGACCTCAATCCTCAAAAATAACAAGACGAAACAAAAAAAAAATAAAAGCCAGACTCCAAGCAAAGACAAGACTCATTCTTCTTTCCTTTCCAAGTCTCCCAGATATTCTCTGTGTTTGCACTCTCTCTGTGCCTTCAAGAAACTGTGTTCTCACTTCTCAGCTCAAATTTGTTTTCTGTCCTGTGTGAAGCCAAGGATCCTCTTGACTAGTCCTACAGACCCCCTTTGGGTCCTTGAACCCAGCCAGCTTGCATCAAGCTGACTTCATTTGCAATGAAGCATGAAGAAGTTCAAGCCTAAGCATGCTCTCAAGAACAGTGGATGTTGTGGGGGAAGACAGTTGGGTGGAGGTTCATGAATTGAATGAAGATTCAGGATAACAGAAGGTTGGGTAGTTTTCAAGCAAGAACTGGGGAATGGGGGGTGCCTGGGTGGCTCAGTGGGTTAAGCCTCTGCCTTTGGCTCAGGTCATGATCCCAGGATGCTGGGATCAAACTCTGCATCGGACTCTCTGCTCAGTGGGGAGTCCGCTTCCTCCTCTCTCTGCCTGCCTCTCTGCCTGCTTGTGATCTCTGTCTGTCAAATAAACAAAATCTTAAAAAAAAAAAAAAAAAGAACTGGGGAATGGTACATATAGGAAGAACTCTCCCAAGGTCAGAACAAATCTCAAACACTGACATAGGAAACTATTTCAGTGGAGCTCAAATTTGATTGGGTTAGTTTGTAGAACAATGTATGCCCCCAAGATAGTGTTGAAAACAATAGAGCAATCAGCAAAAAAAAAAATTAGTAAATTTAACAGCTGGATGTTAATTTAATACATTTAACAGATGGATTGGAAAAAGAGGAGAAGAGCACCCTACGTATACCACCGTCATCCCAGGGTGATTGTGGGTCCATACGAAGCTGCATCTTTCTGAGGAACAAGAGAAGAGGCTTAACACTGGGTGTATAGTGGAGAGACACTACACTTTTGTAAAGTAATGCAGCTAGTAACTAAAAAATAAAAAATAAAGAAGCAATGATAAGAGCAAGCCTCAGAGGAGGGGAGAGTTGTATCTGGTATTGTTCCAATAGATTATCTAGAATTTCTAGCTTCCAAAAAAAAAAAATTATGAGCCAAGGAAACAAGAGAGTATGACCCATGCAACAGAAAAAGAAGGCAAGAAAAACTGCCTGTGAGAGTGACAAGATGTTGGATTTGACAGAAAAAAGACTTCAAAGTGATCATTATAGATATGTTCATAGGGCTGCGGTGGCCACAGCTCAGTCCCTGACAGACAGCTCTTTGTCAGTGCTCAGGAGCTACATACCCTCAAGATGACTAGCCAGGAGACAGATCAAGGCTCATGTAGCCTCACTGAAGGGCATGGCTCCAGATCAAATCATACCCCTGGTAGGCATGCCCCTAGAGGACGAGGCTACCCTAAATCAGTGTGGAGTAGAGGTTCTGACTACCCTGGAAGTAGCCAGCTGCAGGCTTGGAGGTGAAGTCCATAGTTCCTTAGCTGATGCTGGGAAAATAAGAGGGCAGACTCCCAAGGTAGCCAATTAGGAGAAAATGAAGACAGGCTGGGCCATGTGGTGGATTAGTGCTTTGTAAATGTTGTGCCCACCTTTGGCAAGAAGAAGGGCCCCAATGCCATATCTAAAGTCCACTATAATCTTGGTTTTCCCCAATAAAGCCACTTAGTTCAGTCAAAAAAAAGAGTGTCCATAGAATTCAAAAATTAATGATTAAGTAAGTAAAGGAAGGTATGATGACAATGTTGCATCAAATAAAAAATATCAGTGAAGAGAGAAATTTCAAAAAAATTCTTGCTCTCAATAATTTCTTTTTTTAGTGATTTTCCCAGTTTTATTGAGATATAATTGATAAGTTTAAGGTATACAACAGAATGGCCTGACTTCCAAAAAAATTGTGAAATGATTAAAATAGAAATTATTTTCAAAGAACCAAATAGAGATTCTAGAATTGAAAATACAATAAGTGAAATTAACTGGTGTAAGTTGCTCAGTTAGTTAAGCCTCTGACTCTTGATTTTGGCTCAGATCATGATCTCAGGGTCTCCATGGGCATGGAGCCTGCTTAAGATTTTCTCTCCCCCTTCCTGTGTCCCTCCCCACTGCTCATGCTCTTTCTCTTAAAAATAAATCACTTAGATGGACTAAACAGTATATTTGAACTAGTAGAAGAAAGAGTTAATGATTTTAGGGATAGATTGAGAGAAATTTGGAAGCTGAGAAAAAGGGAGAAAAAACGAATGAAAAAAATGAACAAAACCTCAGAGAACTTTGGAACAACATGAAATGCAGAGTTCAAAAGGAACAAAAAAATTTGAAAAACTAGTGACTGAAAACATCCAAAATTTTTGAAAAACAATGAACTGACTTCCAGGAAGCTAAAGTAGTAAAGAAAGATGGAGAAATAACTTATCAAATAGAGAATTATAGTAAAGAAAGAGAAAATACATATATAAATCAAATGGGAAATTCTGGAGTTAAAAAATACAATGAGTGGGGTGCCTGAGTGACACAGTCAGTTGAGCAGCCGACTCTTGGTTTTGGCTCGAGTCATGATCTTGGGGTACTGGGATTAAGCCCTGCATCCAGCTCTGTGCTCAGTGTGGGGTCTGCTTCGGGATCCTTTCTCTCCCTCTGCCCCTCCCCCATGAGCTCATGAATATTCTTTCTCTCTAGATTAAATAAATAAATCTTTTTTAAAAGTATGATGAGCAAGATGAAAATTTGATTAGAGAGGCACAACAGCTGATATGAACTAGTAGAAAAAAGAACCAGAAAACTTGAAGATGGAGCAATAGAAATTATACAACTGAAGAACAGAGAAAGAATAGAATGGATAGAAATAAGCAAAGCCTCCAAGACGTATGGGCTATGCTTAAGCCCAACAACATATATATAATAGGAGTGCCAGAGGAGAGGAGAAAGAGAAAGGAACAGAAAAAATAATGACTTTAAAAATGTCCCTAATTTGTTTGAAAGCATTAATTTACATGTCCAAGAAGCTCAAGGAACTCCATATAATATAAATACAAAGAGGGTACCTGGGTGGCTCAGTTGGTTGGGTGACTGCCTTTGGCTCAGGTCATGATCCTGGGGTCCCAGGTCAAGTCCCACATCGGGGTTCCCTGCTCAGTGGGGAGTCTGCTTCTCCCTCTGACCCTCCCCCCTCTCATGCTCTCTCTCTCTCTCTCTTTCAAATAAATAAATAAAAATCTTTTTTAAAAAGATAAATACAAAGAGATCCACACCCAGGCACACCAATAAAAATGTGAATGACCAAGAGAAAACCTTGAAAATAGTCAGAAAATGACTCATCCCATACAAAGTAATCCTAATATTATTTCTCATCAGAAATAATAGAGACCAGAAGGCGGGGAGATGACATATTCAAATGCTGAAAGAAAAAAAAAAAGAAAAAAAAAAGAAAAAAAAAGATTCCTATACTCAGGAAAATGAAAAACTGTCTTTCTCTAAAAAAAAATGTTTATTTATTTTAGAGTGAGAGTGCGCCTAGTGGGGGGGGGGGCAGCAGAGGAAGAGAGAGAGAATCTTAAGCCCAGGGTGGATCCTGACATGGGGCTCAATCTCATGACCCTGAGATCATGAACTGAGCTGAAATCACGAGCTGGACATCCAACTGACTGAGCCACCAGGCTCTCCTAAAAACTATTTTCAAGAAGGAAGACAAAGTAAAGATATTCTCAGAAAATTGAAAAAGTTAGAGAACCATTGCTAAGAGACCCACCTTAAAGACACACTAAAGAGTGTTGTTTGGGCTGAAAGCAACTAAATTCAAATGGAAATTTCTAACAGAGAGAGAAACAGTGAACTGACAAAGGTATTTGTAATCATAAAAAATTATATAAATGCATATTTCATCTTCTCTTTGCCTTAACAGATTTACAAATTAAGTTTTAAATTGATGATCAAAATATAAGAGCTGAAACCATAAAACTTTTAGGAGAAAACATAGGGGTAGATCTTTATGACTTTGGAATTGGCAGTGAATTCCTATATATAATGCCAAAAGCACAAGCAACAAAAGAAAAACAGATAAATTGGACTCCATAAAAATTAAAAATGTCTGTGCATCAAAGGACATTATTATGAAAGTGAAAGGACAGGGGCGCCTGGGTGGCTCAGTTGATTAAGCATCTGACTCTTGATTTTAGCTCAGGTCATGATCTCAGTGTTGTGGGATTGAGCCCCGCCTTGGGCTCTGTGCTGAGCAGGAAGCCTGCTTGGAATTTTCTCCCTCCCTCTCTCTTTGTCCCTCCCCATCTCTCTCTCCCTCTCCCTAAAAATAAAAAAAATTAAAAAAGGAAAAAGAAAAAAAGTGAAAGGACAATCTACAGTATGAGAAAAAATATTTGTAAATCATATATTTGATAAAGGTCTAGTATCCTGAATAAATAAAGAACTCCTACAGCTCAACAAAAAAAATGCAAATGACCTGATTTAAAAACCAAAGATTTTGAGTAGACACTTCTCCAAAGAAGATATACAAATGGTCAATAAGCCTATGAAAAGATGCTCAACATCATTAATCATTAGGGGAATGCAAATCAAGACCACAATGAAATATCCTTTCACACTTGTTAGAATGGCCATTATTAAACAAAACAAAGTAACACCATTGCCAAGGATGTGGAATCATTGAAACTTTTGTGTCCTGCTGGTGGGAATGTGATACTACAGCCACTGTGGAACACAGTACTGTGGTTCCTCTGAATATTAAATATAAATTAATTCCTTTTTTAACTGAAAAAAAAAAAAAAAAACCTGTTAAGTGGCGCTGGACAACTTGCAATCCATAACTGGGTTGTGGGTAAAAGATACAGGACTGGGATGGAAGGAGACATCTGGTGCCACCCCCTCTCTTCTACTGAGGAAGTTCAGCATCTAGTAGAAGATAAGGTCTATTACCCTATTCCTTTAAACAAAGTCACACTCTTGTAGAATTAGAGGATAATCTGTAGATCCCAGAAGGAGTTGATCATAGAGACATTAAAGCTAATGGCAAGACTTCCATCCATGGTAGGTGTGAAGGGCCGGGTAGGGATGCTGGCTGAATTTCACAGGAGATGGAGGGGAAACAGATCTGTGAACCCCTCTCCTACACCTGGGCTAGGCTGGCCCACTTAGGTGGCCTAAGGAGTCACAGTTGCAGCTGTGGGCACATGGGACCCTGCCTGGCAAGGAGCTGTGCCTATACCCTTAAGGGCTGTGGTCAGCACAGTCTGCCCTATGTCCACTGCCTGGGCCAAGCTGCCCGCTGACCCACTCTTACCCAACTCATGCCAGGAAAGAAGTAGTAAGGACCATGGTCAGTGGGTAGGCTGAGTGCAGACAGTGGTGTTCCTGGCCAGCCATAGTCCTCTTCCAGGGCCTGAATTAATTTGGTCCCCTGGGAAGATGTGCATTTCTGGAGCCCAAATCTTGACTTGTGGTTGGGATGATTTATGATAGGAGTAAGAATGGTAATGGTCACTGTTTGGTATCTTGTTATTTTTTTGGCCTCTTTTCATTGCTCCTCATACCAGCCCCCTTTGAAATGGAATGCTCCTGTTTTGCAGATGGGGAAACTGAGACATGGGGGGGCAATAGTATGCAGGAAAGGGAGCACAGCAGGTAAGTGGCGCAGCCATAACTTTGGCCAAGTCCACTCCACAGCCCTGGTGCTCATGGCTACATTCAACTTCTCAGTGCCCTTCAGCCAGCTTAGGAGGAACATATGTGTAATATGTGTCATTGGCCAAGTTGGGCTTCATACTTGCTAGAGGAAGGAGACTGCACATCATGGGAACCTATTATGGGATTCAGGCACTAGAGGGGTGATTTGGTGCAGGGTCCAATCCAAGGAAGCCAGGGATTTGCTCCACATCCAATGGTATTAGAAGGCAGGGAACAGTCTTACAATTGGGCAATTCGTGGATGGCACAGTGACCTTATTTGCATCTGTTCTAAGATGAAATGATGAAGCAGCTTTGTTTTGTTTCATTTTACCCTGGTCTCAGAGTCTGATAGTCTATGAAGGCTCGTATGTCCAACAGAACAAAGTGGCCTGGCTGTGAGCCTCAGACAGGCTCATGATCACACTGAGATCTCACTACGAATATTAGATCAATTCCAGATGTCAGGGGCTGCTTTTTTCTCCCCTCTTGGTTTCTCTTTTGGCCAAGGACAGATGACATCAGGCTGCAGGACATTAATTCATGATGTCTAGATTTTACTCTTGTCAAGATGCTGTTGATTAAGAACAGAAGCACATGTATTACACATACATATAGCTGACCCAAGTGAGTCTCTGTTTTTCTTTTTGTTGTAGGATGATTTGTGGGGTCGCCTGATGTGACAATGACTTCAGTAGCATTTAAAACTCTGGACAAGATCTATAAATCAACTGTGCGATAGGCAAGTAACACAAACAAAACACGTATTGATGCTTGCGATAGGTCTCCAAACCAATAGGTTGCACAATCTAGTGGTTCTGTTTTGGAGAGTCAAGTCCTTTTTCTTTAGCTTAGTCAGACTCTTCCATATGCCCTATGGCACTTATGTGTGTGTTACAAGGTCATATAGCATTAGGGACCTCACCCCTTGGCTGGCTAAGAGCAAGTCAAAGGCTGTGATCGCCATGACCGCTTTAGCTAATGCATTTAGATGAGTTTGTTGGGCCTTCAGAACGGAAGTGTCATCTTTGATGACTTTTGTGAAGGTTAGAGAAAAGTTTGAACACCTTTTCTGGTTGTTTTGTTCCCTTTGTGGGCAATGTATTGTGTGGGACACGCATGAAAAGGGAATCAATTGTCCCTTCTGGAAGTTTTTAAGAGTAATCTGTGTTTTGTTTGTTTTATGAGCTTCTGGATGTCCTTTTTTTTTTTAAGATTTTATTTAGAGAATGTGTGGGGAGGGGAGAGGGAAAGGAAAGAATCTCAAGCATGGAGTGCAGAGCCCCATGTGTGGCTTGATCTCATGACCCTGAGATCATGACTGAGCTAAAACCAAGAGTTGGATGTTTAACTGGCTGAGTCTCCCAAGCACTCCTGGATGTCCTTTTTAGGACACATGATTGACTGGAGTGGTGATCGTTTTAAATACCTGGATAACTCTTCCAATTACTCAGGTTACATGGGATAAATCAAAATATGGTAGACTATTACGAGCCAGATGTCTATATGAGGACTAATATCCTAGTGAAGTCTACATTATATTGGGAGCATAAATATCATTTATTATAATAAGAAGGAGTCCATTAGACCGTGTTTCTTGAGTCTTCACTGATACCAATACAGTATTTCAGATTGGCCTTTTGCTTAGAGCACCTAACGAGGTTTTGTGGGTTGTTTTTTTTTTTTAACCCCAAAATCCAATTTGGAACTTGTAGACTGAACAGTTACTGGCACTCATGCAGGGTTGGGAAGAGATCCAACATGGAAAGGGCTTGTAATACATGGGACTAGATATTGTCTCCTTTGAAAGACTGTTATACTTTGTTTTGGAACACAGCTAAGCTACTAGGGATCCATTTGATCCCTTCAAGCTATTTGTCAGCAGAAAATCCTACACTCTTCAGAGGAGTTCAGTGACATTTGGGATCCAACAATGTAAAAGTCACAATGTCTAGCATTCAATTAAAAATCAGTAGGCCATGGGTGCCTGGGTGGCTCAGTGGATTAAGTGCCTGACTTCAGGCTGGGTTGTGATCTCAGGGTCCTGTGATCAAGCCTGACATCAGGCTCCATGCTCAGCAGGGAGTCTGCTTGTCCCTCTTCCCTCACCCCACCACATACTCATGCCCCTTCTCTCTCTCAAATAAATAAATAAAAATATTTTTTAAAAAAATCAGTAGGCTTGACTCAGAAAGGGGAAAACCCTGTCATAGGCTACAATATGGATAAATCTTAGAGATATGATGCTAAATGAAATAAGCATGCTACAAGAGGACAGATATGGTATGATTCCACTCATATGAGGTCCCCAGAGTAGTCAAATTCATAGAGACAGAAAGTAGAGGGCTGGTTTCCAGGGCTGGTGTGGGGGGTTGTTTTTTAAAGGGGACAGAGTTTCAGCTTTGCAAGTATGGAGTTTGAATGGTGGTTATGGTACCTCAGGCATAGAAAATTATTACAATGGCAAATTTTGTGTTACATATATTTTCCCAGTAATTTTTTTCAGAAAAAATAAAAAGGCATGGAAAGAAGCAGGAAGATATTATCCATAATGAAGGGAAAGTCTATCCATAGAATCAGATCTCTAAGTGACAGAGATGACGGAATTAACAGACAAAGACATAGAAACAGTTATCATAAATATGCTCTGTGTGCTCAGGAACACAAAGGATCAGGAGCAAAATGGAAGATATTTTAAAAAGAAACACCTAATGGAATTTACACCAGAGTAGATATTAGAGAGTAAAGATCAGAGGAAAATACAGAGAAAGAATGAAAGGAGGGAGAATAGAACATCAGGGATTTGTGGGACAATATCAGATAGTTCACTGTACATGTCATTGAGGTTCTAGAAAGAGAAGAGGCAGAAAAAAAAACTTTAAAGAATAATGTCCTGAGGGATGCCTTGGTGGCTCAGTCATTAAATATCCACCTTCGGCTCGGATGGTGATCCCAGCGTCCTGGGATCAAGCCCCGTATCGGCTCCCGACTGGGGTGGGGGAGGAGACTGTTTCTCCCTCTCCTATTCCCCCTACTTGTGTTCCCTCTCTTTCTGTCTCTCTCTGTCAAATAAATAAAAAGTCAAATAAATAAAGTCTTTTTTTTTTAAAGAATAATGTCCTGAAATTTTCCAAATTGGATGAAAACCAACAAATGCAGGCTCCATAAATCCAAAACACAAGAAACATAAAGAAAGCCACACCAAGGCAATCCTATTAATAATTACTTAATTTTTAAAAAAGATTTTATTTATTTCAGAGAGAGAGCACATGCATGAAAGCAGTGGGAGGGGCAGAGGGAAAGAAACTTAAGCGACTCCGTGCTGAGTGTGGACAAACACACACTCATGACCCTGAGATTGTGACCTGAGCCAAAAACAAGAGTTGGACACCCAATGGACTGAGCCACCCACCCACCCCATATTAATAATTATTTTAAATGTAAATGGCCTAAATAATGTAAACAAAAGGCAGATATTATCAGATTGGGAAGAAAAGCAAGACCCAAAATATGCTCTCTATAAGAAACACAGTTTAAGGGGCACCTGGGTGGCTCAGTGGATTAAGCCTCTGCCTTCGGCTCAGGCCATGATCTCAGGGTCCTGGGATCCAGCCCCGCATCGGGCTCTCTGTCTGGCGGGGAGCCTGCTTCCCTCTCTCTCTCTGCCTGCCTCTCTGCCTACTTGTGATCTCTGTCTGTCAAATAAATAAATAAAACCTTAAAAAAAAAAGAAACACAGTTTAAATATAAAGACACAGCCTGCTAAAAATGAAGCCATGAAAAGGATACACCAGGCAAGCACTAAATAAAACACACCTGGAGCAGCTGTATCCATATGAGACAAAGCAGACTGCAAAGGGACTTTTACCAGGGTGATAGAGAAACATTTCATAACACCGCATTCAAGGAAGACATGACATTACTAAATAACAGGACTTCAAAATACATGAAGCAGGGACTCAGGGGTGGCTCAGAGGGTTAAGCTTCTGCCTTCAACTCAGGTCATGGTCTCAGGCTCCTGGGATCAAGCCCTGCATTGGGCTCTCTGCTTAGCAGGGACCCTTCTCCCCACCTCCCCACTCTGCCTCCCTCTCTGCCTACTTGTGATCTCTCTCTCTCTCTCTCTCTGTCAAATAAATAAATAAATCTTTTTTAAAAATCCAAAAAACAAAATACATGAAGCAAAAACTGATAGAACTGCTGGGAGAAATAGACCACCACTTATATATACCAGATTTATAATATATTTATAAACAGTCCACCATTACAGTTAAAGATCTCAACACTCCTCTCTCTCTAGTTGATAACCAAGTAGATACGATCAGTTCAGACCTAGAAGGGTTAGCAGTGCTGGAAACCATGTTGACCTAATTATCATTTTTTAAAAAGACTCCACCCAATAACAAAAAGAGTTCTTTTCAACCATTCTTCTTTCTCTGTGGTTCCCTCCCTGACAGAGGAACAGGAGTTCTTACTTTCTCCTGATTCCTCTGGAAATCCACAGAGGAGATGCTCACTGTGCAGGTGGAAACCTACCGTGTTCTGTGCTCCGATAAAGTGGTTGTGGAGCTCCCTTAACAAAAGGCTGACTTGGTTACCCCGTGCCTCCTGAGAGAGAGAGGGAATGACAGAGCGGGATTCTTACACCACGCTAGAAAAGCACCCAGGCTGAAACACCCAGACACCACCTTGGGGCCTTGGGAATTAGGATACTGGTTTCTTTGGAGATACAGAACAGGTAAAAAATAGCTCACTGAAAGGATAAGTCATGGCCATGTATAAAAAATAAATCCTTTTTCAAGGGCTCCATTAGAGGAAATCAAACTAGTTATTTTTTTTAAAATTAGACAAGTCATCATCTTTTTAAAAAGGGACACTCACCCTGTCACAGCCCCATACCTCCAGCAAGCAAGGAAGGTGAATTTGAGATAAAAGCTTGACCCCTGTAGGGATTTGTACCAGATCTTAGAGAACTGAATGAGTTTGTCCTTTCATTGAGCCCCACACCTGCAACTTTTCTGACTTTGATTCTGTTGCCTACAAAGTTTTTCTTTACATTCTGATGTTTTCTTTATTTTTTTTCCCTGTCCCTCTCACTAATGAACTCAAATTCCCATTTGCTTTTACCTTTGAAGGAGTCCAATGTGTTTATGGCAAAGGATTCCTCGGGAGTTTTGGGATTCCTACTATTTGCCTAGCTGTCTCGTGAAATCTGTCTCACTGAGTGTTCTATAATTATTTGGTATGTGGATGATTTGCTGATAGCTTCAGAAACTAGAGAGGAATGCAAAACTGATCCTTTGGCTTCTGACAGTTCCTCACCTCACTAGACAAACTGCAGTATTGCCAAGCTGGGGTCAAATATTTTGGGCATTTGTCGTGGAAGGCCACAAAGTGTTAGAATGTAGGAGTTGGCCAATTTTGCAGTTGAAATAGCCTACAACAAAACAGCAACAACAATAAAAAAGCAACTTAGACAATTTGGGCAACTAGTAGGATATTTTCCACAGTGGTTTCCAACTCTTGCAGAGCAGACAGATCCTCTGACCAACTGATTGATAATACTCTAGATCCTTCTGTTTGATCCTTAGAATCTGGAGGAAGCATTTGAACAACTGAAATTGGCTGTGGTCTCTCCACAGAGAATTCCAAATTTTCAAAAATCTTTCCACATGATTTGCCATGGAAACAAAGGCAGTCACTGCTAGCAGAATTTAACTCAAAAGTTGGCATTTGACTCTAGGCCAATAGCATTATCTCCAAGTTCTTCTGGGTGCCTCCACGCTGTGGTGGTAGCAGTCATCTTATTGAAAGGGATAAGCCTTTCTTTGGGTCATTTGACTTCTTGGCATATCATGGGCCATCTATCAAATGCGGAAGACCCAGCATGACAGATGCGCCATCAGACCAGCACTGACCAAGAGGTATTACCCAACCCCAACATTGTGCTTAGGAAACAGGACCTCCTAAGCCATGCTACTCTGTTACCTGATCAAATAGATGGTGAGGACTGTATGCTAGTTAACAGAGTCAGACATTAGACCCTGATTGGATTTATCTATCATTCCATTTCAAAATCCAGAGTTGATCCTGTTTCCTGCTGGGTTACACTCAAGGACAAAAATGGCCAAGACAAGACCTGCACTGTGGTGGCCGCCTTGTCAAACTTCATCTGCTTAGGTTTTGCCTGAAATTAAATCAGCATGAGGGGAGTTAACTGCTAGCAGTTACTAGGACCATGATTCTCAGTTGAGGACTTAGAGCACATCTACATACTGAAAGGAAATATCTATTTAGGGTCTATCGAGCAGCAGGGCAAACTTGGAAAAATAGGGGATTCTTGACTAAGATGGGAACTAAAATATCTCATGGAAAATTAAAGGCTGAGTCATTCGGCTTTGCAGCACTCAGTTGTAGTGCTCACATGGGGCAAAATGTTGACTTCTAAAGGAGACGGTTTTGCTGACAGAGCTGCTGGAACCCCTGTTAAAACATGGACCCCAACCTTAGATGTCCAAATTAAAAAAATATATTTTTATTGATTTATTTGGCACAGAGAGAGAGAGAGAGATCACAAGTAGGCAGAGAGGCAGGCAGAGAGAAGGGGGAAAGCAGGCTCCCCGCTGAGCAGAGAGCCCAATGGGGCTCGATCCCAGGACCCTGAGATCATGACCTGAGCCAAAGGTAGAAGTTTAACCCACTGAGCCACCCAAACATCCCAGATGTCCCATTTTTTTAAATTAAATTTTTAAATTTTTTATAAACATACAATGTATTTTTATCCCCAGGGGTACAGGTCTGTGAATCGCCAGGTTTACACACTTCACAGCACTCACCATAGCACATACCCTCCCCAGTGTCCATAACCCCACCCTCCTCTCCCGGCCCCCCTCCCCCCAGCAACCCTCAGTTTGTTTGGTGAGATTAAGAGTCACTTATGGTTTGTCTCCCTCCCAATCCCATCTTGTTTCATTTATTCTTTTCCTACCCCCCAACCCCCCCACATTGCATCTCCACGTCCTCATATCAGGGAGATCATATGATAATTGTCTTTCTCCGATTGACTTATTTCACTCAGCATAATACCCTCTAGTTCCATCCACATCGTCGTAAATGGCAAGATTTCATTTTGATGGCTGCATAGTATTCTATTGTGTATATAAACCACATCTTCCTTATCCATTCACCAGATGTCCCATTTTTAATGCAAGTAATTTCTGCTCATTTTCAAAAACATGCATCATGAAAGGAAATGGACAAATGTGTTGAGAAAAGGACTAAAAGTAATTCAATTGGACTCTGGAACCCGCTAGCAAAATAATCCCTGTACCATACTTCCCATCTGCTTGGTTAATAATGTGCCATCAACAAAATCATCTGAGTCAATCATCTGAGAGGGATTTTAAAGGCACTAGACTCTTACCATGACTACCAAACAGATGACACTATCCAAAATGTATCAGAGATGCACAGTGGTGTCTGTCCGTAGAATTCTTTCCACGCCACTGCCAAGGTCGGCATAGGAGGCACCTGGGGGCAGCTCAATTCCATAGAATTGACACCTGTGGAAGGTAAGAGATTTTTGTGTCCTTATGGTTTGCAGGGAGCCTGACGTCCACTGTCCCTCAGGAGTCGTGCAAATCATGCTGGGATACGCCCTGTCTTTTCAGCCCTTTGGACAAGTAGAATGGATGAATCCAACTCTGAAAGCTTCATTCAGGAGTCTAACCAGGTGAAAACGGCCTAGGGCTTTACCACCCACCTTGTTAGAAATGAGAGTGACCCTCCCAGAATTTGCAGTGTCTCTCCCTTTGAACTTAGGGACTATCGTTTGACAGGCCTATGAATTTGGGTCTGAGACCATATCCTGTGCCCAGTTTAGCTGAATTCCCTCATAAACATGTTCAATACTTAAAAGGGCTCTCTCCCTAGAAACCGTGAGACATAATGTCATAAGGACCTGTGAGGACCCATTGGAGGAGGTCTACCACCTCTCTCTGCTGGGGGATTTCATGTGCATAAAAGTGTTCCTGGGGCAGATATCTGTCACCACCCTTTCAAGTGTTTTGTTATGGCTATTAAAGTGAAAGAAAAATCCAGTTGGATTCATGCTTCTAATGTGTATTCAACATCTCAGAGGAGGAAGGGACTGAGGTTCCCACAAGGACTTGAAGCGAATTTTCTAGAATCACTGATATTGGTATTGAGCTTGATAAAAAGAGCTTTTAGTTTTTTAGAGCTTTTCTAGTGAAATTTTATTATCATAAACATGATATGCATGTCTTACGCATAGTAGTCTTACGCATAGTAGTGATTATCTCAATTACTGTCTTACGCATAGTAGTAATTTGATACAGAATGTCTGAGACTTATAGTCTTTACAACTGGAATCACACCCCCAGCACCCCCTTTATGGAATTTACTTATTAAGGGGTCCATCCAAGGACACCAAGAAACCTATTAGATACAATCTTTGGGGGAATAAAACAGGCAAAGCTAATGCTTTTTAGTGTTAATACTTTGACCAATAAACTCAGGGCTTCAGGACAATTACAAAAACACGTAATATGATTGCAATAGAAATGGGGGACATTTGGAATTGGACCATTGGGAATAATTGAATGCTGGAAGAAAAACCCACTGCAAAGCTCTCAGAGGTGCTGAGAGAAAAAGCAGCTTAATGGTTAACTACAGATCTGCTCTGAGACATCACCGCTGGCTCAGCAGGACAGACCTACTATTGTAATATATATTGACTTGGACTGATGCGAACAATGGCCTACTAGTGTTTGTCCTTGAGACTTAGAACACCTAGAGCCACAGATAGTAAACATTGCAAACTGAGTCTATACTATTCCAAGGGTCCCTCATAAGAAGTCTTCACTACTAGAACATGGCCATGGGCATCTTGACATCTTGTGTAAAGAAATATTTTTTAGTAATAGCCAAAGTATGGACAGAGCCTAGATGTCCATCAACAGATGAATAGATAAAGAAGCCGTGGTGTATATATACAGTGGAATACAATGCAGCCATCAAAAACCAAAACCTTGCTATTTACAATGACATGGATAGAATTAGAGGGTATCATACTAAGTGAAATAAGCCAATCAGAGAAATACAGTTATTATACGATCTCACTGATATGAGCAGTTTGAGAAACAAGACAGAGGATCCTAGGGGAAAGGAAGGAAAAATGAAACTAGATGAAACCAGAGAGGGAGACAAACCACAAGAGACTCTTCATATCAGGAAACAAACTGAGGTTGCTGGGAGGGTTGGTGGGGGATAGGGTGACTGGGTGATGGACATGGAGGAGGGTATGTGCTATGGTGAGCACTGTGAATTGTGTAAGACTGATGAATCACAGACCTGTACCCTGAAACAAATAATACATTATATGTTAATAAAAAAAGAAAGAAATATTGTTTAGGATGATAGAAAAATTACTGAAGGACCTAAATTATGTAAGTGTGAGTTTACTCGTGCAATTGATGGCAACTCAGGACAAAGGTACTGGCCTTACCTGAAAAACTCTTAAAATGTTAGATTATCAGGGGCACCTGGGTGGCTCAGTAGGTTAGGCCTCTGCCTTTGGCTCAGGTCATGATCTCGGGGTCCTGGGATGGAGCCCCACATCTGGCTCTCTGCTCGGCATGGAGCCAGCTTCCCCCTCTCTGCCTGGCTCTATCCCTACTTGCAATCTCTCTTTCTCTGTCAAATAAATAAATAAAATCTTTTTTAAAAATTTTTAATTTTTTACATTTCTTTTCAGTGTACCAGAATTCATTGTTTATGTTCCATGCAATACGTGCCCTCCATAATACCCACCACCAGGGTCACCCAACCACCCCTTTGAAACCCTCAGATTGTTTTTCAGAGTCCATAGTCTCTCATGGTTCGTCTCCCCCTCCAATTTCCCTCAACTCCCTCTCCTCTCCATCTCCCCATGTCCTCCTTATTATTTCTTATGCTCCACAAATAAAACCATATGATAATTGACTCACTCTGCTTGACTTATTTCACTCAGCATAATATCTTCCAGTTCTGTCCATGTTGATACAAAAGTTGGGTATTCATCCTTTCTGACGGAGGCATAATACTCCATTGTGTATGTGGACCACATCTTCCTTATCCATTCGTCTGTTGAAGGGCATCTTGGTTCTTTCCACAGTTTGGCGACCATGACCATTGCTGGTATGAACATTGGGGTACAGATGGCCCTTCTTTTCACTACATCTGTATCTTTGGGGTAAATACCCAATAATGCAATTGCAGGATCTTAGAGAAGCTTTATTTTTAATTTCTTAAGGAATCTCCACACTGTTCTCCAAAGTGGCTGTACCAACTCGCATTCCCACCATTATCAGGCTCTGGAGTTATGCTATTCCTTCCACTAAGATGGGATAAGGCTTTATGAGCAACGATAAAATAATACCAAATAGTTAATCCTGTGAGAGAGCAAATAATAAAATCAACAGACAGTTTATAAAATTAATGTATGCTGAGGGAGAATTTTTGCACATCGCTTATCAACAGGGTTTGAGACACAGTCCCCACCCACCTCCCCACCCCCTTCCTCCACCCTTCCGCAAAATGGCACCTTGGCATATACAGGATTTGAAGCTGAAGGAATTTGAGAAATGGCAGATTCAGGAAGGCCTTTATGACCTTCCCCTAAAACAGGTCATGAAACTCTCATGTGAGAGGCACCCTCCTTACACCCAAAGGAAAGGAGCACCCTTATGAAGATGAAGGGAGAGGGAGATGAACTGGAATGAGCAGTCTTCCTTAGTTTCCCGTTCTATGATACTTTTCCAGAACTTTCCACTGTTCATCAAACCTAACATTAAAAACAGGCATAACCACTCGTCCAGTCTTCATTTCCTTGTGAAGGCTCTCATGCCACATGAAACTTACATTAAATAAATTTGTATGCTTTTCTCTTATTAATCTGTCTTTTGCTATCAGGGCCTTAGCCAAGAATTTAGAAAAGTACGTTTAAAAAAGAAATTCAACTGACTAAATTTTTAAGATCTAATTGGCTTTATTCGAAGATTCATAAATTGAGCAGCATCCAATCTAGCAGACAGAAGGAGCTGTGAGGAGCTGTATGAAACACGAGACTTTTATAGTCAGGAGGAAGCAGGAACAAGGAAGTTATACCAGGCAGAAAAGCGGGTTGTTATTGCAAGGTCACTGTCCTTTAGGGGATTGCCAAGAGGCAGATGGCCTAACTAGTTACCGATCAAGTAATTCCTGAATGGTTTAAGGTCCAATTTCTAGAAGAGCTGAAATTCTAATTAAGTCTCATTTTGGTAACATGGGCTTAGCATAAGCAGCTCCATTTTGCACCTGTTGTCTGGTTTTTAATGTTTTTGTTGTTGTTGTTCTTGTTCTTGTTAATGTTCTTGCTTTTAGAGAGAGGGAGAGACAGCATGTGCAATCTGGGTGGGGGGCAGACAGAGGGAGAGAAAATCTTAAGCAGACTCCGCACTCATCATGGAGTCCAATGCAGGCCTTGATCTTATGACCCTGAGATCAAGACCTTAGTCAAAATAAAGAGTCAGATGCTTAACCAGCTGAGCCACCCAGGTGCCCCTATTGTCCTATTTTTAACAAGTAAAAGGAAAAAGATATTTTTCCTCCCTTACATAATCAAGAATTTGCTTTAAATAAATATGACCATTTTTGGTATACATATGTGATGACTTTTTCCGCAAGTCCATATTGTACTAAATTTTCTAATTCATCCCAGTATGATTCTGATAATTTGCTTTGCATTTTACCACAGAATCACTGATTATTTCAATGACTACAAAATGCCAAGAGAAAGAGAAGGGTAAAAGCAGCAATTGAGATCATCGGAAATTATAGTGTTACATTAAAATAGCAACAAAAGCGGAAAATTGCAAGGGTGAATAAAAGTAAGATTGAATTTCCTTTCCAAAAGGAAAGAGATCTTTTCTTCCCGTCCTTTTCTTAGAACATTTCCTCAAGAAAACTTGTATTTGTATTTGTCCTTTAGATATGCATGCAAATCTTATTAAAGGTTAAATAAATCTCTTACCAAAATTAAAACCCAGGAAGATTTTTTAGCAGGGCCTGGAAGCCTTGTCTTTTCAATGTCAACATCAAGGAAGACAGTGCCCCATCTCCCTCTCACCATGGAAATCCAGCCGAGCCACCCTGACTACCTGCTCATCATAGAGGTACAAGAATTTTCATTTTTCCTTCAGAAAGAGGCCATTAATTAGCACAGATGGCCACCCCAATGCCCCCAGAGTGATCACTCACCCAATTAATGCCAAATGAATTTGAAAGCACGTGCAAGTGAGTGGGACTGATGAGTCCTCTCGCCTGACAAGTGCTCATACCTGAGAATATGCACATAGGGTTGGTAGCATCTGCTTGGCTACATGAAAGTAGTGGGATTTCTTTTCTGTTTTAATAGTTTTATGTGTTAAGTAGCAGTTGACCTTGACAGAGCCCCAGCTGAGTTAATTCTTTTTTTTTTTAAGATTTTATTTATGTATTTGACAGAAAGAGAGATCACAAGTAGGCAGAGAGGCAGAGAGAGAGAAAGGGGGAAGCAGGCTCCCCCCTAAGCAGAGAGCCCAATGTGGGGCTCGTTCCCAGGACCCTGAGACCATGACCTGAGCCGAAGGCAGAGGCTTAACCCACTGAGCCACCCAGGCGCCCCTACAGATTTTATTTTTAAAAACGTTTTCCTCAGGGACACCTGGGGAGGCTTAGTCAGTTGGGCATCTGCCTTTAGCACAGGTCATGATCCCAGGACCCTGGGATCGAGCCCCGCATTAGGCTCTCTACTTGGCGGGGAGTCTGCTTCTCCTTTCCCTCTGTGCTCTCTCTCTCTCAAATAAATAAATAAAATCTTAAAAGAAAAAAAAAAACAACAAAACCAAACCTGTTTTTGTGCTATCACTCCCCGGCTGTACTGCCACCATGGGGTTGGAGGAGGAAGAGGAGGAGGAGAAGTGGAGTTGAGCTGAGCAAGTGCAGAAGGAGATCGAAGAGAAGAAGAGCAGCAATTCTAGGAACAGAAAATTGACCACTTTCTGGAAGGTAGGACTTGCAGAGAAGTGAATCCAAGGTGACAACCGGGAAGATAGACCGCGGTGGGAGGGGTCAGCTCCTGGCAAGTGGAGCAGTGCTGCACAAAATCGAAACTTTTAGAAGTCTGTTCCACTGAAGAAAGTCACTCCAGAGTCTAGGTAGGGGGTTGAGCACTCGTGGGGACAGTGTGGTCTCAGGACCCGTGGGGTCACAGGAAGGCTGGGGGTATCTGAGTGTGGCAGAGCCCCAGGTATAAGGGCGGGGAAGCCTGCAGCAGAGACGGAGCTGAGGAGTGAGCTCTCAGCTCAGGGATACCTTAAACTGTGATGTGAGGCACAATGGGGCCACTACTCTCCCAGCAGGGACTCCACGAGTGGCAGATCTGGAGAGACCCCCTCCTTCCTCCTCAGGAAGACTGTGCTGCAGGAATCTGCTGGGTTTGGAGACTCCAAATGGGGGGTGTGCCAGAGATAGAAATGCTTAGTCAGTCCGGGTGAGCTCGGAGTGTAGCGGAGACCAGGGAGACAGGAGGGATTGACTACTTTTCTCTGAGGGTGCACTGAAGAGTGGGGCCCCGAGCTCTCGGCTCCTCCGGGCTGGAGGCTGGGAGGCGCCATTTTCATTCTGTCCTCCAGAGCTCTACAGAAAGTGTTCAGGGAACAAAAGCTCCAAGAGTGAACCCAAGCAGATTCCTTAGCCTGGCCCCTGGAAAGGGCAGGGCAACTCCGCCTTGGGCAAAGACATTTGAGAATCACAGCAACAGGCCCCTCTCCCCAGAAGATCAGCAAGAAGATCCAACCAAGACCAAGTTCAGTAATCAATGAGAACTGTGGAACTCCAGAGCTAGGGGAAAGCAACATGTAGAATTCATGGCTTTTTCCCCTTGATTCTTCCGTCTTTCAAAGTTAAATTTTTTTAATTTTATTTTTTTCTTATTCTATTTTTAAAAATTTTTCCTCTTTTCTATTTTTTAGAAGCTGTTTTATCTTATCAATACCTTTTAAAAAATCTTTTGAAATTCTCATTGCTATAGTCATATTCTGTCCCTTCATTGTATTTAACCTTATTTTTTTGTATACATATAGGTTTTTCTTCCTTTAAAATTTTGGGATACAGCTTCTTCTAATCAAAATATACCCTAAATCTAACACATGGCTTTGTTCTAGTCTCCAGCCTATTCACATCTTTTCCTCTTTTTTCTTCTTCTTTTCTTCTCTTTTCCCAACCAACTTCTTATCGTTTCCTTTTTTAGAATCTTTTTAAGTTTTCATATTTATAGCCATATTCTATCCCTTCATCATGTTCACCCTTATTTTTGCATATATATGTTTTTCTTACACACACAGACACACACACACACACACATATATATTCTATATAGTATATATACTATATATATGTTTTTCTTTCTTTAAAATTTTGGGAGGCCGTTTCTTTTAACAGACCAAAATACACCCAAAATCAAGTGTGTGGCTCTGTTCTATTGTCTTTTTTTCCTCTTCCCCCACCCCCCGGGTTTCTGGTCTCTTCTGATTTGGTTAGTGTATATTTTTCTGGGGTCATTCTTACCTGTTATTATTTTGTTCTCTCATTAATCTATTCCTATCTAGATAAAATTACAAGGTGGAAAAACTCACCACACACACAAAAAAGAACAAGAGGCAGTACCAATGGCTAGGGAGCTAATCAATACGGACATTAGTAATATGTCAGAACTGGAGTTCAGAATGATGATTATCAAGGTGCTAGCTGGGCTCAAAAAAAGCATGAAAGATACTAGAGAGTCCCTTTCTGGAAAAATAAAATCCCTTTCTGGAGAAATAAAAGAATTAAAATCTAACAAATTTGAAATTTTTAAAAAAGCTATTGATGAGGTGGAATAAAAAAATGGAGGCTCTTACTGCTAGGATAAATGAGGCAGAAGAGAGAATTAGTGATATAGAGGACCAAATGATGGAAAATAAAGAAGCTGAGCAAAAGAGAGACAAACAACTATTGGACCATGGAGAGAATTCGAGAGATAAGTGACACCGTAAGATGAAACAATATGAGAATAACTGGCATCCCGGAAGAAGAAGAAAGAGAGAGGGGGGCAGAAGGTATATTGGAGCAAATTATAGCAGAGAATTTCTCTAATTTGGTGATGGGAACAAGCATCACAATCCAGGAGGCACAGAGAACCTCCCTCAAAATCAATTAAAATGGGTCCACAACCTGTCATCTAATAGTAAAACTTAAAAGTCTCAGGGACAAAAAGAAAATCCTGAAAGCAGCTCGGGTCAAGAGGTCAGTAACATACAACAGTAGAAATATTAGACTGGCAGGAGACCTACGCACAGAGACCTGGCAGGCCAGAAAGGACTGGCATGATATATTCACAGCACTAAACGAGAAAAATATGTAGCCTACTCTATCCAGGTAGGCTGTCATTGAAAATACAAGGAGAGATAAAAAGCTTCCAGGGCAACAAAAAACTAAAAGAATTTGTGAACACCAAACCAGCCCTACAGAAAATATTGGAAGGGGTCCTCTAAGCAAAGAGAGAGCCTGGAAGTAATAGACCAGAAAGGAACAGAGACAATATGCAGTAACAGTTACCTTACAGGCTGTACAATGGCACTAAATTCATATCTCTCAATAGTTACCTTGAATGTAAATGGGCTAAATGCCCTAACCAAAAGACACAGGGTATCAGAATGGATTAAAAACCAAGACCCAGGGGCCCCTGGGTGGCTCAGTGGGTTAAGCCTCTGCCTTCTGCCTAGGTCATGATCTCAGGGTCTTGGGATGGAGCCTTACATCGGGCTCTCTGCTCAGCCAGGAGCCTGCTTCTCTCCCTCTCTCTGTCTGCCTCTCTGCCTACTTGTGATCTCTCTGCCAAATAAATAAATAAAATCTTAAAAAAAAAACAACCCAAGACCCAGAGATAAACTATTTGCAAGAAACTCATTTTAGACCCAAAGACCACCTTCAGATTTAAAGTGAGGGTGTGGAAAACAATTTACCATGCTAATGGGCATCAGAAGAAAGCTGGGGTGGCAATCCTTATATCAGATAAATTAGATTTTAAGCCAAAGACTATAATAAGAGATGAGGAAGGACACTATATCATACTTAAAGGGTCTGTCCAACAAGATCTAACAATTTTAAATATCTATGCCCCTAACATGGGAGCAGCCAATTATATAAACCAATTAATAACAAAATCAAAGAAATACATTGACAATAATGCAATAATAGAGGGGATTTTAACACCCTCCTCACTGAAATGGACAGATCATCTAAGCAAAAGATCAACAAGGAAATAAAGGCTTTAAATGACACACTGGACCAGATGGACTTCACAGATATATTTAGAACATGCCATCCCAAAGCAACAGAATACACAATTAATCTCTGGTACACGTGGAACATTCTCCAGAATAGATCACATCCTGGGTTACAAATCAGGTCTCAACTGGTACCAAAAGATTGGGGTCATTCCCTGCATATTTTCAGGTCATGATGCTTTGAAACTAGAACTCAACCACAAAAGGAAAGTTGGAAAGAACCCAAACACATGGAGGCTAAAGACCATCCTACTAAAGAACGAATGGGTCAACCAAAAAATTAAAGAAGAATTTAAAAAATTCATGGAAACAAATGAAAATGAAAACACAACTGTTCGAAATCTTTGGGACCCAGCAAAGGTGGTCATGAGAGGAAAGTATATAGCAATACAAGTCTTTCTCAAGAAACAAGAAAGGTCTCAAGAATACGACCTAAGCCTACACCTAAAAGAGCTGGAGAGAGAAAAGCAAATAAAATGTAAGCCCAGTGGGAGAAGAGACATAATGAAGATCATAGCAGAAATCAATGAACTAGAAACCAAAAGAACAGTAGAACAAATCAACGAATCTAGGAGCTGGTTCTTTGAAAGAATAAATAAGATTGATAAACCCCTGGACAGACTTATCAAAAACTAAAGAGAAAGGACCCAAATTAATAAAATCATGAATGAAAGAGGAGAGATCACATCCAACACCAAAGAAATACAAACAATTATAGGAACATATTATGAGCAACTATACGCCAGCAAATTTGACAGTCTGGAAGAAATGGATGCATTCCTAGAGACATAAAAACTACCAAAATTGAACCAGGAAGAAAGAGAAAACCTGAACAGACCCATACCAGTAAGGGGATTGAAACAGTCATCAACAATCTCCCAACAAACAAGAGCCCAGGGCCAGACGGCTTTCCAGGGGAATTCTGCTGAACATTTAAAGGAGAATTAATACCTATTCTCCTGAAACTGTTCCAAAAAATACAAATGGAAGGAAAACTTCCAAACTCATTTTTATGAGGCCAGCATCACCTTGATCCCAAAACCAAACAAAAGGTCATCAAAAAGGAGAACTACAGGCCAAAATTCTCGATGAACATGGATGCAAAAATTCTCACCACAATACTAGTTAATAGGATCCAACAGTACATTAAAGGGTTTATTCACCACAACCAACGGATTTATTCCTGGGCTGCAAGATTGGTCCAACATGCACAAATCAATCAATGTGATACAATACATTAATAAAAGAAAGAACAAGAACCATATGATACTCTCACTAGATGCTGAAAAAGCATTTGACAAAGTACAACATCCTGTCTTGGTCAAAACTTCACAGTGTAGGGATAGATGATGCAAACCTCAATATGATCAAAGCCATCTATGAAAAACCCACAGTGAATATCATTCTTTATGGAGAAAAACTGAGAGCTTTTCTGCTAAGGTCAGACATGGCAGGGATGTCCATTATCACCACTGCTATTCAACATACTACTAGAAGTCCTAGCCTCAGCAATCAGATAACAAAAAGAAATAAAGGGCATCTGAATTGGCAAAGAAGAAGTCAAACTCTCACTCTTTGAGATGATATAATATGTTATATGGAAAACCCAAAATATTCCACTCCAAAGCTGCTAGAACTCATACAGGAATTCAGTAAGGTGTCAGGATATAAAATCAATGCCCAGAAATCAGTTGGATTTCTACACACCAACAGCAAGACAGAAGAAAGAGAAATTAAGGAGTCAATCCCATTTATAATTGCACCCAAAACCATAAGATACCTAGGAATAAACCTAACCAAGGAGGTAAGGGATCTGTACATGGCAAACTACAGAACATTCATGAAAGAAACTGAGGAAGACACAAAGAAATGAAAGATGTTCCATGCTGGGTGCCTGAGTGGCTCAGTAAGGTTAAGCCTCTGCCTTCAGCTCAGGTCATGAACTCAGGGTCCTGGGATCAAGCCCCACATCGGGCTCTCTGCTCAGCAGGACCCTGCTTCCCCTCCTCCTCTGCCTGCCTCTCTGCCTACTTGTGATATCGCTCTCTCTCTCTCTCTGTCAAATAAATAAATAAATAAATCTTTTAAATAATGTTCCGTGCTCATGGATTGGAAGAACAAATATTGTGAAAATGTCTATGCTACCTCGAGCAATCGACACATTCAAAGCAATCCCTAACAAAATACCATCAACTTTTTTTCACAGAGTGGGAACAAATAATCCTGAATTTTGTACAGAACCAGAAAAGACCCTGAATAGCCAGAGGAATATTGAAAAAGAAGACCAAAGGGGGTGGCATCACAATTCCGGACTTCAAGCTCTATGACAAAGCTGTCATCACCAAGACAGTATGGTCCTGGCACAAAAACAGACACACAGATCAATGGAACAGAATAATGAGCCCAGAAATGGACCCTCAACTCTATGGTCAACTAATCTTTGACAAAGGAGGAAAGAATGTCCAACGGGAAAAAAAGACAGTCTCTTCAACAAACGGTGTTGGGAAAACTGGACAGCCACATGTAGAAGAATGAAACTGGACCATTTCCTTACACCACACACGAAAATAGACTCAAAATGGATGAAGGACCTCAGTGTGAGATAGGAATCTATCCAAATCCTTGAGGAGGACACAGGCAGCAACCTCTTCGACCTCAGCCACAGCAACTTCTTCCTAGAAACATCGCCAAAGACAAGGGAAGCAAGGGCAAAAATGAACTATTGGGACTTCATCAAGATCGAAAGCTTTTGGACAGCAAAGGAAACAGTCAACAAACCAACTATTCCAAAGAATGGGAGAAGATATTTGCAAATGACATATCTGTATGCCTTTATCTGTAATGGACTAGTGTCCAAAATCTATAAAGAAACTTATCAAACTCGACACCCAAAGAACAAACAATCCAATCAAGAAATGGGCAGAAGAAATGAACAGACATTTCTGCAACGCAGACATCCAAATGGCCAACAGACACGTAAAAAAGTGCTCCACATCACTCAGCATCAGGGAAATCCAAATCAAAACCACCATGAGATCCCACCTCACACCAGTCAGAGTGGCTATAACTAACAAGCTAGAAAATGGCAGAAGTTAGCGAGGATGCGGAGAAAGGGGAACCCTCCTACACTGTTGGTGGGAATGCAAACAGGTGTAGCTACTCGGCAAAACAGTATGGAGGTTCCTCAAAAAGCTGAAAATAGAGCTACCCTATGACCCAGCAATCACACTACTGGGTATTTACCCTAAACATACAAACGTAGTGATCAGAAGGGGCACATGAAACCTGAATGTTTACAGCAGCAACATCCACAATAACCAAACTATGGAAAGAATCTAAATGTCCATAAACAGATGAGTGGATAAAGAAGATGTGGTTTATATACACAATGGAATACTATGCAGCCATCAAAGAAACCCAGAAAGCTTGCCATTTGCCATGACGTGGATGGAACCAGAGGGTATTACGCTAAGCAAAATAAGTCAATCAGGGAAAGACAATTATCAAATGATCTCTCTGATATGAGGAATTTCAGAGTCATGGTGGGAGTGGGGATAGGGAGGGAGTAGGGGGGTAGGGAGGGAAAAAATGAAACAAGATGGGATCAGGAGGGAGACAAACCGTAGGAGAGTCTTAATCTCAGGAAACAAACTGAGGGTTGCAGGTGGTGGGGAGGAGTAAGGTGTTGGGTTATGGACGTTGGGGAGGGGATGTGCTATGGGGAGCGCTGTGAATTGTGTAAGCCTGATGATTCACAGACCTGAACCCCTGAAGCAAATAATACATTCTATGTTTAAAAAAAAGAAACAAAAGCGTTTTCCTCAACAGTGGGAGTCGGCCTTCTGTGTTACATAACGTGGACAGAACATGGAGCCAGCCGTGTGTTTCCTCACCGCCCACCACCAGCCCTCGATATTTCAGGGTTTTACCCCATTTCAAGGAGCAAATTTCCACGTGAATTAGGGTTAGGAGCAAATTTCCACGTGAATTAGGGTTAGGATAGGCTCTGATACAGTAATAAATAAACCCCTGTATCTCGTTCACTTAATGCAGGTGAAGTGTCTTCCTTGCCCAGGGCATGGTTTAGCGCAAGTCCGGAGGACTAGGGCCCTCTTGCGCCGCACCATCAAGACGCCACTACAACAAAACACCACAGACCGGGTAGCTTGCAAACAACAAATATTTGTATCTCATTGTTCTGGATGTTCAGAAGTTCGACCTCATGAGGCCAGCAGATTTGGTGTGGTGGCTGCTTCATAGATGGCTGGCTACTCCCCTGGAGCCAAGAGACTAGTGATCTCTCTGGGATTCTTCTCCAAGGGCACTAATTCCGTGTGTGAGGGCTCCAGCCTCATGACCCCATCGCCTCCCAAATGTTCCACCTCCTAACACCATCACATGGTGGATTAGGATTCTGACATATGAACAGTGTGGGGGTGGGGTTTGGTCCGAAGCAGGATTTAGGAAGCCCATCTCCAACACTGGGACTGGCCTCCGAAGCAGGAACTGCGAGCCAAATCCCCAGATCTCTAACCCAGACACTTTTCACCTGAGAATCTTGGTGTCCGTGACCTTCAACAGGTCATAGAAATCAGCCAGGCTTCAGGACCCCGTTGGGACCTTCAGCATAGAGCCATGTGGGCTCTTGTGAATTTCAGAACAGATGTTGGAAACCCAGGAAGCCCCCTAATTGGGTTTGGCCTGGTCATGGAGTCTGGAGAGACCTGTGGGGCGAGGGCTCACCTAAGCAAGGAATCGGACAGCAGAAGCCTTGGGTTCAAGTCTTGGTTTACGTCTGAGCAGCCACGTCTCTGAGCTTCCATAAGAATCGGTACCCCATGGGCGGCATGAAATGGTTTCAAGACTTAAGGAAGGTGAGGTTTGGGAAGATGCTTTGAAACTAAAAGGCACAAAACAAATACTACATAACGTGACTCATCTCGCTTCCGCTGAGCCCTTCCCCCACCTGGCTGACCACTCACGTCCATTCAAAGATCAGGGTGAAGTAGCCCAGCGCTGTGAGGTGGGAGTCTAGCTAGACAAAACCCTCCCTCGGGGACTCTTTGGAGGCCCCCCAAAGTTCTAAGGCTGGTGGTGCCGAAGTCAGGGGGTTTTGTAGCTCATGAGCCCACCACACGCTGATGGAGGGGACCGATCCAGGAAACCTTTCTCAGCATACACCGGACAAAGTCCGGACCCTACCCCTACCTCTGGCTCCGTCTGCAAAGTTAGAATCACCCTCATCTCTCTGTCTTTGGCCACCTGTCCCCAATCCGGACCTTAGGATTTCTCTGTGTCATTATTTTGTCCCCAGTTTCCTAACTGAAGCTTCTCCTGCTGGGCCATGTGTCGCAGACCATGTCCTTCTGCCTCAGTCCCCACAACACGTTTCCCAGAGCTGAACGGGAGGGGTGGGGGGAGAAATCACCAAAGAGGAGCATCTTGATTTCAGCACGTCTGACCTTAAAAAAAAAATCTCTCTTCTGATGTGCGTGGGGGACACCAGCTGCGCGCTCGGGAGTTTGGAGCTCCCTGGCTTCTGCCTCAGGCCGGGTGGGGGGAACCTTAGCTGACTTCCCCTCTCGGGGTTTGCATCGGGGAAAGGCAGGGTTTGGACACAGTGGCCCTGCTCTAATTCTGAGATGGGGAGCTGAAGCACAGAAGAAGCAGCAGGTGAATATCGGGCTGGCTGGGCCCCGCAGAGGTGAGCCTGGGCTCCTCCTTCCTCTGCGGCTTTAGCAAGGACTCCCCAACTATGCCCCCACTGTCTCCTTCTGCCAGGATATATTTCAGGTGACAGTCTGTTTGCAGGGTCATCTGCGGAAGGAGAGACGAGGGGAGCAGGACCCCCCAGTCCTAGTGGAAGGTCGCTGTGCCCTTGGCCTTTGACCTGAGCCCTCCTGCAACCCCCATGTGGGGTTTTGAACGTTCAGCTTCCAGATCTCTTGAATTTTAGCCTCCGTCTTCCTGGCCACACGTCCCCACAGTGGAGTGCCTTTGTTCACCTCCCCAACCCCTGTGCCCCGAAGCCCTCTGGGGGCTGAATTCAACCATTTACTGGGAAGCTGAGGCTCAAGCAAACACATTTTATTTTTCATATAACGCGCCCACGAATACTTTACAGGGTAATAGCCCAGAAGTCTTCCGGCAGGACTTCCCCCGTCCCGTGGAAGGCGCTGTGCCCTCTGGGTTCCTGTGGGGGGCTGCACCCAGGTCTCCTGCACACACGGGTTCGGGAAAGAGGGCGTGCTCGTGTCCGGGGCGGAAAGTGTTCCCTTTGCTGTCCCTTGCGGGACTTCTGACTTAGGAGCGCTGCCTGGTTTAGCTCAGAGTGCAACAACGGGTGTTTTTCTTTGGCATCTAACGCATGGCGCGGATGGCATTCCAGAAAGAACTTGGGCACTCTGCTGTCTGAGCAGGCTCGACAAAGGACACAACCGTGAGGGGACGGCTGCAGGGACCCCCGTTCAAAGTGCACAGGTGGCCTCCCTGGGGAGGCAGAGGGCGGGGGAGGCCACATTTATCCTCCTGGGACAGCTTGGGGAAGCTCGTCCGATCAAGCAGCTCCACTCGGGGTTCAGGCCCCCGTCCAATACCTGGATTCTTTGGTTTTGCCCGGTGGCCCCTCCTTGTCTCTCTCCCCCCAGCCCCTCCTTTGTGCTCCCGGAGCCTGAGCACCAAGGTCACTGCACCTGGGACTTCTCCCATCTGTAATGGGCTGGATCCTCCCTCCCCAGGGGAGACTTCCAGAACGCCGCCTGCTCAGCCTTCCTACAATCCAGGGTCATCAGGGGGGAATAAGCCAGGGGGGAGCGCGGAGCCTGGCTCCTGGTGAGAGACACGGGCCCACGGACCTGGGAACGTGGCAGGTTGGCAATGGTCCGCGGCCAGAAACAGGCCCTGCTCTCTATTCCCTGCCCCCACACACCGCCTCCTGGGCCCGGGCGGGCTCTCCAGGGAGCCACCTCGATCGTCCAGCTGTCAGCCACCCGGACACTGGGCATTCGGACCGGGCAGTGCGGCCCACGGCCGGGCGGGCCGCCCGCCGCACCCCCAGCCCCTCCCCTCCCGCACCTCCTTCCCCCCGCCTGGCCTCTCGTGCTCCCTTCGCCGCCGGGCGCCTCACTCTTCCTGCAGCAGGGGCTCTCGGTCCCCTTCCTGCACCCTGTCGTCGTCCTCCTTCTCCATGCAGCCCACGGTGGCAGCCAAGCCCGCGCCCACGCCGCCCCCGACCACGGCGGCCCCCGTGGCCCCCACCGCGGCGCCGGCCGCCACCATCCCGGCCTCGGCGGCCAGCGCGGCCGCAGCCATGCCCGCGCCCACCACGCCGCCCGCCAGGCCCATGAGCCCGGCCCCGACGGCGCCGCCCACGGCGGCCAGGTGGCCACAGAAGCGCACGGTGTACGAGTCCATGAAGACCTTGGCCTCGGCCTGCAGCTCGGCCTCCAGGGCGTCCAGGGTCTGCTCTCGGCCGGCGCCCAGCAGGGCGGCCCCGTGGCGCGCCAGGACGGCGTCCTTCCGCGCGGCCAGCAGGTTGCGCATGGTGTCGGGCAGCACCCGCAGCGCCGAGAAGAGGCGCTTGGTGGCCACGTCCTGCGGCGGGAGACAGGAAGCCGCTGGCCGCCCGCCCGGTGGCCCCGGGGCCCGGCCTCCCGCGCGGGGCCGCGGCTCACCTGCTGCCGCACGTACTCCTCGAACTCCTTCTTGGCGGCGTCCACCGTCCGCAGGTCGTGCAGCTGGGCGGCCATCTGTCCACGGCAGAGCCAGGCTGCCGCCTCCTCCCGCTCCCGCCCTGGCTGCCCCCCGACCCCCCCCCCCGGCCCCCCCACCCCGCCCCCGTACCTCGTCCGCGGAGGCGAACCCGGGCCCGGTCCTCCCCATCCAGCCCGAGAGGTTCTGCGGGGACATCAGGAGGGACATCAGGGCAGGGGTCAGGGCGCGCAGGAGGTCCGCGGGCTCTCCCGGGCCTGGGGCGGGCCGGCGGGGGCAGTGGGGGCGCACCTTGATTTCCTGAGCCAACTGCTGCCCCGTGAGCAGGCGTCTGTCCCCCCTGGCCACCGGGCGGCCCTCGCTCCAGTAGCCCTGGCAGCGGCTCTTGGCGTGCTGGGGGGCGGCGCTCAGCACATCCGCCACGTAGGCACAGAGGTGGCCCGCATCGTCATCTGTGTCTGAGGAAGAGACCCGTCACGCTGAGGACACCCGGGGCTGGGCGGGACCGGGCTTTGGGAGGAGAAAGGGTGTCAGAGGGAGGGGGAAGCTCGCTGGGGCCAGGGGCCAGGGGGAGGCCTGGAGGAGGGCTCCCAGGGACACTCACCGCCGGGACTTCCGCGCCCTTTGCTGGCCCACTGCCGCCCCAGCGTGGGCAGGAGATAACAGCGGGCTCGCCTCCCTTGGAGCAGCTCCTGAACCTTGGGGTACTTGCCGGACGATTTCTGAGAGACGCATGCCGAGACCTCTGAGCTGGGGACCAGGCTGCGGCTCTTGGCCTCGCCCCCCACCCCTCCCCTTCTGCCGCATCCCCCCATCCCCCTTCCTCCCCCTCCTGCACCCCTCACCTGGATGATGTCCCCCACGCAGCCCAGCCCGGCCTTGCTGGAGTGGGATGAGTCACGCACTAAGAGATCTAGGTGCTGGAAGAGAAGGAGTCCTGACGCCAGCAGCCGGGGGGCAAGGGGGGGGTGCTTAGGGTCTGGGGTGACAGGTCCAGGAACGGGTGTCTCACCTGGATTGGCACCATCCCATAATGCCTGCCCATCACCTCGGCCACGTGGACAAACATCTGGGGATGAGGCACCAAGGGTCATGGCTGGGGTCACCCCGAAGACTGTGGCTCCCTCCCCTCTGGGCCCACTGGGGGACCCCCATCCCCACCCCCCACCCTGACGCCCTCCCCATCCCCCACACTCCAAGCTCTGGGACTTTCGTGCCTCTCCCAACCAGGCATCTTGTGCTTCACCTTCTGCCCTCAAGCCCCCCAGCCCCGCTCCGGGTCACGAACTCCTAGGCCGGAAGTGGAGGGCACCCCAGGACGTCTGGTCCAGGCCCCGGGCTTACGGTCAGGGCAGGGATGCAGCGGCAGCCCAGGACCAGATTTCCTCCTCACCTCCAGATATTCCAGGTCTGTATCCTTCAGCTCCGGGGAGGTGTTGAGGATCTGGAACCAAGGGGAACAAGATGGAAGAGGGTCTGCAAAGGCAAAGAGATACTGGGAAGACCCCGGTGAGGAAGGAGCTCGCAGGCGGACTGCGGGGCCGGACCCGGGAGACACCTGCCTAGGGGCCTCTGCAGCCTGCACGGCCTGGGCTGGCCCTAAGGGACCAGGGACTGGAAGGCAGGCCCCGGGAATGGCCCTGCTGCCCCTTAGCAGCTCCCAGGGACCTTTGACTTCCCTTTTGAACTTCACCGACTGGGGGCATCCTTCCCTTGCAGGGGCAACCCCACAATCTGTGGGGGAGGGGGGGGTTGCAGACAGAAGTCTGGGAGATCAGGGTAAGCATCCGGAGCACTCCCTGGACCAGCGGAGTGGTGGTGGTGGTGGGGGGGGCTGTCATGTCCCAGTCCTGGAGAGAGCGGAGCTGGAGCGGAGCCCATGGGGCGGGACACCAGGTCACAGCGCCCCTACCTGGTAGGAGCTCAGCATCGTGGTGAGGGCGCAGAGCTTGGTCCTGGTTTCTCTGCTCAGCTCGGGGCTCATGGCGTCCCCCGTGTCCACCAGGAACACAGCCACCTGCACAGGGGGCAGGGGAGGGGGGAGATGAGCCAAGGGGTCAGGCCTGCCTTACTCCTCCACGCGCTCCCCAGTCCCTGCGCTCTGCCCACCCCGTCTTCCTGTCCCTGCCCCCAAAGCTTGCTTCCTCCATTCCCCTCCCCTTCGTCTATGATCTCTCCGTCCCCCCAACCTCTTCACTACCCCGTTCCCTCACCCAATAATCTTCAACCCCTGTACCCCTCGTGCCCCTCACCTTCCTCCCCTCCTTCCCCAGCAGGAAGGGGTGACTCCACATCCACACGCCCCTCGTGAGGCTATCGGCACCCCACCTGAAGCCCTGCAGGGACCCCCCTCCTCTTGGCCAGCCGCCCTCCCCTGACTCCTGCAAGGCAGAAAAGAGAGCATCCGTGGGTCCATGCGGCTCCCATTCCCCGCCCAAAGCCAGGCTGGGGACACCCCCCCCCCCCCAAACCGGCCCCCTCCCCCAGCCCCCTGCCCCAGCCCCACCCTCACCAGGCCGGGCAGGCCCCGGAGCAGGTGGTTGAGGAGGAAGGCCTTCCCTGAGTGCTGCTCCCCCAGGACGGCCAGGAGGCAGACAGGGGTGTCCCTGGCCAGGGGGTGCTTCAGGCAGCGGTTGATGGCCCCCATCCGCAGGATGAGGCCCCCCGAGGCATTGATTCGCACCAGCAGCAGCGGCTCGGCCCTCACGGCACAGGTCTCCTGCGCCAGGAGAAGGAAGGTTCCCTGAGCGGCCAGGCGGGGCCCATGGGACCCCAGACTCCGTTTCCCACTCTGACGTCCTGGAATAGGGCCAAAGCCGCGGGGTCCGTGGGAGATTGCAGCTGGGTCCCCCCACGCCGCACCTCCTCCCCTGCTGCCCCGCGCCCTGCACCGCGGCCTGGTCCCCGACCTGCAGCACAGCGGGCAGAGGCCTCTGCGGCAGGAGCTTCATCTTCTCCCCCAGACTCCGGAGGCCCCGCTTCTGCTTGCAGATTTTCCGGCACTCGGGGCAGCAGGGCGGCTCGCAGCCGGGGACGCGGTGTGTGCTGAAGCAGCGCGGGCAGAAGTCATGGCCGCAGTCCAGCGAGATGGGTTCCCGCAGCCTCTCCAGGCAGATGGAGCAGGCAGGAAGCTCCCGGGGCGTCACGGGCCGGGACCCCAGGCCCAGCTCCAACTTGGGGAAGGGCGTGTGGGACCTAGGGTGGGGTGGGGCGGCAGAGCAGACTGTTGGGAGCTGCCTGGAGGGGTGGGTGGGTGCAGGGAGTACGGGCCGGGAGTTTGGGGGTGCAGGGTGCTCCCGGAGAGGCCTCATTCTGCCTGTTCCTCACTGACTTGGACCCCAGAGCCAGGGACCCCAGAGTGGGGACAGCAGAGCAGCGGGGAGACATGGGATCAGTGCTCCAGGCAGGGAGAAGCTGGCATGGCGTCCGAACCCTGCCCCCCACCACGGTGAACTCCTGCACGACCGATCTGGGCCCTCGGTTCCTTATCTCATTAGCAGTCCTTGCTCATGGGGCTGTTAGGGTGCCTGGTGCCTGGTGCAAACGCTCCCCAAACCCCTCTCCTACAGCCTTGCACTGAATGGCTCTCAGCGGGAGTCACTGGCTAAGGCCAGACCCCCCAGGAGTGACACCTGCAGACCGTGGGACCATCAGGAGAGGGTGGGAGCCTCCGGTGGTGGGGCAGATGGCTGGTTTTTATAAGATTCCGTTCCCGCTCTCAGATGGCTCTGGTTTTTCCCTTTTGCGCTCCTTCTCAGAGCTGGATTTGGTCTCCGAGCTGTACCCACCGGATTCTCCCAGTCCCTCCCTCCACAGCCGGTCAGATCCAGCTTCGGGCCCTCCCCTGGGGCAGCCATCGGGAGGCTGGTGACCACAGGGCCCGGGTTCCTGGACTCATGAGCAGCAAGCAGGCTTTGGAGCCGTCCTGCCGGCAGGCCCTGCCACTTACCAACTGTTGCGACTGCTTCCCATGAAGCTCCGTTTTCTCTCCTTGGAGACAAAATGGGGGGGGTGGGGTGGGGGTGGAATAAAACGTTGTCTAGAAGAGAATCCAGATTTCTGTCCTCCTGGGTCTCAGTGGCCTCCGTCCCCTTCCGCAGACCCATCCCTCATCCCCAGGTGGCCCCTTCCCACCCCCACCTGTCCTCCCCCCCAGATCTCAGGACCCAAGACTTGCCTGTTTGCCGAGCCGGTGACAAAAGGAGATGATTGACAAGGCGGACCTCGGCATGGGGGGGCTGGGAGTGGGGAGAGGTCTGCAAGCAGAGAGAGGAGGCCCGAGGCAGAGACCCGGCCCGCGGCAGCAGGGATGGCTTTCCTCCTGGAGGGGCCGGCCGAGCTGCGGCAGGTGGGTGGGGGATGGTCTCCCCAGAGGAGCCGACCCGGACGCGTCAGAGCTGGAAAATAGATGTGACAGTCGGGAAAGAGGAGGCTGCCTCTGGACTCACCCCAGGGGGAGGAGACAGGACTGCGGGAACCAGGGCTCCGGAGGAGGAGGGAGGGACGGAGCCAGGCCCAGAATCCCTGGCAGAGGCTGGGATGCAGGCGAGCTAGAGAGGTGGTGAGTCGCCATGGAGACGGGAGGGAAAGATAAGGACAGGGAGGGGGGAGGAGGGATGGAGAGTGAAGCCACGTGGGTGCATGGCGGAGATGGAGCCGTGGGCAGGCAGTGCCCCTACTGGCCCGGCCAGGGTTCTTCCGGGGCCACGAGCGCGGTGTGCAAAAGGAGGGCTGTGGGAAATGGGGGACGGCACCGCCCAGGCTGACCTGGAGAGAGACCGGGAGCCTCCCTTCCTTCCCTGGAGGATCATTTCACCGAGCACCCGCTCTGTGTGGGGCCCCAGGACGCCGGCCTAGTGCATGTGGCCCTGTCCCTCCCACCCAGGCTCGCTGGTGCTGAGTCCCAGCTGCAGCTCCCCCCAGCTCCCCCGGCGTCTCTAACATCGGCTGTGTGTCCCTTGGTGTCTTCCGCTCCCATGCCTTTCACCCTGCAAACTTGTGACGGTCACCTCTGGACCTCCTAACTGCCTCCTGGCTGGGCCCCTCCCATCTGCTGCCCAGTCACAGCAAGCGGCATCCCCCCACCCGGCCCCGAGCCCCGCTGCTCCGTGCTGCTCCGTGCGGCTCCAACACCGGCCATGGCTCCCTACAGCTCTCACATCAAAATCCAAACCTTCTGGCCTGCATCTGTGGGCCTGAAACTTCCTCTCCGGTTTGCCCTCTCTCAGCCTCCTCTGCACCTTGGCTCCGTGTCCCCGCTGCCTTCAGTAAGGGGCTCTCCGTCCTCCCTCCTAAGAGACCCTGGCAGGCCCAGCTCAGATGCCAACCCCTCCTGGAGCCTCCCTGCCTCCCCTTCCCAACTGGATGTGACCTTGCCGTCAGGTGGCTCATGGCCAGGCACCTGACTGTGATCGGTTCCAAGCGGCTGCTCCAAGGCTTGATTCCCAGGGGCCCTGCGTGCTTCCTTTCACGCCTCTGAGCTCTGAGGGGTCACAAGCACTTACAGAAAGCCACTTGAGCCCGAGGTGCCGGAACGCAGAGGAGAAGCGGGATGGGTTCACCTGGAGAAGTCCAGTAGAGACGCCTGCCCCAGCGGGCGAGGCTGGTTATCACTCACCGCTTGCTCTGGTCTTTCACACTTGCAAGTGTGATGGCATTGGGCATGCACCCAAGAAGCTGGCCCTGGTCACTCTGGATTGCTGTGTGCATGACGGATTAGAAGGACGGGGCTGGAGGCGGGCGAGGCGGCCAGCTACAAAGCCTGGGGCCCCCACCCAGGCCAGGCACTGAGAGAGCCGCTTGCTGTCAGCGACTGTGGGAAGCAGCCCCGCAGAGTGACGGGCCGGGGAAACACATTCCATCCTAGGGCTGAGAGCCCTCCTGCTCCTCGAGGAAGGCCTGGCCTCCGTCCCTCTGCTCTTAGAGGCCCCTGCTGGTATCTGGGGCTCGGAGGGGCACCCCTTGCCCAGGGAGTCCAGCTGTGGGGGTGAGGTGTGGATGGCCCCATTCTATCCACGAGGCTCTATAGGCCCGTGAATGTTTCGACAGTCTCCCAGAAGGGCTGAAACCTGAGAATCTCCCAACTACAAGCAGAAAATGTCACAGTAAACGTAATACCTGCTGAGTTTGGCGCCTGCTTCCCTCTACATGATGTCGACTGGTGAGACCAACCCGGCTTATCATCCAGGAAGTCAGATTCAAGTCGGGAGTGCCACCGAGTCCAGAAACGTTTCCTGAGCACCTGCTAAGTGCTGAGCGCCCAGCTAGCTCCTGGGATCGGTGTCATGCGCTTCTACACACGAACAAGTAATTTCTTTTTACCAAATTCGCCACTGTAAAGATTATACAGATCCTCTTTCAAAAATTCAGGACAGGGGCGCCTGGGGGGCTCCGTCGCTTGAGCGTCTGCCTTCTGCTCAGGTCATGATCTCAGAGTCCTGGGATTGAGCCCCGCTTCGGGCTCGTTGCTCAGCAGGGAGCCTGCTTCCCCCTCTGCCTCTGCCCCTCCCCCCAACTCTCTCTCTCAAATAAATAAATAAAATTTAAAAACAAACAAATAAATAATTCAGGGCAAAAAATATCGATTCCGTGTGGGCTCTGGGTAACCCTTGTTTGGGCGTGTCTGCTCTGATGGGGAGGGGGATTTCCCCAAGGTCAAAGTTTGGGAGGGCACAGACAGCCCTGCGCAGGAGGGGAGACTAAGAGGTGGCCTGGTGCCCCTGCGCAGGGAACACAGTGTCTGGAAAGGAAAGGAGGAAACTCTGGTCTGCCTTGCCCCTTGGTTTCATAGGGCCCCCAGCCCACGCCGGGGACCGTTAGGGTCAGGAAAGGTGCCACTGAGCCAGGCCTAGCCCTGCAAGGAAGACAGGCCTCTGGGGTGCTCCTGAGTGACTTCAGAGAAAGCTGAGCCCACAGGGAGAGGCTGGGGCCAGAGGGTGGCCCTGGGTTTCAGAAGCCTATGCTGTGGAGAGGGGGCGAATTTGTTTATTCCTTCACCCCACAAACGTGATGTCTCCTCCCACTCTGCCAGACCAGCTCCCAGGGACCCAGATCAGGCCGCTGACCTCTGACTCCAGCTTCCAGCCTAGGGAGAGGTGGGGGGGGAGTCGCTTCCAACTAAGGACGGTCTCCCAGACTGCGCCCCTGTTTGGGAAGGCTGCGGGGTTCCCTGATGCAGGCGGGAGCTGGTACACACACACACACACACACTCGAGTGTGTGCCAAGGCCCTCCTACTTGTGCGTGCTCACACATGAGCTCACACTTACTCCCATGTGCACACACACAGGCCACACGCTCCTACCCACGGGTATTGTCCACACACCCTACGTGCATGAACTCATGAATTCTGCGTGACACAACCTACGAGGGAGGCACTACATTACTCCCATTTTGCAGAGGAAGAAACAGACCAGAGAGGTTGAGTCACTTGCCCAAGGTCACACAGCCTTTCAAGGCAGAGCTGGAATCCAAACCCAGACAGGCAGGCTCCACCCCATGCCGCTGGGTTCCTGGGGACAGAAGTCGTGTCTGCTGTCATCAGCCTGGGAAGCAGTTTGTGGTCTTGTTGTGTCCCACGATGCAATCGCTGACTTCCGAGAAGGAAAGAAACATTGGCCCAGGCCTGGTCTAGGTGGGGACTGGAATTAGGAATCAGGCAACTTTGTTGCGGGTGGTTCTGATCCCAGCTTGCTGTGTGACCTTGGGCAAGTCACTGATCTTCTCTGGGCCTCAGTTTCCTGATGTGTAAGTGGAAGGGGGATCAATGAGACCAGAGGGCCTGTCTGCTGGAGAGTCCTGCTCCTCTCCTGCCTCCCTGGCCTGGAGTTTCTGGAGGGCATGGGGGAGGCCGGCACTCCCCAGGAAGCCTGGCGTAGTAGACACAGGTGAGCACTGGGACCCTCCCCGTCCAGCCTCGCCACCTGGACAGCTCACCCCCCCTCCCCCCGCTCCTAGGAACTAGGGCCAGCGAGGTGCAGGCCATCGCTGGGTTGGGGGGGGGGGTCATGACACCCTCCCTCACTGTCGCTGCAATCCAGCCATCCCCATCCCCCGGCCTCCACCCAGCTCCCCAAGCACTCCCTGCTGGGTGACCAGCTGGGAGAAAGTGAAGGAAACAAGCCCCCATCTGGGGCTGAGGAGACAGCCTTCCACCCAACTCCGCCCTGATCCCAGGCATGCTGCTCTCCACTTCCCAGGCCCTGCCCTCTCCGCCCACCCCCCAGCCTGAGCCTCAGCTTCCTTCACCAGCCTCCATGGTACCTCTCCCTGAATGCAAACAACGCTCTCTGGTTGTGGCCAAGACAAGACTCTGTCATTCCCTGTCTCCCATTTCTCCCACAGCTTCTTCCTCCTCCTCAGTCTCTCCAGCAGACTCATGGGCCACTCCTGGACTAGGAAGTCTGTGAAGGTCTCTACTGCAGGTAGAGCACAGAGACCCTGAGCATTGAACACAAAGTACTGTGTGTATGGACCCCACCCAGTGTGTCCAGAGACCTGCCAGGTGAGGGAGGAGTCCACTCACCCACCCATCCATGTATCCTCCCATCCATCCACCAACCTATCCATCCTCCATCCATCCATCCATCCATCCATCCATCCACCATCCATCCATCCACCTGTCCATCCATCCATCCATCTATCCACCTATCCATCCATCCATCCTTCCACCTATCCATCCATCCATCCATCCACCATCCATCCACCAATCCATCCATCCATCCATCCATCCACCTATCCATCCATCCATCCATCCACCTATCCATCCATCCATCCATCCACCTATCCATCCATCCATCCACCATCCATCCATCCACCTGTCCATCCATCCATCCATCCACCTGTCCATCCATCCATCCATCCACCTGTCCATCTATCCATCCATCCATCCACCTGTCCATCCATCCATCCATCCATCCACCTGTCCATCCATCCATCCACCTGTCCATCCATCTATCCATCCATCCATCCATCCATCCACCTATCCATCCATCCATCCATCCACCATCCATCCATCCACCTGTCCATCCATCCATCCATCCACCTGTCCACCCATCCATCCTTCTCCATTCCTCCAACCCTTCATTATGCATGCACTGATTATCTATCCATTCATTATCTACTTATTTACCCACTTACCCAGTCAGCCAGCCATTCATGCATCATCCATCATTAATTCTTCCATGTCCGCACAATTCATTTCCTATAGTCTTTCATCCACCCATTCCCCCAGATACTCATCCATACACCTTCCCAAGCATGGGCATAGGCATGATTTCCTCCATCCACTCACCCATCCTCTCCTGCACCCACTTGCCCCTCTCTCCACCCATCCCTGCACCCACTGCCCCATCCATCCGCCCACCCACCCATGCCTCCATCCATCCATCCATCCACCAACCCACCTGCCCCTCAATCCACCAACCCACCCACCCATCCATCTGCCCTTTAAGTCATCACTCAACCTTGGGTCTGTCCATCCAATCATCCATTCTCCCTTCCTTCCTTCCTTTTCTTTCTTTCTTTCTTTTTCTTTAAGATTTTATTTATTTGACACAGAGAGAGATCACAAGTAGGCAGAGAGGCAGGCAGAGAGAAAGGGGGAAGCAGATTCACTGCCAAGCAGAGAGCCTGATGTGGGATTCGATCCCAGGGCCCAGAGATCATGACCTGAGCCAAAGGCAGAGGCTCAACCCACTGACCCACCCAGGTGCCCCCCAATCATCCATTCTTACACCTATCCATCTGTATTGCCAAAATATATTGAGCACTATATGCCAGGCATCATGCTGGCCCTGGGAGTATACTGAGGAATTTTCATGGGCTTCCAGTCCAGTGGGTGAGGCAGAAAATTCATTAGACAGGTCCTGGGTGACAGGCTGTCTGACGAGGGTAAGTGAGGACTGAGTCAGGAGGACCACACAAAGACAGCTCACGCAGATCTGGACATCTGGGAAGGCACATCTCCCACAAGGCAATGCCCAGGCTAAGCCTGGAGGAGGAACACGAGTTGGCCAGCAAGGCTGTGGGTGTGGGATGACAACATTTCTGGCAGGGACGCCAGCACGTGCAAAGACCCTGCGGTGCCAGAAAAAGAGTCTCACTTCTGGAGCTTATATAGCAAGGATAGGCAAGGGGAACAGGGGCCAAGGCGGGTGCCGTGGGAGGCTCAGGGGTCCTGGCCCTTGGGGTTGCCCTCCCTATGCCCAAGGGGCCCAGCGGCCACCCTTACTCTCACCCTGGCCCTCACCAAGGTGGCTCCGTGCCAGGCCCCCTTGTGCGAGCATCAGAGACCCAGGGCACGCAGCTGGGCCCAGGGGCAGGCCTCCTTCAGCTGAAGGAGAGCAGCGGGACCAGAGCCAGACCTGAGACAGCAGAGCTGGAAGGAGGTGCTGACTCCCCCAGCACCTGCCACACGTGGAGAGAAGACAAGGTCGCCACTAAACGGACGGTCCCTCCCAGGGTCCCTCAGTCCTCTTTCAGCACAGATGGCCCCAGTCCTGCCCCGAGACCTCCCCTTGGATTGCAAGGCCCGTTCCAGGCCGCAGCCCAGATGCCCGAAAGCCTGATGACAGCAGGGGGAGGCTGCGGCCAGCTTGGTCAGGAGGCCACACAGTTCCCCATCCCACAGATGGCCGTGGTCACAGGTGGTATCTAGCTTTGATCTCTGTGTTCAGAGCTGGGACGGGGACCGTCAGCAGGGAGGGACACCAAGGCCAATCCCTGAACTCTACAGCTGGGCAGGAGATTGTCCAGATGTCCTGGCTGCACCCCTCTTCAGCTTGCCAGCTTCTGGAACCTTCTGTCAGCAGCTAGAGGAAAGTCTGAGCTCGCCTGCCTCCTTCTCAAAGCCCCCATCATCAATTTGATCCCAGAAGTCCTGAAATGCTTTTCAGAATAAAAAAGAAAATCCAACATTTTTTAGCGGTTTAGGACCCCCAGCAGGCTGCCACGTGACCTGCCTCCCTTGATTCCCACCGCAATACAGTGACTATTAGCCCCACTTTCTGAACCGCGAAGCTGAGCTTCAGAAGGCTGAGGGGACCTTTCAGGGCCAGGCCTAGCAGGAGGTACTGGGCTCCCTGACTCCCAGGCCTATGTCTCCCTTCCACCTGCCTCCCTCCCCCCAGGTCCCATGTGCTTTAGGGTGTCCAGAAGATCTCTTCACTCCCCTGCCTGGGACACCCTTGCCATTCTCACCCAGGTCCAGGTTGGCTCCGACTTCCTGCAAGGGAACCTTCCCCATCCCTTCCTCTCCTCCCCTTTGCTTCTCAAAGGTAGAAAAGGCGTCCTCTGTGCCAAACAACATGGGCCTGGATGCAGGCGCTACACGTAACAAGTGGGGTCCCTGCCCCCCAAGGAGCTTAAATCAGGAGACAGGCAGCTGCTTCTCCACAGGGCCGGGGCTGGTACGGAAGCCCAGGGAACTGTGGGCCCCTGTGGAAGCCCCTCTCCCAGCCCTGGAAACCGCTGAGGCTCACTGTTGCCCAATGAGGACCCTGGGGAGGAGGGGGATTTCAGGCCCTGTGCAAAGACCCGTCTGGGTGCGGCACAGCATGGGGACTGGGGGCATAGTAGAGGCAGGGCGAGGGCGCCCAGAGTGTAGTGAGCAGAACAGATTGCAGACGACCACAGAGACGCCCTGCCTGCATGACACCGGGAGCCATAAATGATTTGCAGCAGGCGGCCTGTGATCAGATCCGTGTCCCCGAACTGTCACTTGGCCTGCTTCGTCTCCGGGAGAAGGCCGCTTACGGTTCTGGAGAGCTCTGGCTCTTAACCGCCTTTGAGGATTTACCTAGTCCTCCAGCCCGTCCCCTAGCGTCAGAACTCAAGTGCAGACGGCCTGCACTCTGCGGTCACGGTCACGCGCGGTACTGGGATGAATGTCCCCGTCCTGACAGCACGTCCCCCCTGGATCATCCGAGCTCCCGACGTCCTGACCATCACAGTGCATCGTCACGAGTCCGGCTCTTTGCCAAGTGCACCCACACGTGTTGAAGATGCTTCTGGCGGTCCGCGCGGCCTTCCAAGTTCACGCCTGGGGTTTGAGGTTGCCTATCTGCTTTGTTGACTCACACGGAGTTGGGGTTTTTCTTTTTTCTTTTTCTTTCTTTCTTTCTCCCCCCCCCCCTTTTAAAGGGGAAGATTTAAAGCCTCCTAAATACCCAGTTATAAATAGATAGTTGATGATTATATAATTCAACATAACCTCGGGCTACTTAGGCGAAGCTGTTGCGGGTTGCTGGGCACCCAGAGGCCTGTCCCTGGGACTGAACCATTCCTGATTAGAATCCAAGCTCTTAGGCGCCACAGAGGGGGCTCAGTCCGTGGAGTGTCCGAGTCTTGATTTCGGCTCAGGTCACGATCTCAGGGTCATGAGATTGAGCCCCATGTCCGGGCTCTGCGCTGGGCATGGAGTCTGCTTGAGATCCTCTCTTTCTCAGGCCCCCCCACACATACACACATACTGCGCATTTGTACTTTCTCTCCAAAAAAATAACTTAAATAATTAATTTACTAAATTAAATAAAAAATAAAAAGAAATAAAAAGAATCCAAGCGGGGGCACCTGGGTGGCTCAGTGAGTTAAGCGTCTGCCTTCGGCTCAGGTCATGATCCCAGGGTCCTGGGATCGAGCCCCACATCGGGCTCCCTACTCAGTGGGGGTCTGCCTCTCCCTCTCCCTCTGCCCCTCACTCCCTCTTGTGATCTCTCTCTTGCTCCAATAAATAAATACAAATCTCAAAAAATAATAAAAAAAGGATTCCGAGCTGATTTTCTCATATGAGAGATAGAAGGGGTACATGGTACCTGTTGGATGCCAGCCACCTTCGCCTGCAGCAGATGGAGCCTGGCCCCAGGGGCTCCCCCTTGGCCTCCCCCGACACAGCCCGCAGCAATACCTAAGGCCCGGGCCCGTGGGCGGGGGGCAGGGAAGGACCCTCAAGGAGCAGCACTTCCCGTGGACCTCAGAAGAGAAGACCAGGTGCGGAGGGACGGGGCGCTGCAGACAGAGGGAGGAAACCCACAAAGATCGGGACGCCCCTGCCACTTTCCGGTTGGAAAGGTTTCTGGCGTAGGAATAAATGACGTCATGCCAATACAGGGTTATGGAAGCTGAGGCCTATTTTGAAAATTTACAAGGGATGCCTTGAACAACGAAGAAGTCGTTCGGTCTAAAGGGAACCGGTGTCGGGCCTGTGAATTGGATGTGTGAATTGGATGGGGCTGACGTAACACGGGCCCAAAAAGGCGGTGGGGATGAAACAATGGAGGTTAATTTTCTAAGAATTCTGCAGGCTAGAAGAAGTCCAAGATAAAGATACCAGCGGGGTTGGTTTCTTTTGAGGCCTCGCCACTTGGCCCGCAGATGGCCGCCTTCTCCTTGGGTCTTCACGCGGCTGCCCCCACCAGCGTCCCAACCTCCTCTTCGTGTAAGGACACCAGCCACTGGACTAGGGCTCACCCCAATGACTTCATTTTATCCCAATTACCTATTTAAAGGCTCTGTCTTGGGGGCACTCGACTGGCTCACTTGGAAGGGTGTGCAACTCTTGGTCTCAGGGTCGTGAGTTCGAGCCCCGTGTTGGGTGTAGAGATTCCTTAGGCAAATCAACTTAAATAACTAACTAAATAAATAGGTCTATTACAGTTCAAGAATGGATTGAACATTATTTTTTAAAAAACCATAAAGATGAAGAAGGCTCCATCTCCAGATAGAGTCACATTCTGAGACCCCAGGGGTTAAAACTTCAACCTATGGATTTTGAGGGAACGCAATTCAGCTCGTAAGAGGCCCCAAGTGGATGACAAGCACGTGAACATGGGGAGGGTGAGGAAAGAAGCTTGGAGGGGCTGGCCGGAGCTAGAAAGGACCTGGCTGCCAGGCTAAGGAAACTAGACTCTGTCCCCTAAAAATAAAACCGGGAACCAGGAGAGTGGAGTTTTCTGTAGCGCATTTGGAGGCTGGCTCTGGCAGTTGGCATAGAAGATCAGGAGGGGGGAGAAGCCAGGGCCAGTCTGTGGGGGTCGGGAGAAGGGACAGGAGGCACCCGGAGACTTGTTAACCCTCACAACGGCCTGACATGAGAATTAACCCTTCCCCCATTGTACAGATGAGGAAAGTGAGGCTCGGGGAGGGGGAATTAAACAACTTCCTCAGGCTTTACATCTGTTCTTTCACTCAGGCTACAAGCAGCTGAAACAGTCAGGCCTGGGCTGCCCCAACAGACATATCCTGAGTATGAGGAATGAGGAGAGAAGCCAAAATTCAAATATGAGGAGGCAGGAAGGTGTACTGCAAAGGCAGGTCAAGCAGGAGGTGGGGGTCAGCAGGAGAGGAAGAAGGAGGCGATTGTGGTGATCACGGGGGCTTCTGGAAGCCCCCCAGGCACCTTTCTGGAGGTTCACTGGCAGGGGTCCTGGGCTGCTGGCAGCTGACCCCCCCCTTGCACCATCATCCCCCCCAGATCAGATCCTAGACTTGGCTCCAGAAACCTCCGCTCCCCTGCACCACCCCCTTCCGACTCCCATGCCGCCTACCCAGGTCTGGACCATCCAGGCCGTCAGCCAAGGCGCTGAGAGTCGTAGCCAGCTGGCCCCTGAGAAGCAAACTTCCCATCACAGACTCTGCCCAGCTGGACCCCCGTCCCTCAGCACCTTGCAGCTGGACATAGGCAGACAGCCAGACCGAACAGAGCCGGGGGCCAGCGGCAGTCCAGACCTCTGCGTAAGGACCTCCCTGGCCAGCTGCTCTAAACCTTCCTTCAGCTGGACCAGACCAGCAAGGTTGCGGGGGACTCTGGGCAGCACCCAGCCTTCGGCATCCAACAGGCCTCAGCTCCAAATCTGGTTCCACCCAGCTCCCTGGGCCAAGTCACGCCCTTCACTCAGGCTCAGTTTCCCGGCAGGAAAACTGAAGATACTAATTGATCCTCTGCAGGGTCTTTGCAGAAGTCCTAACGTGCAGGTGGTGCTCGATAAACGCTAGTCGTGAATCAGCCTTGGAGGCGAGCCTGGTGGCTCACCTCACTGAGCCCCCGTCCCCCCAGGTGCCGTCCTCGCCTGCTTCTCGACGATGAGTCTGGAGGGCAAAAGGGCAGCAGTTCCCCGCGCTGATCAGGCAACCCAGGCCACTCCATCCCAACTGACGTCGCAGGGCTCGAGAGGAGGGGACGCGGTCAGCTGAGAGGCCCGAGCCAACCCGGGACTGATCCACAGACCCCAGACCCCAGGCCACCCCCACCCACCCACCCACAGTGGCCACTGGGAACAGATGACTGGCTGAGAAGCCTGCTCCCTCCCCACCTCTCACCAATCCACCCTCCATCCCAGCCAGCCAGGGCTATTTAAAGAACCTAAAGCAAAATTTAGTCCTTCCCAGGACTGGAGAGCCTGCTGAACCGCTAGAAGTGTGTCATCGAGGTGGCGATGAGCGGGTGTACGTGTCTGTGGAGACGGGTCTGCAGTGCTGGATGTAAGTTACCCTCATTGCAATCTGTTGAAGGAATTTCTTCCTGCAGGAAGATCCACAGACCTGCTTCTTCCTATTCCTGTGCAAAACACAAGAAACCGTGGACCTGTGCGACTGTTAGAGAACGAAAATTCAACTAAGTGCACTGAAACATCTAACTGGCTCTAGTCACCGATTCCCCCATACCAGACAGAAGGGTAGTCCAAGGGGTTGCACAAAATGGAAGGCTTTTTATAGGCGGTGATGGGTGGGACAGGATGTTATAAGCAAAAGACTGTTTCAGGCAAGGTCCCCTTCTCTTAGGGGAAGGCAGGGGGTCTTCTGGAGCAGATTACCTCACTGGTGCTGACCAGAAAATTCCAGACAGATTGGTTTAAAATTCTCCTCCTGGGAGAGGCGGAAACTGCAAGTAGGTTAGGTATTCTTGGTGGGGCTGAACACAGTGACGCCATTTTGGCTCTGTGGGCTCTTTTTAACAATATACAGAAGAGACTCTGAAAGGTAGAGAAAAGAAAGCAGACAGCCTGGGCACGTCCGAACCCAAGGAATGACACACAGGCGCGTGCCCTGGCTTTTCTTTTTGTCTCACTGTCACAGATGGGGGCGCTGGAGGAGCAAGCGATCTGGAAAGGGCAGTGGGTGCAAACGAAGCAAAGAACCCCTAAATAAGCCTCTCTCTTTAGCCAAAGCTCTCCAAAAGGGACAGCCTGGCAAGACAGGAAGCTTTGAGACCATATATAGTCCAGCCAGACAACACAGAAAAGATGCAGCCCCCCCCTCCCCACTCACACTGGCAGACATGCCAGCTTACCTGGTTGGTGGCAGAGAAGGTCAGGTAGGGAGGTTTGATTTTCCTCCCAGCCAGGATCAAGTGCTCTACCATAGAGGCCACATGGGGAGTCAAAGCTCTGACCCATCCAGCAGTCACGGGAAGCCCCCGCTGTAGAGAGGCAGAAGGAGAAACCTGGACTTCTCCCTTCACCTGGCGTACCGAAGCAGTGCCCCCTCTGACACCCAGAGAAAGCCAGCTGATAGAGGTTTAAATAGGACCCAGTGTCTCATAACATAATCAGAAAATGGCCAGGTTTCATTAGAAAATCACTCATCATACTGCTGCAGGCTGGCTGGGTCCGAGGACCCAGAGGGGGTTTTCAGGACCAGCCAAGAGGGTCCTTGGCTTTGCACAGGCTAGGACTCGAACGTGAGCCAAGGGAAAGTGAGAACATAGTCTATTAAAGTTGTAGAGAGAGTGTAGATACAGACAGAGGTCTGGGAGACTCAGAAAAGAAAGAAGAGGGAGTCTTTGTATTGAGGATGGAGGTCTGGGGCATGAGTCCTCTCAGTCAGAAATCCAGGAACAAAGATAAGCTTTTAGGTGTTCTCGGTAAGTCGGCTCTTGGTAAGTCAGTTGTCTTGGAAAACCTTCAGGACAACTTTGCCTGGTCAATCCTCTGACGTTATCTGTTGTGCTGGAAGACACCAAAGAAATCATTAACTCTTGACCTTGACAAGGGCAACATACACTAACTGTTCCGTACAGGCTGTATAAGGCAGGGGTAGAAGTCCTAGCAAGAACATGAGCAGGAAAAGGAGCAAAATTAAAACCAGATTTTTTTTTTTTAAACGGGGACCCTTCAGTCTCTCTGCCTCAGTGCCAAAAGCCAGGAAGATCTCATGGTCAGTGAAAAGACCCATCAATGGAGGCAATGGACAGCAAGAAGACAGAGATGTAGAACGACCTAACAGAAACTTGTTTTTTTTTAAGATTTTATTTATTTATTTGACAGAAAGAGACATGGCAAGAGAGGGAACACAAGCAGGGGGAGTGGGAGAGGGAGAAGCAGACTCCCCTGCTAATGCAGGGCTCGATCCCAGGACCCTGATCACAACTTGAGCCGAAGGCAGACACCTAAGCACTGAGCCACCCAGGCGCCCCTGATCTAACAGAGATTTTAAAGCAGGTGTGACAAAATGCTTCAATAAGCAATTACACACACACTTGAAACAAATGAAAACACAGAAAGCTTCACCAAAACAAACAAATAAATAAATAAATATGCTTCAACAAGCAAGTACAAACACACTTGAAACAAATGAAAACATAGAAAGGGGCACCAAAATACATACATACATACATACATACAGTCTCTAAAGAAGAATCAAATGGAAATCTTAGAACTGAAAATAGAATAACAAATATAAAGCTCAATGGACGGGCTCCACAGCAAAATGGAGCAGACAGGAGAGAGCCAGTGAACTAGAGATAAAACAACAGAAATTACCCAATCTGACAACTCAAAGGAAAAAACATGGGAAAATAATGAACAGAGTCAGGGACCTATGCAACTATAACAAAAGGTCTAACATTTGTGTCACAGGAGAGGAGGAGAGAGGGGCAATAAAGGTACTCAAAGAAATAATGGCTGAAAACTTCCCAAATTGGACAAGAGACATAAACGTACAGATTAAGGAAGATGAGCAAACCCTAAACAAGATAACCACCCCCCCCCAAATTCAAGGCAAGACACTCCATCATTAAACTTCTGAAAACTAAAGACAAAGAAAAATATTTAAAGCAGTCAGAGAAAAACAACACATATCTATAGGGAAGAACAATTCAAACGACCACAAATTTCTCCTCAAAAGCCATGCAGGCAGAAGGAAGCCACACAATATTTTTCAGGAAGGAAAAGATCTCCAGGCCCATGTGGTTTCCCTAGAGAATTCTACCACACTTTTAAAGAAGAATTAACATGAATTTTGTACAACGTCTCCCAGAAAAATGGAAGGAGGAGGAACCATTTCCCAGTTCATTTATAAAGCTAGTACTGCCCTATACCACAACCAAAGACAGTTCTAAAAAAAATAAATATCCAGACCAATATACCTCATGAACAGATGCAAAATTCATTAACAAAATATTAGCAAATAGAATTCAGCAATATATAAGAAGAATTATTCACCATGACAAAGTGGAATTTATTCTAAGGATGAAAGTTCAGTTCAATATTTGAAAGCCAATAAATACAATCCATCATATGAACAGACTAAAAAAGAAAAGTCATATAGTCATATTAGCTGGTGCAATAAAAGCATTTGATGGAATTCAACACCCAGTGAAACTCTGGGTTAAAAAAAAAAAAAAAAAAAACCTCTCAGAAAAAAAGCCATGTAGGGACAATCCCTCCACTTGATAAAGAGTATCTACAAAAACCCAACAGCTAAAATTATACATAATGGTGAAAGACTGAATGCTTCCCCACTAAGATCAAGACCTAGGCAAGAATGTTTGCTTTTATTACTCTCACTCAACATAGTACTGGAAGTTCTAGCCAGTGCAATAAGGCAAGAAAAGGAAATTTAAACATATATAGGTAGGAAAGGACAAAATGAACTTGCCCCTCTTTGGAGATGATATGATTGTGTGTGTAGAAAGTCCCAAGGGATCCATCAAGAAAGGGTCAAAACCTCCTCAAAGGAATAAGTGAGTTCAGCAAAGTCAAAGGATATAAGAAAAACATACAAAAATCAATTCTATTTCTATAGATTAGCAATGTACGCATGGGAATTAAAAATAGAATGTTTTTACAATATTTGAGTATTTACTGTTACACTTAAAAAAGTACTTAAGTATAAATTTAACAAACCACATGCAGGATTTGTATGCTGAAAATGACACAACTCCAATAACAGAAATTAAAGATCTAAATAAATGGAGAAACACATCATGTTCATGAAGACTCAACATAGTAAAGATGTTGATCATTTCTCCCCAAATTAACATCTAGGTCGAAAGCAATTCCTATAAAAATCCCAGCAAGACATATTTGTACATACACATAAGATTATTCTAAAATTTATGTGGAGAGGTAGAAGGATTAGAATAGTGAAAACAATTTTTGAAAAGGAAAAATAAACTAAGCTAAATTAGTTTATCAAACTTCAAGACTTACTGAATAGCCATAATAATCAAGACTGTGTGGTACGGGCAGAGGTAGAGACATATAGATCAGTAGAACAAACTAGAGAGCCCAGAAATAGACCTCACAAAGATACCCAACTGATTTTTCACAAAGATATAAAAATAATACCATGGAGGAAAGATATTCTTTTCAGTAAATGATGCTGGTGTGATTGGATATCTATAAGCAAAAACAAAACAAAACAAAAACTTTAACTTAAACATCATACCTTATACAAAACTTAACTCAAAATATATCATCAACCTAAATGTAGAATTATACTCTCTCACTCTCTGACAAATAAATAAATAAAAATCTTTTAAAAAAGGGGGGGGGGAGGGTGCCTGGGTGGCTCAGTTGATTAAGCGTCTGCCTTTGGCTCAGGTCGTGATCCTGGGATCAAGTCCTGCACTGGGCTCCTTGCTCAGTAGGGAGCCTGCTTCTCCCTCTGCCTGCTGTTCCCCCTGCTTGTGCGCGTGCGCTCTCTCTCTCTCTCTCTCTCTGACAAATAAATAAATAAAAATCTTTAAAAAAATAAAGAAATGTAAAATTATAAACCTTCTAGGAAAAAAATAGAAAATCTTTGGGACCCAGAACTAGGCAAAAGGTTGTGAGACACGACACTAAAAGCATTATCCATAAAAGGAAAATTTGATAAATTCAATTTACTCAAAATGTAAAGTGTTCATTCTATGAAGGACTGACTCTGTTAAGAGGATGAAAAGACCAGTCACTGAGTTGGAGAAGATATTTGCAAATCACATATCTGACAAAAGACTATCATCTAGATTGGACGAGGATTTCTCAAAACTTGGCAGTGAAAAAGTGAACCGCCCAATTACAACATGGGCAAAAGACATGAACAAACATTTCACTGGAAAGGACAGACAGATGGCAAATAAGCACATGAAAAGATCAACATTATTAACCATCAGGGAAATGCAAATTAAAATCCCAATGAGATATGGTTATATATCTAGCAGAATGGTTAAAATAAAAGATAATGGTGATATCAAAAGCTGGCAAGGATGTAGAGAAATTGGATCACTCACATATTTGCTGTGCTGGTAGGAATGTGAAATGACATAGCTGCTCTGGAAACCAGTTTGAGTTTGTTAAAAAAAAAACAAACAACTAAACATGCAACTATCATCTGACCCCAACAACTGTGTTCCTGGGCTTTCATCCCAGAGAAATAAAGGATTATGTTCTGGGCGCCTGGGTAGCTCAGTCGGTTAAGCACCCAACTCTTGATTTCAGCTCAGGTCATGATCTCAGGGTCATAAGATGGAGTCCTGAGTCCAGCACCAGGCTCAGCAGGAGTCTGCTGGGGATTCTCTCTCTCTCCCGCTTCCTCTGCCCCTCCCCCTGCTTGTGCATGCTCTCTCTTTCTCAAATAAATAAATATTTAAAAAAAAAAGAATCATGTTCACACAAAGACCTGTACACAGATAATCATAGCAGCTCTACTCATAATAACCCCAACCTAGAAACAACCCAGATGGCCTTCAACAGGCAAATGATCACACCAAGTGGCAGAATACTCCTCACTCCTAAAAGGGAATGAAATATTGATGCAGGAAATGACCCGGATGGAGCTCCAGAGAATTACGTTGAATGAAAAAAGCCAGTTCCGACAGGGGATAAGTTGTATAGTTCCATTTATAGGACATTCTTGAAGTGACAAAATTACAGCAACGGAGAACACTTGGTGGTTACCCCGGGGGTTAAGGAGGCACTGGGGGGCAGGCAGGAAGTGCGTGTCACTATAAGAGAGCAACAGGAGGGATCCCGCAGCGGTGGGAAGGCCCTGTATCTTTTTTTTTTTTTTTAAGATTTTATTGATTTATTTGAGATAGAGAGAGAGACAGAGTGAGAGAGAGCATGAGGGGGAAGGTCAGAGAGAAAAGCAGACTCCCCATGGAGCTGGGAGTCCGATGTGGGACTTGATCCAAGAACTCTGGGATCATGACCTGAGCCGAAGACAATCGCTTAACTGACTGAGCCACCCAGGTGCCCCGGAAATGCTCTGTATCCTGACTGCATCCATGTCAATATCCAGGTTGTGACATTGAACTATAATTTGACAAGATGCTACCATTGGGGGAAACTAGGTACAAAATACATGGGCTCTCTCATGGGGCTCCATCTCAAGACGCTGAGGTCCTGACCGGAACAGAAACCAAGAGTCAGGTGTTTAACCAACTGTGCCACCTGGGTGCCCCACAAATGACATTTTTTTTTAATTAAAAAAAAATTTTTATTAACATATAATGTATTTTTATCCCCAGGGGTACAGGTCTGTGAATCGCCAGGTTTACACACTTCACAGCACTCACCATAGCACATACCCTCCCCAATGTCCATAACCCCACCACCCTCCCCTGCCCCCCTGACCCGGCCACCCTCAGTTTGTTTTGTGAGATTAAGAGCCTCTTATGGTTTATCTCCTTCCTGATCGCATCATATTTCATTTATTCTTTTCCTACCCCCAAAGCCCCCACATTGCATCTCCACTTCCTCATATCAGGGAGAGCATATGATAATTGTCTTTCTCTGATTGACTTACACAAATGACATTTAGTATTATTGTGAAAATCATTTCGACCTCTCAGATGTCCTGAAAGGGTCTCGGAGACCCTCAGGAGGACCCCAGATGACACTTTGAGAACCACTACCTATACCCACAACAACAAAAAGCTTCTGTGTTGAGGCGCTTGGGTGGCTCAGTCGGTTGGGCTGGGCTCCCTGCTCAGCGGGGAGCCTGCTTCTTTCTCTCCCTCTGCCCCCTGCTGCCCCTGCACTGCTTGTGCTCTCTCTCTCTTTCAAATAAATAAATAAAGTCTTTAAAAAAAAATCTCCTGTGCTGAGCAAAAGAAACTAGACACCAAAGACTATATACTGAATTACTCCATCTACAGGAAGTTCAAGAAGGAGCAAAACTGGTGTAAGGTGAGGGGAGGAAGAAGAGGCTACCTCATGCTGGGGTGCACGTACAGACTTGGAGGGGCAGGGGGAAGCCTCCGGGGGCTGGAAATATTCTCTCTTGACCAGGGGTGGTGACCCAGCTGTTTACCCATGTAAGGGTTCGTCATGCTGCACGCTCAAATTGGTGCCTCCTGCCCCCTTTCCTGTAAATTGTTATACATCAGTAGGAAAGAAAAATGATGACATCAGGCTGATGCACCTTGAACTTGGCTTCAGCTGTATTAGAAATGCCAGGATGTGATTGCCCTTCAGCTTGTAAGAGCCAAGATCACCCTCATCCAGCCAGGGCAGTCATGGAAGGTCTCAAGACACCCAGCTGGCAATGCCATCACTGGATCAGGGAGCCCCAGTCCCTGGGGAACATGCAGTGGCCTGGATGACACACATCCCTCCCACCCCCACTGCCCACTGCCCGGTCCCACTCGCAGCCTGGCCCTGGGCAGAGGTCCCTGCTGTGTCTGGAAGGAGGAGGAAGGGCACTTGGTTTTTCTCATCCTGGTGAGTCTCTTGGGACCTAGACCATGACCAGTTCTCTGCTAGAAAAAGAGGAACCTGCTCTCAGTCCTCCCTCAGGCAGGAACTAGCCATTTAGTCTCAGTGTATTTTTTTAATAATTTTTTTAAAGATTTTATTTATTTGACAGAGATCACAAGTAGGCAGAGAGGCAGGCGGGGGGGGGGGGGATAGGCTCCCCGCTGAGCAGAGAGCCCGATGCAGGGCTCGATCCCAGGACCCTGGAATCATGACCTGAGCAGAAGGCAGAGGCTTTAACCCACTGAGCCACCCAGGGGCCCCTAGTCTCAGTGTATTTAGAAGAGGACAGTTATGCACCAGCCCTGGAGTCCTTTACAGCCCTTCCTTCCCACAGCTGATAACTGCACAAGTCAAAGTTCCTACAAGGACAAGGCCCCACCTCCGCTTGAACCCTTCTACTACATTCCCACTTTTATCCTCTCCACTCCAGCCACCCCAGCTGATTAAGTGTCCCTCACACACTCCTACCTCAGGACATTTGCACATGCTGCTTCCTTTGCTCCAACTGTTCTTTACTCAAATAACCTCATGCTTCCTTTACGTCTTTATTCCAGGGCTTGGCACACTGTGGGCCACATCAGCCCAGTGCCCATCATTTGTCAGTAAAGCTCTCTTGGGACAGAGCCTTACTCATGAGTTTGTGGATTGTCTCTGGCTGCTTTTGTGCCCCAAGGCAGAGTTGAAGGGTTGCGACCGAGGTACTCCTCACCATGAAGCCAGCTAGATAAGGCACCTGTGTGTCGTGTTTTTCGTCTGTCCCCCCGGTAGAGGGCTTCTTCCTTGGTGTACCCCAGTTGTTACAAGAGCGGCATTTTGTTGGGGCTCCGCAGTGTGCACGAAGGAGGGTGTGGATGTGCAGGACTGTTTGTTTCATTTCTGTTTCCCGAAACTCTCAGCATTGTAAGCACCAGGGTGGGGCCTGTACCTTTTGGGGCTGTAACCTGCTGTCCAGCAAGGTGACTGCCATGCAATGCGTGCTCTGTAAAGACCCAAGCACGGACAGAGTGAAGGGACAAATGTGCAAAAATCTCCAGGAAGAGGCTCTCAAATGTGTAGGACACTTCCCAGTTTACCAAGTAACATCAATTTGGTCCCAGCCCTCCAGGGCTCCTAAGCTACGAGCTGACCCCGGCACCTACTCTTTCTTTCCCACTCCTGTCTGTTAAGTCCCTGGACTCCCCATCCCCTCCTTGACTTCCCATCCATGGCTCTGCTCCTTCCTTCTCCTGGGGATCCCAGGCCCCGGGCGTGTTTCCTCCAGCAGGCGCTGGCGTCTGGACAGACAGCTGCTCCCACCCATCCCCATCAGCACCTCAAGGCAGCTCCCTGGTGATTGCCAGGTGCCACGTGGCAGGGGACAATGAGGCCAGCTCCTGTCCTTGGGGAGCTGATGGGCAGGCAGGCATAGGCAGCAAGGCCACAGAAGCTAGGGCCTGGCTGACCAGCTATCAGGGAGGGGCACCATGGGGCAGACACCATAGAAAATGCCATGTGTCATGCCAGCCACCTGGTACCCTAAGAAGCCTCCCACACCCTCTGTGGGCTAGGAGTCCTTGTCTCCTTCCTAGCTGGATCTCCCTCTGTCACATGAGGCCTGCTCTGCTCCTGCAGGTATGTCCCAAGAACCTGATGTTCTCCTGTCCCATGTGGTCACAAGTCCCTTGGAGCTCCCAGGAAGAGAGCAAAAGAACGAGGTTCAGGTTCTAACCCAGGTCCTGCTAGCTCTCTGAGCTTCAGTTTCTTCATTTATAAATGCTAGAAAATTGTGCCTACAGTAAGAAATTATTTAAAATAAGCTTAAGTGTGTCAATAATCCAGGAGGTTAAATCTGGTGGATTTATGCCTCACATGTATTTCCCCTTTCCTCAAAACCTGCTGAAAATACAGTAAGGAAATGAAAAAAGTTACAATACTCAAGTAGTCCTGATTTGCCCATTTCTGTATTTTGTTTGTTTGCTGTGTAAAAATAAAAACAAATTCTCTCCAACTGGGGCACCCGGGTGGCTCAGTCGATTAAGTGCCTGCTGTTGGCTCAGGTCATGATCCCAAAGTCTCATGTTGGTATCCCTGATCAGTAGGGAGCCTGCTTCTCCCTCTCCCACTCCCCCTGTTTGTGCTCGCTCTCTCTCTCTCTCTGTCAAATAAATAAAACCTTTAAAAAAATTATTTCCAGTGGGTGGTGCCAGTTCAGTTTTCTGTTCTGTGGAGCAGAACACACTTCTGACCCATTAGCCACGGCAAGACACAGCCCCACCTGGGTCCACAAAACTCCTTAACAGGTTCCAGAACCTTCTCCCAAATTGGAATAAGTCAGCAGCAGGTGTCTGAAGAAAGCCTCGAACTCCTGAGACAGTGGCCAAGTCAAACCAAGACATGCAGAAAATAGAGTCAATGCAGGAAACAGAAGAAAACTTCACAGTTATGATTTGTAGCCTCAGAAGTAAGAAAACATACGCACTCATAAAACAAAACAAAATGAAAACAAAACTACTTCATGCAATTAAAAAGGAGCAATCGGCTGGACAATAAGAAAACAAACAACTCGATTTAAAAATGGGCGAAAGATCTGAACAGGCGCCTCACCGAAGAAGATGCGCAGGTAGCAAATAAGGATATGTCATCGGGGAATTGCAAATTAAAACAACACAACTACACACCTAGTAGAGGACAAAAGTCCAAAACACTGACACCACCAAATGCTGGCAAGGACGTGGAGCAACACGAACTCTCGTTCGTTGCTGGTAGGAGTGCGAGGGGGTACAACCACCTGGCAGGACAGTTCATCAGTTCCTTACGTAACTAAGCATACTTGGTCATATGATCCGGCAATCACACTCCTTGGTATTTGCCCAAATACAGCAGCTCTCTTCACATCTGCCAAAACCTGGATGTAACCAACATGTCCTTCCGCAGGTGAAGGGATAAACTGTGGTACCTCTGAATAATGGGCTATTATTAGTCCGTGCTAAAAAGGAATGAGCATCACTGAGTGAAACAAGCTCCTTACTGCATGATTCCAATTACGCGGTGTTATGGGAAAGGGAAAACTATGGAGACAATAGAAAGATCAGTGATTGCTGGGGCTGGGGGGTGAATCAGAGGAGCACAGAGGATTCTGAGGGCGGTAAACTATTCTATATGATACTTTAATGGGGGAATGCCATCCAAACTCATAGAATCTACAACACCAACGGGGCACCTGGATGGCTCAGTCGGTTGGGCAGCACTCTTGGTTTCGGCTGGGGTCATGATCTCGGGGTCCTGGGATCAAGCCTGGTGTCGGGATCCATGGCTTGGCAGGGAGTCTGCTGGAGGTTTCTCTCTTTCCCTCTCCCTGTGCCCCTCACTCCACCAGTGTGCGCTCTCTCTCTCTCTCAAATAAATAAACAGATCTTAAAAAAAAAAAAAATCAAACAAACAAAGAAGGAACCCTAATGTAAGCTATGGACTTTTGGTGATGATGACGTGTCAATGTAGGTCCATCCATTATAATAAATGTCCCACTCTGCTAGGCGTATACAGGAAACCTCTATACTTTCCTCTCAGTTTTACTTTGCACCTAAAAGTCCTCTAAAAAATAAAGACTAGGGGTGCCTGGGTGGTTCAGTGGGTTAAAGCTTCTGCCTTCGGCTCAGGTCATGATCTCAGGGTCCTGGGATCGAGCCCCACATCGGGCTCTCTGCTCAGCGGGGAGTCTGCTTCCTCCTCTCTCTCTGCCTGCCTCTCTGCCTACTTGTGATCTCTGTCTGCCAAATAAATAAATCTTTTTTAAAAAATAAAATAAAATAATAAAAAATAAAGACTAGAGGCACCGGAGTGACTCAGTTGGTTAAGCATCCGCCTTCCACTCAGGTCATGATCTCAGGGCCCCTGGGATTGAGCAGTGACCCTGCTTCTCCCTCTCCTTCTGCCTCTCCCCCTGCTTGCGCTCACTCTCTCTCTGTCTCTTTCTCTGGGTCAAATAAGTAAATAAATAAAATCTTTGAAAGAAATAAAAATAATAAAAAATAAAGGCTATTTTTTTAGAGGCACAATTGTTATACTATACACTTACAACAGGTAGATTTTACCATATGTAAATTATACCTCCAAATAAACCCTTAAAACAAGAAGGAACTGGAAAATAAAAATAACGTGAAAGCTAATTTTTTAGTCAGTAAGAATGCTGGATCTGAAGGCTGTGCTCCAGATATCAGAATTAAAAACACAGAGATGGAAAATGTCAGACAAAAAATAAGAACAAATAAGAATCGATTTGGGAGATCCAGCAGCCAACTAATAAAATTATTAGAAAGAGAACAGAGGGGCGCCTGGTTGGCTCAGTCTGTGGAGATGAGACTTTTGATCTCGGGGTCATAAGTTCGCGCCCCATCTCCGGTGTAGAGACTCGTTAAAAATAAAATCTTTCAAGGTTAAAAAAAGAGAGAGAGTGGGGCGCCTGGGTGGCTCAGTGGGTTAAGCATCTGCCTTCGGCTCAGGTCATGATCTCAGGGTCCTGGGATTGAGTCCCGCATCGGGCTCTCTGCTCAGCAGGGAGCCTGCTTCCCCCTCTGCCTGCCTCTCTGCCTACTTGTGATCTCTGTCAAATAAATAAATAAAAATCTTAAAAAAGAGAGCAAGAGAGAGAGAACAGAGAAAATGGAGAAGAAGAAAGCAGTGAAAAAAGTGGGGACACACACCAAATCCCTCATTTTGCCCTTTACAAGAAAGGAAAATATGCGGAGTGAGGGATGTGTCCTTCACCACGAAAGCTCATGCTGGACCGTGGACCCCGAGCCAGCCATCACCCCTTCTCACCGTGGCTTTCTTCTCCGCCCTGCACTCACCCCCCTTTCTTTTTCACTGATGGTCATCATTCCCCTTGTTTGCCATTGTTTTTCCTCTGTAGCTCCAGGACCGCTGAAGGTTGTGTCTGCTCGCTGCTGCCTATATCGGGGTAAAGCGTGCCCGATGTGTCCTAGCAGGTGCTCAAAGGACACATCCTTGTCCGGCCGGTGGCCCCGCCGGCCCCACCCTCTTCCCAACAGCCACCCCCCCACTCAGCAGCAGCCTGTCTCTCTCCTAGCAAACAGCCTCATCCTTCTCAGAGCCCCCTCACTTGGCCTGGGTTGGGGGACACCCCCCTCTCCCCTCCTTGATTTCCCTTCGAACACTCCCGATTTATCAAGATCATGGGCAGAGAAAAGCAATTGCCCAGAGTGGAGAACCAAGCTGAGAGCTTTGCAGCCGAAGCCATTATGACTCAGCACCGTGCTTGCAAAGTCACCACCAAGCACCCAGAGAACCTAGAAGCCGGACGCCTCTGGCTCCCTACCACCCCGAGAGCGAGTTCTTCATTCTCCTGCCTCTTTGATCACTTCTGTCCCCAAATGAAGCCCAGGGCCACGCATTTGATTGGCTACAGTGAGGTCACGTGCCTTCAACAGCCCTGCAAGCAAGCCTGGGAGAGCAAGCCCCTGCTGGTTGTTGGGGGGGGACCCCGAAATGCAGGAAGCTTCCCTCCACGGGCAGCCAACAAATATGGTCACTGACTTGTCCATGTAATTTTTTCAGTTTTTCAGGGGACAGCATCTTCAAAGAGGTGTTCCGGACTCTCAGGCCGTGTTACCAAACCTCTTTCTTCCCCTGAAGAGTTAAACTAGTTCCCAAGCACACCCAGAGAGCCACTCTGGTGGCTTTGCCACACCTACAGACGTTCCGGGGCAGTTAGAGGGAAAAAACGCAACTAACAGGCTAAATGTGATTGCTCCCTCACTGCCTAATTCTCTCTCGTGTTCCTGCATTTGTTTATTAGTTGTAGTCCACACGTTTTGTCATTTGTTTCGATGACTGGTTTTTTCATCATTTTCCCATTTGTAGCCAGTGCTAAAATTAGCGGGCATTTGCTGAAAGGAGCGATGTATTAGGATTAGACTCAGCTGTGTGGAACAGGGGACAAACAACAGAGGCTTAAGCTAGATAAAAGTTTCTTTTTCTTCCATGTAAGTGAGGCCTACAGAAGGGCAGTCCAGAGGGCTCACTCCACAAGGTCCTGAGGGACCCAGCTCCTCCCTGAGCACCCGCCCCCCATCTCTTTTTCTTTGAGTAATCTCTACCCCCAACGTGGAGCTCAACCTCGGGAGCCTGAGATCAAGTCAGATACGGGCGCCTGGGCGGCTCAGTGGGTTAAGCGTCTGCCTTCGGCTCAGGTGGTGATCTCAGGGTCCTGGGATCGGGCTCTCTGCTCGGTGAGGAGCCTGCTTCCCCCCCTCTCTCTGTTTGCCTCTCTGCCTACTTGTGATCGTGGTCAAATAAAAAAATAAAATCTTAAAAAAAAAAAAAAGTCAGATGCTCTACCAACTGAGCCAGCCAGGCAGACGCACCTTCTGCCATCTCTTGCTGGGGCCTCATCCTCACGGTTCAAGGTGGCGGCCGGAGCTCCAGCCATCGTGCCCAGCAATGGGACCAATAGCAGGAAGATGGAATAGCTCCCCACCTTTGCAAAACTTCTGTTTGCAATTTCTTAGCCAAGACATGGGGCCCCACCGGTGGAGGCTGGACAATCAGGCTTACCACTTGGCACTGAGGGAACTCGGGGTTGGAGAGGCAGGCAACTACCCCTTCCACAGACAAGGATAAAAATCACATGGAAGACAATCCCTTCGTGTAAGGAACAACTGCGAGGTTTCTGATGGTGCGATGGCTCCTGGCGGTTACTGGCTGTAGGCACCGTTGTGCATTGTAGGCTGTGTAGTCCTTTGTCCTTACTACAACCCTTTGGAGGAGATACTGTGACTATCCTCATTTTACAGAGGGAGAAAGTGAGGCAGCAGAGCGGAGAGAGAACCTGTCCAAGGTCCCCCCAGCTAGCAGGTGGAACGCCTGGATTTGACACGGACGACCTGGCTCCGGAACCCGCAGGGCGTGCCGTAACTATGGAGACAGACGGCTCTCTCCGGCAACTACAGAACCAAGCCCCGAGAGCCGGGGCTTATTGACTTAGGGATGAGGAGAGGGGACGTGAGCCAGAGCCACTTTCTTTCTTCCTTCGTGCCTCTGGACACTTCGCTTGCTCATCCATTCCACAGAGGGCCTGGCACAGTACACGTTACGTTTGCTATGAAGCATCTAATGCCTGTTTTTGTCCCCCCTGAGGGGCAGAAACCAGATCCCCAGCAGCCAGCACAAGATAGGTGCTCAAAAGACATTTGATCAGTCGATCAGTGCGCATGCCAGGCTCCGGGATGGTGCGAAGCATGCAGGAATGACGCTGCCTTGCCCATTTGCACTCACGACCAAGCAGAGAAGACCAACAGGTGGGCCCCCCAGGGAACAACTGAGATGGCAAAGGCAGGGCAGGGAGGATCCATGGCGAGAAATCCGGTGTGGCTAGATTGTACTTTATGAGTCACAAGCTGGCTGGGATAAGGTCCCTAAGGTAGGCGAGAGCCGGGCTTAAAATTCCCCTCAAGTCCAAGGTGAGAAACTGAGCCTTGGCCCTGAGAGGGCTCTAAGGAGGTCTGGAACCGAAGTGGAGAAAGGAGCGGATGGGCCTCAGCGACGATGCGGAGGCAGACGGGGCGGGGGGGCACCCTGGCTCAGTGGGGGCGGGGGGCAAGAGGTGGGTTTTCAGGGCTGAGAAAATGGGACATTACTTAAGTGGGATCTAGTGGGGAGTCTGAGGTGGGGTTGAGAGAACGAGGGGTGAGATGAAGAGAAACGAGGGAGGCCCCACGCTCCGTGTGTGAGCCAGACACATCACCGGGGAACTCTGGGGGAGGGCAACGGAGGGAGCCTGAGGGGCCAGAGCAAGGGGGGCGGGAAGGGGGCTGGAGAGGGGCCCTGGCTCGAGCTGGGGCAGACAGCAGTTGGACGGCTGCAGGCTGTGCTCATGGCTCAGAAATGTCCCAGTCCTTGCCAGGAGACTGCCTGGCCCCTGCTGCCCTTATCCCCCTCCAGCCCCAGAAAGGCTCCCCCATCAGGAGCTCTGAAGCCGTCTCCCCAGCCCTCTGCTCCCCCAGAACGGGCCTCCCCTCCGCAGAACCTAGCAAACCCACACCCCCACCCCCCCACCCCCGCTATTTAGCCTTCCCCCAAAGGCTGATGAAACACAGGCCAGAGGAGGAGAAAATGAACAGACATCTGGCGTGGGGGGGCGTGGGGGGGAGGCAGAAGTTGGGCTGGGGTCCCACGGGGTCCACAGGTCCCGGGGGCGGGTGGCAGAAGGCCCCCAGGGAGCCGTGGGACTCAGCAGGGAGCAAACTCCCCAGCGCTCGGGCCCTGATGGGCCTAATGAGATGCAGGTGGTCCCCTGGCCCGGGCCCCACCTCCCCGGGCCCCCCTGACTGTGGAAGCAGACGCTGTTCGGTGCGGAGGAGGGGAGAGGGGGGCTCTGCAGCCACAGGGGGCGGGGCCAGGGCCCAGCATATAACTCTGGGCGGGCGCAGTCTGGGGCGCAGTCTGGGGCAGCAGACACGCAGCCGCTCTGAGCTCCACAGGCAGCATGAAGGTACCGGGCCGGGCCTGGGCGGCTCCTGGCATCGGGGGCCCGAGCCCACTCCGGGAAGAAGACCCTGACCAGAGAGGGGGGCTCTGAAGGCACAGGGGAGTCTCGAGATCCAGTCGAAACTCTTAAGCTAGGAGAGTCGGGTTTCTCAGGCAGAGAAAGAGGCCGAAGGGCAGAGAAAGGGGTTCCCGGCAGGGGGTAGTTGCCACGAGGGACAAGCGCAGAGACCTCCGAGGGCTCCAGGGCTGGCGAGGGCGGGGTCAGTGCCGTGAGGTGAGGTGACCCTGTCGTCCTGTCCCAGGCCCTCCTGGCCCTGCCGCCGCTGCTGCTGCTTCTCTCCGTGCCCCCCTGCGCCCCCCAGGTCTCCGGGATCCGGGGAGATGGTAAGCAGCCTGGCCAGCAGGCTGGGGAAGGAGAGGCGACTCTGAGCCCTCATTTCTGGGAGTTGGGCCTCAGGGCTGAGCCCCTGCAGGGGGCCATCCCCTCCTGTCTACCACAGGGCAGGTGGAGAGGACGTTTGAGCATCGGCCCCGGGGGGGGCGGGGGGGGTGGAATTTCGTGTGATTTCTTGGCAAAAGCACCGCCCCCCCCAGGGTGATTTCTTGGCACGCTAGGGCTGGAGGCCAACCGCAGGGCACTGAGGGGCCGGTGGCGTCCTGGTCCCCTTCTCCTCACCCTTCCCGCCCCCGCCCGCAGCTCTGGAGAAGTCTTGCCTTCAGCAGCCCCTGGACTGCGACGACATCTACGCCCAGGGCTACCAGGAGGACGGCGTGTACCTCATCTACCCCTCGGGCCCCAGCGTGCCCGTGCCTGTCTTCTGTGACATGACCACGGAGGGCGGCAAGTGGACGGTGAGTGTGCAGGGGAATGGACGCCCGGTTCTGGTCCCCGCCATGTGGCCACGCTTCTCCTCTGTGCGCTTCAGTTTTCCCATCTCTAAATGAGGATCACGACCCCCAGAGCAGAGCTGGGGAGCTGTTCCACGGCTGAGCTCTGGGTGCTGGGGGCAGGTTCGTGCCTGTATCCTCAAAGCCGTCAGGGAGAGAGGTGCGCTTTACAGAGAAACCGAAACCCAGAGAGGTGAAGTAATTTGCGCCAGGTCACACAGCCCACCCTGGGAAGCACTGCCAGCTGCCGAAGTCTAGAACCACACCCCACCCCCTCAACCTTTCCCTGGCGCCCAGAAGCTGCTCACTGAGGGGCCCGGGGCCGGCACAGGCGTTGTTTTAGGCCCCGGCCCGGTCTTTTAACAAAACCCCTCAGCATCACAGGGCCCCTGCCTAGGTGAGGCTCCCGCCCCCTGGCCTCTTGATCGTCCAGGCCTGTCCTCTCCGCCCCAGGTTTTCCAGAAGAGATTCAATGGCTCAGTGAGTTTCTTCCGGGGCTGGAACGACTACAAGCTGGGCTTCGGCCGTGCCGACGGGGAGTACTGGCTGGGTAAGATGGGGACGGGGGGTGTGCCAGGGGCCAGGGCTCCGCTGACCAGCTGGGTCTCTCCCTTCCTCCCTCCCCAGGGCTGCAGAACCTGCACCTCCTGACGCTGAAGCAGAAGTACGAGCTGCGGGTGGACCTGGAGGACTTTGAGAACAACACGGCCGCCGCCAAGTACGCGGAATTCTCCATCTCGCCCAACGCGGTCAGTGCGGAGGAGGACGGCTACACCCTCTATGTGGCAGGCTTCGAGGACGGCGGGGCAGGTATGCCCAGTGGGGCAGGCAGGGCTGGCACGGTCCGCTGGGTCCCCGAGCCCCTCCGGGCCCCCCTGGAGGGGCTGCGCTCGCCTCCACCCGGCTCGGGCCCAGGCCCCCGGGAGACGCTGCGTCTGCTCGCTCTGGGCAGCCCCCGGGGGGTAGCAGCTGCTTCTCCGGGGAGGGCGCCCCATCCCGCCGGCTGCCATGTGACACCTCCCATAGCGTCGCTCCCGCCCGTCGTCCATCCCCGACCCCGGCCGGCCGGGGCTGGCTCCCCGCCTCAGCAGCCGCATCCCTCGTCCCCTCTTGCCAGGCGACTCCCTGTCCTACCACAGCGGCCAGAAGTTCTCCACCTTTGACCGGGACCAGGACCTCTTTGTGCAGAACTGTGCGGCCCTCTCCTCGGGGGCCTTCTGGTTCCGCAGCTGCCACTTCGCCAACCTCAACGGCTTCTACCTGGGCGGCTCGCACCTGTCCTACGCCAACGGCATCAACTGGGCGCAGTGGAAGGGCTTCTACTACTCCCTCAAGCGCACCGAGATGAAAATCCGCCGCGCCTGAGGGGCTGGCCCCCGTCAGGCCCCGACCTCCCCTGGCTGCTCCGGGTCTCCCGAGCGCTCGCTCTGCACCCCGCGCCCCCCTCCCCTGCCCACGGCTCTCTTAGCACCTGCTTGTCGCGGGGCTCCTTGCCCGGGGCGACCACCTCAAACCCAGGCCTCCACTGCCCTCACCTGCGGCCACGCGGCCGGCAGCCTTCCCGGGCCTCCTGGACGTGCCTGGGCGCTGCGGGACCCTTCCTTGCCTCTGCCCCCCCCCACAAGGCCGAGAGCCAGGGGCCGCTCTCTGAGCCTATGCCTGCTCCCTTGCGCGTCTGGAGCCCCCCTCGTGCGCCGGCTGGGGCTGCCCGGGTCTGCTCAATAGCGCGGCCCACTCCGCTGTCCTCGGTATCCCCCATCGCCTGCCTCCCTCCCGCCAGCTCATTCCGCAGTGGTGAGCACCAGGGCCGCAGCCCTGCCCCACGGTCCTACCCGCCTGTCCCAGGCCCCCACAGCTCAACGCCAAAACCGAATTTCCCCACGGCTGGCGCGCGCCGCTCTGAACCAGCTCCCACTGAGATAGGCAGGGATGTGCAGTCCCCCGACTGCCCCAGGGCTGAGATCTGACCATGTGGGGGGACAGAGGACAAGCTCTGTGGGGCCGGAAGCAGGTGGGGAGTGAAAAGCTCAATAAAACCTCAGGATCTGAACAAACCGGCTTTGGCTGTTGTGCGTGTACATGGGTTTGCTCAGCCCCCAAACGCGAGGACCGGGCTCCTCCTTGCCGCCCTACTGACCACACCCTGTCCTCAACTCCAAAAAGACACTAGAGTTAGGCACTAAAGGGAGCCTTATATTTCACAGGCCTCGTTCGGGTGGCAAAAAGATCGCGTCATAATATTAATAACAATAATAATAATAATAATAAAAATACAATACTGTAAAGGATCGCTCAGGGAGTAGAGGTTTCCTGATCCTGCCGTGGCTTGGCGGGGGCTCAGGTGGCTTAAGGCTGCAGAGTGTGTCTGAGATGAACCTGCGGAATCATCTAAGCTGAGTTTCCACTTCCGGGCCCAGGGCTCCAGCTCTCGGAAACGCTCCTGTGAGTCCTGTCGCGGGGTCCGCCCCCGGCAGCGAGGCCCAAGCAGTGGGGCTCAGGGCTCCTGGAGGTCTGGCAGGTCAGCCAGCAGCATCGGGGAGTCCATCTGGATCTCCCGCTGCAGGGACTCAATGTCGGCAGGGTTCATGCCGTGGCCCTCCAGCCAGTCAGCAAGCAGGGAAGCTGAGAGGGAGGCTGAGTCGGCCTGGCTGCAGGGAGAGTGGAGGGGAGAGGCACTGTTAGCCTCGGCTGGCTCCCTGCCCACCCCACAGGCAAGCTCCTCCTGCATCAGGAAACCCTGCCCGCAGGCCCATTCCAGAAGCCTGGTCCAGCCATCTTACCCGTCCTGGGGCCCGTCAGCCACGCCCATGTCAAAAGACTGGTTTAGGAACTCCTCCAGGTCAAAGCCAACACCATAGCCGGCCCCACTGCCCTTCGGAGTGCCGGAGAAGACCGGGGGCAAGGGGTCCTCCACCTGCAAAGGAAGATGGCAGGTTACAAGCCAGGCCCTACCAAGAGCACGGACAGAGGTCTGTACGTCTGTCCCGATGCTGCCAGGGACTCTGCCTGGACAGCCTCAGGTGAGAGCGCCAGCCGAGACGATCACTGGGCGCTGGGCGAGGGCCAGTCTCCAGGCCAGGCCCGTCCCAGGAAGCATGTTATTTGTCTCCCAACGACCTGTTCACCGGCACTGTGCTCCTTCCAAGAGCAAGAGGACAAGTTCAGAGCTAAAGCCCCATCTGCCACTCAGTTCTCACCGACTAAAGAGGCACCCCAGCCTCGCCCATGCCCGTCCCTGCCAAACAGCAAGGACTTCCCAAGCCCATTTCCCTGGGGCCCAGATCCAGGTGTCCCCACAGCGCCTCACCTGTGACTTGGACAGCTGCTGAGTCACCAGGTTCACGTCGGGGGATTCTGTGGTGGAAGGCTGAGGGGCCCCTCCAGGGTCCGGAGGGGGCGGGCCAGACGGGAAGTAAGGCAGGACACCTACGGCACTGGGGCCAGGGAGCCCAGGCGGTGGCACAAGCGTCTGGGGGGCCAGCAGACTAGAGGGGGCGGTCTGGAGGGGAGCAGGGCCAGGGACGGGCCCAGGAGGACTGGCAGGGTGGGGAGCGGGGCCAGGGGGTGGGCAGGTGGGCTGCGGTGCAGGACCCGGGGTGGAGCCCACAGGTTGTGGGGGGGGCGCAGCAGGAGGGCTGCCAGGCCGGGCTGGGCTGGGGGTAGGGACCGGGGCGTGGGCTGGTGCTGCGGTTGGGGCGGGCGCCGGGGCTGGCGTGGGGGCCGGGGGCCGGGCCATGCGAGTCCAGCGCTCCAGCAGACTGCGATCGTTGTCGCTGAGCACCAGCCCGGCCAGGGGGTCGGTGGAGGGGCCCCCAGAGGTCCCGGCCCCCCGCTCCTTGCGCTCCCGCTCCTGCCGCCGCTTCTCCCGCTCCTTGGCTCGCTCCTGCCGCCTCCGTCGCTTCTCCTCCCGCTCCCGCTGGCGCTCCTGGGCGGTCACCGGCTTCCGAGGCTCAGGAGCTTCCAGAGGAGCGCTGGGGCCATCTGCAGAGAAGTCGGGGGGAGAAGGTAAGAGCCTACGGTCTGCCCGAGCTGGGCGCGCCCCTCGGCAACCCCACCCCCGGCCGGCCGCTGCCGCCGCAAGGCACCTCTGAGCCGGCTCCGCAAGGACTTGAGCAGGGCAGCTTTGAGGGCCGCCTTGGTGTTGTCGGAGATGGCGCCCTCCTTCTTGGCAGGGGCTGGTTCACTGGCTGGCAGGGGCGGCTGCAGGGTCAGGTCGATGGTGTCAGGTGCGGGGCCGGGGCACGGCGGTGGGGCTGGCGGAGGGGACTCCATGGCACAGTCCCCACTGGGAGCCCAGGGACTGGGCATCTCAACATCAGGGCAGCCAGGCTCACTGGCCACGGGCTGCAGGGACGGCTGGAAGCGGATCTGCTGGCGGATGCCCTCGCGTCGTGCGTGGAAGTCCTCAATCTCGGCCACTATGGCCTCTTTAATGCGCTCCCGCGTGAGCGCCTCACGGTCAAAGGCAAAATCAAAAGGCGGGGCACAGTCAGGCTCATCGTCAGGGTCGTGGTACTTGGCCAGGAAGGGGTGGCGAAGGGCAGCAGCTGCGGAGATGCGGGCGCTGGGCTCGAAGCGCAACATGCGCCCCAGCAGGGACAGGGCCTGGCGGTCAGCGCCGGGGTACACCGTCTCCCAGGGCACAGGCTGGCGGGGGGGCAGGCTCTGGATGTAGGCTCGCACCCTCTCGGCCCCCACAGCCTGGATCACGGCCGGCGATGGGGTGCCCAGCACCATCATGATCAGCTGCAGCTGGTGCACGTAATTCTTGCCGGGGAAGAGCTGGCGCCGGGCCAACATCTCACCGAAGATGCAGCCCACGGACCACAGGTCGATGGCCTGCGTGTACTCGTGCAGCGAGAGCATGAGCTCAGGAGCACGGTACCAGCGCGTGGCCACGTACTCGGTCATGAAGTACTGGTGCTCGGCGGGCGAGGTGCACAGGCCACGGGCCATGCCGAAGTCACCAATCTTGAGCTCACAATTCTCATTCACCAAGAGGTTGGAGGGCTTGAGGTCGCGGTGGATGACCTGAGCCGAGTGCATGTACTTGAGGCCCCGCAGCAGCTGGTACAGGAAGTAGCGCACGTGCTCCAGGGTGAGCGGCTGCGAGGAGTGGATGATCTGGTGCAGGTCGCTCTCCATCAGGTCCAGCACCACATAGCTGCGGGGACGAGAGAGACAGGCGTGGCCACCTCGCCACGTGCCAGCGCCAGCCCCAGCCCCGCTCCACCCTCCCAGCCTGACAGGTAATGGCCTCATCTTCGCACTCTGCACAGGCCAGTGGCAGGATATGAAGATTCCAGATCGTCTCCGACATTTCCGTGAACTTCAGCGGAGTGAAATCCCTTTCCTCTCTCTCGTTTCCCCATCGAGGAAAAGGTGGGTTGGACTAAACCGGGGCTGGCTGACAGATTTGGTTTGGGGGCCATCTCCCTTTTTTCGTACGGCTGCCTGAAAAACTGGGAACACTGCAGGCTTGCCCAGTTTTCTACGACAGTGTTCTGCGACTGACCGACATAATCTGGTATGAGAATAAGAATTCGGTCGCTGTATGAATGTACTGACGAACGCTGGCCATCCTACACGTCAAGATTCTATAGAACAGCAACATCTGCCTCTTCTTAAGCAACCACAGTTGGCCCAGGCAAAGCCAGGGACGATGGTCCTGGAATCATAAGCATTTTCCCAGCCTGCCCTACATTAGGAACTTCAGATCCACCTCTGCCCCCCTCTCCCATCCCTGCTCCTTACACAGATTTGAACTCGCCGTAGGGCACAGTGGGCCTCAAGATGTCCTTGATAGCGATGATGTTGTCATGCTTGAAGTGTTTGAGGATCTTCAGCTCCCTGAGGGTCCGCTTGGCGTTGGTGACCACGTCAAAAGCGTTAGGGATCTTCTTAATGGCCACCTGCTGGCCTGGGGGGCAGGGAAAAGTCAGGCATCACGAGGTACCTCAGAACAGCTGCAGACTGGCGAAAAGCCCCTTTCGACACCTCCCTCCTACAATGCAGTTACCGTACGCTGAATAAGGACCGCCACATAGCCAGACCTTACCACGTGCCAAGCCCCGTGCTAAGCGTCTTGTGGATGTTACCAGATCCGCCTTCCCACCGATCCCGAGGCAGATACCAACGGTTCAAAGCTGGGGATGCCGAAACCCTGGCTCGGCAACGTGCTGGGGCCGCGCAGCCGGCTGGGGGTAGCGCCCTGACTGTAAAGCCAAGCCCGCTCTACCTCCCTACCCCCTCTCTCCATCTCAGACCTCGCCATGCCACCGCCAGCTCCCGCCCCGGTCCCTGTTCCCGGAACACACTTCTCTTTCGGAAACCAAAGAGAGGATCTCCATTCTGGTCTCACTGGGACTGTCACTTCTCTAAGAGAGAAGCAGCCACCGCGGCGGGTTCCGAGGACTGTGCCCCACGCAGAGCCTGGCACCCAGAAGGCACCTAACCCGCATGTGTTGCCTCCAACCAGCATTTAGATCGCAGCCCTCCGGCCGGCGGCTGCACACCGGGGCGGCTTCCCCACCTGGAAGCGGGCGCGACAGCGAAGCTCACCGGTCAGACGGCGGCGCGCGGAGGACACCACCCCATAGGCCCCGTTGCCTATGGTCTCGATGATCTCGTACTCGTCCCCCACGTCAAAGGTCACGTCGAAGGAGCGGGCTTTGAGCAGGGCCAGGTTCTTGGCCGCTACAGAGGCGGCGGCGTTGGTGGGTTCCGCCTTCGCCGGCCCGGGGGGCTCCGCAGAGCCGTCCTCCCCTTCGTCCTCCTTCAGGGGTTCAGCCATGGCGTCTGTGTGGGGGCGCTGGTGAGGACGGGCCGCCTCCCCGCCGGGCCTCAGTTTCCCCTCTGGGAGGCTGGGGGGCAGGACCAGGGGATCTCCAAGTTCCCGAAGCCGACGGGGGCCGGACAGGGAGCGAAGGAGAGCGGCTGGCCCGTGGCAGTCGTCCCGCAGCCGGACTCGGAACCGGGAGCTCAGGGCCGGCGGGAGCGCAGGGTGGGAGGTGGGGGAGGCGCCGCCCGCCGCGGTCCAGGAAGAAAGGGAGGGGCGGGGCACTTCGCGTCTCTCGGTCAACACTCACCGAACGGCGCCTCCCTCCGACGCCTCCTCCGGCCCTTCGGAGGTCGCCGGCGCTCCCCGCGTCCCCGGGCTCCCGTCCCCAGTGGAGAGGTACTTCAAGAGCCGCTCGATCACTTGTTCAAGGCCGCCGCCACCACCTCGGCGCCGCGCTCTGCCCCGCCGGTTCCCCCGCCCCGCCTCCCAAGACCACGCTCCTTCCAGCCTCTGGCCAATCGCCGGGCGGTCTCGGTGAAGGTTCCCACCCCTTCGATTTGCTGCGTCCAATCCGAGACTAGCTGCAGAGGAAGCCACGCCTCCGCCCGCCCGGGCGCGCGCGCGCCGCCGTCCAGCTCGCCCGCGGGAGCCGCCCAAAGGCGCCTCCCCGGCTCTCCGCCCGGCGCAGTCTTCTGACGCATGCGCGCTAGCAGCCTCGGGCGCCGCGCCACAGGAGGGCAACGCCCCCGTGCGTGCTCGCGCACCGCCATGGACGGTTTGGCTGCGGCGGGTCGCCGGAGTCCGGAGGGGCTCCGGTGCGTGGATCTGTTACCTTGTTGGCCGGTTCACGAAATCCCCCTCCTTTAGCCCTGCTCCCCGTCTGCGCCCATCGCCCGAGGAGCCATGCACCACCCCGCAGTTCCCGATCGGTCCCGGGAGCCCGGCTCCGGTGATGGGCCACCGCGAGGAGACCGAGCCGGGGCGTCCCACCACAGAGATCCCGGGCCTCCGCGATTCTAGAGTGTCCGCCTGAAGCCGCCACTGACTTCCGGCGGCTGGTGCCCCGCCCGGCTTCCGGCGTCCCGGGCTCTGCTCGGCGTTCCAGGCCTCCGGCGCGTTCCTCCCGCCGGGCGGCTGTGTCCCAGGGCTCCCGCGCTTCGGGCTGCGGCAGAGCCGAGCGGGACAGCGGGAGCCCGCGGGTCAGCCGGGCCCAGACAGGGCAGAGCCCGCCCCCCCCGCTGCAGAGGCCGGTAGTCACTCCCGTGGCAGGTATTTGTGGGGCGCCGGCCCCGGGAAGGCCGGTGCCGAGGAGGCCGCGCCGACACGAGGGGCCAGGGGAGCCCGGTGGGGAGCAGAGGTTTTCGGCAGGGAGCGCGAGGTCGTGCGCCTCGGAAAGGGGCCGTTTGCACCAACGGGGAAGGAGGAGGCGAGACGAGTAGGCAGAGGCAGGAGGCCGAGGAGAGGCGCGCAGGCTCTGCAGTTCTTTTTCGCCCTGAATAGTGATCGGTGGATGGACCCGAGGGTTGGACTCCGAGCGCCAGATCGCGGCTCTCTTCCTTACATCGCAAACGGGGGCTGAAAAGTGGATCCAGACCAGAAGTGAGTTTGGCAAGATCACACACTTTTTAAAAGTTTTGCTTAAAAAAAAGTAATAAATCACGTTTTGTGTATATTTTGTTTTGTGTATTTTGTTGTGTGTTTGTTTACTTCTCACTTGCAGGAGGTTAGACCCCAGTGTGTAGTTCCATCGGTTTTCACAAACTGAACACCAGTTGTACTGAATTCAGATACAGTACGCGCTGCTCAGAAGCTCCTTCTCTTTTCTAATGGTGGTGGTTTCGTTTTGGTAACCCTCTCCCATACCTTTTTTGCGGGGCACTGAATTTTCAGAGGTTTATTGAGATCTTACATTAAAGTGAAAAAGTAGGGGCGCCTGGGTGGCTCAGTGGGTTAAAGCCTTTGCCTTCCGCTCAGGTCATGATCTCAGGGTCCTGGGATCGAGCCCCGCATCGGGCTCTCTGCTCCGCGGGGAGCCTGCTTCCTCCTCTCTTTCTGCCTGCCTCTCTGCCGACTTGTGATCTCTGTCAAGTAAATTTTTAAAATCTTTAAAAAAATAAAATGAAAAAGCAGATGCTGCATTTTTAAATACCCAAGGAAAAACATACTTGTAAGAATTAGGTCAGCCTCTGGAAAACAGCTATCCAGTATTTAGGCATATAAAGATCATAGGGATCTCCTCAGTTAAGGCTGAACTAGAAATTTGTTTCTGATTTTTCCCACACAGAGCAAAAAAGCCAAATTATTGGTTACATGATTTGCATTGAATATTAATCAATAAATCGTACATGGGGAAAGTGAACATTGTCTGTCAGTGAGGTCTGAAATGCTTCTTTGGTGGCCTTTCTTTAGGGGGATACATTAGATAATATTCCCTAACTCTGAAATACATGCAGTATAAGGCCAGCGGTGAGCCTCGATCTAAGTAGAGGGCTTACAAAAGCAAGACACAAACACCTTTTCAGGGGACTGAGTGGTCAGCTGCCTGATGGTCCTGTCTGATCCAGGAATAAAACAAAAATCACACGAGAGACTTTTTTTTTTTTAAGATTTTATTTATTTATTTGACAGACAGAGATCACAAGTAGGCAGAGAGGCAGGCAGAGAGGGAGAGAGCCCGATGCGGGACTTGATCCCAGGACCCTGAGATCATGACCTGAGCTGAAGGCAGAGGCTTTAAACCACTGAGCCACCCAGGCGCCCCCACATGAGAGACTCTTAAACTATGTTTACTTTAATTCTCCATAAATAATTCAGCTAGGCTGGGTATACAAGTTATGGGCTATTCAACATTCTCTGAGCAGAGGGCTGATGCAGGGCTCAGTCGCAGGACCCTGAGATCATGACCTGAGCCGAAGGCAGAGGCTTAACCACTGAGCCACCCAGGCGCCCCATCTCATCTACTTTTTAATCCACTATGAGCTGTTTGGCTTCTACCCCACTAGGCCCTGACTCTGGCCTAGAAAAGCCATCAATTATCCAACTATAGACAAATCCAACAGACATTCTTCAGTCCTTACTGAGCTCTGCTGTAGCTGACACACAGACCATTTCTTTAAGAAAAAAATCATTTCAGGGGCACCTGGGTGGCTCGGTCAGTTAAGCATCTGCCTTCGACTCAGGTCATGATCCCAGGGTCATGGGATCTGACTCTGCGTCTAGCTCCCTGCTTGGCAGGAAGTCTGTTTCTCCCTCTTCCTTTGCCCCACCCCTTCCTCTTGTGCTCGCTCGGCTTTCTCTCAAATAAGTAAAACCTTAAAAAGAGAGAGAGAGAGAAAATCGTTTCATTTGAGACAAAACTCAGTAAAGTAGGTTTAAGTGAAAAATCCTGCTCCTAGGGGCACCTGGGTGGCTCAGTGGGTTAAAGCCTCTGCCTTCGGCTCAGGTCATGATCTTGGGGTCCTGGGATCGAGCCCTGCATTGGGCTCTCTGCCAGCAGGGAGCCTGTTTCCTCCTCTCTCTCTGCCTGCCTCTCTGCCTGCCTACTTGAGATCTCTGCCTGTCAAATAAATAAATTAAATTAAATTAAAAAAAAATCTTGGTCCTAAATCCGGGTGGTTACTTTTTTTTTTTTTCCCAAAGATTTTATTCATTCATTTGACAAAGAGAGACAGAGATCACAAGTAGGCAGAGCAGCAGGCAGAGAGAGAGGGGGAAGCAGGCTCTCTGCCAAGCAGAGAGCCCAATGCGGGGCTGGATCCCAGGACCCTGAGATCACGACCGGAGCCGAAGGCAGAGGCCTAACCCACTGAGCCACCCAGGTGCCCCTGGTGGTTACTTTTATTGTCTCTATGAAGTCAAGCAAATACAAACACATTCTTGTCCAAGGCCTGCTTGATATATACAAGGTAGCAAATTACATACACTTTGCCGGAAGACCAATAAGTCTCAATAACCAGAGAGATTCCTCTTTCTTATATAATAGCTTTTTTGAGATAAAATTCATGGACTATAAAACTTCAAAGTATACAGTTTAGTGGTTTTTAGTATGTCCTTAAGAGTTGTACAGCCTAATTTTGGAACATTTTCCTCACCCCAAAAGAGCCCCATTAGTAGTCACTCGTCTCCCCTTCCCAGCCCCTGGTAACTGCTAAGCTATTTTCTGTCTCTTTGGATTTGCCTATTCTGGACATTCCCTACAAATGGAAACTTTTTTTTTTTTTTAATTTTTTTTTCTTTTTTACAGATAGAGAGAGAGAGAGAGAGAGAGAGAGATTACAAGTAGGCAGAGCAGCAGCCAGAGAGGGGAGGAAGCAGGCTCCCTGCCAAGCAGAGAGCCCGATACGGGGCTCGATCCCAGAGACCCTGAGATCATGACCTGAGCTGAAGGCAGAGGCTTAACCCACTGAGCCACCCAGGCGCCCCTACAAATGGAAACTTATAGTATGTGACCTTGTGTGTCTGATTCCTTTCACTTCGCATGTTTTCAAGGTTCATCCTTTTGCACGTATCAGGACCTCATTCCTTTCAAAGACCAAACCCATTCCATTGTATGGACAGACCACATTTGGTTCATTCATCAGTGGATGGACATTTGGGTTGTCTTTGCTTTTTGGCGATTGTCAGCAATGATGCTGTGAACATTCGTGTACAAGTTCTTGTGTGGACATGTTTTCATTTCTATTGGGTCTATGCCTTAGAGCGAGCTTGCTGGGTCATATGGTAAACTTCTATATTTAATTTTGGGGGGAACTGCCCAACTTTTCCCCGGCGGCTGCATTCATTGTACTGTCTGACCAGCAGTATTTGAAGGTTCCAATTCCTCCATGTCCTCACCCTCACACACACTTGTTGCTTTCCTTTTTTTTTTTTTTTTGAAGATTTTATTTATCTTTTTGAGAGAATGAGAGAGAGAGCACGCATACAGGAGCAGGGGAAGGGGCAGAGGGAGAAGCAGACCCCCACACTGAGCATGGAGCCCAGCATGGGCCTGATCCCAGGACCCGGAGATCATGACCCGAGCTGAAGGCAGACACCCAACCATCTGAGCCACCCAGACGCCCCTGCCCTTAAAACTTTAATCGTTAATGTTGAAACTCCATCCTTAGATTTTGTACCAATTTAGACTTACCAGCAGCATGGGGGAATGACTCACAGAGAGCTTTTTTAAAGCCCGGAATTATTTGCCTATGTTAAAAATAGGAAGGTACCTCATAAAAATCCTGATTTCTGGTTTCTTCCAGAAAACCGGGAGATCTGTCAGCCTCAGACCTGCATTGACGCATAGCAATAATGGGCTGTAACTGAGCAGCCCCCCCCCCAACTAGAAGGGCACGGGCTCTCCAGTTCACCGCAATCCCCACCATTCCCTAATGCTCGCCTCAGCACAGTCCGAGTGGCCGATGCTGTCCGTCCTCTTCCTTGCACCACTGTTTCCTGCATGTGTTAAAAGCAAGAGTCTTAGAGGACGTGTGTCTCAAAAAAAAAAAAAAAAAAAAAGGCAAGACCAAATATATGTTCAGACCACCTCCAGGGGCCCCCTATTGCGGCCGTGGGGGTAGTCAGCCGTCCCAGCCACAATTCAGGGTGGCCTGTCGTCGGGCAGGCCGTGCCTGGGGAGGTAGTACAGACATCCCTTGCTTTATTGTGCCTCCCGGAGAGTGTGTTGTTTTTGTGTTTTGTTTGTTTGTTTGTTTATAGATTGGAGGCTCGAGACTTCACTGCGGGAGGTAACTGCGGATATGGTGGAAACAGCAAGACAACGAGAACCAGAAATGGAGCTCGAACTTGGGACTGGAGGGCTGCAATCTCGTGATAAAACGGGAACGGAGGAGGACTCGCTTCCTAGGGGTGAGCAAAGACATGGTTTCCGGAGACGGCGTCTTCTCCTGGTGAAGCCTGGTGAAATGACAGCAAAGGATTTAGAAGATTCCGTAACCTTAGTTGGTAAGATGGCGGTGGTGGGGTTTGAGAGGATTGACTCCAATTTTGAAAGAAGTTCCGTGGCTACGTTGCTCTCACACAGCATCTCGTGCTACCGGGGAATCGTTCGTGAAGAGTCGATCAGTGCCATGAACTGAACTACTGTCTTGTTTTAAGATATTGTCATAGCCGCCCCAGGCTTTTGCAACCACCAGCCAGATGGGTCAATGGCCATCAACACTGAGGCAAGACCCTCCACCAGCAAAAAGATTAGAACTCGAGGGGTGCCTCATTGGCTCAATGGTTTAAGCCTCTGCCTTTGGCTCAGGGTCCTGCGATCGAGCCCTGCATCGGGCTCTCTGCTCATCGGGGAGCCTGCTTCCCCCCGCCCCCTGCCTGACTCTCTGCCTACTAGTGATCTCTGTCAAATAAATAAAAATCTTAAAAAAAAAAAAAGATTAGGACTTGCTGAAAGCACAGAGGATAGCCAGCAGTTTTCAGCAATAAAGTGTTTTTTATGAAGGCATGTACATTTCAGAGACGTAACCCTACTGCACACTTAAGACACTAGAATAAAGGGGCGCCTGGGTGGCTCAGTCAGTTAAGCATCAGCCTTCAGCTCAGGTCATGATCCCGGGGTCCAGGGATCCAGCACTCTCCCTCTACCTGTCCCTCCCCTGCTCATGCTCTCTCCCTGTCTCTCTCTCTATCTCAAACAAATAAAATCTTAAAAAAAAAAAAAAGAGAGAGTGACTATAGTGTGAACATAAGTTTTATGAGCACTGAGAAACCTCAAAAATCATCTGACTCCTTTGGGGTTTTTTTTGGATTTTATTTATTTATTTGAGAGAGAGAGCACAGGCAGTGAGGACGGGGTGTTGTAATCCCCCCAGCTGGGACTACGGGGTAGGCTCAGCCCTCTCGGAAGCTCAGTGCGCTGAGGGTCGCAATCTATTCTCCCGTCACTCCGGAAGGAGTCCCTCCGAGAGGCTGGGGGAGTTGGTCTAAATTATAACCGATTCTAGGTCTGATTCAAACCCGGGCCCTGGTGTTAATGGCGGCAGCAGCTGGAGGTGGGAAGGACTCTGAGCGGGGACGGAGGGGCCCACAGCTGGTGGGTGGGGGGAGGACAGGGTGGCCCATTCTCCCGTCTCAACCGGGAATGATCAGGTACGATTGCGCCAGACCAGGACTCCTGGGTGGCTCAGTTGGTCGAGCGGCTGCCTTCGGCTCAGGTCGCGATCCTGGGATCCTGGGATCGAGTCCCACATGGGGTTCCTTGCTGGGCAGGGAGCCTGCTTCTCCCTCTGCCTCTGCCTGCCACTGTGTCTGCCTGTGCTCACTCTCTCTCTCTCTCTCTCTGACAAATAAATAAATTAAAAAAAAAAAAAAAAGCTTGCACCAGACCGCAACTAACAGAAAACCACCAACCCTGGTTTAACACATGAAGATGTATTTTTCTTTCACCATGAGAACCACCGTGCTTTGCGTTATTTTTTTAAAGATTATTTATTTGAGGGAGAGCATGCGCTTGTGCACACACAGGGCCTGGGGAGGGACAACGGGAGAGAATCCTCAAGCAGACTCCCCGCTGAACGCGGAAACTGACGCGGGGCTCGATCCCGTGACTGTGAGATCACAACCTGAGCCAAAACCAAGTCAGACGCTCAACCGACTGAGCCACCCAGGCACCCCGAAATCCAAAGCACATTGTTGACCTTGGTTTAGCTCGTCAGGGACTAAGACTCTATTCACTTTGCCATCATCCCCATGACATTTTCTCTGTCTTAACTCATGGCTGCAAGACAGCTGCTGCAATCCAGCCATCCCATTCATGTTCCAGACAGAATAAAAGAGGCAGAAGGACACGGTGCTACATCTGTCCCGCATCATCATGAGAGCAAACGCCTTCCTGGTAGCCCCCAGCAGACGTGTACTTACATCTTAGAACTGTGTCATAGGCCATCCCCAGCTGCAAGAGAGGCTCAAAAACCCGGTACATGGATGCCTGGGAGGCTCAGTCAGTTAAGCAGCTGCTTTCGGCTCAGGTCATGATCCCAGAGTCCCGAGATCGAGTCCCGTATCAGGCTCCTTGCTCGGTGGGGAGTCTGCTTCTCCCTCTGCCTGCCACTTCCCCTGCTTGTGTTCCCTCTCTCTCTGATAAATAAATAAAATCCTAAAAAAGAAAGAAAGAAAGAAACCCAGTGCATCCATAGGCACATTGCGGCCCCCCAAATCAGGGTTTGTTGGAAGAGAAGCGGAGAGCAGGTACCGCATAGGTAACTCATAGGTAAAAGGGGGAAAGCCAGATCTACTGGGCACAAGGGCAGGTGGGAGGTGTCCTAGTGCCCAAGACCAAGACAGGCCTCTTCTAGGGGCCCCTGAAGGTTGGCAGCCCGGGCGGGGTCTAGACCCCCCATTTGCAGTCCTTTGTCTCCCCAGTGCAACCGTCCTCCTCATCTCTCCCAGCCGTTGGGACTCCCAAGCTCTTTCCAAAAGGTAGCAGCTGCCAAGACTGAGCACGGCCCAGAGCCTAGTGTCTCCGCAGCGACAAGCAGGGCTGGGTGTGAGGCTGATGCTGGCTGGCAGCTCCGGCCTGCCCCTCCGAAATCCAGCATGGCCAAGCCCCACAGGCCACGCACAGTCACGCCGGGACACGCGTGCTCACCAGCAGTCAGCCCCCGGGGCCCACAGGGGTGCCCAATCCACTTAGGCTCACAGACATGCTTGTGCTCACACACGCAGGGACTCACAGAACACAGAGACACTGCTATGTACGCACACACGCACAGGGGTGTGGGGACACACTCCCGCACGCGCACTTGCATTCACACTCACAGAGGTGAGCAGAGACACATGCATCCACACAGGAAATATACGCACGCAGGGACGTGTCCACGTGGCAATATACACACGGGACCCAGGATGTGACAGCTAGACCTCAGTGTGCCTGGGGGTATTTCAAGCCTGCCCCACCCCCCGCAGGAGAGGGACACCCCCCCCCCCCGCCGGCTGGCCTGTGAGCTCCCTGTGGTTTGGGTGGAGGGGAGGGCAGGAAGCTTGCCAAGAAGTCGCCATCCCTGATTCCCAAAGGCCTGGGCGGGTGGCCTGACCTCGTGACCAGACGGCTGCAGTTGGAGGTCATTTGTGGCTTCTGGGCACCCCTCTTCACCCCTGCTTCCACCACTCAGCTTACCCAAGCTGCCCAGGGACGTGGTTTTGGGAATGTGGGGTTGGGGGGGAGTGGATATCGTCACAGCTGTCCCAGTGTCTGCAGTCCCGCCGTTGGGGCTGCCATCCTTTGTGGTCCCCGGGGAACCCAGTAATTGGGCAAACATGCTGAGGCTGACCTTGCCCAGCCCAGGACACTCCTGTGTCACAGGCCTGCCTGTGATTGCCCAGAGTGTGGGGTGGAGAATTGTATCTGCTCCATCCTCGGGAAGATCCCAGGCCTGCCGGGGAGACCAACCCAGGATGAATGTCATCAGGAACATCAACCTCATAGCAACTCGCCTCTCCTGATTTCCCCTCCCCCCGATTTTCTGTCCTTCTCCAGAATGTTGGTATCTCAGGGCTCAGCCTGGGCGCCTGCCCCTTCCACACTCTCTTCCTCCCTGAGATCTCTGCACTGACCACTTTGAACCCTGCTCCAGCCTGGCCCTCTCCCCAAGCTCCAGACCCAACAGCCAGGACTCCCCAGATATCTCTCTACAGATACCCCACAAGCCCTCCAATTCCTGCGTCAAACACCATGCTCACCGGCTCCCCATCCGGAGGATATGATACCTCTATCCAGGGCAGGCATCTGAGAGTCACCCATGATCCCTCCCTCTCCCTCCGCCGCCCCGGATCTATCCCTCCAATCTACCACCTCCTACAGACCCGAATCCGAAACTGCAGTCACTGACTAGGATACAGAGCACCTAGCACGGGCCAGACAGACACCATTCGGGGGTGGGTCTCTCTAATAAATAAAATCCCAGTTCGGGGGGATTCGGGATGTGAGACAGACATAAATCTCTGCCTTGAGGAACTCAGATTTTGGTTGGAAGAGAGCAGCAAGATCAATCGACTCAATTATATGATGTCTTAGAAGGTCATAAGCACCTTGTGGAAAACCAAAGCAGGGGACGGAGGCAGGAATTACTGACGGGGCAGGGAGGGAAGGGAGCAGTCAGGGAAGGCCAGACAGATGGTGCCGTCGGAGAAAGGATTCGAAGGAGGAGAGGAAATGAACCCTGTGGAGATTTGATAGAAGAGCAGTCTGGGCAGAGGGAAGGGCAAGTGCAAAGACCCCGAGGCAGAGTGTCCCTGGTGTGGTTGAGAGGCAGGAGACAGGAGCTGGAGTGGGGTGAGTCAGGGAGCTCGAGTAGGAGAAGTTCCGTCTTTCCTGCTTGCAGCCTAGTCCCACTGTAGTTGTCTCCTATTGTCCTCTCGGCTTCCTCTCCTGCTCCTATACCCTAGTCCCTGCGCCGCAGCCCGAGAGATCTTTCGGAAAACACAGATCGGGTCATGTCCCTTGCAGGAGCTTCCTCCTCGCAGAGGACAAGTCCATCACGCAGCCCTGCACGCGCCTCTCGTGAAGAAGGGAAGGAGGTGGAGGAACCAGCTTTCCCGAGGTCTGAGGCCGCGTCCAGGATGCAGACGGCAGCTCACCTGGTTTCCTGTCAACTCACCCCCGTCACGCATCTGGGATCTGCTCCCTGCTCAGTGTCCCCCATCGGATCTGCTGGGGAAAGCTGGAGGAAACGGCTGCGGGTGTGCGCAGACCCAGGGTTCCGGGGTCGGTTGGAGTGTGGGCTGGGTCAGCAGGAGGTTGCTGGGGGTCCTTCTCTTACACCCCAGGAGCGGGGAATGGCCATAAGTGAGGCTCCCACCCAGGGACCGGGCGGCAAGCCTTCCAGAGTCGGCTGTGGACAGCCTCCTCTCGCCTGGTCCTTCAGGCAGGGCTGCAGCTAAAACGCGGGACGCCCAGTTACCTCAGACTTTCAGATAAGCAACGATTTGCTTTTTGGTTATGGGTTTCCGCAATACTGCATACATCATAGTTTCCTTCGCTCAGTCTGGCAATCCTACCTGGATGGGCGCATCTGCTTCCTCCCTCGCCTCCCAGCTCCCCGCCCCCCACCAACACACCCACCCATGGTCTCTTCCTCATATGGTGGCCCCAAACTCTGGTAAAACCCAGGCCACTTCACGTCCTTCCGGTTTTTTGTTTTTGTTTTTGTGTTTTTTTGCACCACTTCAGAGGCCCTGGTGAGCTCTCGAAACCCATCTCCTACTCCCAGTGCTACGCTGTTGACGTGGCTCCCGGAAAAAATAGGACGAAAATAAAATATAAAACATCAAACGCCCTGGGGCGCGTGGGTGGCTCAGTCAGTTAGGTGTCCGACTGGATCTCAGCTCAGGACTGGATCTCAGGGTGTGAGTTCAAGCCCCACGTTGGGCTCCACACCAATGTGGAGCCTACTTTAAAAAAATTTTTTTTTAACTCAAAAGCCCTGATTTTAGCATTTGCCAATTTCCATGGGAAAAACACTCCCTCTGTGGCTGGTTTCATGCTACCTACATGATGGCATCCCTGAAGGCAGAGTTGCACACAGTTGTCTCTTGTGAGTCACTGCACGTCGGGGTCAGCCAGCTCCAGGCTGCCTCTCTGTTCCTCCAGCGCATTCCACCTCAGGGCCTTTGCACTGACTGTGCTTTGTCTGGAAGTGCCCGCCCCCAGCCCTTTACCCTCCCCCCCAGCCGTTATCCCTGTCTCACGCCCTTGAGACACCTGTTGAGTTGTTTGTGTCCCGCCGCACCAGTCAGTCAACCCACGAGGACAGGGAGTGTGCCTGTCCTGTTTTCAACTTCATGGCAAGCGCCCAGCACCGTGCCTGCCACACAGGAGCTGCTCAGCGGATGCTACGGAATGAGCGGTAACGCTAGGCTCTCCTGACCTTGGCGTTCAGTTTCTATGCTCCGCGGGAACAATTGCAACAGCCCGCGAGCCTGCGGTGGGAGGGGCTCATTGCTCCGCCCCCGCCGAGGCCACGCCCCCCAGCCGGCCGGACGATTCTGGCTCAGCCCCCTCCCACCCACTGCGCCGTCGGTGAGGCGTCCTGGGCCTGGGAGCCTCGTGGTGGCCCTGTGAGGCAGCTGCCGACTTCAACCTCCCGGGCTATCGCTGGGGACCAGGCGGCTGAACGGATGGGAAGGCACTTGCTAAAACGTGGCGCTGGGAGCCCCACGCACCCCATTTTGTAGTTATGAGCAAGGAACATCCTAGAACAGTCAGAAGTACAGGCCTCATTGGACCATCTGATTGCAGGGGTTGGTGCCCCTTCAAGACTCACTCAGCTTTCTAAGCACGGCCCCATCCTCAACAACTGCTTGAGGCGAAGCGGCTCCCTTTATTTTTTTTTTTTAAAGATTTTATTTATTTATTGGACAGAGAGAGATCACAGGTGGGCAGAGAGAGGAAGGGAAGCAGGCTCCCTGCTGAGCACAGAGCCTGACGCGGGGCCCAATCCCAGGACCCTGAGATCATGACCTGAGCGGAAGACAGGCTTTGACCCACTGAGCCACCCAGGCGCCCCAAGCGGCTCCCATCATTTCCTTGCTTATTTCCACGCCTGAGCTTTTGCGCTTTCTTAAAGCAGAGAAATACTTCTGGCAGCTCAGGCCTTTGAACGGAGGAGGTAAACAGAAGCTAGAAGGCGAGATGCGCTTGTTGAGATCAACAGAAGCAGGCCTGGCTCTTGATGGAAGTGAGGACCTGGCTAAGTCAACACTCACTCTAACTGCCTTGTTCCTTGCTGTCCGACCCTGGGAGCCTGGACAGAGAAACACGCAAGTTCCCAGACTCCCTTGCAGCTAGCCGTGCCCTGTGATGTGGGGCTGGCTAATGGGTTGTGTATGAAAGCCCTCACCCAATCGGTGGCTTGTAGAGGCTGTCCCGTCTACGTGCCAAGTCTTGCCGGAACCCCCTTGTGTTTCCCCCCTTCCTCTGCCCAGAACACGGCACTACCTCTGGACCTGAATGGGCCATCTCGTGGTTACGGGAACAGGAGCCACGTGGAAAGAGGGTGGAGAGGGAAGGGAGAAAGAAGCTGGGTCCCCTGATAGCAGAGCCAAGCCACGCTGTCGGTTGAGGACTGTCTGGATGGTCGACAAAGGGCCTCGATGTATTTAAGCCCCAGCTGAGTTTTCTGCTCTGGGCAGGTTCACCGCCACACCGCGTGGTCACTGTGTGAGTTCCTGGTATGCTTCGGGTCTCTGCCTGGCTTTGGCTGCCATTGTGTGTAACTCCAGATTAAAGATGAAAGGTTTTTATTTAAAAAAAATTTTTTTTAAAGATTTTATTTATTTATTCATTTGATGGACAGAGATCACAAGTTGGCAGAGAGGCAGGCAGAGAGAGAGAGAGGAGGAAGCAGGCTCCCTGCCGAGCAGAGAGCCCGATACGGGGCTGGAGCCCAGGACCCCGGGATCATGACCCAAGCCGAAGGCAGAGGCCCAACCCACTGAGCCACCCAGGCACCCCACAAAGATGAAAGGTTTTTAAAGACTTACAGTGTTTTCCAGAATTTGGCCAGCAAGTCAACTTTGTCTATAAGCAACATGGACTCCAATCACATCACCGTCTTCACCATGGAGACGCTGTTCCCACTTACTGGGCCCCGCTAGATAGGGGTGCCTGGAAAGCCGAGACTCAGGGCCACAAAGCCCTCAGTCCAAGCTCACACAGCAACTGAGGGGCAGAATCTGAATTAGAACCCCGTGCTAACTCACTTCTCTACAGTTCCCTCTACTGGTTAACCCCTGGAAGAAGCCGTTCCAGCAGCTTCCTCCCTTGACCTTCAGGGGTTAAGAGCATCCCCCATCCCCGGGCCAGCTTTGAAGGGGACTGGGATTCCCCCAGCCTTTCAAAGGACTCAACGGGAGAATGAAGAAGTCCAGACGCTGCCCTTCTCTTGCTAATGCAGACCCTGAGGTCCAGAATAGGGCAGTCACTTACCCAGGGTCATACTGAAAACAGGGGACAGGTTGGAGATGGAAACTGATGGCCCTACGCTCTATGCTGGGCTCTGCCCGAGACCTAGCCCTGATGATTCTGTTGTGCTGCTGGAGGCTGGGTCCCTCAGTCTTCTCCCCGCCCCCGCCCCCCCAACTTGAATCTACACCCTCTCTCTGGCTGGAACCTGAAGGCTCAGCCCTGGTCCTTAAGGCTGCAGCCCTGCCCCCTAAAAGGTCCCCCAAAGACTTCCACTCATTTACTCGTTCCCGCAGTCATCGACAAGGGCTCCGATGTGCCCACCCTCCACGGGCGCTCTCGGAGTTCTCAGTGTGGTCCAGACCAAGTCAGACCACAGCCTCTTCGTGGTCGGGCTGTGACCCAGGGGCTGAGGGGTCCAGAGAAAAGGCAGGCGGAAGAAGGGGACAGTTATCTGGACCTTGAGGTTGTTTAGTTAGAAGCCTTCAGGTAGCAAAGGGGACAGGGCTATTTCAGGCATGAAGGAACAGCATGTGGAGAGACAACAGGGCACGTTGAATTGTACCTTAAAAATGGTTACTTTAGGGGAGACTGGGTGGCGCCGTCGGTTAAGCGTCCGACTCTTGCTTGGGGCTCAGGTTGTGATCTCAGGGTCGTGGCATCGATCCCTGTGTCGGGCTCCGGGCTCAGCTCGGAGTTTGCTTGTTTCTCTCCCTCTGCGCCCCGCCTCCGGCGTTGTGCACGCATGTGTGAGCACACACGCTCTTTCTCTCCAACGCAGAAATCTCCAAAATAATGGTTGCTCTCATGTTTGTGAATTCCACCTCAATGAAATATAAATGCATACAGTTTGCAAGAAGGCGGTGTGTGTGCAGGGGTGTAGTACTGCGAGGCTGGGGCGCGGGAGGGGGGCTGCTGGGCCACCAAGGACCTAACTTTGCATCTCCGGGTCCAGCCCCTCTGCTGAACAGCTGAGAGCCTGAGCCAGGAAGGGGGACTGATAAGGGCAGGAGAAGAAGGATATAAGGACTTGGAGTCGCCCAGACCGTGGTTTGAATCCAACTCGGCCTCCAACACACTGATCTGGCCAAGCCATTCACTTCTCTGAACCTCAGGGGCCCCGTCGGTCATGAAGGGGGCGGGGCACGGAGCACTGCTCCCGTGGAGTTGCTGTGGGAGACCCTCAATGCAGGCGCCCCAGAGCCCCATGGGGTGTCGGGAGAGGGAGGGTGGGAGTCTCGTCGCTGCTGGGGATTGTGTCCAGCTGCCCTCGCTGTCCCCTGAGACGGGAGGCAGGCCAGGGAAGGAGCCTCTGGCCCAAGTCACCGGGATGGGCCTTGGTCTGTAAGCAGGACACCTGCCACCCCCACCCCCACCCCCGGCATCCAGGCCGTAGCAGTTTCTTCTTCCCCAGGCACCGTCCCCTTTGCCCACTGACATGAGCCTCATTTGGGTGGTGGGGAGGGGACATCGGAGAGGTCAAATGTCCCGGGGTGATGGAGAAAGCCAGACCCCGTGGGGACGGATGAGACCCAGGGCCGGCTGTGTAAATGTTGCCGGTGCTGGGGCTGCTGCTCCCTGGCGAGGGGCTGCGGGAAGGGGGCTGGGACAGGGGGCGGAGCCACACACCCCTTGAGGGCTGAGAGTCCACGTTCTCTTAAAACCGTTAACCCAGGCTTGTGTACCAGTAACAGGAACTTGGGTGTGGGACGGAGATGGTGACAGGTAGGGGCGGGCGGCCCCGAGTCTGCAGGGAGGAGCTCCACGTGGATGGGGCTCCACCTCTGAGGGTGGGACCAGGTGGACAGGGTGGGTTGCCTCAATGACACCCAGCCGCCTCCGTCATGAGTGAGCTCCCTGTCTCGAGAGAAAAGCAAGCAGAGCTGGATACCCCGCCTACAACCAGGTTCTAGGGAGGAGGGTGAGGAAATCGTCCCGGGAGGAAGATGGTGAGGGGCTGGGGAGAGGAGTTCAGAGAAGACTTCACAGAGATGGGCTTTGAAGGTTGAATAGGAGTTCTCCGGATGGGCAGGAAAGAGATGATGTGCTGGACAGAGAGAAGAGCACGAAAAGGCATGAGTAGTCCAAGAAGTGCTTTTAATAACAAGAGGAGTTAAAAATGCATCGAGCTTCAGTCTGCTCTAAGTATCTGACCTACGTGATCACATCTAATCCAACCACGACCCCCCGGGTGTAACCACGAAACAGGCTCTGCGAGGTTGAGAAGCTTTCTCCAAGTCACACAGGATCACATCGCAGGCTGTCTGACTTCCAGCTGGAGGGGTGAGAGGTAGGAGGGGGCTGCAGAGCATAGCCGGGGCCTGGCTGGAAAGGTGGGGGGCCAGACAGGAAAGAGAGAAAGGCTACACGTCCCGGGGCCAGGGAGGAGCGGCTCCTGTCCCCAGGAGGGTGTGAGGGCTCTGGCTCTGGTGGCCTGGCCCCGGCCCAGTGGGCAAGGTCACCATCTCTCAGCGGTGCTGTGCAGCCTGTCCCTCTGGCCACCCGGCCCCACCCCTTCGTCCTGTGGGGGGTCTGCGGGGCCCCAAGGATTTGAGGCTAATTTGTGTAGGACGGGAGCGGAGGCCTGGGAAGGTTGAAGGCAGCAGGGGGCGCAAGACCCCGCGAGCAGACAGCCAGGGAGGAGCTTGGGGCACCTGCGGAAGCAGTGATCCCAACAGTCCCTGAGCCCCAGGGAACAGCCCCTGCAGGGGGGAGGGGGAGCACGGACACCTGGCTAGGCCGAGTCAGCCCCCAGCCCCCGTGGCTGGCACTGGGCACTCTCCTGGTCCCCTCCCCAGGCTTAAAGCTTCCCTGGGAGGACTGTGGGGATGCAGAAGAGGATGGAGCCCTAGAAGAGGAGGGTGGGAGGGGGAGTGTGGGGAGGATGTTCAGGGAAGGGCAGGAAATGGGCAAGTCTGCTGGATGTGAGTCCTGGCTGAGGGTCTGCCTCCCACAGCCCACCCCCATCCCCCACCGCACCCTCCCAGAGCAGATCCTGCTGCACAGTGTCCACCCTGACTGTCCTGACCTGCAGGTGCCTGCCTGAGGGCTCCCAGGGCACCAGGCCCCCTGCCGCCCCCTTCCCCGAACTGGTGGTAAGGGCTCCAGCTGGGCTCCAGTTGAGCAGGCCCCGAGATGCCCCTTCCCCTGCAGTCCTTCCTAAGCTTACCAGAGCTGGGAGAGCTAGGCCTGGCCATCCTCCCACCCGATCCCGGGCCTCCCATTCCATATCACTTGGTTAGGGCTGGGCAGGGTGCAGAGGGAGAGACAGAAGGAGAAGCAGGTTCCCCGTTGAGCAGGGAGCCCGCTGTGGGGCTCGATCCCAGAACCCCAGGATCATGACCTGGGCCGAAGGCAGAGGCTCGACGACTGAGCCACCCTGGTGCCCCAGACACAGCCGGCTTATAAACTACTGGAAGCCCTGGTTATTTGATAATCACAAGCATTTTGTTGACAACCGGCTTTTGTGTGATACTGAGCCTCAAGAGCCACAAGGAGGAAAGAGTGGTAGAATCCGTGGGAGAGAGCGTTTGAACTGGAAAGAAGGTGTGAGGTTGGGGGAAGGGATATGACCAAGTCCCTGCAAAGGCAGACAACTCCCATCCCAGCTCTGAGATCCGTGTGTGGTCTCACTGGGGCCCGCACCCGTCGGCCCTCTGCAACCTCAGCATCTCCCATCACACGTGGGAACCCTGGCTGCCCACAGCCCCCTCCCCCAATCCGTTATCTCTGCTCGCCTTTCCCAGAGTGGTTGGTGGGTCTGGGCTGACTTTGAACTCCTCCTTCCGTCTCCTGCACGGGTGTCTGAAGGGAGCCCCCTGGCCTGCTTCCAAGTTAGCAACTGGCTGCTGCAGGGGCACCGTGACCTGGGTCCCTGCTGGGGGCCTGGGCTCCTGGAAATCATACACCTGCGCCTCCCTTCACTTCCTGGATCAGAGCTAAGGTCTCTAATGCCACTTTTGGACACCATGGCCAAGAACGGGCCTGGGCCGGACAGAGGAGGCCCTGAGGCTCTTTAGTCTGTGAAGTCTTGGCGGTGAACCCTGAGTCAGCTACTTCCCTGCTGCAGTGACTGTAGCCCAACCGCTTCCCCTGTGATTCTCCTTCATTCATTCATCAACACCGTTACCAGGGCTTCTGATGCGTCCCGAAACCAGAACACAAGATCAGCGAGGCCCCTGGGCTCCTGGAACAGGCGGGCTGTCTAGGGGAGGGGAGCCAAGCACTAGCTCGAGTCCTGCTAAGAGGAACAGAACCCATGTGTTGACCTACTATGACCTTCTATGACCTACTGCGGGCAGCCAGGGAGTAACTGTCCCCTGAACATTAACTCGGCAGAGCCGTGGACTCTGGCTCGCTCCTCTTCTGACGGCTGGATGGCTGGGATGCCAGGTGCTAAGCCCTCCGTGGGCCTCAGTTTACCCCCCATTCACGCGGAGGAGCCGTGGCTTGGACTAAAGGTTTTCTTGAGGCCCCTCTCAAGTCTGTTTAATGAACTTGGGGGGCAGGGGTCCTCAAAAGCCCAAGGGAGCATCCCTCTGACCTGACGCACGCCCCTGCTCGGCCCCAGCTGGGGACTCTCCAGAACCCGGGCGGCCCCGCCCTGGTGGGCCTCGCGGGCCTCGCGCGTTACCCAGACCCGCGGTGGCGGCGGTGCACCTGCGCCCCGCAGTGTCCCCTCCGCGGTCCTCCCGGTAGCGCCGCAGCGCCATCTCGTGGCCGAAGGCATCTGTATCACTTCTTTCCGGCCGGCCTGACTCAGGGAGCGCCTCTGCGCTTCGGGGCTGGCGGGGCCGAAGCCGAGTGGACACACACTCCCTGCGGGTGTGGCCTGATCCCCGGCGTGGCTGGGTTCCACGAACAGGCCCACGCTCCAACCCGGCTCTTGTGCACCGCCCGGCTTCCCCGGAGAGGGGTGGGGCTGCGGGGACCCGCCCTCCGAAGCCCCGCCCATCCGAAGCCCCCGCCCCTACCGGCCGCCGCTGGCTGCGCCTGCGCACTACGGCACACACCCTTGCCTTCGCGAAGGTCCCATCCCCAGAAACGTGTCCCACGCGCCACGCCGTCGGTTTCCAGGGCAACCCGGAGCCTCTCCGCAACCCCGCGCGCAACCTGGGTCCTTTCCTGGCGCCCCCAGCCCGGCCATGGCGGCCGCGGGTCCCAGCGTCTTCCTACTCATGGTCAGCGGGCAGGTGGAGAGCGCCCAGGTGAGCGGCCGTGGACCTCGCCCGCCTCCCCCACTCTCCCCGGAGGCCCACGCCGCGGCCTCCAGGGCTGCCGTGGCCCCGGACAGGTGCGTGGTTCTCCGAGCCTCTGTCTCCCACGGCCCGGCGGGGGCGGGGAACCGGCGTTCGGGAGGCCCCGACCGGCGCGGGCGGACGCCGACCTCGAGAGGTGGAGCTCGTGCCGGGGACGCGCTCGGCCAAGCGTCTGAGTCCCGGTTCGGATCGGGTCCCGCTCGCGGAGTCGCGGGCAGGAGCCCAACGCGGGCGTAAGGCCGAGACGCGACCGGGACGCGGGGCCTCGGTGCCCGAGTGCTCTGCACTCCGAATCGGATCCTTGGTTCCGGGTCGGAACGCAGGTCCTCTGCGGAATCTGAGCCAACGATGGTGGTGGTGGGAAGACCGGGGAGAGTCCGGTCAGTCTGACAGAAGGGGACATTGGTGGTAGATAGAGAGATGACAGATAGATGATAGATAGATGATCGATAGATGATAGATGATCGATAGATGATCGATAGGTGATAGATGATAGGTGATAGATAGATGATAGATGATAGATAGGTGATAGGTGATAGATGATAGATAATAGATGATAGGTGATAGATGATAGGTGATAGATGATAGGTGATAGATGATAGATAGATGATAGATAGATGATAGGTGATAGATGATAGGTGATACATAGATGATAGATAGGTGATTGATAGATGATAGATTGATAGATGATAGATGATAGATAGAAGATAGATAGATAGGTGATAGGTGATAGATAGATGATAGGTGATGGTGATAGATGATAGATAATAGATGATAGATAATAGGTGATAGGTGATAGATAGATGATAGATAGATGATAGATAGGTGATAAGTGATAGATGATAGGTGATAGATAGATGATAGGTGATAGATGATAGGTGATAGATAGGTGATAGATAGGTGATAGGTGATAGATAGATAGATGATAGGTGATAGATGATAGGTGATAGATAGATAGATGATAGGTGATAGATGATAGGTGATAGGTGACAGATGATAGATAGATGATAGATGGTAGGTGATAGATAGATAGATGATAGATAGATAGGTGATAGATGATAGGTGATAGATAGGTGATAGGTGATAGATGATAGGTGATAGATGATAGATAGGTGATAGATGATAGGTGATAGATAGATAGATGATAGGTGATAGATGATAGGTGATAGATGATAGATGATAGATAGGTGATAGATGATAGATGATAGATAGATAGATGATAGATGATAGATGATAGATGATAGGTGATAGGTGACAGATGATAGATAGATGATAGATGATAGATAGGTGATTGATAGATGATAGATGATAGATAGATGATAGATGGTAGGTGATAGATGATAGGTGATAGATAGATGATAGGTGATAGATAGATAGATGATAGATGATAGATAGATAGGTGATATATGATAGGTGATAGATAGGTGATAGATGCGTTCGCCATGAGTTCGCCCTGAGCCCAGCACTGCCCATTCGGTCCCGCCACAGCCCCGTGGAGTGACCACTGCTGCAACCCCATTTTGCAGAAGCGAACACGTGCCCAAACGGAGCGGCAAAGCTGGGATTGGAACCCAGGTCTGCCTGCCGCCAGAACTGAGGCATCGCCCTTCCAGGCTGTTGGCAGATGGTGTTTATGTATTATTGCGAGGATTCGGGGAGGCGGTTTGGGTAAAGGTCCGGGCCTCTCGTGCCTCCCTGTTTCACTGGGCTCATGCCCCCGTGCTCCCGCCCTGTCCACCTGGCCCTTGGCCTAGTGTCCACGACTACCTTCCCCTCGTCTCTTCCGCCCCGTTACGGCCCTGGCCGGGCTGGATCGCGTCTGTGCACTGTCAGCAGCCATGCGAGCCTCCCTGGGCCTCCCAGTCAGCTCTGGGTCCCTCCCTGTCTCCAGGCCTTGAGCTCTAGTCCCCTGTAGGCTTCGTGCCCCAAGAGCATCCTTTCACGTGGGCACCGTTCCCTCAGACCTCCTCCGGGCCCACCCTTGTGCCAGGCACTGGGGACACAAAAACGTCATCACACTTGTTCCCTGTTCACAGTCAGATGGGGTTGACAGAAATAAACACGCTGTCAGAGCTTTGATAGAGGGAAGGACCAGGGGCTGACAGAGCCAGGACGGGTGGGGGCCAGGGGGGAGCTTAAAACAGCCTGGAAGTTAGGACGGGCTCCCTGGAAGGTAAGTTTTGAAGGATGAAGCGGAGTTTGCCAGAGGGACTCATGGGAAGGGCGCGCCGGACAGAAGCCAGACCTCAGGCAAAGGCTCAACGGCAGTAGCAGCCTGGGACTGTCCCTTGGACTCCCACGTCTCGGGCCCCAGCCCCTGTGCTGCACCCCGTGTCCCCAGCCCTGGCTGTTTCTCAGACGCACCGCAGGCACCTGGTGTTCAGAATTCCTGCTGCCTTTACGTAGTCAGCACGTCGGCCTGGCCTCGGGGCTCCGTAACCACAAGCTGCGTGTGCTTCTTCCCGCAGTTTCCGGAGCACGACGACCTCTACTGCAAGTACTCCTTTGTGTACGGCCAGGACTGGGCCCCCACGGCGGTAAGCTGGGCCCTCGGGCGTCCCGGACGCACAGGCCCCATGACCGATGGCGTTTCTGAAGGTGTCCGCCTTTCCCCTTCCGCTCCCAGTTCAGAACCCATGCAGAGGTAGACACTGAGTTGGGGGGTTCCGAGCGTGACTCTGTTCCTGGTAAAGCTGGAGCGGCCGTGCAGCCATCGGCGGGCTCCCGGATCAGAGCTGCGCTCGCTCACGTGCCCCGTCCCGGGAGCTGGCACGTGGCCGCGAAGAGGAACGTGTGGGCAGCGCGTAGAGCCTCCGGCCCTCCTAGCCCGGGGGGAGGACTCTGGGGAGTCCGAAGGCAGAGCAGAAGCCCTCCTTGCAAGGCTCGCCTCAGAGCAGTGTGTCTCCCCCAGACCCAGACAGCCAGACGAGAGTCCCAGGCTTGTGGAGCGCACATCCTTGCGCGGCGAGACAGACAACACGTACCAGTGTTCTAGTGTGTTCTAGTAGAAAGTGCCAAGGAGAAAGTGGAGTCAGGAAGGGCGGTATGGAGGATAGAGAGAAGCCGGAATCTGGGTGAGGGGGCTGGGGAGGGCCTCCCTGAGAAGGTAACTTCGGGTCAAGTCCTGAAGGGAGTGAGGGAAGGAGCCCGGTGCAGGTCAGTGAAGACTCTGCAGGCAGAGGGAGCAGAGGTGCACAGGCCCGAGTGCTGGCGGAGCAGCCGGGAGGGGGTGCGGCCAGCGAGGAGCGTGAGCAGGGAGGAGTGTGGCGGGAGCTGAAGGGGGGGGGGTCCGGCCGTGGAGGACACAGTCAGCCAGAGTAAGGACCACGGCCTCACGCGGGGTTACATGGGACCTGCTCAGAGAGTCTGGAACAGAGAAGGTGACCTGCCTAGTGTTCTAGTGTCTTCCATAGCTCCCTCTGGCTCCTGTGTCCAGAGTAGACGGGGGAGCAGGGGCCGCAGAGGGAGGCCCCGGACGGTTGCCAGAAACGGAGGAGCGGAGACAGCAGGTAGAAGAGGCGCAGCGCCGGGGCTCCAACTTCCAGGAGGCGGAGGCCAGGGTTTCCTCGTGGGCAGACGCGGGCCGGAGAAGGAGTTGAGAGTGGCTCGGAGCTTCTGAGCCCCGGCTCTTGGGAGCAGAGCCGCCGTTGGCTGAGAACACCGGGTAGCCAGATGTGGGGGAACTTTCCAGCGTGTGTGGAGGTTGAGCTTCCCGTAGACAGCCAGCCGTGGCGCTCCGGAGGTCGGAGGCGAGGACCGGGCTGCGGGCTTGGGAGTCCCGCTGGCAGCCCTGCGATGCCCCCCGTGAAGAGGAAGTGGCGAGGGCAGCGCTGGGCACCCCCGTGAGGAGGAAAGACCCGAGGACTCTGGTGTCCCAGAAGCCGCGCAGGCGGAGTGTGTCCCGTGCTGCCGCTGGGTCGGGTACACGGAGGACAGAGGAGCGTGCGCAGATACGGCAACCCCGGGGCCCGGGGGCCCCCCGCCAACAGCTCTTCGGTAGCGCGGGCCCCTGTGGTCAGACGAAGTGGGTTCTGGCCAGGGAGGCGAGGAGCAACGGGGGCGGCGCGCGTGGACCGCTGCTCCGGGAGCTGCGCTCGGCGGGGGAGCCGCGAAGGGCTGGTGGGTGGAGGAAGACACAGGGCCTCGTTTCCTGGTAGAGAAGCTCGCACGCACGCGTGCACCGACGGGCATGACCGTGACCCGCGGCCGCTTCCTCTGGCGAGGGGGCGAGAACCCGGGCCCGGGCTGGGTCTCGACGAAGCGAAGCCCCGAGAGGCTCAGCAGCTGCGCCGGCGCCCGAGTTCCGGGCACGGGAAGTTAGCGTGTTGGCAGAGGTAGTGAGGAAAACAGCCCTCCCACCTGCCCACCCAGGTCGGGCAGCGGTGCGGCCGCCAGAGCACGGGCACCAGCTGTCGCCGTCCCTGTCCCCACAGGGTCTGGAGGAGGGCATCTCACAGATCACGTCCAAGAGCCAGGATGTGCGGCGAGCGCTGGTGTGGAACTTCCCGATCGACGTCACCTTCAAGAGCACGAACCCCTACGGCTGTGAGTCTGCAGGGGCCCTGCAGGGACAGCCGGGCGGGGGCGGGGGGAGGTGCCCCCAGGGCCGTCCGCTCCCAGCTCCTCTCTGCCGGTCCCCTGGGCCCTTGCGCCAGCCCCGTCCCCTGCTGTCTTGCCACCTGGCCGATTCCCTCCACCTCCTCCAGCACCCCTACCCCGGTTCGTGGACAGGCTCGGCAGAGCTGACCTTTAGGAAGCTCAGAGAGTATCACTGTGGCCCCAGTCTGTGGCCAGTGTGGCCGGGTGGGCTCGGCCTATGTGGTGGACAGATCGCTCTCTGTTTCTTTGCTCACGTTAGGAAACCGAGGCCCAAAAGTAACATCATTGCCTTCGGCTTCATATCCAGCAGCTGAGCCTGGATTGGAGTTCAGGCCCGTCTGATTTCACAGTCTGGGCCTCGCTGCTGCATGAGGCTTGGGGTCTAGGCTTGGTGGGTACGGGGTTTCTGAAGCAGGGGCTGCCTGGCGGTCCTCCTTGTCGTTATCCACGCGTAAGGACGCTTCCAGAGGCTTCCTGGGACAGTGCACTGGGTGGTGGGCCAGTCTCCTGCTGCCGAGGAAGGCTCGCAGAGGCAAATACAGTAGGAAAAAGCAAAAACAAAACACAACTATTCCAAGGTTTCAGAGAGCTAGCGAAGTACTAGAGATTTACCAGGCCACGATCCCGGAGAATATAGAAATCGAGAGACGTGATCCCACTCACACCGCCCCGAGAGTATTTGCTGATTCCCCCAGAGGTGACTTAGAGGCTGACGGAGGCTTTTGACAGCTGCTCTGGGCTCGGAGCACAAGAATCGGGAAAATCCCTGTAACTTGGACAGAGACCTCAGAGCGCTTGTTGGAGCCTGGGAGCTGCGGCCCAGCCCCGGATCATTCCCGACCTTGAACATGGTTCCAGAAACTCTCAAACAAAATATTCATAAGCCTAATCTAACAGGATGTAAAAGAGATAACATATGAACAAGTATGGTTTATTCCAGAAATATAAAGCTTATATAATATCCGAAATCAACCAGCGTGATTCACTGCTTTAAAAAGAAGGAAAGTCACGATCATCCCTGTAAATGTAGAAACGATGATAAAATTCAGCATCCATTCATGATAAACTTTGACAAACTAGGAATAGAAGGAAGCTTGCTTTTTTTTCTTTTTTTTTTTTTAAAGTCATGGAGCCCGCTGTGGGGTCTGAACTCATGACCTGAGCTGAGATCAAGAGTTGGGCCCCCATGGGTGCCTGGTGGCTCAGTCAGTTAAGCGTCTGCCTTCAGCTCACGTCATGATCCTGGGGTCCTGGGATCAAGTCTAGCATCAGGCTCCCTGCTCAGTGGGGAGTCTGGTTCTCCCACTACCGCCACACCCCGCTCATGATCTCTCTCTCCATCAAATAAATCTTAAAAAAAAGTTGGGGGGCGCCTGGGTGGCTCAATGGGTTAAAGCCTCTGCCTTCGGCTCAGGTCATGATCCCAGGGTCCGGGGATCGAGCCCCGCATCGGGCTCTCTGCTCAGCGGGGAGGCTGCTTCCCTTCCTCTCTCTCTGCCTGCCTCTCTGCCTACCTGTGATCTCTCTGTCTGTCAAATAAATAAATAAAATCTTAAAAAAAAAAGAAAAAGTTGGCCCCGCAACCCACTGAGCCACCAGGCGCCCCCAGAAGGAAACTTTCTTAATTTGGCAAAGGCTGTCTACAAAAAACTTAGAGCAAACAGGGGCGCCTGGGTGGCTCAGTGGGTTGAAGCCTCTGCCTTCGACTCGGGTCATGATCCCGGGGTGCTGGGATCGAGCCCCGCATCGGGCTCTCTGCTCTGCGGACAGCCTGCTTCCTCCTCTCTCTCTCTGCCTGCCTCTCTGCCTACTTGTGATCTCTGTCTGTCAAATAAATAAATTTAAAAAAAAATCTAAAAAAAAAAAAAAAACTTAGAGCAAACATTAGCTTTTCTAAGTGCAATGATGAAAGATTTCCTTGTTGCTACCACCACAAACAAAAGGCATGAGAATTAGAAAGAATAAAACTCATTTTTCACAGGTGACATTATGTGTGTAGAATTTGCAATATAACCCACAGATAAGTTACTAGAAATAATACACGGGCGTGAATGCCGGATAGGAGAGAAACAGACAAAAACCAGTGGCTTTTTGTATGAAAATAAATAGACTATGTATTCTCTTGCACACACATGTGATTCAAAAATGATATATCAAAAAGAAATTCTTTTTTTTTTAAAGATTTTACTTATTTATTTGACAAAGATCACAAGCAGGCAGAGAGGCAGGCAGAGAGAGAGGAGGAAGCAGGCTCCCTGCTGACCAGAGAGCCCGATGCGGGGCTCGATCCCAAGGCCCTGGGGCCATGACCTGAGCCAAAGGCAGAGGCTTAACCCACTGAGCCATCCAGGTGCCCTGAAAAAGAAATTCTTCACCATAATATCAAAATATAACAGAGCTGCAAAGACAGGCCACGGAATTCACACACACACACTGCACGTCAACGAGGAAAAGACTGGTAGAAATATGGGCAAGAGACCGAGTAGGTCCTTCACGGAGGAGGGACCCGAGTGCCCGAGAAACAGAGCAAGGGCTTTACTTTAGTGAGAAAGATTGCAGGGAAGGCGAAGGCAAGCTGTGGTGAGCTGCTGCCCGTGCCCACGCCCGAATAACTCCAATCAGGGAAACTGGGGAACCCCGCTTTGTGAGGACGTGGTGTGACGGGAACTCCAGGGACTGGCGGGGGCGTGGGGGTGCCTGGGACGCGTGCCCAGCAGAGCCGTGCGCGTGCATGGGGCGAGGGCTTGAACGGAGCTCACGGCCTCACCACCTGGGGGCCCCCCAAGGAGAAACTGCCCACATGCCCATCAGCACCAGAGCGAACCCTGCCCTCCTGGTCTGTCCAGAGCCAGAATGTTCTGTAGCGTTGAGATCGAGCGACAGCCCCTACGTGACACAGTCTGAACGGATCTCACAGACACGAAGTTGAAGAAAAGAAGCTGGGTACCAGTACACAGGCTCTATGATTCCGTTTGTTTAAGGTTTTATTTATTTATTCATTTAAGTGGGTAAAACCAGGGCCCTGGGGTGGCTCCGTCCGTTAAGTGTCTGACTCTTGGTTTTGGCTCAGCACGGAGTCCGCTTGGGATTCTCTCCCTCTCCTTCTGCCCCTCCCCTCTGCTCGCTCGCTCGCTCGCTCTCAAAATTAAAACCCTTTAAAAAGTGGGTAAAACCAAAGCACCAGTTTGGGATGCCTTCTTTGGCAGGAAAGGCTTACAAGGAGTGCTTTCTTCAAGTCGGAGTAGGGGCTCCCTCTGGGGGAGGGGGAGTGATGGGAAGGGCCCCGAACCCGTGTCTTAGGCTCACCGAGCACCTAACGCAGGGCATAGAGGTGGCGTAGAGGTGAGGGACCAGAGAGACTGGGAGGTGAGGTGTCCGATGGCCTGAGGCCCGTCCTACAGGCCACAGGCGCCTGGCAGCCCGGCTCCCTGGGCCTCCCTGCCTCACCCCAGGCAGCGACTTCTCCCCTGCCTTCAGGGGACGAGTAGACTGACCCCGGAGAAGGGACCCAGTGTTCCTCCACGTTTACAGGGAACCGGTGGGATCCGCGATCATTTAAAGGAAAGTGTGAGGAAGGTCTTTCTTTCTCTCCGACCTCCCCTGCGCCACCCCAAAGCCAGGCCCTGTGGGCTGCGAACCTGAGAAGCCCACGCTTGAATCCGACCATGTGTATCAGAAAGGAGGCTCCCAAGAAGCGGCCCCTTTGCTCACTTCCCGGCTGGGGCCCTGTGCCTTGAGCAGAGAAGAGTGCCTTCGGGGGTCCTCCCTGTATTGTCAAGGCACAGGACCTGCCGGGCATCTGGGCCTCGCCAGGGACCTCACCCACTCGTCGCGCTCCCCACCGCTGTCCCCGCCCGCCTCCCCGGATTCTGGGTCGGCAGAAGCCCTTAGTGGAGAAGGCGGCTGTCCCGTGTGCACTCCTGTTCTCTGCCCTGCACCTTCCGCCTGCTGACCCCTTGTCTTGTTCTTCCCAAGGGCCGCAGATCGTGCTCAGTGTATACGGACCAGACGTGTTTGGGAACGACGTGGTCCGAGGCTACGGGGCAGTGCACGTGCCTTTCTCACCCGGCAGGTGGGTTTCTGGCTCTGACCGGGTCCCTGGGCCACGGTCCGTCCCTTGCTGGGCCATGCTGGTTTAGGACCAGGGCGCCCCGAGCAGGGCTCTTCCTGGGACAGACTTCACCGCTAGGCTGGGAGTGCGCTGGCGTCCCCTGGGCCTGGGCGGCGGGCGCTGCCAGGGGTTAAAGACACGGAGAGACGCACAGTGACAGCTCTAGACGGGATTCTGGGACGCAGATGACCGGAGTTAGCCTAGAGTAGAACAGCCAAACGTCCCGAGTATTGTTGCTGAGACAGAAGCTGCAGGATGTGGGGGAGGCATGTGGAGAGGAGGGAGGGGCTGGGCCAGTGAGGGCCAGGACCCCAGGCTCAGCGGGCAGGACTAGGGCCGGGGGCAGCAGCGGGGGGAAGGCGCGGGGAATCGTGGGGGGCTTCCTGGAGGAAGGGCATCCAAACCGGGCCTTGGCGATGGTAGGGGATCTGGAGATGTGGGGGACAGGGCTTCTGAGGGGCCCAGTGGGAGCCGGGCCCCCAGGAGTGGTGGCTCTACCCCAGCATCGTCCCGAGCCTTGACAAGATGCCAGGCCCGCGGGGACCCTGGGCCGTCCGGCACCTCGCTTGCAGCGAGCACAGCGGGGGCGGGCAGCCGGCCGGCTAGGGCTGGGCTCGGACCTGCCTGATGGACCGCTCCTGCTCACCAGACGCTCGGAAAGTCCCACCACTTTTCTGCTACTCAGCACATCTGTCCGTGAAAACATCTGTTTCAGGCACAAAAGGACCATCCCCATGTTTGTCCCCGAATCCACATCTAAACTGCAGAAGTTTACGAGGTGAGTTTCGACATCCTCCTGCCAGCGCCTGCTTCTGACCTGGGAGTCAGAGTGGAGGGAGGGAGGGGTGTCCCTGTCCTCACTCACTTGCACTCGGTAACCTCGTCGGGTCTCCCAGCTGCTCCGTCTTTGGGGCCCCGGGAAGCGGGGGCTGTGGGCTCCCGTCGGCCGCTGGTCCAGCCGCACGAGGCCGGGCACCTTTATACTCTGTGCCCCGTTACTGGTCTTTGTGTCGAAAGCTCTCGACAGACGGGGAGATGCTCACGACGTAATAGGACATTAAAACGTGAAAAAGGACACAGGAGGATACAGTGGTGTGGGGGGCCTCCTGGCGGAGGTGACCTCCGAACAGAAAGCAGAGCGCAGGTAAGGGCCAGTGTGGCTGATCTGGGGAAGGAACACTCCAGGCGTAGGAAACAGAGCAAGGTCCATGGGCTTATTGTGCTCGGAGCAGCACGGATGGGGTGTCGCTGGTGGGTGGTGAGCAAGGGGAGTGTGGGGGAGACACCAGGGAGGCAGGGAGCCTCTTGCCCCTTATCACATCCACGTCTAGGCTCAGAGGGCCGCCGACTGCCTCCAGGTTGGCGACAGAAGCGCTTGGCTGCTTAGCTTGGCTGCGAGCCCCCACTGCTCCCCGCCAGGTCAGCCAGGAGTGGGCCCTCTGTTAGCAGCCAGGACGGGGGGTGTGGGGGAAGGCAGGCCACATGCAGCTGATGAGCGGCCCTCCCGCAGGCCTGGCCAGTATCGGGGTGAGCCTTGGCCGGAGTCCCACGGGGCAGGACAGCGTTGGGCCTGCTCAGAGGAGGCCTCATTGAGTTCTGAGGCTTGGAGGGGAGAAGGTGGGTGCCCGCCCCTCCCCAGAAGGCCCTCGGGAAGCCCCCATGATGGGAAGGTGCCCTGGGCCATTGTAAGCTAGAGGGGACGACACCCACCTGCGGAACTGTCGGGAAAATGGGGGCCGTGCCCATCGGTGGGGACGGGAAGGTTAAGGGCTTTGCTGTCCCAGCCACGGTGTCCATGCTGCTCTGCACCCCACAGCTCCGAGGGAACCTTGGGTCTCAGGGCTGCATCCCCCTGAGGAAAGGGTCTCCGTGTAGGACAAGTTTCTGGGTGTTTCTGCTGGGGCCAGAGGCTAGCAGCTGGGGGCAGTGGGCAGCCTCCCCCGGACAAGGCATGTGTTGGCAGTCCGGACAGTGGGGAAAGGTCTGACGAGCGAAGGCGGTTTGGTCAAAATCTTCCCAGAGCCCGTCTGCAGAGGCCAGCCCTTGCTCAGCCCCCCTGCCTGCCCTCCTCCCCTCAGCCCTGTATTAGTTCCCGGGGCCGCTGTAACCAACGACCACAAACTCGATGGCATCAAGGACAGAAAGTCACAGTCACAGTCCGAAACCAGCACCAGCGGGCTGAGATCCCGGCGCCCGCAGGGCCGCGCTCCTCCCGCACCCCTGCACCCCCGCCAGGCTCTTGGGGAGCATCTGCTCCCGGCCGCTTCTGCTGGCTGCCGCCTGCCTGGGCTCGGGGCCCGTCACTGCAGTCTCTGCCTCTGGTCACGTGTGTGACCTCACGTGTCACCCCTCCCCTGTGTGTGTCCCTCTCCCTCCCCCTCTTAGAAGGACGCTTGGGGGCCATAGGGTGAACCCAGATAACCCAGGACGACCCTCGTGTTTATTTTAGTCCCGTGTGCAAAGATCCTTGTCCCAAATAAGGTCACGTTGGCAAGTTCCGGGGACAAGGACCGCTGGGGCCGTTATCCGGCCCTTGACAGCGCCTCCCACCCGGCCTGCACAGAGCGACAAAACTGGTTTCCCTAAACACGCTGCTCCAGAAACACATCAAGCACATGTCTGCGTTTAGGATCGACTTGAGCGAGGCTGCTGGAGACCCCGCGTTCTCTTGCCCTGCTGACCTCTGGCCCTCCCCGCTGCCCGCATGTCCTCCAGCCCACCGGGTCCTTCCTGGCCTCAGCTCTTGCCTGGACACTCTCCTCCGCCCTGAACAGCCTGTCCTCGTAGACCTCAGGACAGAGCGGTGGCTGCTTCCCCTGCCTGGGAGGTGGAGAGCACCCTCCTCAGATGGAGAGACTGAGGCACACAGACGCAGTGGACCGCCATCCAGCCCTGGCTGGAACCCTGGCTTCCCAGTTCCCCTCCCATGCCCCTCCCGAGGCTCAGAGCCAGAGAGCCCCGTCACTGGCTGTCCCCACGGCCTGCAGACAGCAGGGGGCACTCACTGCTTTGTCCGGCATCAGCCAGGCCGGAGCCCCACCCCTGGGCAGCACCCAGTGGACACCGGTGCCCTCACTGGAGGCTGCACCCTGGGGGCCGGGGGGCTGGCCCAGGCGGGGTGGCCTGAGCCAAGAGGAGACTCCAGCGTGGAGCTGGGCCGCCATGGGGGGGGGGGTGCGGGGGGGGCTGGGGCAGAGCACAGGCCTCCAGGCCTGCCCAGGTCAGCCACTGTAGCCGGAAGGCCGGGCGGAGCCTGCTCTGGGAATGTGGGAACCTCGACAGCCGGACCGAGGGGCCTCCTTCCCGGTGGGGCCCCCACCGCCCGCAGCTGCGCCAGTGGCCTCCCCCCGCAGGACCCCCAGAGCACAGGCTGGAGGAGCTCCTGGATCGGTGACGCCCCATGCCTGGCCCACCCGGCAGGGAGCGTGCACCGGATTGTTCCGGGCTCCCGTGGGTTTGGTGGAGGCATGGCCTCTGGTCCGGAAGGAGCTGCGGCAGGCTGTGAGTGACAGGCCGGGGGACAGCAGCCCTGAGCGTCCAGCCCGCACCTCTCCGCGCGGGGCCTCGGGCATGTGCCAGTCCTGCTCTCAGCCTCTGGAAGGCGGGACGCCTGGGGGGCACGGGTGGACCGCCGGCATGTCGGGGCCCCCGGAGGGCCGTACCCCTCACCTGTGACTTGGGGTGAGGATCGAGTCGGGCACCCCGGAGCGAGCCCATCCTTGGGGCACCTGAACCTCAGAGCGAGAACCATGAATGAGAGGATGACGGCCCGTCCCCCGCCGCAGTTGCCAGAGCTCTGGGAGTGAGGTCCCATTCCGTGCCACCGGGAGGAAGCCAGGCTCAGGCTCAGAGATGGGAAGGGCCTTGTCCTGGATCCCACACTATTAAAAAGAAAGAGAGAGCCCACATCTGGCCCCTCTGCCCACCGCTCCAGGATGGGGCCGTCTAACCCCCGGGAGGATGAGGGGGGGTCACACGGCCCGCCCCCAGCTGCTGTCCCCTTCCCGGGACTTCCACCTGGGCTCCCACCGTGCCCGCAGCCCTACGTCGCCCTCAAAGCCACGGGGGAGCGTGATGGGAAGCTTGGCGTGCAGCCAGGGAGGCGCAGGGCACAGCACCTCAGGCCTGGGGGGCAGCCTGCGGGGCCTCCGTGGACGCCGCCCGTGGCCTCCAGCCTCACCTTTCCCCAGCAGGGGGCGGGGGCTTGGCAAGGTTCTGCGAAGGGCCCTGGGGCAGGGGTTGGGGGGCTGCTGGTTTCTGAACCAGGAGAGGCCCACGTCTCTGGTCTGAGGCACAGCCAGGCCGAGGACCTGCTCACCCCGTGTCCTCCTGTCCTCCCAGCTGGTTCATGGGACGCCGGCCCGAGTACACAGACCCCAAGGTCGTGGCCCAGGGTGAAGGCCGAGAAGGTAAAGCTTGGTCCCCTCAACCTCGCCCACTCCCCACAGGCAAGCTGGAGCCCGGGAGGGACAGGGTGGACCCCTAGGAAACAAGGTGGAAGCCGGGGACCTGCCAGGCACACAGACGGCCCGTGGGAGCACCCCAGGCCTCTCCCCTGAGCGCAGCTCCTACCTGGGCCTGGCTGGAGCGCAGAGGGTCTGCCAGGGTGGTCGGTCCCTGCTGCAGCCCCCACACCTCCCGGGGAGGGGCCGGCCAGCTGGCCATTCCCATTTTACCGGAGACACCGCAGGCCCAGCTCGCCGTTCCCGTTTTACCGGAGACACCGCCGGGGCTGAGACACGCCGGGGCTGAGACACCCTGGAGCAGCCTGGCTGATGCCGCCTTCTCTCCGCAGTGACCCGCGTGCGCTCACAGGGCTTTGTCACTCTCCTCTTCAACGTGGTGACCAAGGACATGAGGAAGCTGGGCTACGACACTGGGCCTCCTGACACACGGGGCGCCTCGGGGCCCAGCCCACCCCAGGGCATCCCCCGGTGAAGGCCCCCACCCAGCCGCGGCCACAGCCCCTGGATCTGGCCACAGCGCTGCCGGAGAACAGGGCTGTCCTTCCGGAGAGCTGGCCAGGGGCCCAGCTGCTTGATGGGCAGCCTCGGGGGCTAGGAGGGTGGGGGGCAGAGTTTCATATAATAAAACATCACCCGGAGCTGCCTCCTCTCCCTTCTGCCCTGCGCCCCACTCCCTGGGAGCAGGTCACTGGGGCCGGCCGGCCTGCCTCCCTGAGCTGGACCAGGACCTGTCCCTCGCCCCGTACTGCTTAGGGCACAGAAGCTGTCCGGAGAGGCACACGAGACAGCCACCTGCGTTGTGAGCTCGGGTCCAGCCCCGCTTGGGGCTGTGCGACCCTCCCCACACTCCTCCCTAACACAGGAGGGAGACGACGAGGTTTCGGGGCTCCGGAGCCCCTGGCCCTTGTGTGAGGAGAAGAGAATCGGATCGGTGGGAGCCGCAGGGAGAGGCCCCCACAGCCCAGACGCCAGGGCTGAAATCCTCCCAGAAGCCGGAAGCTACTGGATTCCCAGCTGTCTGGGCTCACAGCGGGAGAGCGGAGTGGGCCCCCGCACCCCGCACATGGGTAGCGGAGCCGTCCACACACAGGTCCCCGCGGCACTGCTGTGGCCTGTCCCCCTCTCCCCGGGCACGGGGCCCGCAGCCGCCCCATCTGCTCTCCTCCGGCACCGCCCTCAGCCAGGAGGCCCCCGCGGCCCAGCCTCAAGACCACCAGCCTCGCCACCGCCCCCCCCAGGCCCTGGCCGTCGTGGACCGTGCCCTGCCCCTCCTCTCGCTTAGCTCTCTGGGCACCCGACGTCTGTGCGGCCCCCGGCCCCCCCACGGCTCCCGGTGTGCTCTGCGACTCGCGTCTGGCGTCAGCAACATTCCTGTGATTCTGACCCTCTTCTCTGAGTGGAAAGTTCCCTCCACCTCGGTCCTGTGCCGAAGCCCACACTGGCCCTCGCGGCCCTCTTCTGCTGCCCCGGCCCGTGGACCCTGGGCCTGGAGACGAGATTTGCGTCCAGACCCCCACTGGCATTTCCACCTCCCCTGTCCCAGGTCCCCAGACGCGGGGGGCAAGCGGCCAACTACCGACGTGCTCCGAAGACCTGACCACCTTCCCCTGGGGCTTCTACTCTGGCCAGTCTGGGTACCACTGCCGTCCACACCTCCTTGCCGCCTCCCCTGCGATGACTTTGGCCTGGCCGCTCAGCAACCACCCATCCCACCGCGTGTTTCTTGTTTCCAGTGACAAATGCCTCGAGATCTGCCTCCAATCATATGCGTCCCCTCCTGGTGGCTCCTGTCCCGGGACCCTCCCACCAACAGTCCTTTGTGGCCTCAGGGCCCTGCAAGAGCCCACCCCCCCAACCCCTCCCCGGCTTTGGGCCGCCCATCAGCCCCTCTGTCCCTTTCCTCCTGGCCCGATTTGTAATTCACAGGTCATTACAGGTACTGCCGTCCACACCGCTGTGCCCGTCCCTGTTTATGCACCCCGTGGGCCTGTGACAGTGAGCAGTTGGCCGGGCCACAGTCATGGTGGCCGTCCCAGGACTGCCTTGCTCAGTCCACAGCCAGGGCTCCCTCACAGCAGCAGGCAGACCCATCTCTCCTCCTCCCGCTCTCCTCACCTCTCGGAGAAGGGCCTCACCTTGTGTTTCTTCTTTGCACCTCCAGCAGCGCTCACCCTCAGCTGAACGGCTTATGAGGAAGCGGAAATGATCTAAGAGGGGCGCCTGGCTGGTTCACCTGGCAGAGCATGCAAGCCTTGACCTCGGGGTTCTGAGTTCGAGCCCCACGCTGGGGATAGAGATTACTTGAAAAACTAAAATCTTAAAAAAAAAAAAAAAAAATCCAGGAGAATGGGGCGCCTGCGTGGCTCAGTGGGTTAAGCCTCTGCCTTCGGCTCAGGTCATGATCTCAGGGTCCTGGGATCGAGCCCCGCATCGGGCTCTCTGCTCCGCAGGGAGCCTGCTTCCTCCTCCCTCTCTGCCTGCCTCTCTGCCTACTTGTGATCTGTCAAATAAATAAAATCTTTAAAAAAAAATAAAATCCAGGAGCTTCCTCTGTTCCACCACCATGTCCGGCCCCCCAGAGATGCCGTGGTCCCACCTGAGGTCCTGGGAGACCCCATGCCTTCGAGCTGCTCCCACTCCCCCCCGCACCGTCCATCAAGGGCTTCCCACCTGGCAGGATCAAGCAGTTGGCCTCCACCACACCTGGGCTCCCTCCTCTCTCCCCTGCAGCTCTGAGAGGCTGAGCACCCCCTGCCCCTGCCCCGCCCCCACCCTTGCCCATGCCGTGCCCGTCGGCCAGCTCCCGCCGCCGCCCAGAAACCCGTCCCCCGCACCTCTGATGGAGTGGTCCCACCCCCTCCTCGTTCCGTGCCGCCGCGCGGTGGCGCGGTCCGCCACCTTCCCACGCGTGTGTTCTCATCCCTCCTTCCCTCCAGCCTGGTTTTCGTGCATTTCCAAAGAAATCACAGACACAGTACGTTGCAGCGTGCGTGCCCGTGACTGGACTCCGTGTTCGTTTGTGGGCGTCATCTGTGTCTCTCGCGGGACCACCGATGTGGACTGAAACGCACAGAGCTCAAGCGTACTACACACCGAGTTTCGGCCAGTACGTGCCCGACGCCGGGTCAGGGTCTAGAAGGCTACCGCCGCCGCAGGAAGCCACCTCACGCCTGTCCCAGTCAGAAACTTGGGAGGCTGCGGGCACTCTGCGTGGGAAGCGGGGGCCAGGGTGGAGACCTGGGACCATCCACCTGAAGAAGAGTCAAGGTGGGCGGCCCCAAGTTCATCCGCCACCGTCCGTTCTGTCCGCTCATGCTCACAAGACTCCATTCCCCTGGCATCCAGGTGGGTCTCTGGCAGTAGCTCTGGCCAAAGAAAGGTGGGTTGAAAGGCTGTCCGGCACGGAGAGGTCTGGCCGAAAGCTCCCCAGGTCGATCCTTCCGTCCTTGCCCATGGCACCCTGGAGAGCACGTCCTGGAGACGGAACACGGCAGGAACAGCCAGGAATGTCTCCAGTGGGCAGGAGCTACTTTTACCGCGTTCTGCCAGAGTTCGGGGGCGGGTTCCGCAGAGCGTTCCGGTCTGATACGGACATTGGACTCCGGGGTGGGTTTCTGCATCACCCAAACCCAAACCAAGTGAATGTGGTATCGGCTCCGCAGCTGGGCGACAGGCAGGCAGAGCACAGAGAAAAGGCTGGAAGGCAGGAGAGCTCCGTTATGCGAGCACAGAACTAGGTAAGACTTGTGCCAACAACGTGGGAGGCAGGTTCGGTGCCCGGTGGGCCAGCGCCAGGGGCGGGCAGGGATGGGGCGGGTTGGCCGCTGCGGGCTGCGTTTGGAAAGCCAGCATGGGAAGGCAGTGAGCTCAGGCAAGAAAAGGCCCGTTTGCAAGGCCAAATGACAGAAATAGAGAATCCAAAACTTTGGGGGCCTCGAAAGGTTGGGAAAGGAGACTGCTGGGTCCAGAAGGCAAATGGGAAGAGATGAGAAGGAAAGATGCCTCGAGCGCTCCAGTCCTAGAACAAACTTCTCATGGGGCCAAGCGACTCTGCCACCTGGTTAGCATCAGATCTCAGGAGTTACGCTCGCTCCTACCATATCCCCAACGGCCCCAACAGGAGCGACCAGGCAGCTGAAAAAAGCACGGGGCAAGGCAGTGAGGAAGAATTTTATGTGCCTGTTACCTGCCGCCGTGTGACGACTATCCCCCAACACTGTCGCCCAAGACCGCCACGTGTGATCTCCTGTGATCCTCTAAGTGACCCGAGAACACCTCCCTTGGGGATAAGGATATGCTTCACGTGGAGGGGAATGAAATCAGTATTTGGTGACCAGAAGGCCAGCTGTGGCAGAGACCAGCTGTGTGTGACCCTATTCCACTTCCCGTCCCCCGGGGCACCAAGGAGGCCTGCATTTCCGCCAATCCCTGCTCCCGGTGGCCGCCCCCGGAGCCGGTGCTGGTGAGGGAGGCGGTCAAAGTCTCTGCCCGCCCTGGCCCGCTACGAGATCACTTCTCTCTCGGCTCACTCGTTCCCTGCCCACAGGAGCAGGGCTGGTCCACACGGCAGCAGACTGTGAGCGTCGACTGACAGGGCAGCGTCGCCTAGGGTCCCGGGACACAGGCCCCGTCTCCTGTCTGGGGAGTGGCAGGCCCCACTGCTCCCGACTCGGGCAAACCCTCCCCAGGCCCCCTGTTGAGTCCTGCTCCCTGAGTGGCCACCAGGTGGCCAGGGCGGCCCCAGAGGCCAGAGCTGGGAGCGCTCTCAAGTGGGAAGCCGCAAGGCCGCCCCAGGCCTCCCTCCCCACCCCGTGCTGGCCTCTACCGTCCATCCATCCCCCCGCGGTCCAAACACCTCTGCCATCCCTGTCTGGAAAGAAAGGAGCTTCTGTCCTTCTGCTGTGTGCTGCCTCTGATCACAGGACCCCGAGTCTGCTGGTGGGGAGGGGCACCCACTCACCCACCAAGGCCCTTGCCTTGCCGACCACCTGTCGTGGTGCCCCGAGGGCTGCCTCCCAGCCAGCCTCCTCCGCTGACCACAGAGGCTCACACGGGCACGAGGACCGGCCCCTGCCCACCCGTCTCCGGTGGGAGACAGAGACGGGGGCAAGGAAGGACACAGCCAGAAACCGCATCATGATACAAATGATAAATTATATTTGTACAGTAAATAAGTATCAATAGTCAACACACGTTCAAAACCAGCCACCGGCCCCGGGACTGAGACAACGGCTGGGCAGCGCCCCTGCCCCGGTGCCCATCGGGAGGGAGCACGACGGCACGTGCGTCACACGCGTGGCAGTGGCCGGCGGCTTCATGATCAGTGCAGCAGGCAACAGGGACAAGGTGCCTGGGACAGGCCTGTGCCCGGGTGGGAGGGGAAGGGGGAGGGGCCGCAGTGGGTCTCGTGGGGCCTCGGTGGCCCAGTGGCTGGAATGCTGGGGCCTCGAAGTCAAGTCAGGAAGGGCTCTTGACTGTTTACAAAAAGAGTCACCGACGCAGTAGTCAGGTCTGGGCTACTGGCCTGTGAAGGGGTCCGGGCTCGCACCATGTGAGTGAAAGCACCTCCCGGGGGGAGCCACCGGCTGGGCCCCACCCTGTCCCCACGCTCCCCCAGGTCGGAGGAGGCCAGAGCGGGCCCCAGGCCGTGGTCCGGCCCCAGCTCTCCGGCTCTGGTGGAGGCTTGGCCGGTCAGGAGCTCTGGGGGTGGCTCCTCGGGCCGGGGGACAGCCTTGGGGAGCGGCATGGGTGAGCTTTTAAAATGAGGAAACAGGAGAGGCCAGAAAAGGCTGTTCGGACTCCGCCTGCTCCTCTCCAGGCCTGTGCCCTGCTCAGGGTCCGACCTCCTCCCAGAACAGGCGACGGGGAGCGGAGGAACACCAGGGCGTCAGCTGCCCTTGGAGTTGGGGTGAAGTCCACAGTGGAAAGCAAGACTGCAGCGCCCACAGGCAAGGTGACCTGACCGGAGGCAGGTTGGGTGTGTGTGTCGGGTCAGGGGGGGCTTCCTTCCCTGGGGAGAAGCACGTCTTTTCTGCTCTCTTTCATGAATTCATACTTTTCTTCTAGTGGCGGGTGGGGGGAGGAAAGGAGGGAGTTGGGAAAGGGAGGTAATATTAGTGCATGTTTGTTAAAAATCCATGTGAGAATGACTGTTTTTTTTCCTCCTCTCCGAAACAAGAGATGATGAGAATTTTAAGTCTGCAGTGTGTGTCTGGAGTTAGCAGGAGGCCGGCCCCGGGGAGCCGTGGGCCCTGAAGACGCCCGTCGTCTCCCCACCCCTACCCTGAGTGCGGATTAAGACAGAGAGGATCACAGACACACAAGGCTCAAGATGCCTCTTCCGTTTCCCAGTTGCACTGGAAACGAAGTCCTTGTCGATCTGTGCATGCCTTCAGTTATAAAAGGGAATTAGGAGATAAAAACTGGTGAGTCACGTCCATCCATCAGACTTTTTTCCCTTTCACTTGATGTTGGTGTACCAGTAAGAAAAACAAACCCTTTCTCAGGATCCAGCCCAGAAGGCTGCGGGTCAGTCTGCTGGGTAAGTCACCAAAAAAGGGAGTAAAAGAAAGGAAAAGGCAACTGGAGGCTGGGTTTTTGTTGTTGTTGCTGTTGTTGTTTTTTTGTTTTTTTTTTTTAATAAACATCATCTTTTCTGTGTAATCAAATTCCCGTATTTTTCCCTATAAAGAATTTGCTTTAGTTTTTTTTTTCATAAGGCATTTTTTTTTTGCTTCCTATTTAAATTTTCTTAGAGTTAAAACCATAAATAAGAGGGTCTAAACCACTCACATGACACGTGCCAATATCTTAATTCAGCCAGACCTGGTAAATTCTATCAAAACTAGACAGTTAAATAAGAACCACGTTATAAAAATATTAGCCAAAAAAAGACTATTAGGTAATTCTGCAAACTCAAATATGAAACTGTACTAAACAAATCATGTGCAAACGTGTACAAGCACAGAGCCACGTGGCAGGGTTGCGCTCAGATTAGTTTAAAGCTCGCTCTAGTGGATTCGATTTAAGAGTTGTTCCGCGGTGGCGGGGTTTGCTTTGAACTCACACACGAGTCCAAGAAAAATCAAATATGCACAACCACTTCCCCGGAAGGTCAGCGTCTCACGGAGCCGGTGCTTCATTCCATCCACACCTGGGACCGCCTGGGGTGTCGCTGGGGCTGGGGGGGGGGGGGCGGTCACAAGGACACAGCGGTGGCCGTTCCTAGACCCTGGCCAGGCAGCGAACCAGAGGCCCTCAGGCTGAGGCTCAGGGTGAGGTCAACGCTGACGACTCCCGCCCCCCCGTCCCGGGCCCCGGAGAGCCAGCCGGTCTCCAGGACCAGGACCTCGGCGCTCCGGAGGCAGTGGGGAGGCCACTGGGCTGGGCCCCTCCCGCGGGCAGCGGGCTGGCGGCCGGCGGGTGGGCAGCCTCGGCAGGCGAGGAGACCCACGTGTGACGTCTAGCAGGCCTGCCGCCGCTTGAGTCGGAGGGTCGGGGCTGTGCAGACAACCCTTCTGTCAGGAGGCCGGAACTGGGAAGCCCAACACCCACACCCCCACTCTCGGACACCACTCCACCATCGAGTCCCTGCTCGGCGTCCTCAGGCACGGAGGCTCTGGGCACGCGCTCTGTGGTGGGGCCCCGGCCCGGGCACTAGAGGAGGAAAGGGTTGGTTGTGCCGGAGGCCGGGGCTGCCGAGGGGGGAAGGCCCGCGCTGCCCACCATGTGCATCGCGGCGGGGCCCAGGGGCGTCAGGGGGGACCCGCCAGCCCCCAGAGCCGGGTGTGGGGCCGTGGAGGTCACGGGGGCCACAGCCATGGGCTCCACACCTGGGCTAGGCCCAAAGGATGTGCTGGTCCCCAGGACGGGGCTCCCCCGCAGCTGGTTCAGCGTCAGCGGCTGCGGCTGGTTCACCTGGAAGGGGTTGGCAGGGGCCGAGGCGGCGGCTGCACCTGGGAGAGAGGTGGGGCAGTGGCTGAGTCAGAGCAGACCCACCCCCAAGTCCAAAGGCGGGAGATGGGGGCGACCAGGAGCACGTGCGCACCTCTGGGGGGCGGGGTGCTCCGTGGTGCCTGCTGCTCTGCAGAGCCCCGGCCTCCAGCCAACGCGCGGCACCCGTGGCCCTGCCTGCGTCCCCAGCACCTGGTCGAGGAGACCAAGGCTGTTCGAAGCCGAGTGGCTCCTCCGGAGTCACCAAGCCTGACTGAGGCAGTGCCAGGAACGCGCCTACTCAGAGCTGGCCCCCCAGGTCTCCCTCAGCAACAAACAGCTGCCCCCCCCCCCAATCTGTCTGTCAAGCTCTGCGATCCCAGGTGTCCGGGAAAGGGGCACCGTCGGGGAGCGGGGATCCTCAGCGTGCGGCCAGAGAGTGCCAGTCTCCACCCTGGACCCTGGGACCTGAGGGCAGGCAGGACTAAGGCTCTGAGAAGCCCTGCAGTCCCTAAGTGGAGGCAGCAATGTCTTATCCAGCGTTTCCAGAAAGGACCATACATTGTCAAGGCTTTCTCCCCCAGCTTTTAGCAAAAACGTCTGTTGGCGCTCTCCCAAGGCCCCCAAGTGCCACCAGCACGGAGCCTCCAAGCAGCCGAGCCCTTGAGCACACAGGCTGCCCGCCGAGGAGCACCCCAGACTCCCCCAGGAGATGCTGCCCGATCTCCAGCCCGCCCTGGGGGGAGGCAGGCCCCGCTGAGGGCACAGCCAGCGTTCCCGCACCAGCGCCGCTCCTAACGCTGCAGAGCAGCCCCGCCAGAGCTGAGCCAACCCGGAGGTGCCAGGAGCCCCCCTGCGACGGGATGGCAGGGCCCCAGGCAGGCGAGCCAGCCCGGCTGGGACACAGGGTTCAGATTCGGCTCCACCCAGGGAGTGAGGGGCAACCATGTCCTCGCCCCGCTCAGGACCACGGGGCTGGGCAGGACCCACGAGCTCCGTATCCCACTTCTGGCTAGTCCCCACCCTCAGCGCTTCTAAGACTCGGGGCCCATCTCTGCAGGGTCCTCCGAGGGGCCGCGGGCCCGGGCGGCAGATTCTGCGGTCTGAGGGAGGCTCTCGGACTTAACGCCCCGAATGAGACACACTGGGGAGCCCACGGCCTTGCCAGACAATCAGGGAATCGGGGCGGGGGGCACTCCCGACGGGGAGACGGCGGTCTGGGCTGGGTGCTGAGGGTGACTGTGACCCCCCCACTGGAAAAGAGGCCAGAGGGCGCTCTGGGCAGGGGGAGCAGAGCGCGCAGGCATGAGGAGCTCGGGGCAGCGGGTGGTCTGAGCCCACGGCCCCAGCGGCCCCGGACTCTAAAGCCAGGGCAGGGGGCTTGTCTTGCAGCCCACAGAGCCATTGAGGAGGAGAATGGGCATTTCGACAGACCCTAACGGCAGGGAGGATAGATACAGAGGTTGGGCTCCCAGCCCCAGACAGACTCCGGCACCTCAAATGGCTAACGTGAGGGTCTGTGGGCCCCTTGCAAAGGGCCCCCCGAAAGGGGAATGTTGGGCAGCAAACCCCAGCTCTTCCTCTGCCCGCCGCTGCCCTCCCCCAGCTGACCGAGAAGTGGTGCTCGCTGGAGGGTCTCCCGGGCCAAGGGCACGAAGTCTGGGGCAGCTTCTGCTCAGTGGTCTCCACGGTGAGGAGGGGCTGTTTCCCACCCATCCCCCCAACCACACATCAGCTTTCATGCCCCTCCCCGCCGGCCCCCAGGCCCTGGAGAGGCCCAGGAAGTCCGGGCACACCTCCTGGGTCAGGCAGGAAGATCCCCGAGAGGCGAGGCAAGAGGCGGAGGAGAGGTTGAGGCCCGAGGCTAGCCCCAAACCCACGGTCAGGAGGGGGGACAGCAGAGGGAGCCCCAGGAAGTGAGCATACCTGGTGCCAGGAAAGGGTTGAGGGACTGGGCCGGTGGGGCTGGCCTGGTCACCAGCGAGTCCAGGTTGACCAGGGCCGCATTGGGGCCCAGGAAGGACTCGGGTGTTTTCCGGGCGCTGCTGGGCTTGCTCGAGGTGGAGGTCAGGGGCTGGCACTCGAAGGGGTCTGGGCTTGTGGTTCCGTTGTTCTGGGACGGCGGCGAGGCCAGCGCCTCGGCTACAAGACAAGAACACACAGGGGCACGGTGAGGCCAGAGGGCGCGGCCCCGAGACCCGCATCCAACCCTGCCACCCCCAGCAGCGTCCCGCGTGAAGACACACACTGGGGGACACCGGTATCGCCACGCAGAAGACGGGGATGTCCACGGCAGTGTTGTTTCCAACAGACCCGGCCGGGGACAGTCAGCCGCAGGGCAGTGTACAGAACCCCTGTTCGTGTACACAAGCCCAGAGCGCAGGGACAGGAGGCCTAGTGACGGGGAAAGAGGGCCGGATCGCGTCACGGGAAGAGCAGCAGTTGGCCAAAGTGCGTACGGCCTGGTCCCCCAGAAATATCGGGATGGTATCTGGGGCTGCGGGCCGGGCGCGTGCAGAAGACGTATGTCGTGTGTTTTCACCATCAATTTTCTACAATGATCATGAATTTCTTGAGAGAGCAGAAAAGCAGAGACCGCGTCAGCAGAGCTCAGAAAAAGCGCTGGAAGGCAACACAGCGGCGGGGGAGGGCGGTTTTCAGAGGAGTTCCGTCTTCTTCCGTACACTTTTCCAAATTTCCTACAGTGGAAACAGCTCTAGAGTCGGGGGTGAGAAGGACCGTGCATGTCACAGGGCCGCGCTGCCTTCTCGCTGCGCTGTACCCGGGTCGGCAAGGACCGCGAGGCTGCACTGGGCCTGCAGTAGAGACGCGTGGAATCCGTTTCTTGGGGTTTGGGTTTGTTTTTTAAAGATTGTATTTATTTATTTCACAGGCAGAGATCACAAGCAGGCAGAGCAGCAGGTAGAGAGAGGGGGGAAAGCAGGCTCCCCGCGGAGCAGAGAGCCCGATGCGGGGCTCGATCCCAGGACCCCGAGATCATGCCCTGAGCCGAAGGCAGACGCTTAACCCACGGAGCCACCCAGACACCCCAGAATTTTGTTTAATGCAGCAAGAAAGACCCCAAGAAGCAGCACATTAGGGGACAAGCGGCGGTCAGGGGTACCGGGCCGCTCGGACCTCAGAGGGGAGACCAGCTGGGCCTGCGGCTGCCGCTGGGGGACACAGCGGGGGGAGGTGAGAGGGAGGTGAGGGGTGCAGGGGCAGATGGAGATTGTGGCGGGGGCACAAGGGGAAGCAGAGAAGCTGCTCCCTGTGGCTGGGAGATGTGGCCCGGAGGTGGACAGAGGCAGCCTGGCTCTGTCCCCGGCCCCCTCCCCCGGTCTGGACTCTGTCCCCCACCCTGATACCCTGCAGCCCAGAGGCACTGGGCTGGGGCTCTGACCGGGACTGGGTGGGAGCCACAACCTGGAGTGATCAGTAGGGGCAGAGCCGCCCTGTCCAGGCCCAGAGCAGGCGCTGTCTGGAAAAGGGCACCGTGGGGAGAGGGAAGTTGGGAAGACGAAGGCATAAGGAGGCAGCGGTCGAGACGCGGCGGCGGGGGCCCAGGCTGGGCTGGAGCAGCCGGGGCAGGGGCGTCTGTGGCCAGGGCAGGGGCGCCCGTGCAGGCAACCGCGAGGGGCCCAGGGCTGGGGCCGAGCCCCAGAGGTGAATGAGACCGGAAGCACGGGCCCCAGAGCAGGAGAGGGAAAATCTCAACGGCATGACATCGCACACTGCTGATGTGAGAATTCCTGCAACCAGCACTTACAGCTCCCAAGATCAAGACAGAGAAAACGCGCGAAGTCGGGAGGTTCTGAAAGCCGATTATTTCTGCCAGAACTGGACTGGTCAATTGCACAGAACGTTATAGAAACAAGCACCAACTTCACGTACCTGTTTTTTTTGAAGCCCGGAGGTTGTCAAAGTCAGAAAAGTCGTCTTTAATGGTACCATTCAGATTACTGAAGAGATCAAAGGCCCCTGGGGAACACAAGGGGCTGGTGACTGCGGTGTGGTTTCCCAGGACTCTGCTTCCCAGTCCACAACCTAGGGCAGGGAGAGGGATCGCTACCCCCGCTCCCGGGGGAGAGCTGAGAGCCAGAGGGCAGCTTGGGGTCACCGGCTGGCCTGGGCGGGGGCGAGCCAAGGATCCTGGCCTCCCACAACGCGGCGTGGGGGCGTCTGCCTGCCTCTGCGCCCACCAGCCCCACCCCAAACTGAAGGAGGGGCTCCTGCGGGGGAGAGACTTCTGAGCCGGGTTTGGAGACGTGGACAGCCCCCGTAGGAAGCTACTGGAAGGAGTGCCTAGAGCGCAGCCTGCCCAGGCCCCCTTGGGAAATCCCTCTGGATGGCGGTTCAGGGGCCCCGAGGGCCCGTGGGCTCACCCTTCACAGTGGGCAGTGGTACTGGTGGTCGTGGGGGAGGCTGGGGACAAAGGCCGCAGGGACAAGGTAGCAAGGGCAGGCCACCACAGGTCCCGTGCCGAGGAGCCAGGACGGGGGACAGCAGTGTGCCCACAGGGGCTCACAGAGCCTGTGCAGAGCGAGGTCTCACCAGAGGACGAGACGGGCTTAGTGGCCGAGGCTGCAGCCCAGGCGTCCGCGGTCTTCCCGGCCCTGGGGGCAGGCTGCTGCGGGGCCGCCCAGGGGTCCGAGCCCTTCGGGCCGGAGTGTGTGCTGGCGCCAGCGGGCACACCCCACGGGTCAACAGAGGCAGCTGGCTTGGCACCTGTGGAAGGCAGAGTAGGCTCAGCCGCGTCCTCAGAACGTTCTGGGCAGCTGGGGTGAGGAAGGAAAGGGTACGGGCCGCGTGAGCCACATCCGGGCCTGCCCGTTGTCAGGACCGGCAGCTGCCCGAGGCTGCTGTCCCAGGCCTGCGAAGCTGGACTGAGCCGAAGGCCGGGGCTGACAGCCGTGGGGGTTCCCACCCTGGGGGGCTGCGCTGGGCCCGGACTACTGGGAAGGCACCAGACGGCACACTCTCCCAAGTGGCTGCCACGCGTGGTCTCGCACAGAGCTGCGAGCCACGTTCAAGTCCGCCTCCCCGGAGTCCACCCGCCTCCTCCGCAGAGCGAGCCCCGCGCAGGCAGCCGCCGCTGCAGCCGCGGGCCCCGGATGCACCCCGTGCGCCCCCCCCTGCTTTGAGTGGTTTCTGCTTTCGATAGAGGGCGAATAAAACAGATGAGGACCATGTGAGGGAACAGTCAACAAGTGCCCGTGTGCATAGCCCGTGTTTTCAGCCGGTGAGTGACCGACCAGTTTACGGGGTCACGACTGGCCTTTTTAAAGAGAGTAAAACAGGGACATGTGAACACACCTAACGGCGGCGTCCACCCAGCTGTGCGGACCTTTCATCTGTCACGTGTAGACGCGGGACTTACTCAGGCTAAGTGCGAACGCGCCCCAAGTCTGCCTTGCCCTTCTTTGAGGACGGTCACAGCCAGTGTTTAAAGGTCACCGCTGCCTTTCAAGAAGCAGAAGGGCCTCCCCCCTCCAGGACACCTGTCAGCCCAATCTTTCCTTTGCGTTAGCCGTCCCCTTGATCCTTCCTCTGGCTCCGCCCTGCAGAGGTACCTTGAGACACAACCGACCAGCCGTGCCACTTTTTTCACTCGACACACACGGAAACGCGGCACACGTTCTGTGTGACCGGCTTTGCTCACAGCGCACTTGATACGGGAGATTTCAGCTGTGTTGACCTGCAGCTGAAACCTGTTCCCTTTTCCTGCTCTAGAACCTTCCAGCCTAGCGAGGGTCGGGGAGGAACCACAGCGGGCCAGTCTGCTGAAGGTACCGGCTTGGTCTGGCTTTGGTGGCGCTGTCCTTTCTTCTCCTGCCCTGTGCACTCGTACCAGTGAGGTCCTCGGCTCTTAGCTTCTTCCCTCTGCCGGGTGACCCCAGCGTGGTCTCGGCGCGGTCCTGCCTTATGCTGTCCTGGTGCTCCAGCAACGGGCCCCTCACCTCAGTAAGGCTTCCTGCTCACTTTCTGATCTGGCGGGCCTGCAAGGTCACCTGGCTGTTCTCATTTGCATTTCACTGTTCCTTAATGAGGCCGTGCCTCTTGTCTTTTGTTTGCGGGTCTTGTGTGATTCCCGCACCTGTCCCAATCTTTCTCTGCCTTCCTTTGGGTGTTTATCTTTCTCTTCTTGATTTGAGAGTTCTCACCAATAGGTGAGAATAGGGTTTTACTTGGGTTACAAAAGCAAAGAAACTACATCCCAATTTGTGGCTTTTCTCTTCTCTCCTTAAAGTAGATTTTGGGGACGCCTGGGTGGCTCAGTCGGTTAAGCCGCTGCCTTTGGCTCGGGTCATGATCCCAGAGTCCTGGGATCGAGTCCCACATTGGGCTCCTTGCTCGGGGCGGGGGGGGGGGAGTCTGCTTCCCCCTCCGCCCCTCCCCCTGCTTGAGCTCTCCCTCCTGCTCGCTCGCGCGCGCGCTCTCTCTCTGGGACGAACGGATAAATAAAATCTTTTACAAATTAAAAAAAATTTTTTTTAATTAAATAAAGCAGCTTTTGATGAGCAGACATTATCTGAAATTGAGCGGGGTGCAACCTATCAGTATTTTCCTTTGTAAGCTGTGCTTTACCCGACCTTTAGGAAAGGTTTCCCTACACCTCAACCATCTTCCTCTACAGCAACAGCGAACGGATCTACAGTTTGCCTCGCACATGCATGTATTTGCTCCATTATCAGTGATTTTTGCACACGGCACAAAATACCGATTCGATCTCATGCTTTCCTACCCTGAGGCGTCCTACCACTCCTTCCCACTGACCTGCACACACTGCCGCCTCCAGGTCCTGGCTCCACAGATTCATTCCTGGGCTCTCCCCTCGGATCCACTGACCCCTCTGCTTCCACCCCTGTGCTTTCTGGATGATCCTCACGGATGTTCTTATCATAATAAAAACGGCCATCTGGTACCTGATACCTCGATCTTGTTCTTCGGGCATATTGTGGCTATTTCCAGCCCTTTCCTCTTCCATAATTTTAAAATCATGTCAAGTGAAAAAAAAATGAAAAAGAAAATAAAGAAAGAAAACCTTGGGGCAGGGGGCAGGAGCCTGGGTGGCTCAGTGGGGTTAAGCACCTGCCTCCCGCTCAGGTCATGATCCCAGGGTCCTGGGATCGAGCCCCACGTTGGGCTCCCTGGTGAGCATGGAGCCTGCTTCTCTTTCTCCTTCCGCCTGCTGCTGCTCTTTCTGTCAAACAGATAAATTAAATCTTTAAAAGTTTTTAGATTAAATTAAAAAAACAAAAGCTTTGCTGGTATTTTGGTCAGAATTGCACTGACTCTCAGATCAGTTTGAAGTAAGTTTTGTTACGAAAAACCAAAGTCACAGGACATCCCTCCTTTCACTTAAGTCCTTCTTTAAATGAATGATCCGAAGTGAAAGATTTCAGTGAAAATCTTATTTTAATATTTTATTTCCATAAGGGATTCATTTGTACAACTTCTGTAATACCTACTTCTAAGGAATATATTTATATATATATATGTATACATATTTTTTTTTTAAAGGTTTTATCTCAGAGAGCAAGCGGAAGAGAAGGGGGAGCAGCAGAGGGAGAAGCAGCAGGCTCCTGGCTGAGCAGGGAGCCTGATGTAGAGCTTGATCCCAGGTGCCTGGGATCATGACCTGAGCCGAAGGCAGATGGTTAACCACTGACTGAGCCACAGGCGCCCCAGGACTGGTATATTTTTAAATTTTCATTTTTATTCATTTATTGTATACAGAAAAAAATTAATTTTATACACCGATTCTTACAGCCTGCAATCTTATTAAATGCTCACCTACTAATTAAAATTAATGCAAATCATTTTTTAGAATTCTAATACCTAATTCTAATAAGAGTTATGTGAGAAGTTTTTGGATAGTCTATGTATACGATGATATCACTTGCAAATGATGATGGCCCAATTTTGCCCAGTCCTTACACTTTTTCTTTCCTTCTCCCGCTTCACTGTGCTGGCTGGGGCCACCAGTCCAACGTAAAGCAGGAATGCGCAAAGTCAGAGTCTCTGTCTCGCTCTTCAGGATCCATTTTCAACAATTTAAATTAAAACAGTTGAATTTACCCCTTGCAGGCTTTCTTCCTTCTGGAAGCCCTTTATCAGGTCATGGAAAATCCTCATCACTCCAAGTTCGCTAAGACTTTTGCCATGAACGGCTGAATTCTGCCAAGCGGTTTCTGGCCCTATTAAGATGACAGCACGATTTTTCTCTTTCGGTCTGTGATGAGGTGCATGAACAGGTCTTCTAAGGACCTGCTTCCTGTGAACGAAGCTTCTCATCATGTACTGTATTGTCTGTATATTTTTCAGTTTGGATTTGCAATTGTGTCTTTCTTTTTTGCGTCTGTACTCGTAGCTAGGGGTGGCCTGGCAGGTCTGTTCTCACACAGTACGTCCTGTCTGGTTTTGGTGGTAAGGTGATGCTCGGCTCATAAAACCAGGAGGGACACTCCCCACTTTCCTACCCTCTGAAGGAGTCTGTATAAAGGTGGAATTGTTTCTTGAATGTGTTAGAATTTGCCAGGTAAAGCCCTCTGGGTGGATCGCTGGGTGGGGAGGATTTTTAAGCCCTGACTCAATGCCTTTAATGATTATAGCACGATCCCTATCTTGGGGTTTTTCTATTGTTCTTTGGCCAGCTCTGCTAAGTTTTCCTTCTAAATTTATCCTCTTTAAGTTTGCAGGTTTTGTAAGAACAGAGTTGATCAAACAGTCTCTCACTCCATGGGAATTCTTGGCAGTTATGTTCCCGTGGTTCACTCCTCATAGTGTCTGTGCCTTTCCTCTTATTATTTTAGGAAGGCTCCATGCCCAGTGTGGGGCTTTAACTCAAACCCAGAAATCGAGACTTGAGCTGAGATCAAGAGTCAGACGCTTAACCGACTGAACCACCCAGGCGTCCCCTCTTTATTTTTTTTTTAAATTAATCTTGCCAGGGAATTTGTCTGTTTTATTACGCTTTCGAATTACCAACATCTATCTTTGTGGATATGACCGTGTGTCTGTTCTAATGCATGGATTTCTGTTCCTATCCGTATTTTATTTCTTCCACTTTATTTGGGTGGCAGGCATTTTAGAATGCTACGAACGCAAACGCCGAAAAGCTGTCACTTACCCTCACACTGTCGTTCAGGCGCCCCACGGATTCCGAAACAAGACTATTTACCTTACTACTTTTGGTTCTCAGTGTTTCTGGTTCGCGTTATCATTTCTTCTTGACTCAGGATTTCAGGAGTGTTTTTCAAGTGTCAAGTGTATGGAGTTTTTCTAGTTTTCTTTCTGTTGTCGAGGGTGTTACGCTCCGAAACTGTGCTCTGGGTGCTCCCAATTTCCAGCACTGGGTTGAGGCTGCCGGCCGTCGCGCCCAGCCCACGACCAAGTTCTTGCCGGTGTTCGCAACGTGTGTGCTCCCGTCGTGGAAACAACAAATCCACGACCTCATGACCCGTGCTGCCCAAACTGTCACATTCTCACTACTTCTGGTGAAATACTATGAAACATACATACCGGTCTGCGCACCCCCACTCCTGGCACAGAATTCCCGAAACCCCTGTCACTCCTGGCACAGAATTCCCGAAACCCCTGTCGTTTTTTTTTTTTTTTTTAAGATTTTATTTATTTGACAGAGAGAGATCACAAGCAGGCAGAGGCAGGCAGAGAGAGAGAGAGGAAAGCAGACTCCCCAGCGAGCAGAGAGCCCGATGTGGGGCTCGATTCCAGGACCTTGAGATCATGACCTGAGCCAAAGGCAGAGGCTTTGACCCACTGAGCCACCCAGGCACCCCCCCCCCCCCCGTCATTTCTTAAGTGACCAGGCACTACAAGCATCTCTTGCTTACTGAGGCGACCCTGAGTGGGTTCCCGGTCACCTCCTGGCTGAAGCCAGGATAACCAGAACCCCCAAGACTCAATAAGAAGCTGGGAACATTTCTGTTACCTGGAAATGTTGTGTTTTACCTTCCTTCTTAAGGAACACCTTCACCAAATATACAATTCTGGAGGGTCACGGTTGTTTTGTTGGTGTTTCAAGATTTAAAATGCATTTTACCATCGTTCTTGGAAGAAAGAGGATTTCACTAGGAAGGGAATCCAAGGAGATGGTTTTTCTTCCAGTCCCCTGAAGATCTCAACCCATGGGCTTCAGGGAATGTCCGCCCCCTGTGGGTTTAGCATGTGGGGAATTCTTTTATTATATCCTGGTTACGATTCACTAGGCTTTCTGGATCTGAGAAGTAGCGCCTTGCTACAAAGCTAAAACCCCTCAATCACTCTTTTTTCAAACCTAAACTCTCTGGAACCCCAAAGAGAATGTGTTAGATGTCCTCGTTCTGCCTCTGCTTCCCCAGCCACACTGACCTCCCCACCGCTCCCAGACGCACCAAAGGGCACGTCTACTGCCTGCGGCCTCTGGGCCCCGAGGTCCCATCTTTCCCCCTCTTCTTGCCTTCACTAACTCCTGGAACCGAGCCTTCTTTCAGAGCACTCGAGTGCCTCAGAGTCTCCCTGGGCTGTGACCCCCAGCGGGGCAAGGCGGGCCCCTCCCCCTGCAGGTGGGAGGGTAGCACCTGGGACAATGTGGCTGAGCTGCGAGGCTCAGAGAGGGCAGGTAGGAAGGGCGGTGACTGCCAGTCTCGTAGAAGACCAGGGATGCTCCCCAGGCCTGCAGGAGGACCCAGAGCCCCATTCCCGGGCATGTTCCTCTTAGCACCCCTGGCAGCCGTGTGCGGGGACGGACATGTGGGCAGGACGGTCCTTGACTTTCAGAAACGTGAACCCTCTGCTAGGCGTTCTGCTGTGCCGGCTTTCTCTCTTCCGGCCCCTGAGATGCTGAGTGCCTTTAGAGCGGGCCCGTCCAGCCTCTATCAGCTGCCACCTTGACTGTCTTTTCACTTCTGGCTGACAGCAAGTGGGGGGGCGCAGGGAAGGGGAGGACAGGCTGCCTTTGCTACTTCCCAGACTCGTCACTGCAACCGCAGTAACGCTGGGAGCTGGACACGGGCCAAGGCAGATTCTGACGTGCAGTGTTCATTCCCACCATCCCCGGGACATGGAAGCCTGTCAGCTCCTGTGAGGACAAGGGGCTGCTGTTGCCTCAAAGCCAAAACGCTCCGGAGGCCTCCAGAAACACCTGCCTCCCTCAAGAAGCTGCTGTGACCGTTCCCTCCTGGTCTTCTCAGAACCGCACACGGAGCCACAGTGACGGCAACTGCTCTCCCCAGGCCCACCTTTGCTGGGCGTGACAGGGGGCCCAGCAAGACACTGGTCCCGGCTGGAATCACACTGCGGGGACAGGCCGTTGCTCTGCCCCCACATGGTGCCTCATGGGGCCTGGGCTCTGCAGATCAACTACAGCGAAGAGCACAGTAGAAACTACGTCCAGGAGAGAGCAGGAGTGCGAGAAGAGACGGGCTGTGAGCTCAGAGCCATCTGGGATGCAGTGCAGAAGCTCTGGGATCGGGTCCACAGAAGACCTGGGCCAGGCTGCTTCGGGCTCCCTGCGAGAGCGGGGGCGCTGACACAGCTTTGCTCGCCAGCAACCGCGAGCACTGAACGCACTGTGTCAGGAGACGCCGGCGACCCGTTCACGACCTGCCCCCGCCAGCCCACCCGCACCAGGACACGGCTGGGAGTCTCCCACGCATTCCCGTGCAGCCCTGACCACCTGGCACTGCGGGACGGCGACTGTCCTTCCCTCCTCGCCCTCGTCAGGGGACTCCCGGGTCACTTCCCAGCACCCTTCCCCGCTTCTCCTGAAAGACACCCTGACTCTCCTTGCGAGAATTACCCCCTCGCTTACTCCCAAGTCCCAGTCCGAGTGGAAATGACCTTCTCTGGCAACAAGGGAGGGTTTCCACGAGCTAACGTCATCCTGCCAAGTCTGCCGCTCCCAACGCCCCCCTCCCAAACCCCGGCTGCTAGAGGGGCTACTGAGAAATCCTCCCCATCCCTTGGACTGTGGACTGGGAACACGAGGGAGGCCCCAAGGCTACAGGACCTGAGGCCAGAGGGGAGAGGGCCCCGGCGCAGCAGGTGGGGTCCTGGTGATGATCTCTGAGCCAGGACATTAAGGTCCCCGTCGCTCCTGAAGCTGTCTGCAGGGCGGTTTCCTAAATGGACTGCCTCCCCAAACCGCTGCGGGCTAGAGGGATTGGGCGCACGTCTGTGTGCGTGTGCGTGTGCGTGTGTGTTTGCGAGAAGGCACGATCGCCACCCTACAGCCTCCACACGACCTCGGGCCACAGCCACCCAGCAGCCCCGAGCCCTCATGAAGCGTCCCTGCTCTTGCTCCTGTGGGACTCTGTCCCCCCAGCCAGGGCAGAGTTGGAAGAACAGGGCGGGGTCCGCTCGGCCCATTCTGCTCCCGCTCCGGGGCTCAGAACCGAGCCTCACACACACAGGACGCTCAGCAGCTAATCAGAGGCTAAAGGGAAGCCCTGAGGGGTTGGTGGAACCACAGAACCCCAGGGTTGGAGGGACTTTGCACTTTCTATGCTCAAACCCCCTCCAGCGAGGCGACTGTGAACACTGGAGTTCAGTGGTCGCGTCTTCTGGACCATTCCAGGTAACCGCCTGCATCGGGCGTGAGACACACGCACAGGCAGGAGCCGGCCGGCCTCCGACGGTGCGCAAAGCGCTCCCACACCTCGGACCGCGCAGCGCGTCCCTCACCAGGCCGTTCAGAGGCCGCAGAGAAGCGGCTTTGAGCTGTGGTCATCCTCCGGAACCTCTGCAGGGATGTCAGGAAAACACACCGTCTCCTCCCTTCACACACACAGACTCTGGCAGGGCCTGGGCGTCTGGAGTCTTCGAAGCTCCCCAGGTGGCTAGAATGGGCAGCCGGGACGAGGGAGAGCCGCTGAGCTCCTGCACACGCAGGTGCCGGGCCAAGGCTTCCCGGAAGTGGGGGCCACCACCGGAGGGCCAGCCGGGACACACAGGCCAGCGGGGCCCAGCCCTGTCCCCCCAGACGGGAGGTCCTCGGAGTCACCCTGCTCTACCTGACAACAGCTGGCCGGCATTCCCCAGGCCCAGGCTCAGGTCCAGCCTCTGCAAGAGATACAAGAACGTATCCACTGCAGTCAGCATGGGGGTCCCGCGCGCTGGTGACCGCGGGACGGGATGAGGCAGTCCTGTGGACCGGGGGACCATGTCTTCCCAAGCATGACGCCTGACGCGCGTGTTCAACAACACACAGGAGCTTACCAAGGTAACGAGTAAGCACCCGGCGCTCACGGGAAACCGGGCAGCCCCGGGTCTCGGCCACTACCCTCCAGGCCTCTGCACGCGGGCCTTGCTGTGTGCAAGGGCAGCTCTGGCCTGCATCCAGACCCTCTCTCAGACAACAGGGCTCCAAACACGCCAGCTTTCCCCCAAGCTCACAGAGATGGGCAAGAGTCGAACCGAAGTCCTGCTATCTTTCTGGAAGTTTCTACTCGCCTGAACGCTGCAACCTGCGAGGCCGCTGATGCTGCGTGCACCTTCACGCCTTCTCCCGGAGCCGGCACCGCGCTGGGCTAGGCACTGTCACCCAGTGGCTGGGGCTGTCCCCAAAGATGGTGGCTTGCAGGCGAGGCTTCTGCCCAGAGCCCCCCCTGCTGCGCAATGCCACCCAAACATTGTTCAGGAGCCTCTTCTGACCCTTCCGGTGACTTCCCACAGGCCCTGCTTCCCCGTGAGAACTGCTCAAACAACAAAACCCACAGCGCGGCCGAGAGCCGTGAAACCTGCAAGGGCCCAGAAAGCAGCCCCGGCCCGCCGGCGCCGCCAAGCTCAGGGAACTCTGGACGCGGAAGGAAAGATGCCTTCAGTTCAAACCCTGGCCAGTTATCCGGACGACCCTGGATAAGCAGCGCAGGCTCGTGCAGCTTCGGCCGGCTTCCACGGGTGGTGGCGGGGACCTAGGTGCGCTCGGGCCACCGTGCTGACTATCTGCTCCACGGCGGCCACGAGTCACGGGAGACCGCACCGTGGCACCTCGCTCCCCTCAAACCTGGGGGAGACAGGTAATGTGGGCTCCGTGGGCTCTGCCACGGGGGCTGACCGCCCAGCTAAGCGGGGCTGTGGGAAAGCCGGCGGCAGCGCGGCCAACACAACAGCCCCCCCGCCCGCCGTGAACGCCTGCTGACAGCGAGGCCGCGGGACCCGGCCCCCCAGCCCCCTGCCTTCCTCCTCCATGAATGGACAGTAGCTTTGCTGCAAGGCTCTTCTGTGCTCTGTCCTTCACGTCCTTGAAAGGGCCCGGGCCACGCCACACACCCAATAAATAAATGCTTGTTGCGAGCGCGAGTGAATGGAGCAAAGGAGGATGGAACCCAGGGCAGAGAGATCAAGCGGCTTCCGGCCTCGTCCTCTGTGGGCCCATTCATAGTGAGCACATGTCCCGGGGCCCCTCACCCGCCGGCCCAGCTCCTCCGAAGCCTCACATCTGAATATTCATGTGCGGGGGGGTCACATGGGGGGTCACAGAACTGAGGGGCGGGGGTCACTGCGAAACCAGCAGCACCACCTGCTGCTTCCCCCAGAAGCCGGCCTCTGTCCCGGCCCGGGCAGCGAGCGGGCCCGCGGCGGCCAAGGCCGTCTGAATCACCAGGCTGCGGCCGGTCTCCCCAGGCGGCTGCTTGTGCGTCTGGAGCAGATCAAGTGCCCAGCCGACCCGGCCGGCGCCCACCGCCCTCCTCTCAGCCCTCAGCACTTCCTCCCGAGGCCTGCTTGACCGCGCGGCCCCCTGTGCCACTTGGAAAGAACTGGAAGTGGCAGGGCTGGCTACAAACAGCGGCTTTCCAAACAGAGTTCCTTTCATCCAGAGGGCACAACTATCAGGGCTCTAGGAATGTGTTTCCGGGCAAAGGGGTGGCCCAGGAAACACACCCAAGCAGGTTTCACTAGCGACTTGTCGGCACGTCTGACAGCGTGTCTTGCTGTGAAGGATGGAGGACAAGGCGTGGTTCCCACGCTCCCACAGAGCTGGGAAAGCGGAGCGCAGGAACGCCACCACCTCTGGGGACAGCCCTGAGCTGCTGGGTGACAGTGTCCCAGCCCAGACTGTCCCACTGGAGCCTCTAACGCTCATCACACAGTGCAAACGGAAATACTCCTACCTACTTGTAGAACTGTAGACACGGTATGACCTGAACTCGTACAAGCAAGGGCCCAGAAGATACAGGAAGCAAAGAAGCTAACGTGTCAGCACTGGTTCCCTCTCAACCCTAGAATCGGAGGTGACTTTCCAGGGCCTGCTTGGTCACAGGAGGTTTCTGCTGCGGTCCAAGATGGCATGATAAGCACTGAAGCCGCCCCTGACTTGCCGTGTGGCCCCAGAGGAATGAACGGCCTCTCTGGGCTTTGGCGTCCCGTCTCCTCCCCAGGTCGCTGGTTAAAATGCCAAGAAGAACCAAGGAGAGGGCCCTGGGCTGGGCAGAAAGCAGCAGATGCCAAACTAGCAGTGCCTGAACCACGCTGACCCCCCGTAGATATAGTCCATCGGCCCCAACCATGTTCTCAATTTTTCAAATTCATTGTGACCATTTAAAAACAGATTTCAAAAATTGAGGTTTTGATCTTCTCTTTAAAGAATTGGATTCACAGCAGCCAAAAAGTGGAAACAACCCAGAAGTCCATCAGCTGTTAAATGGTTAAACACAATGTGGTCTGTCTATAAAATGGAGTATCATTCAGCCCAAAAAGGGAACAACAGAGGGACACACGCTACCACACAAATGAACTCTGAAAACGTTACGCAAAGTGAAAGAAACAAAGGCCGTATCAGGTCTGACTTCATTACGTGTCTGAAATATCCAGAACAGATCCAGAGACAGAAACCAGCAGCTGCCACGGGACAGACAGAGAGGCAACAAGGAGCGACTGCTCAGTGGGGACGGACGGAGTGATGGAAACGTCCTGGGATCAGCACTGAGGGCTGCCCGGTACCATGAATGGCTACGAACTACCGCACTGTCCACCCACAGAGACAGCATCCCTAGGCGAGGCTTAGCTGCCACTGGGTGCCAGCTACCTCTCCTGGGCTCTGTCCCTGTCTCCGGCTGGCTCCTGGTGTCCGCTGCGTGCAGGGGTGTGAGAACCCCAACAGCGGAAGGTGGTCCCGCTCTGCCCACCAGAAGACTCCCCAGCACCCCGTGAGGTCAAGTCTCTGGCTCAATCAAGACACCCAGCTCTGAGGCACAGCACCGTCCACCACCCAAAGGAAGGGAAGAACCGCCTCGTTCACGGAAAACTAGTAAATCTGGTCTCTCCTGACCAGGTAACATACACCCTTAGTAAGTTAAGTCGAACAGTATAAAAAAGGTAGACAGTGGAAGGCTGTCCCCCACCCCACCCCCAGGCCCCACGCCAACCACCTCCCATCAGCCGCTGACTCAGCCCAATTCAATCCTCTTCCACTCTGGCTTCCACCGGGACTGCTTTCTCTCCTGGCCGCTAGAAAAGCCTGCAGTCTGCGTTATGACCCATTACACAACCGTGAAAGGGACCGAGAATCTTTCCTGAGGAACATCCTACCCGTACCTCAAGGAGGCCAGCACCTTACAGAGAACTATTTTCAGATTTAGCACCAAAGTCAAGAGCCTGGGCCCCTGGAAGAGGCCCAGGTGGGCATTTCCAGAACTGCCTTTGCTATCCCCACGTATGCTGAGCAAGACTTTAGCCCACAAGCTCCCCGGGGCCATAGCACACAGGCCACCAACCACATGAACCACCAAGCTCCTGGCCCCCATGCGACTCTGGCTTTCAGTGAGCGAGACCTATAGGCCATTTGGCCTGCAGTGTGCCACCAGGCCCAGAGGGCTTCTGCCAAAGGGAGTCTGGGGATCTGCCCGGGTCCCTGAGGCCAACTGCATTGCCAAAGGACATCTGGCGCTGACCAGCCTTCCGGACAAGCCCCGAGTGGGTGGAGCCTGACCCCATGCCCCTGTCCCCCATGGCCTGTCTCGCACCCACCAAACCACTGCACGCTCTTCAGCTCTCACAAGGCCAGCCCTCCGCCGGGGACACCCTTGCCACATGCCCACCAGCCTCCTGAACTAAGTCCTGTCCCAGGATGCTGGTGTTCCCATCTTGCCCACACCCGCCCAAGACCTCGAAGGCAAGACCATTACCTGTTTGTGTCTGGGTCCCCGGATAGCACGACAGAGCCTGGCATTTGGCACACTTCGGCAAGCATCCAGGGAACTGAGCTGGATACGGAAGATGGTTCCAGTTTGGGGAAACAGAGACCCCAAAGAGATACAGGCAAGTTGCCACAAAATATACAAATGAAAGTTCCTAAACAGATCAGCTGAGTCTGGCAGGGCTTGGAGCACCCAGAGGAACCTCCCAGAGCAGCAGGCTGGGTTGGAAGCCACCACCAAGCCCGCAGGCCAAGCCCTGCGTCCAGCAATCAGGAAACCCCATGCCCAAGATTCCTACCCAGATTATACTGACTGTGTCACACTCATGGTGCAAATATTCTCCCACAGATTCTCTTACATCTGGCGTTAAACGGAACTTTAAAACAATCCACTTAGCCTAGTAAACAGACTTACTGTTGCTTTAAGTGACAAGCAAGCAGAATGACAGCAAATGTATCTTTTCATTAGCGATCACAGTACTCACAGCCTAATTTCCGCTAATTACAGCAACCTGATCGAGATGTTTCCTGCTGTGTCTTACAGCTTCCTTACCTGGGGTGCTGGGTGCAATTCTGAGGCCAAGAGACTGGCCACGTGTCCCAGAAGAGGGCCAAGGCATTTTCGATGTGTGTGGGAAGCAGAGAGGAAGTCAGCTTTCCCTCTACCGAAGCAGAAAACCATTCAAAACAGGAGAGCACTGTCCCACAGTCCTCAGGAGGACGGGACTGGGTGTTACAGTCCGGCAACCCTGGAGAGGGGGCCTGGGGAAGCCTGCGCACCCATCGCCGAAGACCTACCCCACGCCCACCTCCACCGGGTGAGAGAGCAGAAGCTCGGCCCCAAGGCCCTTCACACATCCAGCGGGCAGGCAGGGGACACAAATGAGGAGGGTATTTACCGAACGGTGGCCAGGGGTCTGAAGTGCTGGCTGGGGCCGCCGGCCCGCCCCAAGGGTTTGTCTGGGTAGCTGAGGCTGTCCGGCCCCAGGGCTCTGCTTTCTGGGCAGCAGGGCCTGAGCTGGGGAGGGCGTCCATTAAGTCCAACAGAGCAGTCTGCTGTGGGTGGGAGCCATGCTTTTGAGACAAAGAGAGGGGACAGGTTTCTACTTTGCTGCAGTTACAGCTAATATCTATGCATTAGCCATTAACCGCAAACACTGTCCCTCTTGGGACTAGAAGTCCTCTGGGCGGGGCCAAGAGGAAACTGAGCAGGCCCCCATGTCCTCCCATCTCCTGCCCCACACGGCCCACCACCCCACGGACCCACTTCCCACTCCCCACTCCCGCCCAGGCTCCACCCACTCCCCACTCCCGCCCAGGCTCCACCCACTTCCCACTCCCGCCCAGGCTCCACCCACTCCCCACTCCCGCCCAGGCTCCACCCACTTCCCACTCCCGCCCAGGCTCCACCCACACCAAGCCCCTTACTTTGGGCTCAAAGCCCACCCGTCTGCAAACAGCCCAGGGTTTTCCAGGATAACACAGGCTTCGCACCAGGTTGCAGTATCCCTCCAAAATGCTGTCCCCTGCAGTCCCCTGCAGCCAGCCATCATCCAGGGCCCCCTCTCCCAGGGCCTGCCCTGCCCTCCAGCTCCCACAGCCACCAGAGCTGCTGTCAGGGACCCTGTGGCACCGTGACATGGGAGACCACCAGAACCCCGGCACGGTGATAGGGGCAGGGGAGAACCTGTCTTGTGACCAGAGGCCCTTGTGGGAGCAGAATCATGTCCGGGTCACCTCAGGCCCCGTGCGGGCAGCCTGGCACAGGGTAAGGCTGAGGACGGCCTCGAAGTCCAGCACTACTGAGCCTTTCCCTGTGCCAGGACTCTGTCCCGAAGCACCAGACGCTCGGCTCCCGTAACAGTCACCTGACCACACGGCTACCACTCTCACTGGTGTACCGGGGAGGAAACTGAGGCCCCCGTCCACGGAGGCCCCTGGCCAGTGCCCACCATCTCTCCGGCTGGTCTCGGGAGAGCCTCGGGAGGAACGGCACAGGCGGGGGTGATTTCAGTCACGTCCTCCCCTCACTTGTGCTCATCGCGGAGGGGTATACAGAAGGCGTCCTGCCCTGTGGGTTGAGCTTGGACGCTCGGCAACCACGGTGGGACCCGCTCCCACACTGACCTCTCCGATGAGGCGCTTACCTCCTTCTTTTTGGGAACCTTAACCGTGTCTCTTCGGCTTTCTTCTAGGGCCATCTGTAATCTGAGGTCGTCACCCCGCCTGAGGCGTTCTTCCTGCAGAGGACAAGGGCACCGGAACAACATCCCTGAGCGGAACAGAACAAAGCAGCACCCGCAGCGAACATGGGTAACAAAGTCGGGCCATGCAGGATCGCACAGGAAGCTCAGAAAACCACCTGTGGTACAGTTATTCTGTCCTGCGGGTGTGGCCCCGAGGGCTCTCCCTCGCCCCCCCGCCCCCTGGTTTTGGGGTCCCAATGGGCAGACGGGGGGCGGGGCACAGTCACCACCAAGTCCCGGGAAAGGGAACACTTATTCTACAAAGCTTTTATCCTAAAATGAAAATGGCTTTATATTCTAATTAAAGAAGCAATGCATCTCCTTGTAAAATACAAAAGCCCGAGAGCCCAGAAAGGAGTCAGGAAGAGGGTGAAAATCACCTATCACTGCACGTTTATTTCTAGGATTTCAAAAAGAAAGGATTCATTATACAGTTGACCCTCCAACAACACGGGCATTAGGGGAACCAACCCCCACCCTGAAAATCCACATATAAATGTGACTCCTTAGAAATCTAAGAGCCAACTGTTGCCTGGAACCCAAGTAAGTCACCGAATGCATATTCTGTGTATGTGTGACTATGCTGTGTTCTTATAATAAACTAAGCTGGAAAATGTTATTAATAAATTAAGAAACAGGTAATAAGTTTACAACCCCGTACTTAGGGACGAGAATCCACACTTAAGTGGGGTTGTACAGCCCGAAACTCGCGTTCTTTAAGGGTCACCTGCATCTAATTAATATTTGTTTAAGGCGAAATCACCCCATGCAGAAGACTGGGCCGCCGTGGCTTTTATGTTATCACGAAACAGAAATAAGTTCCTTGCATTTTACTTATTACAAATATGAGTAATCACAGAGATGAGTCATGGACGAAAGTGGGCTCTGTCTGTCTGTCCGTCCCTGCACTCCTGCCCCTTCTTCCCGGGCCATCTGGGACAGAGGCATCCACAGAGACGGATCTAACGGCTGGGCTTTCCCTACTGCGAACAGGGAGGCTGTAACAGAAACTGTCCACGCCCCTGAGGTTCAGGAGGTTTCCAGTTATAGCGACACAGATCACACTGGGACAGCCACCCCTGCACCTCGGTCCAGCTCTCCCTAACATCTGCGTCTGTGCATCCCTTCTAGGCGACAGAGAGCCTCGTGCTACCTGACTCCGTCCACCCTCCCTCACCCAAGGTCAGCAGGGACAGACCTGATCACTGGGACCAAAGGGACGACAGCTCTGAAAGGTCATTTCCAACACGCCTTTCCCTCCTTCTCCATGCTAAAGGCAGGCGTGATTATTAGAGAAAAACAGGAACTGAGAAAGAATGGAAACTGCACAAACAGCCGTCGCCGAAACGTTATCAGGGTGCCTCCTACCTGCAGCTTTCCCTCCCAGCCTTGGTTTCCAGCATTCAGATCCTGACCTGTCTTCCAAACTGCCTTCCCTGGGGGCTAAGGCCACATGCCTCGCACGAAGGGCCCACGATACGTGGCTGTGTCTACCGCAGTGTTTCTGGGGAGCCCTGGGACCAGCTCACCCACTGGCCCAAAAAAAGGACCCCCTCCCTGACCCGGGGTGGGGGTGTGAGGGCAGTGGGTGGCACCCATCTCGGGAAACAGTGAGGCCGGGGCCTGCGTCTGTCACTGTCCCCGCTGTGACCCACGCCCCACCTGGGGACCCCCGAGCGTGCAGGCCCCCCTGCCTGGCACCGACCTGCTCAGCGACTTCTCTGCTCATGGCGAGTGCCAGCTGGAGCTGGAGCTCCTCTTCCCCGCTGGTCTGCGGCCGGGCCTGCTCCAGCTCGGAGGACACCCTCGGGGAAGTGGCTGTGGGGGGAAGGCAAAGTCACCACATGCACAGGACAGGCTCCAGCCTGCGGTCGGCCAGTAAGACCACTCTCTGTCCCCACCTCACACCCACAAGCCCAACAACGTGGGCGCCGTACAGGGAAGGTCTGCAAGTATGTCCAGGTTAAAATCCAGTCACGCCAACACGTGGATTCTCAGGGATGTAAGCCACGTGGCCGGCGGCCATCAAGGCAAGAGGCCTTCCAGGGCAAGGGAGGATTAGAACCTCCGTCTTCACTGCAGAACTGCGCTCCTTCAAAGAGAGAAACTACCTTATTATTTTTTTTTTACAAGAACAGAAATATTGCTCTTGAACAACCAGATCAAAGAGTGTCATTCACATAAGCACAGGGCTGGACCAAGAACTTCACTCAAGATTCCCACAACATTGGGGCGCCTGGGTGGCTCAGTGATTAAGCCTCTGCCTTCGGCTCAGGTCAAGATCTCAGGGTCCTGGGATCAAGTCCCGCATCAGGCTCTCTGCTCGGCGGGAAGCCTGCTTTCCCCTCTCTCTCTCTCTGTCTGCCCCTCTGCCTACTTGTGATCCCTCTGTGTTAAAAAAAAAAAAAAAAAAAAAAAGATTCCCACAACATGTAAGAATGTCACTTTGGATCTCATGGTGGTAAAAACCATGGAAAATGAAGCCCAAGTGTTTCTGCAGCAACCCTGAATGCTTTTGTTTTCTAGGTAAAACTGTGCATCAACTTGGGAAAAACATTTTTTTTTTTTTTTTGCTATTATCAATTAAGAGTTAGCTAGTATCAACACTTGTAAGCAGCTCCTGGAAAGACAGTTTTACTGAAGGGATGAGATGGGGACTCCTGACTGATGCAGGACACGTCCAGGAAAGGCATCTTTACGCGTTCACACTCATCACGCCGGCCTGGGCCTCCCCAGATGCAAAACGTGGGAGCTCACACGGCCGTCGGATTTCTGTGCATCAGGGAGTGTAGGTGTCTCCAGAAACCAGACCCAAAAGTTTGGGAGCACGATGCCACCTCTGCCTTCACCGCAGGGGAGGGTCCACGGCTTCTCTGAAATTCTCAAAGCCGGGTCCCACTGCCTCTGATGGTTCCCCACTGAGCCTCTCTGCACACCATTCCTTCCGCTCACCCAGCCAACTCCTCCGTTCTCAGAGCTCAGCCCCGCTGCCATGGTCCTCCTGGACCACCCTCCTCACTGGCGCTGGGTCAGCAGCCCCTGCCCGCCACAGCACTCCCCCTACCCTGCCGTTTGGTAGATCATGCCAGAAGGTGCGCTCCTTGAGGAGGCCCCACACCTGTCTTCTCACCGTTACGTCCATCCCCAAAGTTTGGCAGAGCTGCTGGCGAATACCCACTGGCCAGATGCACGGAAGCATGCAGAGACGGATGGACGGACAGATGGAGAATTCAATTTCGTGGCAGATGGGTACTTGCTTGAAAATGCTCTAAGTGTGTATCAGTTTTCTTCCTTCTTTCACTATGTCCATTCCAGCAAACCCAGCCATCACCACTCACCCACCCAAATGCTGCTCCCACCTTAAACTCCAATCTGAATTTGCTGCTTAGGATTGCCTCTCTGGGAGAAAGTAAATAAGGTCAGGAATGATTCCTGAAAGGTGAGGCTGTTGGCTAGGCTCTGGTTACCGGGAACAAAACAGGAAAAGAGGGCTAGGTACAGTTAGGGTCATAGGAGGACCAGGCAGGGCTGCAAGGGGCAGGGGGCAGGGCAGGGCAGGGCAGGGGACTGTGAAAGGCAATGCTTTCTCGCACAAGTTTTGTGTCAAACACACAAAACACACAGCTGGTAAGAGTTCATTCGGAACAGTCCCGTGTTGTGAAACACAGTGCATTTGCTGTGATTTTACTGTCAACTCAAAGAATCGGGGAAAACAAATGCCAGCAACCGGCTGCCCCACATCTCCTCTGAGCTCCATGAACGAGACAAAGATGAAAGACAAGCCGAACCCAGGCTAGTTACACCACGTTGCCTTTTCCCAAGTACTTGCTTTAAAAATACAACTAGGGGGCACTGGGTGGCTCAGTGGTTAAAGCCTCCGCCTTCAGATCAGGTCATGATCTCAGGGTCCTGGGATCCGGCCCTGCATCGGGCTCTCTGCTTAGCAGGAAGCCTGCTTCTCCCTCTCTCTGCCTGCCTCTCTGCCTACTTGTGATCTCTCTCTCTCTGTCAAATAAATAAAATATTTAAAAATAAATAAATAAATAAAAATACAACTAAATGGTAAGAACATGTCAAGCCCACCTTAATAATCTGGCTCATTAACAACATACCAAGACAAAAGCCCCCCCCCCTTTTTTTTTGCTGTTGCTGGTTTTGTGCCCAAGTCTCACTGATGGGTCACAGTGCTTAGGTCTTGGGCTTTCCTGTATCCAGAGGCAAAGGTGTCCCCACCCAGACTGCTGGAGACTGACGCCGCACAGCCCCGGGGAACGGTTCTGGAGGCTTCTTCTCAGCTGACTGTGGCTCCCACACAGATCCCTGACCACGGGGCTGCCTGCTCCCAGCCTCCTTCCTGAGGATCTCGGACGCTCACGTCACAGAACTCTCTGTTGAGAACGAACACAGCACACTCAGCACCTTCATTCACTACCACACGGAAACGGGGAGTACATAAAGAAGACCTATGTCCCATCCCACGCCCCGAAAAAGGGCTCTGAAAAATGAGCCCCGTCTTGGCTCGCGCTGGCAGGGGAAGCTGCCACTTGGCTGTACCGCCACAGGGCCCGATTCAGCGCGGCCAGGGATGAATGGGACGGGACTCTCAACAGGGACCTTCTAGAGAAATGAGGCTCCCTTGTCCTCTGACATCTGCAAGGCCAGACTGGCTTCAAAGGCAAACGGACGTGTTCCTGTCTGCCGCTAACGGACGCCTGCCGAACAACGCGCAGCCAGCACGTGCGGAAACAGCTTACCACATCAATGTGGAAATTAAAGACAAAGGGTATTCCCCTAAATGCTGTGGGTTTTGTCAACGGATGTATGGCTCTCAGTTCCACAGATGGCAGAATTCACAGCCATCAGCCCCGAGAATCAGCTGAGCTGCGCACAGCGGTCTCCGCTGCGAGGGACAACACCCGCGGAGACGTTCTTGCCTCAGTGACGGCAGCCCGGCCCCAAAAAGGGCCCCTTGTACCCGCGTACACGACAGCGAACACAGATGTGCCTGTGAGACGGGCCTGAAAGCTCCCTTGTGACCACCTGAGCCTGGCCCAGCTCCGAGGGGCCGCAGGTCCACGGTTCACAGGGGCTCCTGGAAAACGCAGGTGGCCCAGCGACGCCTTTCCCACCGGCCGCCTCCTGGAGGGAAGACTGGGACCTGCCGCGTAGGCGAATCCCTAGCGGAACCACACACAGGCCATCACCCTTCTCCAACCACTAAGATGTCTTTCTGTGCACGGATCCCGCCTGGAGGAACTCGTCAAAGTCCTTGCTTGCTGCGGCCGAGAATCAGAAACATTGGCCAGGCCTCAATTTGATCCTGTTATCCGGGCCCAGAAAGCCCAGGGGAAGGGCTGAAGAGGAAGGAAAGCCTACAAAAGCCAACATTTCCCTCCAAATACAGGCTAAGAGGAAGACCAAGAAATACCTCCCACCGCAGGGAGACAAACCCATCTGGTGTTCACGCCAGCCCTGGGCTGCAGGAGGGACGCTGGTTCCTAACGTACCCCTCAAGCAAAGGCTGGAAGATTTTCTAACAAAGAGGCTTCAATTGGGCAATCTTGGGCAACTGCGAAAGAAGAAATCAAAGCAGTCAAGGTAACAGGAAAATACGAAATCACCACTTCTCGGGGCGTTTCGCTGTCTTCCTAGAAAGCACTACGCAGCGTCTGCAATCACACTGATTAAAGGGTGGCTTAGTCGTTAAGTGTCTGCCTTTGGCTCAGGTCATGATTCCAGGGTCCTGAGTTCGAGCCCCGAATGGGGTTGCCTGCTCGGCAGGAGGCCTGCTTCTCCTTCTCCCACTCCCTCTGCCTGTGTTTCCTCTCTCACTGTGTTTCTCTCTGTCAAATAAATAAAATCTTAAAAGATATATATATTAAAAAAAACAAAGGTAACAGACGAACATGACCTGACCGGCAAGGACTCTGCGTGGTGACCAGCGGGACTTGGGATAAAGCACTCTGGCCTGTGAGCCGCACACAAGGTGAGCAGCCGATCCCCGGCGCACAAGGCAGGGCTGAGAGCTCGGGAAGAACGGAAGGTCACCGGGCCTCTGGGGCCGGAGAAGACCCCACCTGGATCTTAGCACTGCCGCTACCTTTTATAACCCTGGGCATGTTTGCCGACAGGTATGCTAGGGTTCAAACCCTGTCCTCGCCACTTACTAGCAGAAAGGTCACATGCAAATAAATGGCCTGCCCTCTCTGGGTTCCATATCCACATCTCAGAGAAATGGGGTCTGTGGGAGGGGCCAGGGATGCCCAACACACAGCTGGCTCTCCCCAGAAATGGGCCTTGCCCCAGGTCACGTCTCCCTGCTCTGTCCCACCAGACTACGTAGGGGCTGGAGCTGTCTGGCACTCCCACTCCCCACCTTACACAGCAAAAGCTGTAAATAGGTACCCCGTCGTACCCTGGCCCTTCCCAGGCCTCCGTGAGAACGGGACTGGGGCCATGGTCCTTCAAGGGGGGAGACGGAGAGCGGACACTGAGCCCACGGCCAGCTTCCGCCCTCCAGTGACCGGTTCCCCAGCCGACTGAGTTCCTTCCTCATTACTGAACTGCAGCAAAGTGCTTACTGGATCTTTCTTGATGTGGTGACACCTTCCTGTGGCTGTATGGGCCACTTCCTGAGTCACCAGTGAAACCTCGGCCACCCCCACCCAGCAGCCTGGCCTGAGCTGAGGCTTCAAAACCTGTTCCCACGGAAGACCCTCCAGGGTCTTCACCTTACCTCCTCACAGGGAGGAGTGGGAACGACTGCTTTCAGTCAAATGAGGCAAATTATGAGGAAACAAGTTCAGACCACCCCAGGTCACATTAAAAGAGAAAAAAATATATAAACACATGGTTGGAAAAGTCAAAAAGATACAAGATGAAAAGTGCATTCAGAATCATCGGTCAGATCGCTTTCAGACCAAAGGATGTGTGTGTGTGTGCGCGTGTGTGTGTGTGTGCGCGACCTCAAGACACAGGGACAAACCACAGCCCCCCTGCTGTGGCCACCCTCTGCCCGTCACATGACATCACCCACCTCCCAGGACAATTCGGGCAAAATCTCTGCTCTGACTCCAATCCAGACCCTAGACTGATTCCGGGCTCACAGAACAACAGGGCGAGGACAGAGCCGAGCACTGTACCACGCAGTAGACGGCCGGACAAACCCAGACCTAGGGACGATTTACAGGACAACTGGCCCAGTCTCTTAGCATATTAAGGTCACGAGAAAAAGACCATCTGCTGCAGACAGACCAAAGGGACAGGATGGTCAGAGGAAACCTGTGGTCCTCGGGGGAACGGGGGCGGGTGGGGGGGGTCCTCAGTTTCGACAGATCAGCGGCAAGACATGCTGGGGACAACTGAGAGACCCGAGTATGGACTGGGCACTGGTCAATGTTGGGGCTGTGGGATAAGGGCACCGTCGCTCACTGTTCGGGAGGAGACACGGACTGAGTATTTACGGGTGGATCGTGGTGATGCCGGTAACTTATTTTTAAACACGACAGTATAAAAGGAAGCGGGAGCCACACCTCTCATCCTGCCCCCATTCCTCTCCCCAGAGGAAACAGCTGTTGACATTTTCTTGTGCTTCTACCCAGAAAGCCGCTGAGTGCCTACTCCAAGTGGCCATGCGTGGGCGCGCGTCTCCGACACTTATAGCCCCGGGAAAGCACGTCTGTCCCGGCTGTGCGTGCCACGTCTCTTTGCTGCAGCCGGATCTGGGCCGAGCATTTTCCGAGTAAGCCACAGCCCAGTGTGGAGAGCAGGTCTGAAAGCGCTCACATCGGGACTCCGCCGCTTCTCACCCCGCAGCCTCCGCCTAGGCAGAGGATTCTCTGAGCCTCGGTTTTCTCATCTGCAAAATGGAGCCAGAGTACCTGCCTTCTGGACCCAGTGGGCTAACCTGTGGAAAGCATCAGACCAGCGCCTGGCACATGATAGTCCTACAGCTCTCCCTAGTATCTCGATGAACCCTCAGTCCTACTTACAGACCAGGGCTGGGGCTCCAAGGTAAAGGGACCTGCCCAAGGTCACTCAGCCAGGGAGAGACCAAGTCTGACCCTTAGAGCCTCGTTCTTCAGTGTCATTCTTTTCACAGAGGAGATAACTAGAGCGCAGGGAGGCTAAATGACTTGTTCACAGAGAGATGAATTCAAAGCAAAGTCTCAGGGCCTAACCCCATGCTTGCCCAACATCCTGAAAGTACTGTAGTACTGTGAGACTCTCAGTCGTAACACTCAGTGGCCACCAGGCTCCGTGCTGCTCTAGGTCTGAGGGAAGTCCCTGTTCTGGAGTTTGTGTACCTGTAAGGACAGAGGACACGGGAACAAAGAAAGCCGGGGGACGGGGTGCCCAGGGCAGAGGAGAGCTGGGCTTTCTGTGTTCAGAGGTCTGGGCAGGCCGTTTGGAGCTACTGCAGCAGCGTGGGCTGGCGAAGGAGGCCCGGCCAAGACAGGCGGGAGCCACACTCGGGATGGAGGGCAGAGGCCGTGAGGCTGGTAAAGGCTAAGGGTCCCCAGAGGGCCACGATGGAAGAGCCAAGTGGTTCTCGGGGCCCGTGGAGGGGCTTTGGTGGACGTGGCATCTGCGCAGAGCGGTGATGCAATCTGACTGGTCCCAGGGAGAGACCGTGGGCGGGATGGTACCTTTGCAGGTGAGCAGTGGCTGCATTCAGGATACATTTCACTGAAAGTCTGTTATACTTGAAAATGCTCCTGACTGTCCAGCCTGAGGCCACAGAGAGTATCTATGACTCTGCCCAGCCTGGCCCACAGCTCACAACCAAAGCAGGCCTTCGGGATGTGATGCCCCTGCAAGGGCAGACGCAGGTGCCGAGGGCAGAGCTGGGTCCCTAGAATTGTCCCCATGAAGTCCTGACCATCCGTACCTCAGAACACGACCTTCTTTGGCAACAGGGTCACTGCAGATGTGATTAGCTAAGATGAGGTCATGCGGAAGCAGGGCGGGCCGAAATCCAGTAAGGCTGGTGTCCTTACAAGAAGAAGGACAAGAGTCACAGGTGCCGGAGCGCAGGCACACATGCAAGGGGAGGCTGCCAGCCCGAGGGACACCAAGCTAGGGAAAGGCAAGTTAAGAATTCTCCCCTCCAGGGCGCCTGGGTGGCTCAGTGGATTAAGCCACTGCCTTCGGCTCAGGTCATGATCTCAGGGTCCTGGGATCGAGCCCCGCATCGGGCTCTCTGCTCCGCAGGGAGCCTGCTTCCTCCTCTCTCTCTCTGCCTGCCTCTCTGCCTGCTTGTGATCTCTCTCTGTCAAATAAATAAATAAAATCTTTAAAAAAAAAAAAAAAAAGAATTCTCCCCTCCAGGATCAAAGGAAGTATGTGCCTGATGACGCTTTGATCTTAGGTCTCTGGCCTCCAAACGGGTGTTGTTCTACGCTGCCCGGTCATGGTCAGAGGCCTTCCTGGCGCGACCTCAGGGTCTTCCCGCCACCTGCCTGCACACAGACATGGGCACCCTCGTCACGCGGGGCAGGGAAGCACCGCCCCTCAGCTGCAGGCCTGACTTTCCTCCCGGAGGCTGCTCACCAGCCTGTCCTCTTCCCAGGCAACCCAGCTTGCCAGCCTCCGCACTGGGCCTGGAAGCCTCCTTCCTGCCTTTGCACGCCTCCTGCTGTTCCTCCAACAGGAAAGAAGAAACTAAGTCCTCGTCCCAACTGTCAGCTCCGACACCGCCTTCTCAAGCGCATCTTCCCCGGATCGTGCCATTAGGACTCCTGCTGGCTCCATCCCCGCCGACTCCCACCCCAGCACTTAGAGCACTTGGAGCAGGTGGCCTTCTCTGACCCTCTGTAATCAGTGTTATGCATTCTACCCTGTGGACCTGCCGCCTGCAGCCCGGCAGCCTCCCTGACCTCACCTGGCCCAAGGCTCCGTAGCCAGGGGCCACGTCGGCTTCCTAACAGGCACAGAGCAGGAGTCCAAACACCTGTTGGCTCGTTTTCAGGCGGCGTTTCCAGGGAAAACTAGCAACGGCTGTAACCTCCGAGGGCACACTTCATACACTCCTCACCAGCACCGTGAGACAGTGGGACCAGTTCAGAGGCGGAAGCTGAAACCAGGGTGGAAGGGGGCTGAGCCAGAACAATGCCCAAGTTCCTCCCCAGGCTGGGCTGGAGACTGAGCTGGGGAAGGGCGGAGCAGAGACAAAAGGCAGTCCTTTTATTTGTCTGCTTCAAAGCCCATCCTCTGTTTGAAATAAAAGAGTAAGTTTGTGCTGTTCTCTTTGGGCTCCTGATGAAATGCTCTCCATGACCTGATCACCAGCTTGCGAGGTGGGGCAGGGAGCAATCCTGTCTCATTATCTTCTCCCAGGGGTCCCTGTCATTCCTGTTGTGGTGAAAATCACTCTCCGGGTAGAGCCCTGCAGGCGCCCACAGATCTCCAGGCAGGGGCTTGGGAGGAAGTTGGGGAGGCTCGGAAGCCCGCTTGGTCCCAGTGGAGGTCAGTGGACACCAGCACCCAAACGTGTAAGCAGGCCCAGGGTGAGGCATGAACGTCGACTAAGATGGAATTTCTCTCTTTAATTTTTATTATTTTTTTTTATTTTTAAAAGATTTTATTGATTTATTTGACAGAGATCACAAGTAGGCAGAGAGGCAGGCGGGTGGGGGGGGGGACAGGCTCCCCGCTGAGCAGAGAGCCCGACACGGGGCTCGATCCCAGGACCCCGAGATCATGACCTGAGCCAAAGGCAGAGGCTCAACCCACTGAGCCACCCAGGTGCCCAGGAATTTCTCTCTTTTAAAATGAATACTCTGACAGTGACTTCCATCTGTGAAATCGGTGATGTTATGGGGCTCCTGTGTGGCATAGCCGGAAAAGCGTCCGACTCTTGATTTCGGCTCAGGTCATGATCTTGGGGTCGTGACAGCTGAGCCCCACGACCAGGGAGTCTGCTTGAGATTCTCTCCCTCTGCCCCTCCCCCCTCCTTGTGTGTGCGCACACACTGTCTCTAAAATAAATAAATATATCTTTAAAAAAATTAATTTGTGACTATCTTATAAAAGAACAAATCACAGTACCCATGTTAAGTTCTGCAGCCGTCAGCCGAGGACAGTCACCCACAGCTGGGGGCGCTGCACACAGGCACGATCTGTTCCGAAAGCATTTGTAATGTTTCGGGAGACAGAAGGACGCTCATGCTCCCACACTTTCCCCATTCATCTCACTGGCGGCGACTCTACACTGAAAACCACACTGAATCTAAAGACTCTTTATTTTTATGTATTTATTTCTTTTTTAAGAGTTTATTTATTTGACAGAGGGAGAGACAGCTACAGAGGGAACACAAGCCGCGGGAGAGGGAGAGGGAGAAGCAGGCTTCCCGCTAAGCCAGGAGCCCGACGCAGGACTCGATCCCAGGATGCTGGGATCATGACCTGAGCCGAAGGCATCCGCTTAAGGACTGAGCCACCTGGGGCACCCCTAAGGACTCCTTTTAAAAGCATGCCTTCTACCCAAAGTTTACTGCAGCATCATTTACACTGGTGAGAACCTGAAAACAGCAATTCTGATGACTACGATGATAGTAAATGACCCATTCACGGTGCATCTCCTTTGTGCGACGGAGTACGTGTGCAGCGCTTTGTCGGCACAGGTAACTTACACAACAGTCCAGGAGAGGCTGCCCTTACCCCTAGGTTACCCACTAAAAGACTTAAACTTGGCGGCAGTCAAGCAATCTACCCAACCTGTCAAACCAAGGCTAACTGATGCAGCGACATGGAAAATGCACACAGGAAGCTGGACGAAAAGATCAGACTGCCTAACTGTATTATTTCTCATGGGAATCCCGAGTAAAGAGCCAGCTGAAGGGCAACCTCTGTCGCACGGGGATCCCTGCAGCCTGAGGCGACCACCCACCTCTCCGCCAGCTCGCCCCGTCCCGCTAGTCCCGCTAGGCGCAGTGTGCGAACGGTCACATGGCCAGATGCTCACAGCCCCCTGCCAGCCCCCTCCCAGACACCACAACGGGTACACCCTAAATGTGTCCGTCTCTCCGACACGGGAAGCCCACCAAGGGCAAGGCCGCAGTGGCTGACTGTGATGTGAGCCCCTTGGCACTCAGCGGTGCCCCTGGCCCACACGGACTTACAAAATGAGCAAGGGAAAAAGCTTAATGTTTTGGGGACGCCTGGGTGGCTCAGTCATGAGCTCTGGGTCCTCAGATCCAGCCCCTCATCCGGCTCCCTGCTCAGCGGGGAGCCTGCTTCTCCGTCTCCCTCTGCCTGCCCCTCCCCCTGGCTTGGGCGCACTCTTTCCGTCTGACAAATAAAATCTTAAAAAAAAAAAAAAAGAAAAACTTAAAGTTTTGCAAAATGTGCTTTGGAAACGTCATGTGGTTATAAATGGCACTTGTATCTGGTCCTATTGTCTGCACAGCACAAACAGGAGACTCGTTCTGTTTTCACGGAACACTGCTCAGACGTGTGACCCGGCTCTGTCAGGACAGCTGCCCTTTGGGGATGCGGGTCCTGATCTGGCCTTCAGTTCCTTTCTACGCCACGAACCTGTGTGCTCTGCCCACAGAAAGATGACCACCACGAAACCGCACACCCAGGGGCTAGAAACCCCCTGTGCTCACGGTCCAGGTCGTGGGACCCTGGCACGGAAAACAGCCAAGCTGTTCGGCGCGAGCTGGAGGAGTGAAGGCCTGTCCAGCGTCAGGCCAGGATGAGCTAGGAAGCCGCACCCAGTGGAAGGCCGAGTGCAGCTGTTAAAATGTTTACAGGGTGGTGGAGGAAGGGAGACAATGCTCCCGTTACAGGATTATGAGACCAAAAAGCAGGGCCTCGAAGTTGCATGAGCGAGGGTACAATCCTGGAAAAGAAAACGATTGGGACAAAGTCCATAAGGAAATACGCCAACACATGAAGGGCAGCTGTCTTTGAGGAATAAGATTATAGGCTATTTCTCTTCTTTTTGAACTTTCTACATGGTACTTTTATAATGAAAAAACCTCCCGTTTCTTAGTTCACATCCACACTGGGCTTACCAGTTAGTACTGGAGAGGTAGGCCACCGAGTGAGCTGGTGTCAAGGGCGCCGGACTAAGCTAGTCCAGTGGGAGACTAGCAGTCAGCAAGACCACACTGACTCAATAGACAACATCAATTTTGAGCTGATCCAAGTCCAAGTAGCCCCTGCTGACGGCAACTTTCTGAAAGGGCCCGGCACTGGGCATCAGCTGGAGAGAGGGGGGGACAGAAGGCTTCAGCTCCACAAAAGCTGACACGGAACAGACCACTGGAGGAGCGGTGCCGGTCCCAGGTGCACACTGTGATCACCAGAAACTTCCGCCCTCTGTGAAGCCTGGGCCCACCCCTGAGGTTCTGACGTCACTGGTCAGACGGGTAGCCCAGGCTCTGGGACATTTAAAAAGCTCAGGGCAGCCAGCTTGAGGGCAGGTGGCTGAGGGAAAAGAGAAAGGCAGCTGGCAGAAAAGAGGAACAGCGTTTTATTACTGAACAAAAACTAGTGTCTACGAATTATACTGCTGCTAAACTCAACCTTACTGCACAAAGACGTAAAGTATTTCTTTATTCCTGGAAAAGCCCATAAAATGTATTTCCAAGAGACTAAGGCTCATGCTTGGGCAGACACTGAGAGAGAGAGGAGCACAACACACAGAAATACCACCCAAAAAAGAAAAGAAAAAAAGAGAAAAGTTAAGGCTTATCTAGCGTCTGTTCAGGGGCCCTGCGTGGCTCAGTTGGCCAAGCCTCTGCCTTCGGCTCAGATCATGATCTCAGGGTCCTGGGATCGAGGCCCAGTTGGGCTCCCTGCTCGGTGGGGAGCCTGCTTCTCCCTCTCCCTCTGTCCCTCCACCTGCTTCTGCGCGCTCTCTCTCTCTTTCAAATAAATAAATAAATTCTTATTTCGCCCCTGTTCATTCATTCAGTGTTTACCGAACACCTTTCCTGGGTCGGGCAGCGTGCATTGAGCACACACAAGGCGCCCGGCTCTGGGAGTGTGTTCTCGTGCAGGGACACAGGAAATTGAGTGATAATTTCAGATCGTAAAAATACTGTAAAGACAAAATAAAAGAGTGACACGCTCCACAGCGATTGTAGGTCCATCACACAGTCTACTTTCCCACACCAAGAGAAATCTATCTTCGACATTCCTTCTTATTTCTGCTTATATTATTTCTTAAATGCCCCCTTGAGGCTTACTACTCGTAACCAGCCACTGGGCAGCCGTGACTCAGACACCATCGTAGCTGTGTGACTGTTAGTGACCCTGACTGAAACCTCCTTTTCCCCCTGTTTCGTTCTCCACTTTCTGAGAGCTAATAACTGTTTGCCTCTTCCACAACGGTGGCTTTGAAGAAAAACGGGCAGATACAAATACAGTATTCGTAATTCAACTTTCTATGGCACAAGTCAACACTGATGCTTCGCTAATTGTCCCCGTCAGCAATCTGGACAGCTGGGTCTCAGTCTCACACTGACAATCACAGGAGCTCCTTAAAACCTGGGCCCCATTACCCAACAGTTTAAAGGGGTTTCCCTGCTTTCAAAAACCATGTAAGGAGGTGCAGGTGCCTGGGTGGCTCAGTGGGTTAAGCCTCTGCCTTTGGCTCAGGTCATGATCTCAGGGTCCTGGGATCGAGCCCCGCATCAGGCTCTCTGCTCAGCAGGGAGCCTGCCTCCCCCCCCCCCCCCTCTGCCTGCCTCTCTGCCTACCTGTGATCTCTGTCAAATAAATAAATAAAATCTTTTTTAAAAAATGTAAGAACAAAATTACATGAGATGGGGCAAACCACCTTAAAACTGCACTAGGTATACACTGTATATTCATCTGTGTTGTAGAACAATTTAAACATTACTTTTTTGTGGGGAAGGAGGAATACCGGAGCTCCGGGAACCCTGGGTTCAAACTCCAGCTTTACCACTATGACACTGTGACAGAGTGGATTCGAGTTAAGTTCAACGCCGTGTCCTTACCAACAAGGTGCCCCACCCACCTCCTCGGGCAAGTGCAGCGGCAGAAGGACCAGTCACGGGGGAAGGCAGAGGAGGGTTGATGGCTCAGCCTCCCGACTGTCTCCAGCAGCTGCTGACTTGAGTGGCAGCCTCACGGCGCACACTCAGACCCCAGGAAGGACCCAGCCCTCGTGGCAAGAATAAGCATTGCTGGTGTCGACCCTCAGACAGGGTGTCAGTGACACGGCCGCCACTCTGGTGGGACTACCGGCATTACTTGGCGGCTTCCCGTGTGATTCTAGCTGCACTTGAAGAGATTAGCTCCTGAGTAAGCTTAGTGTTGCTAGCCTGGCACCCGCCTCTGCCCTGGGGCGGGCTGCCTGCCTAAGACGCGGGGGTCCCCGAATTACAGAACACGTTTACCCCAGCAAAAGAGAAGTCAACCGGATCCCATCTCCCGTCAGATTCCTAGTCCATCCCACCTGAAGAACTATCTGCCACCAGGTGAAAGGCGCTGAGGGCTGGGAACATTCTCCTCCCGGTGGCTGTCTCCGGCCTTTCCCCGAAACTACTGGGCGATTACCTGGCTATCAGCCAGGAACCACCTCTCAGCCCTGGGCGTGTCCCCACCCGGTTCCTGAGCTCTGTCACGCAGCCCCGCACCTGGAAGCTTCGCTCCCCTCCCCTCCTACACTCTCAGGAGGCCTCAGCTGACCCAGGCCCCTTCCAAGTCCACACCCCTGGAGGGTGTGTGTCCCTGGAGGGTGTGTGTCCCTGGAGGGACAGGCTGGCTGGGTTTGATTTTTTTTTTTAACAATAACATATTGTTACTATATAGTCCCACATCCTCAAGTTTTCAAAAACAGACCTACGGAGGCCTCCCTTTCTCAGCTGCCTAATCTGTACTAAAATGCCTTAAAATGTATTAAGTTAAATTGTATTTAAATTAAAATGTATTAAACGTAATAAAATTAAATGTAGTATAATTAAAATGTAAAAGTCTGTATTAAAATGCGTGGACAGGTATTTACCCGCTCCAGCTGCCGACGCAAAAGTCTGACTGGGGCCAGGGCTGGGGCCGCAGTGACTCTGGTTTTCCCCAGAGGTGCCCTGCTGTGGAGAACCGGCTTCCTGGAGAGTTCCAGAGGCCTGAAGCCTCTGGGCTCTTCCCACACACATGTGAACTGGTGCACACGGCCGCTTTCAGACTCTCCCTAATGGGCTTACGAATGGCTGAGCGTGTGGAGGGAGGGAGAAAGCTGTGCCGTCCCCCCACTCCGAGAGACCAGGAACTCCTCTGGACTCAGGCTAGGCTGTCAGAGTGGGGCTCAGGCCCGGAGTGGCGGCCCCGTTGTGGGGACACAGTCCGGACAAAGGGCTCCCCAACAGGGCCCGCGCAGGCTGCTCTCAGCCCCGCTCTCCCCCTTCCGAGCTGCTGGCTGAGATATGGATCCCTCAGATTTGGATCCCTCTCCGGCCCTTCTACGTGACTCTGGCCTTCTCTTACTTTCTCACCTTTCCTTTCGGCCCAGTTCCTTGGATCTATTTAATCCTCTGGCACTGTGTGCATTTTGGAGGGCAACTCCAACCCTTTCTAGAGAGAAGCAGGACAAATACACGAAAGGCTCATCATCTCTAGTAATCACTCGGGGAGTCACCATCCACGGCATGTGAGGGGCGCCCAGTCCGAAAGACAGCCGGACCTGAAGGAGGCACAGACACACTCCCGGGAGCAGGGCTGAGACACCCCACAGGAAGCTGCTGCATCAGCCGAAGGCGTCACCCAGACAGCGGACACATCAGGACAGCCTGAGACCTAGACGCAGGTGGTATCGGGGACCTGGGACAAAGCACATGACCGCCCACTCTGGCTCTGGGTTCTTGGGTGCGTTCCAATTCATGTAGGAAATCAGAGGCCAATGAGCATTTCTATTCTATGTCTTCCTTGTTGCTTTCTCCTTTCTCTAAGAACAGGAACGCTGGCAGCTGGCTTCCCACCCAGGAATCCACAGTGCCCAGCACCGCAGGACACGCTCCTGCTGCAACAAGGCAAGTGTGGCTCAGGCTCTGGGGGCTGCCGGGCCGGGCACTCCTCCCTTCCCGGGCCAGCCTCCATCCGCAGAGGCCGACCCAGGAGAGAGAGCAGGCCAGCAGGAGGCCTGCCCTGACTGGACTGTGCGCATCAGAGGACAGCGGCAATCCTATATTCAAGTCTCCACCTGGACTCAGGGATCATTCTCCTGACCACTCTCCCTCTCCCCAGGCCACCGTCCCAAGAACTTCTGCAATTTCTCCCCAGTCTGCCGAACATCATAACCAGCTCCGCAGAACACAGGATGGGGGACAGAGCCAGAGTGGGCCGTGGAGGGGGGGTGGTTACAGGCAGGTGTCTCCCAGCCTGCTCGACCCAAGCCAGCTGCCCTGTCTGTGTGGTCTCTGGCAAACCCTGAACTCTCAGCCCGAAAGGCCTTCCCCCTGGGCCCCACAGCCTCCCCTACACACAGCAGTCCTGAGCATCAACTACCTATCAAGATCACATAGGCGGGTGCCCGGGTGGCTCAGTGGATTAAGCCTCTGCCTGCGGCTCAGGTCGTGGTCTCTGGGTCTTGGAGCCCCGCATCGGGCTCTCTGCTCGGTGGGGAGACTGCTTCCACCCCCCCCCGCCCCCGCCTGCCTCTCTGCCTACTTGTTATCTCTCTCTCTCTGTGTCAAATAAATAAATAAATAAATCGTAAAAAAAAAAATCACACAGGCGGCCATCACAGGCAAGCCCCAAACCCAGCCCTGGGTGGGGAGGGCAGCTGGGGCTCCCGGGATACAAGAACAGGAAGGAATCATGAACGCCAGATGAGGCCAAAGAGCTGAAGGCCTCTCCAGCCCCAAATTCTCCCGCAGGCCCGAGACTTCTCAGACCTTCTCCACACCTCCACGTGCAGTGGGACTCTGACATGTCCAGAACGTCACCCCCACGCCATTCAACCTGCTCCACTCACAGCCACCGTCTCCCACTGGCTCAGCTAGCAGTCCTCTATTGCTCCCTCCCCTATCCCATCCTCCAGCAAGCCTGTCGGCTTCTCTTCAAGAGGCCCACAGCCCCGCCATCACCCACCTGGATCAAGGGGGTGGTTTCCCCACCCAACACACAGCCAGAGGAGAAAACGCAGTGAGAGAAAGTCGTCAGAAAGCTTTAGAGCAATCTGACATTGCTACAACATCCAATCACGGATACAAAGTATCCGGCTGAGCCCATCCGGAATCGGAAGAGCTGCTCCCTACCAGAGGCAGTTTGAGAAGCTGCCCTCCACCTTCCGTCATACCCCTGCCCTGACCTCACCGGCCACTCTGCCTCACTCAGCTCCCAGCACCTGGGGCCACCTTCCCGGTCTGCAAACACCCCTGAACACACCGCACCCCAGGCCCTTTGCACTGCCTAGAATGCTCTTCCAAACCTTCACACAACACACTTCTCATCCCCCTTCAGCCTTTGCTCCAACATCGCTTTCTCAACGAGGCTTATTCTGACACCATCATACACTACAGACCACCCTCCCTCCTCCCCAGGCTCGACTGGGTCGTTTGGTTTTTGCGGGCTGCTTCCCAGAGCACTCGTCCTAGAACGTGCTGGATCACGTCTTAGGTTTATTGTGTCTCTTCCCATGAGCAGGGGCAGACGGCTCTGTGCTTTGTGCTTAGGCACACAATAGGAACTCAATACACACTTGTTGAGTGAACGCGGGAACTTGGGAGCCAGAGCGCAGCCAGGGCGGGCCGCAGAGACAGCGAGCCTGGGAGCGGCCCTCCGGGCAGACCGGCAGACCTCAGCACATCTAAGCCCTCCGAGGCCAGCCAAGGACCATGAGGGGCGTTGTCTGCCATGTCAAAGACTGCACTGGACCCTGGGAGAGCCTGGAATCTGGAGGAGCTCTCCAGGTGGACACGGGTGGGGGAGGCTAACAGCAAAGAAACCAATCAAGGAAAGCGGACACTGAATTGAGGTCATGGGACTACAGATGAAGACACAGAATCGAGAGGTTTCCAAGGTCAGATCTGCAGATGTCTGTGGGAGGTAAGTGGGAGGGAGGAGGCACGGGGAGATCAGATGGATAGGATACATGAAAGGAAGGTCCCCTCAAACAGCATTATGATTTCTGTGGGTTAGAGCGGCAGCCAAGGCGTGAGGAGGCGCTGTGGGGCCCACGAAGGGCCTATCTCAGCAATCTGCCCTCTCCCTCACGCTGGAGTCTGCACCAGTACCCACCAGGCCTCCCCTGCAGGGTCTGGGGTCCCAAGGGTGCCCCCCAATTCGTCTCCCCTACATTGCGGCCTGCATTTCAGGAGACCATCTCCCGAACGGCCAGCGTCCACCTGACTCCCCCGCTGCTGCCTGCTGAGCCGGGATGGCCAAAGGAAATGGCCGCTGTGCGTACAATCGGCACTTACCTTCCACTGAATGCCTGGTTAGGGCGACAGAAAGCCGTCCCTGGCCAGGGTCCTGCCCCCCGCAACAGCCTCAGGGACTGGCAGCGTGTGAGATATGGGGAGGGACCCACGTGTTAACCAGGTGAAGGATGAAACGGTGCCACCGTGTAACACGCCGCCCGAAACTCTTCTGAGACGTGAGAAACTGTCAAACAAGACCTACTTGTTTTGATCCTTCATTTCTGCCAGAACCAAAGGAGGAGAGAAATGCGGAAGAGCTGTGTACCTGGAGCCACCTGCCCGTCGTGCGTGTGCAGGAGAGTGCAGGAGAGGCACCCGGTGGAAGAGGTGCAGACGGGACCGAGGCCCGCCTGGTGACACCGGGTGCAGTCCTTCCCAGCCACAGCGGGAAGGACAGGGACCGCGCAGAGGCTGAGGCAGGTCGGCCTGAGCTGAATACGCAAACGTCCCAGGAAAGCCAACCTGCCGCCAGTGAACCCAAGACTCAAAACAGACCTTCCCAGTTACTGGCTGGACCCCGGAGTCCTGGGGAACCCTGCAGCCTGCCCAAAACAGCCCCCAGAGACCCGGGGGAAGAAACGGTGTGTACCTCAAAGGCCTCTGCGTGAGCCTTCAGACTTACTTGTGACCATCTGCACTCTCTGCGGGGCAAGGCTGGTCCTCCGCACAAAATCACGCATAAAACGGTGAGGGGAAGACAGGAGCACAAAGGAAACTACCCCAGAGCTAAACCCAGTGACCACCCGCATATCCAAGTCAAACGAGCTGTAATATTAATGAGGCATGAATGAACTGTAACTGTCTCCAGGGCTGAATGAAGGCTAGCCACCTTATCGGGGAAAGCACACAAAGGCTCCTCGTCCGTGCCCCTTCTTGTAGGAGCAGAAAAGGACAGACAGGTTTCTTCTCTACAGCCGGGCCCCACTTGGGGGCTGGAGTGGACAGGGAACATTTTCTCGTAGGCAACAGGAAAAAAAATCTGTTTTCAGTTTAACCTGCAACAGCTGTGGTCTCTGACCACCATACCTGATTACTTAGTGAAAAGAGAAGGCCACTTTCAGTCACCCATTGAATCAGGTTATCTTCACTGGGACCTAGAATTAACAGTACAGCTAACTCTCTGTTGACCACGGCAATGGGGATTTCTGGGAGGATGGCAGCTAATGGAGAAGCGAGAACAATCCCATTTTGTCCTCATCAAGGCACGTTATCACTGCATCAAGGACGACGGCTTCCAGCCACTGTCCACCGAAGCCCTCGGCTTTGTCCGGCATTGTGAGATTTCAACCGCGCTTTTCTGGCTCAACAAGCCAAGTAGTGTCTGGCCCCCACCACACCAGGGCCTGGCCCACAGCACAGGCCCCTCCAATTTTTCTGGGCGTGGGGACACAGGGAAAAGCAAGGGCAATCACCCCATGTCTGAGCCAAATGATAGCAGAAGTTATAGCAAGTGATAAAGATGGTCAGAGGGGAGCGCCTAGGGAGAAAGGAAGACGGGGCCCTGGGTCCGCGGGAGGCTGGACCGAGAGGCCGAGGAGGAGACAGGGAGAGAGTTGGCTGTACTGGACCCAACAAGCACATCCCCAGCAAGCTGCCCAGCATTTCCAGGAAGGAGAAAAGCAAACCGCCGTCCCACCTCGGGCTGCGCGGTCACAAGTGAGGCAGGGCTGGGACCAGTCGCCATTGGGGCGGGCGGCCAGCCCCAGGCGCGGCAGGAAGGGGTGGCTCAGCGGCTGCAGCTCCTCGCTCTGACCCAGCGGGGCCCCTGCACGGTGCTGGGGACACAGCGAGGCCTCGGGCGCTGTCGGGCAGGGACACACACACACATACACACAGAGAGAGACACGCCATTAGAGGGAGTGGGAGCGGCAGAGTGTGGGCTGGGGCCGAAGCCCCATGCGCTCAGGGGTGGCCAACAGCCTGCTGACCACATTCTGACCCTGAACATGCAGCTCAAGCTCAAGGTCTGAGGGAACCGGAAACTGTGAGAGCTGGGACCGTGGCAGTAGCCGTCAGCCCCTTGGAAGGGCAATAGGACCTGTGACTGGAGCCCGAGCCGGACCCCCAGGCTCCTGCACCTGGACCATCCCACAAGCTATCAGTGAATGGGATGCTGTCTCAGCTCCTGCTTTGTATCCTCTGGCTTCTCGACAAAAGTGACCGCAAAAACAATGTGGAGAGCAGAGCAGCTGCCCACGGTGGGACAGCAGACACAGCCACTTCCCAAAGAGGCAGCTTGAGACCGACTCAACCCACAGTGGGCCTTTCTGGAGGACGGAGAGGCTACGTGAGAGAAACAACTTCCCTCCTTCCAGGGCAATCTTCATTTTGGGGGGCCAACTGGTCCTGGAGGAGAGGCAGGTCACAGTTCATAGCGGGCAGTCTCCTGAAGGTCACAACCTTTGCTCAACAGAGCAGTTCAAACTAAGAGGGAGACAACAGTAACTAGAAACGGGACAAGAAAAATGCTAACCTCTCCGAGGCTTTGGTAAGAATTGGAATTCCTAGAGGCAGGAAGTCTGCCTTGGGGATGCAAATCTCCCAGCCGCCACATTTCTCAAAATGCTGCTGGCGGCAGGAGGGTATCACACGGAAGCCCGCAAGCAGGAAATGCTGGTAGGTGGCCTGGTCACAGAGCCACCAACTAAACAAGGGCCAAGGGGAGTCTGTCAGGCGACAAACAACTTCCTTAAAATGAGAAAAAAATGTGCTGTTATGCCGACACGGTGTTACTGATTCCAGAAAGAAATGTGGTGTGGGCGCCTCTGTTGTTTCAGCCAGAAGACACGGTGTGTGCGCCACCCCCGCACGGGCCCCCTGCCCTGGGACAGCAGAGGGGCGCCCATTCCCAGGACCACTTTTCGTGAATGCCCAGGACGCCCACACGGCTCACAGAGACCAGCTTCCGTCAGGCCCTGAACTCCACTTCTCTTCCCCGAAATCTCGTCCGAATGTGGGGTAAGGACCCCTCCGATTCCCACATGCACAAATGAGCGAACAGAGCGGCCCCACCCAGAGCAGCCCAGCCATGCGAGCAAATCACCAAGAACGCCCGTCCCCGTGTCGGAGGGGGAGGCCTTGCTCACACAGACCCCTGTGGAGCTTTCTGCCTTCTCCGTCTTTTACTGAGACAGAGACCTCCTGTCTCCCTCCCCTGGGATGCTGAAGGAGCGTGCTGCCCCGGGCCCGCCGGGAGACCCGCAGCCCAGGCATCAGAACAACATTTAATAAAGAAACAAGGTTATCAAGAAGGAGCATCCATTTCCCCCTACCTACCAATCACCGGGCTCCAGCCCTGCCCAGGGGTCCTGAATCGACCACAGGGCAGCAGAAGGTCTTGAGACTCCTGAGCCAGAGCAGCTGAGGGACCCAACCCCCTCCTGCAACCATAAATGGGTGCAGACCACCGACACTGTCGTCCAGGCGGCCCAAAGCGGAGAACGGAGGACAGATGCGAGCTCTGGCTTAGCCCAGGGGCACCCACCCTGCCCACGGCCCAGCACTGCCGCGTCTGTGCCCGGCCCCCTCTGGCAAGGGTGGGGAGCGTTTCCATTACTCACAGCCGTGGTAGGAGGCCGGAGACCCCCCGGCCTTGCCGTACTCCTGCTCCGAGTAGCTGGTGGACAGGTTGGGCTGGCTGGAGCCGCGGCCGAAGGTGATCTGGTTGCTGCCCATGCCCGTGGCGACCTGGGCCATGCGCTCTTTGGTTTTGAGAGCCTGGGCCCTCTCGGCCTTCAGGCGCTCCTCGTCCTTGAGGAGGCCCACCAGCTGCTTGGACTTCTCGCGCACGTTGATGCCCTGGTCCTTGCCGTCGCGGTCGATGTACTGGAAGTCCCTCAGGGTCTGGACGGCGAAGAGGTTCTCGCGGCACTGCTGGGCCACCCGCTCGGAGCCCGTCTTGATGAGGTAGTCCAGCAGCGTCAGCGCCTTGTACACGTGCCGCCAGTTCTTGCCGCTGTCGTTGAGGCGCCGCCAAACCATGCTCATGATCTCCGAGAAGGCCGCCACATTGTAGGTCAGGTCGGCGATCTCGGTCATCAGGGAGCTGGACGGGCCCCACGGGTCGTTGGAGGTGGCTTCCCGCACTTTGATTTCAGCTTCCGAGTAATTGTTCACAATGTTTTTCATCTGCCTCCTGATAGAGGAAGTCGCCATTTTCACGTTTCTTTGTGACAAGTGGCAAGCCCTTCAGAGAGAGAGACGCTCCTGTGCTGGGCAAGTTCGTGGCCTGAGAAGGTTCGGTCTCCAAGGCGGGCGTGGAACACGAGCCTGGGCAGTCATTTCCTCCACTGGAGTCTCAGGTCCAAGAAGCCAGAAGCCATGACCTAGAGAAAGAGAGAAAGAAAGAAACGCTCCCTGTAGCACGAGCTCCTCGGGGACAGCAGGAGGCCTGCTCAGCCCTTTCTGTAAAAGGCAGGTACAGAGAGAGGCCTGGCACAATCAGGGGCTTGGGGATGAGTGAACATGCCCCAGCCTCCAGAGGAGGAAAGAGATCCACCTTTTCCAAAATTACGACAAAATCAATATTATAAGTTAACAGTGAATTAAATCTAAACTCGAGGTCAAGCCTCTGGCAGACAAGAAGTAGACACGTTAACCATCCTTCTGATTTCCAAAACACCTCCACTGGCACGGCTCCGCTCTGGGTTGTATTTTCACGCGTGGCAAAAGCCAGCAACAAGGAATCCTAACACTGGGGGCAGTCGGTCCTTACGAATTTTAAATTATCTGTGGGAGCAAGAAAGCTTCTCATTTCAGATGTATCTTACCCAAAAAATGCCCATCATTGCCTCTCTCCCTTTTTAAGTAATCTCTACGCCAACATGGGGCTCGAACTCGTGGCCCTGAGATCGAGTCACATACTCTTCTGACTGAGCCAGCCAGGTGCCCCCAAAATGCCTAACTATGCCTTTGAAATTGTTCAGCATCTGGTTTTGCTTTACCTGCCCGGGACGTTTTCTGTGAGCACTTTTCTCCTGACTTTTATGAAGCTTTCCAACCGCTCTGGCAGAGCACAGCCCTCTGCTGGGCTTTTGAAGTCTCCAGCACCCGGCCTGAGCTCATACGACCCCAGAAAAAAATCTGGCTCTAGCCCACTCTCATCTCAGAAGGGAAAAACTGAGGCCCTGGGTTACCCAGTAACGGGTCCACCCAGCCCTCCCCAACGAACGCAAATCCCCTCTCTCCAGAGAAGAAACATTTACTGGGGCAGAGCTAGGTCCACATCTCTGACAACCACCTTTGGTCCACAAGCGCTGTCCTGCTCACCAGGGACTACCCAGCACCCAGCACTGTGACTGACGTGGACAGAAATGGTGCTGAATAAATTTACGGAACAGACTGAAAACGGTGTCCCTGTCCTCAGGAAGGCCACAGTCTGGCAGGGGAGAGAGGTGAGCACAGGGGATCTGAGGGTGCAAAGCTTGAACCACCAACTCCACCGGCGGCTGGAGGCTGTGAAGGCAGGCACGGGAAGGAGTTTCTGCCAGAAATAACTCTCGCAGTTATGTCTTCAAAGCTGAGGAGGGCTTGGCGGGGGAGGCGGTGGGGTGGGGATCCTGCAGATTATCCCTCATCTATAAAATGAGGAAACTGGGGTCCAGAAGACTCAGGGATTGCCCTAGACAGAGCAGCTCAGCCGGAGTCTGGACACAAAGCAAGTGCCCGCCCCTTGCCCATCCCCCACTCCCACCTGCTGGACGCATTCTGGGCTCTTCTGGCTGTGGAGCAGCCAAAGCAGCCTTGGGCCAGACTCTACGTCACTTCATGCTCATGAAAACCCTCCAGTAAGGTAGAGATGAGGAGCAGGAGGACCTCAAGCCACGAGGTCAAGCTGACCAAGGTCTCCTCCTCCAAAGCAGCTCTCTGAGGGGTGTGGGGGGGCGGGGGATAGTGCCTGCTCCCTCCCCCCGCCGCGGTCCTCGCTCCCCACACCGAGCTGCTGTGCTCTTCTGCCAGGGAAACAGCCAACGGCCCCTCCTTCCTCATCTAAAGCCTCAGACAGGCAACAGGAACATCGAAAAAATAAGTGAGTTGTTGGGGCGGGTGGGGGGGACGCAATGATCCCTCATCACGTATGACCATACGAACACAAGACAGCTCATACAATTTCGTCCTGGTGACAATCCATACATCTGCTATGGCGGACACGGCCTCCACTCCAACCTCAACTAAGCCAAGGATTCTGTCTCCATCCGAAGCCGCAGGATGGGGCTTTGGCAGAAGGTGGCCGTATTCCATCTCGCCACGGATCCTGCCTGCTCTCATAAACCCTCTAAAGCATGCCAAAGGACAGGGATAAAGATTTTCACGGTGACCTGCACATTTGTTTCAGTTCGGTTTTTCATTCACAGCAACATTCGCCGCTGGCAGAGATGGGATGGGCCCCCGAAAGCAAAAAGAACCCTTTGATTTTTAATGAGCATTGGCCAACTCACGGCACAAATACTCATCAGAATCAGGAGTCACATTCAGGTGTGCTTAATGCCCGGGGCCACCAGGCAGTTCCATTTGTCCCTCCACCTGCTGCGCAGCAGGTGCGGCCGTCCCACCCTCCGAGACGCAGCAGGATCTGGGATCCGCCGCTGGAGGTCCTCCGCCACCCTCCTCCAGGTCAGGAAGCAGCTCTAAGCACGACAGCACAGGGTCCTCCTGGTTAAAGGGCCTCAAATGGTTAGAACTATAATGAGGAAAAAACAAAAAACCAATCTCCCGAGGGAGAAACAAGGCCCCAGGCTCTGCTGCCCTTCTAGTCCAGCCACCTTGGGCCCAGTGTCCTCCTCGGGAGAAGTCGGGGGGAGGCCATGAGGCCCAGCCAGGGCATCCACCAAGCCTCCTGGGCCTCTGGTGGCAAAGAAAGGCACCAATTTCTCTGATCAAGGGCCGGAGTGCCCTCTGCCCTGCCAGACACAGGCTGGCAAAGGAATTCCAAACAACCGAGAACCCAGAGCTGCGGACCTAGGCGGGGGTTTTCTCTAATGGGCTCAACTTGCAAAGACATCTGTTAGCACTCTCTTTGAAATGTTTAGGCCTTAAGAAGAAGGAAAAAGGTAATAAAACATTTCTTACAGTCGGAAAAATATATAAAGCCCACATCATTGGAACGGCTGCCTGCCACTTTCTGAAAGCTATCATAGACCAGAGCGGCTTTCAGAATGCACACCCGGTGAGAATGGGGAGGTGCGGGGGGAAGAAACTCCCGGCAGGGGAAAGGACACCAAAGGTACCTCCACGAAACCATTTTCAAGCTGATGCTCCTCACCGGGAGACCCTGGAGACGGACACCGCCAATTCCGGCAGCGAGAGAAGCTGGCGACACGGGAGCGGGCGGCAGGACACGGCCCCGGCTGCACGCACTCCGGGCTCTGCCAGGCGGCTCCACTGAAGACAGGGATGTGGGTGGCTCCGTCGCACTTGTCCGTGTGGGCCTCAGACCTTGCTCTTCCCATTTTAAAACTTCTCCCCCGTCCCAGCCTCAGGACCGGGCTGTCAACAGCGAAACATCTCCTCTCCCAGCAAACATCTGTCAGGCACGTCCTCCAAAAGCCAGGCCTGAACCACTCCACCCTCAAGCGTCCACCCTGCGCTATTTCCAGAACCTAAGTTTCGCTTTGTTTTTGCTTTTGTGAACGGTGTGTGTGCTCTGCCTTCTGAACTTTCCCTTTCAACCTGCCAGTTTTCTTCCCTTTCCAGCTGAGCCTGAAGGAACCAGAACAGGACCATGTGTTACCTCCTGGGCCCCTGACTCCAGCCGGGGAAGCTGCGGTCGGCTCCCAAACACCCAATCATGCACAAGGAGTTTCCGTTCAGATATGGGGAAGGCGGAGGGGGCTGCCAAATCACGGGAAAAATAAACTTCGTTAAAGGTTTAAGACCAAGGGGTACCTGGATGGTTTAGTAGGTTAAGCGTCTGCCGCCTTCTCAGGTCATGATCCCAGCATCCTGGGATCAAGCCCCGCACTGGGCTCCCTGCTCCTCAGGAAGCCTGCTTCTCCCTCTCCTACTGCCCCTGCTTGGGTTCCCTCTTTTTTTTTTTATTTTTTTTTTAAGATTTTTTATTTATTTATTTGACAGAGAGAGAGATCACAAGTAGGCAGAGAGGCAGAGAGAGGGGGAAGCAGGCTCCCTGCTGAGCAGAGAGCCCGATGTGGGGCTCGATCGCAGGACCCTGGGATCATGACCTGAGCCGAAGGCAGAGGCTTTAACCCACTGGGCCACCCAGGCGCCCCTGGGTTCCCTCTTTAAAAGAACATTTTCAAATGAACAAATAAACAAACAAAAAGTTTAAGACCAAGATAGAAAAAAAGAAGGGGGGCTCATTTCCATAAATTACATACCAGCAACTTGGGACAAATGCCATCAGAACCAGAAACGCCTTAAGAAATGGAAGTTCTAGCGGGGACTGGGGTGGCTCAGTCGGTTCAGCATCCGACTCCTGATTTCGGCTCAGGTCCGGATTTCAGAGTCATGAGATCACGCCCCACGCCGGGCTCTGCACTGGGCGTGCAGCCTGCTTACAATTCTCTCCGCATCTCCCTCCCCCCGCCTACCTGTGCTCGCTCTAGTAAGGAATTTCAAAAATTAAAAGAAATTGAGTTCTATCATCAGGAGTTATATAGAACTGTTTCGTTGTAAGTGATAAAGTTTGTACAATTCTGTGACAACTTTAAATATTTTCTGAATGGAGACAAGTTAGAATTTCTATTCAAAGCAACACATTCTTCTGCACAGGGGCCGGAGGACGTCCGTTTAGTTCCCTGGATGGTATGACCAGGGCCCCCCATAACCCCCTTCACTCCAGCCCCAGTCCTGAAGAGATGTTCCAATGCTGTATTAACCATTCACTGTATTAAGAACCAAGGCTTCTGATGCCCGGATGACCCTGTAACCTTGCGGAATCGATAAAATTCAAAACCGGGCAACAACACTGGCCGCTTCAGCCGGGGCAAGTCCCGCCACGGGCAACGCACGGTTCTGCGAGGCCTTCCAAAAGAGCCTTGGGAGCTCTGGGTCAAAAGCCACAGTCACTTCAGTACAGAAGAAAACACTCATTTTGTACAGTCAGGCCCAGTACTAGAAAAGGCTCTTTAAGCCGAAGAAGCACATTTCATTTCTGTCCTAGAGGTGGAAGCTGCCGCCTCTGCCTGTGCAACATCCATATCCCCTCGTCTCAGAAAGATCCTTGGTCCTCCATGGGGAGGTGGGCAGGTGCAGCCCCAATCGGAGTATGACAGCCCCCGCAGGGAGCTAGATCAGGGTCGGTGCATGGTCCAGCCTCAGCTGCCCGAGCTGCCAGAAGCCACCAGCGGCCCAGGGTTTCCCTGAGTCGAAAGGGGACGCCGAAGCAAGCAAAGAGCAAAGGGAAGGAGCAGGAGCGAGACAGAACACGGCTGGAACCGCTGGGTTCACCTGCGCCAGAAGCCATTTCTGCACGTCTCTGCAGCAGTAGCCAACGTGGTCAGCTGTGACCTGCAGCAACGTGTGCTGAACGAGGGACCTGAGCACCGCCAAACACCAGATATATGGTGAAGGGCTCCCCCGAGCCTCCAAACGGGCCTCAGGTAGCAGCGCCGGGAACCAACCAGCCGCTCCTCGGTCACACCTGACCTGTGTCACCTCAGGCTGACCCAGGAGCTGCGTCCTTCCCACGGAGGCGCGTCACTCCTCAAAAGGCAGACACCCCCGCCAAGGTCTGGCCATCACCCTCTGTCAGAGCGGCTAAGGATAAAGCAGGAGCGGCATCGTGACGTGCAGGGGCAAGCTGGGGAAGAAAACTTCTGGCCTGTTTGAAAACATAACCAGAATTCAAAAGACACTGAAGAACTGGAAACGGGGCTGAATGAAACAGCCAAGACAAAGAAACTAAACAAACAAACAAAAACTTCCAAGGCCAGAGTGGTGCCCCTGGAGGCAAGAAGAATTCCACGGAAATGTGCTCCAGGGGTTTGTGGAACTGGGTGGGGAGATTCCTTCGGAATCCCGAGTTCCCCAATCCAGGCAGAAGGAGGCTCTCTCCAGCCCAGGTGGGCCTCTCCCCCGCGCGGCTTCTGGGATGCCGAGGCCGGATTCTCACCCTGTCCGCTGAGGTCCCTGCCACATCCCTAAGGAGGTTTCAGCAGTGGCTTTTCAGGGATCGGGGACCGTCATCGGGGGTCAGGACCAGCCCTGAGGCAACAGCAACGATTAGCTCTCCGGACTCCCCAGAACCAGCCACGGGTCAACCAATCCAACGGTGATAGTCCGAGCAAGGCCAGTAAGTATCACCGAGCGCCCTGGTCAGACAACCGTCCCCGCAGATGACAGCCCACACTATCTGTGCCTGGGGGCCTCCCGTGACTGCAGATGACAGGGAGCGTGGCGGGAGGGGGTACCGCCGCCTCGCCTACAGTGTCGCGGCCCGCGGTCGGCCACCTACCAGAAGCTCCTGGCTCCCCACACACGGCACCTCGGTGGGCAGTGCTGAGGGGATGTGACACTCTGACCAAGCGCCCGAGGGGACCTCTGAATACCCTGAAGCGAGTGCCATGGTGTCACCGTAGGACACGCATAAACAGTAAGTTCGGGAACACTGTGCAAGCCTAGTTGGCTTTCGCTGTCCTCCGCGTGCAATCCGTGAGTGAGGAAACATCTCCACCTTCCTACTGGGGAAAAGGGTACCACGACCATGACAAGGAGGCTCAGTCAGGGGTGGCTGAGACCACAGCTCACATGACCAAACCGAGCCGCCTTCCAGAAGACAACGGTCCAGTTAGGACAATACGGACAGTACCACATTCTTCTCCACAGTGTAATCACTTCAGACTGGAGAGAAAGGACGATTATGCGCCTGCATCAGCCAAAAGCTCGCAGCGACTTGGAGCCTAATAACCATCGCTCACGCAGGGGAATGAAAAGGAAAAAACAAAACAAAAACAAAAATAAAAACAAAAAAACCCTTTACATCCACCAGAAAAATGGTGAGACTCGGCCAAAAAGAATGTTCTCTTCACTAACTGAATGGAGAAATGGATTTTATGTCACCATCCAAAAAGGGGGATTTCAAAAAAAAAAAAAAGGCTTGTTCCGTTCATGTACTTAGAGGGTAGGGGGAAAACAAACATGTTAGACTTGACTTCCAGATGATAAAGCAGGTCCCCTTAAACTGCCCCTGCACCCCTCCTCGCTCCCTTCTAGGGGACGAAAGCCCCAAGGGGGGGGTCTGTTAACCTGCCACCAGGTGCGTGAAGGACTCCGGCCCCACGCTGGGCAGGGCCAGGCCGCCCACCAGGCAGGCGGGCCTCCTGGGCAGCCTCTTGCCAGGGCCTGACGGTCACTGGAACAAGTCAGACAGCCTCCTGCGACTCTCCATGTTCTTAATTTTTCCAAAAGCAGAAGGACTGAAAACACACACAAGGAATTTCATCTTTCTTTACCAACGTGCCCCCGAGCGCGGGGTCTCAGGGAAGAGCGGCCTGTGGGTACAGATTACAGGTGTTGAAATGCGCTCATTTTTCAAGATCACGTGGAAGTGGGCAGGGGGAAGGCGCCTGGGTGGCTCGGTCGGATGGGTGTCCAGCTCTTGGTGTCTGCTCCGGTCGTGGGATCAAGCCCTGTGTCCGGCTCCAAGCTCAGCACACAGCCTGCTTGTCCCTCTCGCTCCCTGACCTGGCTTGTGCTCTAGAGCACACACAGACACACGCACGTCCCCTCTCTCAAATAAATGAGATCGTTTCATAAAGAAGTGTGTATGTACACACACATACGTAAGTATCACGTGAACCAGGGTCAGGAGCCTGTTCTGGCCGTTCCCGCTGCACCTGACACAGCCTGACACAGTTTCACTCCCTGACTCAGGGACGAGTAAGGGACTCGTCAGGGACGAGTGTCGAGCTGCGCCTCCCCTGCAGGGTCAAGGATCAAACACCTTGACAGCTGGACCAAGGCGCTGCATAAACATGCGATAAAGGAAAAAAGAAAGGAATATTTTTAAGATGTTTTATTTATTTATTTGACAGCGAGCACGAGCGAGAGAGGGAACGTAAGCAGGGGGAGTGGGCGAGGGAGAAGCAGGCTCCCCGCTGAGCAGCTGTGGGGCCGGGATCACGACCTGAGCCGAAGGCGACGCCCAACGACTGAGCCACCCAGGTGCCCCCAAAAGAAAATTCTTCATTGCTCCCTACCTCCCTTCTATTCTTCAAAGTCGTTTTGCAAATGACCAATCATGGACAGTGTTCTTAAAAATTCATGCCAAAAAGCAAACAACGTGGTGTTGGAGACACACAGAATCAGGAGACAGGAAACCAGGGATCTCCGCGGCACCAAGCAAGCCAGTGACTGGACTCCTCGCTTCTAAAATGATGAGGCAGGCCAGCTGCTCTCCCTAAGGCCTTCAATTTCCCAGACCCTCTTTCTGACAAATGGCTCAATCCCCTGCCATCTCCATGGTGTCACGGGGAGCCCAAGCTTCTGGCCAGCCCCAGCCATAGGTCACTGACCGCGGGGCTAGAATTCTGGCCGAGGTTTCTCTTGGTCTATGGAGGGCTCAATGGTGGGCCAAACAGCAGGGCTTCCCGGGCCTTTGGAAGTGTGAAGCACAGCCCTCAGAGCCCTTCCCTCTCCCAGGAAGGCAGCTTGTATGTGACCCCTGGGCTGCAGAGTCTCTATTTCTAACACGCTGCGACTCTGCTACTAGAAATAGCCACGCATAAGACAGCGATGCCGCCCAGGGACTGGGGACCGCAGAACGGGGGCTTCGGACAGCGAGCCGCGCCCCGGCCACATCGCAGGGCAGGCCCAGCTATGGGTCACACTTCGAGCCGTGCAAGGCTCCAGCTTGAGACGTTTGAAAAAAAAAATGCGAAGCTGCATGGGAAAATTTCGAATTCCCATGATTTCGGGCTTAATTTAGCCCCGGCTGGTCGGCGTGATGGCTGGGCTGCCGCCATCTCCTGAGGAGCCAGAGGGCGCCGAGGCAAAGCAAGGGTGAGCTAGGGGTCCCCTCGGCCAGGACCCCACGGACTTGGTTTCAGGCACGGCGGTGACCTAACACTTCTCAAAAGGAGCTCAAGCTTGCCAAGAGGAGCCTTGCGGGAACGGGAACAGGTATTTCCACCCTTTTCGGCGCAAAAGCAAAGCCAGGAGGAAAATGACCGGTTCGCTCACCTCTGCCCTTCCACTGGCGGCTGTCCCGGCAGGCCGTGTGGGGCTCTCCTCACCACGGCTGGGAAGGAACGAGGCAGATTTCGGTGCACAGCGGGGGGAGTAACCTCCACAGACACCAGATGCCTGCGACCCTCAAGGCTGGCCCCGGGGCCCCCCGACGCCCCACCCCAAGCAGCAGGGAGGTCGGGGACGGTCAGGCCAGAGCCTCAGAGACCAGAGGACAGGCTCACCTCAGCAAAAGAGAAAAAACGAGAAGCCAAATTCACCCTAAATTTGGGCCCGGGCTAAGGTGGGGAAGGACGAGACTGGAAGGTTGGCTCTTTCCCAGCCGCCGTGTGCCACGGGCTCTTCTGCAGTCCCCCTCCTCCTACTGGGACAGCCCGCTCCGTCACTTCACAGAAATCCCTGGGCCGCCGGCCCACCGCACACCCCGCCCGCCTGCATTCTTCCCACCTCCGTCAGGGGACGGGCTTCCTCACCAGAGCCCACTTTCACGCATCGCCGCCCTGGGCCACCGGTCGCCCTGTTTTGTCACCAGCCTTGATTCTCAGCAGAGCCCCGCTCTCTACTGGGCGTTTTCTGGCTTGTGCACCTGCTTATCTCCCGTGCCCCACCAGCCTCTGTGAGAGCAGGGTCCTGCCAATCTTCCCCTCGCTCTCCTCCGAGCCTGGCACACAGTGAGCACCGGGTAACCCCAGGGGCAGCCAGTAAGAAATCTGAAAAACGACCCGTTCCCCTTTTTGCTCACTATCACGGGAGTTCAAAACAGCCGCTCATTGCAGGGACTGCCCCGCCTGGAGCCTCCTGGGTGCGCACGTCAGGAGAGCGGACAGTCGCCCCAGCCGGGACCCTTCAGGGCCGCACGAGAGCCGCAGAGCAGAGACCACTCCCGACGGCCTGCGCAGAAGCAAGGCCGGCCAGCACGCGAGGGCTAACACAGGGGCTTCTCATGCCGACCCTATGCACCGACACCCTTCCTTCTCCAGCGGGGAGACCTGAGGCAGGCCGATGAGCTCTCCTTAGCCTCTGCGCCCACACCTGTCGGCTGCAGCCAGCAGCTGCCCAGGCAGACACCGGCAAACCACCGGTGTCCGAATGCCTGCCTCCTGTCCCCGGCAGCACCGAGGGGACAGCGTCTGTAGCGATGTTCCTCGGCCTGTCCCTGAGGACAACGCAGAGAACAGCCCAAGCGGGAGCGGAAAGGCCGCAGAAGCCTCTCGGTGAGAAGCGTGCTGGTGCCTGGGGTCTACTGGGGAGGGAAGGTGCCCAACCACCTCCCTCCCGAGCACACAGACCACCTGTTAGACACGGTCTCCGTTCCAGCTCTTCCCCTTTGCGGCTGGCATTCCCAAGAAAGCTCTCAGACAGTCTCATTCTTTGAGACCAGTGATTGTCACAGAATACCGCTGGAAGAGCAACGGAGAAGAGAAGAGACCTCTTCAAGAGAAGCCGGCAAACCAGTACCTGAGGCCTGAGCATCGGCGGTGCAAGTTCAAGACCAGACGTGTGACCTCGTGAAGTCCTCCTAACGGTCGGAGCGGGAGCGACTCTTACCACCCTCGTTTTACAGACGGGGAAGCTGAGGCCCAGAGAGGCTCGGGAACCGGACCAAGCTACGGGTCAGGACCAGGATTTGACCCCAGGCCTCGGGCATCTGGTCCCATACTGGGATTCCTTCTGGCTTCACGCCATTCCGGCGCCCAAAGTCATGACAGAGATGAACCTGTCCTGCAAGTCGAGGAAGGCTTCCTAGACTTGCAGCTTCCTGCAAGTCCAGCTTCCTGCAACTTCCTGCAAGTCTAGGAAGGCGCCTCCTGCCCACGTGTTAGAGAGGCCAAAGACGGCGGAGAAGTGACCGTTGAGCTAGAGAGCCTGTCCCCCAGCCAGCTCACCAGGCCAAGTGAGCGGGGGCAAAGGTGCTGGAGCTAGAAGGGTCTCAGGTCTCATCTACACGCAGACACCGGGGCCCAGAGCAGTTTAGCGCCGCACCTGGATCAGACTCTGGCATTCGCGGCTCCTACCAGCGTGGCCAACCAAGAAAGCTTCCCCTCGAAAGGTGTACGGTTCTGTAGGGCAGCAATACAATGAAACCAGTCAGGAAATACCGCAGAAACTCCAAAGCTATTTTTTAAAATGTGCTTTAGGGGCGCTTGGGTGGCTCAGTCAGTTGAGTTTGACTCTTGAACTCAGCTCTGGTCTTGATCTTGAGGTTGTGAGTTCAAGCCCCCCGCTGGGCTCCACACTAGGTATGGAGACTACTTAAAAAAAAAAAAAATAATAATAATAAATAAAATAGAATTCAAATTTTAAAATGTATTCTTGGGGCGCCTGGATGGCTCAGTGGGTTAAAGCCTCTGCCTTCGGCTCAGGTCATGATCCCAGGGGTTCTGGGATCGAGCCCCTCATCGGGCTCTCTGCTCAGCGGTGAGCCTGCCTCCCCCCCTCCTCCACCGCCTGCCTCTCAGCCCACTTGTGATCTCTGTCAAATAAATAAAATCTTCCAAAAAAAAAATGTATTCTTTAGAACTCACATCCTTACGAAATGATGTCTCTTTGGCTGTAACCCCGTTTCCTACTAAATGAGTCACATCAACTTGAACAACCTAAAAAATCTACATTATTCCTTTGAAATTGCTGCCGTTCTCTGAAATACCACTCAGAAAAGACTGGGTTGCAATGCTGAAAGGTAAACTTTCTTTTTTAGTACAAAATAAAAATATTATTTCCCTCCTTCCTCCTCTGCTGGACACATTCCCAGTGTTTTATTTACTCTGCAACACTGACTGGATATATTAGGAGGAAATGTTCCTTCTAACTCTCAAATGTCAGAGTCTGCCCCAGAAAAGGCATGAGCCAGCCCTAATGTCTTCTTGCTGTTCCTCTTGTTTGCTTCGATTTTCATTATGAACTACTGGATGCACATAAAAGATTAAGTGCAAACCACATGTGAGGCACAAACCAAAGGAGCCCGTGACCCGCACATTCTCCTCAGGGCCTGGAGCATGACCGCGATGCCCACCCAGAGGGGATCCTTCCCCTCCCTACTTCCTCTGCCCCGGGCACACAGTTCAGGTTCTGGGTTCTTCAGTCCCTGGTATTTTTTTTTTTTTAAATCATTTTACCACAAATGCTATAAAACCAAATAACGTGGGGCGCCTGGGTGGCTCAGAGGGTTAAAGCCTCTGCCTTCGGCTCAGGTCATGATCTCAGGGTCCTGGGATCGAGCCCCACATCGGGGTCTCTGCTCAGCAGGGAGCCTGCTTTCCCCTCTCTCTCTGCCTGCCTCTCTGCCTACTTGTGATCCCTCTCTCTCTCTCTCAAATAAATAAATAAAATCTTTAAAAAACCCCACAAATAACGTAAGTCTTCCGCAGCGTGCATCGGTCACTCAATGCTGGGTTTCTAAGACTCATCCACATTGCTCCTCCATATAGCGGGCTGCAGTCTTCCCATTTCGTGTTCGTATTTAACAACTGACCCACGCACTGTCCCGTCCATGGGCATCTAAACTCTTTCCAAATTTCTGCCACCACGGATACGTCTGAAGTCTGGTCTGTGCCTCTGTCTCCTGGGACACACATGCAGAGCTGTTCCCTGGTACGTTCCTGAGAGCTGAAGGAATGGCTCAGCCCATTTACAGGGTGTGCAAATCTCTCTGCATATCTTAAAAATATTTTTGCTGCCCTAATTTATAACATCATTTTATCATTACAGGGCAGATCTATTAATGGCTGAACAAGCACTCTTTGCACACTCAGTGTGTAAGGAACAACGCCCACAGGCCCGGGGGTGGGGGAGCTGTTGTTAGGGAAGCCCACAGGCCCGGGGGGGGGGGGTGCAGCTGCTGTTAGGGAAGCACAAGGCGTGCTTTCCGGTCTGGGCTAGGGGACAGCAAAGGCAGGTTACAAGCTGGGTGCTCCAGCGAGATCAGGACCGGCTGCATCTGAGGCAGTGGGGCTGAAGAATGAGAGGCACGAGCCTGTGCATGGGGGGGAAAGGCCATGTAGGCAGAGCACAGAGACACTGGGGGGTACGTGGAGTGCGGAGTCCGCAGGGGGCAGGCAGGCTGGTGGAGGCCGCAGGGCACACGACGGAATCTGGACTTATTCACTTCCAAGAGGTTGCCATATCCCCGTAACAGTAACAACAGTGGCTAACACACAGCACGCACCGTGTGCCAGGCACTGTCTTAGGAACTGTCTCCCTGAATTCCTACTATCCGTGGCACTATTGTCTGTTTACTATTTTTCTTTAAGTCCATTTCCTTTTGACACGCTGGGTGGCTCAGTCGGTTAAGCTCTGGCTCGGGTCACGATCCCAGGATCCTGGGATCGAGTCCCACATCGGGCTCCTTGCTCAGTGGGGAGCCCGCTTCTCCCTCTGTCTGCCACTCCCCTTGCTTGTACTCTCTATTTCCCTCTAACAAATACATACAAATCATTAAAAAAAAATTTTTTTAATCCACTTACTTTTAAATTCAAATACCCACTTGAACAACATATAACGAGATCAGGGATCACGGCGATGGCATTTTGGAGGGGGGCCTTCGTATTTCGTTTTGAGGGACCGCGTCGGGCACATAACACGCACCATCTTCGAGGGTCAGCTCACACCCACAGTCGGGCACAGGCACAGCGCGGAACTACCGTCCCCGCTAATTCCAGCACACGGCCATCACCCCTAGAAGGAACCCTGTATCCATGAGCAGACACTATCCATGCCCCTTCCCCTGGCCTCGAAGACGTTCTGTCTCTAGAGATCTGCCCACCCCAGACATTACAGATGAGTGGATATCATCCCACCTCTGGCTTCTGCGTCGTGTTCTCCCACCAAACGTTTTCTCAAGTTCATCTGTGTTGCATTCCATATCAGTACTTCATTCCTTTTCCTGGCTGAGTAATTTTCCCCTGTACGGACACACTTTGATCTGCCGTGTTGGAGGACGTCTGGGTTGTTTCCCCCCTTTTCCGGCTATCATGACTAGTGTTGCTATGAACATCTGCATCCGTGTTTGCACGGACATCCGTGTTCAGCTCTCCTAGGCATACACTGGGGAGTGGACCTGCTGGTTCGCACAGTCAGTCCACGATGAACTTTCTCAACTGCCACAGTACTACGGCATTTCTAAGACAACTGCGAAAATGAGTAACGTTCAAGTGCGCACCACTTAAAATTATTTTAGGAAATACTGCTGGAGCGAAGCTACGGAAACTGGCTTTTGTTTTGCTTGGGAGCAGAGGAATGGCGCTGTTGGAAGAGCATTTCTGGAATCCTGACCAAGCAGCGCAGGGTGAGAAGGCCAGGGTGGGGAAAAGGGAGGCTGCTATGGATGGAAGACAACTTATGCCGACCCCAAGGGAGGCGATGAGGGGACCTGGGGCCTGAATATGGGTGCAGCAGGGCAGCAAAAGGGCAGGAGACCTCGGACATAAACACAGAGCAGGAGACTCAAGCCCTGACGGCCACAAGTCAGTGCGGGGTCCAACCGTTGGGTGGAAGTAGCCAGGAGGCCAGAGGCTCCCTGCACAGAAGATAGAGGTGGGAAGGGCTTACAAGTTTCAGGAGAAGGAAGGAGCCAGAACCGGTGGTTTCATTTCAAACAACCAAACGCAGCTGAACGTTCTGGCAAAACAGGCATGAAAAAGGCCGAGTGGCAGCCATGGCAGCGGGCACCTACAGCTGGGGAGGGGTACTGGGGTCCGCACGTCCCTCTGGGAGGGGCGTGTGAGAGCACCTGGGAAGAACAGGGTAGATCGCGGACTGGGAGGGAACTCAGAAAGCTGGCAGTCTCTGGGCGAAGTCCGACAATGGCGGGGGGGGGGAGGGGCAGGAGACACAGGAGAACCCCCAGAGCAGGAGAGGGGAGAGCTTCTGGGAGTGCGGCCGATCAGCAGGGACAGAGGAGCATTCAGAGGATGTGGCCAGGAGCATGCGTCTGGGTGCCGTGAACAGCAGCGGGTGACTGGGGGAGCCTGGCCTCCTCCCAGTGACGCCAACCAGCAGCTCAGACACCCTCGCGAGAGAGAGGAAGGAGGCCCCACGGAACTTCCCGCCCCACGGCTCTGCGGCATATGCTACCTCCTCCCCGGTCTCAGGGCAAAACTGGACCCATCACCCAAATTCCCCTTCGCACCAGGGATCCTCTGCTGGAGGGTCCGCCACCTGCCACCCGCCGCGGCTTCCGGCTCTCCCTCCTTCCTCCCTCCTTCCTCCCACGACCTCTGACTGCAGCCCTTGGGGGACAGAGGCCCCGACTGTCTCCACACTGCTGCCCGCCTCACAGGGCCTGGCACGGCGCCTGGCACACATCTGCCACAGGAATGAATGGCTCCACAGGGCACCGAGTCCAGCCCCACCTGCTCACATGCCCCCCCCCCCGCCCCACATCCTGTGCTCCGCTCCGTATCTCCCCCCACCCACCAAACCTCCAAATGCTCTGACGGAATATAAAACATGACCTGTCGATGCTGTAGTTCAGGAATGACGGCTGGGCAGAGTGGAATGATGGCCGCTCTCCCCACCACTGTCTGGCCCCGTCACTGAATCTGTTTTCTCTGGAAAATGGGAATGGCACCCCGCAAGACACCGTGAGACAGTGGACAGAACAGGTTGTAAGAACTGGTGAAAGCTTTGGCTTCTACTGGTTTCCAAGCTTGCCCACATCATTAGCAGGCCCGTGGCCCCTGGCCACCCCATCGCCAACTCAGAAGAAGAGTAAAGCAGGACCGAGCTGATGCGGGGGGGAGGGGGGGTGGATTTTGAGTCAATTTCACACTAAACTGAACAAGCAGAAACAAACAGCAGTCTGCAAACCATGTCTTTTTTTCCCCTAATTCTTAAAAGATTAAAGTATGCTGCCAAATGTCAAAACACAAAAGCCAAAAAGAAATTAAAGTTGTTATTTTCCTTTTGGTTTTATCTCCATTAGCCAAACGCTTTTGTTCAAACAATGTTTACACCACCATTGTCCTAATTTGTTTAGAAAAATAATAAAAGGGGCGCTTCCAGCCCAGAGGCCTGAGCGCGTACACAAATCTGCCCAGTTTCTCCCAGGCCCAGAAAACACGCCAGCTGAGAAATCTGTTGCGCCAGAGGCTGAGGAAGAACTGTTTACTTGCCTCGGAATCCTCACCGGCCACGTCAGTACCCCAGCCTCCTCCTCCTCCGGCCACCCTGGGGATAAGCAGTCGTGAGAACAGGGCAGTTCTTCAGCACGTTTATGCCTCACAAGGAAAACGTGAACCAGAGGCCTGGGGATGGCTTGGGGACGGCCACTGAGCCGAGAGCCCGATGCGGGGCTCGATCCCAGGACCCTGAGATCATGACCTGAGCGGAAGGCAGAGGCTTTAACCCACGGAGCCACCCAGGCGCCCCTTGGCTGTGGTTCTAACATACTCTGTGCTGACCATTTGCCCAAATTCTGCAGGGGAGGCATTTTACAGGTGAGAAACGAGAAGTGAGTAACACAGAGCAGGAGCTGGGGGGACGTCTGTGCCCCTACCAGAGCCACAACACGCCCTGTGGAAACCCGGGACGAGCCCAGTCCTTAACCTGGGCCCGTTTAAGGTTACTCGGGTGAGGCTGCCTTTCTCCTGTCCCTTACCGTCATCACACACTCCCTCCCAAGCTGCTCCTTGGAGGATCTGAGGTCTTACGGACCAGCTTTCAAAGCTGACCCATTTCGTTCCAGGTAATTTCTACCCTGGAGCTCCCGCCTGACTGATGAACCCTTCCTGGCCTGACCTGTCCCCTGACCTGGGGAATCGCTCTCCTGGGTCCCACAAAAGCCCCTTGCTCTTTGCCGTACTAATGAGTTCCACTCACCAAGTATTTCCAGGTCAGGTCCCTCTGCGTTTCTCCACCCCCTCTGAGGTCAGTCACGGCACCGGCCAATAAATTGTGTGAGAAGTGACATGTGGCGTTTTTCTGTCCAACACTTTAAAAGCCAGCGTGTGATTCCCTGAACTCCCTTCTCAAATGGTGGTGATGGTGGAGGCCTTGAAGGTGGACCTCCTCATCTAGCCGCGGGAAGGCGGACGGCGTGCACACGCAGACCGGTGTGCCAGTGCTCACAGCAGCCAGGCGGAAAGAGCTTGGTCCGTGGGCAGGTGGGCGCACGAAGACGGTGCGGTGCGGCCATAAAAGGGACGGCCGTGCAGCCTTAAAAAGGAATGGAGTACAGACACATGCCACAACACGAGGAACTTTGAAAATACGCTGAAGAGGAGACAGCCACGAAAGGTCACACAGTGTATGATCCCATTTACACGAGATGTCCAGAACCGGCCCACCCACACAGACAGGAAGGAGACCAGAGGCTGACGGAAGAGGGGGGAGGGGATGACTGCTTAATGGATATGAGGTGTTTCGGGGAGTGATGAAATGTTGTAAAATACAACTGTGCCGGATGGCTGTACAACTCTGAACACACGAGAAACTACTGAACCGTACATTTCAAACAAGTGAACTTTACTGCATGGTATCTAAGTCGTGTATCAAAGCCGTTAACCAGTAACAGAAAAGCAGACACGGTGCTTCCATCAGCCTGGGCCCGCGAACGACTATGATGACCACACGCGCCGGACACGCAGCAGGAGGACAAGTCAGGCCACAGACACGTGAGGGGCTGCTTGTTTTCCCAGCATCGAGTGGCCCAGCCCCATGAAGACTTCAATGCTTCTACACTATTGTTGTTCGTGTTGAAAATGTGTCTGTGGTCAGTTAACTTAAAATCATGGAAGGAAGCCAGGGTCGTGGTTCTGTCCCAACAGAGACCAGACTCTGTCCCAAGGCCACAGTCTGAATCCTTAAACACAGGAGATGGGGTGGGAAGGAAGTACTTGAAAAAGTCTGGCGAGATTGAAATTAATTCCTAGCCTGCGAAATTTTTACAACTCACAACACAACAAACTCATCTTCCGAAAACCTAAAGAGCTCACAGAAATTAAGAAATAAACAAACAATACCCCATCTCAAGATGGGAAAAGGACTGTCCACGCAAAAATAGAAAAGGTCTTTAAACACTTCAGAAAAATGTAAATTAAAACTACATTGAGCAGAAGCAGTTGGGTTCTTGTATATCAAAATAGCAAAACACCAAAAAGGAAGTTGAGAGGACCCCACTCCTACTATCCAAGCCACCGTTAAGCCTTCCGACACCCTGTAACCGTGCGCCTTCCACCAAGTGGAAAATGAACTCCAAGCAGCAAGCAAAAACAAACAAACAAACAAACACAAAAATAAACCAAATGGAGATACTCTGGACACCCGTCAGGTTGGCAAAAATCCAAACATCTGACTATACGTTCTCTTGGCGGGGCTGTGCGGAAACGGGCACTCCCAGTTGCTGACGCAGTACAAAGGCAGCCAGCCCTGCACAGGGCAAGCGGGCAAAATCAATCGAACCACAGACGTGTTTACCCGCGCCCGCCCCAGCGATGTCCCAGGGACCCGACCCTCAGGTCCACCTACAGACCTACAGGTGCCCAAAAGGACGCGGGTAAGGTGACTGGGTGCAGGCGTGTGAATGCCGCTGCAGAGGGGAAGGGACAGAAAACAAAGTAAAACAAGGGAAATGACTCTTGTTCCTCCGAGAAAAGGGAATACTACATAGCTCAAAGAGAATGACGACTCTCCAAGTACTGACGTAGAAAAGTCTCCAGGCTACAGTGGTCCCGTCAAAGCACCAGGTGTAGAGGCCAGGTGCGGGGACAGAAAGGGAGAAGGGAGGATACAAATCTGTAAGTCTGTGTTTGTCTTATTTGTGTACAGAAACACTAGAAGGATATCCACTAACTGAAAGGGGTTATCTACTAAGGAGAAGAGAGGTGGGGAACAAGGCAGATGACATCAGAGGTAAAGGACAAGATCTCTCCAAGTATACTTTTGTATCTTTTTATTTTAGACCCATGTCAATGTGTGGCCTATTCTAAAGAACATAAAAAGAAAAAGAAACATAAAAAAAAAATGTAAGCCCTATCCTCATTAAAACAATATCAAAGCCCTTGGCCAGTAGGTCCCAGATGCCGGTGGCCTCAGCAGGACAGGAGGAAGCGTCACCCAGGCCCTCTGTCCTACTGCTGGCCCACCTGTGAGAGCCCCCACCACCCCGGGAAAGCTCAAGGGCAGGCACCAGCAGCAGCCCCGCCACGGTCTCTGCCAGGCTCTGCAGGTTTCACACCTGGGAGGCTGCAAATGGCCTGTGGTGGTCTTTCCCAACTGTCCACACCCCTTTCCAACCTGCACTCTCCCCTGCACTGCGCAGAGACCTGTGCGCCCCCATCCCCACCCTCCCGTCCCCACTCCCCCCTCCTACCCCTCACCTCCATTCCACCCCACGCCCCGAACAGGTCTCTCTCTGATCAGCAGGGGCGAAGGGAAGGGAGGGAAGAAGAAGAAGCCGTGAGCCCCCCCAACTTGAGCAGCGAGAGTGTCCCCAGCACCGGGGACCAGCCAGGCAGCAGCAGAGTGTTGGGGCATGCGGGTCGATATGACACAAGCCCCGTCTGCCAAGACTGCACATGACACAGCCCACGGGGAGCAGGAAACACAGCTGACAGCTTACGGTGGAAGCCCAAAGGGTACAGACCAGGTGTGGACTGGGCAAGGGGGCGGTCAAGGTGGGCGAGCGGCAGGCAGAGCACACTCCCAGCAAAACAAGTGGCTCGATCCCCAGCACAGCAAACGGAGAGAGGAGAGCGGTGAGGCCAGAAGGGATTCTTCCTCCAGGCCCTCCAGGGCAAGGGGCATCCCGCCCTCCGGACCCACCAGAGAGTGCAAGCTCCCCGGCAGGCAGCCCTCCTCCCTGCGCCTCTCTCTCTCTCTCTCTCTCTCTTTCTCTCTCGGTCCCTGCAGAACTAAGGGTGGGGGGGAAGCTGAAAACAAAAGCTGCAAGTGAGGACAGGCTTTGGCCCTCGAAGGGGTGATACTCATTGGTCTGGAAATTTCTCTCTGAAGTGACTCAGTGCTCACAAGATGCCAATGAAGGAGGCAGCGCGCTCTCTCATCTTCAACAAAAGCAGCAGCAAAACCGTGTTTCCACACGACCTCCCGGAAGGAGCACGACCTGAGGCTGACTGATTTAAATGATATTTCCATGAGCCTCACAGGGCACTTTTTTTAGAAATCTCATTTCTGAGACCTCAGTTCGGAAGCCAGTGGGTTACAAAATGAGTTTTTTCTCTTAAAGAAGACAACATTTCCCCTTTCCAAATCTTAAATGGATTTCCTTCTTCCAATTTGAAAAGAACAAAAACAAAGACCTTAATAATAGCTTTTAAGTTTCTACCAAAAAGATTTCTTAAATATTCCCCAGTCAGTAGTGTGACGCAGCACCCAGACGCAAACCTCAAAGCGGCGAGTCTGTCCTAAGCCACCCCCGCCACCAGGCCCCCAGCCGGACGCAGCACAGAGCAAGGGCCTGCCCTCCTCCCGGGACAGGCAGCCTTGTAGGAGAGCTGACCTCTTTCAACGGGGCAGGCTCAGAAACGCGGCAGGCGTGCGCCGCAGTGGCGGGCAGGGAAATCAGGGGCCCTCCCCCAGTGCGGCAGACCTGCTCGTGGAACCCCTCTGGGGTCCCCGTGGGACGCCAATGCTGAGGGTCCCAGAAGAAAATGACCGTTATGGACAGGTCATGGGTCTCTCTGAAGTGAGCGAGCGGACCACAACCTAGACCGGCTCTCTGGACTGGATCAGAGTGAGCTGGTGAACCTCAGGCAAACACATTTCCTAAGAAACTGGCCTGTGGCCTCTTCTGGGGGCTTCTTCTTCTTCTTCTTCTTTTTTTAAGTTTTATTTATTTATTTGACAGAGACAGAAACGGCGAGAGGGGGAACACAACCTGGGGGAGTTTTGAGAGCGAGAAGCAGGCTCTCTGCCGAGCAGGGAGCCGACGCGGGGCTCGACCCCAGGACTCTGGGATCATGACCTGAGCCGAAGGCAGATGCTTAACCATTTGAGCCACGCAGGCGCCCTGTCTCTTCTGCGGACCTCTGAAGAGAGCAGCAATCAACCGTGGGAGGAACAGGCTGACGCCCACCTCAGCAACATATCATGGGCTCAGCGTCACCAAAGGAAAAGCCACGTTCGGCAAACCAACGTGCTGACAGCTTGACCACCCTCTTACCTAAGAACAGAAGACAACATTTGGGCATCAGATTAGGTATGGCTTAGTCTACTCTCTAATGTACATCAGAGATGGGGAAACTGAGGCCCAGAAAGGCCGGTGTGCCTCTCTAGAAGTCTCGGAAACACACGCAGTGCTACAGGTCCTTGGTTCCCCCGTCTAGCTCTGAAGTCATCCTCCCCACTGACCGCTTCCCCTCCTTGCTTCCCCATCTGAGCACCAGCACAACAGCGCCGCCCGCCCTCACCCACAGCCACCTGGTTCATCGGCCTCCCCAGCCCGCAAAGCAGAGTTCCCTCTCGGCCTCCTGGCACCGCTGGGAGCTGCAGACCCCGCTGCCCCCAGCAACGGAGGAGGGGACAAACCACAGGAAGTACTGACCTCTTCCCACGTGGTCGTTCAAGGGAAAGCTCTGCACCATCCTGGCGAAGGTCGCAGTCTGTCAAGACCCCTGGGTACTAAACAAACCAACGACTTAGACAAAACAAACCTAGCTACTAACAGCAACTGCAGTGACAAGGCCACAGTCAAGTTCGAGTCCGGTCCTTCCTGCTTCCAAATTTTCTTCGATGACCATTAAAACATTCTCCGAGGCTCAGGATAAAAAAGAAAATCAGCTTGGAAATGTTGTATTACAGTCTATTTTGGTAGAGCAGGCTGAAACACAACCAAAATTCAGCACGAACTAGGTCCCAAGCATGGGATGTGGGTCCTGAATGACCCAAAAGAGCTGGTTACAAAGCCGTACTCCCCCTAGGCAGGCCTGAGATCTTCAGAGTCAAATCCCCATGGCTCCTCCCCGACCCTGGTCCAGGAGTGAAGGCCTCTGTGGTTCGGGCCCCAGAGAGAAGTCCCTCGGAGCTTTCCCACTGGTTTCACTGGCAGGAAAACCACTGGACACCACATAATCCTCTTTACTCAGCATCTCTGAGCTTAAACCACCCTACTCTGGGGAAGGCTGTCCTCCCAGATTCCTTCCTTGTCTATTTACTCCCGCCTTGTTTGCTAAACAAATGTGAAATGGCCTCAAGTAGCAGGTTCCCAACCCACACATGTGAATCTCTGGGGAGCTCTGGAAACATACTTGGGGCTCAGGCCCCCTCCCAGAACAATTAAAACAGGAGGTGGTGGGGCACGAACACTGGCATTAAAAAAAAAAAGCAGCTCCCCAGGCCATTCCAACAAAGCACAGGAGCCAAGCAGAAAACCAGTGGCTTAGAGAAACCCAGAGGACAATGAAAAGCACCTCAACAAAGAAATCCAGGCAATGAGGAAAGCGGTGGGGGGCTGGGTTAGAACCCAAAGTACAGGCCACACGGGAGCTAGCATGGACTGACTTTGAGCTGACCTTCCTGCCGGCCAAAGCAAAGAGGGTTCACTGTCCATAAGCAAGAAATAAAGCAGATTCACCGAAGTTCTTCCTTGCCCTGGGACCGGAGATGAACGCCTCCCTGGTCCCCTCCGAAGGACACAAACCATGATGCAACGAGAGCGTATGCCACTTCTCACCCCCAGGGCAGCCTTTGCGAAGGGTGCCCACCACTCAGCAATGGGCTAATCCTGGGCTGCCCTCGAACTCCGTGCTAGAAATAAAAGCCTACCTGAAATCAAGGTCCACACATACAATAGGCTACCAACTTCACTTTGTCTTCCTGACCACAACGTACCTAGGCTGTTCCCCTGAACTCCAGCGCCCTGTCATGACAACAGAAGGGCACAGACACTGTTTACTGAAGCAGAGAAATAAAGGAAGTGACTCATGAAAACACCAAGAACACTGAGACTGTCCCCATAATGCAGCAGCGGAAAGAGTCACGCATTTCCCTCGGTGCCAATGCAGAGAAAGGCCACTGCCCACCCTCAGACCCACTGCTGGGGTCTCTCAGCTCTCAGAGCAGGGTCCCCCAAAGACTGGCAGCCCGGTAAGCAGGCCTCACGGCCACCAAAACCAAAAAATAACGGAGGCCTCCGAGTCCCTTACACATAGTATACTTTGCTGTTACGTATGATATACCTCGGGAAGAAGTTCTCTGTAAATGTGTTAAAATCAAGGGATTCAAGAAGTAACCGCCCTCCTACCCCCTTATTCGTGACGTTTTGTTTTGGTCCGTGCACTGCATCGCCACGTTTCAAAGTGAGCGCTGACAAGTTAGAGCAGTGACTACTCACAATCACCAAAGGCGGAAACAACCCCAGTGTCCATCAGCGGACGAGCAGATGCACTGCGGTCGAGCTACACAGTGGAATACTATACAGCCATAAAAAGGAATGACACGCGTGACCCCAGGGCTGAACCCGGAAAACACCGCTAAGTGACAGAAACCAGACACAGACGGTCACGTACGGAGGACGCCACGCACGTGAAACGCCCAGAGCAGGCAAATCCTATGGACAGAAAGCAGATCAGTCCTTTGCAGGGGCTGGGAGATGGGAGGATCAGGAGCAACTGCTTAATGGGTACGGGTTTCCTTCCGGGGTGATGAAAAAAGTCTGTGAGCGAACGATGCTGTGGTAATGACTGCCCAACAGCGTAAATATACGAATGCCCTTGAATTCTTAACGCTTTGAAATGGCTACCAGGGTAAATTTTGGGTAACATGTATTTTACAATAAAAAAATTAAAATGGGGAAATTCCCACTGTTCTGGGGCGCTTGGGTGGCTGAGTCGGTTAAGCGTCCAACCCTTGATTTCAGCTCAGGTCATGTTCTCAGGGTTGTGGGATCGAGCCCCGTGTTGGGCTCCATGCTCAGCACGGAGTCTGCTTAGAATTCTCTCTCCCTCTTCCTCTGCCCCATCCCTGTGCTGCGCGTGCCCACTCCCTTGCTCTCTCAAATAGATAAATAAATTTTTTTTTTAAATCATTGTTTTGCCCTAATAGAAGTGCTAACAAACTCAACCCACATTAAGATTTCGTATAAAGATGCATCACTGGGGCGCCTGGGTGGCTCAATTGTTAAGTGGCTGCCTTTGGCTCATGTCATGATCCTGGGGTCCTAGGATCGAGCCCCGCATCGGGCACCCTGCTCAGTGGGAAGCCTGCTTCTCCCTCTGACATTCCCCCTGCTTGTGTTCCTTCTCTTGCTGCGTTTCTCTCTGCCAAATAAATAAATAAAATCTTTTTTAAAAAATGGATCATTATCCCACATGTGCAGAAAGTCAGCTTCAATCCCAGAGCATTCAAAAATCAAAATTAGGATGGCAGGTGATCAGTCTTCTCTTAAAAACAAGTTTCCAAAGAGCCCGTATCTGCTTACGATGTCTATCGAGGCACTTATCCGTGATGTAAGTCTGGGATTTGCTTTGAAAATAATCGAAGAGGGGGCAGGGGGCAGGATCCTAGATGAGCGCACTCAAATATTCTATACTTATGTGATTGAAATTCTCCATACTGGTAAGTTGTGCTTTGTCTTCAAGCAATTCCCGAATCTTTCGTATTCTGCAGAGGTAAAAAGAACTCGATGCCCCAAAGCTGTCAAGTTCTGATCTACCTGGGGCCCTCCCCCTGTGCCTTACAGTTTAGGGTCACCAGGGCAGGCCCATCCACAAGAGGCCACATACAGGGCTCCCCGGTAAAGAACCAGAGCCCCAGTTCACACTGCCAGGCAACAACACATGGACTCATCTGACCTAGTCCTTCCCCCTGCAAACCGATACATTATCTAGACCTCCAAGATACCTGCCCCGACCGAATTCAGCTACCAGCTAGGGTCAGAAACGGGGAAATCTTTCACTAGAATGCCTTTAACAGAGCTACGGAACCCCACCACTGCAGACGGAGCTCACCTCCCAGCGCTGAGGAAGCAGGATGGGGCCAGGCTCTCATCTCATCTCAGGATGCTACAACAGGAGGCTAAAATTTCCCTTGCCTATCCACTTGCTTCTCCTCCTTCTCCTTCGTCTTCCAGAACTAGATGAGGGGTGGGAGGCCAGGCAGGTATCGCTCCCTCCCAGTTGTCTTCCCAGTATCTAGGAAAGTGCGTGGCCTGTGGTAGGTGCCCGAGTAAATGTCGTCTGATCCTGACTTCTGATGGATCCTCTTCCAAAGGTGCATCATAAAGACTTGTTCACAAACGCCAGGGCAAGACATCAGATGGAAGGCACCAGAATGTACGAGTGTTGGGTGCCAGAAAAGGAGAAGACAGGAGACAAGGGGTTATGGTACAAACAATACCACCGAAAATAGCATCAGAGATGCTCTGGAATGTAGAGCCCTGGGTCACAGAGAGGGGGGCATGGAGAGGAGGGGTGGCTGTGTGCCAGGCAGAGGAGGGTACGAGGTGAACGTCTAAAGCAGGGAGGGCAAGGAGGAAGGCATCGAACAGGGAGGCTGGCGAGATCTACCACCCTGAACCCAAGACGCTCTGGTCTCCAGAGCAGGGCCCGGGGAACGAAGGGAAATGAGGAGGCATCATGGGAGGGGTGGGGGCTGTGGAGAACGGGCACACGAAACCCCATCCAGAGATGGTGCCGACATTGGCGCTGAGCCACTGTTGCCAGGCAACAGAGCAGGCCCCTGGCTGCCAAGTGTTCTGATTTGTCAGTGAAGCTCCAAGTCTGGATCGCTATGCGAGATCTCCTGATTTTCATGTTGGCCACTCTGGTAGGCAGAATAATGGCCTCCCAAAGATGTCCCCATCCTAATCCCAGTTACACAGCAAAGAGGAATTAAGATAGCTGACGGGATTAAGGTTTCTAATCAGCCGACCTCAAAACAGGGACAGGAGCCCGGATTATCCAGTGGCCCCATGTAACGGCAAAGGGTCCTTAAAAGCGGAAGGGGGAGGCAGATGTCAGTGTCCGAGTGTCAGGTATGAGGACAGGAGCAGCTACTGCTGGCTTTGAAGACGAAAGGGGCCATGAATCAAGGAAGGCGGACACCCTGTAGAAGCCGGAATAGGCAAGGAAACAGATCTTCTCCTAAAGCCTCCGAGAAGGAACACGGTCCAGGCTACACCATGATTTTACCCCCCTGAGGCCTGTGTTGGAAGTCTAACTTGCAGGACGACCATTTTAAGCCACTGCATTTGTGACCATTTGTTACAGCAGCCATGGGAAACTAATACAACAACCAACTTTCTTTTTTAAAAAAAAGGACAGTACAGCCCCAACAACACACATCTGTGGGCTGAATGGGGCCCATGGACCACTTCCGTCCAGTCTACTCCAAGGAAGAGTTGAAGGCCTCTCCTGGGTACTTTGCAGAGCGCCGGCCCAGGAGCTCTCCGACACGCATCCGAGGGTTAACCACTAGGTCCCTTACCTTCACAACCCACTCACAAAATTCCCCAGGGATTTCTGGAGAAACAGAGCTGCCTGGGGCACCTAGCTGGCTCAGTGGGTAGAGCATGCAACTCTTGCTCTCGGGACCACGAGTTCAAGCCTCATTTGGGCGTTGAAGCTTCCTCACCAAAAAAAAACAAAAAATAAAAGCTGCTTGAGTGTAAGCACCGGGAGCTCCATTCCCAGCAGACCTGCTATAGCCATAAGCAACGCAGACACACGCCCAGACTTCACCTGGGACCTGAGACACTGGCCTACAGTGTGGTGGACGGGCTGAGAACCCTTCTCAACTCGGCCTTCTCCTGCAAGCATGGAGAAGGGAGGGCTGTGCAGCTCCCTGGGGAAGCCTCCAGGCCCTGCCGCCAGCCACCCACAGGACACCCTCTGGCTCAGTGACTCCCCAGCACCGACAGCAATGAGATCACTGGGTTTTTTTTAAACAGCAGAGGAACACTTTTCAAAGGAGCTCTTTTTAGTTTCCCACGTTCAGAGCGGCGCAGAGCTTCTCTGATCAGAGGCAAAGTGGAGGACCCTGAGCACGGCCCACTCAACCACAGAAAGGTTGTGCGAAAGCCACGGCCGACTCAGCAGCTCAGCACTCGGCAGAACTGCCGCATATCCAGCCCTTCCTCCTCCCCAGCCGCCCTGCTCAGCCAGGCTAGAGCTGCCCTTTGGGCCCTCGGCAGCACAGTTCTCTGGCCCGGAGGCCTCTCACTGGTGTGCCCCAGAGCTCCCACTTTTCCTTCCTACCTAACATCTCCTCAAGCCTTCTGTGACCCCCAGATTCACTCTTGGGGCCTGATACCACTTTTTGCATCCCTCCCTCCCCGGGCTGCCGTTACTTTCTCCCCATCAGGAGCAGCTCTCTGCAGAACACAAGCTGCTCGAGTCAGGAACACACAGCTCTTCACCGATGCGTTCCCATCCTGCGGCACACAGTACATGTGTGCTCAATAAACACTAAAGATGGACTGCAGCACAAACCCATTTTTTCGGGAAACATCCGAGTTACGATACGGTGACACGTATCAGATGCACCGGGTAGAGCCTCCCTTCTGCTCTTCCACAGATAAAGTGCATCCGCCTCAGTCGGGTACTCTGAACCACAACTATCTTTAGGATCAGCAAACAGGTGGGGCCCGATCTTTTCTCCTGCCCTCACCGGGGTTTACAGTCTTGGCTACACACCAGCTCCCGCTGGCAAAGCAGCTCAAAGGCAAACTCCAGCAGCGCGGGGAGTCATCTGTCCCTGGCACGATTCCACCTTCTCTGCCGCCCCCTCCCTCTTTCCTGCAGCCGGTCCTCAGTTCCTCCACAGTAGCTCAGGGCCCAGCACCCCACATCTCCTCGCTGCACAGGCTTCTGGCTCCAATGTTCTCCCACCTTCTAATCCCTGACGTTCCCAGAGGCTCCCCTGAGCACACAGTTCATCTTGTCAGCCCACGCAAACCATGAAAATCATCTGGGGCACTTCTAAAAAAACTCCTGGCTCTCCCTCTCCAGCCTGGGGTGGGCCCCCGGCACAGGCATTTTAAAAAAGCTTCCCGGGCCATGTGATCTGCAGGTGCAGCCAAGGAGGAAAACTGGGGGCTCGCAGGCTGTCCCGTCCACACTCCCCAGCCAGCACCAAGGCCTCCAGGGCCCCCACCTCTCCCAGAACAGACCAGGGCTCCAGGACCTCCCTTCGCGCTGACACACACCTTGTGCTCTCTCTGGAACTGCGACCCATCCAGTCTCACCAACCTGCCCGGTCAGGCCCTGCCCCGGGGTCCCTCCCCAAACACTTGAGCTCCCTACTGCTAACAGCACCGAATCCCGGGGCCGCTGCCTCATCAGAGCCTACATCGGGCCACCTTAGTCCTCGCTGTTCCCAGCGGGCATCCACCGAGCAGAACCGCCCCTGTGAATGTGGGGTGCTCCAACCCACCCCAAGCTCTGCCCCCTGCTGTTCCCTCCAACTGAAATGCCTTCCCATCTATCTTCTATACCTGGACCCTGTCCCCTGTGGTCCACCTCAAATCCCACCTTCTCCCTGACGCCTTCCCTGACCCTTCCAGATTCTTCTCCATTCTCGATGCCCTGACAAAGAATCAAAATCACGGCTTGGCAAACCACCAGCTTCTAATTGTCTCACAAACGTTAACTTTGTCTTCTCAGTCGGTGGCAGGAAACGTGGCCTTTCGTTTACACCCATCATTTTGACTAGAGACCACACGCCGCCTATTTTCCAGGCCGACGCCGACCTCAAATATTCTGCTCTAATATCATGAAACTGTCCTTGACTTGGTGCCCGTACGTCTACATCAGCTGGACTGCTTCTCGTAAAGCGACACCAAGATTCTTCCCCCTGTCCTCTGTTTCCCAAATGTTTGGACCCAAAGGACAGTCATTGTACCCCAGGACAGCAACAGACATCAAACAGGCCCTCACGGAGAGGTTGCTCTCAAGTAAAAATGGGACTTTTCAGGCTGTCACTATTCCTCCACGATGACTTCTGGGGGGAGGGAGGGGATGGGGGCAGACTCTGAACGGCCCAGCTTCTAGCTCTCACGATTTATTCACCTCAGCCTCCAAGAGTTTACACAACAGCAAATTCGAGTCCAAACCTCCGGGGCCTCCCCAGGGCACAGGGCAGGTACTGACACACATAGCTGGTTGCCATTCCTTGGCTTGGGAGCTGCAGGCCGTTTTCAAACCTGGGAAAGCGATCACACCCCAGCCTCCACATACACTGTTAAGACCAGAAAATCACCCAGCTGCTGTAAGTCCTATGTTAACTGCCCGCTGAGGAAGGAGACACTTTATATCTTTGTCTGCAGAACTTTTTAAGACTATGGAGTTCTTCTGCAGGAAACTGATCACGTTTTAACAAGCAGCATTAACCAGGAGACTTTTTTTAGTCCTTAATCCCCATGGGTCATGTTTACAGAGCCAATGTGCAAAGCTTTAGGATTACAGAGTGAAAAAGAAATGAGCCCTTTCCTCGGAGCAATTTGGGCAATTATTTTAACACAGTTTTGCAAACACAAAAACCCTTACCAGCCCACACAGACTTCCTCCCAGCCAACCCAGCTGGGGTCCTCCCAGGTCCCTGCTGTACGCCCCCAGGCAGACAGAGGTCTTTGAATTTACTTCCGTGGCCCCAGACAGGGAGGTGAGGGGTTGTCATAGAAACGGCTTCGTGAGGCTCCCAGACCCGACGGATAGGTAGGAGACTGGCTAGGGGCACGGGAACAAGCCTGACCCCTCCGAGCCACAGTCTGCTCATCTGTTGTGAAACGCGTACCTCCCAGGTACAGCGAGGCGGTGGGAGCAGCTGCAGGGCTGTGGAGTGAGGGGTGGAAATAATGTGGTTTTGAACCTAACACAGGTGGCAGCGAATGCCAGCTGGGGTGACTTAACTGACTGTGTGGCCTGAGGCAGGCAGCTGAACCCCTCTGAGCCTTAGTTTTTGCATATGCAAAAAGAGAACTAGGGACCCTGCAGGGTGACAGCAATTCAATATTGTGCATAAGAGGAGTAGGCAGGGCCTGACACGTAGCAGACATTGAAACCCTGGCAGGGCTCGCTCTCTCTCTCACACACACAGGTTTGGTTTTGATGGACAAGCTGATAATTACCATGGGTGGAAAACAATCCCCCCCACCAAACTCTAAACACCGAAGAATATTTAATCAATCTGAACCGTTGGAGGGAGGAGGAGTGACTTCCATTAACACCAGTGGCCATCCCTAATGGCCCCGTGGGAGTCTCCCGGTGCCCTGCCCTTTCTCAGCTGCATTTCTAAAAAGCCTTGACAGTAAACGTCTTGTTGATGTGTGGGAACGCTGAACTAGCTTTTCTAACAGAATCCTAGATTTACTGCCCCTCCGAAGGGCACTGACGTCTTACAGCCCCTTCATGAACGAACACACCCCAACTAACTCACACAGTGATGATGCCTGGGACCACAGTCCCGGTTCTGATCACAGAAGAACAAAAGTGAAAACATCTCTTTGACAAACGAAACTCCCTTCTCCAGGGTCACGCCATCATTTTCTGGGCATTTCAGGCATATTTCAGAGGCAGAAAAGCACCGCTGTGTTTGAGCGTCCCAGCAGTCAGGCACCCCCTTCATATTCAGTCCTCCGGGCCAGGGTCCCCAGATCTGGGTCCGGGGCCAGGAACGTGAGCAGCACCTGGAAACTGACTGAAAATGCACTTTCTCAGGCTTCACCCCAGACCTACTGACTCAGACACTCTGGGGGTGGAGCCCGGCAATGTGTCTAACAGGACTTCTGGGTGATTCCAATGCACGCTTGGAGTCTGAGAAACGCCAGTCTCTTCTGCAAGATGGTTATTATTAGCCCCACTTGGGAGAGGAGGAAAACGCAGCTCAGTGATTAGAGCCCTCAAAGCCACCCAGCCAGGAGGCCAATTTGTACCCACGTCTGAATCCAAAGCTACTTCTCACATGGCCTTTGTAGTCAAATTGTCTGTACCACTCGGTGCCCTCGGCTACTGAGCCACGGTGACGCCACGATGACATTAGCTTAAGAGGGGTGGGAGTGAGAGGAGGGCTGAAGCCTGCACTCAGAAGGGATTAATTATAGATGCTTTCAAATCCGCATCATGCATCAGCCTTCGACTGTCAGCCATCCCTCAGGACGAGCCTGCTTTTCCCTGTTCCATTTACCAGTGGGGTTGCCATGAAAAGAAGGGGGGTGGTCCCTTCATTTACAGCCCTCTGTGCACCCGCTGCCTAGCACTGCTTTGAACAGAAAGAGAAGTTACCTGTTCTGTCTCTCCAGAGCGCTTGAAGTGCAGCCTTGACCGACAGGAAGGCTTGTCCGTGCCCAGGCACAAAGGTTCCAGCACCTGGGGATGCTGGGAATGAGTCACCAGAAAGAATCCAATGCATGTACACCGAGCATTTTAACAATGCTGCCGATCTGGTTCAAAGGAGGCAGGTCTTTTTTTTTTTTTTTTTTTTTTAATCTAATCCTAAATCTGGCGTCTATCAGTTCAAGTGGTTCATTAAACTCTTGACATTCAACCCACAGGGCTTTCACAGATCCTAGGTTAGGAAAAAGAACTCTCATTCGCCATTCCCAGCCTTCTACATCGACTTGGTGTTGATTTTCAAGACCACAAGTGTATGCTATAATTTAGATGAGCATACCTAACACGGAGGGGCTGGTGGGGTAGGAAGCCAGCCTCGATTTGACTCCCAGCCGTGCCAGTTCCCCCACAAGTTACTGAACCTCCCTGGGTCTCTATCTCCACTCGCAGATGGGTGGGGTAATCCCATCTTACATGATTGATTGTTTTTTGCCGTTGTTTTCTAAGAGAGGGCTTCACGGCCAGAGCGGAGCCCAATAGGGGGCTGAACTCACAATCCTGATATCAAGATCTCGCTGAGATCAAGAATAGGTCCCTTAAAGATCTGAGCTGAGATAAGAAAAGGACACTTAACAGACTGAGCCGTGCGGGTGCCCTTTTTTGTCTTCCTATGTTCTATGTTGATGTGAAGACAAAATGAAATTACGTTAAAAAAGTCTGCTGACACGACTTTGCATTTCAAGACATTAAAAACGTAACCACATGACAGGAAAATAGATCTAGTCAAAAAGTCCATAGATGGGTTACACTCAATACACTCACTTAAGGGCCGACACTTACTTCATTCTATTTGTTTTGTAAGTTTCTATTCTTAGACACCGCGAACAAGCTCAATCAGACCAAAGAAAATTCCATTGACAAAGTGATCAGAAAGCGTGTCAATTTTCAAACACTCAACAGATGGACGTAAACAGTCATTTCACAGTGCAGCTGACAAACACAGAATGTGCTCTCTCCCGCCCTCCTCACTCTTAGCTGCATCGTCCCAAGGACTCAGTTCACCGTCAGCTTGCAGTAGGCCTTGAGGCAGGTTTCCTCTTCTCTGTGAGACTCGGCTTCTCAAATGAGAAAGCAAGTATAAGAATACCTCCGACCCCAACAACCCCGTTGGAATCCCGGCCCCATCACTTACTAGCTGTGACCTTGAGCACGTGGCTTAAGCTTCTGAGCCTCACTCAGCCTGCTCAACTGCAGAAGCGGGATAATGTGCCTGTGGCCGATGACACCCGTGTGTCACGTAACATGACAGACCCTTATGACATATGACAGCTAGACCAACAGTAGTGGTTTTTGCAAGAGCAGGAGAGAACCGTGAACCCGGGAGTAGGGATCAATAAAAGATGGCTCCTCCGCCCCCGCCCAGGACCACTCATTCACATCTCAGACTTTTACTGAGCATCTACCATGTGTCAGAGACCAGGGTGGGTGCTGGAGAAGTAGAGCAAGACTGGCCTCGAAGATGTCACAGCGCCGCAAGGGCCCCAGATACAGAGAGCAACTGATTATGTGCTCGCCCCCAAGACTGCTGGGGGGCGCTGAGGCTTGGAGAGAACTGGTGGAGCCGGCTGGCAAAGGCTAGACAGAAGACGCTCATCTAAATGGAACAGATGAAGACAGTTCGACAGACAGACGGGCGGCAGGGTCTGAACTAGAAAATTCCTCATCTCCCCCAACCTCAAGTGCCCCAAGTGCAAGCCCTTTCATTTCTTTTTTTTTTTTTAAGATTTTATTTATCCATTTGACAGACAAAGTCACAAGTAAGCAGAGAGACAGGCAGAGAGAGAGGAGGAAGCAGGCTCCCTGCTGAGCAGAGAGCCCGATGTGGAGCTGGATCCCAAGACCCTAAGATCATGACCTGAGCCAAAGGCAAAGGCTTAACCCACTGAGCCACCCAGGAGCCCCAAGCCCTTTCATTTCTGCAAAGCTCAGGGTCCCCAGGTACTCATGCCATGAAATGACAAACACCACAGTCATCCATGATCCGTCAATATGATAGGAAGATTCTGGGGGACAGCAGGAACTACTGCCAAAAAGCCTTAAAAACTTGAATGCGCTTCCCAAGAGTATGAAAGGACAGATCCGTGCATGAAAATTTCTCGGCACTTGAGTCCACAAAGAACTGGAAATCACCCTCATCCTAATGCGATCTTCGGGAGGGGGGGAAGCCCACTTTTATGTTCTCGAAGCCATTAAAACAAATCAAGCCATTAAAACAAATCAACGTCCTAAAAACCCTCCATCTACTTTTGGAGGACTCTTATCAGAATCCCAGCTCTTAGGAATTCGCACCTTACCAGGGAAGACACTTATGTTAGGAAGCATCAATTATACTTCTACAAAGGCTTTTTTTTTTTTTTTTTACAAGGGATGGGCCATTTTCACGGCTGCATACACCAAGCCGGGTATCATCACTTGCAAGTTCCATCTCTGCACACGGGCCACCGTGTTTGACACAACATACCTTGCTGGGACAGAGTTCTCCATCAAACCACCCACCTGTCAAACTCAAGGTTCAAAGAGGCAAAAAGCTTGCATAAAGGGGGAGAGATCAGTACATCCCACGGGACCATCCAAACTTGCTCCACGTCCAGGGCCCTGTGGGATACAATCCTGAATCATGAGTTAACAATAATTTGCACTTTACCTAACTCTTTCCTGGCCAGTATTATCTCATGCAACGCTTACAGAAGAAAGCCCAGTGGTAACATGACCAAGCCCATATTAAAACTAAAGAAACGAGTAAGCTTTAAAAATATAAAAGCAAAAATACAGATAGAGAAAAGAGCAGATCTTGGTGGCTTCTCTGACACCATCTCTGATCCCAAATACAATCACTGGAACCAGAACAAGTCAGAAGAAAAAAAAAACCAAAACCTGTAGTCCCTTCTGATGTTCATTTAAATACAGATGAAAACTTAATTATCAGTACGAATTCAATCACTGCTGTGCCGCGTTCAGTACATGATTCTGCCAGCACCTATCATCTGGTATCTAGAGCTACAAGACCTACATGTTTTCTGCCAAATCCTCATTATCTTACGTAATTGGGAGGGGGGTAATTAAAATTCACCTTTTTCAATCATTTTTACCTCCTGTTCCACCTCTTCTTTCACAGGGCATTTTTTGGAGGCAGAAAGGAAGAACTCATACTTCACATCTTTCCCAGCCCATCATCTTGTGTGAATGTTAAAAATAAAAAGGGGGAGGGGGTGTTATCCTGAAGATCTCTCTAAAAAAAAACGCTCACATGTGTGGAGAGCGCGCCCCGGAGACCAAGATTCTAGTTCTGGCAGCGACACGGTATCACTGCATGACCTTGGGCAAATCACTGCATCTCTGGGCCTCAGTTTCCCCCACCTGAAGCCCAACCCGCTCAAGCCCCATCCTCTCTTAAAGCGCAGGTTTCAGATGCACCCCCCGGACAAATCAGTGAAGGGACCCCAGGCCGTGCCCCTGGGCGGCGGAACGGACTTTCACAGGCCCCTGCTGGGGTTTCTGGGGAGAGCAAGCCGCCCCCATCCTCCCAACCCGCCCCGCAAAGCCACTGGGCCAACTTCAGGTCGCAAACAAAAACCTGTCGGCACGGACTCCTCCAGCCAGGGCCAGCCTCTCCCTGCGCGCCGTGCTCAGCGGAGCCGCCCCACCCGCAGAGAGAGGAAGGGGCTCCCTGAAGAGGCCGGCCCCCACGCACCCATTCACCCACCCGGATTAGCCCAACAGGACCGTCGGGCGGGGTCTCTGCCATCCCACGCGGCACAAAAGGCAGCCGGAGCCAGGCTCTGCCGCCCCCGTCCCCGCTGCGCTGTGGGGGTCGGGGGTGGGGAGGGAGAACCCGGTCCCTGGGGAGGGAAAAGGGCCCCGCTCCAGCCCGAAGGCGAGGGGGGACGGGACCGGATCGTAGGACAGAGAGGACCCCTCCCCGATTCCCGGAGGAGACGGCTGGGCCGCGCACGGGGGCGGGAGGAAAGTGCCCGGGGGAGGTGGGGCGGGGCTGTTCCAGGCTGGAAGGTAGAGGACGCGGGCCTGAGAGGACCCTGGATCTGGGGTGGGAGCAAGAGGAGAGCCCCAGGCTCCGGATAGGAAAGTGGGGGGGGGGGCCGTGAAGCGGGAGGAGGGTCCAGATGGGGAGGGGGCCGTGCTCCAGCCCGCGGGGCGGGGCCTGGCGGGAAAGAGAGGGGTCCCACCTGACGAGGGGACCCAGCTGGGGCACCTGGGCGCACGCTCCGGGGGGCTGGCTGGAGCGCAGCGGCGCCGTGAAGGAGTCGGTGCCCTGGGAGGGGAGGGTCCGCGCCCCGGGGCCCCGCTCCCGCCCCCCGAGGCTCGTGGGCCCCGGCTCACCTCGGCTCCCCCGAGCCTGCCTGGGTGCGCGGCTGCGGCCGCGGGTAGCGCTGGTGAGGCGGGAGCGACCGGAGCCTGCGGAGCCGCCGCCGCCGCCGCCGCCGCCGCGTCCAGCTCCGTTTGACACCCACACACCAGCCAACATGGCGGCCGGGAGGGGGCGCGCCGGCGGCGTGCGCGCGCCCGCCGGCCCCGCCCCTCACCCGCCGAGGCCCCGCCCCCGCCGAGGCCCCGCCCCCGCGACCTCCCCCCACACACCCAAGACCCCGCGCGGGGGCAGAACGCTCGCGCCGCGCCCCTCGACCCACGCGCAAATCCCTCAAGCGCCCCCCAAACTCCACGCGCGCACCTCGAGGACCCCCAGCCGCCCACAAGCCCTCGCGAATTCATACCCGAGCCCACGCACTCCGACAGCTCCCCCAGCCCCCCACACTGCACCGGCATCTCACCGCCCCCCCCCAGCCCCCCACACTGCTCCGGCATCTCGCCCCCCCCCGGCCCCCCACACTGCTCCGGCATCTCACCGCCCCCCCCAGCCCCCCCCCCACTGCTCCGGCATCTCGCCCCCCCCCGGCCCCCCACACTGCTCCGGCATCTCACCGCCCCCAGCCCCCCCCCCCCCCCCCACTGCTCCGGCATCACCGCCCTAAGGCGCGCGGGGCCCTCCAGCAGCGCGGGAACTCGGTCCCGACCTTGCAGCGCACCTGAAAACACTATCCCACAGCGGCTTCGCTCTGGAGGCGGTGCCTGGAGGGGCCGGGGCTCGGGGGGCGCTGGTCCCTTTCGGTGTCCTGAGCCGAGTGCCCTTGTCACAGGTGTTCACTTTGTGAACATTCACTGACGTACACTTCAGGTGTGCGCCCTTTTCCGTATGTGTGTTCATTCTTCAAACGCACTCAAAAATTGGAGAAGGAATAATCGGCTTTGCTAGACAGCCAGAGGGATCCTTAACACTAAAAATGGGGAACCCTTGGCTCGCCGGCATCCTCCCATGAGGAATTCACACGACCTGAAACTCACGAAAGCAACACGGCTGCCCCTTCCATCTGGTTCATCTGGTGCCCATGAGGCACCAGGCTCTGTACAAGGCTCAAAAGGAGTCGAAGACGAAGCTGGACAAGAGGCAGACCTCGGAGGGGTTCCTGGGACCTTGCGGCGACTAACCCACTCCAGACAGGGTGGGGTCCGCAGAAACCCCCAGAGCAGATTCTGGGGTGTGGTTCAGAGCTCGCTGGGTTGGCGGACAGGTAACATCAACACTCTGGCAAGCTCAGGGAAGCTGCGTCTGTGAGTCCCATTCCGCCCTCACTTACTAAGAGACCTTAGACAAGTCATTGCGCTTCTCTGAGCTTTCCATTCCTCCTCCCTATGAAGAAGCCCAAAGGATGAAGACCTCCCTTCTGTTCTTCCAAGCTGGGATCTAGACTTCCTTTCTCAGGGAAAAATATAAGGGCAAAAGGAAAGGGGAGACGAGAGAGAGAAACAGAGGGAAGGGGAGGAAAGAAAGGAGAGGGAGGGGAAGGAGAGAGAGGGGAGGAGGGGGATGAGAGGGAGACGCAGGGACTAATGCAGTTGTGAAGTCACGCGGCCATTTTTCCTCTACAAAGCCCAACACTCGTGGTTCCAGATGTTAGAAACTCCTCCCCAGGGTTTGCAACCCCCTCCCACTGCTCAATGTCCCTTCTCTACCGGGATAGTGAATTAGCCTTGTGGCAGGAACCCGAACTCCCTGCTTTGAACTTGGCCCGCCCCTCTCCTGGAGAAGGCCCTCAGCCGGTCCAACACTCCTTGTAAGCTGCAATTCACTCTTTGCTGGGCCTTCTGGAAGAGGAGAGCTTTCCATGAAACCATGGTCCCTGTCCCCAGAGTTTGTAGCTTCCTACGAATTACACACTCACCCTGTGGGTGCCCGGTCCAGGCTCGAGGGCTTTCCCTAGATGGAGCTGCCCCATAGTGCTTCCTGCAATGACGGAAACGTTCTCTAACTGTGCCATCCACGGATGAGCGCTTGGGATGTGGCTAATGGGACCCAAGGAGCTGAATCTTTAAGACCTTATTTAACTTTAATTAATGAACTTAAATGGCCATGTACGGCTGGATGCTACCACACTGAACAGCGGCCGCCCTAAACCTCACCACAGCCCCACAAGGTGAGCGGTCTTATTGTCCACGTCTTACAGATGAGAATTTGAGGTTTGGAGAGATGCCAGGACTCGGTCATCGAGGCCAGTTTTTCCGCATGTAGAGCCCATTGCCTCCTGCACCCAGCTAACAAGTCTGCCTAGCCGCAGAGATAAACATGCAAATTCTGGGGAGAGACCTGGATACAGATAAAGAGACCATGAGGGGATGCATGGCCGGCTCAGTTAGAGAAGCAATGCAACGCTCGATCTTGGGGTTGAGTTCGAGCCCCACGTTGGGTGTAGAGATCACATACATAAATAACAAATAAATAAATAGACTTAAAAAGAGAGAGAGAGAGAGAGAGAGAAAGGATGATCTTAAGCACAGCCCAGGAGGTAAATTGGAGAGCAGGAGCAAGAGCCAGGCTGGGGAATGGAGCAGGGCCCTCTGGGGCCGAAAGACCACCGCCCAAGTGCAAGGTCAGAGGAGACATTCCTGCATTCCTCCAAGAGGTGTCTCCTTTCCGAACTGCTTTGAGATGTGAAGCATCTCAATGTCTTTCATGGTCCCTCTCTGAATGCACCCTCACCAGGAGCCCTTAAGGTCAGCAGTCCTAGTCCCCTGGTTCCAGATGAGGAAGCAGGAGCAGCAGACAGCCATGCTGCGATTCAAACCCAGGTTCTGGTCCAGAGCGTGGAGACAGTCTTACAGAAGAGGCTGCAGGATAGCCAGACACTGTGCCTAAACGCAAAGCAGTCCCAGGGCACAGGGCTGGAGCTGACGCTTCATCCGCCCGTCCCCGTGGAGCCAGGGCCCAGGGTTACACGGGCGTCTGGCTCCGGGGGTCCCAAACAGACGATGTCCCACCCCTTGCCACTGACAAAATCCAAAGGCAGACAGACAAGCAGAGTTAAAGCAGGAAAGAAATTTATTTCATTGAGGCCAAACCAGGAAGACAGTGGACTCGCTTCTCAAAAACTGTCTCCAAAGTGCTGAAAATATTTCCAGGTTTATGCAAAGAAAGTGTGGGATAAAGGTCAGTGGGTTCCCGCAGGGGTGCAGTAAAGATCCGTCCATCACTGTCTTGGAGTGGATGGCCTGTGGGTGAGGTCTTGCTGGCTCAGGGCAGTCCTTATTGCTTGACGGGGACAGCTTCCATTCCCCCAAGGGATGCTTTGCAGGGTCTTTTAAGAGAATCTGGAAAGAAGAACTTAATTAGAACCTTTGAGGTCAAAATGGAGGTAAAAATCCTCTTTCACTAGGATTTGGAGGTTGGTTCCAGATGCATAGTGAGGCAATGACTGGGGCTGGTCAGAGCGGTGTTCCAAAAGCATCGAGATGGCCGTGCAGGCCAAGGGATGTCTTAGGTTAGGGAAGGAGGGCATGCTGAGTGAAAAGAATTAACACAGGACAGTCAGAAGAAAGGCAGGCGGGGACAAAGGTCCTTTGCCCTCCCACCTGTCCTAAGAGGAAATCACCCTTAGAAGGATTTTACACCAACCTAGAAGGAACCCTCCACCCTTTCCCCTCTGATAGGTAGATGACAAAAACCCAACTGGATGACAGGAGCAGGGAGGGTTAATCAAAATAAACCCCCTTCCCCAAACTAGACTTAGAAACTTTGGTGGCAACCCAATCAGGTCCCCTCCCTCTTCGGGACATTTGTGCTATTGCTCAATAGCTATCCATCAGTAAACCTTGCTTTGTTGCCCAGCACTTTTCATCTGGTCTACCTCTTCATTCTTCAACGCGTATGACCAAGAACGAAGGGGACTAAAGGGAAAAGAAATCCTGTAACTAAAGGAAAAAAGAAATCCCTTTCCCTAAAGGGGAAATCCCTTTCCCAGGGATCTTCACCGAGGGTTTGAACTCTAGATTCAAAACCCCTTGGCCAGCAGAAAGAGCCCTGTGCTGGGAATCCAGAAACAGCTGACTTCTTACCACTGATACGCTGTTTGACCTTGGCCATCTCAATGGTCCCCTGAGGCCTCAGTTTCCTGATCTGTGAAGTGGGAATGATCCTTCCCCCTTAACCTTCCATTTTGGACACCTGCCCTGGAGCTTCCCTCTGCTTCCATCCAGGTCAGGTGCTGCTTAATTCATGAATCATTTAATAATAAAGTCCAGTAGATCTTTAAAACTTACTCGGTTGAATTTTGTTTTTTCAACCAGCCCTCGATGGGTGTTAGCGTTAGTTCTTATTAAGATGTGAAGGCGAAGCTTCTGCTCCTCTAGAAGCGGGACGTCTAAAAGGGCAAAGAGGAATCATGAACGGGAGCAGAAACTGAAACACCACATAGAAAATCACAAGGCGAAGAGCTGTGAGAGCTCACAGGGAGAAAATTTCCTTTAGCTCCTGGGAGGGAGTAATCAGGGCAGCCTTCCTGGAAGTGGAGGTCCTGGAGTTAGGGAACAGTAATAATAATAACAACAAAGCAGTGAGCACTGTGCAAATGCTTTGCATAGATCATCTCACTTCCTCTTAATAACAGCTTTGATTGAGTTTGAGGCCATCTTTATCCCCATTTTATAGATGAGGTTCAATTTGTCCTTGATCACAACGCTAAAAGGCAATGGTGCTGGAAAACCCAGGTTCTCCTGATTCCAAAGCTAACCTCTTGAGAGGAATTTCAAGAGGCTGAGGGGAAAGATTGTCCCCACCCTCCAGCTCCAGGGGTGGGTGTATAACAAAGGCTGAGCCAATCAGAGCATCCCTCCTTGGCCATAGTGATTGGCTCAGAAACCAGCACATGACTCAAAAGTGGCCAATAAGACTCAAGCCCAGGATTTTTGTAGAAGCCACTGAAAGGACACTTCTCTTCCCATAGGTTGCTGAACTAGTGGGATGTAAGGCTGGAGCAGCTCCACACTAGGAGACTCAGCCTGAGAATGAAAGTAGCACAGAGATGAGTGAAAAGATAGATTACTGACATTATTTGGGCACCTTGAACCAGCCATTCCTGAAGCTTTCACCCTGGACTTTTTAGCACACAAGCCAATACATCAGTTGGAGCCATTTTGATAGAAAACCAAACTAAAAGTGGCTTAAATAATAATTGGAATCAATTAGCTCGTTTAACTAAAATCTCCAGAGTCAGGGCTTCTGGTACAGTATGATCAAGGTTCTGGCTCCATTTCTTTCACATAGGCCATATGCCCCCTAGACTTGTTGTTATTTTCCTTGGCTGGTGTCTTGACTGTCTCTAAATTGGTGGTAGCAGGTCAATGTCTCACATCTGTAGCCCCACCACCCAGAAGCAAACAATCTTTATCTCGCAACCAGCAAAACAATATTCAAGGCTTGCTGTGATCAGGGAAACTTGGATTGCCTGCTGATGAGCAAGCCAACTGTGGGAAACGTGAGGTGAGGAATTCACCCCCAGAACATGGGGGGGGGCACTCATGGGAGGGGAACAGATGCTGGGGAGGTATGCAGCAATGCTCACCACTCTAATAAACTCCCTTTCCTCTTACAGCTGGTTGACTTGGGTTTTCATCACTCCATACCCGGATTCCCGACAATAATGGTCATCAACCTCATTTCCAGTTCACATTTAAATTTTTGACAGCTCTGTGCTTTTATACTTGTACCATTTACTAAATCAATCAATAAACTGATCATTCTCCTTGGGATTACACAATGTCTTTTTTCCAAAGCTCTCATCACACCTCATAAACAAGTTTCAATGGCCTTCATCAGTTTTCTTCCCTAGGGCACCATATGCAACAATAAAAACATAGCATCCATTTAAATATAGTTTCTGATCTTATGACACAACATTTCTGTTCCTTGTTGGCTATTAATCTTCAGGCTTTTTCCTCTATAGTGGTCAAGAGTACAAAAAAGACACTCCGTTTTTTATTTTTTATTTTTATTTTTATGTATGCGGGGTGTGACGCAGAGAAGAGATAGAGACGCAGGTCAACATCACGCAGCATCGGGGAAACGCAAATCAAAACCACAGTGAGAGACCACCTCACACCAGTGAGAATGGCTACAATTAGCAAGTCGGGAAATGACAGATGCTGGGGAGGACGCGGAGAAAGGGGACCCTCCTACACTGTCGGTGGGAATGCAGGCTGGTGCAGCCACTCTGGAAAAGAGTATGGAGGTTCCTCAAAAAGTTGAAAATAGAGCTACCCTATGACCCAGCAATCGCACTACTGGGTATTTACCCTAAAGATATAAATGTAGGGGAACCTGGGTGGCTCACTGGGTTAAAGCCTCTGCCTTCGGCTCAGGTCATGATCCCAGAGTCCTGGGACCGAGCCCCACATCGGGCTCTCTGCTCAGCAGGGAGCCTGCTTCCCTTCCTCTCTCTCTGCCTGCCTCTCTGCCTGCCTGTGATCTCTGTCTGTGAGATAAATAAACAAAATCTTAAAAAAAAAAAAAAAAGATATAAATGTAGTGATCCCATGGGGCACATGCACCCAAATGTTTATAGCAGCAATGTCCACAATAGCCAGACTATGGAAAGAGCCTAGATGTCCATCAACAGATGAATGGATAAAGAAGATATGAGATATCTATATCTATCTATATACATTACATTTATATATGCATATATATATGTAATGGAATACTATGCAGCCATCAAAAGAAATGAAATCCAGGTGCCTGGGTGGCTCAGTGGGTTGGGGCCTCTGTCTTCAGCTTGGGTCATGATCCCAGAATCCTGGGAGCCCCGCATGGGGCTCTCTGCTCAGAAGGGAGTCGGCTTCCTCCTCTCTCTCTGCCTGCCTCTCTGCCTACTTGTGATCTCTGTCTGTCAAATAAATAAATAAATATTTTTAAAAAATGAAATCTTGCCATTTGCAACAATGTGGATGGAAGTAGAGGGTATTATGCTGATTGAAATAAGTCAATCAGCGAGCTGGAGGCACAGGGGTGAGTGGAGGTTGGGATTTTCAATGGATGCAGTGTGGTGAGCTTGATCTCCATGATGGCAGGCACACAGGTCGGCCAACCCATAACAGTAGCCACCTGTGATTCCATGTAGAAGCTAGTAGCCCTTAGATGCTCATGCTAGGAATGTTAGAGCTTTGGCTACTTGGCTTCTGGTAGCGTGGGATTCTTGCCCTGCAAGAGAAAGTGATTAAAGTGCTTTTATCTGGTGCAGCTTGTGGAGAGCACCCCCCCCCCCCCCAGTATCAGTCCAGGGGCAGACCTATCCCTGGCTGGCCAATGAGAGCGCTGCATCTCCCTGGCCACAGTGATTGGTTCAGGGATGAGCATATGACCCAAGCCAGCCAATGAGCGCTTTCTCCAGGATTTTTCCCTAAAATTAACAACAAAGTGGCCCTCTCAGCTTCTGAGATTGTGGGCAATAATGACTGGGGAAGCCTGGAGCTGCCAGGAGCCCTCTTTGTCATCCCACAGAGAAAATTATTTTTTTAATGGAAATATAATTGATATGTGGGGCGCCTGGGTGGCTCAATGGGTTAAGCCTCTGCCTTCAGCTCAGGTCGTGATCTCAGGGTCCTGGGATCAAGCCCCACATCGGGCTCTCTGATCATCAGGGAGCCTGCTTCCCTTCCTCTCTCTCTGCCTGCCTCTCTGCCTACTTGTGATCACTGTCAAATAAATAAATAGAATCTTTAAAAAAAAGAAACATAATTGATATGCAATATGATAATTCATTTCAAGTGTACAAGATCATGAGTCAATGTTTTTATGCGCTACAAAATGATCACCAGGATAGGTCCAGTTACTATCTGTCATCAACAAAGTAATTACAACTTTATTGAATCTATTCCTTATGCTGTACAGTACATTCCTATGACTATTTTTGTTACAGTTCTATGGGGGAAAAAATCCCATTCGTATTTTGATGGGGATTGCATTGAATCTGTAGACTGCTTCGGGTAGTATGGACATTTTAACAATATTAGTTCTTCCAATCCATGAATATAGTGTATCTTTCCATTTGTTTGTTTCATCTTCAAATTCTTTCATCAGTGTCTTATGGTTTTCAAAATACAGGTTTCTCTGGGGTCCCTGGGTGGCTCAGTCAGTTGAGCATCTGCCTTCAGCTCAGGTCATGGTCCTGGGATTGAGTCCCATATCAGACTCCCCGCTCAGGAGAGAACCTGCTTCTCCCTCTCTGTCTTCTGCTCCTCCTGCTTGTGCTGTTTCTCTCACACACTCTCTCTCTCAAGCAAATAAATAAAATCCTAAAAACAAACAAAATACAGGTCTTTCACCTCCTTGGTTAAATTTATTCTCAAGTATTTTATTCTTTTTTTTGATGCAATTATAAATGGAAGTTTTTCTTAATTTCTCTTCTGACAGTTCATTACTAATGTACAGAAAAACAATAGATTTGTATATTAGTTTTGTATCTGGCAACTTTACTGAATTCATTTACTAGCTCTAATAGTTTTTTGGGAGGAGTCTTCAGGGTTTTCTATATACAATATCATGTTATCTGCGAATAGTGACGGTTTTAGTTCCCTACAAATTTGGATCCCTTTTACTTATTTCTCTTACCTAACTGCTGTTGCTAGGACTTCCAATACTATAAATGCGGTGAGGGTGGGCATCCTTGCCCTGCTCCTTATCTTAATGAAAAGGTTTTAGCTTTTTTTTTTTTTTAAGATTTTATCATTTGTCAGAGAGAGAACACAAGCAGGGGAAGCAGCAGGCAGAGGGAGAAGCAGGCTCTGCTGAGCAAGGAGCCCAACTCAGGATTCTATCCCAGGACCCTGGGATCATGATCTGAGTCAAAAGCAGATGTTCAACTGACTGAGCCACTCAGGCGCCCGAGAAGAGCTTTTAGCTTTTCACCATTGAATATGATGTTAGCGGTGGGTTTGTCAAATGTGGCCTCTATTATGTTGAAATGTGTTTCCTCTGTACTCACCTTGTTGGAAGTTTTTTAACATAAATGGCCATTGAATTTTATCAAATGCTTTTTCTGCATCTATTGAGATGATCACATCATTTTAATCCTGTGTTTTGTTAATGTGGTGTGTCATGGTGATTGATTTGGGGTGGTTAAACCATCCTTGCATCCCTGAAATGATGTATCTCACTTGGTCATGATGTATGATCCTTTTAATGTATTGGCGAATATGATTTACTACTATTTTGTTGACGATTTTTGCACCTATGATCATGAACAGTATCACAGAAACAATTCTTTTTTTTTTTTAAGATTCTATTTATTTATTTGACAGCGATCACAAGTAGGCAGAGAGGCAGGCAGAGAGAGAGGAAGGGAAGCAGGCTCCCTGATGAGCAGAGAGCCCGATGTAGGGCTCGATCCCAGGACCCTGGGACCATGACCTGAGCTGAAGGCAGAGGCTTCAACCCACTGAGCCACCCAGGCGCCCCTCACAGAAACAATTCTTAACACAGCAGTTCAGACTAGCCTGAGAACCAGGTGACTAGAGCTGTTGGGTCAGACTGGCATCATTGTGCCTTTCTTGGCACATTCACTGTTGCCTCAAGCAAAATTTTCTTTGGAGAGAAACCCCAAAGTTTTTCTATCCCTTTTCTCTTCTTTCTTTCATTTATTCATTCTTTCTCTCTTCCTTTCTTTCTTTCCATATTCCTTTTTTTCTGTTTCTCTCTTCTTCCTTTTTTTTTTTTTTTGGCATTTAATAAATATCTTTTAAAAATAACCTTAGGGACAAGAGCCTGGGTGGTGCAGTCAGTTAGGCACCCTACTCTTGGTTTGGGCTCAGATCATGATCTTGGGATCATGAGGTCGAGCCTTGCATTGGCTGTGTGCTTAGCATGGACAAGTTTCTTAAGTTTCTCTGTTCCTCTGCCCCTCCCCTCAGCTCTCTCTCAAATAAATAAATCTTAAAATAATAATAATAATCCTAGGGGCACCTGGATGGCTCAGTTGGTTGAGCATCTGACTCTTGATTTCAGCTTAGGTCTGATCTCAGCATCAAGAGATCAAACTCCCCCCAAAAATAAGTAGAACAGTGGTAGGGCCTGCCTTCGGCTCAGGTCATGATCCTAAGAAATAAATAAAATCTTTAAAAAAAAAAATAAGAAGAGATCGAGCCCCATGTCAGGCTCCACGTTCAGTAAGGAGTCTGCCTGAGACTCTGTCTCTCCCTCCACTTCTGCTCCTCCCCACATTCTCTCTCTCTCAATAAATTAATTTTTTAATGAAAAAAATCGTAAAAGTGTATGTGCACAAATCCTATAAATATCTAACCAGCACTCTTCAAAAGTATTGTTAAGATCATGAAACACGAGAGAGACCAGTAAACTCTCACCAATGAAAGGAAGACTGTGAACATAAGATAGCTCAGTGTGTGGGGCACCTGGGTGGCTCAGTGGTTTAGGGCCTTTGCCTTCGCCCCGGATCGTGGTCCCAGGGTCCTGGGATCAAGTCCCATATTGGGCTGTCTGCTCAGCAGGGAGCCTGCTTCCTCCTCTCTGTCTCTCTCTCTCTCTCTCTCCTGCCTCTCTGCCTACCTGTGATCTCTGTCTGTCAAATAAATAAATAAAATCTTAAAAAAAAAAAAAAAAAAGATAGCTCTGTGTGATGTGGTATCCCAGATGGGATTCTAGTACAGAAAAGGGAGATGGGTGGAAAAGTGGTGAAATCCAAACAATGTCTGTGACTTGTTAATGGTGCTGTATCAAATGTTAATTTCTGAGTTCTGACAAATGGATAAGGGTAATATATGGTAACTAGGGGAAAGCTGAGTGACAGGCATAGGGGAATGGTCTCTGCTGTATCTGCAAATTTTCTGTAAATCTACAACCAGTCCAAGTGGGGAGGCTGCGTGGCTCAGTTGGTTGGGTGTCTGCTTTTGGCTCAGGTCATGATCCCAAGGTCCTAGGATCGAGCCCTGTGTCCGTCTCCCTGCTCAGCTGAGAGCCTGCTTCTCCCTCTCCCTCTGTTGCTCCCCCTGCTTTTGTGATCTCTGTCAAGTGAATAGATTGAAGTCTTTAAATAACTAACTAACTAAATAAAACCAGTCCAAGTAAAAGGGTCTATTTATTTATTATTTAAAAAATTTTTGGGGGTGTCTGGGTGGCTCAGTCATTTAAGTGTCTGCCTTCGGCTCAGGTCATGATCCCAGGGTCCTGGGATCAAGCCCTGCATCCGGCTCCCTGCTCAGCGAGGAGCCGGCTTCTCCCTCTCCCACTTCCCCTGCTGGTGTTCCTTCTCTTGCCGTGTCTTTCTCTGTCAAATAAATAAAATCTTTAAAAAAAAATTATTTATTTAAGTGATCTCTACACCCAACGTGGGGCTCAAACTCAGGACCCCGAGACCAAGAGTCGCGCACTCCTCTGAGTCAGCCATAAAAGCCATAAAAGGTGTTGTTGGTCTTTTGGCAGACATGCACAGAAAATTTTCAAACCGTTTGTCAGGATAGACAGTGAAAAACAAAGTCTTCCTCCTGCTGTCTACCCAGACCTGCAGTCCCCCTCCTTTGGGCCACTACTGTGACCGTGTCATGTGGACTCTCTCGCTAGACACAGGCTCTTAAGTATCTGCAAACTGCCCCCCCCACCAATCTCTACACATAGGGCTTCCTATATCCACAGCGTTGTGCCCCCTTCACTTACTGGCGTATCTCCTGGTAATTCTTCCATATAAACCTAAAAAGAACTCCCTCATTCATAATGGCTTAGTGCGTTTAATCAGTCCCTAGTGACACGGTGGGTATTATCCCCTGCATTCTGCTTCTAGAAACAATGCCAATGTGTGTCCTAGATCATCTATGTCTTTGCACTCCTTTGCAAATTTATTTGCAGGTTCCTTACAGGGGCTCTGAAAGGGCAATCCTAGTCTTGTCTCTAGGTTACTGGGACACCAGATAGCCCCAGCCTATACTGGCTTCTCAGAGTCAAGGAAGAATTTGAAGTTAAGCTTTGCAAAATGCCTTCTCGTTCAGTCCGGTCCCACCTGCCGGCGACAGGTGCCATCTTTGGGAATGTGGATGAGATTAGCTAACATCCTTGTCACCTGAAGGGGACCTCCACTGGAGTAACGGCCCGGCATCTGTCCTTCCTTCATGGACCACCCCACAGCAGCGTCGTGCCCATCTGTTCTCCCTTCTAAGAGCCTGCAGTCACATGCTCTACCCCTGAGCTATACCCCCTCCCTTCTAAGATCCTGGAGCTGCCTTGCGTGGTGGTTTTCCAAGCTTCGCCTTTGACTCCCTGAGCTACTCCATCTCCTTCCAAGAAATTTCCTTCCACTTTTTTTCTTTTGTTAACCAGAATCCATTTTCTTTTCTCATGACCCAAGACTCCCTATGGGATACCTTGTCTGTCCCAGATCGATGAAATGCCATCCCCACCCTGGGCCTCCATTCAAGTCATTAAGACGGGAACGTCGCCAACCTCTTAGAACTTTGGCAACACTTACCAATCAGAGCGCCTCTCCGTGAGTTCTTGGTATCAGTTCAGATCTGAATAAATAATTGGTTAAAGTCATGCTTAAAGCTGAGTTGTATTCATCTAGTGCCCTCTCAGCCATATGAGAGTTGCTACATGTAATAGCAAAGCACTAGCTGCTTGTATCCCCAAAAAGCCGCTGTCTTCCAGACGGAGAGGCAGAAATAGAAGACATCATGGCCCCGAGACTCATGTCCTGCCCTTGCTCACTCCTGGCCGGCCATCACCCCCTTCTGTCTGCATCAGCTAATCATTCCGGGTGAAAAGTCCAAATCAAGACTCAGATGACCTTCAACCCTCTGGGTGCGGCCCCCTCCAATGCCAAGGGCATGACATTGGGAGTCAGAAAGCCAGGGTTCAAGTCCTAGCTCCTGCACTCATTCGTCCATTTCACCTTCTTGTGGATCTTAGTTTTCCTGTCCTACGGGTTTTTCACCCGAGCGCCACACACATCATGAGGCATCTGTCAGAGCCCACGCGAGGATAAGGGGTCAGGTGCTCAGACCGTTCTACCCTGCTCCTTGCTTTCCACTCCAGTTTCAGAGTCCCGATCCCCTTCCTTGTACGTCAGAAGAAAAACAGAGCATCTTGAGTGGAGAGCCTGCAGCTTTCAGAATCCGGGAGAGGACAGAGGAAACTGAGCCCGTGGCGAAGCTGGCAGAAAATAGTGCTGTGATGGTGCTGTGGGTGAAGCCACAGAGATCTGGAATGTCTAAGACCCGGGGGCAAGGGACTTGGTAGCTGCATGACCTCAGACACCTCACTCCACCTTTTTTTAAATATCTTTCTTTTAAGATTTTATTTATTTATTTGACAGAGAGAGAGATCACAAGTAGGCAGAGAGGCAGGCAGAGAGAGAAGGGGAAGCAGGCTCCCCGCCAAGCAGAGAGCCCCATGTGGGGCTTGATCCCAGGACCCTGAGATCATGACCTGAGCCGAAGGCAGAGGCTTTAACCCACTGAGCCACCCAGGCGCCCCCTCACTCCACCTTTTCAAGCTGCGGTTTTCTTCACTACGAAGTGGGAAGGGTAGTGATAACACCTGCCTTGTCTACCTAAGATTACAAAAGATATGTGTGTATGAATGTGCTGCGACTTTCACTGGTTGTGGGCTTTGACTCTTGGTTTCGCCTCGGGTTGTGATCGCAGGGTCATGGGATCGAGCCTTGCATCAGGCTCTGTGCTCTGCTGTGCAGAGCTGGTCCCAGAAGACCCAAACCTGGCTGATTCCCAGGGAATCAGGGCCCCGACGGCAGGATTCGCACATCAGATGCAGACGAGGCCAGGCCAGGTTACTGGCCCATTTCACAGATGAACGTATTGAAGCCCTAAGAGAATCCGGAACTTTTTAGAAGCGGAGAGGAATAACCTTCTTTGATATGAAGGAGAAGTGCTTAAGTTCTCCAGCTTTTCCATGGGTATGCTCTTCTCTTTGCGAAGACATGTCCCTAATCTGGTCCTTTATAGGGGCCGTGTCAGTGGTTGAAAATATAGGTCCTAAAAAAAAAAATTAAAAAAAAGAAAATACAGGTCCTGGGGATCCTGGGGACAGAGATGCCTGGATTTGAATCCAGACTCAGTGACTTGCCAGCTAGCTGATCTTGGACAAGTCACTTCTTCTCTCTGAGCCTCGAGCTTCCTTACCTATAAAATGGGGCCAATAATGCCTGCTTCTCTGTGCTCAGGTGACAGATGGAAAGCATGTAGTCTAAGGCCCAGCACAGAGTAGGCAATCAGGAACTTGTAAGTCAGTGTTGTCGGAAGACTGCCAAGAGGGCGGGCCTCAGTGCTGGGCTAAGTGGAGTATCAGGATCCACCAGTCCATCCTGACACCGTGGACCGCATCTCCAGACTGGATCTCCCTGCTGCCTTCTCCCCGCCTCACCTCCGCTCACCGGGGCAACCTTCCTTTTCTGAGCCCTGACTGTGTGATGTTGGGACTGAAACAGGATGGTCCCAAGGGCCACCAAATCTCCCAATGTTGTTTTTTTTTTTCCTGCCTCCTTGTCCTTATTTCCTCCCTCCCTCCCTTCTTCTCTTCTATCAACTTCGTTCTTTAACACAAAGGAAATGCAACTTAAGGACATAAAACCATATTGCTATTAATTTTTGTAAATGTTCTTAGCTGGGAGGCCCCGAGCAGAAGGATGAGAACAAAACTGTATCTCCATTCTCTTGGTCCGCGCTGCTGGATCAGAGCCTCCCACACACTGAGACAAGGGCAGGAGGGACAAGTGGGCCAGCTGGGACCTGCCCAGCCAGCACAAGGTCCCTTCCCATCCTTGGTCCCCTGCTTTCTTCTGATCACTCACTGAACAGATTAGGAAACTGAGTTCCAGAGTGGAGAAGGCATTACCCTGTCTGGGCTCATCTGTGATCACGGCTCCGCCGCCATCCCACATCACAGGCCCACCACTCATCTGGGTCCCTTAAGATGACCTGCGCATGCTTGCCTCTGAGCTTCCTGTGTGCTGTTCCCCCTGCCTGGAGTTCCCTCTCTACCCCTCAGGCCCCTTCTAGCAGTCGACCTGGCTGAGTGCTGATAGGCGTTTAGGATTCCGTAGACATCCTGCCTTAGAGGCCTTCTGCGATGGTCACAGGCCCTGCTCAGGGCCTTCTCGGGCTGCAAACCCTCCTGGCACCTGGGCCCAGATGGTGACACAGTTCAGTTTCTGTCACTCCGTGGTCTGGCAGCTTCTTGGGGGGGAGCTGATACTGACCCCGGCAAGGCTCGGGCCACTGGGGTAGTGTATAAATATGTTTGTTGAGTGATGGAAGCCAGTCTGTAAGGCCTGGGTTGATGGACTGTGGTCCCCTGGGGAGGGGCTTCTAGCTTGCCCCTCCCCCAACACAAACAGCCCCGGAAAAAGGCCTCAGACTTGCTCAGATTCCTCACTCCAGTTGGGGCTCTGGTCCTTGCCGGCGGGGAGGCGGCCGGGAAGACTAAAGGAGATCGCGCTGCCCGCTTCGGACCCTCCAGGGACTTGGGAGGGCCCTTAGAATCCAATCCCCAGCCCCTCCTGTGGCTAGAAGGCCCTGCCCATCCTGCCCCACCCCACCCCACCCATCCCCCCGCAGACCGGCGTCGTCCCCGACACTGTCCCTGGCTGTTCCCTCTGCCTGGAATGCTCTCCCCCCAGTGTCTACCCACAGGCCCTGTCCTGCGTTCCCTCCAGTCCAGTGCTCGGTCAGTCTTCCCCCACCCCCAGGATGGTGCCCTTCTCCCCCCACCCCCATGTCGCTCTCCCCCACCCCTCCCTGCTTTGTGCGGACTTTCACCCCGTCCATCACTGGACTTATGCTACACACCGATGTCTCTGTTTAGGGTCCTTCTGAGAGGGGCAGGATGGCCAGCGGGCGCTCTCTTTCCCAGCCGCTCCCTCTCCTGCTACTGGAGGAGCCCAAGAGGTCTTGCCTGGGCCTGAAGTCATCCAGCAGGTTAGGGCGGAGCCAGAGCGGGCTGGGGACTCCCGGGCCTGGACGTCCTCCCGTGGTGATGGGGACTGAGCCCGGGTCGGGGTCTCAGAGGCCCAGGCGGAAATTCGCCTGCCCCTGCACGGAGCAGGCGTTTCCCCGCAGCCTGGTCAAGCTGGCTGTGTCCAGGAGACTCCCGGGCCCCTTACTGGCTTCTCCTTGGCTCCACCAGACCTCACCAAACGCACTTCTGCTTCTGAGAAAACAGAGGCCTTGGATTCCCCTCGGCACCCACTTACCCCACCCTCCTCCCCCTCTTCCTGCAAACTTGAGTCACAGCCGCCGTGTTGGCAGAGGGCCCCGGGGATGTCTGAGTCAGCCTGGCCTGGGTTTCCGTCCTGACACCGTGTCTCACCAGCTGCGAGACTCTGGGCAAACTTCAGCACCCGTGGGGTCTCCATCTCCCGTCTGTGAACTACAGGTGTGGAGCTACTGCCCTCATCAGCGACTGTAAGGATGGGGCCGGTCTGTGCGGGGTCACAGCATGCAGTAGGTGCCTAATAATAGCAGCAAAGCCCAGACAGACACCATAGCAGCCCCTCTCCTAGGCACTTTCCTATATTATCTCATTTAACCTTCATACCAACTCAGTGAGGAAGGCACCGTCATGATCCCATCTCACCGAGGAGGGAACTGAGGCACTGGAGGTTGAAATGGGCACAGCGAGCCGGTGATAGAGGGTATGTGAGCCCTACTCTGTGTCCTTACCCGCTCCATCTATGAATGGAGGCCAGAGATAACACTCTCAGGGCCCATCCTTTGTGCAAGGGGTCCGGGCTTGGGGTAGGAGCTCAAATGTTTGAAGACGGATGGAATGTCTTCATTTGGAATCCCCAGAAACGCATGGAGCAAGGATTCAAGTTCAAGTCTTTTGTTTGGATGAGATCCCAGGACTCACCTTTAGGAGGCTGGAAATCTAGACTGCTGGGGGGGTGGGGGGCGGGGAGCCAACGGCTCAGGGCTCCTGGCTCAGCTCTTCTGCTGTGTGACCCCAGCCCAGCCGCTGTCCCTCTCTGAAGCCGAGTTTCCTTTTCTACAAAACACGGAGACCAATCCCAGCCTCCCAGGAGAGAAAGGGAGGGAGGTCTGCAGGGACTGAGGAGGGTCCCATCCAGACTCCCAGCCCAAGCTCTGGGAAACAGAACAGGCCCTGGGGAGGACTCTCTGTGGGTGAAGAAGCCACAGGAGGCAGGCACAGGGTCCTGAGTGTGACCACAGGGGCCCTGGGGAAACCGCATCATGGTCACCACAGCCTCTACCATCCCACGGCGATTTCCGCCCCTGCCTGTCTCAGGGCAGTGTCTTCTTCTTCTTTTTTAAGATTTATTTATTTATTTGACAGACAGGGATCACAGGTAGGCAGAGAGGCAGAGAGAGAGGAGGAAGCAGGCCCCCTGCCAAGCAGAGAGTCCGATGCGGGGCTCGATCCCAGGACCCTGAGATCATGACCTGAGCCGAAGGCAGAGGCTTTAACCCACGGAGCCACCCAGGCGCCCCCCAGGGCAGTGTCTTCTATCAACAGCCAGCTGTCCCCTCCGTCATCGGCACCTGCTCCTGGGGGCCCTGCGTGGCAGGCAGGGGAGGCTGGCCCTGGCTCCCAGAGGGGTGTGCAGTGGTGGGTCGCCTTCAAGGGGCCACGGGGCCCCCATGGTTAGCAGCTCCTGCCCCTGCACTCTAGACTCAAAATCCTGGCTCCACCACGTGTGATCCTGGGCAAGTCACTTCACTCCCCGGATCCACTGGCCTTGTTGATCCAATGGACTACTAGTCCAGGCACCCCCTGGCAGTCTCGGGTCCTGTGTCCTCCCAACCTCCAACCTGCACTTCCTGTCCACCTCCCCCCTGATCTGGAGCCTCCCCACCCTCCCTCTTTGCCTAGCTAAGCCTTGCTCATGCTTCCAGTCATTCTGATGCCTTTTCCTCAGGGAAGGGAAGCCCTTCTGACCACCTACCTCAGACTAGCCCCAGTGGTCCCCCCCACCTCCCGTCCTCTTCCTCAGTAGCTCTGTGCCCAGCTGGTCAGTTTGCTTCCTCCTTGGACTCCCCAGTGCAAAACCCACAAGAGCACAAAACTATCCTGCCTCCTGCCCAACCCCCAGGGACTTGCCCCCAGCACCCTCACAAACTAGGTGCTCAATAAATCCTTATTGAATAAGTGCATTATTGTCTGAAACACTTATCCTTGGTTAACCCTTTGCTCTTCCAGTCCAGACTTAAAGGTCACCTTCTCCAAGTAGCCTTCCCCGATTACTTCCCTGATTCCTCTTCTGGGTTTCCAGAATGTCCCCAACTGCCCCCTCCCGCCCGCATCACAGCAGCCCTGCCCCGCCCCGGCCCTGCCCTCCACCTGCCTTCTGCCGGCGCGGGAGTGAAGACTTGGAGGAGGACGAAGGAGGAGATGCAAACCATCTGGAAGGCTCGGATGGCAGCAGCGGACGAATCTCGACTCTCGAGGCCCGCCGGGCCGGAGAAAGCCGGCATTCCCCTGGGACAGAGATGTGAGCAAAGGCCGGCGGCGGAAGGAGGTGGAGGAGGGGCGGGCGAGGAGCTGGCCAGCGGCTGGGGGAGGGGGGTGACGCGAGGTCCCACGGGGGCCGCGTGGGGCGGGGGTCTGGTATTTCCTGAGGCCAAACGGAAATGCTCGGGGCGGGAACTGGGGCGGATCCCGAGTGACATCGGCCTGGAAGGGACCCCTTCGCTGCACAGCCCGCACGCTCCTCCCCACTGGCCGCTCCGGGGCTCCCCCCAGCGCGTCCCCGCACCGCCCTGCGCCCTGCGGCCTTGCAATGATCTGTGAATCTTCGACAGGTGGTGAAGGTGCAGTTCCAGCCGCATTTTACAGAGGAGGAAACTGAGGCCCAGAGAAGGCCAGTGGGGTCACAAAGCCTCCAGCATTTCAGCTGACCCTGGAGCCAGGATCGGCTTGCTCCCTCCAGGTCCCCTGCCCCCAGCGGTCACCAGTCACCGTTCACACACTCCAACCCCAGTGGGTGGCCGCTGCTCCTGGCAGTGTTCCTGGTGGTGCAGAGGGAGGCAGAGACAGAGCCGGAAGGGGAGGCGCTGACCTCACTGACCCCCCAGCACCAGACAGCCGCCTGCCACCCTTGGCCTGCTGGGCTGCCTGATGCTAGTTCACTCTGCTGGCCTAGCTCAGCACCCATCCCGCGCCCTAATGCCATCCGCTCTTGCCTCGGTCCTCACCAGGGCCACCCACAGAAAGGCAGGCTCCTGGTGCCTCAACACAAGGTGAGACAATCAGCCCCATTTCACACAGTGGGAGACTGAGGCTCTAAGAGGGGCAGATGCTTGCTCACTGGATCCATTGAGTCCAAGATTCCATTTTTGGCTGGACTCCACGTACTTGAGTTCAGATCCTACCTCCCCTGACTAGTAGCTCTGGGACCTTCGGACAATTTGCTTTGTCTCTCTGGGCCAACGTTCTCTGAGGATGATGGGGGATAAAGCCACTCCTGGCTCAGAAGATTGTGATGAGAAATAAGTTTATCTGTGTGAATCCCTATGCCCCACACTTCCTGAACACTCAGTAAGTATTAGTTATAATAAAAACATGCTCAGGGGCGCCTGGGTGGCTCAGTCGTTTAAGCTGCTGCCTTCAGCTCGGGTCATGATCTCGGGGTCCTGGGATCGAGTCCCGCGTCGGGCTCTCTGCTTGGCGGGGAGCCTGCTTCCTCCTCTCTCTCTCTCTCTCTCTCTCTGCCTGCCTCTCTCCCTACTTGTGATCTCTATCTGTCAAATAAATAAATAAAATCTTTAAAAAAAAAAAAAAAGAGAGAGAAAAAAAAAAAACATGCTCAGAGGGGCGCCTGGGTGGCTCAGTGGGTTAAAGCCTCTGCCTTTGGCTCAGGTCATGATCCCAGGATCCTGGGATCGAGCTCCGAATCAGGCTCTCTGCTCCGCGGGGAGCCTGCTTCCCTTCCTCTTTCTCTGCCTGCCTCTCTGTCTGCCTCTCTGCCTGCTTGTGATCTCTGTCTGTCAAATAAATAAATAAAAAATCTTTGGAAAAAAAAAAAAAACATGCTCAGACATCCTCTCCTTTCAAACAAAAAGTCTTTGCCTTGACCTCTGCTTTCCACTGACTTCTGTCCAGCCTCTCATTTTCCCTCCTCTTCTGAATTCTATCAAATAACCATCCTCGGTAAAGTTAAGAGTGTGAGCTTGGAGATTAGCTCTGGCTGGCATTGTTTTACCAGGAGGATGATGTCAGGGCTGGTGTCTCTGCAGTTCCCTTGGCTTTTCCCTCTTCTTTACAAGATAGCTGTCAAGGCTCCTGACATTTCATCAGCATTCACATTTAAGATGGGAAGGAAGAGGGATGATTAAGTTTAGGGTTAACTGAAAGCATTTATCCCTTTTTATCCTGAAGTTCTCACACCCACCCCCAACAAGACTAATGGGCCAGAGCTGTGTTACATGACCACTCCTGGCCGCAAAGGACAGTGGGAGACAGTGGGAAAGTGAGTCATTTGTCTTTTCCATCCTGTGAAGTGGAAGGCAACAGCAGAGAGGGGGGTCAGCTGGTGTGTCTGCCACTCCTCCCCAACCTCTCCCTAGCTCCATCACTCCCAGGCCAGGCTCAGTCACCTTGACCTCCCCCCTTTCCCACCAGCCACCACATTCCCATTTCTCCTTGGAAAGTGGAGCTCAGACCGCTCAGGGCCCCCACTTGCATAAGGCAGCAATCTGTTGATCCTGATTAGGGCTACCCTTTTAGGTAGAATAGACTGTTTGCCACAGTCCCTTATCCCTTCCTAAAGTTGACTGCTTCACTCATTCATGTTTTTTTTTAAGATTTTATTTATTTATAAAAAAATTTATTTATTTATTTATTTATTTATTTGGCAGAGAGAGAGAGATCACAAGTAGGCAGAGAGGCAGGCAGAAAGAGAGAGGAGGAAGCAGGCTCCCTACCCAGCGGAGAACCCGATGTGGGACTCGATCCCAGGACCCTGAGATCATGACCTGAGCCAAAGGCGGAGTCTTAACCCACTGAGCCACCCAGGCGACCTCATTCATGTTTCTTGCCTTGCCCTTGATGGTGTTGGAGTTTGAGCCCCCAAATTAACATATTTATTTCCCTCTTCCTGCCCTCATTCAGGGAGTTAACACACAGAAGATCCCTTTTCATTATTTTATTATTATTTTATTCATGACCCCTGAGCGGAAGGCAGACGCTTAACCTACTGAGCCCCCCAGGTGCTCACTCCCTATATTTTCTATCTTCCCATTGCCCCCTCCTTTGTTTTAAGTAAACTCTAGGGTAGGACTTGAACCCATGACCTCAGGATCAGGAGTCACTGGCATCACCGACTGGGCCACCCAGGTGCCCCTCACAACTATCTTCTTAGAGATGCTCTTATTATCTTTCTTTTACAGAAGGGGAAACTGAGGCACGGAGCCGCTAAGTGACTTGCCTGGAATCACACAGCAGAGAGTGGTCAGTTGGGATGTTAGCCCACACAGCCACCATCCCCCAACCCAGGGCTGACCACACATGTCCAGATGAGCTCTGGGGCTCGGCAGTCCCCAGCATGAAAGGGGCCTCACTCTGGGAGGAGACCTCCAGAGCTGCATATGTGTCTATGCTCAGAGCAGGGCTGAAGTTTGGGGTCTCTTTATCCCTGCTTTGGGGCTGGGGCACTCAAATGACCTTAGGGACCCAGACTGCTCATTCCTAGCTGTGTGGCTTTGGATAAGTCATGTCCCTCTCTGAGTCTGTTTCATTTGTTAAAGGAAATTGGTAATTGTTCCTTACTCAGGGTATTGTGGGGCATTAACTAATTGAAGAAATACATACATCACTTAGAAAAGTTCCTGGGGGGTGCCTTGGGGCTCAGTGGGTTAAGCCTCTGCCTTCAGCTCAGGTCATGATTTCAGGGTCCTGGAATCAAACCCTGCATTGGACTCTGTGCTTGGAGGGAAGCCTGCTTCCCGCCCCCACCCCCAGCCCCGCCTGCCTCTCTGCCTACTTGTGATCTCTCTCTGTCAAATAAATGAATAAAATCTAAAAATTAAATAAACTTTTTAAAAAAGGAATAAAGCAAATCCTTCAGTAATGAGTAAACAAATGAACTTAAAAAAGAAGAAAGAAAAGTTCAGAATATAGAAACCCCAGAGACATGATTATTATTTATTATTCTTGACATTTTCCCCAGAAACTCTAGCATTAGGAAGCAAGAGGCACAGTTTGCTGGGAGTCGGCCCCAGGAGCCAATCCCTCCTGCTGACCTTGGACCCAGGGCCTGGAGGGGGCCGCAGACCTCCACTGGAGCCCCATTCTACAGGCGACGAGACTGAGGCCTGGGTAGATGCAGCCCCTGGGTCCTGGCCACTCAGCAAAGCCATCCAGGGTGTCTGCCCCCTGCCAGGCTCTGTGGGAGGCACCAATGTGCCCACACTCACAACAGAGACCATGAGCACCCAGAGAAGTCTAAATGCTGATGCTCCCAGGAGGTGCCAGGGGGCCTGGGCGTGAACAAGGCTGGGGGAGCCTGCCCGGCCCTTGCTCAAGAGTCAGAGACTCTTGAACTCGGAGTCGTGAGTTCGAGCCGCACGTGGGGTGTAGAGATTACTTAAATAAAGAAAACTTAAAAAAAAAAAAAAAAAGGCAGGATCCCATCGCAAGACGCCTGCCAGTGCCGTGGATGGCCTGGCAGAGGAAAGGGACTGCGGCTTAAGCTTTGGTGGCTTCCCAGTGAATATGCCCCATCCTGCCTCCCTGTTACCTCCCACCCTCTCTCCCTCACCCCGCTCCAGTCCCGGGCTGGGGCAGGATGGTGCCTCTCGCTCAGCCTTCTGCTCCTCTGCCCACATGTCCATATGTTTGCTGTATCCCTGGTGTTTGCCCGTCCTCATGCCAGCCCTGGGCTGGACAGTGCGGGGACCCAGCAGTGGGGACATCCGCCCTCAGACAGAAGCAGCCCGTGTGATCATGTGGGGACAACTGGGAGCTCACGGAGCCCAGAGGAGCCTGACCGAGCCTGGGGTGGGCGCAGATAGAGCTTTCTGGAGGCGGTGGTGCATTCAGAAGGGAGGCTCGGAAGGGGCAGCTGCAAGGAGGAAGGGTGTTCAACGCAGAAGGACAGAGGCGAAAAGGCACGAGTTCCTCCAGGTGGTTCAAGTTGGCTGGAGAGGAGCGTGCAAGCCGCAGGGATGAGGCCAGGCAGGGACCAGGTCAGGAAAGGCCTAGAGGACCAGGCCAAGGGGTTTGGGTTTCATCCTGGGGCTTGGAGAGGCATTGTGGTGTCGTGTGGGTAGCAGTGGGCCTCCTGGGCTGGAAACCCAGTGGGCTGGGGAACATCCCAGCAGTGAGATGTTGAGTAAATCACTGGACGACTCCGTGCCCCAGTTTCCCCCAGCTGTAAAACCAACTTAATGACACCTCAGAGGGGTGTTGGTGAGAAAACACACCTGGAGCAGGCATCCGGTCATTGTTCAAGAAATGTAGCTGGGACAGCGATGTTCCTCCACTGGGAGAGAAAATAAGTCTGAGTAATTCTATTATTATTATTGTTATAGTTAACCTTTATTGAGTTTTTACTGTCTCAGTTCAGGTTCTCCTAAAACTGACCCTGAGACAAGAATCTCGGTTCAAAGGGGCGCCTGGGTAGCTCAGTGGGTTAAAGCCTCTGCCTTCAGCTCGGGTCATGATCCCGGGGTCATGGGATCGAGCCCCCCATCAGGCTCTCTGCTCAGCAGGGAGCCTGCTTCCTCCTCTCTCTCTCTGCCTGACTCTCTGCCTGCTTGTGATCTGTCTGTCAAATAAATAAATAAAATCTTAAAAAAAAAAAAAGAATCTGGATTCAAGGAGTTTCTTTGGGCAGTGGCCCTCGGGAGCACCAGCAGGTGTGGGGGTCGGGCAGTGGGGACAAGAGGAGAGCATAGAAGAAGCAGGTCTCTGTTGCAACAGGGGGGCCTCAAGAAATGGGTGGAGCCTATTTCAGAATGGTCCCATCAAGGGCTGGGAGGGGTACCATCTGTCCTCATTGGTTGAAGTTTGTCCCTTTGCCTTTCACGGGAGGGGGGGAAGGGGGCAAGGGCATTCTCTTGCCTCTAGAGAGAGCTCTCAGATCCTTGAGGTATAGGGTTGTGCCTGTAGCAGATAAAATACAGGACTCCCACTTCCATTTGATCCACAGGTTAATAATGAATAACTTTTTTTTTTAAAGATTTTATTTTGAAGTAGTCTTTCTACTCACCATAGAGCTTGAACTTACAACCCCAAGATCAAGAGAGTCCCACGTTCCACTGACCGAGCCAGACAGGCACCCCAATAATGAATAATTTTTTAAAGATTTTATTTGTTTATTTGAGAGAGAGCAGAGAGAGAGAAAGAGAGAGAGAGGACGAGCAGTGGGGAGGGGCAGAGGAGAGGGAGAAGAAGTCTCCCATTGAGCAGGGAGCCCAGCTCAGGGCTCGATCCCGGGACTCCAGGATCATGACCTGAACTGAAAGCAGACTCTCAACCCATTGAGCCAAGCAGATGCCTCTAATTTTTAGCATAAGTACATCCCTTGCAATATTTGAGCCATACGTATACTAAAAGATGACGGATTGTCTATCTGAAAATCAAACTTACCTGGGTGTCCCGTGACTTGTCTGGCAACCTGTTCACGTGGGAAGTGTGTATGGGAAATATGGAGCTGGCAGTGGGTCCTGGCTGGGGAGGCTAGCTTACAGGGGCAGTTTCCCTCCACATGGATATTTCTTCTTGGCTTTCCCTGCAAAGTGGTGGCTCATGCCAAGAAGGGGGCATCCCAAGAGGAAGGAATCAGAAGCGTCCAGTTCTCTTGAGGTCTAGACTCAGCGGTCCCATTGGGGCACCCGACTGGCTTCGTTGGTGGAGCACACAACTCTTGATCTCAGGGTTGTGAGTTTGCACCTCATGTTGGGCGTAGAGATTACTCAAAAATAAAATAAAAAAAAGAAAAAGACCCAGAACAACATTACTTCTAGTGCATTTCATTGGTCTGGGCTAACCCAGATTAAAGGGAAATAGTTTTCACTTCTTTTTTTTTTTTTTTTAAGGTTTTATTTATTTATTTGACAGAGAGAGATCACAAGTAGGCAGAGAGGCAGGCGGGAGGGGGGGAGGAGGGCAGCAGGCTCCCCACTGAGCAGAGAGCCCGATGTGGGGCTCGATCCCAGGACCCTGAAATCATGACCCGAGCTGAAGGCAGAGGCTTTAACCCACTGAGCCACTCAGGCACCCCTAGTCTTCATTTCTTGATGTGAGAATCAAGTATAGTGGAAAAGCTTTTCCTCCTCCTCCTCCTCCTCCTCCTCCTTCTCCTCCTCCTCCTCCTCCTTCTCCTCCTCCTTCCTCTTCTTTTTAAGATTTTATTTGTTTGGGGCGCCTGAGTGGCTCAGTCGTTAAGTGGCTGCCTTCGGCTCAGGTCATGATCCCAGAGTCCTGGGATAAAGCCACACATCGGGCTCTCTGCTGGGCGGGAAACCTGCTTCCTCCTCTCTGCCTGCCTCTCTGCCTACTTGTGATTTCTCTCTGTCAAATAAATAAATAAAATCGTTTAAAATTTTTTATTTTTATATTTATTTTAGAGCGGGGAGGGAGAGAGTCTCAAACAGACTCTGCACTAAGCAGAGAGCCTGATACAGGGCTTGATCTCACGACCCTGAGATTATGATCTGAGCCCAAGTCTGATGCTTGACCAACTGAGCCACCCAGCTACCCCATAACATTTCCTTCTTAGTTCTCTTTAAATCTGTTGATTATGTCCAGGTGAAATTTCTGCATGGTGTTAGGGTGATTTTAAATCTTCGCAGAGGATTTTCACTTATGGGTTGTGACCCTAGTGAGTCGTAAAATCACTGTACTGAATACAAACCAGTAGTTCTTAAATTTTTAATCTTTTTAATTTGCAATTTTTAAAAAGATTTTATTTAGTTCTTTGAGAGAGAGAGAGCACCAGTGCATAAGCAGGCAGGAGGGGCAGGGGGAGAAGCGGACTCCCCGCTGAGCAGGGAGGCCAGCGTGGGACTCAATCCCAGGACCCTGGGATCAGGACCTGAGCCAAAAGCAGACGCTTAACCCACTGAGCCACCCAGGCGCCCTATTTTGGAATTTTGAGCACGCCCCAAACCAGAAGGCGTGAGCCCCCACGCACCATCAAACAGCTTCAATCCCCACCCATATTTTTAATATTTATCTACCTGCCTTTGAGCATTTAAAAAAATAAAACAAAAGACACTGAATAAAAGAAAATAGAAAATATCAGGAAAATTGGGATTACTTTGTGAAATCTTTATTTCATCTTTTTATTTGTCTCCCTAGTTGGAATGTAAAATGTGTTTGAAAATCCCTTCTCTGATACTTGGCTAATCTCCCCGTTGAACAAGGAACAGGCTTCACACAGCTTTTGCGAGAAACAGTATCCAGTAGCATTCAATAACATCGTTTTGTTTTTTCGCACTTTCATTGTTATTGTGTATAAAGTGACACCAATTTCCACTTAAAAGTAGCAACATGCAAGATCTCCCTTTAAATACATTGGCTGATGGGGGCCCCCCAGTCGGTTAAGCCTCTGTCTTTGGCTGGGTCACGGGCCCAGGGTCGTGGGATCCAGCCCTGTGTCTGGGTTCCCGAGAAGTCCGCTTCTCCCTCGGCCCCTCCCCCTACTCGTGCTGTCTCACTCTCAATCAATCAATCAAATCTTTAAAAAATCCATTTATTGACCTTTTCAAAGATGTCCTTCAGAAGAATTGCAAGTTTGGCCACAGCAATAGTCCAGGGAGGCGAGGTGAAGGCTGCAGAGCGTCGGGAGGACGACGGTGGGGGGAGGCTGCAGGCCTGGACGGGCTCGGGCCGGGGGCTGGGAGCTCGGGGTCCCGGGCTCAGCGGTGCCACAGGGTTCCGGAGACCCGGTTCAAGTTGCAGTCGCCCCGCCCGGCCCAGGACATCCCTTCTTCCCTCTGCCTCCGTCTCTGCATCTGTGGGAGCAGAGAGTGGGAGGGACCGTCCTGCTCCCGGGGCCCGTGTCTGTGTGGCCGGGGCACGGAGGAGCCCCTTTCTCCTAGCTCCGCCCGGACCTCTGACCCTCCTTTCTAGGCAGAAAGGGGACCTGTCGTTCCGAGAGCTGCCGCAAGAGGGCAGAGGCGGCCACGGCCGGAGGGCGCGGACCTCCGGACGCGGGTGAGTCCGGAGACCCTGGGAGGGAGCTGGAATGCAAGCCCGTGTCCTTCCCATCCCGGGCGTCTCTCCATCCCTCGCCCAGCAAAATGGGTCCCTGCTAGGGATAAATCAAGTGCCGAGTGTAGGAACCCTCTTTCCCTAACGTCTCCCAGATGGGGACCGTGGACTTCCCGCAGCACCTGCCGGCCGTTCGGTAAGCGGGAAGCTCCGAGGGCCTTTCTGTGCAGCTGCGCGGGGTAGGGAGGCCTGCGAGCCCAGGAGTGGTGGGATTAAAACTGCGGGGAAACAAAGAAAAAGAAAAATGCACTTTGAAAAAAAGCTACCTATTATCCTATCACCTTGGTGTAAAGCTTTGCAATTTTTTTTAAGATTTATTTATTTGACAGACAGAGATCACAGGCAGGCAGAGAGAGAGGGGGAAGCAGGCTCCCCGCTGAGCAGAGAGCCCGATGCGGGGCTTGATCCCAGGACCCTGAGATCATGACCCGAGCCGAAGGCAGAGGCTTAACCCACTGCCACCCAGACACCCCTTTATTTTACTTTAAATAGCTTTTTTTTTTAAGGGAGTCAGTTATTATTTATTTATTTATTTATTGAAGAAGGGTCCACACCCCAGATGGGGTCCTACGCAGGATCCTGAGATCAAGAGTCGTATGCTCTGGGGACTGAGCCAGCCAGGCTCCCCCTAAGTGGTGATAGTTGGTTTATTAAAAGAATATATTCGCAACAGAGAACAATGCAAACAATTTCGAAACTACAAAGAAAGTACGCAATAAATTATCACCATAAGTGGGATTTTTTTTTTTTCTTTTAAAGAGAGTGAGCGCCCAGGTGCAAGGTGGGGCTGGGTGGGGAGGGGCAGGGGCAGAGGGAGAAGGAAAGAGAGAGAATCTTAAGGAGGCTCCATGCTCAGCCTAGAGCTCATCTCAGGACCCTGAGATCAGGACCTGAGCTGAAACCAGGAGACCCACGCTTCACCCACGGAGCCACCCAGGTGCCCCCATAAGGGGGATTTTCCGTTTTATGAATATCATTATAGAATCCTCCCTACACCGCCTCATCATGTCTCTACAGGATGAAAGCCTAGATGGACAGATATGATTATGAGATCATCATCCATGCTATTTTTTTTTCCTATGTACAGCCCGTGACTTGCTTGCTTGTGTGTGTGGGTGTGTGAGTTTAAAATTAATTGATAGATGTTGAGATGCCAGCTTTAGTTTTCAAAAAAAAAAAAAAATTTGAGCAGAAAGTACAGAGAATTCCAGGGGTGCCTGGGTGGCTCCATCGGTTAAGTGTCTGCCTTTGGCTCAGGTCATGATCCCGGAATCCTGGGATGGAGACCCACATGGGGCTCCTCAAATAAATAAATAAAATCTTAAAAAAGAAGTACAGAGAATTCTTATATACCATCTATACCATCTCACACACACCTGCACACCCTATTTTCCTATTATTCACATCTTGCATTATATTGTGATACATTTATTATAATTGATGATGCAATATTCAGATGTAATTTTTTAAAAGATTATTTATTTGATTGAGAAAGAAAAAGAGAATGAGAAGGGGGCAAGGAGGAAGAGCAGAGGGAGAGGGAGTAGCAAACCCCCCACTGAGCAGGGAGCCCGATGCAGGACTGGATCCCAGGACCCTGAGCAGATGCTTAACCAACTGAGCCACCCCGGTGCCCCCTTGATAGGTAATTTTTAAAAAGATTTTATATTTAAGTAATCTCTACACCCAACGTGGGGCTCCAGCTCACAATCCCGAGGTCACATGAGTCCCATGCTCCACAGACCAAGCCAGCCAGTCACCCCAATATATAATTATTAAAGTCTAGAGTTTACATTAGGGTTCACTCTTCATGTTACATATTCTGTGGATTTTTGGGGAAAAATGATATTATGTACCATTAAAGTATCATACAAAATAGTCTCACTGCCCTAAAACCCCTGTGTTCTACGTATTCATCCCTCTTTCCCTCTGAACCCTTGTCAACCATTGATTGTTTTACTGACGTCATAGCTTAGAACCTCCCAGAAAGTCCTAGATCTGGAACCACATGGTCATCTGTTCATTTCTTCTCTGCTATCCTCTAAATGTTTTATAATTTTGTGTCTTATGTTTACATCTATGATCCATTTTGAGTTATTTTCCAGAAAGGTGGGAAGTCTGCATGTGGATTCTTTTATTTTTTTTATTTTTTTATTTTTGCATGTTGATATCTCGTTGTCTGAACATCACTTGTTGAAAAGACTATCCTTTCTCCATTGACTTCTTTTGTTCCTTTGTCAGAGATCAGTAGACTGTGTTTGTGTGGGTCGATTTCTAGGCTCTCTATTCCCTTCCATTGATTAGTTTGTCTGTCCTTCACCAATACCACACTGTCTTTTTTTTCTTTTTTAGAAGATTTTACTTTTAAGAAATCTCTGCAGCCAACATGGGGCTAAAACTCACAACGCCAAGATCAGGAGTCACGTGCTCCACTGACTGAGCCAGCCAGGGGCCCCTCACTGTCTCAATTCCTGTAGCTTCATAGTAACTCTTAGAGTCAAGTAATTTCAGTTTCCCGACTTTGTTTTTCTCCTTCAGTGTGGTGTTGCCTATTCTGGGTCTTTTTCCTCTCCACATAACCTTGAGTGTCAGTTTTTTTTGTATTCACAAAAAAACTTGCTGGCATTTTGATTGGGATTGCATTGGATCTATAGATCAAGTTGGGAAGAACTGACATTTTAAAGTTATTGAGTCTTATATTCATGATCAGGGAATATCTTTTCATTTACTTAGATCTTCTATAATTTCTTGCAATAAAGTCGTATAGCCTTCCTCATATAAATTATATATATATTTTGTTAGATTTATAACTAAGTATGTATCTTTTTTGGTGCCACTGTAAAACATATATTGTTGCTAATTTCAAATTTCAATTGATTATTGTTGGTATATTTAAAAAAAAATTATTGGGGCGCCTGGGTGGCTCAGTGGATTAAGCCTTTGCCTTCGGCTCAGATCATGATCTCAGGGTCCTGGGATCGAGCTCCTCATTGGGCTCTCTGCTCAGCAGGGAGCCTGCTTTCCCCTCTCTCTCTGCCTGCCTGTCTGCCTACTTGTGATCTCTCTCTGTGTCAAATAAATAAAATCTTAAAAAAAAAACCTATTCATTTATATATATATTAACCTCATATCTTACATCTTTGCTTTAATTGTTTTCTAGTTCCAGGAGTTTTCCTTGTTGATTCTTTGGGAATTTCTTGGTTTTTTTTTTTTTTTTTTCTCTTAAAAAATTATTTATTTATTTGAGAAAGTGAGATAGAGAGAGAGAGCATGTGAGCAGGGGGAGAGGCAGAGGGAGAAGGAGAGAATCTTGAGCAGACTTCAGGCTAAGCACAGAGCCCAATGTGGGGCTGGATCCCATGACCCTAAGTCATGACCTGCGCCAAAATCAAGACTCAGTCACTCAACCAACTGAGCCATCTAGGTGACCCATTCTTTAGGATTTTCTGTATAGAAAATCACGCCATCTGTGAACAATGAAAGTTTTATTTCTTCTTTCACAATCTGTATATCTTTATTTCCTTTTCTTGTCTTATTGCATTATCTAGAATTTCCAATACAACGCTGAATAAGAGTAGTCAAAGAGGATGTACTTGCATTGTACCTCATCTTAGAAGGAAAGCATCTACTTTTTGACTCTCAAGAATGATGTTAACTATATGTTTTTTGTAAATGTTCTTTATCAAGTTGAGGAAGTTCTCCTCTATTCCTAGTGCACTAAGATTTTTTTTTTTATTATTTTAAAAAAGTGTCGATTTTGTCATATGCTTTTTCTACATCTATTGATATGATTATATGATTTTTCTGTTTCAGTCTATTGATATGATGAGTTACACTAATTAATTTTCGAATGTTGAACCAGTCTTGCATACCTGGGATAAATCCCACTTGGTCATGATGTATAACTAAGTTCATGAGCGATATCAGTCTGAAGTTTTCTTTTTTTATAATGCCTTTGTCTGGTTTTGGGATGAGGGTAATGCTGACCTCATAGAATTAGTTGGGAAGTATTATCTCAACTTCTATCATTTAAAAATCACTCTAGAGAATTGGTATAATTTCTTATTATAAATCTTGGCAGAGGGGCACCTGGGTGGCTCAGTGGATTAAGCCTCTGCCTTTGGCTCAGGTCATGATCTCAGGGTTCTGGGATCAAGCCCCGCATCGGGCTCTCTGCTCAGCAGGGAGACTGCTTCCCCCTCTCTCTCTGCCTGCCTCTCTGCCTACTTGTGATCTCTCTCCCTCTGTGTCAAATAAATAAAAATCTTAAACAAAAAATGTTGGCAGAGCTCACCACTAGACCTACCTGGGCTGGTGCTTTCTTTTTTAGAAGATTATTAATTATTGATGCAATTTCTTTAATAGATATAAACCTAATCAGACTGTCCATATCTTCTTGTGTGTGTTTTGGCAGGTTGTGTCTCTCATGGAATTGTTCCATTTCATCTAGGCTATTGTTCATTTTCATCTAGGCTATCTATCAAATTTGTGGACATAGTGTTGTTTGTAGAATTCCCTTATTATCCTTTTAAGGTCCATAAGATCAGTAGTGATGGCCCCTCTTTTGTTTGTGATATTAGCAATTTGTGTCTCTTTTTTCCTTAATTAACCTGAAAAAGGTTTATCAATTTTACCCATCTTTCAAAGAATCAGCTTTTAGTTTCATCAGTAGTCTCTATTGATTCCATTTTAAGTTTTGTTGATTTCCACTCTAATTTTTATTATTTCTTTCTTCTGCTTCCTTATTTAAATTGCTCTTCTTTCTCTCATTTGCTAAGATTTCTTATTTTGCTTAGATTATTGATTTTAGAACTTTCTTTTTTCTAATATATTCTTTCAGTGCTATGCATTACCCTCTAAATACAACTTTCACCACATCCCACAAGTTTTGATGAGTTGTATCCTTGTTTTCCTTTAGTTCAAAGTATTTAAAAATTTCTCTTGAGACTTCTTTGGCCCATGTGCTATTTAGAAGTGTATTGTTCAATTTCCAAGATATTGGGGGGAATCTCCCAGCCATTATTCCTGTTACTGATTTCTAGTCTGATTCCACTGTGGTCCGAGAGCAAACTTAGTGTGATTTCTATTCTTTTAAATTTGTCAAGGTATAGCCTAGGATGTTGTCTGTCTTGGTGAGTGCTCCGTGAGAGCTTGAGAGGAGTGTATATTCTGCTTCACTGCATGAAATATTTTATAGACGTTAATTAGATCAGTTGATTGATGGTGTTATTCAGTTCAACAATGTCCTTACTGGTTTTCTGTCTGTTGGAGCCATGAATTGCTTACAGTGGGCTCTCAAAGTCTCCCATACGATAATGGACTTACCTATTTCTCCTTGAAGTTCTATCAGTTTTTGCCCCATGTGTTTTAATGCTCTATTGTTAGATGCGTACACATTAAGGAAGGTTAGGTCTTCTTGGATAATTGATCCCTTGATCATGATGTAATGTCCCTCTTGATACCCAGTCATTTTCCTTACTCTGGAGTCTGATCTGTCTGACATTAATACCACTACTCCAGGGGTACTCGGGAAGCTCAGATGGTAGAGCGTGTAACTCTTGATCTCAGGGTTGTGAGTTTGAGCCCCACGTTGTAGAGATTGCTTTAATATACATACATATATATTTACTCTAGCTTTCTTTTGATAGCACGTGGTATATCTTTCTCTATCCCTTTACTTTTAATCTCTCTGTATCATTATATTTAAAGTGAGTCTCTTAAGAGGCAAAGACTTTGTAAAGAAAATCAAAGTAAAATAATTTGGCAATTAAAAAAATGAAGTGAAAAAAAGTGAGTTTCTTGTAAACAACACATAGTTGGGTCTTGCGTTTTATTCACTCTGAAAGCATCTGTCTTCTTTTTAAAAGATTTTATTTTTTTATTTGACAGAGATCACATGTAGGCAGAAAGGCAGGTGGGGAGTGGGGTGGGGAAGCAGACTCCCTGCTGAGCAGAGAACCCCATGTGGGACTCGATCCCAGGACCCCAAGATCATGACCTGAGCCAAAGGCAGAGGCTTAACCCACTGAGGCACCCAGGCAACCCAAGTTTCTGCCTTTTAATTGGTGTACTTAGACCATTGATGTTTTAAGTGATTTTTTAAAAAATTTTTTTGTTTATTTATTTATTTTATTTTTAAAGATTTTATTTATTTATTTGACAGACAGAGATCACAAGTAGGCAGAGAGGCAGGCAGAGAGAGAGGGGGAAGCAGTCTCCCTGCAGAGCAGAGAGCCCGATGCGGGGCTCGATCCCAGGACCCTGAGACCATGACCTGAGCCGAAGGCAGAGGCTTAACCCACTGAGCCACCCAGGCGCCCCTATTTATTTATTTTAAAGAGAGAACACTCAGGAGGTGAGAGGATGAGAAGGAGAGGGACACGCCCAACTCTGACCCAATCCCACCACCCCAAGATCATGACCCAAGCCAAAATCAAGAGTCAGAGGCCCAACCGACTGAGCCACCCAGGCACCCTTTAAGTGATTATTGATATAGTTGGATTAATATCTACCGTATTTGTTATTTTTTCTATTTTTTTTAAAAGATTGTATTTATTTGAGAGAGAGAGCATGAGCTAGGGGAGGGGGAGTAGAGGGAGAGGGAGAAGCAGACTCCCTCATTTTTCCTATTTGTTACCCTTGTTCTTTATTCCCTTTCTGTCTTCCAATTGAGCATTTGACATGACTCCACTTTTCCTCTTTGGTATATCAATTACATGCCTTTTAAGCTTTTTGCTTGTTTGTTTTATTTTTTTAAACATTTTTATTTATTTCTTTAGAGAGGGAGGGGGGCAGAGGCAGAGGGAGAGAGAGAGAATCTCAAGCAGACTCCATGCTCAGTGTGGAGCCCAGCACAGGGCTTGATCTCATGACCCTGAGGTCATGACCTGAGCCACAATCAAGAGTCAGACACTCAACTGACTGAGCCACCCAGGCACCCCTTTTTTAAACCTTTAGTAGTGGTTGAAATATACATTTACAACAAATGCAAGCCTTCTTTCAAGCAACACTGTACCACTTCCCCGGAAGCATAAGTACCTTATAACAGAATATTCTCAATTCCTCCCTCCCGTTTCTTTTCTTTTTAAATATTTTATTTATTTATTTGACAGAGAGAGAGAGAGAGATCACAAGTAGGCAGAGAGGTAGGCAGAGAGAGAGGGAAAGCAGGCTCCCCGCTGAGCAGAGAGCCTGATGCGGGGCTTGATCCCAGGACCCTGAGATCATGACCCAAGCCAAAGGCAGAGGCTTAACCCACCGAGCCACCCAGAAATAGCCATCCCTCCTATTTCTTATAACACTGCTGCCATTCATTTCACTTATCCACAAATTATAATTACCATATTATTTTTAATTAAGAATAGTGAAAAGAAAATATTTTATTTTATTTTCATTGATTCCTTCGAGTTTCTGACCTTTATATAATTTTTCTTTTTTCTGAAGAACTTCTTTTTTTAATTTTTATTTTTTAAATTAACCTATAGTGTATTATTAGTTCCAGAGGTAGAATGTAGTGATTCATCAGTTGCATACAACACCCAGGGCTCATTACTTCGCATGTCCTCCTTAATGCCCATCACCCACTTACCCCATCCCCCCCATTTCCCCTCCAGGAACCCTCAGTTTGTTTCCTGTAGTTGAGTCTCTTATGGTTCATCTTCCTCTCTTTCCCTCCCCCTATGTTCATCTCTTTTGTTTCTTAAATTCCAAATATGAGTGAAATCATATGGTATTTTTCTTCCTCTGACTGATTTATTATTTCACTTAGCATAAGATCCTCTAGTTCCATTCATGTCATTGCAAATGGCAAGATTTCATTCTTTTTATGTCTAAATAATACTCCATTGTATATATATGCCACATCTTCTTTTTCCATTCATCTGTGGATGGGCATCTGGGCTCCTTTCATATTTTAGCTATTGTGGACTTTGAGACGATAAACACTGGGCTGCACGTGCCCCTTTGAATCACTATGTTTGCCTCCTTTTTTAAAAAAAAGGATTTTATTTCTTTATTTAAATATGAGAAAATAATAAATTTAATCATAAACTTATCTATTTTATTTTTATTTAATCTCATAATAAAAAATATGAGAAAAATAATAAATTATTTAAATATGAGAGAATGAGCAATGGGGTGGGGGCAGAGGGAAAGAGAAGCAGGCTCCCCACTGAGCAAAAGCCCAACATAGCGCTTGGTCCCAGGACCTGGAGATCACGACCTGAGCTGAAGGCAGATGCTTAACTGACTGAGCCACCCAGGAGCCCCTGTTTGTATCCTTTGGATAAATACCCAGTAGTGCGATTGCTGGGTCATAGAGTAGCTCTATTTTCAACCTTTTGAGAAACTTCCATGCTGTTTTCCAGAGCGGCTGTACCAACTTGCATTCCCACCAACAGTCTAAGAGGGTTCCCCTTTCTCCACATCCTAACCAACATTTTTTGCTTCCTGACAAGTTAATCGCAGCCATTCTGACTGGTGTGAGGTGGTATCTCATTGTGGGTTTGATTTGTATTTCCCTGATGCCGAGTGATGGTGAGAACTTTTTCACGTGTCTGTTGGCCATTTGGATGTCTTCTTTGGAGAAAAGTCTGTTCATGACTTCAGCTCATTTCCTGATTAGATTATTTGTTCTTTAGGTGTTGAGTTTGATATATTCTTTAAAGATTTTGGATACTAGCCCTTTATCTGATAAGACATTTGCAAATATCTTCTCCCATTCTGTTGGTTGTCTTTTGGTTTTGTCAACTGTTTCCTTTGCTGTGCAGAAGCTTTTGATCTTGATGAAGTCCCAGTGGTTCATTTTTGCTTTTGTTTCTCTTGCTTTTGGAGACATGTCTAGCAAGAACAAAATAATTTATTTTAACATTCTTGCAGGGATGGTCTACTGGTGACAAGTTCCCTCTATTTTTTTTTTTTTTTGTTTGTTTCTCCAAGGAAAGTCTTTATGTCTCCTTCACTTTGTAAGGATAATTGCACTAGATAGAGAATTCTGGGTTGGTGGGGTTTTATCAACACTTGAAATATCTCACTCCACTCTCTTCTTGCTTGCATGGTTTCCGAAGATAAGTCTGATGTAATTTTTCTTGCTTCTCTATAGGGAAGATGGGTTTCTCGCCGTCCCTCTGACTTCTTTCAGGAATTTTTTCATTGTCTTTGATTTTTATGCTATTTAAATATGATGCAGTTAGATATCGATTTTTTTTTTTATCCTGCTTTGTGTTTCTGAGCTCTCTGGATCTGTCGTTTCATATTGGACATTCATTTTTGGAAATTCTTAGTCATTATCGCTTCAAACATTTTCTTCTCTTTCTTTCTCTCCTTTTTCTCCTTCTGGAGTCCCAGCTATCTGTATGTTACACCTTTGTAGTTTTCTGACGGCCCTTGGATACTCTGTTCTGTCTTTTTTCATTTTTCTCCTTGCATTTCAGTTTTGGAAGCTTCTACACTGATCTTTTCCCTCCGCCGTGTCCAGTCTATTATTGATGAGCCCATTCTTCCTTTCTATTCGTGTTTTTTTTTAAAGATTTTATTTATTTATTTGACAGACAGAGATCACAAGTAGGCAGAGAGGCAGGCAGAGAGAGAGGAGGAAGCAGGCTCCCCGCGGAGCAGAGAGCCCGATGTGGGGCTCGATCCCAGGACCCTGGGACCATGACCTGAGCCGAAGGCAGAGGCTTAAACCCACTGAGCCACCCAGGCGCCCCTCTATTCGTGTTTTTGATTCTTTCTTAGAATATCCTTCTCTGCTTGCATTACCCATCTGGTCTTGCATGTTGTCTAAATACTTTTTTCATCACAGCCCTTAGCATATTAATCATAGTTGTTTTAAATTTCTGGTCGGGGGCGCCTGGGTGGCTCAGTGGGTTAAAGCCTCTGCCTTCGGCTCAGGTCTTGGTCCCAGGGTCCTGGGATCGAGCCCCGCATCGGGCTCTCTGCTCAGTGGAGAGCCTGTTTCCCCCTCACCCACCCCCGCCTGCCTCTCTGCCTACTTGTGATCTCTCTCTCTCTGTGTCAAATAAATAAATAAAATCTTTAAAAAAGATAAAAATAAATAAATTTCTGGTCTGATCGTTCCAACACCCCTGTCATATCTGAGTGTGGTTCTTATGCCTCTTTGGTCTCTTCAAACAGTGTTTTTGCCTTTAGTATCCTTTGTCATTGTTTTGGTGACAGTGAGACATCGTATGCTGGGTGAAAGGAACTGAGGTGGCCAGGCTTTCAGTGGAAGATCTCACGTTTATCTGGCTGGAGGATGGGTTGTAACTACTATCTGTTGTAGTCGTAGGGGTCGGAGGCTAAAATGGCCACTGGTGTCCTTGCTTTTCTCTTCTGCGTGGTATTTGGGGTTCCCTAGAGACTAACTAATTAATTGATCTTTATTAAAAAGTTTTATTGAAGTATTAACTTTTTTAAAAGATCTTATTTATTTATTTGAGAGAGTGAGTGAGAGAGAGAGAGTGAGGGTAAGACGAAGAGAAGCAGACTCTCCCCCTGAGCAAGGAGCCCAGCGTGGGGCTTGATCCCAGGAACCTGAGATCTTGACCTGAGCCGAAGGCAGAGGCTTTAACCCACTGAGCCACCCAGGAGCCCCAAAGTATAGACTTCTTAAATAAAGTCTGAGATACGTTGTATTCCTCTGTTATTATACAGGATCCCTATTTATAAATGATAGGCCTTGTTAAAATAAATAGTTATAAGTCCTTGTTAGGAAGAGCAGGACATTCAGGGCATATTTCAAAATGGCTACTTTTGCCCTCCTCCTGCCAGAAACATGAGCAGATTTTTCTCTAATATTCACTATGAGAACCTGTTCAAGATCCTGGAGCAGTGCCTGGGTGGCTCAGTTGGTTAAGCATCTGCCTTCAGGTCAGGTCATGATCTCAGGGTCCTGGGATCGAGCCCCACATTGGACTCCCTGCTCAACAGAAGAGTCTGCTTCTCCCTTTCCTTCTGTCCCCTGTCTGCTCCTGCTCTCTCTTGCTCTTGCTCTCAAATAAACAAATGAATAAATGTTTAGATGACGGAGCCACCCAATGGCCCCAACAAATTAATTTTAAAAAAAAAGATCCTGGTGATAAAACTTGAGGACAAGGTCCCCCTGGAGATTATGACTCTTGAACTTGCCCAGTGGGCTTCCAGCAATTCATCAGCTATAGTTCTGGCTTCCTGAACTTGGTAGTGGGTCCACCAAGGTTTTTGTTCCTGGGCTTCTGCTTTGGTAAGCTGTGGTTCTCTGTATCTGCCTGTCTTTATCTCCAACCTGTGATCTCAATCCTCCAATAGGTCTAGGGAGAGTTCTGGGAGTTTTTCTTTCTTCTTGCTGTGAGATCAGATGTGACAGTGACGACTCCTGAGCTCCTTACATGCCAACCACAAACCAGAACTCAGTCTATTTGTTCTTAAAATAAAAGCCTTAAAATTAGCTTTGTTGGAATTTGCAAGATGAAGAAAAAAGTGAAACTGAATAAATCCTGGACTTGAGATATATATATATTTTTTAACCACAAGAAGTGTGGGTTCCAAGGAGCGCCTGGGTGGCTCAGTTGTTAAGCCTCTGGCTTTGGCTCTTGTCATGATCCCAGGGTCCTGGGATCAAGCCCCGCATCGGGCTCCCTGCTCAGGGGGATGTTTGCTTCTCCCTCTCCCACTCCCCCTGCTTGTATTCCTTCTCTTGTCTCTCTGTCAAATAAATAAATAAAATCTTAAAAAGAAAGAAAGAAAGAAACGTGAGTTCCTTAAAAAGAATCGTCTATGGTTAAGATAGAGTTCATGAAAGTCATTAACAAGTTGGTGTCTTTTTCTTTTTTAACCGTATGTTTAAAATTTAGATGATATGAATGGCTCTCGGCAAGGAAAGATAAGGTGACTGTTTTTTGTTGTTTTCTTTTTTTGTTTTTTTTAAGCTGAGCCTTCACAACGTTAGTTGCTGTTAAGTTTGTGAACAGTCTGTCCTGTAATCACAGGTCTCCCAGCTGAGTTTTATCTCTGTGTTGAAGTGAATTCAATGCACACATCCACTCCTTTTAACATGGCTTTTCTGTTTTCGAGTTCTTTCTTTTGATTCATCCATGGGTTGATGTTATTATTGAGTAATTTTTTTAAGATTTTATTTATTTATTTGACAGACAGAGATCACAAGCAGGCAGAGAGGCAGGCAGAGAGAGAGGAAGGGAAGCAGGCTCCCCGCTGAGCAGAGAGCCCGATGTGGGGCTCGATCCCAGGACCCTGAGATCATGACCTGAGCCGAAGCCAGAGGATTTAACCCGCTGAGCCACCCAGGCGCCCCTTACTATTGAGTAATTTTTTCAAGAAGGTCTAAAGGGTGCAGTATTTACTGCAGGTAGCAGGTCGGGTCTAATCAGGAGATTGGACACCACAGACTAAGCAGGGAAAGCTTGCTCTGGGGGTGACTGACAAAAGAATAACTACAGGGGAACTCTGTCCAGCACCCTAGTGCTGAAGGAGGGTACCCAAGGATGGACAACGCTGGAAGGCGTGCAGATCTCTGCGAGGAAGGTGTGGTTCAACCAGCGGATGACAGAGAAATTCTCTGGGTTAGCCAGACTGGTGCTACTGGGCTAGAAAGAGGGCAGTCTCCGAAGCAGGTGGGGGACCAAGGGCTCAGAAGACTGCAAGTGGAGGGCGTGACTCCTTTTTACAGCATGTGTCCTCCTGGGGCTTGCAAGGGGAGTAACTGCTTGGGACATGAGCCTCCAGGCCACAGGCAGCCACGTGTAGACAGCAAGAGGTCTTTGGTTTCCATTTTCAAGAGGGCCACGGAAAGGTTACGCCCAGACTGAGGCTGAGACAAGATCAAGTAGGAATCACATTCCAGGTCTGAGGCTGGGCCAGGCTCCATCAAATGTCCTCATGCCCGCGGGGCTGACCCTCTGCCTCCCCTATGCCAGAAACAGGTGAGCATGGGTCCCTTTTTAGAAGAGCCTGAAGAAATCCCTTCACTTGTCATAGAGCCTATCTTACAGGTGCCTTGGCAGCCGTGAGCCAAAGATGGCAACTGACACACTGATCCTTCACGTCTGGGCCCCTCTGCCTGCCCCTTGCGCGCTGGCTTGACATTTTGGCTGGTTATGATTGAGGAATCCAGCTCCTGGTTAAAAACCTTTGGGTGACTTTCCAGGCCTGATCACAGGGGATCGCAAAGGCTTTCCCTGTCAGTCCTCACAGGAGACGCTCCCCCTTCACACCAGACTTGGGCCACTGAGGTCTCCGAGGGGAGCAGCAATCAGGGACTCAGGCTCCCTGACTAGCCAGGCTCTTTGCAACTTTCCATTTCCGGGGTTGCTATTGTCACTCCTAGGTCTCTTTATCTAAGACCCGAGGCAGTGGTCTTCTCCAGGCACTTCTGCGAGGCCTCTTTATGGATGAGGGGACGCCTCCAAGGCCCTTTCCCTGCCCCAACGCGGTACCCAGTACTTCTCCACCCTGAGCCCTCTGCCTCACACCCACCCCTCATCCTCAGGTCCGTAAAACATCCAAGACCTTCTATTTGGGCTCCCTGGACAGTTGCATGGTTGCAGGTGACCCTCCACAGGGCCACCGTTCCGGGGGGGGGGGGGGGCAGGTGGGAACAGGAAGAGTGAGAACCTTCTCTGGTTTTAGATTCTTGCTTATATCACAGTAAGTGATTAAACCTTAACACTTTCATTTTTGGCTCGGTGCTTTAATCAGCCACTCTGACACCTGACAGCTCAGCTCTCTCTCTCCCAGCTCAGCTGAGCTCCTGACGATGATATTCTTGGGGCACCCTTTGCCCTCCAAACCTCGTGGCTTTGCTGCAGGATTTTCTGGCATGAAGTGTTGCTTGGGAGAAGGCTGAGAGCAGACTATTTTTTTCCCGTTTGCATGACTTCAATTTTAAGTTTGGACAGGCAAAGAATTTTTTAAAATTCTTGCATTATTACTGAGATACGTTCCTCTTGTTATGTACAAATTTTCTGTATTAATTTTTTGTATGTGGTAGGCCCATACTATCAATAAATACAAGTTTTTTTTTTCTTTAATTTAGGAACTTTTTCCTGCTGTGCATGTCCAAATAGGTTTTTACACCCATTTGGTGTCTCTTTTTCAGCAACGCCGATTATCCTTGTTTTGGATTATCCCTACGTTCCCCCTTACTTATCACTTCCTGCTTATTGCATTAATCTCTTTATCTGTTGCCTCTGAATTTACTGTGACTTTCGCAACCCTTCTCCCATGTCCCCGATCTTGTTTTTATTCCAAGTTTATTTCATTTTTTGTTTGTAATTCATTTGTTATGTCTGTGGTGGAGTCCTCCGGACTGATTTCCTTGTCTTCCATCTCTCTTTCTGTCCGTTCTGTCATGTGATCACCTCGTCTATTTTTAAAAAGATTTTATTTATTTATTTATTTGAGAGAGAGAGAATGGGGGAGAGGAGCAGAGGAAGACGGAGCAGCAGATTCCCCACTAAGCAGGGAGCCAGACTTGGGGCTCGATCCCAGGACCCCAGGATCATGACCTGAGCCAAAGGCAGAGGCTTTAACCCACTGAGCCACCCAGGCACCTCCCTGGTCCATATTCTTGTAAAGTTCTTTCCTAGTCAAGGCACTCGTGTAGAGTCCGCTTTTCGTCATGTAATGTTTTCTTTCAGACCAAATAGGTTTTGTTTGTTTCTTTTGTTTTAATTTGTGGATTGGGCCCTAAGTGTACATAGGCTCCCTGGGTGTGCGGCTACATGATTTCATTTCACCTTTCTCGTAGGTGACTTGGGCATCCCTTTCAAAATTTTCCGTCTGGTCTGCCCTGGGGCTTCCTGCCACATCGCCTCTCCGGGCACTGTGAGGTAGGGAGAGGGCTTTCTTGAGCCCTGAGAAGGGCAGTAAGTCCCACTTACCCTTGGGCTGCTTCCATAATTTGGCTATTATTAATAATGCTGCTATAAACATAAGGGTGAATGTATCCTTTCAAAGTAGTGTTCTCATCTATTTTGGGTAAATACCCAGTAGTGTGATTAATGGATCCTAGGGTAGTTCTATTTATTAATTTTTTGAGAAACCTCCGTACCACCTTCCATGGGGCTGCACAGTTTGCATTCCCACCAATAGTGCACAGGTTTCCTTTTTCACCACATCCTCGCCAACACGTGTTTTTCCTTGTGTTTTTTATTTTAGCTTCTCTGACAAGTGTGAGGTGGGATCTCATTGTGGTTTTGATTTACATTTTCCTGATGATCAGGGATGTTGAGCATCTTTTCATGGGTCTGTTGGCCATCTGGATGTCTTCTTTGGAGAAATGTCTGTTCATGTTTTCTGCCCACTTGTTTTTCTTAAGAGAGAAAAAGAGAGCGTGAGTCAGGGGGTCAGACAGAGAGAGAATTTTTTTTTAAAGATTTTAGTCACTCATTTAAGAGAGAGAGAGACAGAGACAGAGAGAGAAAGAGAGAGAGAGCAAGCACAAGCAGGGGGAAAGGCAGAGGGAGAGGGAGAAGCAGACTCCCTGCTGAGCTGGGAGCCAGACATGGGGCTCGATCCCAGGCTTGGAGATCATGACCTGAGCCCAAGGGTCTTTTGTTTTAAAGTCTATTTTGTTCAATATAAGTATTGGTACCCTGGCTTTCTTTTCATATTCATTTGCGTGATAAATGTTTCTCCATCTCTTCACTTTCATCTGCATGTTATCGTTAAGTCTGAAATGAGTCTCTTGTAGGCAGCATATAGCTGGGTCTTGTTTTTTTATCCATTCTACCACCTTGTGGTTTTTGATTGGAGCATTTAGTCCATTGACATTCAAACTAATTGTCAATAGGTATGTATTTATTGCCATTTTGTTACTTGTTTTGTGGTTGTATTTGTAGTTCTTCTCTATTCCTTTCTTCCCTTGCTCTCTTCTCTCACAATAAGTTGGCTTTCTTTAGTGAGGTACTTGGATTCCCTTCTCTGCTTTTTTTTTTGTGTATCTATTATTGATTTTTGATTGTGGTTGTCATTAGGTTTATATATAACATCTTCTGCATTTAGCAGTCTATATCAAGTTGATGGTTGTTTAACTTTGAACTCATTCTTTACTCTTCTCTCTGCCTCCGCACCATGTTTTGGGTATATGGTGTCATACTTTATACATCCTTTTATTTTGCGAGTTCCTTGACTGACTTTTTCCACATATACTTATTTTTACTGCTTTTGTGCTTCCAGGTTTTCTTACTCTTACTTATGGTCTTTCCTTCCCATTCAAAGAGTTCCCTTTAACGTTTCTTGTAGAGCTGGTTTAATGGTCATGAATTCCTTTATTTTTTGTTTGTCTCAGAAACTCTTTATATCTCTCCTTCTATTCTGAATGAGACTCTTGTTGGATAGAGTACTCTTGACCACAGAATTTTTCCTTGCAGCACTTTGAATATATCAAAGTTTCTGCTGAGAAATCCACTGATAGCCTTCTGGGGTTCTCCTTGTATGTAACTGTTCTTTTCTCTTGCTGCTTTAAAATTTTTCTATCACTATTCTTTTCCATTTAATTACTATGTTTCTTGGTGTGGACTTCCTTGGGTTGATTTTGTTGGAAGATCTCTTTGTCTCCTTGACCTGGATATCTGTTTCCTTCCCCAGATTCGGGAAATTTTCAGCTATTATTTCTTCAAATAAATTTTCTGCCCACTTTTCTCTCTCTTCTCCTTCTGAGATCCCTGTACTGCAAATGTTAATATGGTGTCACTGAGTTCTCCAAGTCTACTCTCATTTTGCATATTTTTTTTCTCTCACCTATTCAGCTTGATGACTTTCCATTACTCTGTCCTCGAGGTCACGGATCCGTTCTTCTGCTTCCTCTAGTCTTCTGTTTATTCCATCTAGTATATTTTAAATTTCATTTGTTGTGTTCTTCATCTCTGATTGGTTCTTTTTTATCTCTTTGTTAAGGGTCTCACTGATGACCTCCACTCTTTTCTCAAGTCTAGTGAGTATCTTTTCGATGATTACTTTAAATTCCCTATCAGGCATATTACTTATCTCCATTTCACTTAGGTCTTTTGCTGTAGTTTTTTTTTTTTTTTTTTAACCTTTCATTTGGGACATACTCCTCTGTCCCCTCATTTTGTCTAACTTTCTGTCTGTTTCTCTGTGCTAGGAAAGTCAGCTGTATCTCCTGCTCTTTGAAGTACTGCTGTTCAGTGTCCCCTGTTCACCACAACCTAGCATTTCAGGGTTGTCCTCCTATGTGTGTTGTGCACGCACTGCTGTTGTGACTGAACCTCTTTTTCCTCCTGTCTAGTTGTCTGCAATGGCTCTTTGCCTGTTGTGGGCAGCGTTCGGTCCCTGTGGTGTTATGTTCTAATCTGGGGTTGAGTTGAGTCAGACCGAGCATTTTACAGGAGTGTGGTAGCCCTCAATTTACAGGCTGCTTTCCCTGTGTTGTCCCCTGAGCAGCTTTCCTTGGTGGGTGAGGTCTGCAAATAAACCAGATATCTGCCCTCAGCCTCCCCCTGGGGCCACAGTGTGACTGGTGTGTGTGTTTATCTTCCCCTTTCCTGGGCAAGAGTCACTCTGTGGCAGTGCTCGTCCTTTTCAGGGTTGCTTGCATACTGCAAAGCTTGTGAAACCACTTTGGATGGGCTCTGGCCAAGAATGTATCTGAGGGGGCAGATCTGCAAAGCACTTGGCTCAAAGACGTGGTGTTTGCAAGCTTTGCGTGCTGGTTTTCCAAGAGAGGGGACCCAGCACCACTGTTGGAACCAAAGGCAGCCAGGCCAGAGAGGGTGGACCCACAAATGCCTGGGTTGGGATATACAGTGCCAACAAGCTTTGTGCCAGTCCTGTGTTGGAGGGGACCTGCAACCTGCAACACTGGGGCTGGGGCAAGCCTAGCCGGAGAGGGCAGAATCGCTGAACAGGGAGGGGGAAGGGGGGGCGGGCAGGGCATGATGTTAGCAACTCAGGTAGGAATGTTGGCAGTGCACTGGTTCCCACGTGTGTCTCTGTGTTTACACTGGCTTGTGGGGGAGGGAAATGGCTCCTGCCAGCTCCTTTATTCCTGAGAGTCTCCCAGGGATCTCTGTCACTCCAGACAGCTCTGAGATTAGCAACTCTCCCTTCTGTACATCCCAGGTGCTGTGTCCATGCTGTATCTGCATGGCCTGTGTGTTGTGCTATCTCTTTAAGGGCTGGGACTCAGTTTCTCATACCCTCTGGACTCTCCCAGAGCTGGGCCCACTGAATTTTTGTTGTTGTTCTGTTTTAAAGATTTTATTTATTTATTTTTTTGAAAGGGAGAGAGAAAGCATGAGGGGTGGAGAGGGTAAGAGGGAGAAGCAGATTCTCTCTGAGAAGAGATCCCAGAGTGGGGCTCGATCCTTCGGCTTGAGCTGAAGGTAGTAGCTTAACAGACTGAGCCCCTCAGGTGCCCTAGTTCACTGAATTTTAAAATTCCAGGGTTTTTTTTTCCCTCTCTAAATAAATAAATAAGGGAGGGGCATCTGGGTCGGTCAGGCATCCAACTCTTGATTTCGGCTCAGGTCATGATCCCAGGGTTGTGAGATCAAGCCCGGTGTTGGGCTCCGCACTGGGCATGGAACCTGTTTAAGATTCTCCCCCTCTGTCAGCCCCTCCCCCTCGCGCATGCTCTCTCTGTCTTAAAAAGTTAAACAATTAATAAATAAAAATAAAATTCTGGTTTTACGTCCTGCTTGTTGTAAAGAACTCAAGAAATTTGGCCCCACTGGTTTTCAAAGTCAAATGTTATGGGGGTTTATCGACCCCGTGTGGGCTCCCCAGTGTGACAGTCTGTTTCTTTCCTCTCCGCCTGCAGATGATCCCGCAGGTGCGTTTAGCTCCCCATCATGTCTCCATCCTTCCTACTCTCTTCGATGTGGCCTCTTCTCTACCTTTAGCTGTGGAGTTTGCTATGCCGGTCTTTGGGTCGTCTTCTGTGACCCTGATCAGCGACACTGACACAACTGTCATCTGGTTGCATCCGTTGGATGACGTGTGCTTAGGGTTCTCCTACTCCACCATCTTCCTTATATTTCTTCTAAACTATTCTTCTTTTTCTAGATTGTTTGGACTGTTCCAGGCCACGCAATGCCATAGGATTTTCATTTTATTCTCCATGTGAATTTTAGGATAAGCATGACAATTTCTACAAGAAGTCAGCTGGCATTCTTGTCATCTTAACAGTGTTCAATCTCCTAATCCGTGATTCCTGAGGGTGTTTTTTTAGTTATTTTGATCTGCTTTAATTTTTTTCAGCAACGTTTTATAGTTTTTAGAGTAGGGATCATGACCTGAGCCGAAGGCAGATGCTTAACCAACTGAGCCACCCAAGCCTCCCTAGTTTGTTTGTTTGTTTTTTAATTGAAGATTTTATTTATTTATTTGACACAGAGAGAGATCATACAAGCAGGGGGAGCAGCACAGAGAGAGGGAGAAACAGGCTCCCCACTGAGCAGGGAGCCTGATGTGGGGCTTGATCCCAGGACCCTGGGATCATGACCTGAGCCAAACGCAGATGCTTAACCAACTGAGCCACCCAGGCGCCCAAATTCTCTCATTTTTTTGTTTATCTAGGAAAATCTATATTTCACCTTCATTTTTGAAAGACAGCTTTGCTGGATATAGGATTCTTGGTTACCGGCTCTTCTTCTCTACTCTGTGGGTTTTGCTGAGAAGTCAGCTGTTAGTCTTTTTCAGGTTCTCTTGTAAGAACAAACTTGGGATGTTTCTTGCTACTTTCAAGACTTTTCTCCTTGTCTTTGACTTTTAGCATTTTTTGCTATGTAATGTCTGTTTGTGTTTCTCTCTGTATTAACTTGGAGTTTGTTGAGCTTCCTGGATGTACAGGCTACTAATTTTCCATAAATTTGGGAACATTTCTGCCATTCTCTCTTTGAAAATTTTTTCTGCACATTTCCCTCTTCTGTCTCCTTTTGGTAATCCTGTTATGTGAATGGTGATGTGTTCAATGGTGTCCCAATTTCTCTGAGGCTCTCTTAATTTTTGCTCCTTTTTTCTCTCTATTCTTCAATCTATATAATCTCTATCAATCCATAGTCAAGTTCACTTATTTTTTTTCTTCTGCCAGTTCAAATCTACCATCAAGACCATCTAGTGAATTTTTCACTTTAATGACTGTACTTTCTAACGCTGTAATTTCCCCTTGGTTCTTTTCATAATTTCTGTCTCTTCATTGATATTCTCTATTTGATGAGACATGTCATCATGCCTTCCTTTATTTCTTTTTTTTTTTTAAGATTTTATTTATTTATTTGACAGAGAGAGATCACAAGTAGGCAGAGAGGCAGACAGAGAGAGTGAGAGGGAAGCAGGCTCCCTGCCGAGCAGGGAGCCCGATGCGGGACTCGATCCCAGGACCCCGAGATCATGACCCGAGCCGAAGGCAGCAGCTCAAACCACTGAGCCACCCAGGCGCCCCCCTTTATTTCTTTAATCATGGTTTCCTTTAGTTCTGTAAACATGTTCAAAATGATGACTTCAAAGTGTTTTTCTGGTAAATCTGACAGCGGGTCTCCCTCACAGGCAGTTTATGTCACCTGATATTTTTTCCCTCTGTATGGTCGTGCTTCCTTGTTTTGTTTGGTTTTTCCATACATAATATGTACACACACACACACACATATATCTATAAAGATTTTATTTATTTATTTGACAGAGAGAGAAACATCACAAGCAGGCAGAGAGGCAGGCAGAGAGAAAGAGGGAAGCAGGCTCCCCACTGAGCAGAGAGCCCGATGCGGGGCTCGATCCCAGGACCCTGAGATCATGACCTGAGCCGAAGGCAGAGGCTTAACCCACTGAGCCACCCAGGTGTCCCTATATATTTAAAAAAACATTTTTTTTTATAATATATTGTAGCAACTCTGGGTATGGTTTTCCCTACTCTGGGGCTTGTTATTGCTATTTTCCTATTTTCTTAGTGACAGCTGGTAATTTGGGGGAAGTCTTTACCTCCCACAGTCTCCAGTCTCTGATGTTTTCTTCATGGAGTCATTGCTTTCGAATGTTCATAGTCACCCTGGGATAACAGTGGTTTTGGCAAGTCTCTCGTTCTTTCTTTCCCTGACCACACCCTGCCATTAAACTCCACTAATTTCCAACTGATTTTTCGGTTGTTTTCAGTACCCTGGGGCATACGTTGCTCTACCAAAAAAATCCAGTCAGTCCTGGATCCTTTGAAGCAATAGTGTACGGTCCCTAACCGATGATTTGTTCTGACCCCGGAAGGGTTCCTCCTGTCCGTATTGGTCCATTCTTCTGCTGCAAACCAGCAGCTCAGCCTGTGTCTTGGGTCTCCTCGCAATTGTCTTCCCCCAGAACCTCCACCATCCTTGGGAGCACCTTTAGGCTTGGACTTCTTCACTCTCTGGTGTAGATGAGGTCAGTTCCCTCGGGAAGAGAGTAGGAGCTGTTTTATGGCCAGTTTCTATCCCCCGGCAAATCTCTGAGCCGGAGTTCTGGAACCAGGGATGAGGACAAGGGCAAGCTTCTCTCTGAATAATGTTCCTGCATTAGGTGGGGAGAAATGCTGACCTTCTGCTCCTCCAGGAAGAAAGTCTTCTTACTGGGAGCTGGGAGAGAGGACTCCTGTGTTGTTGGTCTGGGGGCAGGGGCCCTGCGTTGTTGGTCTGAGCTGGGAGGGTACAGAGGCCACTTTAGGCAAGGGCCTAGAGCACTGGAAACCTGAGCTAGAAGGACCCATGGAGACCAGCCGGGTTTGCTGCTGCCATTTGCCATGACCCTCTCCCTGGTCGGACGTTCAGGTAGAGTCAGTCACCACCCCCATAAGGTCTGGTCCTTTTTCAGGTCAGTGGGACACACTGAGATTGTGACCATGAGTCGGGGCTCCATTCTCCTTGGAGGGACGCCCCTTTGGGACCCGGCAGCTCGTCCTTCCCACTATGGGACAAACCCCCTCTATTCCTTTGGACTTTCCCTTGGGCTGTATTCTTAAAAACTGGAACACATTTGACCCCCAAGGCCTGAGGGAAGAAAGTGTCTCATCTTTTCATAGAATGTTTGTAGCCTCGGGACAAACTCCCAGATCAAGAGGTATGGCCCCTCCATGGAACCCTGTCTTACACTGTTTTCCAGATTGCCCTCTGTTGCTGGAACTCCTCCAGATGGCCGGAGGTCTCGTAGGTACAAGTCATCATGGCATTGTCCCAAGACTCTGACCTCTGCAAGAACTAGAATGTGTTTTGCTCAGCTTTATGGCCCATCTGACCCGTGGACATTCTAGATGACCCTCTTTTATTCCATCCTGTTGTCTTCTTCCTCCCCTCGAAGACCCAGAGGCTCTCCTGGTTCCTACTAACACCCTAGGGTTGCCTGCCATTGCCCCCGCTGTCCCACCCTACAGGGTCCCCTCTCTGCCTTCCCATACCCGGTCTGGCACTAACCATGAGCTCAAGGACCTGACTTCTGTTTCTTCACAAAATGTCCTGCCCTTGGTGAGGCTGTGAATGGGGATACAGGGACCATCGGGGTCCATGTTTCCTTTCTGATATCTGATCGGTCTCAGACAGAAACAAAACTTGGTTCCTTTGGCCAAGATGAAAGTCACTGCAATACCCCAAAATCTACAACCCATCTTAGTCCCTTCGAGGTTCTTTCTAGGAAACCCTTCCTCTAGAAAGATCTTTTATTAGACCCTGAAACCCACTAGCTCGCACACCATGTTATATCCCTTGGGCAAACTGTCTCTGCCATTTACGACCATCAAAACCAGTACAGTCCGAAACCCGACCCCTCTTTCTCAGGGAACATACACCCCAAACTTATATCCAGGAATAGGGATGGACAGGGCCCTATCAAGTTCTCTTGACCACCCCAGCAGTGGTAAAACTTAATGCCTTCTCCGCGTGTATCTGTCTTTCCAGAGTCAAGACCCAGCTGTCCTTAGGTGAGGAACCTTCTGCCGACTATGGCTGTGAGCCCATTGGAAAGCTTCGTTCAAACGAGTCAAAGGTGATACGTACCCAGAGGCCCAGAGACCCATGAATCTGGTCCGTTACCAATCCCCATTCTCTCACATTCAATCATTCTATGATTTTATCTTAGAAAAACTCCCTGAATACTGTCCTCCCAAAACTCTCACGATTTCCCCTTCCTAAATTCAAGACTTCATTCTTGACCTTTTCCTCTGGTGTGACCTCTCCAAATTTGGTCAGAAATCACGAGTGACCTGGAGCTGTCCCCCCTTGAAGTCCTGCTCTCACAGTGCAGTCAATACCCCTGTTTGCGTTAATCTTTGTTGGGGCGCCCGGGTGGCTCAGTCAGTTAAGCATCTGCCTTTGGCTCAGGTCCTGGGATTGAGCTCTGCATTGGGCTCCCTGCTCATCGGTGAGTCTGCTTCTCCCTCTCCCATTCCCCCTACTTGGGTTCCCTCTCTCGCTGTCTCTCCCTATCTCTGTGTCAAATAAATAAAACCTTTGAAAAAAATCATTGTTATTGTAACATTCTTTTGGTGCGTATCTGATCCTAAACATAGATTTCCATGCTCACATAATTAGCTCTAAGTCCCAAGAGCAAAAAGACTTTCCCACTGTTAGACATGGCCCCTGTTCTGTTCTTATGTTATTGCCTGTTGCTTTCTGCTCCCTGTTTCCCCGTCCTCGAGGAGTCTCAATGCCTCCTCCAAACAGCCAAGGCAACCGATTCCTCCAATTGTTGGCTATGCATAGATGCCTCCAGTGGGGAACTTGGATCCCCTTACCTGGCCACGCCTAGAGAGTGGACAGCAATAAAGGTCTCCCTAGCCTACACTGTAACCATATTTCCCAAAGTTAATCTGCCCCAGGCACCCTTAGATGATGTACAGCAGTCTCAGGCCTTACATGGCACCAACCCCGCCCATCTTGGAGCCTTCTTTTCCAGCCATTCAGCTGCCCTTATTTGCACCCATTTGCACTGACCCCAGGACCACAGCGGATACCGGTGGGAAGGTGACCACCCAAAAAAACGCCATCTCGCCCTCACTGTCACAGATTCTCAACACGCTACCTCTACTCCAGGGTCGCGGGGACAAGTTAAATTCTGTAGTGCACCTAGTCCAAATCATTCCCCCGTAATCCCTTTGGATGCAGGAAACATCACAGTTCTGTTAAGGCAGACCTCAAAACTGCCCAACTCCTTCACTTTGGTTATAACCCACAAAATGGGGACCCTTCCAGTCCTTTCCCCGATTTCCCTCAAATTCAGAAAAACATGTGTTTTTCCAGAAAATCGTTCTGCAGGAGCCATGCAAACCTCATTCCCTTCTGTCGCTCCCCTCCTGGCAGCCATGCCAGCTGTCCACTATCAAATAGCTGGGACACTAGGATGGTATTGGTCTTTCTTTGGCCCCGACTTGAGGGCCTTTTCCCTTCCCCACAGGTGGGCCTGCTTATCCACTTTCAGGATACTTCTTCCTCTGTAGAAATGCTGTCCATATCTGTCTCCCTGCTGAGTGGACTGGAGCTTGCACTATGGTAAAGCTTTCTCCAGTTTTTTGTTTGTTTGTTTTTTTGAGTGAGAGAAAGCATTAGTGTGGGTGTGGCGTGGCAGAGGAGAGGAGAGAGAATCCTCAGCAGGCTCCATGCCCAGTGCAGAGCCTGATGCAGGGGTTCAGTCTCATGACCCTGAGATCATGACCTGAGCAGAAGGCTAGGGCTTAACCCACTGAGCCACCCAGGCACCCTCATAAGTGTTCTTAAATGTTTTTTTCATTTTCTGTTCACCCTTTGGACTGTTTTCAGAAGCTTTAAATATTTTTAGGCGTTGTTCACTAGTTTTCACTGGTTTCACAGGGAAGAATTTCTGTGGAGCTCGCCCTGTGTGCTGGGTCTGTCTCTGAAGGCAGAGATCTGCTCTGTTCTGTTTTCTCCATCTCTCCGTTACACACACAAAACCTTACACAGAGCCGCACACAGAAGAGAGGCTCAAGGAAGAGTTTGGGGTTTTTTGTTTTTAAAGATTATTTATTTGAAAAAGAGAGAGAGAGAGCCTAGGAGGGGGAGAAGGAGAGGGAGAGAGGTTCTTAAGCAGACACCACACTGAGCTCAAGGTTCCATGTGGGGCTCGATCTTACAACCCGGAGATCAGGACCTGAGCGGAAACCAAGATCCAGACGCTTTACTGACTGTACTAGCGAGGCCCTCCATGACGAAAGAGCTCTTGAGTGAACGAGCCTCAGAAAACAATTTGATCGTTTCTCTCCCCTCTCTTACCCTAACAGATGCTTCCCTCCCTGCCCAGAGCCAAAACTCGGAGAGGTCCCTCAGATGTCTCTCAGTCCTCCATCCTGTCTCCTTGCAGTGTCAAGGGTATGGTCCAGTCTAATAATGACAGAACTCCAGCTTGCATTGAAAATTGCAGTTCCCTGAGCCCCGACCCCGGCTCCGGACCTGGAGCGATTAATTTCTCTGTCCTCTGCTCCCGGTCTCAAGCTGCCATTTCTGACTGTCCTCCCCGTAGGACCAGCCCCGAGGGAGGTGGGTGTATCTGTCTCCTGTGGCTTCTGTACCAACTCATCACAATTCAGTGGCTTTGACAATGCGAGATTATTCTCTGAAGTTGTGGAGGCCAGAAGTCCCAAATCCGTCTCACTGTCAAGGCGCGGGCAGCCTGACTCCTTCTGGAACCTCCAGGGGAGAATCTGCGGCAGCCTTTCTCAGCTTCCAGAGCCACTCCCCTCGCATCCCTTGGCTCTCGACGCCTTCCTCCCTCTTCGAAGGCTGGAGTCTAAGCATCGGGCTTCAGTTACCTGCCTGCTGCTCCTGCATCGGATCTCCGTCCGTCTCCCTCTCAGGGACACGTGAGGTCACACTGAGGGCGCCCCTGGACAATCCAGGGTCCTCTCCCCATCTAAAGGTCCTTACCTTAGCCACATCTGTGAGGTCCCTTTGTCAGATGAGGGAACCTTCACAGCATCCAGGGATAGGGCCCTGGATGTCCTGGTACCATGAATCGGCCGGCCACAGGGAGTTAGGGCCTCTCTTTAGTACAGAGAGTCCCATGTGGCTGGTTCTGCTGTGGCCGGGTGTGGCTACTGACCGGTGCTGATTTTTCTCCTCCTGTGGGTGGCTTTTGAGGGATCTCCCTGGGGACCCCAGCTGTAATTCCCACGAGAGGCTTGATGCTGTCCCAGCTGCCAGATCTGATGCCCCCTCATTCTAGGCCCCACTAGCTACCGTCAGCTGGGGTGCCCGATGTCCCCAAGGGTCCTCTCAGTCAAGTCCCTTTTGGGGGTCCTATGTGGTCTCTGAGAACTGGGTCTATTTGAACTCCTGAATCTGTGACTCACCCCCAGCCTGGCTCTCTTTGCTCACTCTGGGTGCCGCTCAGGCTCCAGGTCAAGGTCACGGGCAGCACTTGGGTCATGGCCCGGCCTGGCTTAGGTCTGCCCAGGCTTGACACCCTGCCCTCAGCCCGGCCGCATACTATCCGTGGGCCCTTCGGAGAGCCACTCACCTTTTTGTGTGTGTGACTCGCACAGAATAAAGACTTTGAAAAATACCAAATAAGCCAGCCGGCTGGCCTCCCAAGCCCCAGAGGACGCATGCTCGACTTCCTAAGGAGAACGCTGCCCACGCCTGCCTCGAGGCACCTCAGGCTTGGGGAGGGGGTGCCCCCCAACCCCTGGCTGCCGCATTCTGAGGCTTTGAAACCTCAGCTGAAACTGAGCCGGAAAGAGCCTTGTAACATCCTGTCACGCTGGGGTCTGGGCGGAAGACAGGGAGGGGCCTGGAGGGGAGACTGGCAAGGGGCTGTGGGGAGCTGGCCAAGCCCTAGGGGCTCCAGGGCGGGTCACGGCTTCTACCGTGTTCCTCTTCTTGCCCCATGACTTTTGTTTGTTTTGTTCCGTTTTTAAAGATTTTATTTATTTATTTGACAGCAAGAGAGGGAACACAAGCAGGGGGAGTGGGAGAGGGAGAAGCAGGCTTCCCACCGATCAGAGAGCCCCATGCGGGGCTCGATTCCAGGACCCGGGGATCACAATCTGAGCGGAAGGCAGGCGCTTAACGACTGAGCCACTCAGGTGCCCCTTGTTTTGTTTCGTTTTGTTTTACATAAACCTTTTACTCTGAGCTAATTTTAGTTCGCTCACATAGTTCACAGAGTCTATCCACTTTCTACACAGAAAATTTCCAGCTTCTGCAAAGCTGTGGGGAGGGCAAAGGACAGGCTTCGACCCTCCCCCTGCGCTCACCGGTTCATATCTGCTTGAGTTCACGGTTTTTAATCTATTATCCGGAACTAGACAGACACACAGAGACATAAACATAGAAATATGGACATCCTCTGTCCACAGGAAATACATTTCTCGAGACTCATCTAGAATGAGCTCTCTCTTTCATATCAACGTGTGTAATGAGTTCATACAGGAGTGTATTTATACATGAGTGTGCGTGTGTGTGCGTGTGCGTGTGCGTGTCTCCCCCCAGTTCTGTGTTTCCCACCAGTGTGTCTAGAAGCACTAACACTCTCGGCTAACACCAGCTCGATCCTGGGTAAACCTCCTCTCCGGGGCGGCTGATTCCAGGCTGACACAGAAGGCTTCGACGGGCCTGGAACATACTGGTCGAAGGGAAGTGCTCAGAGAATGACGGGCACTTGGCAGAAGGACAAGGAGGCAGCTTGAAAGGGGTCCCAAGGGCCAAATCCGGGACGGTTTGAGCATCCCACATCAATCATCGTAGTAATGGATTCGAACCCGTTGACGAAAACAGGAAGGCCAAATGTAACCACATTGATATAAACAAAGGAGGAAAAACTCCTTTACAGAAAAAAAAAAAACAAAAACCAGCATGCTTTCACGTTGAGCCATCCAGTTCCCATCCAACGCCACGGGGCTCTTCCTTGCTTTGCCCTTCCCGGTCTGTGTCTCCTTTCCTTCCCAGAAAGAACCAGGGTTTGGTGCCTCAGTGGGCACCGCATTTACCCACTGATGCTCTTTCCCGTAATACACAGTTGTTGCAGGATTCTTACCCTGATACCATGACCCGTGACGAACCTACTAACGAGAGGTCAAGACTTATTGGCAGTTCTTTTTGACCTTAGGATCTCAATCGCACGGAGGATGTCCAGTGTTTAAACCGGAAGAGGCGCCTTTTGAATTGGGCTTTGAGGGATGCGTAGGAGTCTCCTGGGAAGAGAAAGGGGAAGGGTCACATATGTGCAGAGGGCAGGGGCATGAAAGAGCAGGGTGGAGCCCAGTGTGTGTTCACAGGGCGAGGGGATAACAAAGGTGGGTTTGGAGAGGAGTGCTGGTCGTTGGGGATAGTGGCTTGGAAGAGCCTTGAACATCAGGCAAGGAGCTGGGGAGTTCTGAGGGGCATCAGAGTTCAGAAAATGTGGAGGGCAAGCCGGTGGGGGTGGCTTGGGCCCATGAGACATATTGCCCGAGCTGCCAGGAAGGCTCTCATTCTCTGGAAACCTCCGCATCTCTACTCCCAGGGCCCCCGGGACTCCCCAAGAGTCCTACCTGACCTTCGGGGGTCCGAGGTAGAGGCCCAGCCGCTCACAGGCTCGCCGTGCTCCGTGACATGTCAGCTTCCTGTTTCTCCTCCCTCAGGGGCAGCTTCAAAAGCCCAGCACGCTCTCAAAACAAAGGAAGACGGGTCCTCGGGTCCTCGACTGCAGAGGAAGCAGGAGGAGCCGACCCCGCTCAGAGCCCAGCTGCCGGGGCCTGGGGACGGTGGGATGGAGTCCGTGGCCCTGTACAGTTTCCAGGCCACGGAGAGCGATGAGCTCGCCTTCAACAAAGGAGACACGCTCAAGGTAGGGGGGCTGGGCTGGGCTGGGCTGAGCTGGGAGGGTGTTCGGAATCAGGGGCCCAGGACACCCCCCCCACCCCAGACACCCCAGACAGAGTCCAGCTTCTCCAGGTACTGGCTGTGTGATTCTGGACAAGCTTCCTCCTTCCGCTGAGCCTCAGTGGCCTCGTCTCGGAAATGGGGGATAACTATGACCCGTCCTTCACGGGTGGGGGCGTGTTGCGAGGATTCAAGGAGACGTTAGCATGGTGCCTGGCAGGAGTCTGTTCAACCCCAGGCCTCCCAGTTTTCCTGGGAAGAGATTGAAAAGACAGTTGCAAAGAGGGAGGGAGGGAGCGATAGAACAGCTTTCAGGATGAAGTGTACGCACTCGGGGGAGGGGGGGTGAAACAAAATGGTGATTTCGGTGTAGAGAAGGAGCTTCCCAGCAGCCTGAAAGAAAGGGCAAAGAAAGTCATACCACAGGAGGATTCTGGAACTTTGTTCTGTCCCCGTGAGACTGAACAGCCTGGGTAGGGGTTCAGGAGCGTGATGGTCCGCAGGGCGAACCATGACCACTTATAGGATCCCCTTCCTCTCTCTGCCGGGGTGCCGGCACCTATGTGAGCGGCTGGCTGGGGGCCCTGGGGACATGTGGCCGTCGGGGGACATGGGTAGGCTTCGCACCAGCACCACCCGGTCAGGGCCGGAGACATCCTGTGAGAGCCGGGTCTAGTTCAGAGAACTCACTGACTACTTTGAGAGCAGTTTGAGGTCTCTAAACTCGGATTTGGGGCCCGGTGGGGAGTGGGACAATGAAGAAATAGGAACGGGGTAGGGGGCGAGCTCCAGCTGGGGCTCAGAGTGACCGGTCGGGGGGGGATCGGTAAGGTCCCCCAAGGCAACTGTGTAAAGAATACAACATCTCCACTGCCCTCCCAGATTCCTGCAGCCATGACCCCCGCCCCAAGATGAGTCATGTTTCCCAGTAACATTTGCTAAAGCACTAGGCAACTCCCAGCGCGTTTGCTTCCAACAGAGGGGCTGGCTAAGGAAGGAGTGAGCTCACGAGGCCAGGAGCACACCGGAACACCAGGACGTAAAGCAGGGCCTGGCCCACACTAGGCTCCTAATACAACATGGGGAGTGGGGGGACGCCTGGGTGGCTCAGTCGGTTAAGCCTCTGCCTTTGGCTCAGGTAATGATCCCGGGGTCCTGCGATCGAGCCCTGCATTGGGCTCCTTGCTCAGCAGGAAGACTGCTTCCTCCTCTCTGCCTGCCCCTCCTCCCGATCTCTTTCTCTGACAAATAAATAAATAAAATCTTAAATAAAACAAACAAACGTGGGGAATGTCGCAGGAGAGAAGGAAGGGTGGAATCATTAATGTGTTAGCGGAAATGGGGGCATCCTTCGCAGTGGGATTTGCATCTCGTGTCCGCAGAGACCAGGGAGGGTTGGGGAGGAGACCCTTCAGGCTCAAAGAATGTTGGAGGAATGCCAGGCGGTGGGAAGACCTGCCTTTTTTTTTTTTTTTAAGACTTTATTTATTCACTTGACAGAGATCACAAGTAGGCAGAGAGAGGCAGGCAGAGAGAGAGGAGGAAGCAGGCTCCCCACTGAGTAGAGAGCCCGATGCCGGACTCGATCCCAGGACCTTGAGATCATGACTCGAGCCAAAGGCAGAGGCTTAACCCACTGAGTCACCCAGGCGCCCCAAGACCTGCCTTTTTCTTCCTTCTCTTCCCTCTGCAAACATTTGTCAAGCTGTTGAGCACATACCCTGTGCCAGGTGTTGTTCTAAGTGCTGGGGCTATAACAAGGAGCCAAGTAAAGTCTCTACCTCTGGGAGCTGACATTCCAGAGAGTGAGTGATGTAGGGCGGTGATGAATGGACTGAAGAAATCAACACAGGGAGATGGGATGAGAGTGACGGTGAGTGGGAGGGGGCGGGGGACAGGTTCAGATGGGGTGGTCAGGACAGTCTTTCAAAAGAGTTAAGACCTAGGAGTGCCCTGGCTCAGTCAATGGAGCATGAGACTCTCAGGGTCATGAATTCGAGCCCTACACTGGGTGTAAAGCTTACTTTAAAAAAAGAGAGAGAGAGAGAGATAACACCTTAGCCGAGCCCTGAAGGATGAGCAGGAATCAGCCATGCAAAGAGCCGGGGGAAGAGAGCACCAGGTGTGGGGCAGAAAACAGTTGGTGCAAAGGCCCTGTGGTAGGACCATATTAGTGTGTTTGAAGAGTTGAAAGTTCTGTGGCTAAAGAGCAGTGAGTGAGAACGAGGGGGTAAGGATGATGTTGGGAGGTAGGCAGGCATCAGGGCTTGTGAAAGATTTGTATTTCATTCCAAATTTGAGGTGTACTCACTGAAAGTTTTTACTGGAGGAAAAAACACGATCAGATTTATATTTCCAAAAGATAACAGATTGGCAGGAATGGAAGCATAGAGGGACTCTTGTAGTCTACTAGGTAAGAAATGAAGATGTCTAAACTAAGAAAAGAAGTCATGACAAAATATTAATGTCCTTAATATGTAAAGAGCTCTTATAAATCAATAAGAAAATCACAAACAGTGTACTAGAAAAGTGGGCAAAGATATGAACAGGGAAATTGCCAAAGAAGCAACGTAAGCGAGTAAGTGTCCAATTTCACCAATAACAAAAACCGTGCAACTTAAAGCAAGTAATTGTTTTCCATTTGCCATATCAGCAAAATTTTATTTTAAAAAGAATCTCCCAGGTTATTGAGGGTGTGGGAAAATGTGCACTTTTACAGGGGAGTGGTGGACAGGTAAAGTGACGCAGTCATTCTGCAGGGAACTTGGGGAACATATAAAAAGTCGTAAGACTCTCCATGCCCTATGACCCAGAAATTCTGCCTCTGGGAAACTGAGATACGGTCAGAGATGCCTGTGTGTTCTCTCACGGGGACTCGGGGAACATTCAGTGTGTCCGCAGCCCTCTGCTAGGTAGTGGCAACTCAGCAAGGAGAAAACGGGCACAGTTACTTCTCAGGAAGCTGAGATTCTGGTAGCAGACGAGGGCCACAAACCAGATTAATAAGTTACATACAGAATTTGCCAGGCAGAGACAGTGCTTGGGGAAGAATGAAGCAGGAGAGGGGTGGGGAATCGGGTACAAGTTTGCAGTGTGAAATCAACCTAGACTGCCCACCTAGGGATGGTATCAAATACCGTACAGCCCTGGAAATGCTATTTGGGGAGGGCATTTAATGGCATAAAAAATCTCATGATGCAATGGCAAAAAGCAGAATGCAAACGTATCCACACGGAGGGTCAACTCTACACAGATAATCAATAGGTATTCATTTTGTGGAGGGATGAATTTTGTGGAAGGGAAACTGCCCATCGTGCACTGGATTTGCACCCCCCTCCCCCCAAAAAAAGACCTTTCTAGGAAGAAATGATCTGAAAAGCTAGCAGTGGTTGGTTTGGAGACGTGAGCCATGAGCTATTCCCATTTTCTTTTCTTTTCTTTTCTTTTAAGATTTTATTTATTGGACAGAGAGAGGGCACAAGTGGGGAGGAGAGGGAGAAGCAGGCTCCTTGCTGAGCAGGGAGCCTGATGCAGGGCTCGATCCGAGGACCCTGGGACCATGACCTGAGCCAAGGGCAGAGGCTTAACCCACACTGAGCCACCCAGGTGCCCCTTGCATTAACTTTTGAACAGGCTTTAATTTTCAAAACAGTTTTAGATTCGAAGAAACATTAGGGAGATACAGCACAAGGGATCTGGAACCATCCGTCCCGGTGGGTAACGTCTTACACGATGAGTTCCCTACCTACCGTTGTTTCGTTAATGGATTGATCTTGATACATTATTGTTAACTCATGAACGTAATCAGTTTTTGCATTGATTTGATTTTTTTAAAGATTTTATTTATTTATTTGACAGACAGAGAGAGATCACAAGTAGGCAGAGAGGCAGGCAGAGAGAGGAAGGGAAGCAGGCTCCCCGCTGAGCAGAGAGCCCGATGCGGGGCTTGATCCCAGGACCCTGAGATCATGACCTGAGCTGAAGGCAGAGGCTTAACCCACTGAGCCACTCAGGTGCTCCTGATTTGATTTTTTTTAACATCTTGTCTTAAAATATTCTTTATCTTGATGCCTGAGTTTCTTGACGTCCCCTTAAATTTTGTCCCCGAGATGCTGCAGCCGTCTTACTCCTGTGAAGCCTCTCTCTGTATGACAGTAAAAACGTGACTGGGATGTCACGCTGTGTCCCCTCTTCTCCCTGGCCAGGCTCCAGCGTGTGGGTCCGCGGTCCCGTGACGGGGCTGGGCCGGCCGGGCCGGGGTCGGGTGAGGCCTTCCTCCCGGTCTCAGCCCTTCACTCTTCTGGGGGTGTTTCCCGCGCACCCCTGTAGGCCGGACCCGTCACAGCAGGGCCCGCGGGCGGATCCCAGCCCACCCGAGCCCGCATGGACCAGTAAGTCCGAGCTCCGATGTTGGAGGAGGTCTGGGTGGCAGGTGCACCCGCTCTGGACAAATGGCCCCCAGTGGACATACGGCTCAGTCACCTCTGGGGACACAGGACCCCACTGCTCCCAGCTGGAGGAGGGACGTAGCTGGTGGCTTCACCCCCATCTCTCGGTGGATGACCTGGCCTCCAAGACCCAGACCCAGGGAGCCCACAGCCTCCTTGGCATCTCCAGAGGGAAGTCAGTGGCACCTCTGACCTAGGGCAGTCGACCCTGAGCCCCCTAACATGGTCCCCGAGAGCCTCCCAGGTGGAGGGCGCAGTGGGAAAAAAGGCTTGGGGGCAGCCCAAGGTGTAGATTTCGCCCAGGGAGGAGCTGGTCCCTTTCCTTTGTGCAGATTCTCATGTCTCAGGGGGTTTTATAGCTTTTGAACCACGTGAACATTAAGAATTCAGTTCCTGGGGCGCCTGGGTGGCTCAGTTGGTTAAGCGTCTCCCTTCAGCTCAGGTCATGATCCCAGAGTCCTGAGATCGAGCCCCACCTCGGGCTTTGCTCCACAGGTGGTCTGCTTCTCCCTCTCCCTCTTCCGGCTTCTCCCTCTGCTTGTTCTCTCTGTCTCTCTATCAAATAAATATCATCTTTAAAAAAAAAAAAAAAAGAATTCCGTTCATGTAACCAATGAGAATATTTCTGGGTCCTCGGATCCGGATGGCAGGAAAACAAAACAAAATAAAACAAAACAAAGATTCTATTTGAGATAGGACACTCACACGGCCGCGGGGGACTTAGTTGTTCCAAGACACTGCTGCATTCATCATAGGCCATGAACGTGCCCATTTCACAGATGAAGAAACAGAGGGCAGGACTGCAGAGAGAGTCAGAAGGCAACAAACAGAGTAGGGTAGCCCCAGGCTCCCAGGCATCGTCCTTGAACTCGTGTCCATGGAAGGCAGACGACAGGTTTTAAGCGTCCTATTAAGTCGGAGAATTGTTTTGTTTTGTTTTCAGCAAAAGTTGTCCTGAGTAAGCCACCTGTTTCCGTCCACCCCCTCGGGGCTGTTGACCTTGCCCAGGCTGCAGAGTCAGGAAGGAAGGAGCTCAACGGGGCCTGGCAGACAGACAAGGGGGTGCCTGTCTGCAAGGCCTGGGCCCAAGGCAGCAACTCTCAGCTCTTCCCGGCAAAATCGAGCTAAGCTGGTGGCTTTCCGTCAGCCTGCCCCTGGGCCTTTGCTCCTCCGATGCCCTCTCCTTGGGATGCTGTTGTATATCTGATTTTTTTTTCTTTCCCTCAATAAATACCCACTAGGATTGCGCCAATGTGGGCACCTGCTCCCAGACCGACAGGAGAGATGCTCCCCTGGCCTCGGGTCTGGACACAAGCGGGGAGTGGAGTGGGGTTAAAATCCCGTGGGCCATGGTCTGCCCTAGAGCAGCTGAGTCAAGAAACCCAGACCCCAGGCTGCTGGCTTGCTGTACACGCTCTGCCTCCTCTGGGCATCACAAGCCTCATCTGCAGCCTTTGGTGACGAGCTGTCCCATGTGGGAGGCTGGTCCAGGGGAAGGAGGAAGGAACCCCAGGGTTCATGCTGTACCCACTCCCCAGGCCCGGCCCGTTCCTCCCTGCGGCCGCTTGGTCGCTCAGCCACGGCAACACTCACCCCCACTCGGCTGTTTCAGTTCCTCTCGGCCCACCTGTGGGGCTGCAGAGGCCTCACGCCATGGACAAGGGGCCCATGTGACTTGAGCAGGCCGGGCCGCGGCCTCATCATAGCCCAGAGGCCTCCCTCATCTGCTCACTGGTGCCTGAATCCCCACCGCCCCGAAATGACACCCGTGAACTCAGATTATAGGGGCTGTTTAAAGGCAAGTGACCCCTGGTGAACCATCAGGAGGAGCCGAGCTCGGGCTGGGATTCCCCGACCTCCCGGGGGACCTCAGACCTCCACCCCACGGCTCAGTGCATGGCATACAGATGCTGTGGCGTCCCCATGCTCGGGGGACAGCTCGGGAACTGAGGCACCCCGGGGTTCCTGCCTCCCCAAGACTGCATGGTCTGCCAGGGCTCTGGGGGGACAGATCCTGAGAGTCCAGCTCCAGCCCCCCCTACGTTCAACCCACTGACCCACACTCTGGGTCCCCAACTGTCCAGCCTGGGGAGTCTGTGACCCTCCTGGGGACAGGCCTGTGACATCAGACTGGGCCCTTGTGAACCTGGGCAGGTTCCCAGCCCTCCTCGGTGAAATGGGTCCTGGGACCCCCTATCTGGGGTCCCTGAACAACAGGACCTTAGCAGGTGGCTGCTGCCCGAGTGACCGTGTCTCGACTGCCCGCAGATCCTGAACATGGAAGACGACCAGAACTGGTACAAGGCCGAGCTCCGAGGCGCTGAGGGCTTTATTCCCAAGAACTACATCCGCGTCAAGCCTCACCCGTGAGTGGCTGTATCTCTATCCTAGGGGCTCCCCCATCCCAACCCCTGCAGCCCAGCGTCCCCACCTGGCCTGGCCCAGGCTGAGCCGAGCTGCCGGAAAAGCTCGGTCCTGGTGCACCCCTTAGGCATGGGGACTCCTCGCCCCGCTTCCACTCATCTGCCTGGGGCCCCCGTCTCTACCCTGAGCAGGGGCAGGGGACAGAGATGGGAGTACCAGATGGGGGCAGAGTCAGGGCCGGTCCAGGCCACAAGCCTGAGGATCTGCGACACCGGGGAACATCCAGGAGGGTCCTGGAGGGACAGGGCCCCCGGCTCTGGCCTGGCTGGGCTTCTGCCTGCCGTGTGGTCACTCTGGGCCTCAGTTTCCCTATCTGTAACACAAGGAGGGCCGAGGCTTCAATCTGCAGAGGATTCTAGAGCTCTCTCTAGGAGGCTGGCTCAGCCTGTGTGAGGATGAGTGAGGGGGACAAGGGAGGGGCAACGGGGGGGCGGGCAGGGGCGGGAAGCAGATCCTGTCGGTCCTGCCTTTGGGGTTTGGGGGGGAGCTGAACACTGCCTACAGACCAATGCCCTGGGACTGAGGCAGAGTAGGAGTCATGTGTGGGGCCTAGGGAAGGCCCCATCCGGCTCACAGCAGGTGGTATCCCAGCCCGCAGCTCTGGGAATGGCCGGGGCAGAGCCCGGTCCCAGAACAGGCCCCGGTGGCCAAGAACCTGTGGAAAAACCAACTAGATCTTCTGTCTCTCACTCAGTCATTCATCAAACACTAGCCACGGCCCCGGGGCGGGGGGGGGAGGGGGGGTCGACCAGGTGATGTTGGAGACACAGGAGAAGCGGCTGGAGTCTGAACAGCCCCATCCCGGAGAGAGACGGGACGTAAAGAAAGTACAAGAGAGGAACACAGTCCGCCCTGAGGTCACTGGGGAAGGGTTCTCAGAAGAGGTAGCACCGAATGAGGTTTTGAAGGGTGCGTAGGAGTTAGCCAGGTAGAAAAGGAGAAAGGCATTCCTGGGAGAGGGGACAAGGAGGACGATGAGGGCAAACCCATGGCCGTGGGACCACCAGGAGGGCCTCAGATGGCAGGCCTGGGGTGGTGGGGAGTGCAGAGATGGCTGAGCGGGGGAGGGCGGCTGTTGGATGTGGACCATGACCCGGCCACGCGGCTGGAGCGGACAGGCCAGAGACCACGAGATGTGTGCGTGTGCTGGGGAGCGGGGCCACAAGAGGCGCAGCGCCTGGGCGGGCCTGGGGGGTGTTTCCTCTTCATCTGTCTTCGAGTTATTTCCAAAGCCGCCCCCGCCTCCAGCTTCCTGTGCTGGGGAAGCCCCATCCCACCGGGGGCCCCCGCTCCGCCCCCGCCTGGGCTCCAGACATCCCGGGCCTCTCACATCGAGGCCGCCGCCCATAGCCCGTGTGCTGGGCTGCAGCTCCCAGATCCAGGCCCCGCAGCGGCCCGCTACGCCGAGTGACAGGGTCAGGGGTCTGCCCCTTTGGCCTTTTACGGCCTTTCTGTCCATACAGGGAGGGCGCGAGCGGAGAGACAGGGAGAGACAGGGAGAGACGCCGGCGCCCCGGGAGCAACCACAGGCAGAGAGATCCCCGCAGGCGGGGGTGGGGTGGTGTCAGGAAGACCTGACATTTCCAGGGGCAGGAAGTGTCCCGGCCAAGGCCGGAAGCCCAGAAGTCCCACAGCTGCTGGGAAGCCTTGAGCAGATATCAGCACAAGGCCAGGGCTTGGACGCTGCTGGGGGTTGAGACCAGACTCCTCCCATAGGAAGCGGTGGAGGGTCCCTGGGGTCAGTTCTGGTCACTGGTGTCTGGGACGGAGCAAGGACAGAGCTCAGGCCCCTGACCAACCCGTCAGAGGCCACGCCCGGGTGCCTTGTCTGCTAACCTCGGCCCCGAAATAGCGGGGCGGTGGGGGGGAGCCCCAGCTTAGCATCTGACTCAGCCGGTCAGGCCCCAGGGTGTGTGGGGGCGGAGAGCTGGGGTCCCAGAAGGCCTCACTCGGCCTACATCAGCCCCGCTCCCTCCCTGAGTACTCACTGTCTCCCCGGCCTGGCCAGGGGACCAGATGCCCCAGAGACACCCACCCAGCCGTGCGCCAGTGGGCGGCAGGGAGGGCTTCCCAGAAGAAGGGCATGGTTCGCTGGGCCTGGGCGTTAGAGTAGAAATTTGCCAGGGAGGGCCTGAGGGAGTGCTGCGGGAGAAGGGGTGTGAGCCCGTTCCTGAGGGTCCCCAGTCTCCCAGGGGCCCTGCAAGCCGGGGGCCACCATCACTGTCTCCCGGACAAGGAGACAGGCACAGAGAGGTTGACGGGCACACACAGCCGGCAAGAGTCTGCATGGGATTTGCAGCCCTGTGCTGTGGGTCCCCACCGCCCCTCCAGGTTGTGCCCCCCAGACATGGGGAGGGGGTACCCCTGGGGGAGGGTCTGAGGCTCGGGACCGGCTGGGCAACCTTTCGGGGGATCCCTGCCCTTCTCCGGGCCTTGGTTTCCACATCAGGGAAATGGGGGAGGATGCGAGGTGGCCCTGAGAAGTGTTGGCCCTGGCATGGGGGAGAGAGCGGGGTTCAGGGGGCTTCTGGAGCGTTGCTCCTGCTCTCTGTCCTTCAAGCCACCTGAGGACCAGCCCTGCCTTGTTCCGATGGGGGAGGGCTGGCCACCAGAGGGTGTGGTTGCAGAAGCCTTTGAGGGTGACGGGCGCCCACACACTGACGCCTCCTGTGGGGCTTTGTGGGTTCTTTGGAGACAGCCAGGCCCTTGGGAAACGCCCACTCGGGGCCCCACTGGGCCCCTGCTCCTGTGTCCTGCTGGGGGCTTCCGGGTTGAGGAGCTCCCTTCCCCCGGCCCCCCGCTCAGCCTCAGTCCTAGAAGCCTCCATCCCGGCCTCCCGAACTCCAGGGACCTGGGCTGAGCTTTCCAGATGGTGGCCTCGAGCCCCCACACTCAGCAACCGCCTCCCCTCCCAGGAAATCCATCATGAAACGGGCTCCGGGGTCCCCACGTCTGGGTGTCGGCTCCCCAGAACCAGGGCCCGAGACGCAGGGTGAGGACAAGGACTTCATTTTGGAGTGGGACGTGACCCGGGAAGGAGCCGGCCATTAGGGGTGTGTTAACACGACGGCTGACTCTGGCGGCCACAGGCACCGGGGATGGGGGGGAGAGAGCACAGTCTCCCCAGAATGTTCCATCGGGGACAGGGGAGCTGAACGTTCACCCACCTGCGCCCCCCGCCCCTCTGTCATCCGCTGACAGTGTTCTGGGGGCTCAGCCCACCCTGAGCACAGGCCTTGTTAGTTGCCAGAAAAAAGCCCCAGGGCAGAATCCCAGCATCCGCATTTGGCAGGCGACATGCTGGGGAGCGGGGACAGGGCAAGACACCGAGGGGCGCTCGCTCGCTGCACCTGTCACCCCTGCCTGGGCTTCAAGGACAGCAACATCCTGAGACAACAGGAAAAGTCCCACCTCACATCCGCCCCCGGTGCCAAGCTCAGACGCAGGAAACATTTGCCGAAAGAGGGAAAGGAAGCCTTACAAGGAACAGTCTCTAGACCCCGCCCCTGCTTGGCCATGGTGCCCCCATGCAACACTGGCTGCTCTGGGCCTCGGTTTCCCCATCTGCACAATAAAGGGTCCAGTCAGAGACCACCTGGGCTCTGTGAGGGGCGGCAAGACCCACCGAGGCTGGGGGGTTGCCTGGGCCACACAGCAAGATGGGCAGGACTGGCAGAGAAGCTGAGTCCTGGCCTTTCGTCCCCGGTCACTGGGGTGGGGGAGTGGGTTTGGGGGGGACAGTGCGGGGTCTTACAAGACTCTAAGCATTTGCCAGGCACTTCTGCATTCCCAGTTCTGTGTGGTCAGCCAGAAAAGGGACCTGTACCTGGGAGGGAAAAAATCCAGGTGGCCTCCGTCTGTGCATCTGTGAAATGGGTGCAGGGAGAGATCCTTCCTCATCAGACCAAAGCTGCTATTGCTTTTGTCATCCGTTTTTATGTTTGTTTGTTTGTTCTTCCACTTTTAAGAATCTATCATCTAGAACAGAAGAGCTCAGCTGGGGCTGGCTGGGTGGAGGTTCACTAAGGTTTGATATCTCTTTTCCTAAGGGGATGTTTGCCTGGCATGGTGGGAAAGGCTTGGGCTTGGGAGCCAAAATGCTGGGATTGGGTCCCAGGTCCTGCCTGCTGCCACATGCAGCCTTGGGTCTGTCGCTTTGCATCTCTTTGCCTCAGCTTCCTGAGCTGTGAAATGGGTGCAATCATACCTCTCGTGTCTCGGCACTGCTGTGAAGATCCGCCCCGTCGGTTGCTGGGCACACGGAGAAGAGGGCAGCCTGGCCTTCCCGCTGCCCTCACCTGCCCCCTCTCTCTGCAGGTGGTACTCGGGCAGGATTTCCCGGCAGCTGGCCGAAGAGATTCTGATGAAGCGGAACCACCTGGGTGCCTTCCTGATCCGGGAGAGTGAGAGCTCCCCGGGGGAGTTCTCGGTCTCAGTGAAGTGAGTTCTGACCCCCGGGGAAGTGCAGGGGAGGGTGCGCAGGCGGCATTGGAGCTGAGTCTGGAAGCACAGCACGTGGGCTCCCAGGCGGTGCTGGAGGGGGCGGCATCCTTGGAGGGGGGCAGCCCGAGCCTGGAAGCAGGTCGGGGACGGACACGCACCCCAGGGGCGGAAAGCAGGCTTGGGTCCGCTGCGAGGTCTCAGGTGCCAGCGTGGAGGGTCTGGCTGGTATTCTGTGAGCAATAAGGAGCCCTCGAGTACTCATCCCGAGGGGAGGAAGAAGGATGCCGGGTTTGAGGTGAAGGAGCAGCTGAGGGCATGAGAGCCCCAGGCCCCCAGGGCAGGGGTCCGGGATGTGCTGTAGTCGGGGTCCCGCCACGTGGTGCCGTACATAAGATGACGGACTAGGCACCCAGGCTGCCTGGGTCTGTGTTCTCGTTCTGCCACTTCCGGGCTGTGTGACCTTGGGCAAGTCACTTAACCTCTCTGGGCCTGTTTCCTCTGATGTGAGAGGAGTCATGACAAGGAATACATGAGTCAATGTGTATATTTTTTGAGTCAATACCTGTAGAGTGATGAGAAGAGTGTCCGGTGCTGAAGCGGGGTGGCCGTGCTGGGAGGGTGTGGCTTTGTGACGGGCAGCCCCTCGGGCATGATGAGGCAGCCTCTGGGTGCTGCGGAACCCAATCCTAAAGGCCTCAACTGGGGAAATGGCGGAACCCGGGCTGGAAGGTAGAAAACAGGAATGGCAGTCAGAGTCTTTCCTGTTCTCAGTGCCTGGAATAGTAGGGTGCAGAGACAGAAATTCACGGATTATTTACTAAGCTTCATGTCATGGGCCAGGCTGTTCTAGAGGCTGGGGAAATGCAGTGACAATTGCCCTTATGAATTTCTGTCCTAGCGGGGGAGACAGACAGTGAACAAGGCATCCAGCAGGAGTCAAGGTGGTCAGAGACGGTCGCTCTGAGGAGAGGCCTTTGAACAAAGATCTGAACTGGAAGCAGAGGCCGCCCAGGTCTCCGGGAATGAGGATCTGGAAGGAGAGACTTCTAGGCAGACAGAACAGCAAATGCAAAGGCCCTGGGGCAGGATGCACTGGGGGCATGTTGGCATCCACAGGAGGTGGCGTGATTGGAGCAGAGAAGCTGGGTGAGAGGGGTGGGTGATCCTGACAAGGAGGTGGAGTTTTCCCTCCGAGCAATAGGGATCCACGGAGGGTCTGGAGCAGGGGGAGATGTGACTGGCTTCCATTTCTCAGCAGATCCCTCTGGCTGCTATGAGGAGGAAGGATGGTCGGCCAGTGAGGAGCCAGGCAGGAGGTGATGGTATCTCGGACGCTGGTGGGGGCTGAAGGCATGAAAAGTAGCCAGGTCAGGGAGTGCCGTGGATCTGTGATGTCAGGCCGACGTCCATACCAACAGTTAGGGTCTCCATGGGCAGTGGGCACAGAGCCTGCACAGAGGAGGCGCTCGCTGTCACGGACAGCGGTCTTGGGGCGGCAGGCTTGCAGCTGGAAGGAGGCAGAGGTGCTGGACCCTGGAACCTGGCGGTGTGGCTGCTCAGAGTCCATTTCCTAGGATGGAGTTGGTCCGCAGCCGATGGCTTGATTGTCCAAAGGATAAATGACACAGGACCCCTTTGATGGTTAATGCAGGGGCTGGGGCTGAGGAGGTAGTGTCTTCCAGGCTCCTCCAGACCCTGGGGCGAGCTCTGTGACTGGTGCGACGGGCGCTGGTCCGTTTCTGTTTCTGACGGTGGAGCGCGATCTGCACGCTGTGTGGTGGTGAGCTCCCCGTCTGGGCCTGGGGCACCCACGTGGGGCAGACTGCGGTGGTCAAGAAAGCTGCCGGTGGGCGGGGGGAGGTTGTAAAAATGACCCGGCGTCATGAGAGGTCACAGCACTTACCCGATGCCCTCCAAACTCTGCAGACAGCTGTGGCTCTTTCCCCTTCCCTCCCCCAACACCCACCTCGGGGGAACAGGCCGCTTACCCTAGGGGATGGGAATGGCTCTGGCCCCACTTCAGCCTGTATCTTCGCATCTTAAAAATGGGAGCATCATCGGTGTGTACGTGTGCGAGAGATGCTGCGAGGTCTTGGTCCTGACCCACCCTGCCCATGGTTGTGGACACCTGGAGTAACTCCCTTCCCCACGCCCCGCTCCCCATCACACTCCCACCTCCACAGCCCAGCCCCCACTTCCCTCTTGGGTCCCTGCAAAAGCAGGAAACGGCAATTGTCCATGTGCTGCTGTCCAAGGGCCTGGTCGTCTGGGAACGGAGCCCACCAGGTGGGCTGGGCCAGCGCCGGGTGCCGAATCCCACGTCCAAGATCACCCAGCAAAGCAGGGGCACAGGGGAGTCCCTGGGATAGCTTCTGCGGCCCTAGCTGAGGGGAGGGGGTGGCCCTCGCGACCAGCCCCCAGCAGCGCCCGCATCCCTCTCCCTCCTCGGCGATCAGATCCCCGCCCTGGACTTCCAGCGTTAAGGCCCTGTGCCCTGCCGTCTTCCAGCGCTTCTCGGTACATGCAGCCCCGGCCGTGCGCAGGCCCCGCTTCCGACCCGAACACCTCAACCTGGGGTGTGTGCGTGCGTGTGTGTGTGCGTGTGCGCGCCACAGAGCGGATCAGGGAAAGGGCTCAAACCAAGGGTGCTGGCAGAGCAGGCGCGGCCTGGCCCAGGGGCTCCACGATGAATGCAGAAATAAGGGGGCTTCGGTGACGGGGACACCCGGTGAGGGGCGACATCTGAGCTGGGCCCTGAAGCCTGAGTAGGAGTTTGGCGCACGAAGATTGCGGACGGAATGCAGGCACAGGGACCCACACGGGCAACGGTCCGGAGTTGGGACAGCGGGAGTGGGTTTGGGCAGCCACAAGTTTGAGCAGGAGGGCCACAGGCCTTCATGGGATGCAGTGAGCACTGGTGAGCAGGGGACCCAGCGCCAGTGTCCTGGGAAGAGGTCTGGGCGTGTCCTTCGGAGAAATGCTGGTTCATGCCCCTTGGTGCCTCCCCCAAGGTATCCCGCCTGGCCAAGCCCCCCGGCCCAGGGCAGAACCCGCAAGCGCTTCCTGGGTCAGCTGTAGTTTGCGCACGAGGCCACCAGGGGGCGGCGTCCGCCGCTGGTTTCGTCCCAGTGGAGCCGGGACCCCACTCAGGTCCTGCTCCGTTCTTGGTCCATTGTCTCTCACGGGGGTGTTTCACGGCCCTTGGAAGACCACTGGGCAGGGGTTAGAGTAGGGAACGGACTCAGAGGGCGTATATGGCCACGAGTGTGGGCCTTTGAGCAAGAATCTCAGCTCTGATACCTCCTACCTGCCTAACGCTGGGCAAATTCCCTTCTGAGCCTCAGTTTCCTCATCTATAAAGTGGACATCCGTGTCACGTGCTTAGATGCCGCCTAGCCCATGGGAAGTGCTCCGAAAGTGCCAAGTGACAGTAGTTGTCTTGTGTTTCCCTGTAAGGGCCACACGGTGCCTCCCAGCGCCCTGTCCCACGAATCCAGGGCTCTTCTGAAACGGGCAGGGACTCGGAGTGGCAGGGGACCCAGTTCTCGTCCTGACTTAACTCAGAACTTGCCGCAAGGCAGGTCCCGGCTTTCTTTTGGCGGTCATGTTTTCATCCACAACGTAGAGGCAGTAACCCCGGGTGTCACAAGGTCCGGGGACCCGGTGGCCGTCCAGAAAAGTGACAGCTGTGCAGATTCACGCGTGAAATTTCTGCCCTCGCTGACTTGGCTTTTGGGGACTCTGACCCCACGACACGTGGCATCTCCCACATGCTCATGCCAAGCCCCGTAAGGCTGTCGGAGGTGGGGTTTATGGGCCTCGGGCTGCGCCATGGAGGATAGTGGCCACGCTGGTGCCCTTTACGTGGCTCTTTCCCCTCCGGCTGCAGGGGCACATCTGAGCGCACAGCCAGCAGACCGGGGACCGAGGCTGGGGCGCGATGCCTGCTCTGTGTGACTTTTGCCCCACGCTCCCTTCCAGGCTCTTCTGCTGTGAATGGCGGCTGGTTCCCGGGTGCCTTTCAGGCCGGAGGTGCCCTGGAGTCAATGCACGTGTGTTTGCTCTGGCCACGGAGTACCCACTGTGCACCAGACCTTGTCCCGGGTGCTGGAGATGCAGCCGTGAACAAAATAGGACCAAGCTCCCCGTTCTTTAGGCACTTGTTTCCACTGAGGTGACAGACAAGAAACAATTAGCAGATTATAGGAAATCTTGGGAGATGCTAAAGGCTCTTGGGGAAATGAAGCAGGACAGAGGACAGGCAGAAGGTGGAGGGCGCTCCATGAGGCAGGCAGACACCGAGAGGGAGAGGAAGCCGTCCCCAGAAGCCTGGCTGGCAGGCAGCTGTAGCTCAGAGAGGTGCAGTAACTTACCCAAGGTCACACAGCAAGGAAGAACAGAGCAAGTGCCCATTGACCTTCTGTGCCTGGGCAGACCCCTTCTACCTTCCATCCTCCTTTCCTGAATCCTGACGATCCATGAGTCCCTGCCAAGGTCACTGTGATCCCATTCCACACCGGCTGCACTCCTAAGTATCCCTCCCCCACTCCAGCCCTGGTCACAGTTGGGAAAGCAGAGGTTAGAAGGGCCATGCTCGTGGAGACCACCCCGTGGACAGTTAGCACCCAGGCCTCCGCCCAGGAGGGCCCACCACAGGCCCTAGCTGGGGCAGTCCTGGGCCTCCTGACCTTACCCCAGCCTTCTTTATCCTCCCTGTGCTGTCACCGTCCCCTTAGCTGCCTGGCCATCGCCACCAGGCCGGAAAAACCTGCTGGGCAGGACAGGCTGCCGCTAGCATCGGGCCTCGCTTGGTCCTTGAGGGACAGCCCAGAGGCCAGGCCCTTCCCCTCTGCCCCTGGGTAGGTGGCTGCGGGGGTCACACACAGAGACAAACACACCCATGGCCGTGAAGAAAGGGACACACAGGTGTTGTCACCTGTGTGTGGCAGAGAGAGAGAGGACCTCCCAACACACACACACACACACACACTCAGACACACACTCCGACAGACACATGGGGCACGCAGGCCAGGACACACACACGAACCTCCCAGGCACTGGCCCGCTGTAGGGGACCAGCTCCCCTCTCCTGGCCTCCCCCAGGCTTCGATCCCTATGCTGGCTGCCCTTTCCTCCTCCAGCTCAGGAGGGCTCACCCAGCAGGGCGTCAGGGCTCATCTGGACACAGATGTGGGTCCCCCTCTGTGCCCTGCAGCTCCCCAGGGCCTGGGAGTGAGGGTTTGAGGTCTGGAGAGCCCGCAGAGGGTCTAAGGGGCTCTCAGACCACCTGCCTTAAAGGATGGCTAAGGCCAAGACCAGGCAGAGTGAAGGGACAGTGCTCCTGGGAAAATCACAAGCAGGGACGCCATGAGGCCGCAGATCAGCTGGCTGGGGGTGGGTGGCTGCCCCAGATGCTGAGTCCTTAGGGTCGTCCATGGAGACGGCCCTGCTTGGCCTCAGACAGGTGCGGTCACTGATCAGAAGGGGCCCCGCCCAGTTTCCACGCAGAGCAGCGTCAGCAGCATGGCCGATCCCGGCCGTGGGCAGGCCTCTCCCCTCTCTGGGCCCCGCTCTCCTCACCGTAGGACAGGAAGCTGGGACCAGGTTCCTGAGCACTGATATGGCCCACACACAGGCAAGGGGGCTGGACCACGCAAGCTTCTCCGATTTGAGAATTCTCCAGTTCTCAGATTGGAAGGTTCTAGAAGTCCCGGGTCCCTTGCTCCTTTCCCGTCTCATCTCCGGTTCTCTACTCGCTGATCCTCTGATGCGAGCAGGGAATACTTCATTCTGGCTCCCTTTGCAGGTGGTCACTTGGGGGTTGAGATCTCCTTCACAAGCCTACCACGTGTCTCTCTACCCCCTCACCCGAAGGGGAGGGGCCGCCCATGCCCCAGGCTCCTCCCTGGGGACCGCCCAGAGTCAGAGCCTTCTGCCTCTGCACTGGGTGGCCGAGACACGGAGTCCTTGGGGTCCCTGGTTTCCCGGCTTCTCACTTGCGCAGCCTTTGGTTGAGAGACACTCCTCCCCGTGCACCCCCGCCAAAGTCTAGGGGCTGGGGCCGCCCCGATCTTGCTGGGACAGGGCACCCGGGAGCCATCGGGCTCAGCGGTGCCTCAAGGAAAGTGAGTGGCCTCTGGGAGGCTGTGGCAGGCCAGACAGGGCAGGAAGCACCCTCCGCCTGCCCGCCCTAGTTCCGTCCCAGGAACACAGACCTGCGTGTCGCCGGGCTCACAGCGGCAGCCGCTTAGTCAGCTGGGAACAATGCTCGCTGACAGCACATGGGCGGCTCTGTCTCAGGTTTGGGATCTTTGCTCCACTTGGTCCCAGAGCCTCCTGGGGCGGGGGAACTGGCTCCCTTTGGAGCTAAGCTGCCCCGAGATCGGGACATGTCTTAGAGGGTCAGGTCTATTTCAGGACCCCTGGAGGGCTGGATCACGGTTCAGAGCAAACAGGAGAGGGTTTTCAGGAACAAACCACCCAGATGAGCACTTAAGCCTTGGGCCATGACTCTGCATTCCCCAAGTCCAGCCTTTCCCAACTGGGCTAGACCCTCGGGGCCTAGTCCTGCCTCCCTACCTTTTCCGTGCAAGCCATTAAGAGAAGTGGGTTGGAAGGAGAAGGCTGTATGAGGGTCTGAGATACCCAAGAAGACCTCTGCCTCTGAGCTGGGCCATTTTACCTGGGCTTTGAAGTATGAGTAGGAGTTTAACTGGAGAAGGCTTTAGAGAGAATCATGTATGCAAAGGCCTGGAGAAGAGATACGTCTGAGTGGAGAGAGAGGGGTTCTATGTGGTTTGGACCCTTAACATGGGAAGGTGGGGGCATCCCACTTTGCCCCTCCCTCCCCCCCAAACACATACCTTGAACAATTCTTTGTCTTCAAGCTTTAATCTTAAACCTTTAACAAAGCAGTTCACCAGCTCCAGGGCTGACAGGTGGAGGAGGTGAACGACAGGCAGGGATGAAACGGTGGGTGGCCCGTGGGGCTGCGGGTGACGGTTCCCTGCTCCTATTCGGGCCCTACAGGACCCTGGACTGTGGGCCCGGAGGAACCCGAGCTGCAGGTACACCCTGGCTGACAAAACAAGATCTAAATTTAGAACGCAGGAGGTGCTTTTGCCTTTTTACTATCAAGTCTCCATGCCACTGTTTGGTTCCCACCTAGTCTTACACAAAATGAGAGCAGAGTCGCTCTGGTGGCCAAGGGGCCAGTGCCTGCCCAGTGGCCAGCCTGTGTCCCCAGCGCATGCCCACTGGCCCCAGGCTTCCTGGGCTCTCAGCTCCCTGAACCAGCTTCTTCCTGCTGGGGAACTGAGGGTCTACTGTGTTCTCCCTGCAGCTGCCCGCAGTCTCCCCCTCACCCCCTCCTTGGGCAGGTGAGGACGCTGAGGCCCAGGTGAGCTGACCAGAGACAGGAAGGGTGGTTGTGATTTGGCCAGGCACAGAGGCTGAGAGAGGGAAGGGCTCCTGGGGACTGCAGCCCAGGGAGTAGTCCTGGACTTGGGATGACAAGGTCTGGCATATTATCAATACAATTGGGATAATTATTATTCCTATTGTTAAACGGTGAGAACAGGGGAGTGTGCTAGAATGACACTTGACATGAGGCCCCAGCTCTGGCTTCGCTGCCATGGGACCCTGGGAAGGTCACGGTTTGCACTCGGAATGTCAGTTTCCCCACTGTGCAAAGGCCCCGATTTGCACCTCCTGGGCCATGCGGTGGGCCCCGGCCACTTCCGCAGCAGTGAGGGGAATCATAGTGGTTTGTGCTGCCCTTTGTCAGACCCCAGGCCGGCACCACCCCGGTCCCAATCTGTCATGGCCTGTCCTGGCATGGGACATGAGGCGTGCGGGGAGAGAGTGTATGAAGCGTATGAAGGAAATCAGGCACAGTAAGGAGCCAGATCTTGAGTCCGAGTTGTTAAGATTTTATCCGGAGAGCAATGGGGAGCCATAGATGGTTCTTGAGGTAGGGGCAGGACGAGACATGAAGCACCCAATACGCGGGCAGGCTTTGTCTGAGTCAGGATGGCCTTAGGACTCATTGCTCAGCGGGGACTGCGAGGCGGGGAGAGGGATGGGGAGGATGTCGCGGCTGGGGGAGCGGGAACTGTCCGGCCACCTCGGAGGAGCCCGTTTGGGGCTGCCAGTCAACCACAGCAGCATTTCCGAACACTTGTCGGAAGGGAGTCACGACCGTTACGAAGAAGCTGAGGTTTAGACAGGTTCAGTGATTGGCCCAAGGTCGCACAGCGGCCGAGGGGCCTGTTCCAGCGCCCACACCCGTAACTGCATACCCCACGGCCGCGGGAGTCGCCAGGTCTTCCCGGGGGCCGGGTCCGCGGGCCGGGGCCCTGCCGCTTCTCCCCCCCGCAGGTGCCACCGGGAGCCAGAGAGGCCAGCTTCCCGGTGAGGGCGAGGAGGGAGGCCCGGGGCGGGCGGGGACGGGGCCACCCCCCTCCCGGGGACCCGGCTCAGGCGGCTCCTCTCCCCCAGCTACGGCGACCAGGTGCAGCATTTCAAGGTGCTGCGCGAGGCCTCTGGGAAGTACTTCCTGTGGGAAGAGAAGTTCAACTCCCTGAACGAGCTGGTGGACTTCTACCGCACCACCACCATCGCCAAGCAGCGCCAGGTCTTCCTGCGGGACGAGGAGCCCCCGCTCAAGGTGGGCGGGCGGGCGGCTCCGCGGGGACCCGGCCACCTGCCGTGGCGGGGCCACCTGCGGGGCGGGGCCTCCTGCGGGGCGGGGCCTCCTGCGGGGCGGGGCCTCCTGCGGGGCGGGGCCTCCTGCGGGGCGGGGCCTCCTGCGGGGCGGGGCCTCCTGCGGGGCGGGGCCTCCTGCGGGGCGGGGCCTCCTGCGGGGCGGGGCCTCCTGCGGGGCGGGGCATGGGCGTGGCCTGGGCGTGGCCTCCCTTCCTCCCCGCAGCACCTGTCCCGAGAGGAGGGGGCCCGCCAGGCTCTGAGGTCCTGTCCTGGGGGCGCCGTGGGAGGACAAGCAAGGGTGGAAACGCAGAGGGAAAGAAAGGGAAGGAGCAGAGTGGACATTGCAGGGGGCGCCCCGTGTCTGGCTTGCGCTCAGATCCCGGCGCCGTGCCTGGTCACAGGTCCTCTGTGCCTTCTGAATGCACGAGGGTCCTGACACCCTGCCGACCCTCCTGAGTCCGCTGGGGGCCTCATCGTCGCCATTGCACGGGTGAAGAAACTGAGGCTCGCCAAGACTGCCCCCAGGAGGCGGCCTTGGATGGGGTGGGGCAGTGCGAGGAGAGTTCGCGGGCGACGACGTGCTGGCCGGGCTCAGGGTGTGATTAGAATGATGACAGCAGCCAACGCGGTTATTAGCCCCGACAAGTGCTGTTTTCTTCGGGAGGGGGGTGTCGGCAAGGCCTGGGGCTAGAGATCAGGACCCTAGGACGGCCCACAGGAGCGTGAGCTCTGCAGAGGGTCCAGAGTGCAAATCCTGGGGAGGGGATGCAGGGCTGCCCCAGAGAGGCTCTAGTCCTGCCTGTTCCTAGACCCCCAGCACGTGTGACCTCAGGGTCAGTTCAGTCCTCAACTGGGCCTCAGTTTCCCCACTGTCCAAGATAATGAGCCCTAGGGCCTCATGTGCCAGGAGAGTCAAAGCATGCCTTGGGAGACCCCCATTAGTGCCCCCACCTGCGGGGCCTGGGTTAGCTGGGAGCTCACAGTCTTAGCAAACTGTTCCCCTGCTAGGCCTGTCCCCGATCTCCATCCTCTCCCCTCCACTGCCTGGGCCAGATCTGCTTCTGAAGAATGCGGCAGAGTTGGATAGAGCTGGCCAGGGGTGGGGGGCGGGGACGGGGAGCAACTCTGCCTGAGGGCTCCCCACGCCCACTGCTTTCCTCCAGCCTAGGCTCTGGGGTCACCCACCCTGTGGGATCATTCCAGAACTGGCTCAGTCCCCTAGGACCCATGCTACCGCCTCCTCCTTCCTGGGCAGAGAACCGCTCATTAGAGCCCGTCTGCTGATCCTATCACCCAGCCTGGATGAGATTCCACAGGCTCAGGACAGAGATCCTGGGGGGACAGGCAGGGCGGGGACACTGGGTGTAACCGTCAGGGCGCCAGGCCGACATGCCTGCAGAGAGTTTGTGCCGCTGCTATTTGCAGTTTGGGGAAACTGAGTCCTACGAGGGCAGAGTCTTATCCCAGGTCGCCTTGGGGTGTAGATAGGACAGGAACCCAGGCCTGAGAGCTGGGGGCAGCTGTGAGCGATATCCTCTCCCAAAACCCGGGGAAGGGCAACAGCAGCCAACTCTGTTCTCAGCTGCCGGCACTTTACAGTTTGTAGGGCCTGCTCCTGGGACCAGACAGTCCTGGGGCTCTGTGCAGACACAGTCTCTGCGCTGCAGACAGTCAGGGACAGGCGGCTGGGGGCTCATGGGGTTGCGGGGCCGTCTATCTGGATCCAGAGTGAGAAGCAAATTCAAGTTCAATTCTGCCCTCCCCCACCTGAAGCCCATCACTTCTCTTGTTGGGGCCTCCTGAAAATTCCCCACTAACCACCTCCTCCCCGCACAGGTCCCCCAGGCCTGCTTTGCCCAGGCCCAGTTTGACTTCTCGGCCCAGGACTCCTCACAGCTCAGCTTCCACCGCGGGGACATCATCGAGGTCCTGGAGCACCTCGACCCCCACTGGTGGCGGGGCCGGTTGTGCGGACGCATTGGGTTCTTCCCTCGGAGCTACGTCCAGCCGGTGCAGCTGTGACCGGGGTGCGGCCCGGGGGCGGGGACAGAGCCTGCAGTCCATCCATCCACCAGACACTGAGCTCCAGAGAGAAGACATGGACGCCCCGTCCCTGGGTCCCACGGGGCTCAGCCGAGGGTCTTGGACCAGAACATGGACCTCGTCCCTGCCGGGCCCGGGCGCCCACTGCTTTGTACAAACTGGGACGGGCCCCGGGGCCCAAGAACCGCCGCTGTGATATTCGGTGCCCACCAGGCAAGGTGAGCTCCCAGGGCTTCCCGCTGGCCTCTTCCCACTGGCCACCAGCTGCAGGGTGCCCTGGGGCAGGGGCGCAGAAGCCCCCCAACCTCCCACCAACAATGGCCCCAAACTCAGGGAGACTCGAGGACTCCTATGTTGCAGGAATTTGGGGACTCTGCCCAAGGAACCATGCAAATGTTGGATGGGTTCATCTTGGGCTGACCATCTGCTGGGCCTGCCTGCCCCCCCCAGATGGCCCCTTTGAGGGGTGCTGGCTACTGGGAAGCTGGCTTAGTGAGGAGGGAGATAGGACAGGGGCTGCACACCTGTTAATCTGGACCGAGGGACTGACTCCAGGTGGAGACTGACTTCTCGGCAGCCCCATGAAACTTGGGGCTCCACTTGGGTGTCCCACACCCCTGCCTCACCACGGACACTTGGGAGAGGCGCTGCAGGCCCTCAGGAGGTACGCAGTGATGGACACAGAGGGAGCCGCTCCTCTTCCGCAGCCCCGACACGACGGACAAGCTCCGCGGGGCAGGCCCGGGGCACGGATCCTTGGAGGACCTGCCCGCCCTGGCTCTTGTTCCCCGGGGTCCCAACTCTGCACAGACCAGGGCCCCGGAACTTAGGGAAACCGCAGGCCACAGGTGGGAAACCACAGGCGGGAAGTCAGGGCCGCGGCTGGACCGGGAGTTCTCACATCTGGAGGGGTTCCCTGGCTTGAGGAAAGGCAGGATGTCCACACAGAACGGGCAACCAGCAGCAGGAGCGAGGGCCACCTGCCTGGGGTCTCGGCACCTTTGGGAGCAGGAAGAATGAGGGAGACTCGTGAAGCGCTTGGGATGCCAGGCTGGTGCTGGAAGGGGCAGTGAGAGGGGAGGGAGGGAGAAGTAGACCTCCTGGCAGCAGGGAGCAGGGGGGTGGGGGCAAGAGCCCAGGGAGGGGGCCGTAGCCTCGTCCTCTGCCCGGGCTGGCCAGCGACCAAGTCGATCAAGTCCTGAGCTGCTCCTGATCCGGGCCCGTGTTTTCAAAATAAAAACAGTACAACGAGTATCAGGCTATTCATCACAGATCTAATTTTCGTTGCCGTGAGGACAACTTTGCCCAATTCTTGAAATATCACGTTCTTTCTGTTCGTTGCGCCCCCACTTTCCCGGGGCTCCTGCTTTGCTGTGGCTCAGCCAGTCCCTGGCCGCTTGGACATGGCGTCGTGAGGGGGGTCCACACCTCTCCGGGCCTCGGTGTCCTCGTTAGGAAAAGCGAGGGGGACCTGAGGACTCCAAGGGCTTGGGCTTCCTGCCCCCAGGGCGAGCGTCAGGCGAAGTAGGCGTAGAAGAAGATATTGACGCAGATGAGCAGGATGGCATTGAAGCCACACACGCGGGCCCAGAAGGCGTGCTTCTGGGGTATCCGGCCATCGCCTGGGCGGGGGGGTGGAGGAGAGACAGATGAAGGCCCCAGGGCCACACCTAGTGCCCCCCCACCTCCCGGACTCTCTGGGGTGGGGGTCAGGGTCAGAGCCTAGGGCCACACACGCACCTGCTTTGGCTCCCATGAGTACATCCCGAGCCAGGGTCCACCAGGTCAGGTTCTCAATCTGGAGAGAATGATCGGGATGGGAGTGTGGCAGCACAGGGCTGGGCCCAGACAGGGGCAGGGGTCAGGGGTGGAAAGTGAGCTGCTGAGTTCTAAAAGGGACAGGGGTCAAGAGCTAGAAAATTCCAGAGCCGCAGAGGGTCAGGGGTCAGAAGGGGAACCCGAGTCGAAGTTTGTTAAAGGTCAGGGGTCACGGTCAGGGGCTGGGGTTAGGCTCACCTGAGCCCCGTGGGGGGGTGGCGTCAGCAGGCTCCCGGCCACCACCACGACTCCACTGAGCAAAAAGAGAGCGACGGCAAAGTGCAGGTAGTGAATGCTGCCAAGGACGGCCGGCCGCGTGTCCGGGTCTCCGCAGGGGGGCGCGGGGTGCAGGAATTCCAGGACCAGCCTTGTGGCGCCCACGGCCAGCCCCACCATGAGGCCCCAAAAGGCCCCCTGGGAGAGAGGAGGCAGGGCAGGTGCATGGTGACCGGGGAGGCCAGGTTTCCCCAGCACACGCACAAGCTGGGGGGGTTGGGGGAGACAGGAAGCAGGCACCGCTTGTCCGCAGGAAGAGCACGGAGCCTGCCCCCCACGTCCCGTCTGCGGCCCTAGCTCTCCCCATTCCCCACCCACCTGCTCGTTGGCGCGTGGCCAGAAGATGCCCAGAACAAAGACCGCGGTCACCGGGGGGGCCAGGGAGCTGGTCACCGACTGCATGTAGACGAACAGCTGCCCGCTGTTGGAGTCCTGCAGGATGGGGATCCAGGCCACACTCACGCCGATGAGTACCACAATGACCAACCTGTGGGCAAGCAGCGTGAGCGCTCGTCCCTCAAGCCCCTTCCTCGATTGTCCCCCATCTCCCGGGATCACTAAGCCTTCCTCTCCAGCTGCCCCCTGCCACCCCACACGCACCCCCGCCGCCTCTGGTGGGCTCCTCTGGGGAGGCGGCCCCCCACCCTTACCTAAACCCTTCTGAGGCTTCCCGTCGCCTGCAGGTACGGCCCCCGACTCAGCCTCTCTGCTCCTTCTTGTCCCTGGGGAGGGCCCCCCAGGCCCCCACCAGGCTCTCCCCTTTGTCCTCAAGCTCTCATCCCACTTGCTTACGTCTGTCTCCCCTTCTGGGCTGGACGCATCAGCCCCTCGCACACAGTAGGTGCTCAATAAACATATGGCAGTTTCGAGAATGACCTGCAGCCCCCATATACCAGCGAGACTGTCCCCCTGGCAGTTTCCCTAACACTGGTGGAATCTGGCAGGAGCGGGGCCTGTGAGGGGCACACGCCTCCTCATGCCTATAGCCCGGGCCTGCTACCTGTGCCCATCGCAGGGTGACCTCTGTCCTAAGAGGGCAAGGGCTGGGGCCTGGTGTCAGGGTCTGGGTTTGGGTTGGGATGTGAACTCCTCTGCCCTGAAGCCTGAGACCTCTGACCAGAGGAGCCCCTTTGCCTCCCTACCCTGTGGAGACTCCTCCTTCTGGCTCTTGCCGGCCACCGCAGGGACACGCTGCCCACAGTCAGCAGCCACCCACTGGAAGCCCCCCCGCCCCGAGTGCAGAGCACAGGGCCAGAAGCCCAGACTCAGCGACAGTGGGCCCTGGTCCCTTCCCAGCACTGAGAGTGAAGCAAAGAAAGCAGATGAGCCCGTTACCCTGTGCTAAGGACAGGGCTGAGGGGGACCCCGAGGAGGCATGAACCTAGGAGGGCTTCTGGGCAGAGGAGGACTTCCTCCAGTTGCTGTTGTTGTTAAGATTTCATTTATTTATTTGAGACAGAGAACAAGCAGAGGGAGAGGGAGAATCAGGCTTCCCACCAAGCAGGACACCCGAAGAGGGGCTCGATCCCAGGACCCTGGGACCATGACCTGAGCCAGTGGCAGACCTAACAACTGAGCCACGCAGGTGCCCAGAGCTCCTCCAGCTGAGGACACAGAGCTGGGGGGAGGCATCCCATCTGCTCCTCCTCAGCTGAGTGCCCCTCGCCCTGTGTCCAGGCTCCCTTGGACGCCGCTCACCCCAAGATGGACCCTGGATGGGACAGGCTGCTGGGTGGGCCCTTCCGGTCTGCTTACCCGCCCGCTGCCCTTTCTTCCCCTCCAAGCCTGGGGGTGAGGGCGGGGAGAGGAGGTGTCTCCTTGATTAAGGCTTAATTAGCCCTCTTCAAAGGCCTAGGCGGGCTCCATTAACACCCGGCGCACCCCACCCTCCCCACGCGGCTCCCGCGTCCAACACTGGACTCAGCATCTCCGTGCGGGGCCTGGTCTCTCCAGAGCCGCCCAGACTGGGGCCCTTGCCTTCCCACTGCCCTCTAGGGCTTCCCCCTTCCAGAGGGACCCCAAGCCCAGAGGCTGTTCCTTCTGCCTAGAGTACCGTTCTCCAGCTCCTCCCCTGGCGGACCCCCTTTTCCTCCAAGACTCAGCTCAAGGCCCTCCTCCTCCAGGAAGCCTTCCAACCCATCCCTTCCCTCGCACGCACACTGCCGTCAGACCGCCATCCCTGGGCTGCAGCTGTGGTGACAGACGAGCCTCTCAAGGGCTCCAGGTGGGGGCTTTGAGACCTCCTGGGTTCCCCATATTGGTCAGCTCAACGCAGGACGCCAGGCAGGCGTCGGGCACTATTTGCGGATCGAATAGTAGACAGAAGGCGGACGGAAGAGGGTAGCGGGGGAGGGACAGAAAGGAGCAGAAGGGCCAGGCAGAGGGGCCTGGCAAAGAGCAGGGCCCAGATGTGGGACTCTCGCCTCCCCCAGGCCTGCGGCAGCTCCTTGCGCCTCAGCCCAACCTAATGAGACTGCCAGGGTCATTAGCATGCCCCTGCCTGTCCCTGCCCCGTGCTGGCCTCCTCCCCAGGCCTCTGGACATGCTCTGCGGCCCCTTTCTTTGTAAGTCCCATATTCCTTTGAATCAAGGCTCCAGGGACACAGGACCCCACACAACCCAGGAAACACAGCTTAAATCGTGTTGTTTGGGGCAAGAGGAGGCTGCAGGTGTTTGGTGGGGGGAGTCCCGGTTTTTTGGGAGGGAGACACATTCGAGCTGAACCCTGGGCCAGCACCTAGCCTTGGATCCTTTCCGACTTCACCAAACTGGCAGCTGAGAGAACCGGGACCCAGAGAGGGTGAGAAAGCCGCCCCGCATCACACAGCCGCGTGCCCACAGGCAGGCTGGCGGGGCCTGCGTTGGGTGGGGCTTGACTTGGACGAGAGGTGGGAAGGAGGGTCAAGGGCCCCGTGGCTGGCGGTAGAGGGGAGACCAGTTCAGGACTTTGGGCTCAGGTGGGAGCAGGAGAGAAGCCTGCTTCCGAGGAGGCTGGGAGGTAGGGGGCTCTCGGGTGTCAGGTCCCAGGACGCGAGCCTGGAAGGACCGTGGAGGAGTCTGTCCGGCAAGGGCGGGCTTCCAGGGCCACACAGCCACGGAAGAGGGGCGGGGGAACCACACGGCGGGGAGAGGAGGTCAAGAGGCCAGGGCCCGCTGACACAGAAGCCTCCCGCCAGGCAAGAGGGAGAGGCTCCTTGTTTTGGAGGAGGCAGTGAGCCCGCAGATGAGCTCACACTCGCCTGCTGAGTGGCGTGTCCCGACAGGGCCCTTCTGGAAGAGGCTCGGCTGTTTTGCGTCCCTGGAACAAGTGCCTGGAGCTCCGGGAGAGACCCCGCCCTGAGGATGGGCGCCCAGGGCCGGGAGCCCCAGGCTGCCCTGTCGGTCGAGCTAGGCACGGAGGCTGGGCCCCTTGACCTGCGGAGTGGGGGGCTGCACGGGCCTGAGGGCGACGGGTGGGTGGGACCTAGGAGAGGACTCGAGCAGACACGCACATGCGCACACTCAGATGCCAACCTCCCGTCGCCCTCTGTGGAGTTCACCCCGAAGGGCTCCCGAAGGGCTCCCGGGGGCTCTGCCGACACAGCCCCAGCCCGTCCTCGTGGGAGCGGGGGTGGGGGGGCATCAGGGAGGATTCTGATGATGACCCCCTGTGGGGGGCGTAGAGGGGAGAGGGGCCCATTCCTTGGTCAGGGCTATCAGGGAGGACTACGTGGAGGAGGGGACACTTGGGCAGTCTGGAAAGATCGTGGGGTGAGTCACTGAGGTGATAAGGAGGGGACAAGCAGGACTAGGAGGAAACGATGAAGCTGGGGGGGGCAGGGTCAGCTGTGGCCTGAGTGGGGCCCCCCGCGAAGCGGCTCTGAGCCCCTCCGTCAGGAAGGCTAAGGGCTCAGATTGGGGGAAGACAGAGAGATCTCTGGGACGGCTGGGGAAGGGGGCCTCTCCCCGGCAGAGATCCCCTCCCATGAAGCTTAGAGAAAGAGATGCACCCAAGATGAGGGCCGTGACCATGAAGGGGTGACCAGAGTCACGTAGGAGGGGGAGGGACTTTTTTCCAACCTGCCAAACCCCAACTCACCCCTCAAAGACCCTCTCTGGGGGGCCTCCAGGGCCATCCGTCACGTGGCTGGGGAAGCCCATGTCCCAGCCTGTCCCCGGGGCCTGGTGCCCCCCGCCCCGGCCCCGCCACCGTACCGGCCCACGAGCAGCAGCTCCCGCTCGCCGGCGCGGGGCCTCAGCCGTCTCCAGATGTCCATGGTGAAGAGCGTGCTGCTGCTGTTGAAGATGGACGTCAGCGACGACATGAGTGCGGCCATCATCACTGCGATCATCAGCCCCCGCAGACCTGGGCGGCAGGGACGGGGCTGCTGTGACCCTGCCCGGGAGCCCCTCCTGCCCGCGTGCTCCTGTCTGAGGCTCCACGGTCAGCAGCGGCCATTCACGGGTCCTTGAGAGCAGAGCCCCAGGAGGAAGGAGGCCGGAGGTGTTCACGGGAGAAAGGCCCAGACACCAGAGGCTGGAAGCCAAGAGCAATTGCGGGGCAGGGGTGGGGAGGTGCGGGGCAGGGGTGGGGAGGTGCGGGGGCGGGGGGTACTTCTGGCTTTGCGGCTGGAGCCTGCGGCTTGCGGGCGCCACCGTCCCAACGGGGATGGCTTCTGCTGTTCTGGGTGCACTCGGAGCTCCTGTCTCTGCGGAGCTTTGCAGGTAACAAACACTTTCACACCCAGGCCTTTACTTGACGGAAGCATTATTAACCCGTTGAAGCATTATTAACCCGTTGGCCGAGGAGGAAGTGGAAGCTCCTAGCGGGAGGAGAGGCGCCCAGGGACTCACAGTGGCCAGAGGCAAAACTCTGTGCGGTGGGGTGGGGACAGGAAGGCCTGGGGCGGGACCCTCTGCTGAGAGGTCACAACCCCGGCAGGGCGCGGTGGCCTGTGTGTGGCAGGCCCCAGCAGGCAGAGGGGGTCCCCTTTCTTGTTGGAAAAGGAGATGCGGTTGGTTCCCCAGGAGAGAGAGAAAAATCCACGCAGGGGTTGGCTGAAAATGAGGGAGGGGTCCCCATCGGGGTGCACGAGGGTCTGCTTTGCAAAGCCTTCTGGGAGTCGTGGGCTTGAGAGGGGTTGAGGGTCTGGAGCCCTGAGAGACAGAAGGAGGCTCAATTTCCAACTCAGTGCTGTGTGGCGTCAGGCTGGTCAGCTCCCCTCTCTGGGCCTTAGGCTGATTCTATCTCCAAGGCCTCTCGTGTTTTTTCTTCAAGTGTCTAAGCACCTCCCCTCCATCCCTGCAGATTCTGTCTGTCCTCCACCCCCTGCCCTAGTTTACACCTGACTGAGGGTCCCCTCCCCTGAGGGCTCAGCCCCCCTGGAGCTATTTTTGCCTGGCCTTGGTTCTGTGTCTGACCCGCTGTGTGACTTCCAGGCCTCCCGTGGCCCTCTCTGTTCACTTAGCGTGCTGACTGGGACAGGGCCAAAGAAAAGTGAGTTAGATCATGGTTTTCCCCCAAAACGTTTCTCCATCCTGTTTCTCTTGCTCAGGGAGGTGGATTAACCTGGGGCTTATTCTCCACCCACATTTCAGGCAGGGAGCTCAAGGCCTAGAGAGAGGTTATGGCCCAGCAACGGCTGGGTGTCAGCACTCGGGGGCTTAGCAAACTCCCCCCACCCCCGAACAGAAAAGGAAGGTGAGGCCCAGAGGTGGGAACCCACAGCGAGGCCAAGCCTTGTGCCAGGTGGTGTCCTGGCATTATTATGTTTAATCCCAGCAACAACACGTCATTATCTGGAATTTACAAAGGAGGACAATGAAGTTCCAAGCAGAAGTGACGTGCCCCAAATATCTCAGCCAGCCGAGCCACGCCGTGGGAGCTGCGACTCGATCCCAGCTCTGTGAACTCACATCCCCTGGGCCTCCACGTCCCAGGAGGGAGGGAAAGCAGGGCAGGGCCACGAAGCTCCTGGAGGGGAAGCCGCGGGGAGGGAGGGAGACTCAGGGTCTGGGAATCTGGAGGGGAAACCAGGTCTCAGAAGGCTATCTCCTCTTTTCGCTCTGCTGGACAAGGAATGCCGGAACGTCCACAACCCGCCCCCTAGTTCTCCCTGCAGGTGCAGGCAGGAGGTGTGGGGCTTATGGGAGCCCGAGCTCCTGACCCTAGCAGAGTCGGCAGTGGGTTTGGGGTCCACTTTGTCGCCATGGAGGAGTCGCTTTCCCCACTCGGTGCCTCAGTTTCCCTGTCTGTACAATGGAGCTGACGACCTCCTAGCCGGCAGTGGCAAGCAGGTCGACCTCACTCAGGGGATGGGACAGCAGGGGGGAAGAGGACAAGCCCTGGAGGCAGATTATCTGGGCTGAGAACACAGCTCTGGGGCTCATTGGCCACGTGACCTGGGGCAGGCCCCCACAACCTCTCTGGGTCTCAGTTCCCCGTCTCCAACACGGGGATGATGACAGCAGCCCTTAGGGTTCTTGAGGCGACGGACGGTGTCCCGTGAAGTCTTAGGATCCTGTGGGGCCCACGGCGGGGGCCCAGGTGAGTATTTGCCCACATTCTTACATTCCCTTCCTCCCTCTTGGATGTCGCACTGGATCCAGAATGGCCTCCACAGCGCCCCTCCCGCCACACCGCCCCTTAGCCTTGCCACCCCCCCACCCCACACCCGGTCCCGACCCCTCCCAGAGTCTCACCTACAGGCATCAGCTCCATGACCAGCTTGGGGTAGGCGATGTTGGAGCAGCCGATCTTGGCCCCGCAGGCCCGCAGGCACTCGGACGGCACCACGCAGCCCACGTCATCTGCACCACAGGGATGCCCGGGATATCCCAGCTGGCCCGCCCCGCCCTTCCCACAGCCGCGGGCACCTGGGGCCGGCAAGACCCCGGCCCGGCGGGGGGGCCCTGCGCTGTCACCGCCTCTGACCAGGAGCTACGTGGTCCTGGGTCCGTTTCCCAGTCTGGGTCGTGAGGAGGGGCTTGGCCTCAGAGCCGTTCTGGCCCCTAAACCCTTGACTCTTTTCCTGCCCGCTGTCCTCCGTCATAACGTCTTCTCCCTGTCCCAGGCCAGGCCAGGCTCACCTGCGGGGTGGCATTGCCCATGTGAGCAGTCTGCTGTTAGAAGCCATCCGGGGTACTGGTCTCCCTCACCCCCCGCCTGCCCCCAGCGCTCCTCCCCGGAGGGGCAAAGGCAGTCTAGAGGGGCACCTTCCCCAGCCCCTGGGCTCAGAGATTTAGGCGGGGGCCTGTCCCCTAACACCGCCCCCCCCCAGAGCCATCTCCAGCAGCTCCTGCAGGACCCGAAAAACACAGGGGAGCCCCATCACACCCTGGGCAGAACTATCCAATAGTTCTGCCGTCCGCAAGACCCTCCCGTCATCGAGACAGGGGCTGGGCTCCTCCGGACTTGTCCCCTTCCCTGCCCCCCACGTCCTGCACCTTTCTCCAGCCACACGGGCCCCCCTGGCCCCTGAGGCCTTCCTCACCAGCCCCTCTGCCCAGGCCTTCCAGGGCATCCCCTGACCCCCTGCCCCTCCACGTTTTTCCTCGTCTCTTTGCTCGGGACCACTGGGGCCTGCTGATTTGTTTCTTCCTCTTCTCGGTGGGCGTGGGTGGCGAGCTGGCAAGAAGGGGACTGGCACCGTGGCCACCTTCCCAAAGGCAGGAGGGGCGCACACCACTCATCTGTGGGTGAGTGCCTGGACTGAGCCCTACAGCCGGGCCTCCCTAGCAAGCCCCTCCCGAAGAGCCCTGTTGGGGGCAGGAAGCGTGGCCCCCACTCCCAGAGCTTGCCCACAGCAGCCGGCCTCCCCAGCACGGTGCGGGAACGGTGGGCAGCCCCTGTTCACATGCTCCTCCCACCAAATACCCCTCATCGCCCTGTGGCCCCTGTCCCTCGGGATTTTCAGCAGGGCCACAGATGCGGAGCAAAAGCGAGGAGGGGGATGGCGGGGGAAGAGCAGAAAGAGACGCGGCCGGACCAGCGCTCCAGGGGGAAGGGAGGCCAGTGTGGGGGCTTATATTTCCATCAGGCAGCGGGCAGCGGCAGCGGCATTCCCTGGTGCTCGCGCTGCAGACCGGGGCTCCCAAGTTCACCACCGTCCCCTCCAAATGACCCTACTGAAAATTCCTTCCATGGATGTCCAACCCACGGCAGTCTCAGATCCCGTTCCTCCAGGCTAGCAGGGCTGGGGAAGCACCCCCCCATCCTCAAGGACCTGGCACCCCGGTCTCTAGCCCAGATCCTCTCTTGCGCCCAGACGTCTGCTGCCAGTCATCCTTGGGGCACCTCCCAATCAGTGTGTCCAATCGGACTTGTCCCCTTCCACCACCTCCGCCTGGTAAGGGCTCACTGTCCTTTCTCCTCCCCTCCCCTTACCCAGCCCCCAGCCCCCCAGCCCCTTGGCTTCTCCTGCCACACCCCTGCCTGCTTCACTTGGCTCCTGCCTTGCTCCTGGGCACCAGCCCCTCCCCGTCCCCTTCCATCCTCCCCATCCTTGCAAAATTACACCTCCGCTCACACTAATTCCTTCTCAGAAGCCCCCCTCCCCCACATTCCCAGAGCCCCTTTCCACGGCCTTTCAGGTCCTTGTCAACTGGTCCCAGGTCCTCCCACCCAGCGTGCTTCAGCCACCCCGACCGGCTGCCGTTTTCTCATACACACCCAGCATTTGGCCGCCTCCAGGCCTTTGCAGACGAGGTCCCCTCCTCCCAGGACTCCGTCCTACCCTTGTTTACCTCCTGCTCCCTGGCCCATTGCAAAGGGCTGGTCCTTGGAGGCTTTCTCTGACTCCCTCTGCACCTCCCTGCCCCCCAAGCAGGCAAAGCAGCTTCCTCTCAAAGGCTCCTACGGCAGAGGATTGAATCATGATAGTTTGTCTGCAGATTTCACCTCCCCCCACCAGACTGGGAGCTTCCCCAGGGTGGACACTGGGTTTGAATCATCTCCAGGTCCCAGGTATCACTCAGTTCAGGGCTGGGAACATTTGTGAATGAATGAGTGCGCAATGGAGTGAATGGCGGTGAAGAAGGGGGTAGGCAGTGGAGGAAAGCAGGAGGAGGAGGAGAAAACAGAAAACAGTCATGAAAAGGTCCAGGCACTGCTTGATCCAGCGGCAGCCCAGCAATGAGCTGGAACCCTTGGGACCAAAAGGGCATAACTTGGCTGGGACACACAGTGGGACCCAGGCCAAGCCCCAGGCCCCATGGTGGGACTTTGGGGTGGGGGGTGGGGCGGGCACTGGGTCCAGCATACAGAGGGCAGGTGATGGGCCCCTCCTGGCAGGCTCTGGGCCTGGACTGGCCAGCTCTGATGCCCAGACCCAGCCCTCCTGGGAGAGACGGGTGAGGAGTCACAGCCACATAATGGCTCAGAAAGCCCGAGTCAGGAGATTCTGGCCCAGTTTTTTCAGCCCATTCCAGGCTCTGGGCATGGGCCTCTGCCTCTGGGCACCGCTGGCTCGCTTGCCTGGGTTTGTGCTGAACAGCCAGAAAGAACAACCTCTCCTTTATGACAGCAGCAGAGGTGTCGCCATTAAAGTCCCCTGAATGTGCCGCCTTCGGCAGTGAGCAGCCTCAGGACAGTGAAGGCTTGGGGGGTGGGGGGGGGTGCTTCTGAGCTGGGCAAGGATCAAGCTTCTGTGGGCTGGGAGCTCCCCAGCTGGGCTCGACTTTTGCATCAGCACCTCTGTCCAGCCAGGGCCACACCAGAAGCCTGGGTGCTGGCCCTCTCCTCGTCCCCCATGTCCTCCCTCCCTGTGGCCAATACCAAGTCCAGCCACTGGGCTTGGGGACCAGGTGAATTGCACCACCTCCTTACTGCACCGCCTTGCCCCCTCTCACCCATCCTCCTTGCACACAGCAGAGGGACCTTCTAAAACCACCCGTCTGCCCACCCTCCTTCCTGCTCACACACTTCTTTGGCTCTCCATCCCCTGCAAGAAGGATCACAAGCCTCTAAATGTGCCATTCATGGCCCCCTACCCACTTAGCCAGTTTTAGCCACACTTCTGGGCCTCCATGTTTGCTGTTCCCTCTCTTGGGAATACCCTTTCTCCTTCATAAACTCAGGGAATTCATAGGTGTTCAGACTCTCAACCTGTGGATGTTTGTGCAGGCTTTAGGCAATATCCTCGGGGCACCGTTAACTCTGTGACCTGTGACAGCCTCTCCCAGCATCTGTTGATAGACTGAATGACCCTTTCCCAAGGAGGCCACTGGACATAAGATCATGAGGGCTAATCAAGTTGCTCCCCACTCCCTAACCAGCCCTGGCCCATCCCAGGGAGAAAGTCCAGATGTAGATGTTGCAGTAAGGAGTAGGAGAAAAACACACAGGGCGCCTGGGTGGTTCAGTGGGTTAAAGCCTCTGCCTTCAGCTCAGGTCACAATCCCAGAGTCCTGGGATCGAGTCCCTCATCGGGCTCTCTGCTCAGCAGGCAGACTGTTCCCTTCTCTCTCTCTCTGCCTGCTTGTGATCTCTGTCAAATAAATGAATAAAATCTTTAAAAAACAAAAACAAAAACAAAAACACAGACCTGGGTTTAAGTCCCACTGTCCCAACACCATACTGTGTGATCTTGGGTGATTATTTAAGTTCTCTGAGGCTGTTTCTTCCCCCATAAAATCCTTCTGGGGGACATCCAGAGACCAAAACTCAACCTCAATCTAAATGTTCCACCTGACACAAAATTAATTCACAATAGATCACAGATTTAAATTTAAGATGTAAAAACTATCAAAAATTTGGGTGGGGAAATAGAGAAAATCTTCAGGACCTAGGGCTAGGCAAAGAGTTCAAAGACTTGACAGCAAAAGCACCATGCATAAGAGAAAAAAAATGGATTAAGTAAACCTCAACAAAATTAAAAGTTCAGTGTGAGACACCTGTGAAAAGGATGAAAAGAAAAGCTACAGGACAAAATCAGTAAAGTTGTAGGACACACGATCACTATACAAAGATCAGTTGTGTTTCTATAGACTAAGAATGAACCATCAGAAAGAATAATTAAGAAAACAATACCATTCATGATGGCATCAAAAATAATAAAATACCTAGAAATAAATTTAACCAAGGAGATGAAAGACCAGTACAATGAAAATTATAAGACACTCATGAAAGAAGTTGAAGATAACACAAATAAAAAGAAAGATGTACCATGTTCATGGATGAGAAAAATTCATGTTGTTAAATGTCCATACCACTGAAAGTCATCTGCAGATTCAATGCAGTCCCTATCAAAATTCCAATAGCATTTTTTCACACAAATAGAAAAAAAATCCTAAAAATTTGTATAGAACCACAAAACAACCCAAATAGCCAAAGCAATCTTAAGAAAGAAGAGAAAAACTGGAGACATCACACCCTCTGATTTTAAACTATACTACAAAGCTATAATAATCAAAACAATACAGTATTGGCACAAAAATAGACACATAGATCAATAAAACACAATAGAGACCACAGAAATAAACCCACACCTATATATAGTCAACTAATTTAGGAACAAGGATTTAAAAATATACAATGGGGAAAGGACATGGTGTTGGGAAACAGGACAGCTACATGCAAAAGAATGAAGCTGGACTACCATCTCAAACCATTCCTAAAAACCAACTCAAAATGGACTAGGGATTTGAATGTAAAACTCCTAGAAGAAAACATGGGGGGGGGGGTAAGCTCCTTGACACTGATCTTAGCAATGATTTTTTTTTTTTTTGACACCAAAAGAAAAAAAAAATGGGACGACAACAGATTAAAAAGCTTCTGCACCACAAAGGAAATCATCAACAAAATGAGAAGGCAACCTACAGGTTGGGAAGAAATATTTGCAAGCCATATATCTGATAAGAGGTTAATAGTCAAAATATACAAAGAACTCATACAACTCAATAGCAACCCCCCCCAAAAAAGAACCTCAAAATAAAATCCAATTAAAAAGTGGGCAGAAGATCTGAATAGACATTTTTTCCAAAGGAAACATAAAAATGGCCAACGGGTACATGAAAAAGTGCTCAAAATCACTAGTTATCAGGGCTATGCAAACCAAAACCACAATGAAATATCACCCCACACATGTTAGAATGGCTATCATAAAAGAGAGAGAGAGAGATCACATGTATTGGCCAGAATGTAGAGAAAAGGGAATTCCTTTTGAGCATGTAGGTGTGCTACTGGTAGGAACCTAGATCAGTGCAGCTACTATGAAAAACAGTACAGAGTTTTCTCAAAGAACTAAAAATAGAACCACCATTTGATCCAGCAACGCCACATCTGAGTATATATCTTAGGGAAATGAAATCCCTATTTGAAGAAATGTCTATACTCCATGTTCATTGACGCATTAGTCACAATAGCTGAGACATGGAAATAACCTCAAGGGTCCATCAACAGATTAATGGATAAAGATATGACGTACACACACAGACACACACACACAGAGAGAGAGAGAGAGAGAGAGAGAGAGAGAGAAATATTACTCAGTCCTGACAAAGAAGAAAATCCTACATTTGTGAAAACATTGGTGGACCATTATGGGCATTATGCTAGACGAAGTAAGTCAGTGAGAGAAAGACAAATACTATATGATCTCACTTATAAAAGGAATCCAAGAAAGTTGAAGTCAGAAAAAGAGAGTAGAATGATGGGCCTGTGGGATGGAGGAAAAGGAGTGATCTTAGTCAAAGGGTACAAACTTCCAATTATAAGATGAATATATTCTGGAGATCTAATGTACAGCATAGTGATTATAGTTAATAATATTGTATTTTATATATTTTTTAAAAAGTTACAGACCAGCAGAAAATACTGTGCAGGCCATAGACCTGACAAAGACCTTGTATTTAGAATATATAAGAGCAGGGAGCCCGGGCCTGGGTGGCTCAGTTAGTTAAGTGTTTGACTCTGGGTTTTGGCTCAGGTCTGGATATTGGTTGGGGTTGCAGGTTGGGCCCCATGTTGGGCTCCATCCTGGGCATGGGGCCTGCTTGAGATTCTGTCTCTCTCCCTCTGCCCCTCCCCATCCCTGCTCACAATGTTACTCACTCTCATTCTCTCTTAAAAAAAAAAAAAAAGGAGAAAAAGCTCTCAAATTCAAGGAGAAACACCAAACAATCCACTTAGAAAATGGGCAATACACACGAACAGGCATTTCACTCAGAGGACCGACAGCTGGCAAATAATCGCATGAAAATATGTTCTATGTCATTAGTCCTTAGGAAAATAGAAATTAACGCCATAGAAGAGATTATTACACACGTATCAGTGTGGCTAAGATAAAAAAATTGTGACAACATAAAATGTTGGCAAGAATGTGAAGAAACTGGATCACTCGCATGTAATTGGTAGGAATGTAAAATATACATGATACAACATATATACAAATGAATACGTATAACATGCATATGAAGGTTCGTAGCAGCTACGTTCATAATAGCCCCCAAACTCAAAACAACCCATTGTCCTTCAGCAGGAGAGAAGGTTGAACAAACTCTGGTCCACCCATGCCATGAATGCTAGCCAGCAACAGAAACGAGACGAATCATTAAGCTACGGACATGCACGTCACTCTGGACGACTTGCCAGAGAATTATGCTGAGTGGGAGAAAAAGCTAATCTCTAAAGGTTCTATGCTACACTTTCCATTTGCATAGTGTTCCTGAAATAACAACATTGCAGAGACGGAGAACAGATTTCGGGGTTGACAGGGGTCAGGGATGGAGATGCGGGTATGGTGGTAGAGGGAGGTTTTGGTGACGGTGGAACAGTTCTGCATCCTAATGGCAGTGGTGGCAACCACACAAATCTACACACGAGGTAAGATGGCACACACACACACACACACACACACACGCCCAGGAACACTTGTAAACTGGTGAAATCCAAACAGGTTCTGGATTGCACCAATGTCAATTTTCTGTCTATTGTGTTACTGTACTGGAGTTCTACAAGATGACGCCACTGGGAGAAACTGGGAGAAGGCTGCCTGTGACCTCTCTGTTGGTGTTGTTGTTTTTTTTTATTTCTAACAACGTCCTGTGCATCTGTAAATATGGGCAGGTAGCTGCAAGGTTGGAGGGCTTCATGGTTTTCAGCCCTGGCAGCTGGGACTCCCTTCATGAGCCCCAGGGTTAGTCATAAGAGCCAAAGGAGAAGCTGAAGCCCGGAGACTCTTGTTCTGGGTCCCGGGAGGCAGTGAGGCTATATAAATCAGCCTTCAGGGGTCCCAAGGCAGTGCTTGCCCCTGGGGACCGCTGCCTCTCCTCTGTGGCTGAGTGGGGTGGGGAACACAGGGTGTGCGTGCAAGAGTTGGGTCTGACTCCAGCCCTCAGCAGCCCTCTCTGGCTCTCCCCGGCCCAGGGTTCAGGTGGGCAGTGCTCATCACGTGGGACCAGTCCCGGGGGGCAACCCCTCCCAGTAAGGAGCAGGGCTAGGGACTAAGAACTGGGTATCTACCTGCTCTCTGCACACCAGGTTCCGGAAAGGCTCCTTCCTGAGTTTGGGTCAGACGGTGCCCTATCCTTGCCATGGGGTCTCCCAGTCCAGTACCCTAACTCTACTTCCACAACCGGACAGCTGGGTATCTGCACAGACTTCCCGTCCCACCTGGGAAACTGGACACTGATGGGGTTGGACCAAGGTTACCAACCCTGGGAGTCAGGGGGAGGAGCGCAAAGACTGTTGAGTTGCTGTGTGTTCCCAGTAAGAATACTGTCCCTCTCTGGGCTCCAGTGTTCCAGTCGTTGTTGGACTTTGGTCCCTGGGCTTTCCAGAATTCCGCCACCCGGCGCGGGGAGCCGAGGAGGAGGCGCGGCGCACAGCCACCCCAGGCCGGTATCCCGGGGGGGGCGGGGGGGGTGAATCAGCTTCCGGCCCCGCCCCTAGGGCGGCACGTGACCGCAGGTGGCGGCGGCGGGGTGGGCGGGGCTGCATTAGTCACCGGCCCGCCGCCGCCGGTGCGCTCCCCCCTGCCCGCGCGCCTCTCCCTGCCGGCTCTGGCCCGCGCCCGCCCGGTAAGCGAGTCCTGGCCCGCCGCCCCGGATCCCGGGCCCGGCAGCGGCGCTTCCTCGAGCCTCCTCCGGGCAGGCCTCTCGGGTTGCGGGTCCGCCGATTTTAAGAGCCCGCGCCCTTGCCGGAAGCCGTCGGAACGCAGGGCGCCGCCGAGCTGGGCCAGAGGCCGCCCGGGTTGTGCCTCCCACTCTCGGAAGCGTCTGGGAAGTTCCCCGCCTGCCTGGTGCCTCGCAGACGTTGCCGAGGACTTTGGGCAGCTCCACTGTCCCCGGGCTGCGGGTCCCCCGGCCCCTTCCGATAGAGGCGCACCGCACCCAGGCGTGGGTCCCGCCCCGCCGTCGCGCCCACTGCCGCCCCGCCCCGCCCTGTCGCCCTGTCGCCCCTCCCCGGTCCCGCCTGCCCCCTGACCTGACCCGTGCGTTCACTTGGGCCCTCCCGCAGGCTCCCTATGGGCAGAGTCGCTGAGGCGCCGGTGGAGCTCCAGAGCGCGCCGCAACTCACGAGCCCGGTCCCGCGGAGTTCTGTCGCCCGGCCGCCCGGCACGAGCGTCGTCGGGGCGGTGGCAACATGGCCTTCTCCCAGGTGCAGTGTCTGGACGACAGCCACGTCAACTGGCGCTCCAGTGAGTCCAAGCCCGAGTTCTTCTACAGCGAGGAGCAGCGGCTGGCCCTGGAGGCCCTGGTGGCCCGTGGCAGGGAGGCTTTCTACGAGGTGCTGAAGCGGGAGAACATTCGGGACTTCCTGTCGGAGCTGGAGCTCAAGCGCATCCTGGAGACCATTGAGGTGTATGACCCAGGCTCTGAGGACCCGAGGGGTGCCAGCAGGCCCCGGGGGCCTGAGGACGATGGCGTTGGTGACAGCGAGGAGGCCAGCAGGGCAGGTGGGGACCCCACCGAGGCCGAGCCGCTGCCCTCCCTGGAGTACTGGCCCCAGAAGTCGGACCGATCCATCCCGCAGCTGGACCTGGGCTGGCCCGACACCATTGCCTACCGGGGTGTGACCCGGGCCAGCGTCTACATGCAGCCCCCCATCGATGGGCAGGCCCACATCAAAGAGGTGGTGCGGAAGATGATCAGTCAGGCCCAGAAGGTGAGCCAGCTGCTGGGTGGGGGTCCCCTGAGGGGAAGCTGGCCCCATGCGCCTGAGCCAGCCCCCAGCATCTCTGCCGTTTCCGTGCATGTGACCTCACAGCACCAGTACGGAGACCACGACACCGTCCCCTGTGGTCTCTGTGCTCCCTCCCCGGCTGCCTCTTCCCCTGCTCTCCTGGGGCTCCTCCGTGTCTTTGTGCAGGATTAGGGTACCTGGGTCCTCTGGCAGGTGACCATGGTGCCCCATCTCAAGGGGCCTTTGTGCATTGCTGGGGGGAGGGGGGCGTGTTCTGATTTGCCCCAAAGCCAGCAAGCAGCTTCCCCAGAAGAAAGTGTTGTGATGGGGTGGGGCGGGGAGGAATCTCGGGGTTTTTCTCTTACTTACTGTCCCTCGAGATGGCTCTGATTCACACCTGGGAAGCAGGACGCTCCCACGCACACCATGAGAGACTGGTGTGGCCTTTCTTGGGTGGTGGACAGAGTCTGGAGTGGCGCAGGAGGCACGGAGACCAAACACGAACCTGGGTCCCTTTGAGGCTGGCGTGGAGGTCCCAGTTCAAATGCGTCTATTTCCCGGCCGCGCTGGGCAACGGAGAGTGACTTGCTCGCCCTCTCTGAGCCTTTTTGTGAGCTTTGTGAGGGCAGAATCTTCCCGGGCTGGGCAGGTGAAGGGACCTCCAGCATTGCTTCTTGATCCCCGCCGCGAGGTATCCCTGGTGTGGGTAGTCATTCTCAGCCACACTCTGACACACATCCTAAGAAGGGGAGCTCACCACTTGCCGAGCGCGGCCGGGAGCTGGCGCGTCTTCCTGTTGAAGGGTCGGGCCTTTCTGTGGTTTCAGAGCACCTGGCTGATAAAGCCTGCCCGAGCCAGCTGTGTTGAGAAAGTTTCCGAGGCCAGGCCTGAGCTCCGTAGAGGGTGGTGAGTGGTTAGCCGTGTCTGTGCTGGCGCAGGTGTTTCTAGCCCTTCGCCAGGCCCCGAGCGGGGCAGCGGATCGCACGAGCCCAGAACGCTGGCCTTGGCCTGGGGAGACTCATAGGCAGAGAAACCAGAAGTGGGTCAGGAGCTGACAAGGCGGCCATGGGTTAGGTTTCTAGAAAGGTGGAGGGCCTGTCCCCCCGCGGACAGGCTCTCTGACCCTGGCAGAGTCGGAGAGCCTGTGTCTCGGAGCCTGGCCCGCAGCCTGATCCCAGGCAGCTTTGGGGTTCGGGTGTCTGATGTATAGAGTGGAGGGGAGCCTGGGGCTGCGTCTGTGGCTGTTGAGGAGACGGAGTCGGGTGACCGGAGTGAGGAAGAGTTTCGGGAAGAGGAGGGAAAGTGGGAGGAGGAAGGGGCCTTCGTGGCTATTGGGCAAGTATCCTGCCCCACACCTGCCAGGGGGTAGGCAGGTGCGGCTGACGTTGTGTCTGACTTGAGGTCGTGCCACCCAGTCCGCTGGGAGGGTCTGTTGGGGTCCCTTGACCCCTTTTTTAAAAATGGGGAAACTGAGGCCCGGGGCGGGGCTTGACCTGCTGTGCCAGGGTTCCCTCTCCTCCACCTCTCTCCTCTACCCCTCTCCTCTCCAGGCGTGGGAAAGAGACCGACACCAGATCCTTGCTCAACACGGGACAGGCCAGCGCGTCTAATCTGCCCCAGACAGGAAGACTGATGGCCTGGCCCAGTGATGGGACCAGATAGGGACACCCGGGGCCAGGCTGGGCACGAGGGCATCCTCCCCACATGTCTGCAGCCCAGTCCGAGACTCAGCCATCCCATGCAGTCCCCTGGGCCTCTTGGAACTTCATTTGCTCCCCACGAAACCCCACCAGGTTGTCGGCGTTGCCTGTCCAAGGTAGCATGGCTGGGGGGGTCCGTCTCGGGTTGGAACCCTGGTCTGTGCGGTACCCCAGTCAGCGCGGCTCCCTGACCCCTCTGAGAAAGGCGGCTTACTTCTGAGACTGCCCCCTGGATGGCAGGGAGCCTCCCAGACCCGGCAGGGAGCCTCCCAGACCCAGCAGGAGGGTCGAGGGTCTTCCGTTTGAGAGCACAGGGAGAACAGGGACTTGTTCGACCCCCCCACGGCACCATGGTGAGCCATGCCCCTGCTTCCCATCCTCTGTGCTTGCCCGTCACGTCCATCCAGGGACCCGAGGTCAGCATCGTGTGTGCGCGTGGGTGGGCAGTGACGACAACAGGTACTGGTTTTTGAGTGCGAGGCACTTGGTAATTTCGGATAGTGGGATCTGCCCATTTTCCAGATGTAGAAACTGAGGCCTGACTGGTTCATCTCTGCTGATGTCACCTAGCAAGTTGTTGGGTGGAGAGGTGGGGACCAGGCCTATTGTCATCCTTAGACTCCAAGATGGGTCCCCTGCCCATCCTGGCCTGGACAGAACACAGTGGCAGGCAGGGCAGGGAGGGGCAGCCCAGCCACGCTGCCATCAAGCCTCCCATCTGCCCTGCGCCTGCTGCTTCCCAGGCTCCGGCACGGGGCCGTGCTGCTGATGGATGCTGACGGCCCATGCTGACAAGGTGCTTTCCTGGCCTGCCTGCCCGCTGGCACCGGGAGCTCTCCCTGCTTTATCTCTCCCCGTGAATCACATCTTTCCCCTCGCCCCGCAGTGCAGGGAGAACACTGCCCCCTCCCCAGGCCTGGGATGGGGAGCTGCTGTTCGGTTGCCTGGCGCGAACACTGACCCCCTGCCAACTGGGCACCTGGGCTGGGGCTGCTGGTGCTGACTCAGGGCGGCCCAACCCGCCACCTCCTCCTCCCCCTGGCCTGTCAGCACGGCAGGCAGACCCTGGGGCTGGGAAGTGACGCAGCACACACTCAGCCCGCCCCAGCGTGGCCGCCAGGGAGCGGCTGTGTTCCCGTCAAGGCTGCTGAATAACCCCCTTTGCCAAAACACGAGAACGAAACTAGTGGGCCCCAGGACCGGGAGCCCAGGGTCCCAGCTCTGCCTCCACTGCTGGGGGACCTGGGACAAGCCCCAGCTGTTTTCAGAGCCCCAGTCATCTCATCTGTGAAATGGGTACAGGCATTGACGGTTGGTAAAGGGTCTCTTCAGCTCTGATACCCTGTTGCCCTGCGATTCTGGACTCTGGGTCTAACCGTACTGGCTGTATGGTGCTGAGCAGGGAGCTTGTGCTCTGGGACCCGTCTTCCAGCCCCACTGGGCTCTACGTCTCTGAGATGGAACCCCCCACCCCCGCCAGGACCCGTGATCTACCTGGGGAAAAACCTGCTTCAGGGTTGCAGCCGCATACCAGAGGCCGGGCCTGTAGCATCATGCCTGGGAGGGATAAGCCCCAGCCTCGCTCCCCTGCAGCCTCCGGGAGAGAGAGGGGTGAGGCTGGGCTGGGTCCCGGAGGGGGCTGGGGAGGGAGTGCCCCCCACCCCCCATCCATGACCTCGGGGAAAGGCCCCTAGCGGGACCCCTGCGCCAACCCCAGACAGTCGGGGGAAGGCCCCGGAGGCGGGGGTGAGTTGTGGACACGGAGGGAGCACGAGGGCGAGTGAGTGCGCACGGCTGGACTAGAACCCGCTTCTCCGGCCTGCCAGGCCCGGGCTTGGGAACAGAGAGCCAGAGAGGTCCAGTGTCTTGCGTCAGGCAGGAGGAGGCTGGAAGCAGGTAACCCCACGGTGTTTCGGTCAGCCCCTGCCTTCACACGCTGACGTCCTGGCTCACGGCTCAGCTCCCAGAGAATAAAAGCAGCTTAATGAGGCGCTCGTTAAATGCCAGCTGTATGCCAGGTGCTGAGCGGGCACTTTAGCTGCGCCGAGGAGGTGTTGCCTCCTCGGGGCGGATGAGGGACCCGAGGCTTGGTGGAGCCCGGAGAGGGCAGGCGCCTTGGAGGAGCCGGGCCCAGAACCTCCGTCTGCGGGCCCCGACCCCCTTGTCCCCCGAGGGGAGCGGCATCTTGGCTGTCCTCTCTGGGCCCTGCCCCCAGTGGGAGCATTGGCGCCTTGCTGCTGCTGCCCCTAGCTTGACTCAGGACAGTAAAAGCCCTTTCATGAGGCTCCTTGTCCCCATCAGGCTCCCAGCCACCGGGCTCTCCCGGGGGGGGCGGGTAGAAGTATGATGAGCACATCGGGACTGGGGAGAACAGGCCACCCGAAGCTGAGACCCTGAGGGTCCCCCAGGAGCAGGAGGGAGGGCTCTCCTTTCCCCTGAGCTCACTGGCACCCAGGCTGTCCCCTAGAGGCCGCGGGAAGGCCCGCTGAGCTGTTTCCAGGGCGCATGCGGTGCGTGCTGGAACCCAGGGGAGCAGCAGCCGGGCCGGCTCATGCCGCGGAGCCAGGGAGGGGCTCGTGCCTGCTCCCGCAGTTCCCAGCCCAGGCCCAGGGCCCTCGCCTGCCAGGTGGGGAACCATCTGATAACATAATCCCAGGTCTCAGCGCCATCCTTTCCAAGGCTTCCTACCCAACGGCGTTTGCATCCTAATTGAGACTTTGAGGAGAGCAGGAAGGAGGGGCCGCAGCCGGGGCTGGGCGCACACCTCTCGCCTCTTGCGGCAGGTGCTGGGACAGGTGGCCTCCCCACTGCCGGCACGGCCCTCCCTCCCACGACCCTGTGGTCGTCTTCATGTCCCGGTGAGGATACTGAGGTTAGGGTGCTGGGAGTGGGGGCAGAGCCTGCTGGCCTTCACCTGAGGGTCTCTGGTCTGGCGGGCCTGCGTGGCAGTCCTGGTCTCCTGGGTTCGCCAGACTCATCTGGAGGCCAAGGGACCTCCCCCAGGCCAGCAGAGAGGGGCTGGTCCTCTCACAGTCCCCTGGTTCTCCCGTCCACCCCCGCGGCTGTGTGGCCTCGGGCCTCAGTTTCTTCATCTGCAAAACGGGGATTCGACACTTGGTCTCACAGCAGTAACAGTGGTGAGCACCCCCGAGCTCCTGAGTGATCCGAGGACTCGGAGTGCAGGGCAGGGCCGCACCTCCGCTCCAGGACTCTGCCCTCTGTCCTGCTAGGCTCCGGCCTGCCTCCTCCGCGGCTTCTGAGGGCTCTCCTGGCTACATGGAGTGCAGGGCGGTGGGAGGAGGGACTTGCAGACCACACAGACCCATGGCCAAGCCTCTGTTCCACTTAACCGTGCTGCCCCAGGATGGGCACTTAGCCCCTCTGGTCCTCTGTTCCTGCGTCCTCGTTGCCACGGTGACGCCAACACCCGCGTCAGAGCGGCGGAGAGAGTGCGGTGTTTCACCAGTGCGAGTTCTCTCCTCTCTTCCCTCGTCTTCCCCTCTCTCCTGACAGCCTCACTCTGGGAATAGTGTGGGTTGCAAAGTAGTGAGCTCCTCGTCCGGGAGGAGTTCAAGCAGGGGCTTGCTGGCACGCAGTAGAGACCAGTGGGCAACAGGTGGCCCAGGGGCTTCGGGTTTTCTCTGGCTTGCAGTGGGACCTTGGGCAAGTCCTTTCCAGGCCAGTCCTGGGGGGTTGGGAAGCTCAGTGACACCGCAGCGTCTGTCCCTCCCGGACCCTGGGAAACCTGAGGTTTTACAGGCTTTCCAATTAATGAGTCTGAGATTTTCCGATTTGAAAATGCTCAGCTGCTGCCACTCACGGATGCCCACGCGGGGGTCTGGTTGGCCAGACGTTATGCCTGCAGGCCTGGAAGTTCGCAGGACTCGGAGGCCCCTTGGGGGCCGGTGGGAAGGGGACGGGGCCTGTGCTCTCCCGCTCACCCACAGGCACAGCCCAGGTCGCCGGCCAGCCCTCCCCCACCCTCTGCCGGGCCCCTTTCCCCTGCAGCGTTCCTGAGCCTGGGGGAGGAGGCCCATGTGCATCTGGGGAAGGCTGGAGACGCGGGCAGGGCCCATGCTGCTGGACTGGGCTGGGCCCCGACAGAGGGCTCTGGGCGTGACCAGTACGTGCCTCTTGACCCCATCCTGCTGTAGCCGTTCGGCGCTCAGGAGGCCCGAACCTCCTTTAATTGGCCTTAATGAGGCTTCTGTTTTAATAGCGCAGAGGGCGGGGAAGGCGCCAGGTGGATGCCTGTCAGAGGGGAGAGACTCGGGTTATCCCTCGCACCCCCCGTGCGACTGAGAGGAGAAGCTGAGGCCCTGCCCCGGGCCACCCGGGAAGGAATGACGGAGCCAGGAGGCCCTGGGGCATTTACCTTCGGGCAGAGCTGATGGTCAGGAGTTGGTTTCAGGAGCCAGGGTGGGTTCTGCGGGGTGGCAGGTGGAGTCAGCTAGAACGTACACAGGACCCCCCCCCAGGGGAAGAGCCCTAAGCAGGAGGCCTCTGACACCGGCTGGCCATGACCGTGTGGCTCTGGGAGGGACTCCCTCCCTGGACAGTGGGAGTGGTCACTGCTGCCTCTGCTTAGTCCTTGGAAAGGGACACCTGCGAGAGTGCCAGAAAGCTGGCCTGGTTATCCTACCCTTGGCTTAGGTCAACAGCTGTTGATGACCTACACAGACTCTTGTCGCTGGGAGGCAGGACCACCAGACTCTTCCCTCAGGGACAGGCCTTTGGGACCCAGAGGATGGGCAAACTGGTTTGGAGAGTGCCAGAAGTGAGGAGGAATGCCCCCCACCCAGCCACCACGGTGGGGCCAGGGCCTCCCAGGAGTCCTTCCCAGTGCCTGGAGAACCTTCTAGGCCTTTCAGTCTCCTTAATCCTCCTTAGCGTTGGTGGTATAGTGGTGAGCATAGCTGCCTTCCTTAATCCTCCTTAAACCATTAGGTCTGAAGAAGTCCTTATTTCCTTTTCAGTTTGGGAAGCTATTTTCCCTGGGTAGAGAATTGTAGGGTAATTGATTTTGCCTTTGGTGCCTTAAAGATGTTCGTTGCTCCCCTATTCCCCAGCTTGTGATTATTCTGCGGAGGAGTCTGCTTATCTCCGCTCCTCGTTATGGAATGGTCTTTCTCCCTCAGGCGGCTTTTCAGATTTTCTCTTTCTCACTTGGGCATTAAATGATGGGATTTTGATGTGCCTCAATGAGGTTTTCTTCCTGTCTCTTCTGCTTGCCACTCACTGAGCTCCCCTTACTGTGGACGGATAGTTTTCTTCAAATGTGGAAAAATTGTGAGCTTTACTTTTTCAGACATTCTTCTGTCTTCTCCACACCTTCGTACCTTTTAAGACTCCCAATTTTGTGTATCCTAGACCCTCTCAGTGGGCCCCGTCCCTGTTCACTGATGCTCTGAGCCGATCCTGGTTTGTCATTCCCTTTCCATGGGTCATTGGGGATCGTTTCTACTGATGTGTCTTCAAGTTCACTGATCTTTTCTTCTATGGTGTCTAATTTGGTATTCATCCCATCCAGTGTATTTTTCATCTAAATTGTTACTAGTTTCACATCTTGAAGGTTCACTTTGGTGTTTTTAAGCGTTATTAGTGGGACCAGAGCTGATTTAGCCCAGGGTAAGAGCTGGACCATGGACCACATGATGGCTTGCAAAGCCTGATGTATTTCCCATGTGGCCTTTACAGAAAAAGTGTGTTGGGCTCTGGTCTAGGGGTTATTTGCCCACTACTCAGTTAAAACCCTCCTGAGGACTCTCACACAGGCCCTGAGTTCTAGAGAGCTCTGCACTCTAGCCATGGGGAATGTAAATGACTCCTGCGTCCTGCGTCAACACTGGTGGCGGTTCGAGCTGCCTCTTTCTGGCAGTCTGGTCCCAGCTTGGGTGGGCTCCTTCGTGCGTGTGATGCTCGGTCACCAGCTGAAGGGTAGGGGGACACCCTGTATGGGGGTCTGGTGTTCGCTCTCTACAGCCGTCTCTCTCCTCCAGTATTCCATCCGGAACATTCTGGCGACCGTGCTCTGAGCACACCCTGCCTCCTCGATTCAGGGAGACTGCTGGACTCCATCAGGGCTCCTCCCCCATGCTGCAGCTCGGGTGGTAGCTAGACAATCTCGGGGCTGATCTCATTGTTCCCCTTCTCTCCAGGAGCACTGTGCTTGCTGCAGTCCTGTTGTCTAGGGTTTCATAGATTTGGCCTGGTTTTTGTGGGTTTTTTTGTTTTGTTTTGTTTGCTGGTTAAGGCAGGAAGGTTAGTGTAGGCTCTGTTATTCTGTGGTGGCCGGAAGTGGAAGTCGAATCCAGGATGCTGATGGCTATCGTCTGAAACCTTAGAACAGCCCACAGCGTTCTCTGTGTCGTCTCTGTGAGTGACCAGGCGGTGCCAGGCTTCTGGCCGGCACAGAGGAGTGGAGATGGTAAGCGATGATTCCTGGCCGGTGCACCCCGAAGGGTGCCATGGGTCAGGTGGGCCAGGACTCCAGTCCGTGAGATGAGGAGGTGCTGAGCACGGGCTCTGGGGTCCCGAGCGGGCCCTGTGCCTGCCTTAATGCACTCTGCCCGCCAACAGCTGTGCAGGTGGGCCTCGATACTGCCCCCTGGGGAGACGGAGGCTCTTGCCTGAGGTCCCCGTCTTCCCAGGACTGCCTGCTGCCACCATCCAGGAGTCCGTCGGGGCCTTAGCGGGACAGCCCCAGAGCTCTGACACTTGGCAGATGGTGACACGAGAGCCACGGAGGGCCAGGGCCTTGTGTGCTCGTGCTCTGCTTGCCCGGCCTCGCCTGGGCTCCAGGGTGGGCGGGGCGTGTCTGTGTCCCCTGTTCTGTTCTGGAGCACTTGGAAGGGAGAGACCAGGACTGCCCCTCTCTGAGCCTCTTGCACACAACTGCATGGCCGGGCAGGGTGGGGCAGGTGTTGGAGAGGGAGCTCCAGGCGGGAACCTGCTGGACCCTGACCTGGCTCTCAGAGTCCAGACCCTTAGGAGACGGCGTGCCACTCAGTCGGTTGCTGTGGCCTTGCCAGAAACACAGACATGGTGCGTGCCCCGATGGCAGGAGCTGCTGGGAGCGTGGTTCTAGGCCGGTGTTTCAAGGGCCAGCCAGTGGGGTCAGCACTGGGGAGAGAGGTTGCCGCCGAGGCTGGGCCCCTGGCCGGCGCTCTTCCAGCCGTGTGCGGACCCCCTGGGCCGCCTCGCCCCTGCCCTTCCTCGCCCAGCGCTTCCACACACCTGCTCCACCCCCAGGCCCGTGAGCACAGTTCTGCTCCGAGAGTGGGTTCTGTGGTCACAGGACGTCCACGGAACGGCGCCGGGGCGGGGGTGCCGGCAGCTGCGGGCCGGCTGTCTGCCGGCAGCGGCAGGTGGAGGGCCCGTGCGGTGGGGCAGAGGGAGGCGGAGTGGCGGGCAGCCCAGCGAGATGCTCCGGCTGGCTCAGACAAGCCATCGGGGCCCCTGGGCAGGGCCCGGGGAGTCGGGGATCCCTTGGCAGGTCCAGCCTCAGGCCGCGCATCCCCCTTCCCCATTTTACAGATGACGACACAGACCCGGAGAGAGACACGGCTCACGCAGAGCTGGGCCCTGGCTTGGAGCCCTGAGCTCCAACTCTGGGCCCGCGCCGTCCTTGTCCAGGGGCTCAGACTCCTGTGGCGGCCCCAGGGGGGACTGGGGGACACCAGCACCCCCCACCCATACCACCGGCCCCAGCGGGAGGTATCGCGAGGCTTCGGGCTGTGTGTGTTGGGGACCGCAGCCACGGGTGGGGGCTGCTGGTCCTTTGTGGCTCAGACGCTGCCCCCCTTGTTCACGCCCCCCCAGTAACCCCCTGGACGATGGAAGTGCCCGTGGTGGGGGCATGGGAGGCCGTGCCGGAGATCGGATTGGGGAGGGCCTAGTAAAAGGGGCTGTGGGGAACCCCTGGAGGGACGCATCTTGGGAGTTTGCATATACGGGTTATTTGGGTCTAAAGCATGCTTAAGCCCCGTGCCTATACCGGTCCCTGCCACGTTCCCCTCTGCTCCAGCCTTACCCACTGCGTGGCTGGCCCCCCTCTGGGGCACAGCCATCCTCCCGCTCCCCTGGGTATCATCCAGACCCCAGTGTGCTGCCCTTCGGGGCTGAGAACGGGGATGGTTGTCACGGGTGTCTGGCCCCTCCTGGTTCTGTGCCTTTCTTCAAGAAAGGACTTTCCAATCCGTGAGAAACAGGGACCCCTGGAGACCTTCCTTGCCTTGGGAGCTGGTCTGTGTCTTCTGGGTAGGTTCTGTGTTGTGGGGCTGGCGCTGCCTTGTCGGCTCCCCAGCGACGCCACGACTGGGATGCGCACATGCCTGGCTAGGGACCCCCTGGCAGCTGGGCACTTGGTCCCGCTGCTTACATGGACACACCAGTTCCTGTAGTTCTGAGGCACAGGGTTCAAAGCGGGGACCCAGGCCACCTGCCTCTTGCCCAGTGCAGTCACTTAACACAAGGGTGGTCTCCAGGTTCCAGCCTCCCCTCCAACGTCTTCGTGGCTGTGGCCCTGGCCTTGCCCGGGACCCTTCTGGAATCTGTGTGAGCTGGGGTTGCAGCGGGGGGCAGTTGCTGTGCCCCCTTGACGCCGGGCCAGCAGCTTGGGGCTCCAGCCACAATGTGTGGACTGGAGGACCATAGCAGTGAGCGAGGCAGACACCTGCATTTTGCAGATACTGAAACCGCGGGCCCCAGAGGGGCCGTGGCTTGTCCTGGGCTTCCCTCGTTCCTGGGACCCAGACCACTGGGTCACGTTCTTAGTGGACAGCAGCTCCCTGAGGCTTGCCTTAGACCAGGCCACATGCTGGCTCCGAATGGGGGCTCTCCCCTGGATGAAGTCACAGCGTCGCGGGCCAGTTGGGCCACCTAAACAAGGGAGGTGAACCCCCCGTGCCTCAGTGTCCTCATCCGTAAAGGGGGAACCGCGCCCACTGCCTCACGGCCTGTTTGAGGACTGAACGGTGCACCATCCCGCAGCGCGAGACGCGGGTTCTGACCCCGAGTGTCTGGCTCCAGCTCTCCCAGGTCCAGAATGGGGAACATATGCGGGACTGGGGGGCCTCCTTGGGGAGCACCAAGCCCCCTTTCCCCCGCATCCTCCCAGTGCCTCGGGAACGGCAAGCACCCCTCCCCGCTCCTAGCATCAGCTGGCACCTGTTACAGGCCCTCCTCTGACCGCGTCTTGGCACGGAAACCAGTGTCCCGGGAGAGCCGGCACTCGGCCCCGGGACCGCATGGGAGGGACCCGCCGTGGGGGGGCAGCCCCAGCAGATTCAGGCCCGCTGCATCCAGTACCCTGCCTGCCGGAGGGTGACGTGGGGAAGGATACACGAGGAGCGGGTCCTGCTGGGCCGTGTCCCCCAGCCCAGGCCCAGGGTAAGTCCCCCATCTGCCATCGCAGGCAGTGACAAGGGGCAAGGGCTGATGTGTTCTCTGCTCCAAGGAGACACGTGTCAGCTGCGCCCTTCCCAGGGTGGCACGAGATGCTCTTTGCCTCCAGGAGCGCCTTATCCAGGGGTCCCCAGGGCTGGCTCTGGGGCTGTGGAGTCCCGGCGAGGACGTCCCTGCTACCATCCCATCCGCCTCAAGGTCTCTCCTGCTCAACTGGTGAAGCCCAAGGCTGTCCTGAGCCCACCCAGCTGCCCTTGTGTCTCATTTGCCCCTCAGCCATCTCCTTGCCAAGCAATCTCTGGCCTTTCCTTAAATACCTCCTGGGATGGGGAGCTCACTCTCTGTCAAGACCCCTGCCTCACTTTGGGTCAGAAGGCGCCTCCTGTACTGACCCCAACGTCTGTCTCTGTTGGCTTCCCCGTGCTTGTCCTAGCCCCTGCCTGGACTGTACCCGAGCCCTCTGCCCCACCGGAAACAGCCCTTCAGAGACCCAAAGCCGGCAAGCGGATGTCCCCCAGAGAAGAGTGAATCCTGGGCCTCAGCCATGACGGAGCCCAGCTTCCCCTGCAGCTCCCTGCCCCTGTTGGGCCACAGAGAAAGCTGGGCCTGGAGCAGCTAGGTGTCTGCTCTGGGTCACACAGATCGTGTCCGGGACAGGGCAGGGCAGGGAGGAGCCCACACGGGCCTGCAAGGGCTGGCCGGGTGAGCTCACCCGGGCGCGCGGACTCATCCCTGGCAGGCCCCAGGCTGCCTGTCCCTCACCCTGCACCTACAGATCAGTGTAGGGGAGCCTGTCAGGCCACCCTCCCGGTGGGGGTGAACTTGGCTCCCTAGTGGGCCTAGGTAGGTTCTAGACTGACCACTCCCAGCTCATTATAAGGCCAAGTCCTTGGCCTCTTAAGTCTTTTCTAGAAGGTTCTCAGGTCCTGGACAGGGCAGTGGGGCTGGTCTCGAAGGGCTGGAGGGCCCGGATATCTGTGTTGGTTGTCGGCCTCAGGCCCCGGTTCCCTGTGCTCCCCCTGGCTGCCCAGTAGCACGGGGAGGGAGGGATGAGAGGGAAGGCCAGAGATGGTCACGAGCCCCAGCCGTCCCCAGCATCTGCTGACGACCCCTCAAGCCAGATGAGCTCATCCCAACCACCCTCTCCTTCCCCTCTGCCTGTCACTGCCCACGTGGGGCTAGAGTCACTAGCCAGAGGCACTCTGACCTCTGGGGCCCCACCCTGAGCCAGGGCCGGGAGGCTGGCGGTCGGCCGTTGCGGGGACAGATGTTGTCACATAATAGAGCGCACCGCTGGTTTGGGCTCTGTTCAGACAGACAGGAGGGGCGGTAGTGGAAAGCCTGCCCAAGCCCACGCCAGCCCGGGGACGCGCAGGCGACCTCAAGAACGCCTGTGCCGGCTGCTGCCTTCCTGGCTGCTGACACATCCGGTCTACCTCGGCATCCCGGGGTGGGAGGTGCCAGGTGACGGTGTGGGCTGCTCGGGATCAGGAATGCAGGCCAGGAAGGGACCAGACCCGGGTGCCCACATGCTGATCCCTGATCCCGACGAGGAGGGCTGGCTGCCCTGGGGGCCGGCCCGAGCACGTCCCCAACGTCAGGATGCAGACCCCGCCTGGCTGCCAGGCATTCTCTCCTCCCTCCACGGGCCTCACTGGGATACGGGGTTTGGTTTTCGGTCGTTTTGTATTCCGGACATACAAGACGTGCTTCTCCAGTCCCGCGGCTCCAGAAAGTCCAGTTCTGGGCAACTGATTGAGAATCTCCTACCCTAAACGTTGAACCCTAGAACTTCGGGACCAGAGAGGCCCCCAGCCCATCGCTGCCAGTCCCAGTGCTGAGGCTGGGGGGTGGGGAAGGGGCAGGGCTAGCAGGGGTGCCCAGAGAGGGAGAGGTGGGAGGGCTGTGCGTCCTGCCGCGGCACCTGCCCAACAGCCCTGGTCTCTTCCCACTCGCAGGTGATAGCTGTGGTCATGGACATGTTCACCGACGTGGACATCTTCAAGGACCTGCTGGACGCCGGCTTCAAGAGGAAGGTGGCCGTGTACATCATCGTGGACGAGAGCAACGTCAAATACTTCCTGCACATGTGTGAGCGGGCCCGCATGCACCCGGGGCACCTCAAGGTGAGCTGGCCGGTCCGGAATGACCGAGCGGTCCCTTAGTGGGTCAGCAAACACTTGCAGCACCGGCCTCCTAGGGATGGAGCCCCATGCTCAGGCACAGAGAGTGCGGTCACCCTGGAGCCTCCTGCCACGTGGTCACCTGACCTCTGCCTGGCCGCCCAGGGGGACAGTCAGAGATAAGATAAGCAGTAGTTAAGGGCCAGAGCCGGTGCAGGGTTCTGTATCACGTGTGATCTCTGAGCAGCCCAGGCCACGCTGATGCCCTGTCTTTGCTTGCATGCCTCCAGTGACAGGGTGCTCACCACCCAGGCTTCCAGAGCTCACATCTGATCTGGAGAGCTCTGACTCTGATTCTTGGGCTTAAGCCAGAATCCGTGTCTGTATGATGTCCACCTCCCGGTTTCAGAATCTGGCTCCAGCAGAAGTTTCCTTGGGCCGAGGTCAGGGAAGCCTTCCTTGATGGCTGCAGGGTTGAAATAAATTGGAGGAGGAAGAGCAGCGTAGAAAGGGCTTCCTGGGGAAGGACACCGTGGAGCAGAGATGGAGGGATCAGGGCGAACCCGGGTGCTTTGCTGTGTGTCCTTGGGTTCATCACCTCCTATCTCTGGGCTCCGGGATCGCAATGGTCCTGAAGAGGGCCAGATGGGCCACTGTGGCTGGGCTCTTCCTCTCCGACACCCTGCATCCGATCCCGTGTTTGGGGCAGGAGGAGCCCTCCCTCCGCCGAGCTATCGCTTGGCACCTACTGTATGCAGCATGGGCCCGAGAAGAGTACGGAGCAGTGTGCGTGACAACAGCGAATGCTTTCAGAATTTCGCGTGGGTCGGTCCCATCCTAGCACCTGACACGGTTGATTTATTGACCCCGCGTGACGACCGTGGGACAGGGCAGTTGTTCCCATTTTTCAGATGAGGAAACTGAGACACTTGTGCTAGAGTCATTCGCGGCCAGTAAGTCGAGCACAAGGGGAGGGGCCGCACCACAGCTCCCTGGCCGGGCCCCAGCTTCCACGGGTCACGCTTCCTCGGGCGTCCGGCCTGTGATCGGAACACGATCCCCAGAGAAGGGGGACGCCAGGCTGGCTAACAAGAGGCTGGGTTCCTGTGCCTATAATTTGTCGGTGTTCGTCAGGTATGCCCACCCAGACCCGCCGAGCCCTTTCAAGTGGGTATGAGCTCTCCGGGCGGCGAGTCTGTGGCTGTTGGGACATCTTTATGTGGTCTCCCTGGTGGGTTGACCCCAAGCGCCGCGCTCTCCCGGCGTGCTGCCCGCCGTGTAATTAGCACCGAGAATCAACTCCCGGGGCAGACAGCTCACGCTGGAGAGGTCCAGGGTGTAGAAAAGGCGTCTTTTGAAAGGTGACTTGCAGAAGCCTCTGCCCTGTGGGCAGCAGATCAGAGAACCTCTGGGCCCGTCCCCCTGCACCCTTGCCACGAGCCCAGTGGACGGTTTCCACACTCGCGTGGCTCCGCCCCCGCACGTGTGCCTGGGGTGGGATGAGACGCAGGGAGTGGGCTTGTCCATGCCGAGCAGGATCTGAACCGGGGACTGGCCTCGCCCCTGTCCTGTGTGTCTTCTCCGTAGGGAAGTCTCTAGTGTAAGTCTGCTCAGAGCGCTCCGAGCTCCCGGGAAGTGAGAGGCAGGCAGGACTGGGCTGAGAACGTGGCCCTGGGGCTGCTCAGCTCGCTCCTGGGAGGTTGGCTCCTGCCCTCACTGCCCGCGCACCCTCCCTGCCTCTGCTCCCCACTGTGATCGGGGTGGGGGTGCTCAGAATCTGTTGCAGCCTCACAGCTTCATAGGGGCCTGAAATGCCCAAGCGGGGCCTCGAGGGCCACCCAGACTAGGCTCCCCGCGGGGCGGATGGGGAAACTGAGGCCGCAGGGAGGTTGTGACTTGCCCAGAGGTATTCTGCCAAGTCAGCGGCTGAACCTGACCACCAGTAATGAGAAGCTGGCACAGACGAGGAGGGAGAGAGCCTCGGTGCCTGACCTCCCGGCTGAGGCCGCACCTGCCGTTGGGGCAGCCCCAGAACTGCCCACGGGGGCACGCCGTGCAGACCCACTGTGAGACTCGGGCACGTGGTTCCCCCTGTCTGAGCCTCCGGGGCCTCGTGGCCGTGATGATGCCTCATAGGCTTGTTTGAGGATGAAATTAGAGGAGACAGTGGTTATAAAAGCGCTCCAGGTGCTAAGGGGAGTTACGCAGCTGCTGGCGATAACAAGAAGTTATAAATCCCAGGCCCGGGGCAGGGGAGGGTGCGGTGTGCGGCCTCGCCCCGCACTGTAGCTTGAAGTGAGGCCAGAGCCCGAAGCATGGGCAGGGCAGCTCGAACCAGGGGTCCCTGCTCTGGGGAACAGAGCAGGGTCCAGACCGTCTGCAGGGACGTTCGTACCCAGGAGCCGGACGCCACGGAGGGGCGGGCCCTTCATGGGAAGAATGGATGACCCTGACCCCCTCATTCTTGCTGTTGAGCCCCGCCCCCGCCACAGCCTGGGCAGGTGGCCAGGGGCTCCTGTGCACGCGGCCCTGGCCAGGTGTCACCTTGTCCAGGGCCTGCCTGCTCGGCCTACCGCCCTGCCCGCGGGCCAGCTGGGTCCGGACCTGTCTCAGGAGCACTTCCTTTGCCAGGAATCCCTGGGCCCGCCCTCGGCCGCCGGCCACCCCTGCCCAGCTCTGCAGTGACCTGCCCTCAGCTCCTATGGGCCCGGGGTCAGTTGTGCCTGTTGGGGTTATCCTTGTGACCATGGGGGTGTTGGGCACCGGACTGGGAAGGGCCGGGAGCCAGGACTGAGCCCTGGCTCTGCCACCTGCGCGGTGACCCCGGACGAAGATACGGAATCTTTTTCGACCTCAGCTTCCCTGTCTGGAAAATGGGACTCTCCCCCATTTATTTGGCTGGGCTTCTCTGAAGAGTAAAGGAAGCCATGCGGGGGCAGTGCGCTCAGTCATGAATTCTCCCTGCCCTGTCCTGGAGCTCTTCTCGTGAGACCCCCGCTCTGGTCTAAGAGCCACGGGGCTTCCCTCCCCCTCCCAGCTGTGTTCTGGCTGGGGGCCACCCCACCCCAGCCTCGTGCCTCCTGAGCTCTGAGCTCCCACAGCATGTTCTGCAAACCACCGCGACTTTGTTTGGGTTAAGCCCACTCGTGCTCTCTAGCGGGTGGGAGGGTCCCCGCCATGCCCAAGCCCTCCGGCCTGCTGGCTCGGCTGGCCCCCGACCCCTTTAGGCAGGGAGTGTGGGAATGAGCACCTCGTATTACAGAGAACAGGGCCGGGAAAGAGGACCCAGCCCAGTGGTCCCCACGGGGTGCAGTGCCCCAACAGGTGACCCAGTCACATTTGGGGTGAGACTGAGGGCTGACGGATGCCCCAGAGGCAGGGGGAGCTAGGCAGGCTGGGCTGGGCCTCAAGCCTCACAGCTGAGACAGGACCAGAGCAGCGAGATGCCTGGCGGATCGGAAAAGGTAGTCGGCTTTGTGCCGCCAGACTGGAAAAACCAGCAGCCACCTGGGTTCGGGCCGGACCTCTGTGATGAACGAGGAAACTCAGCCACCCTGGTGAGGACGCAGGGATTCAGTCTGTGGCTCAGGTTCACCCCAGCCAGGCCAGCCTCGGCCCCATTCTGGCGCCCGGGGTTTTCCCCGACTGCTGTCCTGCCGTCTCTGATCCTGGCCTCTCTCTCTAATGGGCTCGGGGGGTTGGGCAGTGCTTCCCAGCCACGCGGGGTTTGCCTGGCTTGGCCCATTTGTCCATGTTCGGGGGCTTTTGTAGGTTGTGACTGGGAGGGGACTATTGGCATCTGATGGGTAGAAGCCAGGGCCGCCTTTAAATGTGCCATGTGCAGTGCACAGCCCCTGCAACTGGACATCACCTGGCCCAGAATGTCAGCAGTGCCAGGGCTGATCGACCCAGCCTGGGGAGGGGCCAGGAACCTCTCTGAGTCAAGGTCCTGGAGCTGGGCTGGCTCAGCGCTGCCCCATCCCCTCATCCCAGCTTCGTGATGGCCCCGAGAGGCCAGGATGAGTGTGGCTATTGGACCCCCCTGACAGAGTGAAACAGACCCTTTAGAGGAGAGCAGAGGCTGGCTGGCTGCCCGGTGCATGGGGACAGGGGCTCTCTGTCCCCTGCAGTTGGCAAGGCAGGCGAATCTCACTGTCACCAGCCAGGCCTGGTCAGGGTGCGTCTCTGGACCTCCCGACTCCTCCTTGGGCAATGCCAGCAGGCCCCTGCAGAGGCCACCATGGGACAGCTGGGGGCTGGACCCCACCAACCGGAGACTATGGGCCGGTCACACCCCTCGCTGAGCCCCCCCCATCCCACCATCACAAACTGGCTGCCGGTCCTGGCCTCCCCGGGCTGACCCACGACATTCTAGGTATGTTCTGGTCCTCCGTGTTGGTCCTCTCTTGCCCCCCACGAGCAGAAGGGGTCACGTCCCTGCCACCCTGCACGTGCTGTCACAGTCTCACGTTTGTGGAGCGTCCGTCGAGCGCCAGGCACCTTGCTGGCCCTCCTCCACCACCCCTGCGTTTCCTCAGGCTTTCATAGTAGCCCCGAAGCAGAAGGCTGGGGAGCCCCCTTCACAGGTGAGCAAACTGAGGCCTAGGGAGGCCCAGCTGGGACTGGAGCTTGGCAAGCCCGAGTGACCCACTTGTTCCGGCGGGGGACTGGGCTTGTCCCCTTGGCCTGTCACCAGCCCACGTGGGGCCCCGAGCAGCTTGGTACGGGGTCAGGTTGCATCTTTGTGAGCATAGGAGGCCCGGTGGGGGGTGTGGGCAGGGCACCTGCAGGTCCGCCCCGGCCTACTGCCCACTCCACCGTGCCCCACACGTGCCTGGGGCCACAGCTGCTCTGGGGGGGACGGAGCGCTGCCCAGTCCTCCCCTGAGGTTGTCTGAGGGACCGATCGCTGCCCCCTTCCGTGTCCGAGGAAGCTGAGAATCTTGAGTGTCCAAGGCCTTGCGCAGGCGCCCCAGCAGAGCCCGTCTGGGTGTCCTGCACCCCGCCTGCAACGTGGTCCGCTGGGGTGCCCCGGGGCTCAGAGACAATGCGGCTTTGTGGGATCCTCTGCCTGGTGCACCCGAGCCCTGAGACGTTACCTCATCCGGGCCAGGCCCCATGGGGCGGGCCCCCCCGTCCCAGGAACAAACAGGGGAGCTGCCATGATGGGAAGGGGGGGCTGCCGCAATCCCCCACCCGCTGCTGTTGGCCGCAGGGTCGGATGGGCCTTAGAGCCTGAGGCCGTCTGTGCAGCGTGCGGACAGGGAAAGCGAGGCCCAGAGAGGGCCAGGACCGTGCTTAGAGTCACACAGCACGTCCGGCGGAGCCAAGGCCGCCTCTCACTTGGAGTTGAGTCACGCTGAGGTGTAGGTGGTGACCTTCTGAGCCCTCCATGGGTTCAGGCTTTGGGGTGGGCGGGGGCAGGCACTGGTGAGGGAGGACTGAGGCTTGTGGCTGTTCTTCCAGGCCAAGGAGCGGCCTGTGGCCCCAGCAGGCAGCGCTCTGGGCCGGGAGCCCACGGAAGCCACAGAGCTGGGCTGTGGTCGGGCACAGGTGGCAGGGGAAGGCTCACACCGCCTCCAGGATCTTTGTTCCAGCTTCTGGTCCCCAAGCATGCTCTGTGTTGGGTACAAAGTCACGAGCTCTAATTGTCCTGGGTTATGGCCAGCTTCCTGCTGAGCTGGCTGTGTGCAGACACGCAGCCTTGGGGGGGCAGGGAGCCGGCCCTGGGAGGAGAGGCTTTTCCGCCTACGGGGCTGGGCCCAACAACAACGGTGGGCGTCCACGCCATGTGGGTGCCGTCTGGGGACTGCCCTGGGACTGCCCTGGGACTGCCCAGCAGAGAGGGGTCTGGGACCCGTCACAGAAGGAGCAGACGCAGGAGCACCCTTGGGCTGGGGGCCGAGGGGAGGGCAGATTCCGGCTCGCACAGACCCATTCCTTTCTCCCCGTCACCCCTGCCTTGACAGGCCATGTACCCCCTGCCCAACAGAAGCCCTCTCCTTCCCCTCTCCCCTGCCCCCGGCCCCACTCACTTCGTGCACCTTCCCTCCGGATGCCGGGATTGTTCCAGAGGGGCAGTTCCAACCCTGTCACTCTCTGCTCTGAATCCTTCGTGGCTCCCTACTGCCCCCAGGGCAGAGCCCCCCCTCCCCCCAGCGGGGTAGGTCTTTCATCGGCCACCCTCCTCCCGCAGAGGGCTCGCAGGTCGTAGATGCTGCCCCGTTGGCCGGTCTTTGCGTTCCCACGTTCGGAATGCTGCACGGTCTTCCGCCTGATCCCCTCACCCCGACTTCCAGATGTCAGCCTCCTGGGAGCCCCGGCACCCCCCGCCGCAGCACCCCCCGCCCCGAGCTGGGGTTCGACCCCTCTGCCTCCACCGCGACCTCCGGCGTGGGAGCCTCGTCACCGTCCCCTTGGTCTGCAGCGGGGGGCCTGGGCAGGGTCGGGAGTGAGTGAAGTCGGCACAGAACCCTCTGGAGGGAGTGACTCCCGTGGGGGGACCGGCAGGCAGACGTGTCAGAATGCTGCCAAGGAGTTCTTGCCCCGGGCAGGGGTCGGATTCTGTGGGGTGTACGTTGAACCTGAAACTCCCAGCCTGACCCGTCCTCCAGGGGCACCTCTCCAGCACCCCCCGCCCCGCCCTGCCCAGGAGCCTGGGTTTCCAACACCCTGCCGGGGCCACACTCGCGCCGGTGAGCCCAAGGGTCTTTCCTACCCTGAGGCTTTACTTTGGGGTCCCCTCCACTCCTGGGTCTCAGCCGAGGCTCCCTGCGCTTCCTGGCGCCTCCCTTGCCCCCCCCCCCCCCCCCCGCTAAAGCACCGGTCCCTCTCTCAGAGGAAGAACCTCCTGCTGGGGGAAGGGCAGCCAGCAGTCGGAGCCTCACGGTGCCCCACAGACGGTACACCGGGGAGGGAGGAAGGGCCCCTTCCTCCACCAGAGTCCAGAGAAAGGCAGGAGCGACCCGGCTCAGACAGAGGCATAGTGTCTGCTCGTGACACCGAGGAAACCCCCTGTCCTCCCTCTGGGTCCTCCCTCTGGATCTTAGCATCTTAGCTCCCAGGGGCTTTCCAGCTTGCCCTGTGGCTCGGGTCAGGAGCAGGGTTCGGCCATTTACTGAAGGGCTGCTGGGGGCAGGCCGTGCGCTGGCCCACGAGGAGGTAGGAGAGTCTGCTGCGAGCCCCGTCCTCAGTGAGCGGGGCTCAGCAGGGACACCGAGACAGCCGAGTGGGGAAGACGGGGAGAGGGACCTGGCCGGTCACTCACCCAGGGAAGGCCACAGGTTTGCCCGACAGCAATACGCCGACCCCTGAAGGCAATCCTCCCCGCCCCAGCTGCACAGCCCCCATGGCACTTTTCTAAACTGCGTCTGCACGCCCTGCCTGCCCAAGATCCTGCAACAGCCTCCCACCCCTGCAGCTGCGTGTCCCGTGCTGGCCTGGCCCCGCAGGTCTCATCCTGCCCACGGCTGCGCTGTGGACACCCTTCAGACCACGCCCAGACCATCCTGCGCCACGCCCCCTTTCACGAGCCCCACCCTCCTTTCTGTCTTCCCACCACTTCCTGCCTTGGACCCCCGACCCTGTGGTCCTCACATACACCACCCACCCCCCTGCACAAAGTCTGCCCCCGCCACCGTCCTGAGCGCCGGGCAGAGGTGGTCGCCCGCCCCCACCCCCACCAGCGTGGTCAGCGCATGGTCATGTAATTCTGCCTCCTGTCCCCAACACAGAATCTCAGGGTGCGGAGCAGCGGGGGAACGGAGTTCTTCACACGGTCAGCCACCAAGTTCAAGGGTGCCCTGGCCCAGAAGTTCATGTTCGTGGATGGAGACCGGGCCATCTGTGGCTCCTACAGGTGACTCTCCAGCTTTCTGGGGCTCCCAGCTGGTTTCTGCCCTTAATCCTGCCTTATGACACCCTGGTTATTCCGGTTCGTGGGTCCCAAAACTGCTGAGGTGTGAGCGGGGCTGGGGCGCGCCCGCACGCCACCCACCTGTCTCCGGAAGCAGGCAGGGGAGGACTCCCGTCCTCAAGACTGTTGTGCCAGCCAGACCTGTCACCCGCCCGGAGGTGGGCGTGGGCCAAGCACACGGGGAGGTCCCTTGGAGAGCCGCCTTAGGATGGGCCAGGACGAGGATGACCGTGGCGCAGCTCTGCAGACCCTGCGGTGCAGGGGACAGCGGGGGGTGGGTCCCCGTCCATGCAGCCAAGCCCCCGAGGATAGCACCTGCCCTGTGTGCGGGACCACGCCAGCGCTGTACTGTGCATCCCGCGAGCAGTCTCAGGGGGCGCTCTGATACCCCAGGGAGCGCCCCACTGTGCTATCTTACACAGGTAGAAGCAGCCCGGTGCAAGTGGCCTGTCCCAGACTCAGGTCTGACCCTGAGGCTTGTGCTCACTTCTCGGTTCCATCCAGTCCCCGCGGACAATCTGAGGCGCGCCGGCCTCTGGGTGCACGAGGGCTTGCTCAGACGCCCACGGCAGGGGCTGGGGAGGACTCCCTAGACTGGGGACCCGCGGCCGGAGGGAGGAGGCCGGCCCCCCAGTGCCTGACCCGGCCGCCTTGTCTCCCTGTACTGCAGCTTCACGTGGTCGGCCGCAAGGACGGACCGGAACGTGATCTCCGTGCTGTCGGGCCAGGTGGTGGAGATGTTTGACCGGCAGTTCCAGGAGCTGTACCTCATGTCCCACGGTGTCAGCCTCAAGGGCATCACCATGGAGAAGGAGCCGGAGCCGGAGCCCATCATGCTGCCCTCCGTGGTGCCGCTGGTGCCCTCGGGCACTGTAGCCAAGAAGCTCGTCAACCCCAAGTACGCGCTGGTCAAGGCCAAGAGCGCCGACGAGATCGCCAAGACGTCCTCGGAGAAGCAGGAGGTCAAGAAGCCCCCCGGGCTGCGGGGCGCCACCCTGGCAGAGCGGCCCGGAGACATCCCGGAGGCACCCCCGCCCGTCCACCCCGGCCTGCTCAACCTGGAGCGGGCCAACATGTTTGAGTACCTGCCCACGTGGGTGGAGCCGGACCCCGAGCCCGGCAGCGACATCCTGGGCTACATCAACATCATCGACCCCAACATCTGGAACCCCCAGCCCAGCCAGATGAACCGCATCAAGATCCGAGACACCTCCCAAGCCGGCACCCAGTTGTGGAGGCAAAGCCAGGACTGCAGCCCGGCCCCCGGGCCCAGTGCCCCCCAGGACGGGGGCCCAGCGGAAAACGGCCTTCCCCAGGGGGACCCCGAGCCACAGCCCCCCGTGCCCAAGCCCCGGACGGTCCCTGTGGCAGAGGTGATTGCCCAGGACTGCGGCGGTGTTGGCTGGGCCCTGGGGACCCCCGAAGAGGAGACTCCCCAGAATAGAACAGATGGCACACCACCCAGGACCCCGGGCCCTGGCCACGCCCCACTGCAGCGGCAGCTGTCTGTGACCCAGGATGACCCTGACGGCCCGGGAGCGGTGATCCCCAATGGGCTAGATGGGGAGGACGAAGAAGATGACGACGACTACGTGACCCTCAGTGACCAGGACAGCCTCTCGGGCAGCTCTGGCCACGGCCCTGGCCCCCGGCGGCCCTCGGTGGCCTCCTCTTCTGTGTCAGACGAGTATTTTGAGGTGAGGGGGCGCTCGGCCCCTCTCCAGAGGCGCCACTCAGAGCAGGTAGCCAACGGGCCGGCCCAGCCCCCCCGCCGGCAGCTGAGTGCCCCCCATGTGACCCACGGGACCTTTGGTGGAGCCCTGGGTGGCTTGCCGTGGGCCCCCGGTCAGGAGAGAGAAGAGGCGGGTACTCCGAGGAGGACACAGGCCCCGCATTCCACGAACAAGGAGACACAGGTGAGTCGGGGTTCCTGCCCAGGAGGGATCCCTCCCCCAGGTCTGAGCAGCCGCAGTGGTCGTCTGCCGGGGTACCAGATCCCCAGATCAGATGGCTTTGCCTGCTACAGTGGGGAAACTGAGGAATGGGGTGGGGGGTAGGTAGCAACAACCCAGGGCTACACATGTGGCCGGTCTTACCGACATCGGGGACCCGCATTCCCCGTGCCCCATCCAGACAACCAAAGCCAGCTATTGGAAGCCGGAAGGAAACGCGCTTAAACTACCCCGAGATTTCAGACACGAATTATGGGGAGTTGACTCTGCCCAGCCGTGGGGGTGGTCCACTCCCTTACTTGGTGACAGCACAGAGACGTCCTTCACACCCCCAAGGTCACACAGCAGTAAGCGGTTCCTGTCTAAAGCTCATGTCAGGCCACCTCCATGTCGGTCCCTTTAGTGATGGCCCCAGGGACTGCTCCCCTCCACTCTCCCCTAGGCCAGGAAACAGCTCACATTCGTCCATTGCCCCCCCTCGTGGTGACTGCCGCAGGTCCAGGACCCAGAAGCCCGGGCCCCGCGCAGCCCCGGCCCAGCCCCCCGTGCCTGTCCTACCTGGGAACAGCGCGCGGCTGATCATGCCCGGCATGATGATCAGGCCCATGGGCAGCATCTTCAGGTAGCTGGCCAGGATGGAGCCGGCCTTGGCATGGTTCAGGTCCCGGGCGGACAGCGACCGCTGCACGATGACCTGGGGGCACGAGGAGGGGGTGAGTCCAGCTCCCCTCGGGGGAGCCTGGCGGGTGGGGCTTTCCTCTTGCTGTGCCTGAGGGAGCGGCAGGAGATAGGATGCTGTCCCTCTAGCCCCAGAGCTTCCTGAGACAGCTGAGCCTGATCCCCGATGGCATTCCCACCGGAAGCAAGTCTGTCCCGGGGACTCACGCTTGGTCTCCTCACTTGTTAGGGAAGGGGTGAATCCCACCTGGCCGGCCACACTGGCAGCTGTCAGGGCCTGAGGACACCCTGGGTGGGACGGTATCTGGGGGATGCCTCCCCACACCCCCATCTCCCATGCCCTCAGGAGAGCGGCCGTAGTCTTGCACGTGCCAGGAGCAGACGCTGACCATGATAATTTGACACCACTCGCCCAGGAGCTGGAGCTTCGAACCTGGGCTTCGAGGAAGCCTGCGGTCAGGCAGTGGAGGGATGCTAGACGCCGCCTCAGTGCGGTGCCTCAGGGAGCCCTAGACACAGCCTAACTGGGCCTCAGTTTCCAGATCTGCAGAATGGGAGGAGGGACAGGTCATCGGAACCCCTGGCAGCTGAGATCCCTCCTAGCTCTGACATGATTTTCTTTTGTATTTTTTTTTTAAGTGTAACTTTAAACCACTTCACAGAGCTAGATTTCACGTATAGTTCAGCCACATAAACGGTACAATTCAGTGGTTTTTAGTACGTTCACAGGGTTGGACAGTCTGCAGCTTGTAAGTGTGTGTTTTGCAGCTGAAGTCACCACCCGCAGGTCAGAAGTAAGGGTCTGTGATTTTGAACTTATTTTCCAAACGTGCTGGCTGAATGCAGAGCTGCCCGCATTTCCCTCCAAGACACGGCTCTTGGTAGGACAGTCATTATGGGGCGCTAGAGTGGTGACCCCGAGTGTGTCAGGCTGACTTCAATCCTGCGTCTCCAACAGACTTGGGTCAAGTTCTTGTCTCACTTTGGGCCTCAGTTTCCCTGTCTGGACAAGGAGGGGGTTAGACGCAGCTCTCCATAGACCCTTCCCCTCTGATGTCGTATGGCTGCACTCCTCGTGGGAGAAGGCATTTCCCTAAAACCCCTGCGCATCAAATCCCATCATTTCGTTCTGTGCTCACGGTGGCCAGCCCTGGGAGGCAGGGAAGGCAGCTGCCGTAACCCCATTCTGCACCTGGAAAAGCTGAGGCTCACCGCCCCGGCAGAGCGAGCATTGAGCAGCAAGGCCAGGACCTTTCCTGCGGGTCAGCGGGCTGCTGCCTCCCCAGTACGTCTCAGCACAGGCTTGGCCCGAAGCCGGCTCTCCCTCCCCCCACTCGGCCACTGAAGCTCCCTGAGCCCCTGGGACTTCCTCTGCAGGATGGGACACCCGCTGACCCACAGGGCTGCTGCCAGGACGCGCCTGTGCCTGGCTGCTCACGGGTTTCCTGAGTTCAGACTTCCTTGGGGGGCAACTTCAAGGTCAGCCACAGCATGGGGCTGGCCCAGGAGCATTGGGACCCTGGCACCGCTCTCTGGGAAGGTCTTAAGCCGGCCTGGTTGTTGACAAAGGGTGCTCAGACAGGGCCACCGAGGTCAGGGAGGGGAGCGGCTGAGCTCGCTGCCCATGGGGCCTTTTGCCTCGGGGGCCTAGGTTTGCGTGTTGCTGAGTTTGAGAGCATCCGCTACGCACTGCGGACGAACGAGGAGGTAGCAAAAAGCCTAAAGCCTGTGAAAAGCCCTGGGGTCCCAGCGGACAGAACCACCGCCTAGTGCCGACCAATCTGGGCGTCTCGGACGGCTGTCCTGGCCCAGTGGTGGGCTGGCGCCCTGCAAAGCCCCTGCTTGCTGCTGAGGGTCATGGCAGAGTAGGACCGGGGCACAGGGGTCCGGGGCACAGGGGTCCGGGGCACAGGGGGTCCGGGGCACAGGGGTCCGGGGCACGGGGGGTCCGGGGCACAGGGGTCCGGGGCTACTACAAAGTAGTCCGAACCTACTTTGTCAGGGTTCTGGGCCAAGGCCTGGCCGTTCCCCGAGCAGACCCAGCCCGAGTGGGAGGATGACAGGGAAGTAAGGCCAGGCCGTGAGGCCCCAGTGTCCGTGGTACTCGGGACCGCCTTGGGGTCAGCAGCGAACTGCCTCAGCCTCCTGGTGGGACCTTGTTATCCAGGCAGTAAGTCTCATCCAGCGCTGACCTTGAGGCCAGGCAGGGGAAGGCAAAATCTCCTGACTGATGTCCTGCCCAGAAATGGCAGTGTCCTGCCAGGCCCGTGCCGAGTGGGGAGATGACAGGTGTCCTGGGGGGAGGGGCACAGGCGGGCCCTCCGCTCTGCCGAGATGCTGGGCGGACACCTGCTGTCGGGTCAGTGTGTGCGCCGGTGGCCCCCATGGGAGACGGGACTATGTTACAGCTGGGGAAACTGAGGCCCAGCCTCCCAAGGTTCCTGAAGCTTCCTGTCCTGGATTACTTCCCACTGACACAGCCCAGAGACCCTCCTTTAGCGACCTCTCCGTCGGAGAGGGAGAGCCAGGGCTGAGCCCGCTTGAACACTCCCCGTGCTGGGCGGGAGCCATGGGCACAGGGGAGGTCACTCTACTGCGGGTCCAGATCCCAGGTCTGCCATCTGGGCCTCGGGGTTGCGGCCCGGGGATGGGGTTGGCCAGGCCTCCCGTGCAGGGAAGCCTCCCCTCACTCATCCAGAGTGGCCAGTTGGCCTCAGTCCCTTGGCGGGGCCCTTGGGACTCCAGGTCTAGAGGCGAGATGGTTGTCTCTTGCTCCACAAGACTTTTCGCCACCAGGGGCTGCCTGGAACTGCCCGTGGGCCCCTGGTGTGTTCACAGCCCAGGAAGAGCAGGTCAGACTCCGGAAGACCCAGCCCCCCTGTCCTCACCAGAACTTTCCCAGCCTGGATCGAGGGGCTCCCTCCAACAAACCCATCCAGCCCCCTTTGTGGATGGAGGAAGCTGGGGCGGGCACGGCAGGAACTTGCCTTACTGTAACCGCAAAAGGTGGGAATATTCCCATAGGATACGGGGAAACAGGCACAAAGTAGTGAAACAGACTTGTCTCGGGCCACAGCAGGTGAGTGGCAAGGCCATGAGGCAAACCCAGGTGTGCCTTCTGCGTCGTGCCCCCAGCCCTAGGGGTCTCCTCACTGTCTCTGCTTTCTCTCCTAGGGCCAGCCCATCCCCCACTACAGGGTCCCTGCCTCAGGGACCAGAGAGAATGATGGTTTCCTGCGGCCGATGAGGACCTCGGGACCCCTGCGGTACCGTCCTGCTGCTGATGGCGCCCAGAGCTCTACCAGGAAAGCGGGCCCGGCCACGACAAGCCCATACTCCTGGCAGATCAAGGGGGGCCCCATGCCCCGCACCCTGGCCGATCCCGGGACCCCGAGGCCGACCCGAAATGCCAGCTCCCAGGCCGATGGCAGGGTCCCTGAGGAGCACCCAAGCCCTTTTGGAATCTCGTACTCCAAACTGTCCCAGTCCAAGCACCTGAAGGCCAGGACGGGCAGTGGCCAGTGGGGCTCCTCTGATTCCAAACGGAGGGCTCAGGCCCCCCGGGACCGCAAGGACCCCTAGCACCCGGTCCCTGGGCCTGGAGCCATGCGGTCCGTGGCCTCTGCCCCAGCCCACCAAGCAGGTATCCGTGGGGCTTTGCCAGGACCAGGCCACTGGGCCGCCCCGACCCTCCAGAGCCCGGCCCGGAAGGCAGGAGGGTGGGCTGGATTGACTCACCTGATCTGTGCACCAGTACCACGTGGCCATGATGGTCAGACCAAAGGTCATCCCCGTCCATGGGAGGTCCCCCGTGTAGGGGTCTCGGAACATGTGCATGGCATCCGCCCGCGGCAGGTGGCAGGTGGTGTTGGCGATGGTCCGGGACGGGATGGCCTGGGCGTAGGCGACCTCCAGCTGCTCATACCCGCCGATCTGGTCAAAAGCTAGAGGAGTCAGGGCAGGACAGGGACGGCTTGGTGGCCGGTGGCCCTGACTCGGGGCCCCCACTTCCCAAGGCATCAAACTTGACTTTCCCATTCACCTTTCCCAGTGTCTGGAAAGGTATGGAGGGTAGAGGGTTTAAAAAACAAAAAAACAGAACAGGGGAATTCAAATGACTGTTTTATTTGTATTTAATGTAAGATTATTAAATAAGCATTTTGCACGTGGACACCCCAGTGTCCTCTTGGCCCCTGGATGCCCGTTGGCCTCGGGCGAGGGGTTCTCTGCCAAGCTTCAGACTGTGGACTCAAGGGAGCGAAAGTATTTTTTCTTGGCATTCGAGGACCTTCCCAAGGAGTCTGAAGTGTTAAAGTCCTGCCCTGGGGCTTCTGAAGGATGTGATTTGGCAGAGCTGAGGAGGCCCGGCACTCATGTAGCACTGAGAACAGAACGAGTCCCAGAGGGGACGGGGGAGTGCAGGGCCCTGTGGCCAGCCAGCTGGGGCTCGGGCCAGAAGTCATTTCCTGGAGACCAGACCACTTTCACTCCCCCACTGTTCCCGTCTACCTCAGGGTCAAGGGCCCCGTGTGGCCACACCCCGGCCCGTCCGTGGCTTCTGCTGTGTCCGCAGTCACTCCCCCCCACTTCCAGCCTGGGCCTGGCCGCCAGGCTCCCTCTCCCGCAGGGGCTCCAGGGACGTGGGCCCCTGGTCTGGAAGGAGGCAGACACGCAGAAGTCTGAACACAAGAGACTGATCATCCTCCTGCTCCGCGCCCCTCTCCCCCTGCCTTTCCCAAGCTGCAAGCCTGCTGCCTGGACCTTGGGCCCCGGCTCCTTGCTGCTTGGAGCCCGGGCACGGGCGGGTCCTCGGAGCAGACAAGCGCTCTCCTAAGGTCGGAAATTGGCGGGCCACGGGGTCCTCCAGTCCGAGTCTGGACGAGGCTCGAAAGACCTCTGTTTGCCCCCGTGGGCAGTCCTTCTGGCTTGGATTGCAGAGGTACAGGGAGTCGCTCCCTAACAGGGCAGACCTGCAGCTTCGTCCACGTTCTCAGACGGGATCCCCGACCTGCCTACACCCTCTTCCCTCCTCCCCTGCCCTGGCCAGCGGCGGTAGCCGCGCTTCTCGGGAATCCGCACGTGATTATGAACATTTGGAGCAGAGGCCCAGGCAGCTTTGGTTTTCCTGGTGGTGTGCACGGCTGCCCTCGGCCCCCCGCTCACCATCGAGCCCCAAGCCCGCCCGGGGTGGGTGACACTGTCAGCTAGGCGGCGGAGGTGGGAGGGGGGCGGGCAGCCCGGGTCACCCAGGGGAGGCCGTGGGGGAAGGGTGCCGACTGCCCCGGGGGCTTGAGCTCGTGAGCCCCCCTCCCCCGCAGCGCTGGCACCTGGGGCCCGGCACGGCAGCCCCGGACCCCGGAGCACCTCAGCTGCCGCAGCCCGCGGGCTCTCACCTTTGACGGTCAGGATGATAGCCCCCACCACCATGATGAGTGTTTGCAGGGCGTCCGTGTAGATCACAGCAGCCAGACCTCCTGCGGGTAGAAACCGGGGAGCTCGAGGGAGGAGGGACGGCTGCTCCACGATACGTGTCCCCCCGCCCCTCGCAGGTGGGAGAGCTGCAGGGCCGGCAGACCCTGCTCCTGGCGGGGAGGGGGGCCCTGCCTCCTGCTCGTGCCCCGGCTGGCTGGTGGTCGGGTCCCCTGTGTCCAGGCCCTCCCTGCGGCCGGGGTGCCGTACCTGCGATGGTGTACAGGGCCGTGATGGCGAGCATGAGGATGGTGGAGAGGTAGAAGTTCCAGCCCAGACAGAGGTGCACAAAGAGCGCCCCCGCGTACAGGTCAATCTGGGGAGCAGGAAAGGAACTGTGCGGACGCTGGAGGGGACCGCGGGAGCCAGGGCACTGCTTGCGCCACGTGTGGCCCCGGTGCCCCGTGAACAAGGTGGGAGAGACACCCCCGCCCCCGCACCCTCGCGGACGCTGTCATGAACGGGGAGGAGGCCCTGGGTGCGGACCAGCGGTGTGCAGGGAATGTTGCTGACGTTAATAAAGTCCTAAGTGGCCCCTGTCCACCGAGGAGCAGTGTTTTTGTTGAGTCTGGCCCCCCTGCCGTGGGATGCGGAGGAGGAGTCCAGGAGGGCTTCCTGAGGGAGGTGCAAGAAGACGAATGGGCTTCGGGAAATGGGTCTCCAGGCCAGTATCCATCTGTGTGTGGCCCCTAATCTCTGCTCCCCATTAGCCAGGGGGCCCTGGAAAAAGACCAGATGGGTTCTGGGGGGCAGGCTGGGGAACAGGCAGGCGGTCCTGCTTACTGCCCTCCGGTGGGGTTGGACCGGAAGCCAGGGCCATGTGTCAGGCCAAGACTGGTCCCCAGGGGCTGGACTGGACCCAGCTGCTGTCGTCCCGGACCCCAGGCGGCATGGGGGGCCAGAGTCCTCTTCCTGGGGTGAGCCTTACAACCCTCATTCCACCCCAGCCCCGCCTGTCCTGTGGGACAGGACTCTGTCCTGTGGGACCTAGGGGCCAGACAAGGGGCTCCACCCTGCTGAATTTCCCGAGCTGCCATTCTGGGCCTAATCAGTAGAGAGCACATGACCTGAAATAGTCTTTGGGGCCAATGGGCTCCTGACTAAGGCTGGGCGAGGCAGTGGGTCAGCAGAGCCCGCGCGTGGGGGACCACTCAGCACGAGGCCCAGGGGGCACAGGCCCCTTTGAACTACGGCAGTGCCTGGCCCACCAGCACTGCCCCGTCGGCTTGTGGACCCTTATTCCCCCAGGCCCTGAGCCCTAAGGACACAGAGTCCGCAGAAGCTGGGTCTACTCCAAAGCCTGGGTTCCCTGCAATTCTACTTTCTCGGAGAGAGCAGCCAGTGCGGACTCTGACACGGTGCTTTCAGGAGAACAGTGGACCCCATTCTGGCTGCTGGCGTTGGTGTGAAAGTGCGTGCGCGTGTGCGTGCGTGTTGGGCAGAGCGTGTCTACCTCCAGCCCAAGCAGAGAAGCCCAGGGTTGTGAACATCAGAGCAGGAAGGACTCCTCAAGCCCCCTGCCCCATCAGACCAGAGGAGAAACTGAGGCCTGGGGAAGGGAGGGACTTCCTGAGGCCAGGCCCTGACAGGTATCCGAGATCGGAGTTGTCAGGAGAAGGACAGGAAATCCCTAGAAAGCAGCAGCCCCTCCTCGAACCAGCACTGTGGACCCCTCTCTGGACCCAGGCTGTCCTCAGAGCAGAGCCCCGATCTGCGTGGCTGGCCTTCAGGCCCCAAGCATCCATCTCTCTCAGCACAGGTGACTCTGGTCACCCCGGCCTGGCCGTCATACCGCTCACTTTGCTGCCCCCGGGCCTTGGCCGGCCAAATCCCTGTGCCCTGGGCCGCCCCATCTGCGCGCCCATGTTCCAGAACCGTCTTCCCGAGTACTGCTCCCCTAACCTCTCCTCAGGGACTTGCTTCCATGGCAGTAGGCCCGAAGGAGGAACGAGGACTTGGACCGGTGTCAGGAACAGCAACAGGCAGAGGTGTGGACCTGGGACTTGGGCTGCTGTCCTCCCTCCGGGACCCCGCAGAGCGAGAAGTCAAGATTTGCCGCTGCAGCGCCTATCAGATCGTCTGTAGGCTCCCGGGGAGTCCCAGCGAGGAACTTTCCATGGCACCCAGCCCAGTCTGACCTCTCCTGCAGCCCGAGCTCCGTCTTCTGTGGGCCCAAGAGAGCCACACCCGGGTACAAGCTAAGAGCCCTAAACCCAGAGCCGCATGGACTGGGTCTGTGTCCCTGTTTGTCTGGGTCCTGGCCACGTGGCTTTGAGCAGGTCCAGAGTAGCCTCTGGAGCCTCAGTGGCCCTTGTCTGGAAAATGGGGAAGCAGGAGGCAGGGCACGGCTGCAGGCCCAGCTTCCCCCATCCCTCCGCAGAGCCGCGCCCTCAGGGAGGTTAGGGGAAGGGCTGCAGGACCTCCAAGGGAGCCTGCCCTGCCCCCAAACCTTGCCCATCTCCCTCGAGGCTATCATTGTCCCTTCAGGGCTCCAGAAAGTTCCCACCTTTGCCACATTCCCTGCACCCGACCCACTGGCCAGTGCTCTCTCCAAAATACTCCCACGACCGACCGCTGTCCCCACCACCCTCTGCCCCCTCCTGCACTCGGCTTGCCCAGAGGCAAATCAGGTTCTCTGCATTTCCACAGCACATGGTACCAGAAATCCAGCCAGCCAGCCCCAGAGGCCCTGTGCCACCCGACAGGCGGCCCCGTCCAGTCCCCTTCCTCACTCACCCCTCCCCGGGCTCAGCAGCTCCCTGCCCTCCAGCCTCACCCCTTCCTTCTGCCACTGCAGACCTGGCATTTTCAGCGCGGACCACTCTCTCCAAAGGGAGCCTGACCTCTGCTCCTGCTCTCATCGCTCTAGAATTCGGGCCCGCCTTTTCGTCTTTTACCACACTTCACTGTTACGAGTATACTGGCCTGAGCCGCGTTTGGGTGGGATATCCGGCTGCTAGCTTCCCACAGAACATTAAGGCCCCCATGGTAAGGGATGTGTTCATCGCCCAGGGCTCGCGCAGGGCCTGGCACACAGTAGGGGCTCAAATGGCTGCATTTACATATGCGCACGGGCAGGGGCCACAGCAGAGTCCCCAGACCAAATCCAGTCACGAGTCTCAGTACTGTGTTTCCAGCGGCAAAGTTGAGGGACAGGTATGTGTCCTGCAAAGCCCACAGGACTCACTTTCTGGACCTTCACGGAAAGAATTAGCTGGCCCCTGGCATTCCCTTCCTTCGGTCCCATGAGGTATGGCAGGCACCTCGAAGCGCCGGAGAATCAGGAATGAGCAGAGAAAAGAAACGGGGGAGACAGACAACAGACATTCTAAGTAAATTATTCAGCATACCGGAAGACAGTCCGAGTATGAAAAAGAGGGAAAGCAGGTAGGGGCAGGCAGGACTCACGGAGAAGGTGAAATGAAAAGAGTCGACAGATGAAAATGCGAGCGGTGTAGATATCCGGGGAAGAAGGTTCCAGGCAGAGAACACAGCAAGTGCAAAGACCCTGGGGCAGGATCATGGATGTGCAAGGAGGCCAGGGTGGTTGGAATGATGTAGGGTGACAGGAGGAGAGGGACAGGACAGGTGGGTGAAGCAGCAGGGCCCACATCTTGGGGGATCTTGGAGGCCACTGTTGGCTTTCACTCTAGCTGGCCCAGGGTATTGTGCCGTGTTTCTCTATTGGCCAGAGGTTGAATGACGAGCCCAGAGCCACACAGTGACGGGGTTCTGTGGCCCCCGACCCCATCTGAGAGTCAGGGTGGTGGTCTGAGGGATGGGAGCCAGTGAGCCCTGTGGTCTCTGTCCAGACAGACTGTAGCCGGGGCAGGTGCTGAACATGCAGACAGCGGGGGCGTTCCCAGGGCTCGGCCTGGCACAGTCAGGGCCTCCGGGAGGCACCTGGGCACATGCACATCAAACAGTTTCAGCCCAAAGTCATCAGCCAGGGTGGCCCGTCCTGCCCAACCAAGCCAAAGCAGTTAGCGTTCCTCCTGCTTCCCTTCTCGGCTTCATCTGGCCACCTGGCCTTGGTGCTAGGGCCCTGGCCTTGACGTTGGTGGGCTGCTTTCTGTTTTATAGGAGGGTCACTTGACCCCCTTCACGCGTCCAGTCCCGGCCGGCTTCAGCACTGTAGAGCAGAGGTTAGGGCCCCGGGCTGGGAGGCAGAGGCCTGGGTTCTAACCCTGCTCTCCGCCTGATTCACCACGACCTTGAGCAAGTCAAGGTCACTCTCTAGGTCTCGATCGTCTCATCTGTAAACTGGGCTTGCAGGGTGAGATCTCTGTTAGGCTGTCCCCTCCTAACACTCAGCCCTTCTGGAGTCCCGCCTGGGCCACCCCCTTGAAGCTTGCCCTGAGCGACATGCGACCTCACTGCCGATCTGTAAAGCATGAAGCTGGATGGGGGACGGTGCGCACAGGTTGGCCCCACGGGGCCCCACTAGGCACTCCCCCTCCTCGCTCCTCCCGCTCCAGTCCACCCACTGGTAGGCATCAGAGCCAGTGGCGCAAAGCTGACTGTGTCGGTCCCTGCTTCGAGCCCTCGGGGTCCCTTGGGTCCTTCGGCCCCTGGCAATCTCCCACTGCAGCCCTCGAGGCCGGGGCTGGGAAGCTAGCCGCCCGATATCCCACCCAAACGCGGCACCAGGCCTGCTCTGCGTGAACCCGGGAACGTGCCCGTCTCTGGCTTGCCCAGTCCCCACCGCTCCCCAGGTCTTCACCCTGTCTCCTCTCTGGTCCCGGAAGCGTCTGACTTAGAGACACCCAGAATGCAGGCCTCCGGACCCGGACTGTCTCCCGGGCACACCCTCCACCGCACACCCATCTCTCTCCTTGGCCTCTGTTCCCCTCCCCCCTCAGTGTCCCTTTCCCCATTAGAGCCCAACGTAACGGCCCCCGCTTGGGTGTGTGCGTGATTCCCTGTGCATTCATCTGCCTCCCGCCGTACCCAGAGCCTGGAGGGCCCAGGCCAGGTCTGCCTGCTTTCTGCGGCTCTGGCGTCCAGGGGGGCGGCTGGGACGGAGCAGGAGCTGGGGGCCTCCTTGACCGCTTCCCGTTCCCCCATCTGCCAGGCTCGCCCTCACAGACGCCGCGAGAGGCAGGCACAGCCAGCCCTCTCTACGAACAAGCAAACGGAGGCTCGTGGTCCTGTCTGGGTGCCCCCAGCCAGAAGCAGGCCGATGTAGGACTCGGGCCCTGGTCCCCACTTCCCCAGTCCTTCCAGAAACTGGGGCTGAAGGAGGCTGGATGGCCTCGGCGGTCAGGGCAGGGTGTCCCTGGACTCAGGAGTGAGAGCCAGAAGACATGGCATTACCATGAAGTCACCAGGACGCTTGGGACAAGTTAGTTCCCCGCCCCGGGCCTCAGTTTCCCTTTCTGTGAAATCAGGGGCTGAGAGAAGGGGAGCCCTAGTAAGGGAGCCTTGACGGACATTCGAGGGGTGCGTTCTGCTCTTACCCTCCAGGGGGACCAAGTCCAGGCCCCCAGGGGAACGCGGCCGGGAGTGCCCACGAGGGCAGCTCCACCGCCTGGGGAGCGGAGCAGCCCCGAGGTCCCCGCAGCTTCACGGGCTCTCCGCACCCCCTAGTGGCCAGTCCTGGCTCATCCTCTTGCCGACCCGCCCCCAGCAGCGACCCCCGCTCCTATCTCTGCCCCGGGCAAAGCAGGAGTCCGGAGGCCTGCTTTGCCCCCCACGGCGCCAGCTCCCCAGCCGACACCCTGGACGCCCGAGTCCAGCTATTCCAGGCTTACTCTGTGGGCAAGTCCTTGTCCCTCTCTGGGCCCCAGTTTCCCCAGCTGTCGAACAAGAGACGGATGAGAGGATGTCGGGGTGTTTGAGGGGCCCCCGGAGCAGGGATGATTCCAGGCTGTGCTGGCTGGACGCCGGGAGCGGGGGGCGCAGCTCACCGATATCTTGGTGAAGACGGACAGCATCAGGGACAGGACCGACAGGTACATGCGAATCCGCTGGCCCCCGTAGCGCTTCTGAATGTATTCCGGCATGGTGACGATCTGCGGAGGCACGGGGCAGGAGCTAAGCACTCCTCCGAGGGCCCACCCAGAGCTGCTCGAGGCCTAGGCCAGGCCCACTCATTACCGCCCCAGCACCTGGGACTGGGACTAGGGACAGAGGGACAAGCTTGGAGGGCTGTGGCGATGCTCTGAATGAACTATGGGCTCAGCAGGTGGGGAGGGCGGCCGTGACAGACGGAGAGGGACAGTGACCGCCCAGCTGGGGCTGCGGGAGTGGGCAGTCGGGGACGGTGTTGCCCGTGCACTCAAGTAGACAGAGCTTCCTTGCCCGGATACAGCAAGCTGGGGAGCAGAAACGGGCAGACAAAGCCCCCCAGGCTGAGGTCCTCGGGCACCTGTCTGCATGAGTTGGTAGGCACCTCGGTCGGACGAACAGCCCAGTCCTGAGAGCGGCGAGCGGACTCACCTCCGAGGAGATGTAGATGGGCACGAACACCCACGCCAGAGCCAGCAGCACATACGTGGCCTGAGGGGGACAGAGGCAGGGTGAGGACAGCAGGTGCAACTCTCCCCCCAGTCCCGCTCTAGAGACGTAGCCTGGACCAGCGGTCTGGAGGCCTGGCTTGCCAGGAGAGCCTGATATGGCCTCGTTCCCTGTCTGTGTGCCTGTACACTGATGGCCCCAGGCCAAGGCTAACAGCTCCCCTCCTGCAGGCCTATCCAGTTAGCATTCTGAAGACCAACCTTTCCCTGGAACACCACCCGTCTAGACACTGGCCGCCCGGAGTTGCTGGGAGCTGCCCCTGGCCCGAGGGCAGACTCCAGTGGAGGCCGATCCACCGCATTTTAGGGTGCCAATCCCTCTCCCCACCCCCCACCCCTGCCTGTCGGCAGCTCACATTCCACTCGAAGCCCGCCACAGCCAGGCCCCCAGCCGCCCCCGAGCCCGCCAGTCCGATAAAGAGGCCCGAGCCCTCGCTGCTGGCGAAGAGAGAGGCTCCAATCTGGAGGACAGAGAGGAAAAGGAGTCAGCTTCGGGCCCTCCCTCCAGCCTCCAAAGCCCCCACGCTTTGCACAATTCCCAGCACCGCATCCCGACACTCCCAGCTGGGGGGCTCCCTGCCAGCCTCAGCCTGTCCCCTCACTGCCTGCCTGGGGCATCCCTCATCCCCCACACCCCGGAAGGAGGGGCTGGGGGCGTCGGAGTGCACTCACCGGCCACCAGGTCATGTCCCGGCCGGCCAGGAAGTAGCCTCTCACCGTGTTCCTGCTGGCCCGGCATGAGGACTGTAAGAACAGAGCGGACATTGGAACCTGGCATGCACCGGAGGGAATGTAAAATGGGGCCCCCATGGCAGAAAACAGCCTGTGGGCCCCCAAAGACTTCCACGTTCACGTCCAACATTCACCTCCTTAACGCGGTGACCCGGCATTGCACTCCGACATCCAAGAGAATTGGAAACGGGGGTTCACGCAAAACTTGCCCCTGGATGTTCAGAGCAGCCGACAGCCCAAAGGGGGGGAAAGCCCAGATGCCCATCACCAGACGAATGGACAAAATGGGGTCTAGCCACACGATGAAATATTCCCCAGCGGGGCGCCTGGGTGGCTCAGTGGGTTAAGCCTCTGCCTTCAGCTCAGGTCGTGATCCCAGGGTCCTGGGATCGAGCCCCGCATGGGGCTCTCTGCTCAGCGGGGAGCCTGCTTCCCTTCCCCTCTCTCTCGCTCTCCCTACCTGCCTCTCTGCCTACTTGTGATCTCTGTCTGTCAAATAAATAAATGAAATCTTTAGAAAAAAATATTCCCCAGCCACAGGGTGGGATGCGGTTCTGACACCTGCTAGGACATGGACGGCCCTCAGGAACTTTCTGCTAAGAGAAAGGAGTCAGACACAAAAGGCCACACACGGTAGGATTCCACGAGTAGGAAATGTCCAGAACAGGCGAATCCTTAAAGGCAGAGGGCACAGAAGGGGTTTCCAGGGGCTGAGGAATGAAAACTAATAGGTTTGGGGTTTCTTCCGGGGTGAAGAAAAAGTCTTCAGCCACATAAGGTGATGGCTACACAGCACTGCTTGTACAAAACGGCACCGAATTCTGTATTTTAACGTGATCTAAGTCGCCTCCATATTCAACGTGGGGCTTGAACTCACGGCCCTGAGATCGAGAGTTGCATGTTCTACTGACTGAGCCAGCTGGGCGCCCCTAAGCGGAGATCTTTGCGTCTTGGTGAGGACTTTGAGCCGAGGATTCTGAGAACCCTTTGGCCCTTGATTTCTTCTAATATTTTAAAGATTTTTTAAAAGATTTTATTTATTTATTTGACAGAGAGAGAGATCACAAGTAGGCAGAGAGGCAGGCAGAGAGAGAGGAGGAAGCAGGCTCCCCGCTGAGCAGAGAGCCCGATGCAGGGCTCGATCCCAGGACCCTGAGATCATGACCCGAGCCGAAGGCAGAGGCTTACCCCCCTGAGCCACCCAGGTGCCCCAAGATTTTATTTTTTTATTTGGAGGACGGTGTGGGGAGAGGGGCAGAGGCAGAGGGAGAGAGAGAATCCCAAGCAGGCTCCCTGCTGAGCAGAGAGCCCGACTCGGGGTTCGATCCCACGATCCTGAGATCACGACCCGAGCCAAAATCACGAGCCAGGTGCTTAACAAACTGAGCCACCCAAGCACCCTCTTACTTCTAGTATTTTCATCTCTGATACATTTCTAGGAATTATCAGTCAAGGATTCCCACATACCTTTTGTTTTGGGGGGAGCATGGAATTTTGTGTTCTGTAATATAATTTAAAAAATCTGAAATCAGGACAGCTGGGTGGCTCAGTCAGTTAAGTGTCTGCCTTCGGCTCAGGTCATGATCCCGGGGTCCTGGGATCGAGCCCCGCATCAGGCTCCCTGCCCAGCAGGAAGCCTGCTTCTCCCTCTCCCACTCCCCCTGCTTGTGTTCCCTCTCTCGCTGTGTCTTTCTGTCAGATAAATAAATAAAATCTTTTTTTAAAAAAAGCTGCAATCAGAATGCTTGGGAGCGAATCCTGGCGTCTCTGCTTCCTGGCCGTGTGACCTTGGGCAAGTTACTTCACCGATGCGCCTCGGTTTCCTCACCCACAATGTGGGCCCTAATAAAAGTTCTCCCCTCACAGGCTTCCGTGGGGTTTAATGAGTTACTACGCGTAACCCTCTGACGATGGTGCCTGGTACCTAGTAAGTATCTGATGAGGGTCAGTGGTTTTAAGGATTTTTTTCAAGGCCTCATTTAGTGCTGTCTGGACAGGAGAAAATGAAAAGATGTGAACTCGAGAAAAGGAGAAGTGTGAAAAGAAGGACCCTGTAAAGAAGGAGATCTGTTATTTTGCATTCCTTTTTCACAACATACATATCCTAATGGAAGGCTGGACCGCATGATCTCAATCAATACACAGGCCTCGGGGCGCCTGGGTGGCTCAGTGGATTAAGCCGCTGCCTTCGGCTCAGGTCATGATCTCAGGGTCCTGGGATCGAGCCCCGCATCGGGCTCTCTGCTCCTCAGGAAGCCTGCTTCCTCCTCTCTCTCTGCCTGCGTCTCTGCCTACTTGTGATCTCTCTCTCTGTCAAATAAATAAATAAAATCTTTAAAAAAAAAAAAATACACAGGCCTCCTTCTGCCTGACTTTAACCTCATACGCACACACAAACATACACACGGTCATATTCAAGATGATTTGTCTAACTGTCTGGATCTGTCACCCAAAGCTTTTGATATGGGTCCTGCTTGCCTCTCCTGCCTGAGCTCCCACTACTTTCTGTGAGCTGTGACCCGGCCCCATGGAACGCAGTACTGTCTGAAGGCTCTCATGGCTTTGGCCAGGATGGCCACGTCCAGCTGTGTGGGCTGTGCACTGTGCAACTTCCAGAGCCACTCCGTTCTTACCCCGTGATTTTTCCTAACATGTCTTCTCATCTTTCAAGGATACGGTGGGCATTGTAAGTTGCCTCCTTCTTGTCCTTCTCTTTTCTTAAGGGGTCTCATTTTTCTAAGCAATTGGCTGGAGTGGTCCCAACCCAGTCTCCCACTCCAGGAGTCCTGACTCACCTAAGCCACGGACCCTGTCACATTCTTTAGCTGTCACACCTGATTCAGGGCCGCTGTGGACTTAAGCTGGGATTGCTCCTGGCCTCCCAGGAGGTGGAGGAGGGAGCTGGGGCTCTGGGGACCTGGCAGCCATGTGTTCCTAGTTAATATTCACTGAGGGCCCCACGGCCGTAGAGTTGGTGCCCAGTGCTTAACCTGTATGAAGTGCTTAGTCCCATGAAGTAGGAACTATGATCAAACCCATATTACCAGCGAGGAAACCAAGGCTTCCACAGCTAAAAGTGGCTAGTAAGTGACGGAGTCAGGCTTTGAACCCAGGCTAAGCAGAGAGCCTGGGCATCTCTCCTCCACGTGGGACGCTGGGCTCAGGACAATGCCACGCATAGGTGGAAGCTGAGAAAGTCAACATGAAATGCACCATAGCGTTGTTGATACTGTGAACCCCTGGATCCAACCGTGCCTGAAGCCTTACTATTGTTGGTCTTTCCAGGATGGATATCCTTACATTTCCTTCATTGTTCAAGCTCTTCTGATCTAGGTTTTCTGTCACTGGTTAACAGATACCCTAGTAAGTGGAAAGGCTCAGCGCAAGGTCCTTTGTCCAGGAACATTTCTTTAAAGGCCCTCCCCGGGCTCTCCGAACCCCACCGTCAGAGCACCTCTGCAGGTGCACCTTCCGACCCCGCTTGTCCTGCCTGCATTTGGGTGATGAGCACCTGCACCGGATCGCTGTGCGATCCAGCTCCAGCACACGCACTCCTTGTCTGGCTCTGATCTTTGCTGCCAACGCTCACGGCTGTCCGGCCAGCAGCACCCGGCTGGGCCCGCATGGCCTGCTTGAGGGCCAGGCCTGAACTCCTACAGCCCCACTGCCCGCGGCACCAGCCTGCAAGGGAAGGCGAAGCTGGGAGAGGTGAGTCCCAGGCAGCGAGGCGCGATGGGCCCCAGTCACCAGATGGCAAAGGGCCTCAGGGGCCCCAAACAGTCCCTTAGCTGTACCTTTCAGCTAAATTCCCCACCGCACTCCTCTTCCCTCTTCCGATCCTGCCGACCTCCAGCCCCGGCTCATCCCGAAAGTCTCCATTGCGGGCGCCCCTCCTCTGAACTCCCAGCCAGCGACTGTCCCAGAAACAGGACGTCTGACAGCAGAGCTCCACACCCACGGGCCCCCGGGGCTCCCCGGAACCGCCAGGAGCGGCGGCCCGCATCGCATGGTGTGTTTGAGGCGGCGAGCCCAGAGCAGGCAAGGGCCTGACTCCGAGGACGCAGAGTGGGGGCCAGCCCTGCGCGGCTGTGGTCTACCATTCCACCACCGAAGAATCAATTCCAATTACTGCTGCTGCCCCCCAGCACCCCCGCACCCCTGCAGCACCGGGACCACTCACGCCCTTCCTACAACCCAACCAAGAGTGGCGGCAGGGTCCGTGCCCCTGAGAACGCCTCCGACTCAGGTACTCGGGGCTTGGGTCAGTCTTTTAGATCGAGACCCAAGGCCCAGAATGCTGAGCGACTTCCTAGGGGGCCAGAGCTGGGAATGTGACCCGTCTTCTGCCTCTGGCCCTGGGGCTTAAACCAGGGCCAGGGAAGATATGAAGGGATCCTCATTCTCCCCCAGTAGATGGAGGCCACCGTGTATCATGGCTCAGGGATGCTGGCCTAGGGACCTTTGGGGACAAGGAGGAGGAGTCTGACCTCTACAAACCCAAAGCTGGCTTTGGTGCTCGCCTCCCCCACCAGGAAGGCCTCCAAGGTCTGCATCGTGAGTAGACCGGAGGAACGCCTCCCCTGTGTGCAGGGACATGGGGGTCACTGGGTAAGTCCCAGACCCCAGAGCAGGGGGGTTCATCCGTAAATGGCGCTGGCCTTCGCCCTGCGGCTGTGGGGGCCGGGTGATGAGCACAGGACCCGCCTAGGAGAGGCCTCACTGCCGCGGCAGTCTGTGATGGCCTAACTCACGTCTCTTTCTCATTGAAAGTGAGAGAAACTGGCTTAGGAACCAGGCAGGCAGACACGGAGATTTTCAAAATAAAGATCGTCAGGCTCTGTGTGCCCCGCCCCTTCTCCGGAGCCTGACCCCGCAGGTGCGGGAGCAGCTGGACAGACATCCGCCCCGCGAGCCCGTCTGACACGGAGATGGAGGCCAGGGAGAGGACGTGCTGCGCTGGGCCCCCAGCTCGTCGGCCGCACGAAAGCCCAGGGAGCTTCTCCCTCGGCCTGCGCCTTAGAGAGGCCTTCCTCTTCCTCCCCTTGTAGCCCGAGCAGCCGCTGCCCAAAGACAAAGTGGCTCGGTCAAGGTCTCGGGCAAATCCACCGCAGGGCTGGGAGGAGGACCCCAGCGGACTCCAGGCGCGCCTCACCTCAGCCCCGGCTCCCACACCCGAGTGCCATCCCGGCCGGCCGCCCACCCCGGGCCTCTCACCCATATGCCCACGGCCAGGTTCAGGGCGAAATACAGGGCGATGATGATGATGTCGGTCACGCTCAGCTGCGGCCCGGGAGCGTGGGGGTCGCCGGTGGAGTCGTCCGCCACCATCCTGCGGCAGGCGCCGGCTCCGAGCAGAAGGAACTGAGGGCCGAGCCAGGTCAGAAAGGGCTTCCTGGCAGGCCGTTAATTGATCATTAAACCGAGCACGATGGTGGCCGATTCCCGCCCACAAGATGACCGCGTGCCGGGCAACGGCTTTCCAAGGGCAGCGCGGGTGTCCCCCCGCCCCTCTGCAGGTGGGAAGCCAACCCCGACCATCTGCGCGGGGGCAGAGCTGGAAGGGGCTTGGAGGAGGGCAGCCTCCCCGAACTCAGAGGAAGTTTGGGAAAAGGAAAGGGAGTTTAGGGGGTGCCTGGCTGGGTTCAGTCGCGGAAGCATGCAACTCCTGATCTCAGCGTCGTGAGCTTGATCCCCACGTTGGGGACAGAGCCTGCTTTAAATAAATAAATAAATAAATCATCATAAATAAAGGGAGATCAGTGCATCCACAGGCAACCAGATTAGTCCCAGAAAGCGCTGTTACCTGATGCGTGGCTCGCCCCGTATTTCCTTGGATAAAAAGCACGGAGGGTTGGGGACAGATGCCTCACCTCTGGGGACACCATGGTGGCAGGCAACCATGTCCTGTGGCCACCGGGCCATGAGAGGACCGAGGGGGACTTGGGATGGTGACGCTTGAATCACGTGGCTTACTTCCCACCACGACAGTCCGGCCCCGAACATCCCAGTGTTGGACCCTAAAGGCATGTTGCCAAACGTTCTGCCTCCTTTCTCTTTCCTTTTCTTTTAAGATTTTATTTATTTACTTGACAGACAGAGATCACAAGTAGGCAGAGAGGCAGGCAGAGAGAGAGGAGGAAGCAGGCTCCCCGCGGAGCAGAGAGCCCGATGCGGGGCTCGATCCCAGGACCCTGGGACCATGACCTGAGCCGAAGGCAGAGGCTTTAACCCACGGAGCCACCCAGGCGCTCCTCTGCTTCCTTTTTCTAGCTCAGCTGAAACTATCCCAACCCCCTCATTTGACCCTCTGTTCAGGTCCCCGTGGTCTCCTCAGGACGTCCACAGAGGGACACGTCTAGCAGGTGCCTGCCAGGAACTGAGGACGATGCTTAGGCTTTCTGCCCGCTGTCCCATGTGGGGCTCCTCAGGGTGGGTGGTAGCGTATCACGGCCAAGGAATGGAGCCCGGGAGGCCGAGCCGTCTGTCGTCTGGCCATGGGAGGGGCAGAGCTGGGATTCAGATCCAGATTTGACCCTGGATGCTCCCCGTTGGTGACAGTGATAGCCCTGGTTCCACAGGAAGCTGGAGGGTCTTAGATGCGTCCTCACTAAGGAAACCGTTCCCCACAGCCTGGTGGATGTCTCCGACGTGGCCCGAGGCTTCGCACAACGTTTGGAGTTTAACCGGGTCACATCGCTTTTCCAGAAGGTGTTAATGAGTGAACAGCCACCACGGACACACTGACCCGCAAAACCCAACGTGCCCGTTGCTCGCGAGCCCGAGGGAGGCTGTTTAAAGATTACACGCAGAACGAGACAGAGAAGAACAATTAAGTCAGTTTCTCGTCAATTCAGGCAGGCTCAGACTGCCCCCTCCCCAACTACCCTCCTCTCTGGCCAGCCTCGCTGAAGGTGCTCACTTTCCAAGCCATTGCTAGAAGCATGTCGTGAATCAGAAGGTCATTTGAGGGGCGCCTGGGTGGCTCAGTCGGTTGAGCAGCTGCCTTCGGCTCAGGTCATGATCTCAGGGTCCTGGGATCGAGCCCCGCTCCGGGCTCTCTGCTCAGCAGGAAGCCTGCTTCCCCCTCTTCCTCTGCCTGCTGCTCTGCCTACTTGTGGTCTCCTCCATCTTCCTAATAAATAATAAAATCTTTAAAAAATCATTTAATGCAAGTCAGAAGGACCCAGCTGGAGACGATCCGAATTTATTAATCCAGGCTCCTCGGGATAAAGTGGTTGAAAACAGTATTTGGTCCCCTCGCATCCCTCTGCGTCTCAGAAGAAAATAAACCATTAGAGACAAACGCACCCCACCCCCAACTTCTGATACAAATTCTGGGGAAAAGAAGTCATAAGGAGTGGGCGGGTGGGACAGGGAGAGGGTGACGGTGAAGGGTGTGAGAAATTCCACACTGAAGCCCAATCACTCCACATTCCCACCCTCTGCTGTCCAACACGACCACAGGCAGATCAAACTCTGACGGCCGCGCTCACCCAGGACAGAAATGACAGGACCTGCCCAGCCAGGAAGGCGGCCAAATCACACCCCGCAGGCTGCGTCTATCCCAAGAGGGAGCCCCCCATGTCGTGTTTCCCAACACCACTGCTGACGCCCAATGTGTGGGGTTTCTCCCCCCACACCAATGAACTCTCCATCTCTGTGGAGGCCAACCGGGTGTCCTCCCACCTGACTCAATTCTGTCACTGACGACCTGGGTTAGCACAGATCCCACAGTTTAAACACTTAGTCTGACCAAACTGCCCCCCTTCACACAGCAGGTGCAATCTTAGGCCTCCCTGTACTTTGGACTGACCATCTACAGGAGCTGGAAGTTCCCCTGATCCCCTTCTCAGATTTCGGAATTTGCCAGGTGGCTCCCGAGCTCAGGGAAACTGTATGTCAGTATATGATACAGATTGTTGTAAAGGATACAGAGGAACAGCCAGAGGGTCAAAAAAGAAATAAATGAAAGTAAAACCAAAACTTAGTTTTTAATTGATCTGATAACAACGTGTCCAAAACAATAATAGCAACAACATATTTGGTATGTGTACGCTTGTGTATGAATGAAATGAATATTAACAACGATATAAGGACAGGAAAGAAGTGGGATTGTTTTACTGAAAGGTCATCACACTATTTGCGACCGTGCACTTTTATTTGAAAGTGGACTTGGATCAGTGATAAAATCTTTCATCTCCTTGGTTAAGTTAATTCCTAAGTATTTTATTCTTTTTGATGCTATTGTAAATGGAATCATTTTTTCCATCTCCCCTTCAGGCTGTCCGTTGGAAATGCAACTGATGATTCCATGTTGACTTTGTATCCTGCTGTTTTCCTAAATTCATTTCTTGGTTAACAGATGGGGTGTGTGTGTGTGTGTGTAATCTTCAGGATTTTTTTTTAATTTTTTAAAAGATTTTATTTATTTGACAGATCACAAGGAGGCAGAGAGGCAGGCGGCGGCAGGGGTGGAGGGGGGGGGGGGAAGCAGGCTCCCTGCCAAGCAGAGAGCCCGATGCGGGGCTCGATCCCAGGACCCTGAGATCAAGACCCGAGCTGAAGGCAGAGGCTTAATCCACTGAGCCACCCAGGCGCCCCTCTTCAGGTTTTTCTAAATATAAGGTCACATCAACTGTAAACAGATAATTTTATTTCTTCCTTCCCAATTTCGATGTCATTCATTCATTCATTCATTCTCTTGCTCTGGTTAGACCTTCCAGCACTACCTAGAACAGAAGTCATGAAGGGAGGCATCCTTGCCTTGTCATTAATCTTAGAAAAAAGCTTTCTCTCTCTCTCCATTGAGTATGATGGTCACTGTGGATTTTTCAATTATGTTATGGTAGTTTCTTTCTAGTATTCGTAATTTTCTGAATGTTTTTATCATAAAAAGTTACCATTTCTTGAAACACATTTTTTTTTTAAAGATTTTATTTATTTATTTGACAGAGAGAGATTACAAGTAGATAGAGAGGCAGGGAGAGAGAGAGAGAGAGAGAGAGAGAGAGGGAAGCAGGCTCCCTGCTGAGCAGAGAGCCCGATGTGGGACTCGATCCCAGGACCCCGAGATCATGACCTGAGCCGAAGGCAGCGGCTTAACCCACTGAGCCACCCAGGCGCCCTTGAAACACATTTTCTGCAATGAGATGATCACGTAGTTATTTCTCTTCATTCTGTTGATATGGTGTATTACACTGACCAGTTTTCATACATCTAATCATCTTGTATTCCAGAAATAAATCTCACTTGTTTAAAGCCTAAAATCTCTTTAATATGTTCCTGAAAATAGTTTTCTAGTACTTTGTTGATGTTTTTGTATCAATATTCATAAGGGATATTGATTTATAGTTTTTTTTAAATTTTATTTATTTGACAGATACAGATCACAAGTAGGCAGAGAGAGAGGAGGAAGCAGGCCCCCTGCTGAGCAGAGAGCCCAATGCGGGGCTCGATCCCAGGACCGACCCTGAGATCATGACCTGAGCCGAAGGCAGAGGCTTAACCCACTGAACCACCCAAGTGCCCTGATTTATAGCTTTCTTATAGTGTCTTTGGCTTTGTTAACAGGGTAAATACGTCTCAGAATGAGTTAGAGTTTATTCTTTCCTCTTACTTTTCTTGGGGAAAGTTGGAAAAATACTGGTGTTACCGTTTTTTATTATTTTTTTTAGTAATCTCTGCACCCAACATGGGGCTTGAACTTACAACTCCAAGATCAAGAGTTGCATGCTCCGCTTACTGAGCCAGCCACGTGCCTCAGACGGGCTTACTTCTTTGAATGTTGGGGAGAATTCACCAGTGAAACCCTCAGATCCTGGGCTCTTCTCTGTTGGGAGTTGTTTGTTGGTTTGTTTGTTTGTTTGTTTGAATAACTGATATAATTCTATTAGTTATAGGTCTATTCCGATTTTGTATTTCTTTGTGATTTAGTCTTAGTAGGTTTTGTGTTTCTAGGAATTTGTCAATTTCATCTAAATCATCCAATTTGATTGTGTATAATTCCTCATAGTACTCTCATAATCCTTTCTTTTACTTCAAATCAGTAATAATGTCCCCACTTTCTTTTCTGTTTTTAATAATTTGAGGTTTCTCTCTTTTTTTCTTAGTCTATTAAATAAAGGGTTGTCAATTTTGATCTTTTCAAAGAACCAGCTTTTGTTTTATTGATTTTTCCCTATAATTTTTCTATTTTCTATTTTGCTGATCTCTCCTCTAATCTTTATTATTTCTATCCTTCTGCTAGCTTTGGGTTTAGTTTGTTCTTTTGCTGGTACCTTAAGCTGTAAAGTGAGGTTGTTGATTTGAGATCTTTCCCCCTTTCTCCCTCCTACCCTTCTTTTCTTCCTCCCTCCCTTCCTCTTTTCATAAAGTAAGATTGTTAATTTCAGGTCCTTTCCCGCCCTCCTCCCTTCCTCCCTCCCCATTCCTTACTTTCTTTGTAAAGTGAGGTTGTTGTTTTGAAATCTTTGCCCCTTCCCTCCTTCCCTCCCTCCCTTCCTTTCCATGTAAGAATTGATAGCTATAAATTTCCCCATTAACACTGATTTTACTGTATCCCTAACATTTAATATATTATGTTTTCGTTTCTATTCATCTTTAAGTATTTTCTAACTCCCCTTGTGATTTCTTGATTAATTGGCTGTTTAAGAGTGTGTTGGTTAATATCTACAAATGGAGAATGGAAGTATCTAAGTATTACTGTAAAACTATTTCTTTTAATTGTGTACATTTTTGCTTCATTTATTTTGATAGTCTGTTATTAGGCACGTAAATATTTATCATTAGTATGTCTTCTTGCTGTACCGAACCTGGTACAAATACATACTGTCCTTCATTGTCTTTTGTAGTAATTTTTGTCTTAGTCCATTTTGTCCTATATTACTTACGCTACACATTTTCTTTTTTGGTTGCTATTTGCATGGAATATCTTTTTCTTTCACTTTCCTTTCACTTTCACTTTTCCTTTCACTTTCAATCTATTTGTGTCTTTGGATCTAAAGTGAGTCTTTTGCAGGCAGAATACAGTTGTATTGTGTTCTTTTTATCTATTCTGCCAATCCCTCTTTTTGTTTTATCTGCCAATCCCTTTTACTTGATTATTTAATTCATTTACATTTGAAGTAGTTACCGTTAAGGAAGAACTTCTTTCATTCTGCTATTGATTTTCTGTATGCCTTATAGCTTTTCTGTTGCCTCATTTCCTTCTTTTGTGCTTAATTTATTTTTTGTAGTAAAACACTGAAATTCATTTCCAATTTCATTTGATATATATTCTATGGCTATTTTCTTCATGGTTACCATTGGGATTATATTTAATATCCTAAGGTTATGACACATTAATTTCAATTTATACCAGCTTAACTTCAATAACATGCAAAATTTCTGCTTGACAACTTTGTTTATGCCCCTTTTCAGTTGTTATCAGAAAACTAAATCTTTACTTTGTTCCACAAAACATAAACTTTTAAATGTATTAGCCTCTTATGTTGAAAACATAAAACAAGGTTATACACCAATGTTATAATAATACTAGCTTTTAGACTAATAATTTTTTTTTTTTTAAAGATTTTATTTATATATTTGACAGATAGAGATTTCAAGCAGGCAGAGAGGCAGGCAGAGAGAGAGAGGAGGAAGCAGGCTCCCCACAGAGCAGAGAGCCCGATGCGGGGCTCGATCCCAGGACCCTGAGATCATGACCTGAGCCGAAGACAGCGGCCTAATCCACTGAGCCACCCAGGTGCCCCAGACTAATAATTTTTAAATATATTTCTTATATTATGTAGAAAGGAGTTAGAAGCCATTGCTTCAATAACAGTAACTTTTATATTACTTGTGTATTTGCCTTTATTGAGATCTTTAGTTTTTCATGCAGCTCCGAGTTGCTATCTGGTGTTCCTTTGTTTCACCGTGGAGGAGCCTCTGATTATTTCTTGCAGAGCAGGTCTAGTGGTAATGAACTGTGTGTCCGTGTTTGTTTACCCAGGATTGTTTCCGTTTCTCCTTCACTTTTGAGGGACAGTTTTGTCAGATAAAAGATTCTTGGTTGACATTTTTTGTTTTAGCGCTTTGAATTCTTCAGCCCACTGCTTTCTGAACTCCCACCGCTTTTCTGAACACTTCAGAAATCTAATAATCTTGGGGCACCAGGGGGGCTCAGTTAGTTGAACATCTGCCTTCGGTTCAGGTCGTGATCCCAGGGTCCTGGGATCGAGCCCCATGTCGGGCTCCCTGCTTGTTGGGGAGTCTTTTCTCCTCTTTTTGCCTGCTGCTCTGCCTGCTTGTGCTCTCCCTCTCGTTCTCTCAAATAAATGAAAGAAAGAAAGAAAGAAAGAAAATCTTTTTAAAAAATCTTATAACTTACTGAGAATCCCTTGTATGTGACTCATTTCTTCTCTCTTGCTGCTTTCAAGATTCTCTGTCTTACTTCTTAAAATTGGATTATAATGTATTTTGGTGTCCCTTAGTTCATCTTACTTGGAATTCATATTCATGTTTTTCATAAAATGTTGACGTTTTCAGCCATTGTTTTATTAAAATATTCTCTCTACCCCTTTCCCTCTCTTCTCCTGCAGGAGGAGGTCTCCCACAATGTGTATGTTGACCCACTTAATGCAGTCACAGAATCAGAAGTCCCTTAGGCTCTGTTTTTCTTCAATCTTCTTTCTGTTCCTCAGATTTAGTTCCATTTTCTTATCTTTAAGTTCATGCATTCCTCTGCCTGCTCAAATGGGTCTTTGAATCCCTCTAGTGAATGTTATTTTAGTTATACTCTTCAGAATTTGGGGAGGTTTCTTTTTAGGTTTTCTGTTTCTTGATCTCTCTGCTTTGCTCGTACATTATTTTCTTGTTCCCACATCTGTTTTGTTTTGGGATTTGGTTTTTGGTGTTTTTTTTTTTTTGCTTTGTTTTGGTTTTTCTGGTTTGTTTAGTTTTTTGAGCATCTCTAAGACAGTCGCTTTAGTGCTCACTTTGGCAGCACATATAGTAAGACAGTCGCTTTAAGGTCTGTCCAGTAGATCTACCATTTTTCAGAAACCATTTCTACTGGTTTTTCCCCTTTGAATGGTGGTAATCCTGGAAATCAGTTGCTCTCCCTTTCCCGGTATGTATTATAGTCATAGTAGAAGTAGCAGTAGTAGCTGTTGTTGTAGGCAGTCTCCGTGCCAAGGCTCAACCTGAGGGATAAGCTTAGGGTCTCTTCAGTTCTGGGCCTGCACAACTGGGTATATGTAGTGAGTTTCTGGTTTTCCTTGTATATCCAGTTGTTTCTGAATGTCCTAGTCTTTAAAGTCTGGCTCCCAAAAGGGGGAAAATGAGAAAATTGGGGGTGTGGGTGGGGAGTAAGGAGACCAGTCTTTAATTCTCCCAGAATTCTCATCAGTTGGAGGGGGAGGGCTTGCAACAAGGGAAGGAAGTTCAATCCCAGTGGCTGCCAAGCTCTTTGTATCTCTGTGATCGGAAGCAGCCATCAGCTGTCAGAGCACAGATCTCCACTATTTGGAGGACAGGGTCCTTTTTGCCCACTCTAGCACCCACAAGCTGGCTTCAGGAACACGGGTACAGCTGCCTGCCCCGAGTCTGGGAGTGTGTGTGGGGGGCAGGTATCCGCAGCTGTACTAAGAGCTCAGTTTGGCTAAAATTAACAAGTTACTGTCCAAGACTCCCCACGGAGGTTGCAAACCTTTGATAGACATCAGAGTTCCAAAACCATCAAATCTTATCCCAGAAATTGTCTAGGAGACAGATTCCTGGTGCTTCCCACTCTATTGTCTTCCCCAAATCCTGTTTGGTTCATTTTTATTATTTTTTATTGATATTCTCTATTTGGTGAGTCATCTTTCTCCTGGTTTCCTTTAAAGGCTCTTTGGGCACATTTAAAAATCATTGATTTAAAGTCATCAGTAAATCTATTATCTGCCTTCCTCAAAGATGGTTTCTATCAAGTTTTTTCCTATGTGTGGTTCCAGCCCTGTTTGTTTATGTGCCTCAGAATTTTGGTTGTTGTCGTTGTTGAAATCTGGGCATTTTGAATATTATAATGCGAGAAGTCTGGAAATCAGACTCTCTTCCTTCCCCGGGGTTTATTGCTGCTTGTTGCTGTCTGGTGGCTCTTCTGAACTGATTTTTGTAAAGCCTGTATTCTTTGTTGTGTATGGTAACTGACGATCTCTGTTCAGTCAACTGAATGGGGTCATCCCAGGCTTCCTTCAGTCTGAAAACAAAAAAGAGAAAAGAAAAGAAAAGGAAAAAAAAAAAAAGGAAAGGTGAAAGGGAGGGAAGGAGGGAGGGAAAATAACCCAGGCTGTAGATGGGCTGCGTGTCTCACGACAGGCCTTCAGCGTTCAGCTGGGCAGACCACAGCTCTGCTTCAGCCCTCGCTTCTTGCTTGCACAGAGCCTGCAGAGCTGCCAGAGGTGAGAGCTTACGGCTTCTGGAGTCTTTTGTGAGCACGTCCTCAACTCGGTGCAACACCTGCCCTTCGTATCCCCAGGAATGTGTGCGAGCTTTTCAAAACCCTTTCCCCTGATGTATCTCCTTCCCTAGCCTTTCTCCCAAGCTTTTAGTGGTTTCATTGTTTGCCCCAAGAAGAGTGGCTAACACATTTGCCTTTACATTTTTTCAAAAATTGTCCCTTTGCTCTTTGGAGTTCGGAGTCGCGTAAAATTAAGACAAGTCCTTTGAGTCAGTACTTCAAGCAGCCAATAGACAGGTCCAAACAAGTAACTAATTCTGAGAACAGTATTAAACTCCCACTGGTACAAGGAACATGTACCAAGAATGCAGGTTATCATCTTCCAGGCTGCCAGGAAACACGAAAACGAGTGGGACCAGGGTAAGGTAAAGTACCACAAAGCAATCTTGTCAAGACTCAGCCATTTTTATTATTATTGTTTTGCCTTTTTTTTTTTTTTTCTGAACTGCCCATTTACTTGATTACTGTAAACTTTGGATAACTTTCTAGAGTCCCAATAAAGTTGATTCTGTTTTTGCCCATTGATTCTCTCCTTTTATGGAGGAAGAGACTTTTGGAGTTCCCCACTCCACCATCCTGGTAGACGTCTGCCAGCTTATTCATTTGGAAGTAAAAGGAAAACACGGTTACTTTCAAGAGTCTCATAAAGCAAAGAAAACCATGCTCGCAACGTATAAAGGAGAGAGCTTATTTTAAGGTCACACAGTTCTAAGCAAGAGTTAATGTCGGACGTTAACAGTGCAGACTTCTACTTTGATCAGATCCAAGCATTACTTTAGGGAATTAACAAAATATGTTTTTTTCATGCACCTGCAGGAGCCCAACCACCACAGGCTGTCTGGCTGAGATCGCACGTCAGGAGGGGTCTGGACACTGCTGGGTGTGATGAGCACAGAGAGGTGAGCAGGGGACCATCTGGTACCCGGGGCAGCTCCCGGAAGCAGAGCCCTCGGCGCTCCTGCACACGCAGGGCCCCAGACCTGCTCCAGAGCACGTCGTCAAGAAACCCAGATATGGCAAACAGTAAGTGACCGATCTTAATTTTGTGCTAAGTCACCTGCTATTTTATTCCAGATTCTAACATGGGCAGAAACCACAGGCTCAAGTGTTTTTGGAAGAAAAAAAAAATGGTCCTGGGGCTCCTGGCTGGCTCTTGATCTTGGGGTCGTGAGTTCGAAACCCACACCGGGGGTGACGTTTATCTGAAACAAAAAGAAAAATCTTTGCCTCCGTGAATTTGATGGGAGTGCCATTGCAGGGCCTCGGTGGGAGAACATGCTGGCCTAACTCCTGGGACCCCAGCGTTCCTGAGCCTGGTACAAGTGTCACAGTCAAGTTCTGAGTTCTGCACTCCGAACCGCGGGGCAGGCGGTTCTTGCTGCCGGACAGGAACAAGGGTCGTGATCACTTGCCCTCCGCGACCACCCCCAGCATCTCGTCTTCTAACGCATGCAGAGGTAGCACTGTGCTCAGTGCACGGCTGTGCTACTGAACAGGGAGCCGAACAAAGCCATGCCAAGACGCAGGCGGCAGCGCACACCAACCCGCTGACCTGCCCCCCGGGGCTCGCGGCCTGCGCCTCCAACTCCTCTCCTGCCACAGCCAAGGGATCACGCGTCAGATACGTGCGGGTCCTGGACAAACAGAACGGGAGACATTACACCCCTGGGAGGCGACCGTGCCACCGTGACAAGCCGCAGAGACAAAACGCCACAAGCGGACCCGACGCTTGGACACTCGCAGCACGTGTATTCAGCGTTCGTTTTATTTTAGTTATAAAACAACGGCCCGGATGCAAAGTTTTTAAAAAAAACCACACACAACGTAAGTTTCGTATTCCTTCTTTTGTTGCGGAAAATAAATAACGGTCAGGTAAGAGTCATTTGCCTATGCGTGTCTATAAAAGCGTTTCTAAAAATGTCACTTGCTGGGATTCGACAGGACCGTCTTTTTGGCGTCTCAGTGGTGGTATGACAGTATACAGATCTTCTGATTTCATGAACTTTTTAAGCACTTGGGCTCCAGCAACTTTGGGAAAAGCTGTCTGTGGGCTTAAAAATCTTACTCCAGGTTATTGTTGAAATAGTTCAGCTACAAATAACCAGGTTGTTAATTCATTTAGGAGGAGAATATAGTTTTTCTTTTATAAAAATTGCCCAAAAAACTCACAAACACCTAAACTGACATTAAAAAGTTGGTCTATCTTCGTAGGAATCAACAAAAAGGAAGGAACACAGCACAGACGGCCCCTGGGTAGCACATAGCATCAGGCATGACCCCTCACAGTACTCTCTGTTTCCAGTTTGGCCCTCCGGAGTTTTAAGAAAGGAAAGCTGCTCAGTCATCTAAACCTATGTTTCTGAAAAGGTAGGACATGGACTCCCCATTGTGAATCCGACGGATGGCTTCCGACAGGATCATGCTGATGTCCACGGTTTTAATTTTGGGGCATTGGAGCTTCTGGATTTCGTGTGGAATCGTATTGGTGACCACCACCTGCAAATCAAGAGGACAGAGACCCAAGAGCATCAGAGAACCAGGCAGTTTCCTGGCCGGATCTGGAAATCCCATATATTCTCAAATCTCTGTGGTTCTGCTTGACAGGACAGTGAGCCTGCCATACCTTCAAAAGTGTTTCAGTCAATGTGAACACTACTTGTGTTTCTTCCTTTTTTTTTTTTTCAGATTTTATTTATTTCTTTGACAGAGAGCGAGAAAGCACAAGCCGGAGGAATAGCAGAGGAAGAGGGAAAAGCAGGCTCCCCGCCAAGCGGAGAGCCCGATGTGGGGTTCGATCCCAGGACCCTGAGATCATGACCTGAGCCGAAGGCAGGCGCTTAACCGACGGAGCCCCCCAGGCGCCCCAGAAGCCTGGTGTAGCCACTAGTCCCTAGCCCGACTCCCGTCCCGGGAATCGGTGCAAGGCCCCTCTCATCACACAAGGGCGCCCATCTGCACAGGCAGCCTCCCCCTCGAGACTCCGGCAGCCAGACTCGGGTGCGTTTGCATCGGTTTCTGCTGCTCTTATGCCTCCTCTCCAAAGTCCACTCACTCCCGCAGGCCCCGCATTCCTGTGGCTTGCTCTCTTGAATCTGCCCGCACGCAGCGCCCACAGGAACCACGTGGACAGCCCGTGAGAGCTGCTGCCTCGGGCCTGAAGACCTGTCCGTGTACTCATCATGGGCATTCTGTATCCGGTTTGTGGCCCTGAATGCCTTTCACGTGTTCTTGGCCCTTAGGATTATCTGTCCCGCTGAGTAAGGAGGCTGGATGTGATCCCAGCCACATCGGCCTGGCCTCTGTCTGTGAGAAGGCACCTTGAGCCCATCGACACGGGGCCAGGCTCAAGGAGATCGAGCGCTGAAGAGAAGGGTGTGGGACTTGGAAAAGTAAAAGGAGTTTGAGTTTGAGCCATGTAGGATTCAATACTCAGGAATTTACAGGGCAGGACACCTTCATTTCTTAAGAGAGATGAAAAATGTGATTTATACGGTCGGAGTGGACAAGCAGATAAGCCGGCTGACCTGGGGTGGGGGGCAGACAAAGCAGGGGGAGTAAACCGGGAGGGTCTTGTTCCAGCCTCGAGGGAGCCGCAAGCAGCTGGGGAAAACTGCCCTGTGTGCCTTCCTCCCCCAGGTTCATACCACGGGCATCTGTCTGTTCAGTGAGAGAGCCGGGCTCTGCCATCATAAAGACTCAGCCTACTAGCTGTGTCCCCTTAAGAAGTCCCTTCTTCACCTGGGCGCCTGGGTGGCTCAGTGGGTTAAGCCGCTGCCTTCGGCTCAGGTCATGATCTCAGGGTCCTGGGATCGAGCCCCGCATCAGGTTCTCTGCTCAGCGGGGAGCCTGCTTCCTCCTCTCTCTCTGCCTGCCTCTCTGTCTACTCGTGATCTCTGTCCGTCAAACAAATAAATAAAATCTTTTAAAAAAAAAAAAAGTCCCTTAACCTTTCTGAGGCAGGACTTCCTGTCTTTCTAAAATGGGTGCGGACGGGGAACCTGCAGGCCTGTGATGGAGTCTGGGGGTCAGGGACAGGGTAGTGTGCAGGGCACCGTGCGGCACGGGCCCCATTTACAAGAGTTAGTAAAACTATTACCATGGGCAAAAGACAGGCTTCCAGGCCTTGAAATGCAAACATACCCCACACTGTGAATCCATTCTTAACCACAAAATAACGCCCCCCCCCCCACTTGCTCTAACTGGGACCGGGAGGCGCACAGGGGCCAGGGCAGCTGTGTCCAGAGCCGTGGCCAGTACCTCGTCGATGGCAGACTCTTCAATCAGCCGGGGAGCATCTGACGACAACAAGCCGTGAGTCGCCATCACAAAGATCTTATACGCGCCCCTTTCCTTCAGGGTCTCTGCTGCGGCGAGGAAGCTGTCCACATCATCGATGATGTCATCCTGTCAAGTCACGGAGGGAGCAGAAGGCGCATGAACACGGGGGCAAAGGCGGGTTCCCAAAACCCAGAAAAACAAAGGGGGTCATTCCACTCCAGCACACCTGCGGCCCCATCTAACATGGAGGCATGGGGACACGGCAGGTCCCTGTGCCCCCGACACATTCCCTGTAGGCCTCTCGGCCACACTGGGGGCTCCCCGGGGCCGCCATCTCCACATTTTCCCTTGTGGGTCTGGAACTGTTCCTCAGCAGGCAAAGGCTCCAGAAATGCTCGTTGAAGGTCTTTTATTTTTTAAAGATTTTATTTATTTGACAGAGAAGAGAGCAGCAGAGGGAGAGGGAGAAGCAGACTCCCCATTGGGCATGGAGTCCCACGCAAGACTGGATCCTAGGAATCCCGGGTCATGACCTGAGCCGAAGGTAGGCGCTGAACCGACTGAGCCACCCAAGCGTCCCGTGCAGGGTCTTTTTTTTTTAAATGCATAACAAAAGTGCCAGAAAGTGCTAGACTCTAGCTAGTCCTTCCGTCTTTTCCTGTTGGTTTCCCTTATTTTCCACATCTTCTCCTCTGGGCACATGGGAAATATGCTTACTTACCTACGGCTTTAAAATGGAAAAGACGGTAATGGTGTTTTAACAAAATACACAGTCCGCTGGTTTGCCACCTAGGTGCCCCAGGCTCCCAGTGTGACGGGGTAGAAAATATATATATTGGTCTCCACCCCAGGCTCCTGGCACAGAGTTCCTAAAACCCTTGTAAATTTCTAAGTGACGATGAGAACACGAAGAACATCTTTTGTTCTACTATTTGTCTCTGACCCTGTCCCTGACACGGGGCTCCTAAAACCCTTGTAAATTCCTAAGTGATAAGAGCGCTAGGGGCATCTTTTATTCTGATGAGGTGACCCCGGCGGGACCCTGAATGGGGGCTTGTCACCAGAAAGACCTGCCATGAGGAGAAGCTTGGGATTTCCATCCTCCAAACCTCATTCTCCAGAGGGGAGGAGGCTGGAAACGGAGTTAATGATCCATCATGGCTACATGATGAAACCTCCATAAAAACCCCAAAAGTACAGCGTTTGGCGAGCTTCCGGATTGGTGAACACACCCACGTACCGGGAGGGTGACGTAACCCAACTCCACGGGGACAGAATATTCTGTCCTCTGGACAACCCCAGACCTCGCCCTGTGTATCTCCTCATCGGTATCCCTTACAACGTCCTTTAATAAACTGGTCCACGCGAGTGTTCTGTGAGCCGCCCTGGCAAATTAATGCAGCCTGAGGGGGTCAGGGGAACCTCTGCTTTGTGGCCGAATCATACAGAAGCTGCGCGGAACCTGGGGCCATATGTGCAAATGGTCCTGGAAGTAGGTGGGAGCAGGCTTGTGGGACTGAGCCTTAACCCGCGGGGCTCCGACGCTAGCTCTGGGCGGCCCGTGTCAGTACCGAGTGAAAGTGGGGCGCCTGGGTGGCTCAGTGGGCTAAGCCTCTGCCTTCGGCTCAGGTCGTGATCTTGGGGTCCTGGGATGGAGCCCCACTTCGGGCTCCTATGCACTCTTTCTCTGCACGCCCTCCCCATGCTTTCTCTTAAATAAAAGCTTAAAAAAAAAAAAAGACCTCAGTTAACTTGTAGGACAAGTAACTGGTATCACAGACGAAAACCCCACACGTTTGTGTGAGCTGTGAAGGGGATATGCGGGAGAGAGACACAGAAGTGGAAAACAGTCTTTCCTCTCACACCCAGGCTACCAAAGTTCTTTTGAGCCCACCAGGGTATCAAGCATAGGCTAGACTTGAGTAAGTATTCATGCATTTATTTTATATGCATATATATTATTCCTTTCATATGTTACCGGTATTACCATGATCAAAGAAGAAAAACGTAGGTATTACTTTAAAAGTGTTACTGGCAGGATGCCTGGGTGGCTCAGTGGGTTAAAGCCTCTGCCTTTGGCTTGGGTCATGATTCCAGGGTCCTGGGATCGAGCCCCACATCGGCTCCTGCTTCCCTTCCTCTCTCTCTGCCTGCCTCTCTGACTACTTGTGATCTCTGTCAAATAAGTAAATAAAATCCCTAAAAAAATAAAAAATAAAAGTGTGACTGGCAAAATGGTACAACCACTTGGAAACAGAGTTTGACAGGTTCTTATAACACTGTGCTCGCAATCACCGTGAAGCCACTAATCACACCTTTGGCCATTTAGCCCAGAAAAAGTAAAACTCTGTTCACACAAAAACCCATACGCAAATGTGCACAGCAGTTTTATTTCCAGTAGCAGAAAACCAGAAACAATTCAGATGTCCTGCAGTGGTTCAACTGTGGTACCGACATGCATGGAAAACAGCGCAGCCTAAAAAGATGTGTTATTATACGTAACCCCTTGGCTGGATCCCCAGGGAAACATGCTAAGTGAAAAAAAATTGATCTTAAAGGCTGACCGACTATATTCTCCCTTGTAAGACTTTCTCGAAGTCACCACTATAAAGACAGATTAGCCACGGCCACACGTTAGGCATTGGGGGGCAAGGAGGGACCCGGAGACGAAGGAGCAGCATGAAGGAGCCTGGCAGTGATGGCGTCGCTCCGTGTCCGACCGCGGCGGTGGTGACACAGAGCTCCACGTGTGACAAGCCTGCACACGTCTACACACGCACATGTCACACCAGGGCTACGGGGAGCAGCTCCGTGGGCGGCGGCGACCTCCATTTCCAGACTGTGTTACTGCACCACAGTTAAGCAAGGAGGAGGAAGCTGGATCAAGGAACCCAAGACTTCCCTGTACCGTTTGGGGGAGGGGAGGGCCTACTTCCTATGAATCAAAATGATTTCAAACTAAAAAGGTTTTTTTTTTTTAATGCAGTAGAAAGGGGGCAAAAGCATTACTGAATTCACAGCATCTCATTATGACAGATTTTGTTAAATAAGGAATAAATTCATGAGCAGCTATTATTCTAGAAGATGACGTCAGAGACTTCGAGCTCAGAAAAGATTCTGTGGATTCAGAAGATCACGAGCAAAACCTCAAGCCCTGGGAAGAACGAGGGGCCCCCACCATGGAGTCTTCGGGAGCTGGTGCGGCCACTCTGGGACAGACTGGCACCAGTCAGGGAAGTCGGGAACGTGTGTGCCTTCCGACCCAACCGCCCCACTCCCAGGTACCCAAAAAAGTTGTGCACATATGGTCCAGAAAACAGGCATAAGATTGTTCAGGGCCAGTATTATCTGGAAAGAGAGAAACGGCCTGGAGAGCAGATGGGTGGGCCGCGTCACGGCTGTACCAGGAACAGAACACAATGTGCAACCACATGTTACTACATGGAGACATCCCAAACCGGCACTGAAGGGAAGTCAAAAGTACACAAAGACTTCATTATATAAACAGCAAGAACATGAAAAACAGAACCACCTAGCATTTAGGGATACATACGCTCACGGCAGAATGTAACAGCAAGTAAGGGCATGCACGGTGACTTTCGGGTTGCTGACAACCTCTGGAGGGAGGAGAGGGAAGAAAGACCAGGGAAGAGCGGAGGCGGCCTCATGGGGACAGGACCACGTTCTGTTTCCAAGAGGAGCAATCGGGTACAGACACATGTTCATATTACTGTTGCTTTAATGATATCAGCATTAAATGCACTCTTTTTGTGCACTGGTTTTGTGAAGGGCAAGAGAGTGTGTTTTTTAAACAGTTACCAGTTTTGCACCCTACCTTTATCGCAAAACAATTTCTCATGGTAGAACAAACAGCCACAAACATTTAGTAAACTAAGGAGTTAGTTACAATTTCTTAATAAACTAGTGATAACAATTTTCAGTCTGGGGACCAAAGGAAACATTTAGCACAAGGTACCAGCTTAAAGGAGACTTACCTGGCCACACGGCTATCCCCACACCATTAACAAATAATTCAAAAGAATAACAATGGCAAATACAACAATTAATAATAAGAAGAGAGATCTACATACCACAATGATGGCGATCCTTCCTCCAACATCGCCAACAACTGTGATTGGGGGCTTTTCCTTAGGAATCAGCACTGGTCAGAATAAAACACACACACAAAAATCTCTATATTAAACACTTTAAAAAGTTAATGTCTCATGATAAAAAGAGCCAGAAACTAGAAACAGACGGGAACTTCCTCAACCTGAAGAAGGGCAACTATGAAACACTCACAGCTGACATCCTACTTAATGAAAGACGAAAATTTCCCCTTAACACCTGGAACAAGCCAGGGATCCTGCTCTCACCACCGCTACGCAACACGATACTGGACGCACTAGCCATGGTCATTAGGCAAGAAAAAGAAATAAAAGGGATCCAGATCGGACAGAAAGAAGTAAAGTTATCTCTACTAGCAAACGACATGATCCTACATATAAAAAACACCAAAGAATCCACAAAGAACTACCAAAGCTAACACACCAATTCACCAAAGCTGCAAAGTAACACACAAAAATCAGTTGTTTCTACACATGAGCAATGAACGATCTGAAGGAAAAATTAGGAAAACAACTCCACTTGTAAAAGCAGTGAAAAGAATAAAATCTCTAAAAATAAATTTAACCAAAGAGGTGAAAGACCTGTACACTGAAACTATAAAACACTGCTGAGAGAAATTAAAGAAAACATAAATAAATGGAAAGACATCCCATGTTCATGGATCAAAGCATTAATACTGGTAAGACGGCAATGCTCCCCAAAGTGACCTAGAGATTCAATACAATCCTTATCAGAATCCCAACTGCTTTTCTGGCAGAAATGACTTAACCCCAAAATCGTAAAATATCGAAATAAAAGAAACCCCAAATAGCCAGGAAAATCTTTTAAAAAGAAGAATAAAGATGCAGGACTCACACTTCCCTATTTCAGAACTTACTACAAAGCAATTAATCAAATGTGGTACCTGCATAAGAACGGAGATATGCAGATCAGTGGAACAGGACCAAGTGTCCACAAATAAACCCAAACGTCTACAATCAATTCTTCCCCTAGCTTTCTTGAGACGTCACTGACGTGTAACACTGTGTACAACATAATGATTTGATACACGTACATATTGCAAAATGATTACCACAATAAGATGAGTTAACATACCCATCACTTCACATAATTACAATTTTGTGTGTGTGTGGTGAGGATGTTTAAGATCTACTCTCTTAGAGGGACCTGGGTGGCTGCGTCGGTTAAGCATCTACCTTCGGTTCAGGTCATGATTCGGGGTCCTGGGATCAAGCCCCGCAACAGGCTCCCTGCTCAGCAGGGAGTCTGCTTCTCCCTCTGCCTGCATCTCCCCCGTTTGTGCTCTCACTCTCTCAAATAAATGAGCAAAATTTTAAAAAGAAAAAATTCTACTCTTAGTAACTTTCAAGTAAATAATACAGTATTATTAACTACAGTCACTATGCTGTACATTAGAGTCCCCAGAAGCTGTTCATTTTATAACTCCATTTCATCCATCACCCCCAGGACCTCGCAACTACCATTCTATTGTCTGTTTCTGTGAGTTCGACCTTTCCTTTAGCTTCTACATGTCACTGACACCACACAGCATCTGTCCTTCTCTGACTTATTTCACTTACCACAACGTCCTCAGAGTCCGTCCACGCTGCCATAAACGGCAGGATCTCCTTCCGGCGGCCGAATAATACTCCACTGTGTATATACACATTGTCTTCAACCATTCAACCACTGAGGGACACTTCGTTTGACTTTTGACAAGTGTGTCAAGGCCAGTCGATGGGGAAAGGACAGTTTTTAACAAGTGGTGCTGGGAAAACTGGATATCCACATATTAAAGAATGAAGTTGTACTCTTACCTCACACCATACTGAAAAATTAACTCGAAATGGATCAAAGACCTAAAAATAAGAGCTAAAGCTATAAAACTCTAAGCAGAAAACATGGGAGTAAATCCTCATGACCTTGGATTTGGCAAAGGATCTTAGCTAAGACACCAAAAGACAAGCAATAGACTGAAAAACAGATAAACTGGATTTCATCAAAATTAAAAGCTTCCATGCACCAAAGGACACTATCAGGAAAGTGAAAACAAACTACACAATGAGAGAAAACATACATATTTTTGACTAAGAGGCAAGTGTCCAGAATATGTAAAGAACTCCTACAACTCAACTATAAAAGGACAAACAACTCCATTCAAAAATTAGCAAAAAATTTGAACAAACATTTCTCCCAAGAAGACACACAAATGGACAAGCACATGAAAAGATGAAACGTCATGAGCCACTAGGGAAATGCAGGTCAAAACTGTAACAAAGTACCCTTCAACCCACCAGGCAGATGATCATCAAAAAAAATCAGAAAACACTGGGGTGCCTGAGTGGCTCAGAGGGTTAAAGCCTCTGTCTTCCGCTCAGGTCAAGAACTGAGGTCCTTAGCACCTGGGTGGCTCAGTGGATTAAGCCTCTGCCTTCGGCTCAGGTCATGTTCTCAAGGTCCTGGGATTGAGCCCCACGTCGGGCTCTCTGCTCAGCGGGGAGCCTGCTTCCCTCCCTCTCTCTCTCTGCCTGCCTCTCTCCCTGTTTGTGATCTGTCAAATAAATAAATAAATAAAATCTTAAAAAAAAAAAAAAAAAAGAACTCGGGGTCCTGGGATCAAGCCCCATATTGGGCTCTCTGCTCAGCAGGGAACCTGCTTCCCCCTCTTTCTCTGCCTGCCTCTCTGACTACTTGTGATCTCTGTCTGCCAAATAGATAAATAAAATCTTTTTTTTAAAAAATCAGAAAACAGTGTTGATAAGGATGTGGAGAAATCAGAACCTTTAACCTTTGCTGGGAGGAATGTCAAATGGTACAGCTGCGATGGAAAACAGATGGGTAGCTCCTCCAAAAGTTAACATAAAATTACCATATGATCCAGCAACTGTCATCCTAGGTATGGACTCTGGAGAAAAGAAACTTGCATGTGAACAAAAACGGAACAACCTCACAGCCAAAGGTTGAAACAACCGCAGTGTCTATCGGCGGATGAAAGCACAACGCACTGGGATTTCCATATCCGACGGAATATTACTCAGCCATCAAAAGGAATTAAATCCCGATACACACAAAGACATGAATGAACAACAAAGACATACTCAGCGAAAGGAACTGGACACAGAAGGTCACAGTGTGGATGATTCCGTTTATATGAAATGTCCGGAACAGGCAAAGTCATGGGAACAGAAAGCAGATTAGTGGAGGAAAGGGGCGTGGGGAGTGATCATTCGGTGTGTAAGGGTGTTCCCTGGGGAGTGATCATTCGGTGTGTAAGGGTGTTCCCTGGGGTGATGAAATGTTTGAAACTTAAAAGATACGGGGGTTGCACAGGACTGCAAATGTACTAAATGCCAGTGAACTGTATGCTTTACAACAGCTGTTATGTGACTTTCACTTCAATTTTTACTTTTTATTTATTTTTAGAGATTTTATTTATTTCTCAGGCAGGGAGAGAGAGCACAGGCAGGGGGAGCAATGGGCAGAGGGAGAAGCAGACTCCCCACTGAGCAGGGAGCCCAATGCAAGAGTCAAATCCCAGGAGCCCGAGATCATGACCTGAGCCGAAGGCAGATATTTACCCAACTGAGCCACCCAGGCGTCCCTCACTTCCAGTTTTGGAAGAAAAGTCAGTGTCACCAAAGAAAAAAAGCAGGAGCGCTCCAGATCAGAGCTTCTCAACCTGGGCACCACTGACATCATGGGTCAGATAATTCTTTGTGCTGGGAGCTGTCCTGTGTGTTACGGGATATTTACGGCAGCCTTGGCCCCCTCAATTATGACCACAAAAATGTCTGCAGACACCTCCAACCAAGTGTGCTCAACGGGACAAAATCCATGGCACACCCCCCCCCCAGTTGAGAACCAATGCTGTGGACTGAAGGAGGCTAAATTGTATGACAATTAAATGTCATATGATCCTAGGCGGCAGGGGAAGGGGGAAGGAGGACAAAAGAAACGTAAAACCAAACGAAGCAAGATAAATTCCAAAACTAAACTTTTTACACTTTCCACACTTCCTTTCCCAGGCACCTGACCCCAGGACTGGAGAAGGAGTACAACAGCGTAGCCTTTAGGGAACCGGCCTGACAAAGAGCCGTATGAACAGTCTTACCTTTGAATTCATAAATCTCATGCCCAGGTACAGAGCAAGAGTTTACCCACATACGTCCGCTGAAACACTACACTGGCAAAGGACAGGTGAAAACATCGGGGCACCTGGGTGGCTCAGCAGGCTAAGCATCTGACTCTGGGGTCATAACCTCAGGGTCATAAGATCAAGCCCCGCACGGGGCTCCGCGCTCAGCGCGGGATCTGCTGGAGAGTCTCTCCCTCTCCCTCTGCTCCTCCCCACTGCTCACTCTCTCTAAAATAAATAAAATCTTAAAAAAAAAGCAAGTGAAAACAAACACCTGCTAGGCCCTGACTGGGCTTAGGTTTCAGCCACATCTGCAGATGGGATATTCGAGAGCCATGAAAACTGCTGTTCATGGGCGTCTGGGTGGCTCAGTGGGTTAAGCCGCTGCCTTCGGCTCAGGTCGTGATCTCAGGGTCCTGGGATCGAGCCCCACATCGGGCTCTCTGCTCGGCGGGGAGCCTGCTTCCCTTCCTCTCTCTGCCTGCCTCTCTGCCTGCTTGTGATCTCTCTGTCAAATAAATAAATAAATAAATAAAATCTTTAAAAAAAAAAAAAAACTGCTGTTCATGCAAGTTTTCAATCACCTGGGAGAAGGTGTGTGAAGGAATCTGTGCCTGTCAGCACCGCGGCTCCGTAACCCAAGGAAGGAAACCATGGAAGAGCCCCGCCAGAAAATAAAAACGCCGTGTGTCTGGAGTTAGTGTTGATGAGTGTTTTCTTCCTTTATGCACTATGTTTTGAATAATTTATATAATGTGTTTCTATTCTGGAAAAGTACTGTTTTCTTTTTAGTTGGCATTTTCCTTCTGTAAGAAACCAGAAAATACAAACTAATTTTTTAAATATAATGCTGAATATTAAAATCTTCTGAAGCCATCACAATCTCAAAATATGCATGTGAAACGGCAGAGGAATAATGCTTTCTACTGCCGCAGATGTCCATTTGCATATATCTACCTGCTACCAACTTAAACAAGTCTAGAGGGCCAGGCCAGCAAATGTGCAAAAAAAGTTCAGCAAATTCTGGTATATTCTCCCCCAAGTCCTCTAGTGTTCACTGTTTGAGTCAAAATGTAAACATAGAAATATTATTACAATCATGATGAAACAAGCTAAACATAAAGGAAATGTCAGAAAGACCTGGCCCCTTGTTTTGGGAGACCCGTAGCCCCATCTCTCCAGCCCAGAAATGACTGGCTAAGACCACACTTAAAACTAAAGCCCAGAAGTTAAAAGGAGCTGGTTCATCTTGCTGAAACGTTCCTGAACATAGCCGACGTAACTGCAAAGGTGAAAGGGAATGTGCTTCCCCGCCGCCCGGAGCTCAGGGAATGGGCTCATCCCTGTAGAGCCCTGTACGGCTGTCTGACACAGCCCCTCACTGAGCAGACGTGGGCTCTGAAGGCAAGGCCAGCCACAGGCCTGAGTGCCCAGCAGCCTTGCAGCGCGGTGCACGCACTAATGTGGGGCCTGATTAGCAAATCCCAAACCCTGGCTCCAGCCCCAGCTCTCTCCCCTCGTTCTTGTTTTGTTTTTTTTAAGGTATTTACTTACTTATTTGCGACAGAGAGCACAAGCAGGGTGAGGGCCCGAGGGAGAAGCAGATTCCCCACTGGCCCATCCCAGGACCCCTGGATCATGACCTGAGCCGAAGGCAGACGCCTAACGACTGAGCCACCCAGGTCCGCCACTCCTCTTTAAACTCCCAGCACAGTGGGGAGCGCCAGCTCGCAAGACAGAATGGGAGAGCACAGGCCCCCCCGTCCAGTGAGCCCACTGCTAGACTCCCAGGGCACTGATACAGGCCGAGTCACACATGGAAGCCATGATGTCATGTTAAATTTTCCAGCAGCCCCCATTACGAAAGCACAAAGAAATAGGTGAAACTGATTTTAAGAATACATTTTATTTAATCCAATGTGTCGATTAATCATTTCAACAGGGACTCAATAAAAAAACTGATTAATAAAGAACATCCACACTGCGGTGTTCACACCCAGAGTGCGCGTCCTTCACATTCCCTGCACTCCTGGTTCCCATTCTCCCATCCCAGAGGCCGGGGGGCCGCTGGCTTGGACAGCAGAGCCCAGCCCAGCGCAGCCCGAGGTCAAAGCCCTCCCACAGCGCGTCTGTGTAACTCTGTCAGCCTCCCAGAGTCGCCCTCCCTATCTCCTGCCTCTCTTCCCTGCAGTCTAACGCCCAGCGTGGGCTTGGACCTCCGAAGACACCCGCAGCGCCGGCCCCAGAGAACTCCGCAGCGTCTGTAATGCAAATTCAAGACCGGACACTGACCGCCCTCCCGCCCCTGCCGCCCACTCCTGGCGCCGTGCCCCCAGCTTCTTCCCCGCGGACCTGCCAGCAGTCAGGGCGATGCCCTTCCTGGTCACACTGGGGCTGGACACAGGCCCCAGCCCTTGCCCCCAGAGGCCGCCCTCTTGCCCCTGTCGGCTGTCCTGGCTCCCTGACCCAACCGACCCCTGGACGCTGCCTCCCTGCCCCTCAGCCCCCGAGATCCCCCGGCGCGGCCCCAACCTCAGCTTCCTCCCGGCCGCCCCAGTACAGTTTTCCTTCTCTCCAGTGTTCCCTGTTCGCAAATGAGCCAACTCCCGGGCAAAGCAAGAACCCGAAGGGCTCCAGAATATGCCCTATCACGGTGGCATGAAAGTGATTCTCAGCTGAAGGCACAGGAGCTCCTGAAACCCCTCCTGGGTGAAAAGCAGAGCTCCCCGAAAGACTGCGGAAGAATTCAAACTTCATAAATCCCCTCCCAGGAACAACCAGGGAGGACTTACCACCCGGACTAGAAGTCAGCACCACACCCCGACAGACTCGGTCACAAACCATCCTACTCCCTTCTGTGCTAAGGGCCCTCCACCTCTTCTCAAAGTCACCAGTTTGCCAACTTCCCCTGCTAAGATCTCCCCCATCCTAAACCCTGTCTTGCGCTCATCTATCTTTTGTGAGATTTGCAGGCCCCTAAGCCTGAATCGAAAGAGGACACACGACGTTTTTCTTCCCCAACAGATGCAAAGGCAGTATTTTTTTTTTGATTGAAAAGAAGTTAGTAAAGCACGAAGGAAGTTTCTTAAAACAGAAAATTCACACACAACTGCCCCACCCTGTCACCATCTTGCCACCTTTCGTACTCCCTCCGGGGCCTCACACAAGCACAGGGATACACTCCTGCGTTCTGCCAATTCCCATATATTCCAGATTTTCTCTTGTATCCAGCCAGGCTTCACTATCTCAGTGGGCGGCATATTTGGTTGCGCTGATACAACATAACTTAGGAGGGCCGACCCTCTGCGAAGCCATTTAGACGTTTCCCATATTCTGCATTCAAAGGATCACTATTGGTGGGTAATATGCAGTTTTTTGCTTGTGTTAAACTCTCCTCAGGGATCTATTGCTGAGTGAATGGATGAAATTCTCTGAAATGGCAGAACTAAGCCTCTTCCTCGTTCTTGCTATGATTACACAAATTGCTTCTAGAAGGCTCTACGATTCACAGGGCTATCAGAAATGCACTTCTAACGATGGGGTGTTAATCAGTTTTTGCCAACTTAAAAAAACGAGAGAAGGGGCCGTTCACAGTGGGAAGACAATACGTTCAGGCAGCCGTGAAAGCAAAGAGGAAAGTGACAGAGAGGGGCCGGGACACTTACTGGGGATCTCCAGGCTGGGGTGGATGGCAGCCGCGCTCCTGACCATGGGCGGGGAGTGCCGTCCATCCACCAGGTCGGACTCGGCGTCCTGCGCTTCTCCGTGAATCACCGCGATGCCCAGTCGCAGGCGCTCGGCGAAAGACTGCGCCCTGCGGGAGAGCACGAGACACGGTTCAGAGAGCATGCAGCCTCCGTTTTCTGATGTTCATGGGAGGAACATACGAGAACAGGCAGCCAGTGCCGTTTCCGAGAGGATCCGCGAAAAGAGAGAGAAAAGATCCTCAAGTCCTGGGATCAGGGACAAAGCGTGGGGACCCCCAATGATGAGCATATCCTTCTGGCCGAGGGCACCAGGAGCCGGGCAGGAGCGGGCCCCGCGGGCACTCAGCAGGCTAGGTGCACCCGCGCTGGCTGACTGAGCTGAGCCGAGCCTTCCTCCATTCTAACTGCTAATCTACCTCGCCACCCACTTAATAGTGAGAACCAGCCTCAGGAGGCAAAGGGCATTAAATACTCCTCAGGGGCACCTGGGTGGCTCAGTGGGTTAAGCCTCGGCCTTCGGCTCCAGTCATGATCCCAGGGTCCTGGGATCGAGCCACATCGGGCTCTCTGCTCAGCAGGGAGCCTGCTTCCTCCTCTCCCTCTCTGCCTGCCTCTCTGCCTACTTGTAATATCTGTCAAATAAATAAATAAATAATCTTTATAAATAAATAAATAAATACTCCTCACAGTTGGAAGCGTCAATTTTTACGTTTTGCGGAGATATAAGTGCGATGCAACGAACTCTATGTATTTAAACTGCACAATCTCATCAGCTCTGATGTGTGCACACATCCGTGCAAACCGTCACGTGATGAAGAATGAAAAGATCTATCGCTGCCAGACACGTCCTTGTGCCCCTTGGGAACTCCTTCCAGCACTTCGCCACCAATAATCTGCCTTCTGGCACAGAGTCTGACCCCTTCTAGAACCTCGTAAGTGGATTCGGAATCTGTCATCATTTCTTGTCTAACTTCGCTCACTAAGGATAACATTTTGGAGATTCATCCATCCGCATTGTATGGCAGAGCAATGCGCCGTCCCTTCACACTGCAACAGTCCATGGTTCGGGTCTACCAGACCTCGTTCCGTGATACATTTCCAAGTTATCCCCAGTTCTGAACTACGGCAAACTTTGAACATTCATGTACAGGTTTCTACACGGACTCACGCTTTCCTCTCTCGGTTAAAGACCTAGGAGCAGCATGGCTGGGTCATAGGGTAAGGCATATATTTAACTCTCCAAAAAACCACCAGACTATTCTGCAAAGTGGTTATAGCATTTCACAACCCGCTGCGCAGTGCACAAGGGTCCCAGGGCCTCCATGTTCTCACCGAAACGTGGTGGTGTGGCCAATTTCAAATGCTTTCCATTCTGATGGTGCCTAGTGGTACCTCGCTGTTCTTGCCGTTGGGATTTCCCTCAGAGCAAACGGTGCCGAACATCTTTCATGTGCTCATTTGCCCTTCGAATGTATACTTGGATAAAGGGTCTGCTTATCTTTTGCCAATTTTTTTAGTTAGGTTGTTAGTGCTCTTACTAACTTTTGGGAATTCTTTATATCTTCTGCACGTAAGTTGTTTTTCTTTTTACGTTTATTGATTTAAATTTTTAAGTGATCTCTCACCCAGCACGGGGCTCGAACTCATGACCTTGAGATCAAGAGTCGCGCGCTCTTCCCACTGAGCCAGCGGCGCCCTGAATAGAAATTCTGGATCAGGCACCTGCTTTACACTACTTTCTCCCAGTCTGTGCCTTCTCCTGTCATCCTCCTGTTCTGTCTTCCGAAGAGCAGTTTTACTTTTGATGATGTTGAATTTAATAAATTTTTTCACACAGGGGCGCCTGCCTGGGGGGCTCAGTGGGTTAAGCCGCTGCCTTCAGCTCAGGTCATGATCTCAGGGTCCTGGGATCGAGTCCCGCATCCGGCTCCCTGCTCAGCAGGGAGTCTGCTTCTCCCACTGACCTCTCTCCTCTCATTCTCTCTCTCTCTCAAATAAATAAAATCTTTAAAAAAAAAATTAAAATATAAAACATTTTTGTCCAACCAAAGTCACAAAGATAAAACATTTCTGTCCAACCAAAGTCCGAAAGATTTTTTCTCCCACGTTTTCCTTCAGCAGTTTTAGTTGGGTTCCACGTTCAGTTACAGGATTTTTAGTTGGTTTTTGCATATGACGTAAAATATGACTCAAAGTCGTTATTCTGTACATGAATCATTCGAATACCATTCGTGAAAGGAAAGTATGACTCGAAATCATTATTTTGTCCGTCCAATCACTGCAACACCATTCGTGAAAAGGACTAACCCCTTCTTCTCCACTTTACTGCTTTTGCAGCTTCGCTGGAAGCCAGCGTTCCCGGTACGCACAGGCCTGTTTCTGGACGTGATTCTCTTCCACTATTCTATTTTCTCTCTGTACCCCAGCGCTGCCCGGTCACGGTCGCTTTAGCCTGACAGTGAGTTTGGACTTCAGTGTTAGCTATCCCAGATCCAACTCCCAGAAAGTTATTCTTTCTCAGAGTCTAACCAGCACTGACACAAGCCTGAGTGGACAGGCAAGTCAGTCTCAATCCTACTTGGCCAACACCCAAATCCCTAATCGCGGGTGTGGAAAACACCCTGAGAAGGGACGAGCGCTGCCACTGTCTTCCAGGAAACAGCACGCAGCTGAATCACCGCCGATCACCTTCTTCAACCCCTCTCGTCTGTGAGGGACCATAAATGCCAGAGAAGAGCAGATGAGACAGCGGCTGTTAACACGGTAACACAGACTGAGGGCACTCTGACAGGAATGTGTTCCCCCAGTTCTGGAAGCTGGCAGTCCCAGACGAGGGCAGGGCAGAGCCGGTGCCTGGCGAGGGCCTGCTGCCTGGTTTGCAGACGGCGCCCCGTCTCTCACGGTACCTGCCCGCGGCAGGGAGCCACGACGGGCGTCTGACTCTCCCCACAAGAGCACTAATTCCAGACATGAGGGCTGCACCTGCGTGACCTAATCTCCTCCCAAAGGCCTCCCCTCCTTATGCCATCATACTGGGGGTTAGGATTTCAAGATGAATTTTGGGGGGACACGCACACTCCGTCCACAATAGTAGTGAAAACACTGGACACTACACGTAACCTCCCTGAGGGAATCTTCTCGGGCCTCATCAAACCTGACCCAATAGACATCTGGATGGCGAGATGCCAAACCCTGGGGCGCCTGGGTGGCTCAGTCGGTTAAGCGTCTCCCTTCGGCTCAGGTCATGATCTCAGGGTCCCGGGATCGAGCCCCGCATCAGGCTCTCTGCTTGGGGGGGAGCCTGCTTCCCCCTCTCTCTGCCTGCCTCTCTGCCTACTCATGATCTCTTTGTCAAATAAACAAATAAAATCTTTAAAAAAAATTTTTTTTAGTTTAAAAAATTAAGAAAAAAGAGTCAACTGTGCTAATAAAAGCCAAATGAACTGAGCCAAAGGCCACCATAGTGATACAATGTCATCAACAAACGGAATTAGATGTAAAGTGAGTATTATGGACGTTACGAGGAGCCTATCCATAGGGGCAAGACAAAAGAAAATTCATCATATTCTTTGGGGATTTGGTGGGGAAAATGTATCAAAATGCACTGTGGCTACTTCTGTTTCCGCTGAGATGGGGACGCCTCCCAAGTCAGAAAACCCTAACACAGTGGCTGCCCTTCTCCAGCCGACCGCCACAGCAATCCGCTGCCCCACTCCTGACACAGCAAAGGTCAAGCAGGGGGTCGACCCCTCCTCCCTTGCCAGGCTACAAGAATGAGCCCCAAACCCTCCAATGGGGCGGTTTAAGAGAAGGCCAAGGAGGGAGCTGGGACTCTCATCCCTACTGGGCCATAATGCCCCCCCACACTGCCAGTGCAGAGCGAACCCTGGACTTCCACCCCCACTCAGCAGGACAAGTGCCTTTCCCTCTCCCCTCTGAGGTGGTGTCAGGGGAGGCCTCGTGGAGTCAGGACTCTCACCAGCCCCGTGGTGACAAGGCCACGCCCCACTTGGTGTCAGCAGAGGATTCACAGGGAGCGGTGCGCCCACTTCCACCTTCTTGCGGGGGTTCTGATCTGATTCTCACTACAAAGCTACAGTCATCAAAACTGTGGTATTGACATTCAGACAACAGATCTGGGAGTCCGGAAATAAACACAAACATCGATGGCCAACTGACTTGGGACGAGAATACCAAAGCCATTCAAGGGGGCTAAGCACAGTCTTTTCAACGAATGGTGCAGGATGGCCAGATAATCACGTGGGAAACAAAGAAGCTGGGACCCGACACCTCCCTCCATATATAAAAATGAACTCCAGGGGCGCCTGGGTGGCTCAGTGGGTTAAAGCCTCTGCCTTCGGCTCAGGTCATGATCCCAGGGTCCTGGGATTGAGCCCCACATCAGGCGCTCTGCTTGGCAGGGAGCCTGCTTCCTCCTCTCTCTGCCTGTTTCTCTGCCTACTTGTGATCTCTGTCAAATAAATAAATAAAATCTTAAAAAAAAAAAATGAACTCTACACGGATCAACCACCTAAACATAACAGCTAAAACTAAACCACTGGGAGAAAACACAGGGGCAAAACTGAATAACCTTGGATTTAGCAATGGCTTCTTAAATATGATGTCAGAAGCAAAAGCAGTAACATAGTTAACCTGGACTTCATAAAAATTAAAAACTTTTGTGTGTCAAAGGACATTGTCAAGACTGGTAAAAGAGGGACATCTGGGTGGCTCAGATGGTTAAGCGTTTGCCTTTGCGTCAGGTCATGATCCCAGGGTCCTGGGATTGAGTCCCGCTGAGCAGGGAGCCTGCTTCTCCCTCTGCCTGCCACTCCCCCTGCTTGTGCTCTCTCATTCTCTCTCTAACAAATAACTAAAATTAAACCACCACCACCACCACCACCACCACCATACAGGTAAAAGATAACCTACACAGGGGCGCCTGGGTGGCTCAGTGGGTTAAAGCCTCTGCCTTCAGCTCGTGTCATGATCCCAGGGTTCTGGGATCAAGCCCCACATTGGGCTCTCTGCTCAGCGGGGAGCCTGCTTCCTCTTCCTCTCTCTCTCTCTGTCTGCCTCTCCTCCTACTTGAGGTCTCTGTCAAATAAATAAATAAAATAAAATAAAAAAGATAACCTACAGAATGGGGTAAAATATTTGCAAACCCTCTATCCAATAAGGGCCTAGTACCCACAATACATAAAGAACTCCTACAACTCAACCACAAAAAGGCAAACAACCCAGTTAAAAAATGTGCGAAAGACTTGAACAGACATTTCTCCAAAGATATACCAATGGCTAATGAGCACACGAAAAGACGCTCAACATCCTTGGTCGTTAGAGAACCGCAAATGAAAACCACAGTGAGGGACCACTGCACACCCACTGGGATGGCCATGATAACAACAATAATAAAAATAAAACCAAAAATACGTGTTGGTAAGGATGTGGCTCTAAAGACTGGAACCCTTGTACATTCCTGGAGAGAATGTGAAATGGTACCCGCTGTAGTTCAGCGGTCCCTCCAAAACATAAGCATAGAATTACCATATACCGAGCACTTCCGACCCTTGGTACACATCCACGAGAAATGAAAACATACACTGACACCACAACCTGTACATAAATGTTCACAGCAGTATTCTTCGTAACAGTCAAAAGGTGGAGACAACCCAAATGTCCTTCAACACATGAACAGATAAACAGTGTGGTCTATCCCGACTGTGGGATTTCTTCAGTGTAAAATGGAATGACTGACTGATACACGCTACAGTGTGGAAAGTCCTGGAAAGCAGGAGGCTACTGAAAGAAACCACACCCAAAAGGCCACGTATTACACAGCTTCATTTATATGAAACGTCCAGGACAGGCAAATCCATGGAGACAGACAGCAGATTCGTGGTTGCCAGGGGCTGGGGAGAGAGGGTCACGGACAGTGATTTCTTAATGGGGGAGTGTTCCTCTGGAGTGATGAAACAGCTCTGAAACCTGAGAGAGGCTATGCCTGCAGAACATTGTGAAGGCACTAACTGCCAACGGACTGCAGACTTTAAAGTGATTAATTATACCTTCTGTGATTTTCGCCTTAACGGCAACTGAAAGCACGTATATCAGAGAAAAACAAACCACTACATTGAAATTGATCCAGCATGGGGTGCCCGGGTGGCTCAGTGGGTTAAGCCTCTGCCTTCGGCTCAGGTCCTGATCTCAGGGTCCTGCGATCGAGCCACACATCGGGCTCTCTGCTCAGCAGGGAGCCTGCTTTCCCCTCTCTCTCTACTTGTGATCTCTGTCTGTCAAATAAATAAATAAAATCTTAAAAAAAAAAAAACAAACTGATCCAGCACAATGCCCAGAGAAGTGTCTGGAAGTTTTAGATTCTAAAACGAGTCATGGATTACGACGACGTCAACAAATGGACGATACAAAACTCCACAGACTTAGCTTCTCGAAGGACGTATGGTGTGGGCACAGCCTCGGCTGCACTGGACATGGCAACTTCATGTTTTTATCTCAAATGCTGGCCTAACTTACTTAATCTCCCAAATGTCCTTCATCATTTATAACGGAAAACTACGTATTATAATATCTTTTAAATCACTGGCTTGGTGTCTGCAAGCTCTCCCTCATCCTTCAATATTAACAGCCTGTGGGGCCCAGGATGGTTGTTTCTGTGTTTGCTTATGCTCTGCAGGGCCGCACAGGGATCCAGCGAGCAAAGGCATTCAATCGTGGGACATGACTTTAAGAGCATTTTTAGGGGCGCCTACGTGGCTCAGTCCATTAAGCATCTGACTCTTGATTTCAGCTCAGGTCATGACTGCAGGGTCATGAGATCAAGTCTCAGGTCAGGCTTCGTGCTGGGCGTGAACCCTGCTTACAAGTCTCTTTCTCTCTACCCCACAACAACCTCTCCCTGTCTAAAAAAAAAAGAAAAAAAGGGGGGAGTTTTTTTTTAGGAAAAAGACTTTCTTCCTACATTTGCTTTTGCTCTCTTCCTTCCCAACAAAGTGGCTTCTCCAGAAAACGTGAGTAAATGAAATCCTATTAATCCCTAACCACTTTAAATATTGTCTTACCGATTCATTGGTCACTCCAGGTTACCCACAACTCTCAGAACGGCCCTATCTGTATTCCTCAGGGTGTTTTTGTTCTGTAAAATGTCACTTTTTAACACATACCAATAAGTGACCTCTTGGCTGGCTACAATCCTGTTAATAAATTACTGAGTCCTTGTAATAAAAGGCAAAAACAACTACACAGTGTATTCGCTGGTGCTGTAAACACCCTGGAGCTGAAGGTCCACCAGTGACCGCCGATCTGGAAATGAGAGAAGCACTAGGTCAGGCTTCCCGACACCTGGGTGTCTTTGATAGGTGGGCACAGACTGGGATTGGGAAAAAAAAAGGAGGAAAATTCATCATCATTTTTGAAATGGAGTCAGCAGACGATCTTTTAAACTGTCAGCCCACAGAATAAAAACAAGAGACCCCACTGGGAACCACTGAGGCAGAACCCAGAGCGTGTGGGATCCGATCGGGGATGTGATTCTCCGCGCGGACCCGAGGGGTGGCCGTGAGCTCCCACCTACCTCTTGGCCGAGGCTGGAGATTTGGCCACGATCACCGCATTCCTGTAATCCGGGATCTGTGACACACAAGAGGTCAGGGATTACTTCCATGTCTCCATGAGGCTATTCATATCAACATCCGAGAGTCGATAAAAAGGAACATTCCAAGACTCAAAAATGTCATCTGGCCACTTGAAAGTTTTCCAAAAAGAGAAAAAGTTCAAAGTAAATTTCCCCTTCGGAAAACGAAGAAACCCCTACCTAGGAAAAAGTATTATCAGGGTACGAGCCACACAGACTGAAGACAAAAAGAGGAGGGCTCGTTGCCGATGAGCTCGTATCTACGTCAGCAAACGCTGACGATGAGGGCAGAAAGACATTTTCATCAAGTCAACAGGAGGTGCTCTCGTGAACCCGTTGCATGGGATTTCCCAGTGCCAGGATGGTACCCATCCAACGTGAATCCAAGGTAACTGTCCAATTCCAAATCAGTGCCGTCCATACAAAGGAGTACCGGGTCTCAGTCATGGCATATTGAAGAAACCAATTTGTTAAAGGACAATCACAAAGGTGGGGTTTTATTGTTGTTGTTTTTTTTTTTTAAGATTTTATTTATTTATTTGACAGAGAGAGAGATCACAAGCAGGCAGAGAGTCAGGCAGAGAGAGAGGGGGGGGAAGCAGGCTCCCCGCTGAGCAGAGAGCCCGATGAGGGTCTTAATCCCAGGGCCCTGAGATCATGACCTGAGCCGAAGGCAGCGGCTTAATCCACTGAGCCACCCAGGTGCCCCACTAAGGTGGGGTTTTATACAAGTATGGAGAACCCTTAAGAAAATAACTAAAGAGGGGCGCCTGGGTGGCTCAGTGGGTTAAAGCCTCTGCCTTTCACTCAGGTCATGATCCCAGGGTCCTGGGATCGAGCCCCGCATCGGGCTCTCTGCTTGGCGGGGAACCTGCTTCCTCCTCTCTCTGTCTCTGCCTGCCTCTCTCCCTACTTGTGATTTCTATCTGTCAAATAAATAAATAAAATCTTTAAAAAAAAAAGAAAAGAAAAAAGAAAATAACTAAAGGGGCGCCTGGGTGGCTCAGTGGTTAAAGCCTCTGCCTTCAGCTCAGGTCATGATCCCAGGGTCCTGGGATCGAGCCCCACATCGGGATCTCTGCTCTGCAGGGAGCCTGCTTCCTCCTCTCTGTCTCTGCCTGCCTTTCTGTCTGCCTACTTGTGATCTCTATCTGTCAAATAAATAAAATCTTTAAAAAAAAAAAAAAAAGAGGGGCACCTGGGTGGCTCAGTGGGTTAAGCCGCTGCCTTCGGCTCAGGTCATGATCTCAGGGTCCTGGGATCGAGTCCCACATCGGGCTCTCTGCTCAGTAGGGAGCCTGCTTCCCTCTCTCTCTCTGCCTGCCTCTCTGCCTACTTGTGATCTCTCTGTCAAATAAATAAATAAAATCTTAAAAAAAAAAAAAGAAAATAACTAAAATATCAGTCTACTTTGGAGTCTTTCACTGTTGAACATTTGAAGTGATCTGTGCTAGTGATGACCGTAACCAAAGATATACCCATTAGCAACTTCTAAGAGTTGAGAAGATGGAACTCTTTTTAAGCTGTCCAGTGCGGTGTTTCTGACTTCGTCCTAGCCGTATTTCCCGATTATGTTCTTAAAATTTAAACACATCACTAAATTATAGGATTTCCTTCAATATACCCTGCCCGCTTTTTTTCTCACAATTAGGCTAGATCAATGATTTTCCACGTAAGCTTTAATAACCTTCAGCAGCTCGTACAATTCCCAGTACATGGGAAGTACTAAATAATACTCAGTGAATGAACAAAAACCTGATTCATCTAAGCCGTGGATACGTCGAATGGACGTATACATCTAATACAGGTGCGTCCAGCATAGCCGCAGGGATGGGACGTCTTCACGGGAGAACCTAACACATCCAGGCCTATCAGGGAATAATGTAGCAAAACAGATTTCCATTTAGGCGCTTTTCCTATTTTTGCTGGAAGTCTTTCTAAACTGTTTTACAGACTTGTCTCACCAAATATCACCAAACAGCACCAAAACCAGTCAAGAGAAGAAGTAACAACGAAGGAAAGAGTTAACAAAGTAAATAAAAAGAGGCTTTAAAAGAAAGGGCTCTTTGGGGTGCCTGGGTGCTGCTGTTGGTTGAGTGTTCGACTCTTGGTTCCAGCTCAGGTTGTGAGATCGAGTTCCGCATTGCCTCTGCACTGAGCAGAGTCTGCTTGAGTTTCTCTCTCCTTCTCCCTCTGCCCCTCCCACCATGCTCTGTCTCTAAAAATAAATAAATCTTAAAAAAAAAAGAAAAGAAAGAAAGAAAGAAAGTGGCGCCTGGGTGGCTCAGAGGGTTAAAGCCTCTGCCTTCGGCTCAGGTCATGATCTCGGGGTCCTGGGATCGAGCCCCGCATCGGGCTCTCTGCTCAGCAGGGAGCCTGCTTCCCTCTCTCTCTCTCTGCCTGCCTCTCTGCCTACTTGTGATCTCTCTGTCAAATAAATAAATAAAATCTTAAAAAAAAAAAATGTTCAACATCTAACAGTTCCCAAAGGAAAGATGAGAAAACAGAAGGGATGAGACACTCAAATTATAGGGGGGAAAAAAACAAAAACTGCCCAGAGAATGAAAGGGCCCCACTGAGTAACTCCTGAGATGAATGAAAACAAGACCTACCCTAGACACATCATGCTGCAATTTCAAAACCACGGCAGAAAAATGAAACATGACTTTAGATGGGGTAAATTTCTGTCTGCCCCCAAAAAAACACACACGAGATGCTCAATCACACTAGAAATTGAGAAAGGAAAAAATTCAAATACCATAGTATTGTTTCGGTCTTTCAATGTGCAAAAGGAAGAGCACCAGGAAACAGACGGTATCCTGTATACTGTGAGTGGGACTATATACTCCTACAGCCCCTTTGGAGAACTACAATTCTTGCGTTTGTTAAAATACTAGATTTTCAGAAAATTGCCATTTTTGCAATATCTTTTAAAGTATTAAAAACACATACTTTTCAATCAAGCAATTCCTAATTTTTTTTCAGAAAAATACTCGCGTAAGTAATCAGAGAGGTAAGTACAAGAATTTTCAATGAGTTTCCACTTACAATAATTTCTTTTAAGTAATCTCTAACACCTGACATGGGGCTTGAACTCACAACCCGAGATCAAGAGTTACACGTTCTACCCAATGAGCCAGCCAGGTGCTCCTTACGATAAATTTTAAAAATACAGTATTTCACTTAAAAGAGTGAAAAATTATGGGGCTCCTGTGTGGGTCAGGTGGCTAAGGTCATGATCCTGGGGTCCTGGGATCGAGTCCCATGTTGGTCTTCCTGCTCAGTGGGGAGCTGCTTCTCCTTCTGGCTCTCCCCACACTTGTGTTTTCTTTCTCTCTCTCTCTCTCTCAACAAATTTTTAAAAGAGAGTGAAAAATTAAAACAACCTAATATCCAATCAAGAGAAAAATGGTTGAGGGGCTCCTGGGTGGCTCAGTGGGTTATCTTGTTTCTGATTCTTGAGTTGCTTTTGGTTTTTTTCCCCTCTGCATTCTTCTTGGTGTCTTCATATCAAGCCACTGTCCGCAGAGAAACGAGAGACGGCGGGGACTGAGAAAGCAGGGACAAGAGTAGGTACTGGGGCCCCTGGGTGGCTCAGTCGGTTGGGCGGCTGCCTTCGGCTCGGGTCACGATCGCCGGGTCCTGGGATCGGGCTCCACCTCGGGCTCCCTGCTTGGCAGGGGAGCCTGCTTCTCCCTCTCCCTCTGCCTGCTGCTCTGCCTGCTTGTGTGCTCTCTCCATCTCTCTAATAAATAAAATCTTTAAAAAGTTAAAAAAAAGAGTAGGGTGTACAGCAAGGGAGTACGGTGTGTAATGCGGTTTGATACTTTGTGGTTTCATGGTGGCCCTGCAGGGGAGGATTACTGGAGTTTGGAAGCTGGGCTTCCACGACATGTGGTGTGTTTTCCCCTCCGCGATGGTAAGAGTCGTCTTCTAACAAGTGAAAAATGAAACTCCCCATTGACAGGGCAGTGTAGGGACACGCGTGTGTGTCTGTAATCGTTCTGACAATAGCGGTAAAACCCTGGCTTCCCTGGACCCCCCAGCCTAGTGCAGGGCCCCCCTGCCAGGGTAACCCTTGTTTCCAGCTCACTTTGTGTCCTGTGTCTTCTCAGACCTTTCTCTCTGTATTTGCCTCCTTTTCTGTATGGTCACAAATGTTGATGACGGGTTGTTGTTTTTTTTTTTAAAGTAAGCTTGGTCCCCAGTGTGGGGCTCAAAGTTACGACCCTGAGATCAGGAGGCGGGTCCTCTACCTACTGAGCCAGCCAGGTGCCCCTGATTCGTGGGTGTTTTGTTGCTTTTTTTTTAAACAGTTGCCGTAGTGTTTGCGTTTCTGCAGCTTCTTTTCTTTGCTGTGCTGGTATGTGGAGGTCTTTCCATGCTAAGATATGTAGGTTTCTTGCTTTGTTTCTAATTGCTGCATACTGGTCCTCCGTTTAGATCAGTGATGTCCAACAGAACTTCCTGTGATCATGAAAATGCTCTAGCAGCCGTCCAGTATGGTAGCCACTCGTCACCCGTGGCTAGTGTGAATGGAGAGCTGAATCATCTTCTTTAAGTTGAATTAAGTGTTGTGAATAGCTGCGAGTTTAAATGTTTAAGGCACAAGTTTAAATAATCCACAATTTTTTCAACCATTTTCCTCCGTTTTTGTAAGTCTGAAGACTTCGCGAAGTAACCGCTTGAGCTAAAGCCGACCCTTTCCTCCGTTTTTAAGATTTTATTTATTTATTTGACAGACAGAGATCACAAGTAGGCAGAGAGGCAGGCAGAGAAGAGAGGGGGAAGTAGACTCCCTGCTGAGCAGAGAGCCTGATGCGGGGCTTGATCCCAGGACCCTGAGATCCTGACCTGAGCCGAAGGCAGAGGCTTAACCCAATGAGCCACCCAGGCGCCCCTCAACTGCCAAGCTCCCGGGAGAGCAGCAAAGCCGCCAGGAAGCCACCAGGACTTTCCTTCCAGCTCTGGCCGAAAGCACGGAAATGCCACAGACGACTCGAGAGCAACAGAGTGCGAGCTGTCAAATCGGAAGATGTGAGCGTCAGTCTTGCAGAACAAGATCACTAAGCGACACGAAGGCGCGGTGTCACACTACAACCCGTGGTGTCTTCTTCTCTCCTGATGATCTGAATAACGCAACCCCCACTGACGGCACCTTCCATTCAGGGCGGTACGCCGTACTGAAGCAAGTGCGTGGCAGAAGGCAAAGCGAAGGAAAGTCCTTTCAAACAGTGAGCTCCCACAGCAGTTCAGCGCTGATGTTTTGATTTGTATTTATGGACGAAGGACCAAGACTCTCCAGCTACAGCGTCCGCTCTTATCACTGCCAACTCGCCATCAGAAACAACCATTTTCCTTGCTGAACCACGAATGAGGTATGAGAGAGAGGTCAACCCTGAGAGTTCAATCCTTTCCAACAGGGAAGCCTCGAATGGGACTTTTCGAGTGGAAGGCAGCCTTGCACAGAGGCAGAAGCCTACAGAAAGGGGCCACGGCTGGTGCTGCTCGAGCCTGGTCTCTGGATCAGCGCCAGGGGGGCCACAGCCCAGCCTCAGCGGCCAACAAGTGCCTCCCATATGTCAACACACAAGGCGCCTGGTACCATGACGGGACGCGTCTTAGAAACTCACAAGATGCAATCATCAGTCTATAAAAGTCTATGCCGACTGCTCCATTTCTTCCAAAACTGTAGGCTCCTTCATGTGGGTAGTTCTCTGGACCAGGCTCTCACATATACCCAAGTCTCATCCTCTGGTGCTTCTCTCTGGCCGGATCCCATTTGCCTGCCCCATCAACACACTTACTGTTGTTCTCCGATCCTTTCTCTATCGGGAATTATACTCCGTTAAATTCCACTCTATATTGTTTCCCAAACTTTTTACACTTTGTATGTTTCTCGTGTATAACTTTAGAGAGAACAAACAGACTACAGCTCTGTCTTTCAAAAATACTTCAATTCTTTTTCACCACTCAAGGCCAAGGTTAACTACTGGAGGACAGATATGCAGACCAATGGAATGGAACTGACGGACCAAAAATAAACACAAACGTCTACAGCCATTTTTTTTTTTTTAAAACAAGGCCACTCAATGGGGAAATAGTCTTTTCAAGAAGAACCACTAGATATCTAGAACCACCTGGTATCACAGGCTAAAGAACGAAGTAGACCCCTACCTCACACCATATACAAAAATTAACTCCCAACGGGTCAACCTAAATATGAGCAAAAACTATAAGACTCTCAGAAGAAAACACAGAGGTCAATCTTAATGACTTTGGATTTGATGGTGTTTTCTTAGAGCAAAAGCGTGAGTAACAACAACAACAAAAAAACAGATCAACTGGACTTCCTCGAAGTCAAAACCTTTAGTGCATCAAAGGACAGTATCTGTCAAGAAAGTGAAAAGACCAACTACAGAATGGTGGGAAATATTTGCAAATCACGTATCTGGTAAGACTAGTGTCCAGTATATATAAAGAACTCCTACAACTCAATAAAAAAGACAAACAGCCCAATGAAAAAAATGGGCGAAAGATCTGAGCATCTACCCGAAGGGGATATCCAGGGGCACCTGGGTGCCTCAGTCCACAGAGCATGCAGTTCTTGATCTCAGGGTTATGAGTTCGAGCCCCACGTTGGGTGCAGAGATTACTTAAAGAAATAAATAAAAACTTTTTAAAAACACACAAAGACGACATACAAATGGCCGATAAACACATGAAAAGATGCTCAGCATCATTAGTCTTTAGGGGAATACAAAGCAAAACCACAAGGGGATACCACTTTAAAACTACCAGAATGACTATAATAAAAAACTAAATGTCAGTAAGGATGTGAAGAAGTTGAAAATCTTTTACACTCCTGGTTGGAATGTAAATGCTACAGCCACCCTGAAAACCAGTTTGGCAGTTTCTTAAAATATTAAATGCAGAATTACCATGAAATCAAGTAATTCTAATCATAGTATATGTCTAAGAAATGAAAGATACGTCCACAATAAGAGCTTATGTCCACTTAGAAACCTGTACATGAATGTGCAAAGTGCACTGTTCACAAGACGACCCAAATGTTCATCAGTATATGCGTGGATAAGCAGTGGTACATATGTATACTGGAATATCATTCAGCCGTCAAAAGGAATGAGGTCCCGACCCCGCCACCATGTCGATAAGCCTCAAAGGCATTAAGCTAAGTGAATGAAACTGAACAAAAACGCTGAACACTGCATGACCCCCCCGTACGGGAAATGTCCCACGCAGGCAAATCCAGAGCCAGAAATACCAGTGGCTTCCAGGGAACTGGGGAGGCAGGAAAGGGGAGGCATTACTTAACAAGTACAGGGTGTTCTCCTGCGGTGACCACAAAGTGTGGGAACTAGACAGGGGACAGCTGTACAACAGTGCACGTACTAAACACCACTGAACTGTTTGTCTTAAACTGGTTAACTGTATGTTACACGGGTTTCACCCCCATGGGAAAAAAAATTGACTATGTCCGCTCACCAAGACTCCCTAAGGCAAACTACAGGCTGCAAATGGAGAGATCTATATGAGACCAATACTAACAAGTGGCTAGGACCCAGACCAAAAACCAGGATGCCTGCAGCTCAGAAAAGCAGCATACACCCAAAACCAGGGAGGAACAGACAGAGTGCGTTCGGGCCTTTTCCCAGAACAGGAAATATACGGAGATGCTCAACTTCTTACGTCATCCGAGATCCATCCAACACAGTGACACCAAGACACCACGCCAGAGCCAATCAGCTGGCAAAGATCGTCAGTTCTGGTAATGAAAGTGTTGACACAGGATGGACCCACAGACCATCTTGCTTCACGGCTGCGGGGAAGCCGGTATAACTGCTTTGGGGAAAATCCATCACTCCCACACCATGCCTCCCAGCCACGCCCCACTGGGGCTACGACGGCGATGCACGTGTGCTGACATCCCACGGGAGACACAGACAAGAGCGCCCGCAGGAGCACGATCACACCCACAAAAACCTCACGATGAACTGGCTGCATGGTGAGTATCTCTCAGCAGCCAGAACTCGAACACACGACATGGAGGAAGCTTACTAACAGCACCTCAGGTGACAAACACCCCTCAAATTGCACGATTTGATTCGTTTTTTATAAAGTTTCTTTTTTTTTTTAAGATTTTGCTTTTATTTGACAGACAGAGATCACAAGCAGGCAGAGAAACAGGCAGAGTGAAAGGGGGAGGCAGGCTCCCCACCGAGCAGAGAGCCCGATGCGGGGCTCGATCCCAGGACCCTGAGACCATGACCTGAGCCAAAGGCAGAGGCTTTAACCCATGGAGCCACGCAGGCGCCCCCATTTTTTCTAAAGTTAAAAAACATATATTGTGTGTTTTTGTCTTTGAATGGGAGCTCTAGGTGGGTATACATATGAGGTAAGAACCACATACAAAGGAAATCAAGAGGAGGACGACACGAGATTCAGGACAGTGGCTCCCTCGGGTGGGAGGTGGCGGGGGGATACGACGGAAAAGGACCACAGAGTGGATGTGGGTTATGACACATCTAGGGTTCTTGCTGGGCAGGGACCCTCGGGTGCCGACCGCTACAGACGGGGGACAGGGGGAGGCAGAGCAATGGATACGCAAACAAGGGCCAGATCCACCCGTGGGTCAAGGATGAGGGTTACATGTCATGGTCACAACTAGCCCAGTTCTAGGTATCTGAGGCCCCAAAGAAAACACAGCAATTTTAAGAGCTTAGCAAAAGAGATAAATTACAGATTAAGAATTTTAAAATACACTGAATTACACTTAGTGAAATAAATAGTACCTTATTATTGTTTTTCTAAGATTTTGTGAGAGAGAGAACAGAGGGAGAGAGAGGGGGAGAAGCAGACTCCCCGCGGAGCAGAGAGCCCGATGCGGGGCTCGGTCCCAGGACCCTGAGATCACGACCTGAGCCAAAGGCAGAGGCTTAACCCACTGAGCCACCCAGGCGCCCCCAGGAAATAGTACTTTAAGCAGAATACACCAAGTGTTAGCCCTTTGCAGACAGCCCAAGGAAGTGAACTGTCTTCCCTGCGATCTTCAACAGGCCGTTAAAATGCAGAGTCTGAGCTCACCTCTTCTTGAATATACTGCAGTAAGAAGGGAGAGGCTCTCAAATTATCCACAGGCACGTTGAAGAAGCCCTGAATCTCCTTCTGGTGCAGATCCATAGTAATGAGATGTGTGAGACCTTTGGAAACAACCAGACACAAACCCACGAACAGCTCAATAACCAGTCGCAGCGCATCAAGTAAGCAAATGGAAAATATCATACAACACAGAACAGCTACTGAAAAATCGCTCTTGCATCAGCAAGACTCCATCTCTTTATTTCTCTGATTTCTGAGTTCGAGGAGACCGAGAGAGAACAGAAAATGTGCCTAGTGGTCTCTGCCGCCGGCTCCTGACACAGGGCTCCTGGAAGCCCTGGAGATTCCTAAGTGATAAGAGTGCCCGTGGCCTCCTGGATGGGGAGGCCAAGGAAAACCAAGCTGTGATTAGAGCTCAGAATTCTCAGCCCCCACCTCCCATTCTCCAGAGGCGGGCAGGGGGCTAGGGGCGGAGTCACTAAGGTGGGCAGGGGGCTAGGGGCGGAGTCACTAATGAGGAAGCAGAGGCTCGGGGCGGCCAGGTGCGAGAGGAACAGGTGGGGACGCTGGGAGACTGGGGCCCACTGAGCCTCCCACATCCTGTTACCCTCTTATCTCTTCCATCTGGACGGCCGCTCTACTCTTTATCACGTGCTTTCACGATAAAGAGGCAAACAGTAAGCGAATGGTTCTGGCGAGTTCTGTGAGCTGCTCCGGCAAATGAATCAAATGCGAGCAGCGGGTCCTGGGCACCTCTGATTTGCAGCACATTAGTGTGACACGCAGCCAACAACCTGGCCTTGCAGCTGGCATGGGGGGGGGGGTCAGTCTTGTGGCACGGAGCCCCTAATCTGTGGGATCTGACACCATCTGCAGGACGGAGCCCTTAACGTCCGTGGACTCTGACGCTCTCTCCGGGATTTACACTCTAAGAGACCCAGCTGGTATTCTCTCGGAGAAGTGCCAAGTGCAGGGCAAGACCTCTCCACACTTGGTGACCGCAGGTGTCAGAGGTAACGTCTTCTGTGTGTGAGTCGAAGGGACACAGAGGAGGTGACTGGGCTTTTTCCTACTCAGAAGGGAAAGACTGGTGGTTTTCTTGCGCGGAGATACAAGATTTTCTCATCCATTTATAGTCTTAAAATAGCAAAGACAATAGTAAGGAAGAAATGTCTCTGATAATCTATTAGAGCAAGTCACACCTCCTTGAGGTTTCCTCCGTAGGCACAGCAAAGCCGCATTAAGACAAACACTGATCCTAAGCTATGAAAACGAGCCGCACGGGCCGTCTCCGGAGAAAAGGAAGACCCTTCACCGCCACCGGCTCCTTAAAGGATCCTGGAAATGATCACCAGAAAGGTTAAGGAAAATCTAATTGGAAAAGTTTAAAAAAGCAAAACTCGCCCAAAAGAGCAGGGAAGTCAACCTGGCGGCCCAGCCAGGATCGAGGCCTGAAGAGCAGAGCAGAATCTTTCTGGAAGGTTCGGTGAGCTAGCCTGCTCCCTTCAGCCAGCCTTTAAACTCTGAAGACTGACTTTTTCAACAGCTTATACTGTTGAGGTCGCTGGGGCTCCGGTTCCATCAAATTTGGGTGTATGGGTTTTCTTTCTTTTCTCTCTCTCTTTTTTTTTTTTTTTGCCTTCTTTGGAATGCTACGGTAGAAACTTTATTCTGCAATGTTCAAATGCAATGTTCAAATGCTGTGGGGCTGTCTTGTCCCTTCCTCTCTGTGCCAGTGCCCTGGGATATGTGGCCTCTAGACAGACAGACAGACAGACACACACACACACGGCAACAACTTTGAAGGTGATCTAGAAACAAGGGGAGACACTCAGGATGTGACCTGAAAATGCATAAAATACATACAGTTTGCAAAATATGCCAATCCGTCCTGGGAAGAGATTAAAAGTTGTTGCCGTGTTACGGTGGTTCCAAAAGTTAAGAGTTTGGTTCCAAAAACGCCCTTTTCCCCTTCAAAAACGACTTCCATGCAATTTCAACTCGTCATTTCAATGTAATTTTTTAAACAAAGAACTTAGGGAAAACTAAGTCGTTCTCCTCAACTTCGTGTTTCAGGGAGTTGGGAACAGGAGAAATCTCTGCACTGCTCTCTCGTTACAAATTAGCTGTCTTTAGAAACCGTCCTTTTTCTGTTGAGCGCTCTAATTTAGTTAAGACAAGGGGTTGCAATGTCTAAGGTAAAAACCAACCGCCAGGCCCCCAGGAAATGTCAAGCATCTGCTGTTCTCACCAGCTTTGCACATCATCGAAGCCAGCAATTTAGAAACGATGGAGCCTCTTTTTCTCATCTTGCACTGTTTGCTGTAAGGGAAGTAGGGAATCACGCCGATAATGCTTTTGGCACAGGAGGTCTTACAGGCGTACACCATGATCAGGAGCTCCATGATGGTGGTGTTCACGTCCCTGCATGCCAAGAGAGAAAACCCCAGTGAGGAGCGTAAGACATGGGATTAGTATCTCCTTGTTCCCAGAAAGGGGCAGCAACGTGCTGCTTGCGCCTCTACCAGGACCCAAGGCTCGAGACACAGAAAACAGACCAACAGGTTCCCAGAATCCCTCGTGCCGATGACCCTACTTCCTTTTTCCCTGAAAGAAGAACCCAGCCGGAAGGGAGCGGTCCCACGGGCTCCCACCATGTGCAGCCGCACCCCCCAGTCGGCCTGCCCTCCGCCATCACAGACAAACGTTCCGCACCATGCTCTGCAGTTAGCCCTCCCGTGGTGATGCCCTAAGCACCCCCTGCCCCCCAGCCCCCCCGGCCCACTGGAAGATGGGGCTCCAGCCATTCTCCCCGCTTGCATCCTCCATCAGCTCAGAACACTCCCCCGGCTTGTACCCATCGGCCTAGGAACACTGTTGTTCCCTTAGAAGCGACTGGAGGCCACTTTTTTCACCGCCCTACTCTTTGCTCCCTGTGTATACACCTCAGGACTGGTGTCTACACTCACTGTCTCGCTCTCACCCGAACTCCGGCCAATCCAGGTCATCCAGGACCTCCATGTGCCCAGATCCAAGGACAATTCTCCTCCTCTCACCTGAGCTGTGGGCAGCAGCTCCCACAGCTGCTCACCCGGCTTGACCCACCTGGCTTCTAGAACTTCCTCACTGCTCTCTTGCTCTGCCCTACTTGGCTTTGTTCACTGGTTCCCCTCCTCCCCACCTTCCTGCCCAACAATCATTCGTGTGCGCCCCCTTGGGCCTCCCCTCTTCCCTGGGCTTCTCGTCTAGTTTCACAGCTTTCCAGAAGCTGGAGACTCCCGCTCACAGCCCCAGGCCAGGCTTCTCTTCTCAACTCCAGTCCAGCAAATCCAACCGCTGTGTGACGACGGGGCCACTCCAGTGTCTTTAAAACACCTCAACACTTAACACCCCCAAATGAACTGCTCTCTGTCCCCCAAAGCCTGCTTTATCACAAAACCTTTTCCATCGCGACTGATGGCGACACTACCCCCCCCCCCCCCCCCCCCCCCCCCCCCCCCCGCTTACTCAGGACAAACACAAGGCGCCCCGCACTGTTCTCCCCTCCTGAAGGTTAGAGCATCTCACCGCCACACAGCTGCAGGGCTGGGCTGGGACCGGGCCACACTCCCCGTCAAGCAAGTGACAGGACCGCCTGCCACCAGGGGCCTCCCTGCTCCCCGGCAGTCCCTCTCTGGCCCATTTCTCCACACGGTGTCCCGGTCATCTTGGAGGGCAAGTCACATCAGGCATTCTGTGCTCAAGACCCAGAAATGCTTTCCCGTGTAGCCCACGGCCCCACCGTGGCTCCCAAGACCCCTTCCTGATCTGGCCGCCATCCCACCTCTCCGCTCTCCCCTCGCACACCCTCTACCAACATCTGAGTTCGGCCACACTGGACGCCTTGTCAGTCCTCCCTCCCGCCCGAGGTCCTGCACCCTAGGTGCTCTCCGGGACTGGAAAGCTCTCCTCCCCCTGTCCCCACCAGCCACCTGGCTTACGGCCCTACAGGCTTCCAGTTTGGGGCCAAGGTCACCTGCTCACGGAGGCCTGCCCCGCCTGCCCTCTCTCCACTCCCCACCGTCACTCCCAATCCCCTGCTGTGCCGTTGAGGGGTTTTGTTTTGTTTTCTTTGAGGGCTGTTTTTTTTTTTCCCATGGCACCCATCATCTTCTTACCAACCGGACAATCCACTTAGTGGCTGAGCTGAGCTGTGTGTCTCAGATAACAGACTCCTGAGGACAGGGTCTTTATCTGTTTCAATCATTCCCGTCCTGCACACCTGGAACGGAGTCTGGCGCACAGCAGACATTCAGCGAATATTTGTTAATGACTGAATGAGTGAAGGGAGACACAGACACATGGGTGAGTGGATTCTCTGTTAATATCTGCCCCACGTCTGAAGGCTTTCAGGACAGCACTGTGTGTGTGAGAGAGAGAAGAGGACCCCAGAGTGGGCGCAGAGTTGCAACGAGGGTCCCAGGCCATGCTTGCTGGGGCACCGTTTTTAGGGAAGCCGCTGAAAATCTTTGCCAGCACTAACCTCAAATCATGACCTTGTCTGAGTGACCAGAAAAGGGCCGCTAAGGGACAGCATTTTCTTCATTTAAAACTTTTCTAACACTTTTAGCGTCCACCGTTAGTCTGACCTAAACCGAGAGATAAGATGTTTCTGACGACATCAAATCTTCGTGTTAAGTATTTCACAAAGACCCTGATGGACAGGCTCTCTGCAACCTGACAAGACTACGAATCCCTGAGCTCGCGCAAGGTCATGGTTGGGAACAATGCAAAATGAGACATGCAGACGGTTTCAGCTACGGGAATAAGAGACCAGCAAGAGGCAGGGGCAGAACGGTAAGGGTTGAAATAAACCAAAAAGAAAGAAAAGGAGAGGGATGGAAGGGCCTGGAAACAGGAAGGAGTACACGAGCCACGCTGCTGAAGCCCCAAATCCCAAGTTCAATTTGGCCTTCAAGACCCACCTATCCCGTTGTGTAACACAAGCGACTTCTGTACATTTATCCAAATGGACTCGCAAGTGTCTGTAAGGAGGCAAAAGTACCGCAGACACCCAGAAGCGACGTAAGAGGTGTCCTAAGTCGTTCTGGGCTCTGCGCTTTCCCCACCCACTGCCGGAGGGCGAAGGGCAGGTGTGGGCACAGGGGCGCTCCCCCCCCCCCCCCGGCACCCCTGCCCATCGGCTGGCGGGGGAAGGAGGACGGCAGCGTCTCCTAGCCCCGGTCTGCCGAGGCTGCTTAATGGCACAGAGGAAATGAAACAAGGGAACCTTGGCAAAGGCCAGCCACCCTGTCCCTTCTTCTGGTCACACGCGCTCCCAGGAGGGCTTGAGATGCCGCGGCAGGTCCCCCTCAACTCTTTCCCAGAAGAGCCAGAGATTCCCTCCCCATGAACCAAAGACCAGGACAGATGTTCAATATGTAGGTGAATCAAAGCTAAAAAAACGATGCCCCATACAAAGTGATTTCCAGACATTACTGAAAACCGCCCTGAGTGAAGAACTTTCATATACGGGGACACGCGGGGACATCTGCGGACAGAGCGGTCTTTGATCAAAAAATGCAGACGACCTCACAGCACCGACTCCTGCCCAGCTTAAGAGCTGTGACACTTTCCAGAACACCCGTCTGTCAAACGTCAGTCAGCAATACATACTCAACGCATTCTTTTATCTTCTCCACTCACTGAAGCTACACAACAAAACATGAACGGGTGACCATTTTTTAAATGGCTGCAGTCGAAGCTTTAAGGACCCAAGTAAGTAAACACCTTCTCCTTCCGCCTTTCTGGGGGAACTAGAAGAGCTCCTGCGAGTCTTCCCAAACTCTGGCTACGGAGCGGCAATGTCATGGGTTCTATTTTCATGAAGAACCTCGACTCCAGGACTTGGTTACTTCCACGCTTCAAGAACACGAAAGAAACGTGGAAGTCAACAGTTACATCAGAAAAATTAGCAGAAAACGGCATACCAATTTTCAAATGATCCTAAACACTCATACCCACAAAGAAAAACCCAGAGAGCGACATCGCGTGTGTTGGATAAGGACTCACTTTGAGACAGTCTGGATGATGAAAACATCCTTGCCCCTCACGGATTCTTGAATCTGAACTCTTGTTTCTGGCGGGAAAGGGGAAAAAAAGGGGGGGGGGGTGGAAAAGACATATAATTTTCCTTTTTTAAAATACACAAAAAAATCTGCTTCATCCCCAATATTATAAAATATAGAAACTGGAACTGCTAAAGAAACTCATAAGGTCTTAGGTGCTGTAAAGGATGATGAAAACACCGGCATTAATCACACTTTTTACTTTTCTTAGAGACGGGGAGAGAGGGAGAAGAGGCACAGAGGGACAGAGAGAGAGAGGACAAGCAGGCTCCACGCCTAGCACAGAGCCCGACATGAGGCTTGATCTCACCACCCTGAGATCATGACCTGAGCTGAAATCAAGAGTCAGAGGCTTAACCAACTAAGCCACCCAGGCGCCCCCAACCACACTTTTTAAACAAGTCAGGTGACATTACGTGCTTCGAAAAGAATTCCATTTCTGACTTGGAACAAGTAAATCTATCCTTCTTACTTTTCTCTGATAGGCTACGCTGAGCACAGTATCTCTAAGGGAAATTACTCATTCATAAAACCATCACAATTAAGAACTTATTAGGTGGGACACAGGAGTGGCTCAGTCGGTTAAGTGTCTGCCTTCAGCTCAGGTCATGATCCCGGGATCTTGGGATCAAGCCCCATGTCAGACTCCCTGAGAGAGCCTAGCTCTCCCTCTCTCTCTGCTTGTATGTTCGGGTTCTCTCTCTCTGACAAATAAAATAAAATCTTTACCAAAAAACTTTACTAGGTAATAAATGTTATAATAATGTTCTGAGACTAAAGATAAATTAAGGTCCAACATCCCTACTCTCAAAAAACGTGTAAACAGCCACAATTAGACAAATGCAGAATGGGACATTCTTCAAAGTCAATGTCATGCAAAGAAAAGAACTGTTGTAGATTAGGGGAAGCTACAGGGATAAAAAAGTATGGCTTGAGCCAAGAGTCCTGGTTTGGAAAAAAGAAGGCTCTCCAGGACAACTAGGGAAATCTGAATACAGACTAGATATTAGACAATTAGAGAGTAATCGTTAATTCCTTTAACTGCGACAACAATAGTGTATTCGTGCAGGAGAAAGTGCTTATTCTCCAGAAGCGCGGTCGGGCATTCGGGGCTTCAGTGACGTGGTGCCTGCAACTCCCTCTCAAAAGGTTCCACCCGGACATACCCATCTTGCAAAACGCTACGTGTTGAATCCAAGCAGCAAACATACATACCGATACTCACTGCACTACTCTCTCAACTTTTTAATAAGTCTGAACATTTTCATTAAAAGTGTGGGGAAAAGGGGCTTCTGGGTGGCTCAGTGGGTTAAAGCCTCTGCCTTCGGCTCAGGTCATGATCTCAGGTCCTGGGATCGAGTCCCGCATCGGGCTCTCTGCTCTGCAGGGAGCCTGCTTCCCCCTCTCTCTCTGCCTGCCTCTCTGCCTGCCTGTGATCTCTGTCAAATAAATAAATAAAATTGTTAAAAAAATAAAAATGTGGGAAAAAACAGAATATGTGTTTATAAAGGGATATGGTACCAAGGAAAGAAAATGAGCCTTAGATTGAGGGAGATCTGGGTCTGAATCCTGACTCTGCTAGTCTGGGGACCTCGTATCTAATATCACCCCTGAACACAGTTCTTTACTATTCGGTTACAGCGAGGAATCCACAAATGGCAGTTCCTGCCCTTTCTCAAGGGACATCAAGTATTTTCTCTGTCCTCATTCATGAGTCCGGAGGGCGGACCAACCTCCTCCTGGGCCTTCTGCCACCAGCTCTCCCTTACCCTCCCTTCCAGACTGCACAAAGGACATCACACCGTCCCCCTTAGTGGCAGATTACATCATTTGCAGTTTACAAAGCTCCAAGCCCCCCGCCAAAGGATCTGCTTGAAATTCTCTTTCCCTCTCCCTCTTCCCTTCCCACTTGTGTGCTCTCTCTTCTCTCTCCTAAATAAATAAATCTTTGAAAAAAAAAAAGGAATAACAACCAATTAATACTGTGGCCACACAGGGTTTTCTCATCCCGCGTAAGGGACATAAACTCAGACAACTGCTGAATTTCCGTTCGGTGGACCAGCTGCGCGCATCTGTGTGGTTTTTCCTGGATGAGGTCTGAGAGCCGGAGTTCGAGGCCCCACGAGCTGTATATCCAGCTGGTTTCAGTAGGAGCTAAAGCACCACCACCTTGCCCGCCCGACTTCTCGCGGAACTAACCGGCCACCGGGTCCAACTGTTTCAAGAGGGGAGGATGCGGGCCTGAGCCAGCATGTCACCTGCCACAGAAGGATCAACGTAACGCACATCCCAGACAGCTCACCTCTGTTAGGCTCCTGGTAAACCTGCACTTTGCCCATCTCCACCCCTAGCCGCCTGAAGAAGAGAAAGAGGGGGAAAAAGTTGAAAACGTAAGAGACAGAATCTATCCATCCAACGTCTTTACAACTTGAGGATGCTTCACGAATTCACAAAGAGATAAAGCAAAATAAAACAGAGGCCCTCTTGTCAAAAACTGGAAGTGGACATGCTGCTGTTCCGTCATGGTCACTATGTCACACCGAACCCCCACCTCCCCCACACTGACCCCAAGAAGGCCTCCGGAGTCCTGCTCAGCCCGCCTCACCGACCATTTCCTCGTGCCTTCTGCCCTCCAGCCGTGCTCCTGGGCCATACCAACACCTCCTGCTGCACACCTCAGGGCCTTTGCACCTTCTGTCCCCTCTGCCTAGGTTTCTCAATTCACATATCATCCCCTTGGTTTAAAAGTTTCACCGGTGGGGCACCTGGGTGGCTCAGTGGGTTAAAGCCTCTGCCTTTGGCTCAGGTCATGATCCCAGGGTTCTGGGATCAAGCCCCGCATCGGGCTCTCTGGCAGGGAGCCTGCTTCCTCCTCTCTCTCTGCCTGCCTCTTTGCCTACTTGTGATCTCTGTCTGTCAAATGAATAAATAAATTCTTTAAAAAAAAAAAAAAAGTTTCACTGGCGCTCCCAAGCTAAAGCAGAACAACGAGCCCAAATCATTTCTTTCACACTGTTTTCTTCACACTACCAATCACCACCTGAAATTTTGTTTTGTTGACTTCCTTCTGGTCTGGCTCCCCAACTAAATATAAGAAGGAAGGATCTTGACTGGTTTGTTCACCATTAATCCTCAAGATCTAGGTCAAGGCCCAGTACCCAGGAGGGTGTTCAATCTTCCTTTATTGTTTTCTTTTTTTTTTTTTAATTTAAATTTTGTTAGCTAACATACAGTGCAATACTGGTTTCTGGCGAATCTTTATTTAATAAATAACTAAGACCATACTGAACTGTAATCTGGATAAACTATCTTCATCCAGAATACGCTCCACTGTTCCTTAGAGTCAAGTAATTCTATAGACGTGTGGCACCTAATACACTCCCGGGCACTCACAGAGACTCAATAAATGTGTTTTTAACGAACACACAGGGAGTCACAACGGTTTACAGAAAGGTTAGCCCTTAATATATAGATAATCTGCAGGTGAACTATACAATATCTGCTCTTAAGTTTAACAACCACTGCTCTTCCAATCACCCGGGTCAGAACAGCACAGGACGACTGCGGATCTTAATGGTACGATTATAACTCACTCGGCGATCTTCTTTGAGAGCTCCATACACGAGGAATTAGAATTTGCCGAAAACAACACCAGACCTCCTTTGGTTATGTTCATCTTGGTTTCCAATTCAGGTGGCGCCACACAAAACATCAAAACCTTCTTGGTTTTCCAATTCTCAGAGCCTAGGAGGATTCAGAGGATATGAATAACGGCCAGAAAAGATTAAAATGCGCCTGAACGAACTTTTTTCCTTAAACAGCAAACGACTTAAGCTGAAGGAGATTAGTGTTCACTGATGGAGTCTCTTACGTTACATCTATGCATGGACAAATAAGTTTGTTTGGATTTTTAGGGCTCTGAATTCATGGAAATATGTTACTATATGATTTCACTAGTTTTCATGACCACTGGGAATAAATGACAAACTTACAAGAAAGGCGGAGCTGAAGCGCTCAGAGTTTTACTGTTTTGCTGCTTAAAGTCAATTATGGACAACCTCCCGTTATCCTCTGACAACAATATTCCTCCTGGATTAACACACAGAAAAACGGCGGAGCCATTAGCAAGGACATGGACTGAGCGACCCTTAAATAATGAATAAATAACCCATCTATGCCCGGCTTCTCCTATAATAACTGTTGACCCCAAAGCCCTCCCCCTGGGCTGCCAGGGGCCTCTCTGATACTCTGAGTCATGTCTAAGGCAGACCCTGCCACCTGCGCTCTCCTGAGCCCCCAGCCTCAAAGTCATCAGAGCTGAGACAGTCATCCCACGGGCCATTCACGTGCCCTTCCGCCTTCCACTCTCTGGGCTGTGTCCTTATCACGCAAGGAAGGTGCCGGACTTAGGTTCCCAGCCACATCTCATAGGCCACAGGGCATGGGGGCATCTTCCCAGCAAGCCCACTGTGCTTGCTCGGTCTGTAGGGATGGCCCCGGGAAGGCCGGGGGAGACTGAGGGAGGGATGAGGCCGAGCGGCTTTTTTACTGTTCTTCCATTTTAATTACAGGAGTAATACACAAGCACGTTCTCCTTGGAAGAAATGAAACCAGGACCAACGTTTAGGCTAAAGTCACCAGCCCCTCCCAACCTAGGCCCCTTCCCACCCGCCCTCCAGGAAGGGACAATTCTTACTACTTTATACGGACACCATCAGACCTTCACGCGTTCACACATGGCCCACCCCCCATAAAAAAACTGGAAAAAAATACATTTCAAACGATATATTTTGACAACCCAGGGTTACAAAATATATGCCCATCGGGTCCTTTTTAACTGCTGCTAATACTCCCTAGTACCGGAGATGCCGCCTTTAGGGGGTCACCACCCTAAACAGGCCTCCTAGTGTACGTGGGTGTCTCTCCGCGGTGACTTCGAGAAGAGAACCACTGGGGCCTGGGGCTGGTGCAATTTACAGGTACGGACACACCAGCAGGCCAGGAGCGCACATTTCCCCACAGAGTGCTTCTTGCGGGGCATGCTGCACTGGGAAGCGGGGAGCAGGGCAGCGAAATTTACCTACATCCTGTGAGTTACAAACAGAAACGCAGGCACAGACGGCCAAAGCCCTAAGCAGGCCCAGGGAGGTAGTGGCGCCTTCCACGGAAGGTGTGGCTCAGGAGCAGGGGTCAGCCAACTACAGCCCACGGGCCAAACCAAGTCCCTCCAAATGCGATTTCTGTACGTAAAACTGTACTGGAACACGGCCACGCTCACTGCCTACCAACTGTCCACGGATTCAATGATGGAGCTGAGTGCCGGCCCTCAAGCTGAAAACGCCGCTTATCCGGTCCGTTACAGAAAGGCGGCTGACCCCTGCTTTATGGCATAGTGTAGGACAGAGTGGCTGGTCTACAGGAAAGAAGGAACATCCTCAATATTCCAAGTTGGAGGAGAGCTTAAGTATCTTCCAACTCTGTCTCTCAACCACTCGATGTCTGTGTTTAGGAACACAAGGTCTGGCAGAGAAAACTTGTTTTCCTGTAGTTATAAACACAGGCTTCGGAGTCAAGCTCTTGTTTGCATCTTGGCTCCTATTTGGCTCCCTGGGAGGCCCTGCATAAATTAATCTCTCTTAGCCTCAGTTCCCTCCTTCCTACGATACACGAATACGGCTCTTCCGGGGTCACTGTAAAATTAGCTCTGTAGGGCGCTTAACAAAGAGTCCCACGCTGAGGATCTGCTTGGTAAATGGAAGCTACGTAGGAATCAACTGTTAATATTTTGGTTCTCTCCTGAATGAGTAGAGTAACACACATGTGATGGCCATCTTTTTTCATCCCCCAAATGTTAAAGAAGAAGCTTCTTAAAGTACCACAGTGTTCCTGAGAGGGCTTGGAGCACTCAGAATGGAAGCATCTGAGGGTAGGAAGAGCTCTTACAGGTGAATCGGCCATCTACAGGACTCCCACCAAGAAACCACTCCAGCCCCTTGAAGAGCTCCGGAGACTATGTCCACATCCTCAGGGCCCATCCATTCCAAACTCTTCCTTAGAACGTGCTAACTTCCTTCCCCGCGGTCACCACCCACTGGTCCTTGTCCTTCCCTTGGTAATTTACAAGAAACGTCAAATTCCTTTGCCGCAGGGCAGGGCTCGACCTGTCTCTAGAAGGCTCTCTTAGCTCTGTATTCTCTTCTCCAGGTTACTTCCTGGAGCCTGTCCTTCCTGGTCACAGTTTAAATGCCCTTCACCACTGACCGTGGCCTCTGCAGTCCCCGTCTTCAGATACCGGGTTTCTAGAACCGAAACCCAACCTGAGACCGCCGTCAGAACTGGCACCGGTAGGGAGTCCGTTTGGATCTGGTTATTGATACAGTCATGTTCTGTGACCATTCATTCCACCAGATGTTCAAACCTAAGGGCTGTCGTAGTTTTGGTTCTGCCTGGAAAGGCAAGCTGTGCTCTTTACCAAGCTTCCAGAAAAGCGAGTTTTAGAAGATTATCCTCAGAAACATCATCACCAGGATGGGGCTGGCAGGCGGCTCATCAGCACAAAGCTTCAGTGTGAAATGGAACCCATGAACTGCAGTTGCTTCTACATTTATCCTAAATTTACTCTAGGATGTGTGAGAATTATTTAGAACGCATATGAAAACACACCCTTTAAAGAGAATTTCGACACCTTTCAAAAAGCAAATCCTACTGGTCTTTGAATGAGACTTAACAACCTGTTAGGTCTCATGAATGAATTCACAGGGAAAGAGCACTTGCTTCGCATGTGGCCAGCCGTCACTTCAAAACCACTTCTCCGGATCCCGGATGAGGAAGGCTCGCATTAGAGGGTGACACTTTCCCTCCCAAGTGCCACGGTACAAACACCTCCTATCTAAAGATGCTGGAGGACGGGTGTGGTCTTGGGTCTGTCTTCCAGTCACTAGCTACCAGTCCTTGGGGAGGTCCCTTGGCCTCGCCAGGCCTGTGCCTCTCCCTTTCTGACAACAGAGACAGATGCTCAGTAAAATCAGCTAAAAAATCAGGTCCAGACAGCAGAGATTTTTTCTCACCATTATGTTCTCTACTGTATGCCAGAGCCTAGGACCCGGCACATCCAAGAGGCTCCATGATACTTGTCAATCAACAAACATTTGTTGAGTAAAGCCTGACCTGGTCCAGTTGCAAGGATTAACAAAAGGAACCAGAAGGCATCGTAAAGTGCAAAGAATGATTATTTTTATTAGTGATGTCCCTCACTCAAAAAAAAATTTTCTTTTTATATCAGTGCTGAAGAGAATTAGTAGGGCAAAACCTAGGCTGAATTAATCCTCTATGCCTCTGGGATCCCAGGCACTTGGCCCGTCTCTCCATCAGCACGTTTTCTTACGGCCAACATCACTTTCTGAGTGCTCTGAATTCCCTGGACAACTCAATAAAGCAGGCACCAGACGAGGACCCGTTTTACACATGGGGAAAAGAGGCTTTGAGATGAAGAAATGTGCTCAGGTCCGCACGGCCTCTAAGCAGCAGACATGAGCTCAGTTTCGGTCTGACTTGGAGCACACGGTCGTGTGCACAGCTCGTTTCTCAACAGCACAGAAAATGACCCGACTCCCCCGGCCGAAGTCGGCGTCACAGCGAGCCGGATTGGACAAACATCCAGATTTTGAAAAATGTCTACAGTAAACATGTCTTGTTTGGGAAACAAGTTACATCGAGTGTTAAGGAAAGACCACAACACAGAACTTTGATTCAGTATTTCCCCTTCTGGGAATTTACACCAAGGGGAAGAAAGGGCCATACATGCTCCATGACGGTCGCCGCAAGACTTTAAGAGCAGCCATGGACACGTAGAAAGGATCCGTAATGGGGTAATTAGGTAAAATTCTGAATATATATCTACATAATAAAAACGGTAAGTCTCCAGGACTGTGCAGAAGTCCTATGGTCAGTGAGCAGGAGAATTTCATCTCCTCTGATCAAAACTGCGTGATAATGGTACAGACCGGGTCCGGATAGGAATACGGACAGGAAGAAGGGTATGATTTAGTGGAGTTCAATGATGTGGCTGAATTATTTTTATTTGTGCATTAAATCTCTCAAACATTAAAAATCACCCTTCCTCATGCCCCGAATCCCCTTTCCTCATTTCCTTATTCTTTGCAAAAGCTAAGCACCCCAAACTGCGCCAGTATCAAGATAAAGGGGCAAAACATCCTCATCGTCAATGTAATACACAGGGGAAACGTTTTATAGTAAAACAGTATAAAAATGCCATCGAGATCCTCCCTCCTGGGTGAGTTCTGGGGCGGGGGCAGAAAAACCGGCTACAGGGCACAGAAATGCCCGCGGCAGGCAAGGCCGGTTAACTTCAAATCTGGCCCGTCTCAGCCCAGATTCGGGCCGGAGATGGCTGGGCGGGAGGCGTGTTTCCGAGCCGCCGGCCGCAGGTCCCAACGGCGCCCGGAGCGGGCTAACCCCGGGGGCCGCGCCGGGACGGGAGGGAGGGAGGGAAGGGGCGGCGGCGGGCGCGAGGCCGGGGTCGCCCGCTGTACCCCCCCGGCCGCCGCCCCGGGACCGCGCGCCCCGTCCGCCAGCCGGCGCCGCGGGGCTCCCCGCCCCTTGCACCTGCGCCCCGCACTGCCGGAGCCCGCCGGTCCGCGCCGCCACTCGTCGCTGGCTCCCGCCCGCCTACCTGGCCCCGACCCCAGCCCCGGCCCCGCCGCAGCCTCGGCTGCCGAAGGAAGAAAGCGCCGGCGCTCCAGGCGGCTTCTCTAGGACCAAAATGGCGACTCCATGCGCAGGAACGGCGTCCGCGGCCACGGCGAGGCCTGTGGGCGGGGCCGAGGGCGGGGCCGGGAGCCGGGACGGCGGCGGCACCTGGCGTGGGGCCGGGGGCGGGGCCCGCCCGAGGGGAGGAGCGCGTCCGCCGAGCCGAGCTGGAGGGGTGGGGCCAGGCCGGCACGAGGGGCGGGGAGACGGGCGGGGCGGGGCCTGATTGGGCCCCGTGGACGCGCCCGCCCGCGTGGCTGTGAACGCGGGCGCGCGGACTCCCGGGCGTCGGGGTTCCGCTCTTCCCTGCCCTGCAGCCTTGGGCTGGGTCGCTTTGCCCTGCGAGCCTCGACTTCCTCAGCTGAGAAATGGAAGTGAGCGTCGCATCCGTGTGCTGGACTGTGAGGTCGTGGCGGAACCCTCGTTGGGAGGGTCCCATGAGCGCGCGGCAGTTCCGAGCGGACAGTAAAGGCTCAGTTGTGACTTTCTCCTTTTATCCTAAGACGTGGCGTCTCTGGGATCCGCGGGCCGCATGTTTTATTGTAGACCCCGATCACAGCGACCACGCACGTAGCATTCGCGTGCGCCAGCCCACGTCCCCTCCGCGCTTCCCGCACAGGGACGGTAATCTCTGCTCCGCACGTTGTAGTCGCTGCGGGAACCGAAACACCGACGCTGAGCGGCTCGACAAGGGCCGGTGGACACGGGCTGCCGTCCAGGAGGCCTGGCCCCGGGCTGCCCGGAGCTGGCTCCGCCTCTCCAGCGTCGCTTTGGGGTTTTCCCGAGCAGGACGCATGGAAGCACTCCTCGAGGGTCGGGCCGCTAGGTGGAAGCGGCCGCGCTCTGGTTTTACGACTGGGGAATGCGAGCATCTCAATGTACGAGTCATAAACCGGGTGATACGTCGTGAGTGGAGTCCCTGCCGGACAGCTGTGCGGGGATAAATACTCCCGCGGAGAGCGAGCCCGTGAGCCCGCTGGTACATCCGCGGGGCAGTTCTGATCCTCTCCAGACGGACGCTGGCTGGGTTTTCTGCACTGTGATCGAACCCTCGTCCAACCCCACCCGCCTGCCGCCAGCGGACCCCCAGCCGGCCTTCCCGCCACCGGTTGCTCGCCGAACCGATCTGACCAATCAGGACAGCTCAGACAGCCACGCCTCCCGGGCCTGCTGGGGACCGCAGCTGGGGGCTTCCTCTCTTGCTACCTGCCAGGATACCTGGATGGGAACCGCCAGAGGAAATGCTGATAGAGGAAGAAAGGGGGAGGGATATAGTCAGGCCCCATCGAGTTTAGGCTGAATCTGAAGTCAGTCGTTCCCTGGACTTTTCAATTATGAGAGCCAATAAATTTCTCCCCTCCACCCTCTTAAGTCATTGTGCATTGGGTTTCTATCATTAGCAGGAGCCTCCGGGTTCTCCCCCAGCTTACCCATTATTCTTTCTCACCAGCCTGCTGCTCTATGTCTGAACTACAGGGCCTTTGCACGTGCTGTTATGCCCTTCCTCCTGCAGTCCTCTCCCCCATGACTCCTACTGAAACTGCATCTCAGCTCAATTGTCATCTCCAAGCCTTCTCCAACCCACCCCCAAACCTACTGTACAAACATGTACTGTTCCTTCATTAAGCTTATCATGATTGCTAATTACTGCTAATTATGTATTTACTTGGATGATTATTTCATAAATATCTTCACCCAAGGTCCCATAGACTGTAAGTCCTTTTTGGGCCGGTCCTTTGTGTCTTTTGATGACCCCTATTTCCCTGTACCCAAAACAGTGTATGACAGAAGTATGGTACTCAAGAAATGTCTGTAAAATGAGTGACCTCAGATTTACCCCCTTGGTGGGAAGGAGGTGAACAATAGCACAGAATTATATAATATTTGCACCACACAGAGAGAATGTTCTGGAAATTTTACAGATCCCGAGTATGGTTCTCCCGAGCCAGTATGGCTTGCTCAGGATTGCATCCAAGATTCCAATGAAATGGTTAGTTTCTCATCAGTTTCCCTTCATTGCAGACACTTAGCTTTTGGTTCTCTTTGCTCTGTTATATCAAATATCACTTGTCCATCTGCCTTCCATTCTCCAAAAACTCTTTGGAAATCCCTGGGGCCAATGCCTCATCTCCCATTCTCATTATCCTTGGGGTTTAGGCCATGGGGGGAAGCTATAGTGGACATCCAGCCCCAATGACCCAGCGGTAACCATAGTCACAGTCATCCCCCGCCAGCAAATGTATGAGAGACCCTCAGTGAGAATCACCCAGCTGAGTCCAGTCAACCACTGAGCACTGAGAGATAATAATACATTTTTGGATTAAGTCGCTGAAATTGGTGATGTCTTATTACACAGCGATGGGCAATAAGCAAGAAAGGAGCAGAACCGGGATTTAAAGACTGTGGTCAGTTCCACTCGAAAGCAGTTTTGGGCTCGTCTATTGCTAAGCTTGAGAATTCCTTGCACACCTGGAGGTTTACAAGTTTTTATATATGATGGATGTGATCAGCCTGCCTGCATTGTTTCTTTGACCATGTTCAAGGGCCAAACTTCTGCACATAAGATATGAATCAAGACACCCAAGCCTAAGACATTCCCCTCCAACCTTTTTTTTTTTAAGGAAGAGAATCTTTGCTATAGTTTTATAGAAGTTTGTCAGCAAGGCAGTAGAGCAGAAAACACAGACTTCTCCTTCAAATAAATGTCGAAATGAAAACTCAGGGACTTGGCTGTCAGTCACTAGGACCAGGGTCTGCATCCTGTCTTCCATATTGCAGAAATGACCTTGGACAGAGTGGTGAGGGCACGTCCATGGAGGAAAATGAGTGCTAAGATTAGCAGCTGTATGGGGATTCAGGGTAGGGAATGGCCTTTCTGTGGAGCCCAGGAGTAAAAGGCCATCGGGGAAAGCTGGTTTGCCTCTGCCTCTCCACCCTCGCATCTCTGGCCATCAAGATTCAACAGCTTTGTTTCTTCTCCAAGCGGAGGAGGATGGCAGCTGGTCTGGCTGTAGGAGGCAACAGAGACCAGCAACCTCGTCACTCGTCAAGGGGACCTTGGAAGCTTCCATCCTTGAGCCCTCTCCCTCATCCTCCAGATTTTCTTTTTTTTCTATTTCCCCCACCAAAACAAAAAAGCTTCATAATCTTTGATGATTACTAATATTTACATGTAAAAAAAAATCAAACACACAGAGAGAAGAAAGTAAAAAAGATACTTGCCAGTATCTCACCATGGAGAGATGCGCATTCCTGATATTTTTTTTTTAAGATTTATTTATTTATTTTGGGGGAGAGGAGCAGAGGGAGAGAATCTTCAAGCAGACTCCCCGCTGATCGTGGAGCCCAACACGGGGCTTGATCCCACCACCCATGAGATCAAGACCTGAGCCAAAATGAAAAATCTGATGCTTTATCTGACCATACCACTCAGGCGCCTGTTCCTGGTATATTTTTCAAAGATTTTATTTATTTATTTGGCAGAGAAAGAGAGCCTACAAGCAGGGGGTGCAGCAGAAGGAGAGGGAGAAGCAGAATCCCTGCTGCTCAGGGAGCTAGATGTGGGGCTTGATCCCAAAACCAAAGGTAGACACTTGACTGGCTGAGCCACCCAGACACCCCGCCTGTTATTTTTTAATCTCCCTTTTCCACTTAACAATTGATTGCAGACAGTTCACGTGAATGAACTTAAGTCAAGGTCATCGTCATGTGTACCTGGACTAAATATCACACACTTGGGAATGAGACCACCTCTAAAGTCCTTCTCCCCTACTCACTGGCTGTGTGACCTTGATTTTTCTGCACCTGCTTCCTCCGCTACAGGAGGGCAATGATCACAGCGTCTACCCCAAGGGTTGTCATGAGGACCGAGTGACTTGTTACCTGGCATAGAGTTGCCAACCAGTTTCTGTTAGCTGCACTTACTATGCACTATGGTGATATGGATGGACCATGATGCTTTTAAGTCATCTCTGATTCTAAGCATTTTCTACTCATCTACACAACCTGTCTTTGCACTTTTGCCCAAGTATATTTTCACGTTAAATTTCTCCAGGTAAGTTCGTTGATCAAAGGATATGCACTTTTCAAATTTTGTCCCCAAGAAATTTTATATTAATTTATATTCTTGACAAAAACAGGAAGAGTGTCCATTTTTTCCTACTCATCCCCGCCCACACCAACCAAGATCCTTTTTTTTTTTTTAATTGGACCAGTGGAAGGTCAATGTTTCCTGGGCTTTTAAAACGACTTGTCCAGGGGCGCCTGGGTGGCTCAGTGGTTTAGGCCGCTGCCTTCGGCTCAGGTCATGATCTCAGGGTCCTGGGATCGAGCCCCGCATCGGGCTCTCTGCTCGGCAGGGAGCCTGCTTCCCTCTCACTCTCTCTGCCTGCCTCTCTGCCTACTTGTGATCTCTCTCTGTCAAATAAGTAAATAAAATCTTTAAAAAAAAAAAAACGACTTGTCCATATCAAGCTGCCTACAGCTCCCTGGCCGCCTTGCCAGCTGACCTTCAGCTCCATTCACTCACTCAACAAATACTGATTGAGTACCCTCCCCGTGCCAGGCCCAGTTAGAGAGCTGGGCCACAGCAGAGAATGACAAAGCACCTGCCTTGTGAGATGACCAACGGGTAGGTGAGCCCCGGCATGCTAAGCGTTTGCCACGTGCCTGCTTTAGCACCCAGGAAACGATCCTGTATAAGCGAGAGCTTTGTAAATAAATACGGAATATACATTTTGTAAATACACAAATGATATTTTATCACCATATATGACATTCATTATCATTGTACATAAAATGATAATATCAAATATTATCATTATCATTTTGAGCCATAGGACCTTAGAAGTCACTTCTCTGCATCCCTCAGTTTACTCCTCTGTAAATGGGCTCAGGGGGCTGAGGATGGAGTGGAACCATGTATTTACTGTGCCGGGCCGTCATGGAAGTCGCAATGAAGTTGACAGTCTCCTCTTGCTGACAGCGCCCAGCCGAGATGCGGGACTCTGAGCCTTTGCTGACATTCCTCTTTCTGCAGCTGTTCCCCTCACCCGTTGCTTGTGGGAATGTGAGATGGTGCAGCCACTCTGAAAAACAGCTTGGCAGTTCTCAGAAAGTTAGACACGGGGCACCTGGGTGACTCAGTCAGTTAAGCCACTGCCTTCAGCTCAGGTCATGATCGCAGGGTCCTGGGATCGAGCCCCATATCGGGCTCCCAGCTCGGCGGGGAGTCTGCTTCTCCCTCTCCCTCTGCCCACCTCTTTGCCTACTTGTGCTCTCTCTCTAGCAAAGAAATAAATAAAATCTTTTTTAAAAAAAGTTAGATACAGACTTCCCATATGACTCATCAGTTTTCCTCATAGGTGTCTGCCCAAGAGAACTGAAAACAGTCTTTCAGACAAATACTTGTCTACAAATGTGAATGGTAGTTGTTCTTAAACTTGAGCGCCTCTCTTTTTTATATTTAATTTTTTTTAATTTTTTAATAAACATATAATGTATTATTAGCCCCAGGGGTACAGGTCTGTGAATCGCCAGGTTTACACACTTCACAGCACTCACCATAGCACATACCCTCCCCAATGTCCATAACCCCACCACCCTCTCCCAACCCCTCCACCCCCGGCCACCCTCAGTTTGTTTTGTGACATTAAGAGTCTTTCTTATGGTTTGTCTCCCTCCCAAGCCCATCTTGTTTCATTTATTCTTTTCCTACCCCCCACACCCCCCCACGTTGCATCTCTACTTCCTCATATCAGGGAGATGATATGATAATTGTCTTTCTCTGATTGACTTATTTCGCTCAGCTTAATACCCTCTAGTTCCATCCACATCGTCGCAAAAGGCAAGATTTCATTTCTTTTGATGGCTGCATAGTATTCCCTTGTGTATATATACCACCTCTTCTTTAGCCATTCATCTGTGGATGGACATCTAGTTCTTTCCATAGTCTGGCTATTGTGGACATTGCTGCTATAAACATTCGGGTGCACGTGCCCCTTCAGATCACTATGTTTGTATCTTTAGGGTAAATACCGAGTAGTTTGAGCGCCTCTCTTAATCAACTGGAGGGATTCTTAAAACCCCCAGAGCTGCTGATTTGGGGACGCATGGTGGAATCTGAGAATCTCCATTTCTAACAGGTTCCCAGAGGTTGCTGATGCTGCTGTCCAGCAGCCATAGTTTGAGAATCGCTGTCTGAGAGCTCTCAGGATGAACAAGAGCGCATGCTGGTGAGCTGTTAGCCATCTCCATGACAGATGGGGAGGGCCCCAAATCATGTCTCACAAAGGACCACCAACAGCATGAAGACCTTCTTCCGGGGGCGCCTGGGTGGCTCGGTGGGTTAAGCCTCTGCCTTCGGCTCAGGTCATGATCTCAGGGTCCTGGGATCGAGCCCACATTGGGCTCCTTGCTGAGTGGGGAGCCTGCCTCCCCCCCACCCCGCCTGCCTCTCTGTCTATTTGTGATCTCTGTCTGTCAAATAAATAAAATCTTAAAAAAAAAAAGAAAACAATTAAAAAAAAAAAGACCTCCTTCCAAGGCTTTGTCTTTGTACCCTCCCTCCCTATCCTCTATCGAAAATATAAAAATAGGGGCATCTGGGTGGCTCAGTGGGTTAAAGCCTCTGCCTTCGGCTTGGGTTATGGTCCCAGGGTCCTGGGATCGAGCCCCGCATTGGGCTCTCTGCTCAGCGGGGAGCCTGCTTCAGTTCCTCTCTCTCTGCCTGCCTCTGTGCCTACTTATGATCTCTGTCTGTCAAATAAATAAATAAATCTTTAAAAAAAATATATATATATATATACACCCACACATCACAGAAAATACAAAACTCTCCGCCATAAAATAAAACTTGGACAGATTTTATATGATTTGTTTCTGAAGTCAGTTGGCCACAAGGGATTCACCCAACTTCTGACTGTGATTTCTAAGCAATCAGTGCTCATCTTACTTTATGGGAAATTCTTACAAAGTGAGAAAATCTAAGCCACATGTTTTCTGCTGTCCTGAAAAATATAAGAGCATTAGATTCAGGGATGAGGAAGTCTAATGTTACATTGTGTGGACCTTTAATTAAATACTTATTAATATTGGTTTTGCAGGGTTTTAAAACATTTTTTGGATGTAACAATAAAAAAAATTAGGTCTCAAATATAAATGAATGCCCTTGAAATAGTCCCAAGTTCTGGGCTTGGTGCCAAAAAAGCAAAACAAAGTGGGAGATCTTCCTGCAACATCTGGACATGGACCGTGGAGAGGCTTCTCTGCCTATATATCACTGTAGGGCTGTCCCTGCGGGGGAGGGGCTGGGCCCTGTTCCTCGCTGAGGCCAGAACTGGGGCCAGGCTAGAGGCTGCCAGGAAACAGCTTTCAAGTCGGCCTCGGGAAGCTGGTCAGAGCTGCCAACAGAAGGCCTGTCCTGTCCGGGGAGGCAGCATGTGAACGGCAATAGGGATGTCTCTGTGGGTCAGGATGGCCTGGTTCTGCTGCAGGGACACATGGGCCCCAGATGGCCGGTTAGTGATCACAGCAAAGAATTTGTTCTTTTTTTTTTTTTAAGATTCTATTTATTTATTTGAGGAAGAGGGAAAGAAGGCACCAGCAAGGGTGGGGGGAGGGATAGAAGGAGAGGGAGAAGCAGGCTCCCGGCTGAGCACGGAGCCCCACACCAGTCTCCATCCCCGGACTCTGAGATCATGACCTGAGCCAAAGGCAGACTCTTAACCGACTGAGCCACCGGGGCCCCGGCAAAGAATTCCTTCTAACACTGTGTCCACAGTGGTCCGCTGGTAGCTCTAGTCCATTTTATCCGATGCCCCAGCCGGAAGAAACAACCCCTTTGTGGGCCCCTGTCCACCTCCCAGCGGAGAGAGAAAAGACACCTGCTGCTAATTACACACCAACGGGAACAGCTTCTGCTGGGAAATGGCAGGTGTCAGTTTTGCCCGCATCAAAGAGTCGCTCCTTGGCTGAACTCTCCTCGGGCTCCTCTGCCTTCTTTTTCAACTCAGCCTTGACCTTGGGACGGCTGTGCTCCTCTTTGCATTGTCCCATTGATGCAAGAACATCGCTAAGTCAGTTTCGCCAAAATCCCCCCCACCATATGTGACCCTCCATACCTAATGGAGATCCTCACCCTGCCGTCCCCCCCTGGGGCTGTCCCACCGCCCTGGCCTGCTTTCCCTCAAAATCTCCTTTGGCCAGAATCCCTCTTGACATTTCCTTTCAGGAATTTTTTACCCACTGGCCCCCACCCTACTTTTTGGTTATAAATTTCCACTTTTCTGTGTTGTGTTCCAAGTTCAGCCCAATTTCTCTCCCCGCCACCACTGCAAAAGTCCACCACAGTGGTCCCAGCACTTACCCTGATTGACCCTCTCAAATAAAGCCTGCCTTACCCTTCTTTAACAGGTGTCAGAAGGAGTAATTCTCTCTTTAACACGCCCATTGGCCAGAGGAAGTCAGGGGGCCAAGCCTGGTGCCCAGGGCTGGGAGCGCTCTCCAACAAGCACTGTGTGGTGTTTGAGAAGAATAACGCCCTCCTCCACCGCTTTTCTTTGAGAGGGAACCCTGGGGCAACCATCTGGAAAGCAGACCCTACCCGCAAGGTGGTCTTGTCCATTAGGTCTCGTGCACCCGAGTACTGGAGAGAGGGAGGAAACATCACTTGCCCAAAGTCACAGAGCCAGGAAGTAACAAAGCATCAGAAGGCCCTTCTCCCTTCAATCGCTTCCTCCTTGTTCCTAGAGAGGATGCAGGTGGGCTCATCTCTGATTCACATCCCTGCTCCTGCAGCCCGAACCCCGCGTAGAAGGTCACCCGACTCTGACTCAGCTGGGCTTGGGGTTGGGGGAGTCACAAAACCTCGGCGGGGGGCAGCTTGTCAGTGGGAGATGAATGTACGCAGTCTCAGATTCAAAAGACATGTTATGCATGATTTATCGTGATTAGATCCTTCTTGAAAAATCGTTTTTTACCACGTCACTTACTTGTGAAAGAACCTTCGATGGCTTCCAACTTCCAACCTAGGAGATCTGATCTGAATTCACTTCCCCTCTCCCAGCCGTACTGAAAGCCCGCATCAATTTCCCTTTGCGGTATAAAAATTGAGATTGTCCGTATAAAAATTGAGATCGTATTAGGAGGGGAGCGATGCATACCAAGGAAGTGACCAGCAATAGCCATCAGCGTTCACCCCTGTGACACGCCCTTCCTACAGGGAAAATAATGCCTGGTTTTTCATAATAAAAGTGTCCTCATGGCGCACAGGTAAGTCACATTTCCCGGTGTTCTTGCCGTGGGGCCATGTAACTGTGCTCTGGACACGAAACGTGAGCAGATGTGACCTACACTGCTTTGGGGCTTGGCCCATAAAAATCTCCCAATCTCAGAATGCCGGAGGAAACCAGAGCCTGCTGGTAGTTGAAGGATAAAAACAGGTTTTACTCAGGAACTACTGCTAGAGGGTGTTCGAAATAAAATTCGGCTGAGTACATTTGAAGATCTCATTGGGTTTGTTAAAGGATTCATAAATGGGGCAGCATCCCATCTAGCAAGTAGAGGGGAGCTCCGAGGAGCACTTCCACAGAATGGAACGTTTTTAGAGGAAAGAGGGTGGGGCAAGAGAGTTATTACCCCTGTCTTCCTTTGGGGGATGGAGAGAGTCCATGGGACAGCTGACCTCACTGGGGCTTATCAGAAAATTCCTGATTGACAAGTTAAGACACATCCTTACTTTTTGGGGGTAATAAGCCCCAGTTTGGTGACTTGGCCTGACCCAAGTGGTGTTATCTGGGGCCTGTGGTTTTCTTTTTAACCAGGGGAAAGAGAGACCTCAGTATAGGACTGGGCTCAACTCTGAACATATCGGGCAAAATTCAGAATTAACAGCCAAGGAGCAGGGGTGGGCGGGTCGATGGATGAGAAATTATTAAGAGGAAATATCAGGACTAAGGGGGAATTCTGGTTAAATAAGATTTTGCTAAAGGCAGGCCAGGGTGATCAGACATCACTTGAGGGATAGTGGGCGGTGAAGAATTTCTTCAGATATCCAGAGTGGGACATTCTGACCAAAATGATTTAGCAGGATTCTTGCTAAAACTCCTAGAGGATGTGCCCAAGGACAGGGCCAAGTTAGGCTCAGAGGAGCTTGGTCAAGTTCAGTCAACGAGAGAACCTTTGCCAGCAACCCTCCATTGGATCCTAATGTCTAAAAGCAGCTCTAAAGAATACTTGAGGGGGGGGGCGGGGGAGTGGGGGGCTGGGGCGGTGTGCGCAGTTGAGGAAATTTGAAAAGGGACTGGATGTGAAACAGTATTCTAGAATTTTTTTTTTTTTTTAGATTTTATTTATTTGTTTGACAGAGAGAGAGAGCAAGCGCACAAATGGGGGAAACAGCAGAGGGCGAGGGAGAAGCGGGCTCCCCACTGAGCAGAGAGCGGATATGGGGCTTATCCCAGGACTCTGGGATCACGACCTAAGCCCAAGGCAGACACTTAATGACTGAGCCACCCAGGCGCCCAGGTATTCGAGAATTTTAAATGTTCTTGTGCTTGCTTCAACAGCACACATTCTAAACATTTCTTGCACGTGGTAGTATCCTTGGGTTACGTAGAATATTCTTGTTTTTGAAGAGGTGCGTGCTTAAGTGTTTAGAGGTGAACAGTTAGCCCTAGACCACGGGAGTGGGGCTCAGGTTGGGCCTGACAATGGAAGTCACAACCCACACTGGCTCACCCAGCACCTCATTTTCTGCTAAAGGACATGCAGCAGGCAGCATCCTCACAGAGCGCGTCCACGTGGCTTTTCTTCTTTAATTTCTGCACGTGAGGCACGGTCTAGCTGCAGGCATTTTCAGCAAAGGGGAGCCACTGCCTCTGAGGTCCCCTGCTAGGTGCGTTGCTTTGTCAAGGTAAGAAGCTACTCCCCATTCTTCAGGAAAGCCGTAGTCCATAAATTATAAAAGTTATACCAGGAAAAACCCTACAAGCCAAGTACAGCCATCGAGGGGCATTCTTAAGGGCACAGGACAGGTCTCGCAGGAACCCCACCTAAATGCAGACTGAAAATGCATTGTTGAGGTTGGAGGAAGGAGCCCAAGTTCAGCCCTGAAGGCTTTCGCTCTCCCCATGAACTCCAACTTCCTTGATGTGCTTGGATTAAAAAAAAAAAAAGTTGAAGCAAATAGGACCCAATGCGAAAATGTTGAATCTAGGAAAGGAGAACGTGTTTACTGAACTGTTCTTCCAAGGCTGCTGTGGTTGAACGTTTTCTGCACAGGAAATCGAAAAAATAACATCTAAAACGGAGGAATTCACGCCTTGCTTTTATTTCCTGTGCGGTTTACTCGTCGGCTCGGCCTGTTTAAACCTTCCTGCTCTCACGTCGCAGGACTGATGCCTCCAGTGTCCCAAGGTCCCCCCGGGCTCCTGATGCTGGTCGGATCGGCCTGGACTAGGATCCCTCCCGCCCTGCACTGCAAGTGCTCCTTCTTCTGGAAGCAGCGCCTTCGGACTCTGTCGGCCGCAGGACACACGCACGCGCGCACACACGCACGCGCACACACACGCACGCGCACACACGCACGCGCGGACACACACACTCTTAAACCAAAAAGGGGGGGGGGCTTTCCCACCAAATAGCCCTAGATGTCGCTTCAGCCAAGTTTTGTGCCAAAGTCCAGAGAATGGGGTCAGGTCCTCATCTCTCGCCCCACCACCGGCTTTTCACCGTCGGTGCCGCGTCCCGGAGGAGACAAGTCCTGAGCCGGCGGTTAACCGCTTCGCACGCCGCAGCCTTGGCCCCCAGGTTCTCCGCAGAAGCCCCAGGCTCTCTCTGATTGGACAGGCTGAGCCACAATCCCGCCCCCGAACCAATCACGTAAGCCAGGGACTCTGAGCCCTGATTGGCCTACCCTGCGAGACGCGCTCCGCACCGGGATGAAGGATGAAGTCTCCGATAGGCCGAGAGCCAAGGGAAGGGGCGGGAACTGGGCGTGGCTGGACTCTGGAAGGTGAGCGGCGGCCGTCCAGGACCCGAGCGGAGAGGGAGCGCTTTGAGCGTCGCGCTGGTACCGACCCACGTCGGAGGACCTTTGGATCGTAGTCGGCTCGGAGCGCCTTTCAACTTGTGGGTCCCCACGGTGACTGTTCTGGACACTGTACGGGCTCCGCTGCATTCCCCGCCCCCTCGGGGAAGCCTTAACTAACCTGCTTTCCTCCCGCCGCGCCCAGCCCCTGCGAGGAGCCCGCCGGGACCGGGTGTGGCAATTCACGACGTGACCACGAGGTGGAGATGGCGAGGCGAGAAACCGGACTCCAGTCTCCGGGTTTGTGTTTCCTACCGAAAGGGCGTGGTGAGGGTTCCCGGTTCAGTGAAGTCCCGCAAACGGAGCACACCTGTGGGACCGGCACTCGTTGGTCTCAGGAGACCGAATACGGTCAACGCCTTCCGCGCGCTGTCCCCTCCCCTGCGACGATCGCCGCTGTCCGACTCAGCCCCAGGACCCGCGATCGTGGCCCGAGCCTTGCGGGGGTGTGCCCGCGAACGGGGCCGTCGGCCGCAGCTCCTGAATATTCGTTTGGCGCCTGCAGCTCCTGCCGGGCGGCGTCCGGCGAAGTTGGGCTGATTCACACTTCCCGGTGGTGGTGGCGCAACAGGGCTCTGACCGCGCGGGTGTTTCTGTCTCTTCCATTTCAGCCATGCACACAGGTTAGGCTTTTTTTTTTTTTTTTTTCCGTAATCGCTACATGAGTTATTTTAGTAATCTTTGCACCAGACGTGGGGCTCAAACTCACAACCCCAAGATCAAGAGCCACATGTGCCTCCAAATGAGCCAGCCAGGTGTCCCTAGGCCTTTTTTTTTTTTTTAACAGCTTTATTAGGTATAGTTTACATACTGTGAAATGCACCTGTTTTTATGTCTCCAATTCAACGATTTTTGGTAAATTTATGGAGCTGTGCAACCACCACCATGAACCAATTACAGAATTGTTCCATCACTCCAGGAAGACCTCTCACGTGCCCATTTTCACTTGGGTTTTAACCTCATTGTTTTCAATAGCCATTAGGGACTTCCTTGGTGCCCGGCACTTTGCTAAGCAATATCTGTGATTTTAAAAATCAGGAAGGGTGCTCGGGTGGCTCAGTTGGTTGGGCGTCTGACTCTTGGTTTCTGCTCAGGTCATGATCTCGCGGTGGTGAGATCAAGCCCCACGCTGGGTTCTGCAGTCACTGTAGAGTCTGCTTCAAATTCTCTCCCTCTTCCTCCCACTCTCTCTGTCTCTCTCAGGTAAATAAAAATCTTAAAAAAAAAAAAAATCCGGAAGACCTGGTCCTTGTGGCCAAGAGAGAGACAGAAACGAATCCAGCTGCTGTGATTCGGGGGAGGCACAGAGCATGTATGGTGACTCAGAAAGGGTTGAGACTCCCAAACCTTTAAGAGCACGTGGGAGGAAGGAAGGGAAGGAGGATCAGCTTGGGCACCACCTGGAAGGGAAAATATCCCTCCAAAGAAGAGCTCAGCTTTCCAGGCTTTGCTTGGAGAACTTTCCATCCGTGGGCTTGATGAGGATACTCTGCCCTTTTTTATACCAGAACTTTCTGGACGCCAGCACATGAATGTCTCCCCCACTGGACGGAGAGCTCTTAAGGACAAGGAGGGTCCTGGCTCCCTTTTTCACTGTGTCTCCAGGGCTTGACACAGTGTCTACCACATAGTAGGTGCTTTTTGGATTCGCTTCGTGGGCTGCCGTGACAAAATGCTACAGCAGCAGGAATTTATTGTTTCATGATTCTGGAGGTTCAAAATCAGAAGTCAAGGTGTGGGCCGAATCCCTCCCCCTATGAAGCCTCCACGGCAAAATTCTCCCTTGCCTCTTCTGGCTTCTGATGATTGCTGGCAATCCGCCCTGATTCCCGGCTTGCATTACGTGTCCCCCGTCTCTGCCTCAACATCACGGGGCACACTCGTGTTTGTGTCTCTGTGCCTTTTCTCCTCCTCTTTTAAGGACACCGATCGTGTTGAATTTAGGGCTAACACTACCCTAGAATGACTTCATCTTCACTAACAGTACCTGCAAAGACACACCGTTTCCAGATAGGGTCATATTCTGAGGTTCCAGGCGGACATGAATTTTGTGCGTGCGTGCGTGTGTGTGTGTAAGAGGGAATGTTCTTGAATCTAATACAGCACTCACTAGTAGCTTGCTAGAAACTGACTGCCATTCTCCGTCCTCTGGAGACTCCTGCTGGCTCTGGTATGACAGTCACTTTCATGGGTTGTCAGCGGGCTGTTCCCAGATGTGTTAGACCATAGCCCCTGCTCACAGTGCCTTCCTGCTGTTCAGTTTGTCTTCTCCTACAGTCAGCCCCCCATGGGTGCTGCCAGACCAGCCCCCCCCCCAACAGAGGGCCATGCCCTGGATACAGTAAGTTACTACATCCCAGCTTCCCTCTCTTTTTTATTTCAAACGTTTTTTAAAATATACAAATACTGCACGGTGAGTTTTATTTTCTAAAAAAAAAATGGTTGTTTTTTAATTTAATCATTTCAGCATGTAGTAACAAATAATGCATGATGATATTTTAAAAACCTTTAAAACTTTTTGTTTGTTTGTTTCCTTGTTCATTTCAAATATTTAAAAATTACAAATATAGGCATGGTGTGTTTGAGGTTTTTTTTCATAGTTTTTAAAGATTTTATTTTTTTATTCCAGAGAGAGCACAAGAGCATAGCGAGGGGCAGAGGGAGAAGCAGACGCCCCGCGGGCAGGGAGCCCAATGTGGGACTTGATCCCAGGATTCTGAGAGTGGATGACCTGAGCTGAGGGCAGAGGCTTAGCTGACTGAGCCACCAGGTGCCCCCTAACACAAGCTTTAAAGGAGAGTTTGCTCCTTGCCTCTTCCGGCCTCTGGGGGCTGCCTGCGCTCTTCGGATTGCCGCCGAATCACTCCACTCTCGGCCTCCATCCACACTGGTCTTCCCCGGGTATGCATGAACTCTCCCTCTGCTTCCTGCTTGCAAGGATATTTACACGTGCATTTAAGGTCCTCCCAGATAATCCAGGAAAAGCTCCTCATCTCGAGATCCTCAGCTTCAGGGCCGCCTGGGTGGCTCCGTCAGTTAAGTGTCTGCCTTTAGCTCAGGTCCTGATCTCACAGTCTTGGAATCCAGCCCCACGTCAAGCTCCATGCTCAGCGGGGAGCCTGCTTCTCCCTCTTCCTGTGCACCCCCCCACTCGTGCGTGCTCTCTCTCTCAAATAAATAAATAACATGTGAAAGAAAAGAACTTCCTTAGCGTCATCACATCTATGAGACCCTTTTTCCAAATAAGGTAATATTTACAGGTTTCGGGGATTTAGACTTGGTACCTTCAGGGGCCATTGTCCAGCCTACTACGCCGCTATTACTCACATCCCTAGCACTCAGCACTGAGACAAAATCATAGTAGAAAGAAAAGGAGGCACATAAAGGTGTGTTCCGAGCACCATCACTTGTTACAGCAAAAAGACGGAAAGACAATGGTCAGTTGATAGAGGAGAATGGACAAATTGCGGCGTGATACCACGGGATCTTACGTGGTAACGAAGGTGAATGAGCTCCTGCTACGTTTAGCAACATGGATGCGTCAGTTTCTGGAGTGTATACCGAGTTCTGTGCTGGAGGTTGAAGGTCAAGAGAAAAACTGGACCCAGCCCTTTGCCATGGGACTCCTCGGTCCAGTGATGGATGCAGACCGAGAACTAACCATGACAACCCAGTGCATACACAACAGCTCCGGGACCTCTGGTTGCGCTGAGGATGAGCCAACCCCACATGGGAACTCAGGGAAAGCTTCACAGAGGATACTGAAGGATAACTAGGTGTGCACCCAGTGGGCATGAGGGAAGGGCATTCAAAGCCGAGAGAGGCCAGATGCAAAGGCTTCGAGGTGCGAGAAGAGGAAGGGGAAAGAAGAAGGTGCAGGCAGGGTAGGGTCAGGCTCAGGCAAGAGAAATCCTGGCAAGAGAGGGGACTTATGGGCTCCAGTGAAAGGAGTTTCAGGAGTGGTTCGATCAGGCTCTGCTATTCTATATGCTCTGCCTTGGCGCGTGTCTGCTTCTTCCTTGCAATGACTTCCTCCCTGCTTGCCTGCGGTCGCCAGGGCAACCACCTTCCTTTTCAATCCAGGTGGAAAGGTGTTTCTGCAACCATGGGCAACCATTCCGAGCTCAGAGTCAAGTGGGCTACTTCCAAGCCATCCCTGTGAGCAGCTGTTCAGTCTGCCATGCCCCTCCCCCCACGCCCCCATCGTTCTCCACCCTGCTCTCTGCATCGCTCTGAATCCTGGTAACGGCAGAAGTCAATACAGAAGCCAGTAAGATCACAGTTTGGGTTGGGGTTTATAACTCCTCTTTTCATATCTGATTTAAAGACAGCTACGCTGGGGCGCCCAGCTGGCTCAGTTGGGAGAGCCCACGACTCTTGATCTCAGGGTCGTGAGTTCGAGCCCCACATTGGGTGTCAAGCTTAGTAAAAAAATAAGTAAAATAAATAAACTTAGAAGACTACTGCATAAAGCAAGACTTATAAATCTATGTGGATGGGCACACAATGTTTATTTACTTTGACACAATCGTAGCGTAACGGAGGGGAAGACCAGAGTTCTACAGCACCAAAGCTCCGTAAACTATGTACTGAAATGAACATTAACCTCGAAAAGTACTACATTAAGTGAAAGAACACAGGTGCAAAGGGCAACATAATCTACGATCTTATTTATGTGAGATGCCCAGAGTAGGAGAATCCCAGAGACAGCAAGTAGACCAGTGTTTGCCAGAGGCAGGGGATGCGGGGAATGGGGGAGAGAGGGATGGGGTGTGACTACAAGTCCTTTTGGGAGTGAAGAAAACGTTCGAAATTGGATGGTGTGAGGGTGGCTCAGCTTTGTGAGTTCGCCCCAAACCACTGAACTGTGCACGTTGAAACAGCGAGCTTTATGATGTGTGGGTTTATATCTCAGTTAAAAAAAAACAAACAACAAAACACCCTTCTGTGTGTAACAGTAGGAACATACTGAGCCCAAGTGACCAAAAAACAAAAACAAACAAACAAAAAAAAACCACCATCCAGAGTAGTTTCACACGGGTGTTCATGGCTGGGGCTGGAATTTTCCAAAAGGCTACTGTGTGGGCTCACCTGTGTGGCTCACCTGTGTGGCATCTGGACCAGGATGGCTCAAACCGCCAGGGGCTGCTCAGGATTTGACCTCTCTCCAGGTGGCTATTCCTCGTGGCTCACTTGGGCTTACTTCAAGAAGTCTGACTTCTTTTTTTATATATATATTTTTATTTATTTATTTGACAGAGAGAGAGATCACAAGTAGGCAGAGAGGCAGGCAGAGAGAGGGGGGAAGCAGGCTCCCACTGAGCAGAGAGCCCCATGTGGGGTTCGATCCCATGACCCTGGGATCATGACCTGAGCCGAAGGCAGAGGCTTTAACCCACTGAGCCACCCAGGCGCCCCCGAGAAGTCTGACTTCTGATGCTGGCAGCTAGCTCTCCCCTGGGACGGGCGGGACAGGAAGCAGAAGCCACAGGGTTCTTAAGGCATGAGCCCAGAAATTGGGACATTATCATTTCTTGGTATTTTAAATTTTTTTTTAATTTATTTATTTATTTATTTATTTGACAGAGAGAGATCACAAGTAGACAGAGAGGCAGGCAGAGAGAGAAGCAGGCTCCCTGCGAGCAGAGAGCCCGATGCGGGACTCGATCCCAGGACCCCGAGATCATGACCCGAGCCGAAGGCAGCGGCTTAACCCACTGAGCCATCCAGGCGCCCCTCATTTCTTGGTATTTTAATCATCAAACCAGCTGCAGAGCCAGCTCTAATTCAAGGGAAGATAACAAAACCCTCAGTGAAAGGGATTCTTTAAAGATTTGGCATCATTTTTAATCCTCCAAAAAGGTTCTGACAGATTCCCCAGGAGGGGGTCCTAGACACGCTGCGCCCTGAGCAGTTGCGTCTCTGTGACAGTGTGAGCCCTTGTCAGCTGCTTTTGTTGTGGATCTAGTCAGTGAGATTTTGCTGTGCTGTCCCAGTTCAACTGTTTTTATGTAGGAATTTGGGGATTTTGAAATACTACATCACCACCACCACGATCATAGCCCAAGCCTCTTCCCTCTGGGTTTTCATTTGGATCTGTTCAGTTCCTTCATTCCGGATGTGATTCAGGTCATGACCCAGTGTGGGACCCACAGGGCTCAGAGAAGCTGTAGGAATGTTCTGGCCAGTCAGCCCTCGTTGTGTAACCTCAAGTGACTTGAACTTTCCAAGTTTCTTCATTAGTAAATGCAAACACTCACTTTGAGAATATGCATTAAGTGGTGTGCCTGGGTGGCCCAGTCAGTTAAGTGTCCATGTTCCAGTTTCAGCCCAGGGCATGATCTCAGGGTCATGGGATGGAGCCCCACATTGGGCTGCACTCAGCTTGGAGTGTGCTTGAGATTCTCTCTCGCTCTCCCTCTGCTCCTCTTCCTACTTGCACTCTTTCTCTCTCTCCATAAATAAATAAAATCTTAAAAAAGAAAAACCTTTATATGCATTAAGAAATACCAGACAAGGGTGCCTGGGTGGCTCAGTGGGTTAAGTCACTGCCTTTGGCTCAGGTCATGATCCTGGAGTCCCGGGATTGAGTCCTGCATCAGGCTCCCAGTTCCACGGGGAGTCTGCTTCTCCCTCTGACCTTCTCCCCTCTTAGGCTCTGGCTCTCTCTCTCAAATGAAAAAAAAAAAAAAGAAAGAAAAGAAATACCAGACAGGGGTGCCTGGTGGCCCTGACAGAAATACCAGACAGTGGCTCAGTGGTTTAAGCCGCTGCCTTCGGCTCAGGTCATGATCTCAGGGTCCTGGGATCGAGTCCCACATCGGGCTCTCTGCTCCGCAGGGAGCCTGCTTCACTCTCACTCTCTCTGCCTGCCTCTCTGCCTACTTGTGATCTCTCTCTGTCAAATAAATAAATAAAATCTTTAAAAATAATAATAATAATAAAATAAAATAAAAATAGGGGCTGGGTGGCTCAGTGGGTTAAGCCTCTGCCTTCAGCTCAGGTCATGATCCCAGGGTCCGGGGATCGAGCCCCGCATCGGGCTCTCTGCTCAGCAGGGAGCCTGCTTCCCTTCCTCTCTCTCCGCCTGCCTCTCTGCCAGCTTATTATCTCTGTCTGTCAAATAAAGAAATAAAATCTTTTTAAAAAGTTTAAAAAATAAAAATAACACTGATTGCTGATAGATTGAGGAGAAAAACAAAGATTGGAGAAGGGGGTCTGTGTGTGTGTGCATGTATGATGGTTAAGTCCAGCCAGTCTTTCTAGAGTGATTGGTAATATTTAAACCAGAGCTGTACCACTGTTATTTTCTTTGGCCCACATTTCCCCATCTGGGAATAAATTCCAAGGAAATCCACTCACAAAGAGAAAATCTGTCATTTCTCTGCAGATGTTTTAATAGCACTATCCATGATAAGAAGTAACTGACTAATAAGAGAAAATCTTGAGGGGCACCTGGGTGGCTCAGTCAGTTAAGTGCCCACTCTTGATTTCAGCTCAGGTCATGATCTTAGGGTCGTGAGACTGAGCCCTGATTTGGGACTCTGTACTGAGCATGAAGCCTGCTTAAGATTCTCTCTCTTCCCTCTCCTTTTGCCCCTCCACTCAGACTCAGGCACTCCTTCTCTAAAACAGAAAGAAAGAAAAGAAAATCATGAAAAAGCAGAGGAAGAGAGCAAAATAGCAAAAGAAAATGGAAGTGTAACAAGTCAGTCAGTCCCTCCACTGAAGCAACTATTAAGCAAAAACTGACAAAATCAACATTTTCTAGAGCTCTGGAATCCAATCAAGAGCTTACAGCAACCAGAAAGTGTTTAATGAAGGAAAAAAATTATTTTTAGTAAGAAAGGATTGTGTCCATCAATAGATGAATGGGTAAAGAAGATGTGATATATATATATATATATATTATATATATAATGTATATACTATAAATATATATACACTGTGTACACACACACACACAGGAATATTATCTAGCCATAAAAAAGAATGAACTCTTGCCATTTGCAGCAACATGGATGAACTAGACAGAATTACACTACATGAAATAAGTCAGTGAGAGATAAATACCATATGATCCCACTCATGCAGAATTTAAGAAACAAAACAAATGAGCAAAAGGAAAAAATAAACAGAGACAAACCAAGAAACAGAATCTTAACTATAGAGAAAAACTGATGATTACCAGAGGGAATGTGGGATGGGGGATGGGTAAAATTTTTTAAAAAGAAAAAGAAAAAAGAAAAGATTGTGGCTTTTTTTCCTTCCCACCCATTTCTCTGGCTGTGGGGATGGCTATCCATGTTCTTGGAATAACTTGCTAGATCAAGGGTTTTTTTCTAAATACTGTGCTTACATGTTTTGATCAATTTGGCAGTTACCTAATGTACTGGTGCACCCTCAGGCTGAGTCAGCTTCCCAGATAGTGATTTTCAAAAGCGTTTAAAGATATTGAATACCCTTAGCCATCTGGGCAAGGGACAGTGCACAGGGACAGCAGGAGCAGTTGGAGTCAAAGGGCTGGGAAGGAAAGAAGATACTACAGGAATAAGGGTTCTGAGAGACTGTAGCATATACCAGGCTATTTGGACTATAAAGGGAATGCCCAGGGCCAGATGCATACATAGAAAAGATCTCAAAAGATTCTAGGCTTGCATGGTTAGCTGATCCTTGGGCTCTGCACAGGCAGGAGATGAGGGCTAAGGCAGAGTTCTAGGTGGCCTATCTATTCATTGTAGGAGCACCCCAGGTCAGATCCAATCTGCAAAGAGTAAGAGAAAGGGCTTTTCATTCTTCCTCTTTTTGGCTCCAGGCAGTTACAGTTATGAAACTCTTTGTCTCCCAAGATAACTACACACATTCAATGATGATATATGACAAGGAATAGAGTTTTGGCAAAATATTTTGAAAAAAATCTCTCTCTCAAGAGAAAAAGATAATACCAGCCCTCAATAATCAAGAGCAATAAATTCTGGAGAAAGGGGGAAATCTGATTTTCAGAGTTACTATATTGTATTATTCAAAATACCTAGTTTTCAACAAAAAATGACAAGGAATGCAAAGAAACAAAAATAAGTGTCCCATTCACAGGGGACAAAATTAAGAGAAACTGTCTTTGACAGAGCCTGTATATCAAACTTATTAGACAAATACTTTAAACCAATTGTCTAAAATATGCTCAAAAAGCTAAATAAATTGAGGACAACAGTATTTGGAAAAAAATAGAGAATATTAATAAAAAGATAGAAACTATAAAAAGGAACCATATCAAATGCTGGAGCTAAAGAGTACAATAGTTGAAAGAAAATATTCACAGGGGCACTCAGAAGCAGACTTGATCAGGCAAAAGAAAGAATCCACAAACTTGAAGATAGAACAATTGATGGGGCACTGGGCGGCTCAGTCAGTTAAGCATCTGCCTTTGGCTCAGGTCATGATCCCAAGGTCCTGGGATCAAGTCCCAAATCAGGCTCCCTGCTCAGTGGGGAGTTTTCTACTCCCTCTACCTCTCCGCTCTGCTCATGATCTGTCTCTCATGCTCGCTCGCTCTCTCTCTCTCTCATATAAATAAATGAAATCTTTTTTAAAAAAAGAATCTGTTTTGTGTAACTATTTGGATCTCTGGAGTCTACTGAATGCTTGTAAATTCCAAGGAAAGGCTTGGACAGAAAAGAGTGATTAATTTCAGTAAATTTCTAGGTCTTAGCAGAGTGTGAACCCTTCCCCTCAGCACCAAGGCAGGCAGCCATGCACATCTTCCAGAAACAGCTTTCACACAGCTGGCAGGGGCCCAAGTGGGCAAAAAGAGCCATGTTCTTCCAAAGTTGGAAATCTGTGTTATAATCACTGATTGCTACTTCTGATCACAGAAGTCCAGACAAAAAGACAGTGGCTGTTGTCTGTTGCTCCTCCACCTAGTGTCTCAAGGACATTCCTCTCTGGCCAAAATGATTTCCAGAAGATTTAAAGGATCAGAACTTTTCTTTTCCCCCATCCTTTATTTTTCTATTTTCCCATTTTAAGAGCCAAACATTGAGGAATAAGACTTTCAAAAGCAACTGCACTGCAGAGGAAATTAGAAAGTCATTGTGAAGGTGAAAGATAGATGCAGACTCAAAAAACACCAGAAAAGGCTGTATATATACACCTTATGTAGATCCTCAACAAAGAGATAGCTACAACCATTAAAAAACCAAAAACATGGGACGCCTGGGTGGCTCAGTTGGTTAAGCGGCTGCCTTCGGCTCAGGTCATAATCCCAGCGTCCTGGGATCGAGTCCCACATCAGGCTCTGTGCTCGGCGGGGAGCCTGCTTCTCTTTCTGTCTCTGCCTGTGCTCACTCTCGCTCTCTCTCTGACAAACAAATAAATAAAATCTTAAAAAACAAAAACAAAAACAGGATAAAGAAGATGTGGTATATATACACAATGGAATACTATGCAGCCATCAAAAGAAATGAAATCTTGCTATTTGCAATGACGTGGATGGAACTAGAGGGTATTATGCTTAGGGAAATAAGTCAATCGGAGAAAGACAACTGTCATATAATCTCCCTGATATGAGGAAGTGGAGATGCAATGTGGGGAGTTTGGGGGGTAGGAAAAGAATAAATTAAACAAGATGGGATTGGGAGGGAGACAAACCATAAGAGACTCTTATTCTCACAAAACAAACTGAGGGTTGCTGGGGGTCGGGGGGTTGGGTTGTGGACATTGGGGAGGGTATGTGCTATGGTGAGTGCTGTGAAGTGTGTAAACCTGGCGATTCACAGACCTGTACCCCTGGAGCTAATAATACATTATATGTTTATTTTAAAAAATTAAAAAATTAAATGAAAAAAAGAAAGAATGTTTAAAAAAACAAAAACAGTAAGTTATGGGAAATTGAGAGAATCATATTTCTGGAATTATTACAATAATAGATTCAAATGTCCAGTGTTCAGCAAGGGAAAAAAAAAACACAAGACATAAAAAAAGGAGACTATGGCCAATTCAGAGAAAGACCATAACCAAGGTAAACAGTTCCTGAAAAGGATTTGATAGCATATTTTTTAGACAAAGACTTTAAACAACTGTCTTAACAATGCTTAAAGAACTAAAGGAAGATGTGGAGAACATCAAGGAAACAATGTATGAACAAAATGGAAATATCAAGAAAGATGCAGAAAACCTAAAAAGAAAGGAAAAAATATTTTGATCTTGAAAAGCATATAATAAAATGAAAAACTCACCAGAGAGATTCAAAAGTGGATTTAAGCAAAGAGAAGAAAGAAACAGCAAATTTGAAGATAGATAAATAAAAATTATGATGTTTGAGGAATGAAAAGAAAAAAGATTGAAGAAAAGTGAATATAGCCTGAGAGACCAATGGGACATCATTAAATAGACCATCATGCATATTGTGGGAGTCCAAGAAGGAGAAAAGGGAGATAAAGGGGCAGAGAGAATAGGTGAATAAATAATGGTAGGAAAATCCCCAAATTTTGAAAACCATCAATATAAACATCCAAAGTTCCCAAAGAACTCCAACTAGGATAAGCTCAAAGAGACCTATTACTGAGACACATTAAAGTCAAGTTGTTGAAGGACAAAGACAGAGAATTTTGAAAATAGCAAGAAGCAAGTAATCATCCACAAGAGATATTCAATAAGATTATTATATTATATATATTTACATATATAATTATATTAGAATATAATACAATCAGAAACTTTGCAAGCCAGAAGGCAATGGGATGATGTATTCAGAGTGCTAAGAGAAGGCACCTGGGTGGCTCTGTTGGTTAAGTGACTGCCTTCAGCTCAGGTCATGATCCCAGAGTCCCCGGATCGAGTCCTGTGTCAGGCTTCCTGCTCAGCAGGGAGTCTGCTTCTCCCTCTGCCCCTCCCCCCTCTCATGCTTTCTCACTCTCTCCCTCACATAAATAAATAAAATCGTTAAAAGCAAAAACCAAAAAAAAAAAAAAAAAAGTGCTAAAAGGGGGGAAAAAACTCTCAAGCAAGAATTTAATATCCAGCAAAAATATCCTTCAATAGCGAGGGAGAAATTAAGATATTCTCAGATATATATAATATTCAGGAAGTTAGTTACTGGTAGACCCACCCTGCAAGATACCCTAAAGGATATCCTTGAGGTTAAAATGAAAGACACTAGACAACTCAAAACTGTATGAAGGAACAGAGATTTCAGTAAGGATAAATATGTAGGCAATTATAAAAGCGAGTATTATGGTAACAAAGGTGTGTGAGTCCCCTTCTTATTTTCTTTCTTTTTTTTATTTATTTGACATAGAGAGATCACAAGTGGACAGAGAGGCAGGCAGAGAGAGAGGGGGAAGCAGGCCCCTGCTGAGCAGAGAGCCCGATACGGGACTCGATCCCAGGACCCTGAGTTCACGACCTGAGCCGAAGGCAGTGGCTTAACCCACTGAGTCACCCAGGCGCCCCCCCCTTCTTATTTTCTACATGACTTAAGAAACTGATAATTTTTTAAAAACACTCATTAGTCTAGAAGCTAGTATTGTTATAACTTTGGTCTGTAAGGACATTTTGTTTTCTACACGATTTAAGAGACAAATGCATTTCAAAGTTACTAGTTTATGTTTTTGGACACACAATGTATAAGGCAATTTCACTTTTAGGCATGTATCCAAAAGAATTAATTCCATTTCCAGGTATATATTCAAAAGAGTTTAAAGCAAGGACTTGAAGAGGTATTTGTACATTAATATTCTTAGCAGCATTATTCACAATAGCCAAAAGGTTGATATAACAAAAGTGTTCATCAGTGAATGAATGGACAAAGAAAATATGGCATTTACAAATAATAGAATATTATTCAGCCTTAAAAAGGACTGAGGGGCACCTGGATGGCTCAGTCGGTAGAGCATGTGACTCTTGGTCTCAGGATCATGACTTAAGCCCCATTTCTGGCTGGAGCTTACTAGAACCTACAACATGGATGAACCTTGAAAACATTATGGTAAGTGAAATAAGCCAGACACAACAGAACAAATATTCCTTGAATCTACGTATACAAAGTACTTGAAATTGTCAAATTCATAGAGATAGAAAGTAGAATGGTGGTTACCAGAGTGTGGGCAGAGGGCAGAATGTAGAGTGAACTTTATAATACAAATAAATAAAAATAAATACTTGGTCTTTGTCTCCAGTTTCTGACACAGCATTCCTAAATCTCTCGGAATTTCCAGGTGAGAGGAGCATCTTTTGTCCCAATGAACCACACTTGGTGAGCACCTAGATAGCGTCAGAGTGGAAACAGTGGGGATGGCCGCACAACACTGGGAATGTTCTCAATGCCCCTGAATATACACTGAAGAATGGTTAAAATGGGGAAATTTTGTGTTTAGAAAATCTGAATATGATTTGCTTATGAATAAAAAGAAAGAAAAGCGTGGCTGTTCAGTGGGACAATCAGACAACATCTCTACTGAGTCATCAGCCTCAACATCACCAAGGACACACAGATGGCCTTCGTACGTGTGTCTCCTGATATGATGCCCCAGGGAGGACTCAACGTCACTTACACAGGCATACTGGCAGAGAATCTAATAATAAAGGAACAGACGAACACAAAACAAGGAGCCTTCTATTTAGAAAGAGAAAGAAGGGAGGACAGACAAGTTAGGGAGTCAGGGGAAGAAAGGAGTGACTTCACAGTGTAGAAACTTCCCTCAGCCAGGCAGTCAAGGTCAACAGCAATTAAGTCATCCTGAGGTCACGGACCCCTTGTATGACATGATGAGATGGTCTCACCTGGTCTTGCCATGAGACAATCACCAGAAAAACCCAAGTGGAGGGAGTTTCTACAAAATACCTGACCAGTACTCCTCAAAACTCAAGTCACTGTTGGGGTGCCTGGGTGGCTAAATCGGTTAAGTGTCTGACTCTTGGTTTCCGCTCAGGTCACGACCTCAGGGTCATGAGATCGAGCCCTGTGTTGGGTTCCATGGTCAGTGTGGAGTCTGCCTCCCCTCTCTCTTTGCCCCTCCCCCCACCCTCACATTTTCTCACCCTCTCTCAAATAAATAAATCTTTTTTTTAAGTCAAGTCATTGACAACAAAGAAAATCTGAGAAATTGTCTCTCTCAAATAAATAAAATCTTTAAAAAAATCACAAGGAAGAGAAAATACACTTATAGTACTGTAATGTGTTTATTTAAAAAGATTTTTTAAAATTATATAAGTGGGGCGCCTGGATGGCTCAGTGGGTTGGGCCTCTGCCTTCCGCTCAGGTCATGGTCTCAGGGTCCTGGGATCGAGCCCCGCGTCGGGCTCTCTGCTCAGCGGGGAGCCTGCTTCCTCCTCTCTCTCTACCTGCTTCTCTGCCTGCTTGTGATCTCTGTCTGTCAAATAAATAAATAAATAAAATCATTAAAAAAATAAATAAAAAATAAAATTATGTAAGTGGACCCATCCTGTTCAAACCCATATTGTCAGGGGCCAACTATATATATACATATATATAATTATCACATATTATTGCTATATATTATACTATTATAAGTAATATATTATATATAATTTTATATGATTATATTATAAAACCATATATAACTATAATACATGATATATAATCATACATAATATGATTATATGTAAGAATATATATTAGTACATGCATCATATTTTATAGCTATATTATGTATTATAGCTTTAATATATAATTATATATAATAGATATATTACTATATGCTAAAGCTATAATATATAATTATATATAACATTTATAATAATTATATGTTATATGTCATTATGTTAGCATATGTAATATTATTTGTTATAGGCATATTATTATTTATTAAACTAATGGGGCAAAATGTTAGCAGTATGAGACCTATGGGTAAAGGAAAAGGCACACAAATGTTCTATTATTCCGATTCTCAGAAATTCTCTGTGAATTTGAAATTATTTACAAATAAAATATTTTTATTTTTAAATATTTATTTATTTTTAAGTAAACTCTACCCCTCATGTGGGGCTCAAACTCACCATCCTGAGATCAAGAGTCCCATGCTCACCCAACTGAGCCAGCCAAACAAAATATTTATAAAATTCTCTGTGCACACACACAGAGTTTTGGGCGTTTGCCCATTCCTTCCCTCCTACAGTATGCACTGAGTGTGCCAGGCCCTGCGTCAGGTGCTAAGGGTCCCACCGAACAGTCCCGGTTCCTGCCTTGGAGGAGCCTCATGCCTCAGTGGATGTTAACACCATGTTAAAGACCTAAGTGTCTTGGGAATTACAGCACACTGTGCCTCTTAGCTTGATCTTCTTCTTGCTGCATTTCTTCCAACCCTGCCTCTCAAAGCAAGAAGCTAGCCTTTTCTTCTGCTCATGGTTTTGGGCTGTTGGGTTGAAAGCCCTTAAAAACAAATTCTTCCAGCATCTATAAAAATTCTAATGTAACATACATTAGGCAGTGAGGATGGCGACCAGGTGAGTAAAGAGAAGGATCCGAAGCTTGCCCCAGACGGAAGGGATCCACCACCCATAAGAGAAAAACATACCGTAGAAGAGTTTGTTTCTCTCTCACATAGGGGTAGGCACTCCAGGACAGGTTCTGGCTTTTGACCACCCTCCTATCAAGAGGCAGAATCTGATTCCACAACCCTTGAGTCTGGGTTGAACTTAGTGATGCACTTGTAACACACAGAATGCAATGGAAGTGATGCAGTGTGAATTTCGAGGCTAGGTCATAAAAGGTCCCTGGCTCTCTGGGTGGGAAGCTCACTCTTGGGACCCTGCCACCAGGCAGTGAGCAAGGCCCGGCCATGTGCAGAGGCCATGGAACTTTCTGACAGGAGCTGTGTCCATGCTTTAACCAAATGCCCCCACAGAGGTCCCAGCTCAGCCAGCAAGGACCATCAGACAGGTGAGTGGAGAAGCCCCAGCCTCCTGTGACTGTAACCACACCAAAGACCTCAAGCAAGAACCTGCTAGCTGAGCCCAAGCCACCACCAGAACCATGAGATACAGTAAATAATCCATCGTAGTTGTTGTCTTAGGGCATTAAGTTTGGGGGGGGTGTGTTCTTCAGCAATAGGTGATCAGAACGTACATGTTCCATGCTAGAGTTCTTCAAAAGGATTAAGACCCAATCACTTACAGCAGTAATTCACTTGAGCCATGGGCTTTGCTGGCTACTTTCTCTCCTGTACTGTTTTCTGACGTTTCCTTATTTTCCCCTCAGATCCATTTATTTATTTGAGAGAGCACACACGAGCAGGAGGAACAGAGGGAGAGGCAGAGGGAGAGAGAATCTCAAGCAGACTCCGCGCTGAGCCTGGAGCCCGACGTGGGGCTGGATCTCACCACCCTGAGATCACGACTTGAGCAGAAACCAACAGTTGGACATGTAACTGACTGTGCCAGCCAGGCACCCCCTTATTGATGTTTCTTAACATCCTCTCCCAAATAAACTAGTGTATCAAATCCTTAATTCAGGGTCTGCCTCTGGAGAGGGCAGTATTTCACTCGGGTCATGGTGTGGGTTAAGAGCAAGAACGCCATGACCAAACTGACTAGGCTCCGGACGTGGCTGTAACATTAACTAGCTATGGACGTTGGCTAAGTTACTTACAGTCTATTTTAGTTTCCTCATCTGTAAATGGTGAATAAAAAGTAGGCCTACATCCCAAGGTTTTGTAAGTGTCAATGAGTTAATACATGTACGGTGTTTAGAAAAGCTTCAGATACATAATCGCAGTGTAAAAGTGATCTTTAGAAAAGCAAAGGGCAAACTTCTGAACAAGAGAGGGGCGCCTGGGTGGCTGAGTCAGTTAAACATCCCACTCCCGGTTTCCGCTTAGGTTACGATCTCAGGGTCCTGCGATCGTGCCCCGGGTGGGGCTCCATGCTCGGTGTGGAGTCCGCTTGAGATCCTGCCTCTCCCTCTCCCTCTGCCCCGCCCCTCAAATAAGTAAGTCCTCAAAAATTAATAAGAAGGAGAATTTCTTGGCTCGGGTCACTGGACAATTCCAGTGATCAAGAATGGCTTGGGACTCTGTTTTGACCCCATTCTCGCAACCCGACACCACCGCCCTCCCTGGTCGCCCCATCCTCAGGCTGGGTTCTCTGGCAAGAACAGTGAGAAGCGACAGTTCCAGAACCCACACCCACGTACGACGCAACGAAAAGGGACAGAGAGAACTTCTGGTGCCCCAACAACCTCTCGAAACTCGGGTCCATTCTGCCCGTGGACCATCCGGGGCTCCACCCGCAAGCCGGGGGCGGGGTCAGTCGCCAAACAACTTCCTGCGACAACTTCCGGTGTGGGCCGGAAGCAGTGAATGTCCGGCTTCCGGGTCAGAGCGAGGGGACCGCAGAGCTTCAAGCAGCCTGGCGTTTCGAAAAGAAATCACTCTGCCGCGAAGGACGGAGGGGACAAAGGCCAGAAGGACAAGCAAGGGCGATCAGGAGACGTTGTTATTAAAGAAATGATGCAAAACCTGGAGAATGACTCTGTGAGCTTTCAGCGTCTTGCAGTTTCATCCTACCAGCCGGAGGACAGACGACATTCTGGGGACGGGAAACGTTACCTGCCAAAGGACTGGAGCCAGCGGATTTTACAATTCTGCAACACTAAGGTGTGCTTTTATTTTCCGTCCAGTGTAGAAGATGGCCCCAAGGAGTATAAGGTTGTTTTTTGGTTTGGTTTGGTTTTTTTGCTGGGTGAAGCAGTAACCGGTTTTGTACTGAGCTCGTGCCCTTCCTTTCTCCCTTCCCCCGCACTGATTATGTGTTCAAGAGCAGGATATATAACGTGTCCCAAACTGGGAATGCACCTTGAGATTGAAAAAGCAAAGCATCCAACTCCATACAGAATACACAGAGTTTTATTTTGGGTAACTTTCTGACAGGATCTGGGGGACAGCTCTCCAGACAGCTGTGCAGCCAATCTCAGCAAAAGCCCAGTTTTTAACCTACTGGTTTTAGAGGAAGGGGGATGTGTGGGGGAGTGCTCACACATACATGATTGACACCTAATGTTTAAGAGACTTGGCACGGTCCTTGCCTCTGGAGGAGAAAAGCATGCTGTGAGCCCACTGAAATCTGGAACAGCCTCCCTAAATGCTGTGGTCTTGGAATAGGAGTTTGGAGTTTTTATACATCAATCATTAGACGGTTTGAAGAAGTCATTAAGCAAACAACAAGATGGTGGGTCAAAAACGGAGTCAGTATGGCCAGCATTCCTATATTATAAAAATCCCAAGGTTTTTTTGTTCCTGTGAACATACCAAGTGTTGATGAGGTTGTGGAGCAACTGGAACTCTCATAAATTATGTAGGGGAGGGGCGCCTGGGTGGTTCAGTGGGTTAAGCCCCTGCCTTCGGCTCAGATCATGATCTCGGGTCGTGGGATCGAGTCCCACATTGGGCTCTCTGCTTGGCAGGGAGCCTGCTTCCTCCCTTCTCTCTCTCTGCCTGCCTCTCTGCCTACTTGTGATCTGTCAAATAAATAAGTAAAATCTTTAAAAAAAAAAGCAAGTGGTATAATGGCAATGTCACATCAAATAAATACTATTAATAAAAAATAGAAGTCATTTTTTAAAAAAAGAACCAAATGGAGATTCTGGAGTTGAAAAGTACAACTGAGATGAAAAATTCCTATTGATTCCCAACAATAGATAGAAATGGCAGAAGAAAAAACTAATGAACTTAAAGATAGATTGATAGAGATTATACAATCCAAAGAATAAGAAGGAGAAAAAGAATGAAGAAAAGTGAATACAGCCTCAGAGAAATTTACAATACCATTAAATGCACCAACATATGTACAATGGGAGTACAAGGAGAGGAAAGAGAGAAGAAAAAAAAGAAATAATGGCTGAAGGAAATGTATGCCAATAAATTGGATAACTAGGTAAAATGGACAAGTGCTTAGAAACTAATCTACTGAAACTGATGGAAGAAAAAATAAAGACTCCAAATAAACCAATAAAAAGTAAGAAATTGAATTAGTCCTCAAAATTCCACTCACAGGGGCACCTGCGTGGCTCAATGGGTTAAGCCTCTGCCTTTGGCTCAGGTCATGGTCTCAGGGTCCTGGGATCAGCTCCACATCAGGATCTCTGCTCAGCAGGGAGCCTGCTGCCCCCTCTGTGCCTGCCTCTCTGCCTACTTGTGATCTCTGTCTTTCTCTGTGTCAAATAAAAAAAATATTTTTTAAAAGTTCCACCCACAAAGAAAAACATAAGCCCAAATTCACTGGTGAATTTGACCAAATATTTAAGGAAGAATTAATTCCTCACAATCTCTCCCCAAAAATGGATGAGCGAGGAACACTTTCCAGCCCATTCTATGAAGCTAGTATTATTCTGATGCTAAAACCAGACATCAGAAAGAAAATAAAATTAGAAACATCTCTCACAAATATAAAAACAAAAATCCTTAACAAATTATTAGCAAACTGAATCCACCAACATATAAAAAAATTATATACTATGACCAAGTGGGATTTATCCCCAGAATCCAAAGTTGGTTGGCCATTCAAAAACAAATTAATGTATTATACGGACTATATAATTTTTAAAATATTACATAATAATCTCAAAAGATGCAGGAAAATCATTTGACAAAGCCCAAAACTCTTTGACGATAAAAACATTCAACAGACTAGGAGGAGAAGTGAACTTTCTCAGGCTGATAACCATCTGCCTTAGGCTCAGGTCATGATCCCAGGGTCCTGGGATCGAGGCCCACACTGGGCTCCCTGCCCAGCAGGAGGTCTACTTCTTCCTCTCCCACTCTCCCTGCTCTTGTTCCCTCTCTCTCTGTCTGTCAAATAAATAAATAAATATTCTTAAAAAAAAAAAAGACTAGATCCTTTCCTTCTAAGATCAAGAACAAGAAAAGGATATCTGCTCTCACTACTACTATGCATAATTATGCTAGTGGTTCTAGTCAGCGCAATTAGACAAGAAAAAGAAAGAAAGGCACCTGAGTGGCTCATTCAGTTAAGCATCCAGCTCTTGATTTCAGCTCATGTCACAATCTCAGGGTTCTGAGATTGAGCCTCAAGTTGGGCTCTGCACTCAGCAGGGAGTCTGCTTGAGATCATCTCTCTCCCTCTGTCTCTCCCTGCTTCCCCCACCTTAAAAAAAAATCCAAAACGCCGACAAAACCAAATCCAATAGATCTCCCCTTATCCATCATTTTGTTTCCCAGGGTTTCAGTTACCCAGGGTCATCCAGAAGCAGATGATACTCTCTCCTATGCATCCTATCCCCTGATGGATAGTAGCCTACACTCCATCACGATGCCTTTGTCATCCACCTCACACCGTCTCATCCCACGGGCATGTTTCCATCTCACATCGTCACAAGAAGAGTGAACATAGTGCAATGAGATATTTTGAGAGGGAGACCGTATTCACATAACTTTTATTACATTCCATTACTGTAATTGTTCTACTTTATTATTAGTTATTGTTGTTAATCCCTTACTGTGCCTAATTTATAAATTAAGCTTTATCATAGGTATAGACATTTAGAGAAGAACACAGTATATATATATAGGGTTTGGTACTATCCATGGTTTCAGGCATCCACAGGGTCTTGGATCATAGTCCCTGGGGATAAGGGGGGAAACTGCTGTGCAGATGAGAATTCGAAAACGATAACTCTCATTCTTATTTATGGGAGCACAAATTTATGCAGCCACTTTGGAAACTATGTTGGCAGTTTACTATAAAATTATACTTACCGGGGCACCTGTGTGGCTCAGTGGGTTAAGCCTCTGCCTTCCTCTCAGCTCATGAAGTCAGGGTTGTGGGATCGAGCCCCGCATCTGGCTCTCTGCTCGGTGGGGAGCCTGTTTCCCACCCACCCTCTGCCTGTCTCTCTGCCTACTTGTAATCTCTGTCTGTCAAATAAGTAAATAAAATCTTAAAAAATTTTAAAAAAGGTTATACTTACCATAAGAGCCAGCCGTCTTTCCTAGGTGTTTATATAAGTGAAATGAAAAATCTGTGCAGGGATGTTTATAGCAGCTTTATTGATAATAGTAAAAAAAAAAACAACTTGGTGCTAAAACTGACCAATGCTTTTCCTGCATTTATTGTAATGATCATATTTTTTCTCCTTTATTCTATTAATATGTGACTTGCATTGATTGATACTCGAATGTTGAAATAAACTGCATTTCTGGGATAAACCCCACTTGATCAAATATATGATCGTGCATATATTTATATGGTTTGCTATTGTTTTGCTATAGGAACTTTTATATCTCTGTTCACGAGGGATAGTGGTCTGTAGTTTTCTTCTAATGATTTTTGTCTAGTTTTTCTATAAGTAATGCTGGGCTCATGAAATGTGTTGGAAGGTGTTTACTACTTCTCTATTTTTCTGAAAGACTTTGTATAGAATTGGCATTATTTCTTAAATGTTTGATAGGTAGGAAAACTACATTGGCCTGGAGTCTTATTTGTGGGAACTTTTAAAAAATATGAATTCAAGGGGCGCCTGGGTGGCTCAGTGGGTTAAGCCGCTGCCTTCGGCTCAGGCCATGATCTCAGGGTCCTGGGATCGAGCCCCACGTTGGGCTCTCTGCTCGGCAGGGAGCCTGCTTCCCTCTCTCTCTCTCTCTCTCTCTCTGCCTGCCTCTCTGCCTACTTGTGATCTCTCTCTCTCGCTATCAAATAAATAAAATCTTTAAAAAAATATGAATTCAAGGTCTTTACTTGATATAAGATTATTCATAATTTCTATTTCTTCATGAGTAAGTTTTGGTAATGTGTGTCTTTGAGGGAGTTTGTCTGTTTTGTTTAATTCTCTTATTATTCTTTCAACAATTTTATGGTCTGTACTCATGTAATTTTTACCTTTTCTTTTATTTTCTTGATTATTCTAGGTAAAGTCTTATAAATTTTGTTGAATTTTTGAAAGATTTATCTATTTGAGAGAGAGGTGGGGGTAAAGGACAGAGAAAGAGAGAATCTTGAAGCAGATTCCTCACGGAGCACAAGTGGGTGGACTTGGGGCTGGATCTCACAACCCTGAGATCATGACCTGAGATGAAATCAAGAGTGGGATGCTGAACCAACTGAGCCACCCACGTGCCCCGGTTTTTTGACTTTTTCTAAAGCTTTTGATTATACTGATTTCCCTTCTCACTGTATTCATATATGCTTTTAAATGCTTGGGCACAATTATAAAAGCTGTTTTCTTATTCTTATCTGCATGTTTCAACACCTTTATCATTTCTGCATCTGTTTATATTCATTGATATTTTCTCCTAGTTATAGGTCACATATTTCTGCTTCTTGGCATGTCTCTTAACTTTTGATTGGATACAGGACACTGTGGATGGTATTGGTTGACTATCTAGACTTTGTTGTCTTTTTTTTTAAAGGTGTTGAACTTTGTTCCGGAAGATAGTTAAGTTCCTTGTGGATCTGTTTGATCTCTTTGAGACTTTTCCTAGAAGTTTTCTTATTTCAAAATAATCGCAATTCACAGGAAATTTCTTTTTTTTTTTTAGATTATCAAAACACTATTTTTTATTTCTTTTCTTTTTTTAATTTCTTTTCAATGTAACAGTATTCATTGTTTTTGCACCATGCAAAACATGTTCTCCATGCAATACGTGCCCTCCCTAATACTCACCACCTTGTTGCACCAACCTCCCACCCCCCTCACAGGAAATTTCTAAGATAGTACAAAGAGGGCCTATGTACCCTTCACCCAGTTTCTCTCATGGCCACATCTTCTATATATCTATAGAGACCCATCCAAATTGTTTTGTGTATCAACAGCTCAGTACTTTCTATTGCTGGGTGGTATTCCAGCACAGATTTCTTTTTCTTCCAAGTCTACCATTTAATCCCTTGGGATTTAAGAGGTTTTGTTTTTTTTTTAATTTTTTTAAGATTTTATTTATTTATTTGACAGACAGAGATCACAAGTAGAGAGGCAGGCAGAGAGAAAGAGGAGGAAGCGGGATCCCTGCTGAGCAGAGAGCCCGATGTGGGGCTCGATCCTAGGACCCTGAGATCATGACCTGAGCCGAAGGCAGAGGTTTTAACCCGCTGAGCCATCCAGACACCCCAAATCCCTTAGGATTAAAAAAAAACACACACACAAGTATTGGGATTCTCAAGAATTACACAACAAAGGAATGTCCGGGGAAGGGCACAATCGGCACATTTCTGGGGGCACATTTAGCTCTTCCAGCTTAACACCTAACTTCCAGACAAAATAAATTTTTATTTTTTCTAAGTGAAATAATGTACGATTTCTGTCTTCCTCAGAACTTATAACTTTCAAACACATAGCTTTATCTTAAGCTTGGTTAAAAAAAAAAAAAAAACTTTCAACAGGATGATGGCCTGCCTCGGTACATAGTGTTGTCCTTACGGGAAATTTTTACAACAGTTGTAACACAGGAATAATGCTATTGACAATGAAGTCCTCAATTCAGAATCTAGAATATTCAGTCAACGAATCTGTCTCAAGATTTCCATCTCTTGTTTGCTCTATTTGTATTCTCTTTCTGGCCACTGAATTAGTGCATTGAACCAAAAAGATTTATTTTCATTATAGTAGGTTACATGTTGTTCAGTGCTCAGTTTTTTTCTTTGTTTCTTTTTTTTTGTTTTGTTTTTTTTAAGTGGAGCTCAATGTGGGGCTTGATCCCACAATCCATGAGATCATGACCCTGAGCTGAAACCAAGAGTTGGACGCCCAACCGACTGAGCCGCCCAGGCGCCCCTCTTCTTTTTACCTTTTTTTTTAAAAATTTTGTTTACTTATTTGAGAGAGAGAGAGAACGAGCGCAAATGAGAGGAGAGAGATGAGCAGGAGAAGCAGACTTCCCGCTGAGCAGGGAGCCCAATGTGGGACTCGATCGGGGGACTCCAGGATCATGACCTGAGCTGAAGGCAGTTGCAAACCAACTGAGCCACCCAGGTGCCCCTTCTTTTTACCTTCTTAAGCGTCCCCTTCTTCTTTAGAATCAGAGGCTGATGGGACTCCTGTGTTAGCTGAAATATTCCCTTTTGACTCAACTTTTGCATTTCCCTCTTGTTTGTCTGGCTCATCTCTTGGTTATCTCCTTCATTATGACCCTCTTCATCTCTTTGAAGCTGCTTTTTAGGTTATCATCACTCTCTGTAGGACAAGGCGGATCGATTTTGGAAGCCTGTTGGTTTTAGAATCTTGACTTCCGTAAGTACGGAATGGAAAAATGAAAAGCTCGAACAACAGTTGGTTTAACCATTCATCTAATGAAGGGCATTTGAGTTGTTTCCAGTTTGCGGGTATTGCAAATAAAGCTGCTGTGAACACTTATGTATAGGTCATGTAGACTAAAGTTTTCATTTCTCTAGGTAAAATCCCAGGAGTATGGATGCTAGGTAACATGGAAAGTGTAGGTTTAGTTTGTTAAGACTCTGAAAAACTTTTCCAAAGTGGCTGTACCATTTTACATCTCTACCAGTGATGGATGAGTTTCTTAGCTTCTTCTCCAGCCTTTGGCAAGGGCATGACCTTTCGATTTTAGCCATTCCGATTGCAATGGAATGAATTGTGTCATCCTCCCCGCCCTCTTCCCCACCCCCGCCCATTCTTATGTTGGAAGCCTAACCCCCAACTGGACTGTATTTGGAAATTTTGGTCTTTAGGAGGTAATTAAGGTTAAGAGAAGGCGAAAGGGTGGGCCCTTGATCTGATAGGATTAGTGTCCCTGTAAGACGAGACACCGGAGATCTTGCGCTCTCTGTCCCTGTCGGCGCGGGAACACACCCGCCAAGGAAAGGCCATGTGAGGGGACTTAGTGAGAAGGTAGCCATGTACAAGTCAAGAAGAGAGCCCTTACCGGAAACCAAATTTGCTGGATGGTCAGTTGCAGTGGGGGAGAGAGACGGTTGCACTCTGAATATAGCGTGGGCAATGAGGAGTCTACAGCCGAGGAGGCTCGAGGGAGGTCAGTGGGTGGTAAATTAACAAGAGCAAACACCAGGGCTAAGGGGGAATCTGACTAAACTAACCAGTCCAGGGTGACCCGACATCGCCAAGAATGGTGGAGGACAAGGAATCCAGATACGGAAGGTTAGTGGTGGGGGCGTGTTCTGTTTAGACTGACTTAGCTGAATTTTTCCTAAAATTGGGCACCGAAGTCCAAAAGCCTTAGTTGCAAAAGAGTGTGCTCTCAGGAGGGTGTGACTAGAATTCGTTTTATTATTCTTAAAAATGGCTGTTTGTTGAGCCCTTGGAATATAAGTCAGGTACGACGTTAAGTGTTTCCGCTATGTCTGTTAATCCTCCCGGGAGTCGGGTCAGGCCGATGAATTCCGTCCAGCTCAAAGTTAAGAAATCGGAAACTCCCGTGAACTGACTGGTCTAGGACTCCATACGTAGTAATAGGATCAGAGTTAGGATCGAACCCACGTTTGTCCTATTTAAATGACCACTGCGCTACACTGCAACCAGGACGACGCAAACGTCCCTGTAACTCCGCGGCCCACGCAGCTCCCCTGGGACAGGCCCTCTGCGGACACCCTGGAAACCCCCGCCCCTAGCCCGGAGCCGCGACGAGTGAGCAGCTGCCGGGTGCAACCTCGCGCGGGCGGGGCGGGGCTTCCCCGCCCGGCAAGCCCCGCCCACCGCTCCGCCGCAGCCAGTAGCGCCCGCGCCTCGGGGGGCGGGGCTGCGGCTCGATTGGGCACCGCCGGGGGCGGGACCGGGCGGCGGGCGCCGGGCACCGAGTGGTGCGCGAACCCCGGCCGCGCCGATTCTGGGTTCCGGACGCGCGGGGCAGGTGTCACGTGGTGGGCACCTAGTGGAGCGCAGGCCGGGGGGTCTCGGACTCTGGCCGCGGCGGCAGCAGCGTGGGGCGTCGGGGTCGCTGGGCCGGTGTGCGGGACCCTGTTCCGGTAGGTGGGCAGCCGGGTGCCAGGACCTTGGTGTCCCCGGGCCCTCGCGGTGCGCGCGCTCTTTGTGCGTCTTGGCGCCGCGCTTCCCCCGCAGCTCGGAGAAGCCGGAAAAGGTGAGGGGCGGGGGCGGCGGAGGGCGCAGCCTTTGCCGCAGGGGCCGCTCCGCCCGAGCCCTTTTCTCGCCGAGCATTTTCGGGTCAAGGGCGCCCTTCGCGGGCTCCAGAATGCGCTCAGCAGAGCTGCGGGGGCGCTACCAGTAGCCCATTTTACAGACGAGGAAGGTGAGGCTGGACGGGAGGAGCCCATGTGGGCGCGACCCTGCGGAGAGCAAAACGGCAGAGCCCGGAACCCACGCGTGCGCGCTCTTGCCTTGCACACATGGTCGCGCTGCTCTGCGGACTGCGAACGGCCTCCCGCGGGGGAGCGGCTGCGCCGGCCGGCTGCCACCTGTCACCCCCGTGCTCCGACACAGACGTTGCACTGTGCGGCTCTTGCCCGGTGCCCCATGCCAAGAGGTCCTGGAAGTCGAGTGACCCTTGGCCCGCCGAGGCCAGCGCACCGCACGCGTCTTCTCAGGCAGCTGCGGGACTCGAGACGCCGGTGCAGGCTCTTAGGGCACCGCACCGTAAAGTTCTCACGCGGGAACACGGCCTGGAAGCGGGCAGTCTGTGCTTTCACGCAGCGCGGGGTCACCGAACGGGCTTTGGAGCTAGAGGTAACCCGGAGTTCGGATTCTGACCGTCGCAGGGCCTTAGACCACTCACTGCTCCGAGCCTCAGTTTCCTCCTCTGTAAACCGGGCAGCACAAACTCTGCGGGTGGGACACGCAGGTGGCATTCAGCAGTTCCCTGGGGGACTTCTGGCTGCTTCCACTTGTGTGACACAGGCCCAGAGAGATTGGGGGCCGTGGGGAGGCTGATGGCCTTGGCAAGTCAATTCACTTTCCAGCTGTTTCCGTGGGGTTGAGGTGAAGATCATGTCACGCATGAGTGACGTTTCCCCAACAGAAATATCCAGCAGTGTAACGAAAGTGGCAGCTGCAGCGGGCGCTGTCCTGCCCGGGGCTCGGCCCAGATGCCTGAGCGCTAACAAAGACGGCTGCAAGTCCCTCTGTTTCTTCCGTGGTAGCTGGTACTTGGGTTCTTACTGTGCGCCTGGCGTGCCCGGCGCTGGTTTGAGTGCTCAGGTGTGTCCGGCGGCTTTTAACTCTCGCTGGCCACTCTGAACAGTCTTCGCTCCCGGGTTTTACAGGAGGGGACTGAGAAACGTGTCAGTAACTGGGGTTGCATGTTACGAAGTGGAGAGCAGGATTCGAACCCGTCAGGCTGGCTTCAGCGGTTTCCTGGGCTGTGGGCTTCACTGTGGGGACGTGGGAGGATTGGAGGGATCCAGCTGGGGAGGTGTCCCCCACCTGCTTTTTGGCACAGGGAACCTTGATCTCCCCCAGTTGGGTTTCTCTAGTTGTTAGTTTCAGATTTCACAGATGGCTTAAGAAATGGCTTCAGACCAAGATTTCTAGAACACCGTTTGAAACTTGTGACGTATGCGCCGTCAAAGGGAAGAATCTGTTCTCCCATCCCGGCTCTCACTGCTTCTGAGTATCATCTCTCGTGTCTGCTTTGTTCCCCAAGCTTCAGCCACATGGGCCTGATTTCTGGCCCTCAGCAAGTCAAACTTGTAACCATCTTAGGGCCTTTGCGCTAAAGGTGATAAGGTGAGGGATGATTCAGGAGGATAAAGTGTGTTTGCTCTTACCCTGGATCTCAGAAACTTGGATCTTTCCCAATTCAGATCTTAGCTCAGACACCTTTCACGGCCTGGCCTAAAGAAGCCCTCCCCCCATTTACTGGCCTCATGGCAGTCACCACCACCTTAAATTGTCTTGTGTGTGTTTTTGTTTTTCTTTTAAAGATTTTATTTATTTATTTGACAGAGAGAGGTCACAAGTAGGCAGAGAGACAGGCAGAGAGAGAGGAGGAAGCATGCTCCCCGCTGAGCAGAGAGCCCGATGCGGGACTCGATCCCAGAACCCTGGGATCATGACCTGAGCAGAAGGCAGAGGCCTCAACCCACTGAGCCACCCAGGCGCCCCTTTTTGTTTTAAGATTTCATTTATTTACTTGAGATAGAACAAGCAGAGGGAGAGGGAGAAGCGGGCTTCCCCCTGAGCCGGGAGCCCGATGCAGAGCTGGATCCCAGGACTCTGGGATCATGCCCGGATCCGAAGGCAGACATGTAACCAACTGTGCCACTCAGGCGCCCCTGAACTCTATGTTCGGATAAAGAATTAAAACATTTTCACAATTAGGGCGCCTGGGTGGCTCAGTGGGTTAATCCTTTGCCTTCGGCTCAGGTCATGATTTCGGGGTCCTGGGATCGAGCCCCGCATCGGGCTCTCTGCTCAGCGGGGAGCCTGCTTTGCCCCCTCCCCTCTCTGTCTGCCTCTCTGCCTACTTGTGATGTCTGTCAAATAAACAAATAAATAAAAATCTTTTAAAAAAAAGTTTTCACAATTAAAACAAAAAGCTCGATCTGGACTCAAGAAAGCTATGGGTTTGGGGCGCCTGGGAGACTCCCGCATTGGGCTTCCTGCTCTGCAGTGAGCCTGCTTCTGCCTCCGCCCTGCCTGGAATAAATAAATACAATCTAAAAACGAAAACGAAAATAGCGAATGGGCTTAAGAAGGGCGTGGATTAAGGGCCCTGTATTGGGGAAGGAGGCCTGATCCTGAGGGTAGAAAACTCCTCCCCCTACGTGAGGTGGGGGGCGTGTCCCCGCCTGCTGCTCTCCCCCAGGGTTTCAGAATTAGCATCTCCCCTAAGAAAAAGATTTGCAGCCAGAGCTGGAGTTCACGTGTTTTCTGCCCAAGGGAAGCCAGGGAGCGGGGAGTTGCAGGTGGGGACTTTGTTCCTTGTCCTGAGCCGGGTGCCAGGGATTGCCTTTCCCAGAATGATTGTAGATCTGACCTGCCTTGGAGGAGGGGCTCCACGTAGACTTTAGTTACCTGGCGTTTGAGCAATATCTTCTCGTGTTGCTTGTCACCTTCAAATCCTCTTCGAGTGATCCATATTTAGAAGAAGCTTGCTCTTCAAGATTCTAGAACCAGAACACCTGTTTTGGCTCCTGTGCTTTTTTTGGGCGGGGGGTGAGTTACCACCTGTCGAGGGCATGTGTGTGGGCTCACGCAGAGAGCCTTGGGTTGTCCTGGCCATCCTTGAGTGCAGGGATCAGCACGGAGAACGGGGAAAAGCGGTGGCAGAGTGCCAAAACCATTTTCCCCGTCTCTCCCCCTGGGACAGCAACGTGGTGCACGTGGCCGGCCACTTCCCAGGCTGCCTGCCTGCCCTTGGCAAGTTAGGCCACATGTTGCTGCAGAAGCATGTGTTACATGGAAGCCGAAGTGCCTGCAGACGGGGCTTGTTCCTAACGCTCGACTTAAATCACGGCTGCTTTGAAAGCCCCAGTGAGGAATTTCCCAGTTAATGGTTACTGGTAGTTCCTTCTTGCGAGCTCTAGGGAGGTTAAAGGGGATGGATCACTGTGACTTGGGACTGTTGGGCTGTTTTATCTAGTGGGTGTGTTTGTCTAGCAAGTGAGCGTGTGCCTGTGGACTTGCATAGGGAAAGTTACTTCTGCTGCTGCGTCTCAGCAGTTCTGGGACGCTGGCTGGGGGTCCCGCAGTTCAGTTCTGGTACTAGTTGGAGTTAGCACGGACCCCACAGGTTAAGGGCTCAGTCCCACAAGACAGCCCCCCGTTTTAGACACCAACCGCAAGTAGGAGGTCTCCCCATTACCTGCAGCTTCTGTAGGACTTGGCTACAAATGAGCCCCCACGAGCCCCCCCACTTCCTTGGATTCAGTCATTGCTGAGACAGCCCGTAGAACTTGAGGAAACATTTGCTTACCTTTACCAGTTCATCATATAGTAAAAAAACAGCATAAAGGAAGGAGACAGATAAACAACCAGATAAAGACATACTTAGGGTGAGGCGTGAGACAGTCCCACGTGCGACAGCTTCTGTCCCCCTAGAGTTGGGGTGCGCCACCCTCCGGGTACGGGGAAGCCCGCCAGACTCCATGCTTCGGGGATTCTTAGGGAGGCTTCCTCGCCTGCACTCGATGGGTCATTAACTCCGTTTCTAGGACCTCTCCCCTGTCTGGAGAATGGGGAGTCTGGATGGAAAATTCCAAGCTTCTGATCCTGGCTCGGTCTCTGTGGACCCGCCAGGAGCCCACCCAGAGTGACCTAAGTAGAACAAAAGGCACTCTTATCCCCCAGGAAATCGCAAGGGTTTTAGGAGGAGAGACCGATGTATGTTTCGTATTAATTCACAGAACTCCGGGGCGATGGGCTCTCGCTTCCCGGTTGGCTCTTTCCCAGCCTAGATGTTCTCTGGGTTCGTCTCCTCCACTAGGGCCCCCAACCCGGCTGTCCTCAGTGATCCCTGCTCATGCGAGTACCTCTTTCTCGTCCCCCATGCCGCTCAGCTCGTTGTAGCTCACTGCGTTAAAGTCCCTGGTTTGCCTCGCTGCCAGGCAGGGCTCCTGCCTGTTTCTGTCACTGCCCCTGTGCCCAGTACCAGCCCTGGGACTGCCTCCGGGAAGGTTCTCAGTAAATAGCCAGCAAATGAGTGTCCTGAAATGACAACTTAGCAAACTGACGGGGAAAAGCCCTGAAAAGCTGCCAACTGCTGGCTAAAGGAGGTGGGTTCCTGTCAATATGTAAACTCTCACACCGGTGGCCGTGCCTCTGCCCACAAACTGTCGTCCTCTGCAGAAACCTAGGGCACAGAGCTTGCATTTTCCGCTTAGCTCTTTTAACAGGATGCCATTTTCTTTTTTCTTTCTTTCTTTTTTTTTTTTAAAGATTTTATTGATTTATTTGATACAGAGAAACCACAAGTAGGCAGAACGGCAGGCAGAGGCAGAGGGAGAGGAAGAAGCAGGCTCTCCACTGAGCAGGGGGCCCGATGTGGGGCTCGATTCCAGGATGCTGGGATCATGACCTGAGCCAAAGGCGCCCCATGGGATACCGTTTTCTGATGAAAAAGACAGACGTGTCGATCTGACCTGCGGTTTTTACCGGAGGGTGTCTATGAAAGCAACAGTGCGTGCCTTCACTCACAGCTCCTACAGGAGGAAGTCTGGGGCACTCAGAATGTGTGCTTGGGGGTTTTGGGCCCATTCTTCATGGCCGAGCTGCTGTGCAGGCCTGGGCTGAGATATTTTTTCTTTTCTGAGCCTCATTTTCATTACTTGGAAAATGAGGGCAGGGGGCGTGTGGGTGGCTCAGTGGGTTAAAGCCGCTCCCTTCGGCTCAGGTCATGGGGTCCTGGGATCGAGCCCCGCAGCGGGCTCTCTGCCTGGCAGGGAGCCTGCTTCCTCCTTTCTCTCTGCCTGCCTCTCTGCCTACTTGTGATCTCTGTCTGTCAAATAAATAAATAAAATCTTTAAAAAAAAAAAAAAGAAAAATGGGAAGAATAACACTGAAATCAGCAATTCGTTTGTTCCGCCATTTGTCAAACCTATATGGCCATGCTGGGGTTCTGTGTGGGATTAAAAAAAAAGTAACACTGAGCTCTTGCCTTCAAGGCCCCTGGTTTAGGTGGGGAGCTGCCCCATAACCAGGAAAGGTAGAGTTGGGAAGAGCGGTACCGGGCTCTGTAGGCTGGGGCAGGCCTCAGGGGGAGGACAGGGAGTTCTCGCTACCAACGGGATCCCGAGCTGACCTCCACACTTCTAGAAGGAACCAGAAGTTCCACGCAGTGGTTGTGCAACAGAAGACCATCCTGTTGACCAGCACTTGTGAGGGAAAGTCCATAAAACGCGTCAGTCCTTCAGCAATTCGGGAGAACCAGCAGCTTTAACTAAATTTAATGCCGGGAGTGTTTCCATTTTCAGGCAACTTTGAACCAGCGCGACGATGGCGGAAGTCAACGGGACTCACAAGGATGCTGACCTGTGGTCCTCGCATAATAAAATGCTGGCGCAGTCCCTGAAAGACGGCGACACTGAGGTGAGGCTCCCGGAGTCTTACTTACATCTCCTGGTCTACTCCTGAGTAAACCCCACTGAGGACAGCCTTGCAGGTAGTGTAAGAACGCTGCATTTAGGGGCCGTGGCTGATAGAGTGGCCAAAAGTCCTCTGTGGGAGGACACCTGGGTGGCTCAGTGGGTTAAGTGTCCCACTCTTGGTTTCGGCTCAGGTCATGATCTCAGGGTTGTGGGATCGAGCCCCGAGTCCGGCTCTGTGCCAGATGTGGAGTCTGCTTCGGGTTCTGTCTTCTCTCCCTCTGCTCCTCACCCTGGTCGCTCACACACTCTCTAAAATAAATAAGATTTTAAAAATCTTTAAAAGCCCGCTGTGGGGAAATAGGGGTATTTCTGGGTTTCCACAGAATGCAGAGCCCTGTTCTGGCTGTTCCGGAGGAAAGGGCCATTGGAGGGCCACTGAGATCTGACTCTTTCCTTCCAGTTCAGGTGTCTAGACACTGAGAAGCATCTTTTATTCGTGTGGCTTGTTTTTGTTTTTGTTCTGTTTTGTTTTAAAGATTTTATTCATTTATTTGACGGACAGAGATCACAAGCAGGCAGAGAGAGAGGGGGAAGCAGGCTCCCTGCTGAGCAGAGCCCGATGCGGGGCTCGATCCCAGGACCCTGGGATCATGACCTGAGCCAAAGGCAAGGCTTTAAGTTACTGAGCCACCCAGGCGCCCCTTATTCGTGTTTTTTTTTTTTTTTTAAGGTTTATTTTTATTTATTTGACAGAGATCACAAGTAGGCAGAGAGGCAGGCAGAGAGAGAGGAGGAAGCAGACTCCCTGCAGAGCAGAGAGCCCGACGCGGGGCTCGATCCCAGGACCCCGAGATCATGACCTGAGCCGAAGGCAGAGGCTTTAGCCCACTGAGCCACCCAGGCACCCCTATTCGTGTGTTTTTATAACAGTTTTAGAGGTGAGAGATCATTCACGTAGCATGTAAGTCACCCAATTAAAGTGCGTATGTCGGTGGTTCTCATATGTTCACAATTTTACTTTTTTTTTTTTTTAAGATTTTATTTATTTATTTATTTATTTGAGAGAACACAAGCAGGAGGAGAGGGAGAAGAGAGGCAGACGCCCCACTGAGCAGGGAGCCCGACGCAGGACTCGATCCCAGGACCCCGGGATCATGACCTGATCATAACCAACTGAGCCGCCCAGGCGCCCCTGCAGTCAATTTTAGAACATTTTTATCCCCCCGCAAAGAGAAACCAAAACCCATAAGCAGTCACCCCTGTACTGCCCCCCCAAGCCCCCCAGCCCGCAGCCACTGCTGGCCTACTTCCTGCCCCTGTGGGTCACCAAAGCTGCTTGTATCTGAAGGATGAAGAACAAGGAGTAGACTTCAGGGCGGGAGGAACTTGGTGAAACGTAGGGATGAAGATAACAAGAGGGTGCAAAATGAAAAATTCAGTGGGATGCTTATTTGAAGGAGCATTTTCTCTTCAGTTATTTTGTTTCCCTTAATTCATTGTCTTCTGTGAATTCCTCCCTAAGTACTAAAATCCGAGGAAGATTTTGTCTCTTCTGAGTCTTCTCAGCTGGGTTGCTTGGGTTTCGGTCGGCTGCTGCAGGCAAAATATGAATCTGTCCTAGTGTTCCATCTCCTTACCAGGTTATGACTTTAAAAAAAAAAAGATTTATTTATTTGACAGATCACAAGTAGGCAGAGGGGCAGGCAGAGGGGGAGGGGGAAGCAGGCTCCCCGCTGAGCAGAGAGCCCGATGCGGGGCTCGATCCCAGGACCCTGAGATCATGACCTGAGCCGAAGGCAGAGGCTTTAACCCACTGAGCCACCCAGGCGCCCCCAGTTATGGCTTGGAACAGAGCGGAACGCGAACCTGTATCGGCCAGACGTTCACCGCTCACCTTCCCTTTTCTCTCATCAGGTTTACGACATCATCAAGAAGGAGAGTAACCGGCAGAGGGTCGGGCTGGAGCTGATCGCCTCAGAGAATTTCGCCAGCCGGGCCGTTTTGGAGGCCCTAGGCTCTTGCTTAAATAACAAGTACTCTGAGGGGTACCCAGGCCAGAGGTACGTGAGCGCTTCTGACACAGTGATGGGAGCTACCGAGTCAGTCTCGAGCCTCCAAAACAAGGGGATTCCTGTTCCACTCCTGTCGGAACTCACTGGCAGGTCCCAGCACGTGGCAGTGCCCGTGTTCTTGGAGCAGCTGTCCTCGTCGTCTTGAGCAGTCCCTTTGTGGGGCTTTCTAGAATAACAGGCCAGTCCCTAAGGAGTCTGGAGCTGCTGGGCCATTGTTGAGGCTCTAGAGAAAGGTCAGCTCTGTGAGGGCGACATGGAAGGTGGCCGTGGCTCTGTGAGTGATGGAGTTTCTGTCGGGGGTGACCCGGAAGCGGCCACGGCCTCCGTCGTGGCTGTGTTAGAAACGCTGGAGTTGGTCAACTCCTTCCCCCGAGAGCCACAAGAAGTTCTAGTCATTTTTGGTTTTTTACAGTCATCAGCAAAGATGGCGGTCACAGAATCTGACGTACGGTTTTTGCAGATTTGCATATTTGTGTCCCAAAGGACACGGGAAAAGAAGGGTCCTCCTCGACCCGCTGCCTACCACTCGACACCGAGATGCCCTTGAAGCTCTCGGGAGAAGGGCCGAGAATCAGTTTGAAACACAGTCTTTTTCCTGCCCTAAATAACTACCTTCTCCTCTGTGCCTTCGAGGGTTCCCTGGTGTTTGCACAACCAGGAGCTCGTGGGATCTCAGGAGAGCCCCAAGGGGGGACTGTTTGCTACATGGTACAGATGAGGAAGCCGAGACTCACTGACATTCAGTGACTTCTTTCCTTAGTTTTGTGAGTTGTTGTGGTGAAATGAATGAGCCTGAGAGGAGGTTGTGGGGACCCCCAAATTTGTGGCCAAGGGGGACAGTGGTGTGGGTCCCCTGGGGGGCCCAGGACTTGTGGCTGGTGTGTGAAGTGTGGGCAGACTCATGAACCCGAGTCCTTAACCTGGGGCATTGGCGCTAATTTTAACCCTAACCTGACTGACCCCATCTCACCATTTCATCGAAAACGCTTCTGTCTTTGTTGGCGATCGGAGCAGTGACGGTGGCCTTCGAATTGAGAGCAAAAGGCAGTGCTGTGGTCTAGGCATCAGGCTGAGCGTGGGCACAGTCATGTTCGAGGACCCCGCAGCCTGACGGCACAGTCAGCCTCTCACCCCCTTTCCAGAGGAGGATCAGACTTGGCGGGTGAAGGACGCAGCCCAAGTCCCACGGTAAAGACCAGAACCAGGACTGTGTCCTCTAGATCCGGGTCTGTGCCACGCACAGCCTTTCCAGAGCTCCCTGCCGCGTCTGCAGGGGTCTGGGGCTGGCAGGCAGGGGCACTGGGGTCTCACCGTGATCGTGAATCCCCGTCCTGTGTTTGCTCCCTGGAAAATGGCTAATTGCTAAGTCCCCTGGCAGCCCCGACCTTCCCGAAAGGCCATCACCCTTCCCCAGTCACGGGCGGCTCTCCTTCAAGCTCGGGGCCACCACACCTCTCTTTGGTAACAAAGCAGAAAATGTGACGCTGGAAGGGACCTTCTGGATCCCTCCATGAACCCCTCCCAGTTCCCCACACTTGGTTGTGGCCGCATTATTCACAACAACAAGAGCTGGGAGCGGCCCACGTCCGTGGGTGGGTGAGCGGATAAGCAAAACGCAAAACACGATCGATCCGGATAACTGACCGCCCTTCAGCCTTAAAACAGAACGAGTTCCCGTCACGTGCTGATGGAACGTGACCCACAAGGACCTTGTGCTGTGTGCGATATCCCAGTCTGAAAAGTCCGCATAGTGCCTCACGCCACTGAGAGCTGTCGGGAATCGTCGGGACTGTCGAGGAGAACGATGGCTGCCACTGAGAGCTGTCGGGAATCGTCGGGACTGTCAAGAGGAGAACGTGGCTGCCGGCAGCTGTGGGGAGGCAGGGGGAGCTGCAGCCGCGCGGGTGCAGAGTTTCGGTTTCGCAGGATGAGAAAGTTCTAGAGCCGTTGCACAACAGTGGGAATACACTTAGCGCGAGGTACTTAATGCACCTGGACTGTGTGCTTGGAAAGGGTTAAGGTGTCAGATTGACATTCTGTGCTATGAAGAGAGTACGTGTGTGTGTTTAAAAGACTTATTTATTTATTTATTTAAAGATTTTATTTATTCATTTGTCAGAGAGAGAGAGCGCGCACAGGCAGGCAGAGAGGCAGGTAGAGGCAGAGGGAGAAGCAGGCTCCCGGCAGACCAAGGAGCCTGATGTGGGACTCGATCCCAGGGCGCTAGGATCATGACCTGAGCCAAAGGCAGCCGCTTAACTGACTGGGCCACGCAGGCGTCCCAAAAGAGAGAGAGAGTGATTGTGAGCCAGCACAGGGTCGGGGGAGGGGCAGAGGGAGAGGGAGAAGCAGATACCCTGCTGAGCAGGGAGCCCGATGCGGGGCTCGATCCCACAACCCCAGTATCATGACCTGAGCGATCAGGAGTTGGCAGTCCACCGAGTGAGCCGCCCAGGTGCCCCACAAAGAGTATACATATCTAATTTAAAATTGTTAAGGTTTTCTCCGACCACAAGCCATTGTGGTTAAAAATGTCTACTGAATTGAGTTATTATTACTAATATTCAGAGAAAAAACAAATACAAATTTTCACACTAATTATTAAACAAGTAAAATTTTATTAGAACTGTAAAACTGTAAAAAGAACAGGAGAACCTCTCCCTCCTCACCAGCCCCGAGGAAGTCGCATTCCACATGCTGGCTCTGGGGCTCTGACTGCTCTTGGAACCTGATGCAAGGACGATGGCATGGTTTTAACTGGCTGATGTCCCTCAGCACGATGACAAGGTCCTCGGGGCTCATCCACGCAGCCTCTGTCGGACGAGAAGGTGCTCGCTCCGTCACGCAGCCCACTGGGCGCGGATTGAAGAGGAGTGGCGTGGGGTCTCGGGGGACTCGTCCCCACTGCCCCTCAGCTTTCATTCTTCTGTCCCAGCATGAAGCTTCTTTGGCCTTTGTACAAAGCACAAGGATCGGGGCCACAGGGGGCCTAAGCCGGCTTTCTCCGCAGGTATTACGGCGGGACCGAGTTCATCGACGAGCTGGAGGTCCTCTGTCAGAAGCGAGCACTGCAGGTCTACGGTCTGGACCCCACGTGCTGGGGCGTCAATGTCCAGCCCTACTCAGGTAACTGCCACATCCAGACGGGCCTGGGCTGTCCCCTGCCTGCTGGCGTTCACGGAGAGCAAGAGTCCCAAGAAGGACAGCCCGTAAACAGAAGTGAAAAATGGGCCAAACCCCTCCTGGGGCTTAGAGACCCCCAGATGGGTCTGTGCGTCTCTCTCCATCGCCCTTGGCTCCTTCCAACTCACCCCTCCTGAACACAGCTGTCCCGTGTTCCTGGGGTTTGCTGCGGGGGAGTCTAGGGATTGGCTGCACAGTGGGGGGCCAGGCCTGTTCTGTCCCCTCCTGGTTGACGGCCTAGTGGCCAAGCTCTGGGGGCCTGGCCTGTCCCAGGGCCTCCCGGGACATCCTCTGGCCTCACCTTCCAGGCTCCCCAGCCAACTTTGCGGTGTACACCGCCCTAGTGGAGCCCCACGGGCGCATCATGGGCCTGGACCTGCCCGACGGCGGCCACCTGACCCACGGGTTCATGACAGACAAGAAGAAAATCTCCGCCACGTCTATCTTTTTTGAGTCTATGCCCTATAAGGTAAGTGGGTCTCTAGGTGGTCCTGTTCTGAGATGCTCCAGGAAGTCCCTGCTTTTTGCTGTCTCCTCCCTCCTGACCTTGAGACTCCTCAGGCATTTGGGGCACGCCGGGGGCAGTGGAAGCCCAGGGAGGTTTTGCTGCAACCTGACCCCCGTGCCCAGGACCCTAGCACCGCTCGTAGACCTGTCAGTGAGCCACAGCCTGTGTGAGCCACAGGCCCGGCCTGCAACGGGACCACGTAGTCCCGCGGGGCCCTCGTCATTACGGACAGCTGGGTTGGAACAGCGCACGCACGATGCGCGGGCTGATGTGTGAACTTGATGCCGGGGATGGGGACAAAGGCAGGAACCCGCACGCTTGGTTATGGGGAAGCCCATGTGCATGGTGACTCTCCCTTGTGTCCAGAAACCATTTCCTCCTGCTGTTTGTTGTCCCGTGGGCCGTCCCCAGCTAGTTCATGGGTCCCGTGGTGTGCAGAGGTCGCAGCGCTTCCTTGAGCTTGGCTGAGGGTCAGACACGGGATTTTATTCCTTTAGGGAAAGTCAAGGCAGTGTTCCTTCCGTCTTGGTTTCCCGTGGCCGGTGCTGAGTGCCCTTGACTGTTGCCGTTTGTCAGCCTTTGGCTCGGTCCTCGTAACTGCGCGTGTGCTTTTTGTGTGCAAGTGACGGTTCGCTGCTTTTCCTGGAAAGCCCAGGCATTTCTGGCCACAGGGGTCCTTGTCAGCCAGCTCTGACCCTGAAGGTGCATTTTGAGACATGACAAATGACACAGAGCTCAGCCTCCACACGTATCACAGAAAAGCCGCTTTCTTTCTTTCTTTTGTTTTTTTAAAGATTTTCTTTATTTATTTGAGAGAGAGAGTGACAGAACACGGGGGCGGGGGAAGCAGACTCCCCGCTGAGCAGGGAGCCCAGTGCGGGGCTCGAACCCAGGATGCTGGGATCATGACCTGAGCTGGAGGCAGACACTTAACCGACCGAGCTGCCCAGGCTCCCCTCAAAAGCTGGTTTCTACAGTTTCTTTCACTATGGAAAGAACAGTGGCAGAGAGGAATCACAGACTTGTTTTCTGATCTTAGATGAGGCCTCGGGTAGCCTTACTCTTTAGCCCAATGTCCTTATTAATTAATTAGATTCCATGCCCAGCACGGAGCCCAGTGTGGGGCTTCAACTCACGACCCTGAGATTAAGACCTGAGCTGAGATCAAGAGTCAGACGCTGAACCCACTGAGCCACCCAGCCCCGCTTCTCCCAAGAGTCTCTTGGGTACAGGCTGGAGGCTCAGTGGTGGTGGGTCTGCAGGGGTGCGGAGTGGCGGGAGCTTGGCCGGCTTGGGCAGCAGGAGACACAGCTCACCCGCCAAAGGGGCATCGGCCAGGTGCAGGGAGGAGACACAGACCTGCCTGGCCTCCAGCAGCAGCTGCCACGCCTCTCCTCTGCCCCCGAACCTGCCTCCCTGCCCATCCTCTCCCTGCCCTGCCTCTCGGCGGGCTCTCACCATCCAGGCAACTGTCCCACACATAGCTAGGCATTTCATCTCTGTGGGGAAACAGCACCTCAAACCTTCGTCCCCCCGTCTCTCCTGTGTCCAAGTAGTCCCCTCCCTGAAGGTCCTGAGTGACAGAAGGGAGGCCCTCTTTCCATCCCTCTGCACCACTCCAGCCCCTCTGCAGTTTCTGACAAAAGCCCGTGAATTCTTCTTGGGGCGGGTTTTTCTTTTGTCAAATATTTAGCATTTTCTAAAAAAGAAAAAAACATTTTAAAAAATCCCGTAAGTTTTTTGTTTTTTTAGTTTGTTTTTTTGCTTGTTTGTTTAAAGATTTTATTTATTTGACAGAGATCACAAGTAGGCAGAGAAGCAGGCAGAGAGAGGGGAAAACAGGCTTCCTGAGGAGCAGAGAGCCCGACACGGGGATCGATCCCAGGACCCCGGGATCATGAGCTGAGCCGAAGGCAGAGGCTTTAGCCCACTGAGCCACCCAGGCGCCCCCAAAATCCCATAAGTTTAAAAAGCAGAATGTGGAAGGGAGAGTAGCAGCACACTTTGGGGGTGGGTAATTATGTCTTTAAAAACTTTTTTAGAATTACGTCTGTTTTTTTCCCTGCGGGTCAGCTGTTGATTTTCTTCAAGGTCACAATTTCTCTGCCAAGTGCAGGTGACTAGAAAGAAGCAGTTCGTTCCCTTTGCAACAGAACCACAGCCGGGCCTTCTGCCTGCCTTTCCAGTGAGGTCTCGGGTTGCACACAAGCTTCTGTAATGGTGTCCACTGGAAAGGGGGTGGCCACCGGACCGAGCCTTGTCCCCGGGGACAGGGGCTCCTCCCACCACCTCCTGTCTGGGGAGCTCCCGTCCCCCACGCCCCTAAAATCTTTCCCTTTGATTTCCTTCCCCTTGGCACAAATGCTTTAACGCAACTCTAATACACTGATTTTACTACGACACGTGTCGCCAGAAGGGGAAGAAATGTTTGACATTTCACAGGTCCATGGATCCATAGCCTGCCTGGACCTGATTTCTGTGGGGGCGGTGAGGTGGGCATCCAGACAACATTTTTCCACGCGGACGTCCCGTGGACCTAGTCCCACGTCCTGGAAGACCAGCCGTTCCCCACAGCACCACTGTTATCCTCGCAGATGACCCTCTGTCGCTGGGCGTCCTGTTTCTGGGCTCTCTTCTGTTCGTGTCCTTCCACAAACATGTGCTGCCTTAGTCACTAAAGTTTGTGGTTTTTAATTTCTCTGAATGGTATTTTGTGTGGGGGCGCCTGGGTGGCTCAGTCGGTTAAGCGCCTGACTCTTGATTGCGGCTCAGGTCATGATCGCAGACTCACGCACTCTGTCTCCCTAAAATAAATAAATCTTTAAAAAAATGTTATGTGTGGAGGTTTTATATAGCTTCGATATTTCTTGGCTTTTGAAACGAATGTAAGGTTGTTACTAACATTTCATTTCCCATTTTCTGCTGCTTATATGCATGAATGTGACTGAATGTTTTGACCTGCACCCGGGGACCCTGCTAAATTCAGTTACTAATTCTAATAGCGCCACCAGCAGCTTGGATCTTCCGGGCATGCTGTCTGTGAGTAATGTCAGCTTTTCACACCTGATCCTTGTGTCTTTCTTTCTTTCTCTCGCCTCTTTGTCCTCGGACTAGAAGAGCTGTTAGCAGCTCGTCTCTTTCCCGAAGGTAACAGCGTTCAGCGGCCGCATCGCATGGGGCGCGTTTGACGCTCCGCTTTTATTCCGCGGGGGCTTTTAGTTCCTGGTCCTCCCAGGTAGAGCCTCAGCCCAGGGCCTCCCTTTTCCTCTGGGGCCCCCTCAGGGCATCCTGCCCCCGGGAGCAACGCCTGGTTGTCCACACTTGTGCGAGCCAGACACACTGGTACCCCATCTCGCCCTCGAGTCGCATCCGGGGGCGGCTTTCCTGCATCCGTGGTGGAGGGGAGCAAACGGGTTTGGGGCAGGTGCAGAAAGTCATCTGGCGCGAATTCGGGTGGGAGGGCAGGCCTTGCGCGGCGGCGGACGCCGCCTGATCCCGCGGTCTCTGTGACATCCCACAGGTGAACCCAGACACCGGCTACATCAACTATGACCAGCTGCAGGAAAACGCCCGCCTCTTCCACCCGAAGCTCATCATCGCAGGTGACGAGTGGGGGGTAAAGGGACCGCCTTTGTCAGCAGCTCCCATGCCTCTTATTTTTGAAAGATTTTATTTATTTGAGAGAAAGGCACAGCGAGAGAGGGGACACAAGCAGGGAGAGTGGGAGAGGGAGAAGCAGGCTTCCTGCTGAGCAGGGAGCCCGATGCGGGCTCCAACCCAGGACTCTGGGATCACGACCTGAGCGGAAGGCAGATGCCCAACGACTGAGCCCCCCAGGCACCCCTCGTGCCTCTTATTTAACGAAGACGTGGAGATGTTCCCTGGCTCGCTGCTAGTCCCTGTCCGAAGGGCTGGCCTTCTGGGGTCTAAGTAGATTCTTTTCTTTCAGGACAAATATCACTGTTAGAAGCATCTAGAAATGTTTTTTTGTTTTGTTTTTTAAGATTTTATTTATTTATTTGACAGAGAGAGAGATCACAAGTAGGCAGAGAGGCAGGCAGAGAGAGAGAGGAGGAAGCAGGCTCCCCGCTGAGCAGAGAGCCCGATGTGGGGCTCGATCCCAGGACCCTGAGACCATGACCTGAGCTGAAAGCAGAGGCCTAACCCCATGAGCCACCCAGGTGCCCCAGAAGCATCTAGAAATGTTAACCCCTGTCTAATCGCAGAGGTAATAATAGTTGGGGGCTGTCCCAACCACCATGAACAGGCCCCTGACCTCAAGAGGCTGGTCAGAGTGGTGACCTTTGGCAACAAGATGTTTTGGGGAGGTGGTTTTCTGTTTCCGTTCCCGGGGATGTTGGAGGGAGAAATTTCCAGGCTGTCGGATATGCCCGTCCAGAGGCCACTTTGCAGGTCTGCCCTTGGGCGACTCTCGGCTGGCCGTGGGTGGGTCTTACTTGACTGTGTCACCCCTGCGGTCTCAGGAACCAGCTGCTACTCCCGAAACCTGGACTACGCTCGGCTGAGGAAGATCGCGGACGAGAACGGGGCGTATCTCATGGCGGACATGGCGCACATCAGCGGGCTGGTGGCGGCTGGCGTGGTGCCCTCCCCCTTTGAGCACTGCCACGTGGTGTCCACCACCACCCACAAAACCCTGAGAGGCTGCCGAGCCGGCATGATCTTCTACAGGAGAGGTGGGCTCCAGGGGGTGGGGTACTGGTGGGGTGCTGGTGTTGACCTTTCTCTTTGGGGGTTCATGCTCAGTTTGGGAATCCGGGAAAACTGGGATCCCTTGAAGGGTTCCTGCAGGAGCTATGCAGGAGGGCGCAATGGCAGGGCTGCAGAGGAGATCTAGAAGCAAGCTCTGAGCACAGCTCTTGCCTCATTCCTTGGGTGTCTGGGTGCTGGGAAGGGAGGAAGGGTATTGTGCTGTGGGTCAACTAGTCCTCCCTACAAGAGGTGAATGGAGGGTGTGCATGGCTGGCCAGGGGCTACCAGAGCCCTCACCGTGCGGCCTTACTTTGGCAAACTTAGGTTGGTCCATCATGCCTCTTGCAGAGGATGACTCACCGTAAACAAACCATAAGACACTGATGTATAAACCACAGTTATCACTGTAGTCCTTTTAGTGAGGATTCTCTGTTGAATGCCTGCAGCCCACAGGTCTGAGGACTCCCTTTATTTTGAGATTCCCACACCTGGGAAAGCCAGGTTCTGATCAGATCATTCGGCCTGTGGTGAGACAGGAGGCGTGCCCACCCGCAGAGAAACTGGCCCTCTGACGCTGGAGTCTCTCCCCTCTACAGTCTTCTTGTCTGGCCCCCGGCCCAGGGCCAGACACACCCACGTGCCCACAAGCCTTCTTAGTGTGCTATTGTCTCTGAGGACCTTTTTCTGTTGGGTCAACAGTTCTGAGGCAGGTAGCCATTCCCACCTGGCTGGGAAGTGTGTTTCTTCGCACGGAGTGCTGGTGTGTGGCTAGCCTGAGCGACGCCTGAATCTGCCACGTCCACGCTGTGTGATCCTGGGCTCATTGTCCAGCCTCTCTGTGCCTCATTTCCACACCTCCAGAGCGGGCATCCTAATAAAAGCCCCCGTCCCTTCAGACCAGTGCTGGGAGCATTCATTCATTCATTTATGTAAAGTGCCCCGAGCGGTTCCTCGCTCCCAAGAAGCTCTGTAGACACAGTGGTTACTGCGGCGCATCAACATTTTTTTCTGAAAGGACTCCCAGTCCCCATTAGAGCCGTTATTATATAATTAATATATATCATTATACAATGAGTTTTCGCTCCTTCAAAGTCATCATCCGGGAAGACTGCTCTCTTGGATGCGGCTTTGAGGAAATATGCCCGAGGCATAGTTTTTGTTAAGTCTTGGTGGAGGGAAATTTTTATCCTTTGATTCATCTAGGAAGGGGTGCTCAGCCGCGCTCTGCAAGCAAGGGGCCCCTGAGCTCCACAGCATGAGGGACCAGGCCTCGCCCTCAGGACTGGAGGCCACAGGCTCGTGCTTAGGGCCCCGCAGCCTGTGTGAGTTGGAGTCCGGGTGGGGAGGAACAGGCGACAGCCTGGCTGATGTTCCCATTCTGCTGTTTCCTTCATCCAGGAGTGCGCAGCGTGGATCCCAAGACGGGCAAAGAGACTCTGTACAACCTAGAGTCGCTCATCAACTCCGCTGTGTTCCCAGGCCTGCAGGGCGGCCCCCACAACCACGCCATTGCTGGTAAAACTTCCCCAGAGCCAACCCCGAGGCCTCAGGTGGCGCTTGGGGGTGGGGAGCACCCTCTCCCGTGGCACGGCCCTATTCAGGAAACAGCAGGAAAGGAACTGAACAGTTGGGAGGCGACAGCAGACGGGGTAGGCGGTTAGCGTGCGAACCCTCAGAGGACAAGTCAGCTTGTCCGGACATCCCGCCCCTAGCACCGCTGAGGTCACCCAGCGGGCTGCTCCTTCTCTGTACAGATGGCTTAGGCGATGTGTGGTGATCTCAGAGTCGTTCCAGCATCTTCTGTAGAGCAGAGCAGTTTGGTAGAGAAGCCCAGGATGAAGGCATCGGGTCTCCGTTGAGAAGCGCCGGTGTTTCTCAAGGGGGGAGAGGGGACGTGGGGAGGGGGAGGGAGGGTTTCCTGCGGGTTTCCACAGGGTGTTTTCCCAATCCCCCCTTGACGCCGCCAGACCCTGGGTGATGGGATCACCCGCTGTCTAGCCACTCTGGGCCTTTTCTGGTCATTTCCACCAACGCTGACAAGAGGTTTCGGGGCCCGCACACGGCAATGCTTACTTTCCCTTCTCCTGCACTTCTCTGCCCCCCTTCAGCGGCCCTTGGGGTTGAACAAGGGACCGGACAGAGTCCGGATGCCCAGGTAGAACAGGCTGGCACCTCTCCCCTGACCTCGAGTCGGAGAGATTTGCGTAATTTGGCACCAGAACAGAAGCATCCGGGGCAGCTGAGTTCTCGTGAAATCCATCTTGCGGGAGAACAGCTTCCCACTTCCACGCTCCTCGAACGGGAGAGGTCTGCAGGGTCAGCCGCGTGGTTGCAGGGTTAAAAACAGATACCAGGTCGGGGCCCGGACAAGGAGGCCCGAGCGGCAAGGGGTGTCCCCTGACTGCAGCTCTGCCCGCGGGTCCCGTCCTGCCTTCCTGACGCCGCCTCTCCTCCCGCCAGGGGTCGCTGTGGCCCTGAAGCAGGCTCTGACGCCGGAGTTCAGACTCTACCAGCGGCAGGTGGTGGCCAACTGCCGCGTGCTGGCGCAGACCCTGATGGAGCTGGGCTACAGAGTGGTGACAGGTACCGACCGCATCCCCGGGCACGCGCCCCTGCTCCCTGGGGTGGCGCTGAAGCCTCGCCCCCGGCTCCTCGGCAGCCCTGGGGAGCACGCGTCTCTGGTTCTCTCCACTTCGTTTCTTTCCTCTTCTCCTCTGTCCTCCGCGCCGGTCAGGAAGAAAGCCCTGGAAATCTCGGGGGGGACTGCGACCTTCAAGGTCCCTTGGGTCACTCTTTGCCAAACCTGGATGTGCACACAGCCCCCCAGGCGCCCTGTTAAAGTGCAGGTCTGACTCGGCGGGTCACCCGGCTCCTAGGGGATGCTGGTGTGAAGCGCACTTGGCCGTGGGCCGAGTTCGACCAGACTCCCTGTGGCTACAGACAGCTTGCGGCAGCCCCCGGCGCTCCCAGGGCCTCACGGGGGTCTCAGGAGAGACGTCTCCCCCTTCCTGAGCTCCCAGGCCTGCCCGCACCCCTAGTTCACTCTGTTCTGAGGACACAGTGCAGGTGGCTGAAGCAGAGTTTGTGATAACCTGCTCTGTGCCCGGTGTGGGCAGGGGCTACAGATGGCACCGTACGGAAACTTCGCAAGAGCCTTCTGAATTACGGCTTTTATTTTCATTTTTATTATTTTTTTCTATTTTTTAAAGATTTTACTCATTTATGCAAGAGAGGTAGAGTGGGCGTATGGGGGGGAGGGCAGACGCTGAGCAGGGAGCCCGATGTGGGGCTCGATCAGGACCCCGAGGTCACGACCTGAGCTGAAGGCGGACACTTGACCGACTGAGCCACCCAGGCACCTCATCTGCACCACTTTGATAACAGTGTACACACTGTCAGCCTGGCGGGAAGAGGGATAAAACGCAAGGCAGCCCAGCAGAGCCTGGCCCTTCCTGTCCGCTCCGCAGTCAGCCACTCCTTGCTCCTCTGGGGCTGTCTTTGAGGGGGTCTTGTCGATGGAGTTTCAGGGACACATGGGCAACTCCCAGGGGATGTGTCAGAGCCAGTGGGATCTACCAGTGGCACTGAATAAGCTGTCACTCCCCGGACAAGCTGCCAGGCCCTTGGCCCGTGCCAGGTGCTGGGGCACAGCAGTGGGCTGGGAAAGCCACTGGGGGTTCCCCTCGGCCCGTGCCCTTCATCCCTGGGGCACCTTTCCTTTAGCAGGGGATGAAAGCCTTCCAGCACACGTGGTGGGGCGCTCACCTTCCTGACCTGCTTGGGCCTCCTTCAGCCTTACCCTGGCTTCTTAGGAAGAGGGAGACTCCTTCACTTGGCATGGAATCAGGTTTCTCTATTCCTACATGTCCGACTTGGCTTTCCAGGTGGTTCTGACAACCACTTGATCCTCGTGGATCTCCGCTCCAAAGGCACAGATGGCGGAAGGGCTGAGAAGGTTCTAGAAGCCTGTTCTATTGCCTGTAATAAGAACACCTGTCCAGGTAAGAATCTTTCTGGCCAAATACATTTCTTTTGGCCAAAATTGTAGTTGATGGTAATTGGGCTCAGGGGACAGACACGAAGGGATTTTGGAGGGCAACATCGTGGCTCTCTCCTAGCCCGTTCCTTCCGACACAGCTCGAACCCTGCTGGCGACAGAGAGGGAGGGACTGAGGCAGGCTGCTTGCAGGGGTCACGGGCATTTGGGTAAGGGAAGCAGGGGCCTCTGGGACAGGCTGGATGTCTCAGGGGGTTGTAAGGATGTGGGTGATGTGTCTAACGCAGATGCTAGCCTTGCTTTGCGGAGCAAGGGCTAAGACACGGAAAGCAGCCTCCTGTTTCAGTACAGTGGCCAAAATGCGCGGCTGTCTCCCTGTGCCTTTGTTCCCGCCTCTGGCGTTTCAGTTGGCGGCACTCCACTTCCTAGAGACAGCCGCCATCCACGGCCAAGAGTCTTAAATGCACGGCGGTCGGTGGTGAGTCAGGTACGGCCCAGGGACAGAGCCTGTTTATCTTGAAGGTGACAAAAGCGCACTGCGGCCCAGCGGACTGCGTCTGGGGACTCCAGCCCTGACATCGCGAGGACTTTTGGAAAAAGAGTTCCAGAAAGTAGCCCAGTTTATTCACAGAGGTGAGGATAAAGGTTTGGAAGTCGGCCACGCCCATCTGCATCTGGGGTTTCTGACTGGGACCGAGTAGTGGAGACCCAGCGCTGAGGGACAGTCCGTGTCCAGGCAGTGTGGGAGACAAGAGATAGCAAAATGCCCTTAACAAACCGTGTAGTCTGAGAGGGCGGTACACTCGTCCTGCCCAAGGAGGGGGACACACAAGAATCATTTCTGAGGTCCAGCTTCACACCCCTGCTGCTGGGCACACATCGATAGTCGAGCCTCAGGTGTGTTTCTTGGGCCCACTGAGCTGCAGCACGGCACAGTTCTAGAAGCCTGCTCTATTGCCTGTGATCAGAACACCTGCCCAGGTAAGAATTCTCGCTGCTCTGCTTCTGTACCTCTCCCGTGTTACATTTCTTGGGCCAAAGTTCTAGCATGGTAGTTGGGCTCTGGGGATAGACACGAGGGATTCTGGAGGGGTACGTAGATGGGGGCAGAATCGTGGCTGTCTGCCAGCCCGCACAGGACTCGTTTTGTCTCCTGCCGGCACAGGAATAGAACTGACTCTGCAGATACAGAACGACGTTGGGGCCAAGGCCACCCTGAAGGAGTTCAGAGAGAAACTGGCAGGGGACGAGAAGCACCAACAGGCCATCAGGGCGCTCAGGGAGGAAGTGGAGAGCTTCGCTTCTCTCTTCCCTCTGCCTGGCCTGCCTCAGTTCTAGAGGAACTGCCCGCCCGCCCACGCCTGCCCAGGAACCTGGTGCCCTTCTGAGACGAGACGAAGAGTGGCTCCATGCGGGACCCAGCTGCATCAACTTCTCTGTGCCCTCTGAGGGCGTTTCTTTTCGGGCTTTCCTCAAATTAACCTCCTTCACGAATTCACGAATCAAAATTTAAGACCCACTGTTAGTAATTTAGTAATTTGGGGACAAGTTATCAAGGCGTTTACATTTGACCCCTTCTCTCAGTTGTATAAACAGTTCTGGAAAAATGAAATACTTAGACTGGGTTCAGGGCAGGTGACTGGAAAGACCTCAGTAGGTGTACTCACCCTTCTCTGAGTCACTGGGTTTCCCCAAGCTGCGAAAGACAACCACCCAAGTTCGGAGCTGCCCCTTCTCAGTATCTCCTCACCTGGAGGGCTGCCAAAGGACTGATGGTTGTCGCAACTGAGAAGCGAAACTTTGAAGCTTCTGGTGAGTTCTGTACAAGGTGCCGCCCAGTATGGTGGGAGTTTCTCCACAGCAGCTCGGAACAGTCTCCTTCACCCCCCACCCCTGGGCGGGGGGTGGGGGGGTGCCAGGTCTCAGGGGTGAGAACTGGTTGGGGGGGGTTCCCTGCCCTGTGCGGGATAACCAGCGCCCTCCTACAATCAGGAAACCAAATGTCACCTTCCCAGAGAAACTTTATTTTTCACAAAGCTGAAATGCAAAACATAGATGACCATTTTTAATAGTAAGCACAATCAAATTTGTGATCACAGAATGTCTACAAGAATTATCGCTTTAAAAAATACAACCAATTTTTATATTTCAAAAATATCTGAACTCAAATAAATTAATTTCTTAAAAAGTACACTTCTCAGACTGTTTGGCGTTGACTCTGGTTAAACTCGGGTGCGGCCCCACCCAGAAGCTGCGGTCACGCGGGTGTCCGCGGGGCGCGAGCTGGGAGGAGCGCAGCTCACGCGGTGGTGGGACTCCGCGTTCACGCGTGGACAGAGGGACATGCAGTAATAAAATAGCTTTTCCAAAAATAACACATACGAATTCATCACAGACTATGCTTTTCACTGCGGCCTTTTTAAAAGGTGGAGTTTTTCGTCAGCCCAAGCTGTACAGCTGGCCAGCGGTGGGCAGTCGGTGAGCGAGGCACCCCTTGGTCCTGCCTGGAGGGCTCCCCTGGGGCCTGGGGTCCAGCACATTCTTGGCGCTCACTCCAGCATGAGTGGGGACGGGCTGCTTGCAGACTCCAAGGTGGGTGGGTGACACACCAGTCCCCTTCTGCCTTGACTTTGGGAGCCATGATGCTGCCAAGCCAGTCTTGGCTCCCCCTTCCCGGAACTGAAGACAAAACACTACTTCCAAGACCCCCCGCAACGTGGCCTCCGTTTCGGAGCTGAACAAGTATTCCCAGGAAGCTGGGGCTCCCTAGCAGCAGCTTAATTCACTGCAAAGTGCTTGCGCAGGGCTCCCCTCCGCCCCGGCCCTCACTTCCTCCTCCCCACGGCCATAACCAAACCTTGACAGGTAAGGCCAGATTAGGTGAGGGCTCCCAGCTTTCTCTGAGGGCTCAGGAACACCTGGTGTGCTCAGATCTTGGCAGCTGAGACCGGTTGTCTTTCCAGCCAGAGGCAAAAATTTGATGCTTTTTCTGTTTGGCGGTCCGTTAATACCGTATTTCCTTGGAAGGTTCCAGTTCCGTCACTTTCCATCACAGAACTTGGGAAGAGCCGGAGAGCTGGCTGGTGGGCTTCAGAGCACAACCAAGGCACTTTCTTCGGAGCTTTCTAGGGAGATGGGAAGTAAAACCAGACTGCTGGCTTGGGAGATGGGTTCCTTGGAAGGTGATCAATCCTTGCCCATGGGTTCCCCACCAGCTGAGTGTTACCAGCTGGGCAGCAGCACGAGAAGCTGCCCGGCCTCGCACCGCCCCCAGGGAGGCGGGGCGTGCATCCAGCCCCGCGGAAGTGGGTGGTCGGTGTGTAGGTGGCTCTTTGCTGCGCTCAGCCTCCGAAACACATCACGGACCTGTAGCAACCCTGGCACCTGGGGTACAATCTGTTGACCTTCCTGCCATTTGAACTGGGCTGTGTTCTTCGTCGGAAGTGGAAACCTACTGTACCTTGAATATAGCAACAAAGAAGTTAAAAGCTGGATGGGAAATGACGGGGGGCTACCATGGTCCATTTCCAGATTCTGGTGCAAGTCACGTTAACGTCAGCCACTGCAGGAAATCACGGACAAGTCACGATTTCTAAAATCTGAAGATTCCACCAAAGCAGCGAGATCCCCAAGGAAACAGTGAGGTGTGAGGCAGCGGCTCAGGCCGGAGCATCCCCAGGGCCGCGGTGCTACGAAGGCTCGGACTCCTCCGTCACGTGGAGTTTCTAGAAATCACTCCTGCAGGACCGCTAGCTGATCAGCCTGCTCTCGGCCTGAACCTGCTTAGAAAAGGGTTGGGGTGGGGCTAGATGGGAAATAAAGCCGGACTGAACCCCAGACACACTTCTGGTGCCTGGGACTTCAAAGGGAGTCAGGACTGACAAAGTGGTAAGAGACACAGATGTCCTCTACTTTCTGCGAAGTGTTTTTGACACGTTTTATTTGAGACAAACCTCAAACGAAGATTCTTAAAGAGAGGAGTCGCACCGCACAGGCTCCCCACCTTCAGATTAAGATGCGGGACTTCTAATGGGTTCTCCAAAGTGGAGGGGGTCTGGGAAGGGCAGGTCCACGGTCTCCAGCGCCTCCCAAACTGGCTCTGTCCCCGCACCACCTGGAAATCCCGCTGGAAAGAAACACCCCTGGCATCCAGCCATCCTTTGAAACGGCCACAATGGAAAGTTAGACTTTAACCAAAATTTAAAACCTAGACTCTACCTACTGGTCCGTGAAGCCATGCAGGAAGGGCTCAAGGGAGAAACTCCTTCCTTAGTTGAGCTGGCGGCCGGCGGCCGGCCCCAGGACGGGACACGCCTGTTCTGTTCACCCCCGCCTGGTCCCTCGCCTCAGCACCCTGGGGCTTTTGTAACCATCCCTGAGACAGAGCTTCCACGCAAACCCCCTCCGAAGTGACCTCTACTTCAGAGCACGGTAGCGATGGCTTTTGCTGCTGGGATGCCACGGCGGACCGACCTTCTGCCTTGATCAGTGTCCCAGGTGGCAGCACGGTGCCAGCACGGTGCAGGCCACGACGGTGTGAAACAGAAAAGAAAAGTAACGATGGTACCAACGATCGCTTTCAGTCTCGCCAGCGGACCCCAGAGACCTTCCCGCGCCGTGGAGCTAAAGTGTCACGAGGTCACGTCCCTGGAGGCGTCAGCAGACAGCAGCGAGCCACCCCGTTAGAGAACAAAACAGCATCTTGGACACGAGGGACACCGGAGGCAGCGTGAAGCGGGGAGCCCACGGAGAGAAACAGGCTTCCTACACAGCCTTCCCCACGTGCAAACACACGCTTCGCCTTTCGAAGCTGCCAAGTCGCTTCTGGCGACTCTTCTGCGTGGGAACAGACGCAACGGGCACAGGTACAAAGAAAACCCATGGGATGTAGACAGACCGTCTGCCACAAGGTTCTTTCTCAGTCCAAGCCTCAGAAGCAAAATCACACCCCCCCTGCCAGGCCTGGGGCCCCTGACGGAAGCCGACGGCCGGGAGCCAACGGAGGAGCCGGGCCAGGAAGGGGCCACGGGAGTGACACGGCACGAACACTCGTCTCGGGTCCCTGCCTGCCCTACACGGCCTCCCTGGTGCACCACGGAGCTGCCCGGGAGGCGGATCTCGACAGCAAGACCCCAACGACACGGTGTGCAGCGCCCGGAGACGTGCACGCCCAGGAGCGACCGCCTTCTGGCCGGTCCGGGTCTGCTGCACAATTCCCTCGGACCACGTTAAAAAGCAATCATACTAAGGGTTCTCCCGACTTGGAGGAAAAAAGCAGCCATTAAAAAAAGGGGGGGAAAGTATAAAAATTGCAAGGCTGCAAGAAACTCTCCATCTACAAACCAACGGCAGCTGTGCCAGGGGCGTCAGGGAGGTCGCGGCGAGTGAAGCGGGGACTGTCCCCTTCCCTGGGGGCGGCTCACGTGGGGCTGCGAGTGAGCCGCTGCGAGGCGAGCGGCCGCGGTGCGGTAACCGCATCTGGGGGGCCCGCGTGCGCTGGGAGTGAACAGGGGTGAGGTGCGTGTATCTGCGGGGGCGGTGCGGGGGCAGGAGCGAGCAGTGGTGAGGCTCCCGTGGGCCAGGTCCACGAAGACAGCCACGCAAGGAGGCTTTCCTCCTTCCCGGAGGAGACCCGGCCCTGGGTTCTCGCCAGCTGGGCTGCCTCCCCACCAACCAGCTGGGCAGAACGCCGCTGCCACCGTGCCCAGGAGACCCTGCGAGAGGTAGTGAAGTGGTTGCAAAGGTTTGCTGCGGGCAGAGGACTGGGGGAGGGAGGGGGACCTCGGCCGAGTCCCAGCACATCTGCCGACCGTCCCCCAGAGCACAGGGTGGCCTCACGGCCTCCCGCCTCCCGGAGGCCTGCTGGCTCCCCAACCCTGCACAGTGCTGCTGGCCTCGAGGCCCCGCGGCCCTGCCCGTCTCCCCGGCTCTCTAGCTGCGAGCGCGGTTCTCACTCCCAAGCAGGGATGAGCGCCTAACTCTAGCCACTCCTGCTGCCCCGGGAAAGCAGCGGCGAAGACCACCCATGGGCACTTCTGTGCCTAGTGGGGAAGCCAGGACCAGACGGGGTGCTGCTCGCTCTCCCTACAGCCTCGGGGCCCAGAAGGTTCCGTGTCCGCCAGCGCCCAGCTGAGGCAGAGCTGCCTCCCTCCACCTCACTCGTCCAGGGGCCTCCTCGGGGATGGCAGGCTCTAGGGGGCCCGAGGGAAGGACCCCAGGTGGGATCTGGGTGAGGCAACGGAGGGTGTGGCGTCCTGTCTCCCACTAAACCGTTCCAGGGAACAGGGTGCTTCCCCCGATCCGGCCGCCCAGTGTTTGGGAGCCGACCCTGCCGGCACACCCCTCCTGTCTGGGCTTCCCCTTTCCGCCCCTCATGCCGCCCCATCGGCAGAATGCTGGCTCCCTCCCGGCCCGCTGCCCAGTCCTCAGGAAGCCCAGCGGCCCCCTCCGGACCACAGGGGCCACTCCTTGCTAGGCGGAGCAGGGTCTGTCCCGGTCCTCACCGACGCCCACCCCTGCCCGAGTCCTCCCAGACCGCCCGACGCCCCCTGGGTCGGCCACCCTGCATTCCCTCCCCCCATGACACCAGGAGTCTCGAAAGTTCAGGGGCCCGCCCGCTCACGCCCACCCCTCCCCTCCCCGCACCCTGAGTCACAGGTCTCGGTCACAGTGGCCGGGGCGGACGTCAGATCTTGTACAAAAAGCTGGGCACGTAGTCGAACCTGAGCGTGGGGCGGCCGGCCCCGGGAGCCTCCTGCGTGTAGCGCAGCTTCAGCAGCTCGGCCAGGTGCTGGACCACCTTCACGTCCTCGTTCACCAGGCCCAGGGTCAGCTTCAGGAAGCTGGCCCGGCGGCCGGCAAGCCCGTCCGGGCTCTCCTGGTCGTGCGCGGGCACGTGCAGGTGGTGACAGAAGGCGTAGAGGAAGGCCTTGGAGCAGAGCTCGGTCAGCACGGTCTGGACGTGCAGGCAGTAGGTGCTGCCCCGCTTGATCTGCGTGCGGTGGTCGGCCAGCCGGGGCACCAGGGCGCCCCGGTACAGGGGCCCGCGGAGGGCCTTGTTGTCCAGGTCCAGCACGCTGGTGTAGCGGCTGTAGCGGCTCAGGGCGTGCAGGCTGCCAGCGCCGGCGGGGGACGCCACCCTGAAACACACAGGCCGGCATCAGGACGAAAGGCTCGGGCCCACCGGCTCCCGCCAGCCAACGCTCCCTCGCTCTTTCTGGAAGGCAAATCTGACCCTGCTGCCCTTCAAAGGGCTCCTCACCACCCTCCAGACCAGGTCCACGAGCCTGGGCGTGGCCCGCGGGCCTCTCACGCCCCATCTGTGACGTCCACGATGACCTCCTGCTGCCTTGCCCCCTGGAGGCACACTCTCGGTGGGGCCTCAAAACCCCGGGCCGCAGGCCCTGCCCCGCCGACCCTTCCCTCCCATCTGTGCTTGCCTCTAGCCAACTCCAACCTTACCCAAACCTTCTCTACTTTTCTGCTTTGTGACCTTGGCCAAGTTCCCTGCCCCGCTGAGCCCCATCTGTAACACAGGGATAACCAGTCCTGCCTCACGCGGTCACTGCATAGACAAAATTGGTCGTGTTTAGGACAGTGCCTGGCCCTCAGTCTCGACAGCCTGGCACCAAACAGTATGGGGACGGCCATTTATCTCCTGTCTCTCCCGCCGCACGGCGCTTCTGCGGGCCGGGACTGGCTGAACTCGCCGCGGGCCCAGTGCCCGCTACCGCGCGCACAGAGCACAGGCAGGCAAGGCTGGCCCAGCGAGGGAAGGGATCAGGGTGGCCCGCCCTAGTAAGCAGCTCTTTAAAACCCTCTAGATCAGTCTTCCCAGAGAAGCCAGCGTCGGCCAGCCTTGCAGTCTGGCAAAGGTCTGGCTGACCAGAGATTTCACAGACCAACACGTGTCTGGAATTCAGAGCTTGTGTGAGGCCTCGGGTCCTGCGTACAGAGGACTGACAGGCACTCGGGGGACCAAGGCAATCTCATTATATTTTTTCCTTCCTGGGTGTTGTCATGTCCTTGTACAGTTAGCAGCATCTGCTGTATGCCAGGCAGCGACGTGGGGGCAGAGGAGGGAGTGAGGGACGAGACCGGTCAGCCGGGAAGATAAGACATGCATGGGGTGGGGGCGGGGGGGTGCTGGGTGGCTGAGTGGGTTAAAGCCTCTGCCTTCGGCTCAGGTCATGATCTCAGGGTCCTGGGATCGAGACCTGCATCGGGCTCTCTGCTCACCAGGGAGCCTGCCTCCTCCTCTCTCTCTGCCTGCCTCTCTGTCTACTTGTGATCTCTGTCAAACATGTCAAATAAATAAATACAATCTTAAAAAAAAAAAAGACATGCACAGAGGACCCTGAGTGAAAGAGGGAGGCCCAGGCTAGGAAGGTTCTTGAGGAACGGCCTCAGAGCTGGGCCTTACAACAAAGGTGGGCTCCGAGAACCTGGGACGGCATCCGGACCACACAAGGGCAGGGTCACAGATGAGAAGACAGCTACATGGGCCATGCATCCTGGAAACCATGAGGCAAGCAATGGGCTGTGGCCCCCCGCACATGGGTGATGGGACCCAGGCCTTCTCAGCCATGCTACCAACGTGTTCAGGCAACCCCCACCCCAGGAGGGGCCCCGTCCATAAGCTAAATGCCCCCTTGAGCCGGGCACACCCGGCCCCTCTGAAGTTCCGCTGCGGCGGCAAAGCCAGGCCTCCCCATGCTCCTGCCTCTCCACTCCAGCCCCTGCCGTGCTGAACACCCGGCCTCAGGCCCGGCCGTCCCCGGGGAGCTCTGGCACCCCACTTCTCCCCCCACTGACACGGCACCGCTTCCTTAGAAGCTGCTGCTCCGTCTAACTCTTCCTCCCTGCGTCTTCCCACAACACTCCTCCAGGGGGCAAGGCAGCATGGAAAGCGCAAGCCCACACCTCTGGTCCCTGCGACCCTGCAAGGTGACTGAGAGCCTCGGGCTTCACCTCCCACACCCGTCTGAGATTCCTTTCCGGCCGGCCCGATGCTGGGGGGATGCGAACACCGAGGCCCAGAGAGCGGCCATGGCTCATGCAAGGTCCCCCGGCTGCAAAGTGGCTGAGGCTCGACCACGGCCTCTGACCCCCTCCCAGCACCTCCTCCCGTCCCTCCTGAGCTGTCCGGGGCTTGTTCCTGTGACTTGGCAAGCGATACAATTCTCCTTCATTCTGCTTTAAAACAGTGGGAAACCAACACGGTTCTCTGCCCGTCTTGTCCCCACAAGCGGTGGATCCAGTACGGGAGCATCTCCAGGCAGGAGGCCTACTTTAGGGGAAAAACCGTCAGGCGCTAACGCAGCTGGCAGCTGGGGAGGGGGAGTCCTTAAAAGCGGTTCATCATCGAGCTGGTTTTCGCCGCAGTCAGAGCACCTGAGTGGGGAGAGACTCTCCTGGGTCGCAGTTCTCAGACTCCAGGTAACCCAGCTCCCCCAGAGCGGAGCTCCCCACATTCCCGTCCCCACCCCGGGCAAGGAAGTTCAGGGCCACACAAAGGCCCCTCTTCCACGACGACTCTTCAGTGCCCATCCTCAGATGGGCGTCCTCCCGCCTCCCGGTTTCCACGCTGGTTCTGCCGGCTGGGGTGACTCACCACTGATACCCACAGCTCTGAGCACTTCAAAGGGCGCTACGTTCTTTCCAGACGCGACCCTTTCCTGCAGCTCCACACACGGAGCCGGGGAAGCCTGGCTCGCAGGCGCGTTCAACAAGCTCTGCTGGGTGAACGGGAGGGACCGGAGAGGCCGAGTCCAAACCCACAAGCCGATCGTGGAAGCATCAGGACCCACAGCGCCGCTCCCTACCCGCCCCGGGCCGCGACTCCACGGCTTCTGTCTCCGGATACGATCAGATGGTGTCTGCGCTCACCTCCCAGGCCTTCCTCGGGAGAGCTGTGGCAAACCCAGTCCCCACTCCAGTGACATGCCCCCTAGGGAACAAGGCCTCGAGCCCCCGCCCACTGTATCTCACACCAGAGCAGGACCCTCTGAGGCAGCCCTTGCCGATCCCCAACATCTGTGCATGCCTGGAAGGTCTGAGAAGGTGAGCACTGGGAGACGCTCCCCCTCTCGGGGCTGTCTGCAATGCTCTCGCCTGTCACTTCTGATGGGCCTCTCGCCTTCTCGGAGGGATGGTTAAAGGCTCTAAAGGCTTTGGTGGGGCTGCTGCGGGCCCCACTCAGCGTCGGCGGCCCTGGTCGGCCTCCCTTCTGCCTGTGTGCATCCCCGCCAGGTTATCAGAGACGCGCTCACACTGATCAGACACAGACCAGGTGCGATGGGCCTTTCCACACCGGCTCTCACGAGACAGGTCTTGGCGACTCTGTCTATAGACGGAAAGAGCCTCAGAGGTCAAGCTGACGGTGGGGTGACAGGCGGGGACTGGCGTGAGGGACCCTCCCTCGCCCCGAAGACAGTGCTCGGCCCGTCACGGGGACACACCATGGCTGACTCCCCGTACGATTCTGGCAGTGGGCCAAGGGGCTAGCGTTTCACAGTCCTCTATAAATATTTGGCTAATGATCATTCAGTCACCCGACCCTCTCATAGTGAGGAACGACTTGTTCAGGTGCCCACAGTGGGTGACTACTGGCAGGGCTGGCCCAGGACTCGGACCACCTCCTGCCTCGTCCTCCACCTCGGAGCCCGCCCACCAGCTACCCTCTCCTGCAGCCACAGACTTCGTGAACTGACCACAGCAGGCTTCCCAAGGCAGCCCCGCCCAGGCCTCAGAACCCTCAATGCCGCACTGCAGCCGGGTACCCGATGGAACGGAGCTGGCCGAAGAGGAAACTTCTTTTGCGATCCCAGCCCGTTTTAAGGAGGGAGTTTCAGGGGAAGCCTCTGGGAAGGGCAAGACCATCCTGAGCCTGGTCCTGGATAAGCCAGCTGACGATAGACTGAAGTGCATTTTACATTCTCCATCTTCTGGGGGAGAAAAAGGGCTGGGGCGAGGGGAGAGACTCGGACAAGGGGTATGTGTCTGCAAGGGACACGAACCCGTTCTTCCACCAAGATCAGGGGCAAAAGCGATCCCTGAAAAGCCCTTGCCTTGCCGGGACGGACAGGTGACACCCGAGCACAGAGCTGGCATCAGCAGAGGGACCGGATCCTGGGAGGAAGGACACCGTCTGCAAGGGCGCCCGGGGCAGCCTCTCCCTCCCCAGCCTGTGTCTGCACCCATAAGCAAGGGCCCCGCTCGGTAGTCTCCTGGGCGGCCCAAAGAAGGGGCTGGTCCAGGGGTCTGGGCCATGTCACACCAGGTCCCCATGTCATCACTCTTTTCCCACGCTGGCAAGCTCGTCCTCCTGGTGCCTCAGCCGAAGACCCCCAGCCTTCCCCTGGCACCCCCCCCCACTTCCCACACATCACTCAGTCACCCCCTCTGTTTCCTTAGAACACACGATGCACCCGCTGTCGGCACTCCCCTCCCTGTCACCCGTGTCCCCTGGAGAACCAGGAATTCCTCCAGGCCAGTGCCCTTGCTCAGGCACCTCCAGATGACCCCCGCCCCCAGCACCCCCAGCACGGCCGGTGGGCCACGGCGGGACGTGGAGGCCCCACCTGCTTAAAGGCCACTGCCACGACCCAGGGGAAGGCCTAACGCAGCAAGGGTTGGAGCGAGGGCGGGGTAACTCCAGCAAGAGGGGCAAACACAAGGCCACTCGGTGACGGGGACCTCGCTGATACTGGGGGCAAATGCAAAAGGAGTCGGAAAATTGGAACGAACGACTCTGCTGATTGCGGCGTGGCAGCAAGCCCTTCTCGCTTCCCATGTGGCCGGGGCACGCAGGCTGGCTGTCGGCACCGCTGTCTTCCACATGTGCCAAGTGGGTGCAGAGAAGGGAGAGGAAACTGAACACCGGGCCTACTCCGAGGGAAAGAGCGCCCTGGGCCAGACAACTTGGCAAGCGGTATTTGGAAAAAAGATCACGAGTCTAACTGCAACACAAGCATGGCGGGGAAATGAAAGCATTCAAGCAGAGAAGGAGAAACTGGCTCTTGCATTTCGGGGCGGGGGGGGGGGACAGCCTTCTAAGGACAGTGGAAGGAAAGCCACGGGAGTCCCCTGCTGTCCCTGTCACAGTGCCGGCTGCCACCTTCTAGGACTGCCACAGCCCTTTCTCAGAAGCCGATCTCTCCTCGGTCATTTACAGCAGAGTGTGAGCTTGGGAATCAGAGAGAATCTGAGGTCTAAAGTCTGGCTGTCCCCCAAACCTTGCCGTTCACCAGAGAGACTCCAGGCTTACCCCAGACCAACTGAACCAGAACCTCTGTGGGGGGTAGGGGGACGACCCAGAACTCCATGATCTAGAAAACTCTCCTAAATAATTCTGACACAGCAGGTCGCAGGCCAGGGCTGGCAACCAGCACCGAACGGCAATCCCTCCTGCGAGGGGTGATGAAACAGAAGACCAGAGAAGGGGAATGATTCTGCCGAAAGCTACGGAAGGAGCTGGTGTCGAGGGCCCAGTCTGAAAGCCAGGCCCCCCAAATCTGGGCCCACCACGCGAACCTGTGCACCTCCCCCAGAGGGCTGGATGTCCGAAGCCTCGTTCTCTTAACAGGACGGGCCCCTCCCCACCCGCCCCTACGGCCAACCAGTTACCTCTGCAGGCCGATAAGCTTCCACTTCTGAAAATCCGTGATATGCAAAGGAGAGGAGACCCAGTGCTTCACCGGTTTGGCGGAACGGCTGTGGCTGGGGACAAAGATGGACAGCGCCGTCACCAGCTTCCTCACTATGGCCTCGTCCTCCCCCAGGACCACAAGTGTCCTCCCGCTGAGCAGGGAGTAGATGGCCGGGTGGGCAAAGGGGTACTGACGGATGAATTTTAAGGCGTTTTGGCCGGCCCTCTTCTTATACCTCTCGGAAGAGGAGCCGCTGGGAGGAGCAGAGGCGGGAGTCCGGTCCAAGCTGGTGCAGGTCCCACCGCTCATGTTGCTGGCGGTGTCCGAGCAGGTGTCCAAGCTGGTCTTACTGACGTCCCGGCTCGCCAGCAGGTGGTCTGGGTCCAGCTCATCAGCAGGGAAGCCTTCGGAACTGTTGTCTCGGGAAGGGTTGGCATTTTCCACTGCAAAGTCCACATGGAACCCCTGATCCTTCTGCCTATAGCGCTGCGGGGGGATGCTCACCACTCCGTCCTGGTCCACGGGCGTGTGGGCTGGAGGGGAGAGGGGCACCCGCAGACTGTCGCTCTCCTTCCCAATGCAGCAAGAGGTGTCTATTTGTGAAGGGGGAGCTTCTAAGCTGCCCTCCGCTGCCTCACCCAGCTCTGGCGGGCTGACGCTGGCCCGGAAGTGGATGGCTCCGTCACCGTCATCTGCATAGGACTCTTCTTCGTTAATGGCACTTGGGTAGCTGGCCTTAAAGTCGTCAGGGATGAGGGCCTCCGAGGGGCAGGTGCTGAGGACTTCAATACTGTCCTCGCTGATGGTCCTGTGGCTGACCGCTTTGCTCCGGACCACCTGGGGGCTCAGTGGCCCTGTGAGGCTGGCCTGGCTGTCGGACTTAGGCAGCACAGCGGCGGACTTCTCTGTGCCCAGAACCTCGATGCTTTCGCCACTGCTGATGCTCCCCTTCATATCCATATCCAGGTAGTCCAAGCTTTCCTGGGGGTCAAGACTGCTCATTTCTGTCCCCTCCACTTCCTTGTACTCCTCGTCTCCAAGTTCCTGCTCCATCTTGATGGGCACAGACTCCACGCTGGACTTGTAAGAACCAATGCTAATTAACACTTGAGGAATCGGACATTCTTCCAGAGATCTGGAAGGCGGCCTGCCTGGACCGGGCCTAGGGGGTGCACTCTCTTGTTTCTCTGCCACCCTGTCGTCGACCTCCACAAAATCTTCAAAGAGGAAGTTTGTTATCTGCTGCTGTTTTAGAAGTGCTCTGTCAATCTGGCTGGTCAGGAGGTAGCACAGGTCTCCTCTGAACATGTGCTCTATGTGGCTGAGCTGAGCCAGGGTCTGGGTGAAATAGTCAGTGTCACAGAGCTCTTCCAAGGTCTTCAGCTTCTTGTCAAAACACTTGGTGGACTTTGCTTTGATGAGTTTCGGGGTGTAAGCAGGTCTGCAGGTGTAAAGGTCTGTGTCGGCAGACTCATCGAGGTTAGAGGTAGCGGCTGCCTGGCTGGCCCGATCCTGGGTGCGTTCCGTCTCCCCAGGACACGGAGCAGACCCCTTCAACTTTCGATGCGGGTACGAGCGGATCTGTTTCAGCAGGTCTTGATGTTCGATGATGGACTTCTCTACACTGGCCAGTTCATTGGCCTTCTCAATTGCCTGAGATGAGTAAAAGCCTTTGTCATTGGCCTTCTTCTGGATCTCCGTTTCCGTGTGCAGCACCGTCCTGGTGTAATCCAAGTCTTTCAGTTTTTTTTCAAGTTCTCCCGCAAAAGCCTTCCTGTTGCCTGTCTTCAAGCACTCAGAAGCTTTGGAAAATTCAGCCGAGAGCTCCTGAAACTGCTGCATGATTTTGTGCTGGTCCGCTGAGATATAAGCCATGCAAAAGGGCCTCACAAAGCCCCGGGCCTCCAGGTCGTACAGGGTAAGGTGGTGCACGTAGGCAAAGGCTCCCTCCTTGGAGTCTCCCAGCACCACCTTGGAGTCCTCCACAAAGTTCAGCTTGGGGTAGGCAGACCCAGGGGGATGGCCCACAAAGGAAGCCTGGTAGTCCACAGACATGATCCGCAAGGAGAAATAATTGAGATCGAAAGTACCAAAAACTTTGGTGTCATTGGGGACGGTCAGCAGGGGCTGGGGTCCCACCTGCTCCGAGAACTCGGAAATAAGGATGAAGTCCCGAGAGAACTTGGCCCCGGACCGTTTGGACCACGGGTTGGCTCCCTGGCTGGCGAAGGGGAAGAGTGGCACCGAGTACTCTTCGGGCAAGGGGGGCTCATTGTAAGGCTCCTCCTCGTACTCCTCCTCTTTGGTGAAGGCCACCACGTCAGGGGCGCTGATCATATTTCCAGCTACACGGGGAGAACATCGAGAGGAAGGAGAAAGAACGCGGGGTAATCAGCGCAGGGAAGCCAGGCCTCGGGAGGAGGAAGCAAAGTCCCTGCGGTCTTCTCTGCGCCCTCGGGGGTCCCAAGCTGCCCCTCACAGACTCAAGACTCGAGCTCCTCTACAGCCCTCGGAGGCCCATGGACTCCGCAGGTCCAGAAGACCGGGTCGGCCGGTTGTCCTCCTCTTCCTCCTCCTCCTCCTCCTCCGGCGAGAGCGTCCGGCGCAGGACGCCCGCAGCGAGGTCACCGGCACTCCCCCGACCCCACCGCGACAGCGACAGCCCAGCCCTGAACCGGTGCCTAACGCGGGGCTACGAGCCGCCGCAAGGACCAGGCAAGCGTTACCGCCCCCACGGCCCGAGGGCAGAAACCGTCGCGGCTCCTCGGACGCCACAACCCGGAGCCAGCTACCGCGGCGCCGCCATCTTGGGGTCACATGACTCGCGGCGTCTGCGCCGCGTGACCCGGAAGCGTCCGCGTCGACTTCCGAGCGGGACGGAGAAAGACTGGGAGCGCGCGACAGGTCTGCGCAGAACCGTCTCGCGGCCTCTCCCAAGGACGAGTCGACTCACCAACCGCTGTCGGGAAGCGACGGAAGTGGGGCGGAAGAGCGGAAACTTGCGAGCGGCCCGGGAGCGCAGGGAGGTCTGGGAGTTGTAGTTCGCAGTCCCGTGGCGCTCGAGCCCGGCGGATGTAGCCCGAGAAGGCGGGCGGAAACGGGACGCGCTCGCGGCGGGGTTCCGCGCCGAGGCAGCGGGTGTGGCCCCCGGCGGGCTGAGGGGACGTGACGGGCCGCGGAAGGTGGCGCTGGCGGCTCCGGGAGGTCCCGGTTCCGGTGAGCCTCGCGTCTGGCTCCTCCAGCATGCGTGAGCACCCGCGGGCCGGCTGCGGGCGCGGGGCCTAGGGATGATCTTCCCGGTCGCCCGCTGCGCGCTCCGCTGGCTGGGACGGCCGGGAGCCCGGTCCTTGTCCCGCGCTGCCATGGCGGTGGCCTTCCGAGGCGTGCGGAAGATTCTCTGTGTGGCCGAGAAAAACGACGCGGCCAAGGGCATAGCCGACCTGCTGTCCAACGGTCGCGTGCGGCGGGTAAGGAGGCGAATTTCGGATCAGCGGTGCGGGAGCGGGAGCGGGTGCGGGAGCGGGTGCGGGAGCGGGAGCCGGAGCCGACCCCACTTCTGTCACCCCTGGGCCATCGCATTCGCTTCCTGTCTTTTCCCAGCGACGGGAGTGCAAAAACAGTCCAGACGCTCCACCGAGTGCGTGAAACCCTGCGGCCCCTCCTCGGCCGCAGCAGCGGTTCCCAGACTTGTCTGATAGTCGCAGCCAGCGGGGCGCCGCCTATTCTGTGGGTTTGGGGTGAGATCAGAGAAGTCCGTGTTTTAGCCTTCGTCCCTGTGATTCGAAAGCTCGGGTTGCTGGGAACCGCCGAACAGGGCCCTTTGACTTGGCAGACAAGCCCTGTCGAGCATTCCCAGCGGACTCGGTGTCCCATCTCTGCTGCGTCCCTGGCCTTCTGCAGCCCCACCGACTTGGCAGTCTGTGGACCCATATGGATGGGGCGGGGCTGTCTACGGTTGGGGTTAGAGGGAAGCTCAGCCCTATTCCTCCTAGTACAAACTCGGAGAGCAGGCAAGTGAGGGAGTAGACACACCGCAGGTGCAGAGGACGGGGAAGGTAAGAGATCTTGTTCGTGCTGCACAGAGGCAGCAGGAGCTGTTCAGAAAAATCTGTCCAGTTAAAGTGGATCATGAAATGGTTTTCTGAAGGCCACTTCTAAGAGTGTGGGGCAGAAGACGTTCCCTGCCCGTTTCTCCTTAAACATCCCGAGGTCGTTAGAGCTCCATGTGGGAGCAAGAGCTGACCTTGTGTCTGTAGAGTTCAGGCCCCTGACCCCTCACGAGGAAAACTCCAGTAGCTTTCTCCCTCGCCTTTCACTCCTGAAATTCTCCATTGCCAAAGTGACTTTATAAAACACAGATATGATAAAACACAGTAATCCCCCACTCAAAACCTATATTGTTCGTCTCAGTTGGTGCAGAAAGCGCATTTGATAGAAATTTAATCCCCTTCATGGGAAAAGGTATTTTTTGAAAATCCCATTACTAACTTTAGCCGGAGGATAAAAGACTGAAAGCTTTTCCTCGGAGATCAGGAATGAGACAAGATTGCCTGTTTTCACCATTGCTACCCAAAATTACTAGAAGTTCTAACTAAAGCAATTAGGCAAGAAAAAGAAGTCTAAATTAAAAAGAATTAAAATTATGCTTACTTGCAGACAACGTAATCTTATGGGATAGAAATCCTAAAGAAGCCACAGAAGACCATCAGTGCTAATAAATTCGGCAAAGTTGCAGGATATAAGATCAACGCACATAAATTAGTAACACTGAACAATCAAGAAAGAGAACTAAGAAAACAATTCCACTTACAATAGCGTTCAAAAACACATTGAGGGGCGCCTGGGTGGCTCAGTTGCTAAGCGTCTGCCTTCAGCTCAGGTCATGGTCCTGGGGTCCTGGGCTCGGCTCCCTGCTCAGCAGGGAGTCTTCTCTCTCTCCCTCTGCCCCTGCTTGTGTTCCCTCTCTAGCTGTCTCTGTTAACATAAATAAATAAAATCTTTAAAAACAAACAAAAACACCCACAAATTGAAAACTACAATCTTCTATGCGTATACAGTTTTTTCATGTTTTTTTTATTTAATATTCAGAGAGAGAAATCTTTTTTTTAAAGGGGTTTTTTTCCCCTTTTTTTGGACAGAGAGAGAGATCACAAGTAGGCAGAGAGGCAGAGAGAGAGATGGGGAAGCAGGCTCCCCGCTGAGCAGAGAGCCCGATGCGGGGCTCAATCCCAGGACCCAGAGATCATGACCTGAGCCGAAGGCAGAGGCCCAACCCACTGAGCCACCCAGGTGCCCCCAGAAAGATAAATCTTGATCTGCGGTGCATTTAGTGGCAGCAGTGTGACCGTTCCCACAGTGCGCTTAGAGAAGGAATTGTTTTTTGTTTGTTTGTTTTTTTTTTAACAGAGTGGACGACACTGCAAAAGAAAGCACAAAAGCTACATTCTTGGTCTCCCAGGCGGTTATTGTTGTTTTTGCCTTTTTTCTTTTCTTTCTCTAGACTCCAGAACTACTATAATTTGGGATCATCCACCCCTCCCTGAGCCCCTCACAAATTTGGGGGCTTGCGCATCATTGCATGCCATCCTCAGATGGGAATTACTGGGGGGCAGGTTTGAAATGTCAGGAAAAGCATTTCACATCCTCAAGGCTAACACTGGGAGAGGAGACCACCTGGACGAGCCCTGTCGTGGGGTCACATGGATGTTATCAGACAAGTTACTTCTCTTGAAAAGTGTATCTAGAACAGTGGTTTTTTGTCTGTGTTCCCAAGAGACCAGAGGGACAGTGGGTGTGCACCTTAGGAATTACTTAGGGCTAGGCTGGGGAGAGGCTGAGTAAGCAGACTTTAGCCTTGTTTTATATCAGGGTCCGTATTACTGTTTAGGAAGGCTTCAGAGCTTTCTTAAAAAGTCAGAAACCACTTTCTTGGGAAAAAAAAAGCTGCAGACACTGCTTCTGATAAAAAAAGGTCAGAAACTACTGATTAGACAATTTCTAATCTCTGTTACTAAAAGGCTTAACTAGCAATTGGAGTTTGTAAAGGGGAATTTTTTTTTCTTGGTGAGATTGGCAACCAGTGAACTCTTAAGTATCCGATCCTAAAATAAATTCCCTCTTAAAATTTGTCAATCTCCATGGCTAGATTCTCTGATACACTGAAGGACATACAGATGAATCTACAATACACACACCACTTGAACTGTTAGAACTTTCTTATTTTCTGCTCTTCTTTGTCAAAATAAAACTACCTTTTATTGAAAAAAAAAATTTGTCAGTCTGGGGGCACTGGGGTGGCTCAGTCGGTTGGGCGTCTACCTTCGGCTTGGGTAGTGATTTCGGGGTCCTAGGATCGAGCCCCATGTCTGGCCCTCAAGCAGGGAGTCTGCTTGAGAGTTCTCTCTCCCTGTGCCCCTTCCCTTGCTCATGTGTTCTCTTGCAAATAAATAAATAAAATATGTTTTAAGGATTGTGATTATGCCTCAGAGAGAACTTCATATAGTATTCCACTGAGAAAAATTGTCTTAGTGAGACAGAGGAGAATCTTCTCGACACTGACCCTTCTTGGCCCTTGAACATTTCTCCACTTCCCAGTTGGCCATTTTCTTGTCTTCTGCATAGCGTTGGTGTGAAACTCACATGTGTAACTACTTCTAATGTCCCTGTGGAGGAAGGTGGGACCTGCTCAGAGGGGGTCTTGATTGATGATTGCAGGCTGAAGAATTGTATTGTAGACTGGATTCCAGTTCCAACTGTGGCCTGTAGTAGTACTGGATTTTTTTTTTTTTTAAGATATCATTAAGTGCTCGCTTCGGCAGCACATATACTAAAAAAAGATGTTATTGATTTATTTGAGAGAGGGAACACAAGCAGGGGGAGTGGGAGAGGGAGAGCAGGCTTCCTGCCAAGCACGTGGGGCTCGATCCCAGGACGCTGGCATCATGACCCAGGCCAAAGGCAGACACTTAACGACTGAGCTACTCAGGCGCCCCAGTTTTACTGGATTTTAGAGCCAGAGGAGAACCCAGAGGTAACTTGATCCAAAAACAAATTGATGTTCAGAAAAGCGAACGACTTGCTTGTGCTCACAGTTGTCAGGTACAATTGGACAGCCGGAAAGTGGTCCAAGTATATAGGGAAGAAGGAGAAGATTGTCGAGAGAATTATGTCCTAATCCTCCTTCTGCGATACCACCTTGGACACATCCATTCTCACTTGCGAGAAGATGTTATGGTAGCGGACCTCAGGGGGACCTTCCAGCGTAAGAACTCTGTGGACTCTACCAGTCGTGCTGTGACCGTTTCGAGGAGCCACTTCGTAGATGGTCTTAGTAACGTGGCCTAGTTTTTGTCTTTAGGACGTACTGTTACTTTTCAGTCTCACCGTTTACCAGTGCTCTGTTTCATCTTTAAGGCTGCGGAATCCTTTCTTTTCAATCGATCTATTATATTTTTGTTTTGTGACAGAGGGAAGGATTTTCAAAATTCAACAAGATCTATGAATTTGATTATCAACTATACGGCCAGGTAGGTGCTGTAATATTTCTCATATAGCTGAAGTGTGCTTTAAGATCCGTGGGCCATTTTGGGGTACATTTCTGGAGTTTTTCGTTAAGGGCTATAAAAAGGGCAGCTGTTTACTATAGGTCGTCCCTAAATTGCTTCTATCTTGAGTTACTCGATCGAGAAGAATGACCCTGGCCACTGTAGAATAAGTCACAATCCTTCAAGAATAATGATTGTTAAGACCTGAAGATCCCTAATAATAGGTGACTATTTTATAATTTATAAGGAAATCACTTTTTAATTAAATGTGGTCCCATCTCTTTATAACAAGAAAGAAGCTAATACACAAGAGCTTGAAAAACTTTAAATCCCATCAAAGTCATCACGGAGCTGGAATCAGAATAGTGATTGTGTTACTGTGGCATTTGGCTTCAAAGATATGTATTTCTGTTCATGTCTTATTGATCAACTAGGTTCGGTTTTATTTTTTTAATGGACTTTTTTTTAAGAGCCATTTTGGGTTTTTAGAGCAAAATTGAGAGGCCAGTAGAGAGATTTCCTATAGAGCCCCTGTCCCACCCCCACTCAGCCACCCCCGCCACACACACGAAACACACCACCAGCTCCCCCGACCCCATGATCAACATCACTCACCAGAGCGATGTCTTTGTATCATCGAACCTACACGGACACAACATAGCAGCCAAATCCATAGTTTACATTAGGGTCACCTCTTGGTATTGTGCGTTCTATGGTTTGGATGAAAGTGTAACGTGTATCCATCACCGTAACACCATGTGGATATTCCCACTGCCCCTAAAGTCCTCTGTGTTCCGTCTGTTCCCTCCCCACTCCCCCCCGAGGCCCTGGCAAACCCCCCCCCTTTTTTCCCTTAATAGACGTTTCTCCCTTTTATTTGGATGATTTGGGAAAATACAACCGCTAGAAGACTAACTCGCATTTTGTTATCGTTCAGAACGTCACCATGATCATGACTTCGGTTTCTGGACATTTGCTGGCTCATGATTTCCAGATGCAGTTTCGAAAATGGTCAGTACAATTCCCGGGGGAGAACTTTCTGATTATGACAGTAAGGTGCGAAATGCTACAAGAACTTTGAGGCGTGTTGATCTCACTGTAGAGCTTACAATACTTGGGAGACTGTCTCAGTCCTTTCGGGCTGCTTTAACAAAATGTCATCAACTCGAGGGGCTTGTAAACGACAGAAATTTATTTCTCCCAGTTCCGGCAGCTGGAAGTGGGAGATCGGGATGCCAGCACGGTCAGGTGAAGGGCTCTCTTCCCCGTTGCACTGCTCACCTCTCACCGTGGCCTCACCTGGTGGCAGGACCTAGGGAGCTCTGTGAGGCCTCTTTTCTAAGAGCACTAATCCTGTTCATGAGGTACCATCACCCTTGTGACATCGTCACCTACGAGAGTCCCCACCTTCTAACACCATCACATTGGAGTTAACGATTCCAACATGTGAGTGTTGAGTGGACAAACCAGAGAGACCACAGCGGATCAGCTGAATCATTGTGAATTTTTGCCAAACATTTAGAACGAACAACCACTCAGAAGTGTATTTCCCTTAAAATAGCCAGGTCTGTTTCACGTAGCCACTGGATTACATTTATCCTGTTGCAGACATGCACGAGAGAGTTCCAGAATTTCTTTTTTTTTTTAATACTTTATTTATTTGACAGAGAAATCACAAATAGGCAGAGAGGCAGGCAGAGAGAGGAGGAAGCAGGCTCCCCGCTGAGCAGAGAGCCCGATGCGGGGCTCGATCCCAGCACCCTGAGATCATGACCTGAGCCGAAAGCAGAGGCTTAACCCACTGAGCCACCCAGGTGCCCTGAGAGTCCAGAATTTCTTCCAGGCCACTCCTGTTGTCACAGAAAGCAGAAAATGCTTTGTGCAGAGGGTAGTAGCCTTGCTTTTACCCCTCTGGTGGTCTCATGTGGGACTTTGTCTGTTCGGGGTCCATCCGGGAGGACTCTGGAGCAATTTTTTCTCATGAAAATGGGGGACTTTCTGTCCTGTGCTGAGGTTGGATGTGTTCTGTTTTCGTTTCTTTTCTAGGCAGAGCTGCAATCCCCTGGTCCTCTTTGAAGCAGAAATTGAAAAGTACTGCCCGGAGAATTTTGTGGACATCAAGGTAGGATGTTCTGGAAGATGTGTGGTGCTGGAGTTGAGCAGCTTCGAGTAGAAAATAATTGACCTGCGATTCCTGTGTTCTGAATGCATTAGTATTCAGAGATCAAGTTTCCCACCACACTTAGTACCATGATTTTATTTATTTTTTTAACATTCTTTTAAAAGATTTTATTTTTAAAGATTTTATTTATTTTTTGATAGATCACAGTTGGCAGAGAGGCAGGCAGAGAGAGAGGGGGAAGCAGGCTCCCCGTGGAGCAGAGAGTCCGATGTGGGGCTCGATCCCAGGACTCTGGGATCATGACCCAAGCTGAAGGCAGAGGCTTTAACCCAGTGAGCCACCCAGGCGCCCTGGATTTTATTTATTTTAGAGAAGGAATATGAGTCGAGAGAGGGGCAGAGGTAGAGGAAAGGAGAAAATCCCAAGCAGACTCCCCACAATGAGGGCGGAGCCCCGCTCTAGGGTCGGCCCCACAACCCTGAGATCACGACCTGCGCGGAAACCAGGAGTCAGATACTCAACCAACTGAGCCTCTGAGGCGCCCCAGTACCATGATTTTAAAAATCACTCCCACTTACCATATAAATGAAGCCGTTTAAACTACGTAGCCAAGGAACTAAAGTAAGCTTTTTTGTAAGTAGTGGTTATTTAAATCCTGGGGATAGTATTTTTAGGTCATTAATCCTAGACTCCAGCATGGGGAGACAGCAGGGTGTGAAGGGTCCGTTGACAGCAAGTTACGAGTTCTCAAGCGCTCAGGGCACCTGTAATTAGTTCACTGCTGACCAGAAGCCTTCTTGGGGTAAAACTCAATTTAGGGATTTTCTTTTATTTTATTTTCTAACCAGAACATTATCAGAGCCGTGAGAGTTACAAGTACGTGTTAGAACTGAGTTTCAGGTTTTGTCAGACTAGGGTAGTTGTATTAAACCCTCAGGCTTCTAGAAGCTCACTTACAGGTGTGTGATTCTGAGCTGGAGGATCGTACTAGTGGCCTTGGCATCCTTCGAGGGGGTGAGAGCAGCGTCCCAGATCCCTCCCTCTTGCCAAGTTGCCGTTTTTCCAAGAACATCCCTAATCTTCGTCAAATCTCTTTAGCATAGAGGTGTCACGTGGTCGCGGTTGTGTTCTCACTGCTCTTTCTCCGCTGGGAATTTCAGAAAACTCTGGAACGAGAGACTCGGCAGTGCCAAGCCCTGGTGATCTGGACCGACTGTGACAGAGAAGGTGAAAATATCGGGTTTGAAATTATCCACGTGTGCAGGGCTGGTAAGTGCTGTGGCCTCCGAGTTCCTGTAGTTTGGGACCACAGAAGTAGTCGGTTCCCCTGCGCCGACGGGCCGTGGCTCAGTTCCTCCCCAGAGAGTCTCCCCCCGCCCCGAATCCATCAGTTCTCCCCAGCTGTGTGCCCCGGAGCAAGTTATTAAACTCCCGGGAGCCTCAGCTTTCTGGAAGGTGCGGCCAGTCTGACACACAAAGAATAATTCTAGAATGTTGTGTTTGTCTGCTGTATTCTTTGTACAGTGCCGGGATGTTAACACATACTTGTTGTAATGAACTTGAATGACTCGAACAGAGCCAGTGATTTCGGGTAACTTAGAGGAAGGGATGCACAGCCCATTCTCAGGCTTCAGAGAGTGGACGGTTTCCATTTTCCCGAAATATGTTCATGTTAAAAGCTGTAATGACTCCTGAGAATTTAAGTACCTTAACTTTCAGGGATAGTGTAGGCGTCCTGTGTTAATTCCATGCCAGGACATGAAATTCCCCCCCAGGATCTTTTAATTGACAACATTTTAATTTTCCTTAAAAGTCTAAGAGAGCAGGGGCACCTGGGTGGCTCAGTGGGTTAAGCCTCTGCCTTTGGCTCAGGTCATGATCCCAGGGTCCTGGGATCGAGCCCCTGCATCGGGCTCTCTGCTCAGCAGGGAGCCTGCTTCCTCCTCTCTCTCTGCCTGCCTCTCTGCCTACTTGTGATCTCTGTGTGTCAAATAAATTAAAAAAAAAAAGTCTAAGAGAGCAAGTGATATGAGGGGCAAGTGAGAGGCTTTCCAAGAGAAGAGCTGAAACTCACTTGAAGCGCTCAAATTCACACCACCATTAACATTTCTGACAACACTGAATTTAGCGGTCATGGTGAAGTTTTCCTCTTCGGTGGCTAGCGTGCTGATTGTTTGACCTAATCAGAGAACTGGGTGCCTCACAGCGCCTCGAGATGGTTTACCTCCCATTCAAGGCGGTTTAAGAAAAATGAACCTTTTACGCTGGGACAGCCCTGTGATTTGACTTTGACCTTGGTGACTTCCACAGTGAAGCCCAATCTGCCGGTGCTGAGAGCCCGTTTCTCTGAGATCACCCCCCGAGCCGTCCGAGCGGCTTGTGAAAACCTGACAGAACCCGATCAGAGAGTGAGCGATGCCGTGGACGTGCGGCAGGAGCTGGACCTGAGAATCGGTGAGCCGGCGGCCAGCTCCTTTGGGGGTCCGCGCGGCCCAGCGGGTGTCGGGTTACAGAACTGAGAACGAGGTTTCTGTGTAAGCACGGGCAGCTGGCTTTGCTCTTGCGGCCCCCGTTTTCTCCTTCCTTCTCCTCCCTTCCTCGCTCTGTAGGAGCCGCCTTCACTAGGTTCCAGACCCTGAGGCTTCAGAGGATTTTTCCAGAAGTGTTGGCAGAGCAGCTGATCAGTTACGGCAGCTGCCAGTTCCCGACCCTGGGGTTCGTGGTGGAGAGGTTCAAAGCCATTCAGGCTTTTGTGCCGGAAATCTTCCACAAAATTAAAGGTAAGGCCGGGGGAGTTGTTTATGGTGTGGAGCCCAGGGGCCCGGGAAGACCCGGGAGCATAGATGGCGCTAATGGGTGAGTCTTTTCAGCCTTGCTGTCCCTCCTCCCACTGAACCCATTACGGGGCTCAGAACCCACTTCGTTTTCTTAGAGACCCAGAATGTTCCCGAGCAATGTCTTGTATTCCTTTGGACTGTCACTGCAATATACTGTGTCCTGTCTGTCCTGTCACGTGGCTTCTGTAAGTCACGGCCTTCCTGTTTGTCTTCCCCAATACAGTAACTCACGACCATAAAGACGGAGTCGTCGAGTTCAGCTGGAAAAGGCATCGTCTCTTTAACCACACGGCTTGTCTCGTCCTCTACCAGCTGTGCATGGAGGTAAGAAAGATCTGGAGTTTTCATGATCCGGGAAGACTGTTCTGCAGGTTCCCAAGCCGCTCCTCTGTTAGCGGAGGTGATCCTGCTCCATTTTCCCGCTGAACCAAAGATTCCTGCTTGCTTCTCAGGATATCACTTTTGGGGACCCAGTAAGACTGGAACTCCATAAAAAACGCTAAACAGTGTGAAAGTAAAGGGTCGTAGACCTTTTGGATAAAGTCAGAAACTGTAAGAACCGTGTAGCTTCAGTCTGTCCCTGCAGTAGAATGCGATCACCAGAGATAACTCAGAAGCCTCTAGACCCGTCTAGAACAAGAGACTCTTAGAGCTGGAAGAGGTTTGCGCGGCGTCTGGTCCAGCTCCCTCTTCCACTGGTCAGATGAGATCTAGAGAGAAGAAAGTCACAAAGTGAATTCCTGCGGGAACTGATGCCAGCAAGTAAAAGGGTAAAGGAACAGAGCCCGGGAACAGGGACGGGACTGCTCTCGGCCTGTGGTCACGGAAGGCCTCGCCCCGTAAAGGTGCAGGTGATGAGCAGGAGGCGGCCAGCCGCAGGAGGGCCTGGGGGAGCGCAGGTCAGGAGGCAAGAGCGCGTCAGATGCCACCAGCCAGCCCGCGGCCACGCTGCGGCCCTCAGACCCGTCCTCGACGCTGTGACGCCGCCACTGCCTGGCCAGCGCGTACTTGCCAGCGTTACCGGGGCGGCTGCGCGCAGGGGTGCCACGGGAACTCAGAGACCTGCACTTGGATGAGTCACGTGTGGCCCCGGCAGGTTCACTGTCTGGGGGGAGGGGCCGGCGACTTGTGAGCACCTGCTGCAGTGCCGGACACTCCGGATGCTGCGCCATTTGGTTCAGTCTGGACGGCGCCTGTGGGTGCGGCGGTTCTGTCCCCACCTTGACGTGAGTAACCTGTGCGCAGACACTCTGCAGCCAGTAAGGAGCAGAGCATGGCTGGATCCCAGGGTATCAGACTCCAGCCCGTTCCGCAGACCGCACTGCCTGCCGGGAGTCACGCCCCGCACTGCAGCACCCTTTGACCCTCGAGGTCACACAGCCGCCCCGCACGTCTGTGACACTGCGCATTTATCCGTTCGCTAAGAGAGCTGTCCTTTTTCTCCTTTACTGGGATATGGTGCAGGAAAACCTAGTAAGTTGGATTCTTTGAGTTCCTCGTAAAGAGCACCCGGAACCAGCTCCATTTGCAGAGAAATACGGATTTTGAAATGCAGACGTCCTCATCGATGAATCAGTTAGGCTGAGTTCTTTGTCCGTTTGTAGCCTCTTAAAAGTGTGAAGTTGGGCAGGGCTCCTGGGCGCCTCAGTCGGTTATGTATCCGGCTCTTGATTTCAGCTCAGGTCAGGATCTCGGGGTGAAGAGGTTGAGCCCTGCATCGGGGTCCACGCTGGGCGTGGAGCCTGCTTCAGATTGTCTCCGTCTCCCTCTGCGCCGCCTCACCCTGCTCTCTCTCTCTCAAAAACAAAGTATGAAGTCAGTGAGTTCTCCAGCTTGTAGTGTGTAGTTTTTCCTAATTCTAACTTGGTATTACTCTGAATTTAAAAAAAAATCTCCGCCGCATGTGTAGATAGGAAACAGTTCTTTGGAGATGCACCGGCTGCCGTGAGGGCTGGTGCAGTCGCCCCTCAAAGCCCTGGTTTGAGCGGGAAGGGGTGATGTCTCCACCGCACCGTGGGCTACAGGCCGACCTGCCTCGAGGTCCTCTCACGCCCGAGCAGGGCCCTCTGCTGGTGGTGTCCAGAATGATGCGCTGAGGCTGCCCAGGAAAGCCCGAGAAGGTGCACCAACAGGTTCATATGGCCTCTGCTTTTTCTGGCTTCTAGGATCCCAGGGCAACCGTGGTGGAGGTCAGGTCTAAGGCAAAGAGCAAGTGGAGGCCTCAAGCGTTGGACACTGTGGTATGTTCCAGAAGAATGTGCGCCAGGCTCTGACTTCCCGGGGTTGGGACCCGGGGGCAGGAAGCCTCGCCCTTCACGGGGCCATGCAGGGAGGTGCTTGGGAAGAACAAAAACCCCGAAACAGGGCCCACTTAGTCCTCTAATGCTAGGTTTGTTTGGTTGGTTTTTTTCCCCTAAGCTAATAAATGCAATGTAGTCGTTTTCTGCGGTGTTTGGGAAACAAAAACAGGAAGACACATCACCCCTCTGAGTGTCTTCCTGGTTTTCTTCCCACGGGTTGTGTTTTACATCGTTGTAATTGGAATAGCTTGGTGTTTTTTTCTGCCTAGCATTTTTTGTAATGTTTCTGCGTAATCTGTGTAAACCTCATGTTTAAAGAGCTGCATTAAGAGCCTATCTTAAAAGCAACAGAGTTTTTCAAATTTTGAGATCCAGGAAGAGCCCTGCAAAACATAGCTTGGAGTTAACTACCGTGGGCCGGGGGGGTGGGATACCCTTTCCCAGTGACCACTTTGCAGGAAAATTCATAGTTTCTGTCGGGATTCACTCTGGAGATTGAAAATACAGAACAAGCAGCAAAAAGAAACATGCGGGAACTAGGGGCGGGGGGTTCTTTATCTGTGACGTGTGTGTGTGTGTGTGTGTGTGTGTGTGTGTGTGTGTGTGTGTGTGTGTTCGTGTGTGTGTGTGTGTGTGTGTGTGTGTGTGTGTGTGTGTGTGTGGTCGGACCAACAAGGGGATCGTTATGGATTGATTTGCTATAACAGGAAAGTTTCTGCCCATCAGATCTGCTTGGCGGGCCGAGAAAGCTTCCCTCAGCACAGCCTTTCCCCCTCCGTGTGACAGCAGCTGGAGGGACGGGCCAGGCATTTGTGTAGATGAGTTGTGTGGCTGTGTCGTGCCTTCTGACTCCACGCTACACCCTAACTTGCCTGTGACACCATTAACAGGAACTTGAGAAGCTGGCTTCTCGAAAGTTGAGAATAAATGCCAAAGAAACCATGAGGATTGCCGAAAAGCTCTACACTCAAGGGTAAATATTACATTTGGGAATAGAGTTCAGTGCATCTTTATCAAGGTGAAATATTTTATTTTTTTAATTTAATTTTTGGAGGGAGCAAAGGGAGAGAGTCTTAAGAAGGCTCCACACCCAGCATGGAGCCCAACACGGGGCTCAGTCTCACATCCCTGAGACAATGATCTGAGCCAAAATCAAGAGACAATTAACTGAGCCACCCATGTACCCCACTTTATTTTATTTTAGTTCTTAAAAGGATTTTATTTTTAAGGAATCTCTACACCCAACATGGGGCTTGAACTCACAGCCCCGAGATCAAGAATCACACACTCCACCCACTGAGCCAGCCAGGGGCCCCAGAGTAAAACCTTTTAGAGCTTACGGGAGAATGACAGACTGTCTAGACATTGCCTGAGCACCGAAGTAGAAGAATTTTGACGCTGGGTTCTCTGATACGGAAAAGGCATTTCAGAATCACTTCCTAAAATAAAGAGCCCATAGAGGGAATTCACATCCCGCCGTTGACTTCTCAGCAGCTGGCCCCAGGGCCTTGGCCGGTGCTACACAGCACCCTGGGAGTCGTTTGCCCTTGTACGCTGTCCGGGGACAGCGTGGTCCACGCTATCCAGTGTGGCAGCTGCTCACGACAGGGGACTACTGAGCACTTGAAATAGGAGTCGTGCTCATTGGGACATGCTCTAAGTGTAAAATACACACTTGGTTTCCAACACTTGTAGGGAAACAAGAATGTAAATGATCTCATTAATGCCATTTAAGTGGCCAATTAAAAAATGTTAAATTACATGGAGGGCCACGTTATGGTTTATTAGGCAGCATTATTTTTTTTCTTTTTGGCATTTATTTTTTAATTTTTTTTAGTGATTTTATTTATTTAAGAGAGAGAGGGCTCATGCGGAGTGGCAGAGGGAGAAGCAGAATCCCTTCTGAGCAGGGAGCCCAACCTGGAACTTGATCCCAGGACCCTGAGATCATGACCTGAGCTGAAGGCAGACACTCAACCAACTGAGAGCCATCCGGGTGCCCCAGCATTATTCTTTCTGTGCTCAAAGCAAAGTGGTAGCAGTGTGCTTTGTTGCCGCCGTGGAGGCCGTGGAGGTCTCTGGCAGAGCGATGATGCATCGGGCTGGGACTGTGTCCCTGGCCACGCATCTGCTGGTGGGCCGAGCAGGAGTGTGTCCCATCCCGGGCTACCCCTCTCACTTACTCTCTGGCTTCTCGGAGTGTCTTCAGCAAACGACCCTGCTGTTGCTCACCCCACTGGGGGCCCCACGTGAGAACTTCCCTTAGCAAAGGGAAGCTAGGTTGCCTTCGGGTGAGCCCACTAGGGCAGATGGGGCCCGGCAGGTGTCTCTGGGGGTTTCCAGTTTAATTCAGTTGTTTCCAGAGCAGCTGTAGCAATTTCTTCTATCTGTTTGCCTTTGTTCTAGGTACATCAGCTATCCTCGCACGGAAACAAACATTTTCCCCAAAGACTTGAACCTGACCGTGCTGGTGGAGCAGCAGATCCCAGATCCACGCTGGGGCGCCTTCGCCCAGAGCATTCTGGAGCGGGGTGGCCCCACTCCGCGCAACGGGAACAAGTCTGACCAAGCCCACCCTCCCATCCACCCCACCAAATACACCGCCAGCTTGCAGGTCGGTTTCCCTAACTCCTGCCTCCTGGAACCCAGGGGGCAGCAAGGGGCCAGTAGCACTTGAGTGTACTCTGCGGGCTCTTTAGGAACCAAGTGATTCTGAAACAGCTCTCCCATTTTAGCAGAGAGACGTCGGTGTCAAAATTCTCCTGCTTCGCTGTCCCGCTTGGCTTCCCTGAGCCCCGCCCCCCGCCCCAGTGTGGGCTCTACTCTGTCCAGCCCCACTTCCTGCTGTCAGACCCTCCCCAGCGGGCTGGGTGCTTCCCCTTCCCCGGGCCCTTGCACAGCTCCCACGGGGCCCCCACGAACTGCTTGGTCTTCTTGGCCCCTCGTGAATTAGAGGTACCCCCTGCCGCCAGCCTCCCCAGACTGGAGCGGGTTCCCCTGCCGTCCTGATGCAGGTGGCCTCCTGTCACGGGCCAGTAGAGGCAGAGGGCTTTGCGGCAGCCCTGAGAGAGCTCAGGCGTCTCACCTGCTGTGGCCCTTCCTCGGCCCTGAGATGCGCTCCCTGAGGCCGAGCTGGTTGGGCCGATTTGCAGACTCAGCGCAAAGCTGAGTCCTATCTGGTCTTTGTCTCCTTCTTTTATTAATACGCACTGTTCTTCTCTGGCTTTAAATGTGATGATACGTTCATTTTATCATATGTTAGGAAATTCAGAAGATTATAAGGAAGAGGCATTTGCCGTTCCCCATATGCTGAAATATTTTCAAGTACACTTAACAATTTCATAGATGTACCATAATTTGTTTTGCCAAATCTGTTCTTTAAGGATAAATTGCTTCCAGCTTTCTGAGACGTGATGACGGTTGATGTTTTTGTGACTGATCGAGCCTCACTAGGCCCTTGATTACTTATTTGGTAGAAAATCACCACAAACCCTGGGAGCCGGAGCTGCTGCCTACAACTTTCCTGTGTTATATACAAGGGTCTCTTGTTAGCTGTTAACGCTTTTTCCTCGTTTTCTCCTTGGGCTCGGTTTACATTAAAAAAGAAAAGGAAAGGGGCGCCTGGGTGGCTCAGTGGATTAAGCCACTCCCTTCGGCTCGGGTCATGATCTCAGGGTCCTGGGATTGAGCCCCGCATCGGGCTCTCTGCTCCGCGGGGAGCCTGCTTCCTCCTCTCTCTCTGCCTGCCTCTCTGCCTACTTGTGATCTCTCTCTCTCTCTCTCTCTGTCAAATAAATGAATTTAAAAAAAAAAGAAAGAAAAAGAAAAGGAAAAACTGGGTTTACATAAGAAGATTAGCCCAGAACTGTGCACGGACCTACAGGACCCTGTGCCCTCTCCTGTGCGGAGCTCGAGGCAGGAAGGAGGTGTAAACCAGGCCAGACTACCAGTGAGGCTGCGGTCCTTGGGCGGTAATATTCTGGAGCGAATTGCAGAATCTTCTCTTATTTTCCTAGGGAGACGAGCAGCGACTGTATGAGTTCATTGTGCGCCATTTCCTGGCCTGCTGCTCCCAGGATGCTCAGGGCCAGGAGACCACCGTGGAGATCGACATCGCGCAGGAACGCTTCGTGGCCCACGGCCTCATGATTTTGGCCCGCAACTATCTGGACGTGTACCCGTATGACCACTGGAGTGACAAGGTAATAAAGCGCAGGCCCAGTCAGAGGTCAGAGTTCACGTCCCCCGTGGGCCTTCGGGGAGAGGGGAAGACAGTCGTGTTCCCGGCCCTCGTACGGTCCGCTGGAGCAGGGCCGTGCTCTTTGAAATGGCAGTGTCCTTTGCCTCAGCGTCCCGCGGAGCGATCGGACTGACGCTTCTGCTGCTCCCTGTAGACCCTCCCTGTCTACGAGAGAGGCGCCCGCTTCCAGCCCAGCACTGTGGAGATGGTGGACGGGGAGACGAGCCCACCCCAGCTGCTCACCGAAGCCGACCTCATCGCCCTCATGGAGAAGCACGGCATTGGTCAGTAGCCTGTCGCCGCGGTGACCAGCGGCTCTTGTATTTCTGGTCTTTGCAGCAGCGTGCCGTGGGTGTCCTCCTCTTCACCCCCTCTACAGCGGGAGGGAGGCTCATTTATCCAGGCGGGGGGCCAAGGGAGAGGATCCCAAGCAGACTCCACTCAGTGTGGGTGGAGCCCAGCGCGGGGCTCTGTCCTGTGACCCAGAGATCATGACCCAAGTCAAAATCAGGAGTCAGACGCTCCCCCCACTGAGCTACCCAGGCGCCCCACTATACGAGTTAACTAAAACCTTGGTCTGAATGAGTCCACACTTAGCTCTTAACCTCTGCTCCACGCCAGCCAGATCGGGACGTGGATGTGTCCCAGAACTCGGGGGTCTGGACTGGGAGCACCCTGGCCACGTCCTGTCCGTGGACTCAGGATTTTTGGCCCATGCAGGGGTTTGTTTTTATTTTGAGTAAGGTACCAACATCTAAAACTTGAGAGATTCCACATAAACGTCTGTGTTTTGTCTTGGGAAGTGTTGGGAGGTGTTGGGAGGTCTGGCAGCCCAAGCCTTCCCTCCCAGTGGAAGCAGTCGTTTGAATTGGGGTGACAGCTGTCTCTTCTCACTTGGCTTCACTCACTGCTCGTTCCACGCCAGGCCCCTGTGGCATCTGCGTCGGCCACCCTGCAGCTAACCACAGGTGGCCGTGCTCTGAGTTTTTGTTAAAGCGTTTCCCCTAATTGTTTAGGAATTGAAGTGAGGTTAAACAAGGAATTGGGCCAGAATTGTTTTTCCACAACAGGTCCCGCGGCCCCCAGTTTACAGGCGGGTCCCTTGTGACTGATCTGCTGCCCCTTGTCCATTTTTATCACGACGCTGAGGATCGTCTCTGCCAAACCTAGTTCAGAAAGGCAGCAGCATGATGGAGAGGGAAGTGCTGGGAAGGGGAAGTGGGGCTCCCTGGGCGTGTCCCGGAAGCAAGCTGTTCCCCTGGGGCATGGCCCCCTCACGACCCATTAGTGGCTTTTGTCGTTCTGGGACTTTGAATGAAGGCCCTTCTGGAATCCAGTGGCTGTTGTCACACTGTCCAGAAAGCCTGTCGGTTTAAGTCAGATTAGAGTTTGTGTGCCCATCTGGATGTGCTCATTAAAACCTCAGTCTAGGCCCTGGGGACACAGTGAGGTGTAGGGCCTAGGCTTCCCGTTCCCATCAGGGGCTCATCTCACAGGAGAAACAAATGAAAGCAACACATAAATTCAGCCTGCTGGGCTCTGCGGGGACCGGACAGGGACCTTGGAACCTCACAGTAATTCCTGGGGACTGAGCCGGCCCTGCATAGGTAGAGTCCGAGGGAGCACACGGGGACTGGGAGCATGTGTCCCCGTGGCCGGGGCAGACGGGCTGGTCCCAGAAGGTGAGGCTGGAAAGATGACTGCAGCCCAGCTGCAGGGCCTGGCACGCTGGCCTCAGGGGCTGGGGGCCGGCCTGTGGCTCGCAGAGAGCCATTTAAGATTTCTGAGGAAAGGAGCAAGGAGAGCTATGTTTCGTAAAAAAACGTTGCTGAGGCGTAATTCACGTACTGTACGATTCACTGATCTAAGATGCACAGTCGCTGCTCAGTACAGTCACGCAACCATGCAGCTATCACCTAAACTTTAGAACGTTTTCATCCCTCACAAAGAAACACCGTATCCCTTAGAAGCCACACCCCATTCCCCCCTTCCCTCCCCTCCCTCCGGCCCTGGACAACCACTGACCTTTCTGCCTTCGTAGATTTGCCTGTTCTACAGTTTGTACACGTAGAGTGATAAGGCACGCAGCCCTCTGTAGCTGGCCTCTTCGCGTGTTCTCAAGGCGCATGCTTTGCTTCCATTCCCTGTACTGGTCCCTTGCGTGCTAAGACCACGGTTGGTTTCTCCGTTCATCAGTGGATGGACATTGGGGTCATTTCCGGTTTGGGGCAGTTGTACACACTTGTGTGCAGGTTTGTGTGTGGATGGGTTTGCGGTTCCCTTACGTGGATAGACCTGCTGGGTCCGACGGTCGCTCTGGGTTTATGAGGAGCCTCTGGACCGATCTGCACGGGGGCTGCCCCGTTTTACCCTCCTCCAGCCACGCACGAGGGTTGAGGTTTCCACGCGTTCTCGCCAACATTTGTCCTCTGCTGTTTGCTGATGCTTCACGCCCAGTGGGTGTAAAGTGGCATTTCTTCGTGGTTTTGATTTCCTCTCTCCTCGATGACAGAACTCGTTTTCAGAGATCCCTACAGCCACAGCGTAAGGAAGGGGTTGGGTGGAGGATGGGACCAGAAAGGCGGAGGCCAAGCACGTTGTCCTGATGCAGAGGACGTGATGTGGGCTCCAGCCGTGGCCCTGCCACGCGGAGCAGACGAGAAAGACGTAGAGGAGGCTCGTTGCTGGCATGGACAGGTGTAGGGAGTGAGCGGGCGTGAGGGGAGATGCCGTGGCTGCGGGGGCCCAATGCGGTGGAGGCGTCCAGGCAGGGGAAGGTACCCGCGGGACGGCAGGGGCAGAGTTTGCACGGCCCTGAGTAACCAGAAGTGGCTTTCAGGGACCGATGCCACTCACGCGGAGCACATCGAGACGATCAAAGCTCGGATGTACGTCGGGCTCACGGCGGACAAGCGGTTTCTCCCGGGGCATCTGGGCATGGGGCTCGTGGAAGGTGAGCAGGAGCTCGAGGTGGCGGTCGCGGAGCGTGCGGCTGAAGCCCCCGGGGGAGCCGCGCAGGGCCCCACGGAACACTGCTTTTCTGCCTGCAGGTTATGACTCCATGGGCTATGAGATGTCCAAGCCTGACCTCCGGGCCGAGCTGGAAGCTGACCTGAAGCTGATCTGTGAAGGCAAGAAGGACAAGTGGGTGGTTCTAAGGCAGCAAGTCCAGAAATACAAGCAGGTTTTCATTGAAGCGGTGGCCAAAGCTAAGAAGTGAGTCCAGACCCCGCTTGCCTCGCTCTGCCTCCTGGGCGTGACCTTTCCCTGAGCCGGGGGAGCGGGTGGGGCCGACTCAGCGGAAAGCAGGTGGTGGGCCGCCTCGCTGCTCGTGACGCAGGCCCCCAGGTGCTTGACTGTGCCGGGCCGGTTCGCCTCCTGCAGCGTGGTCCTCGTGCAGCTCCTCCCCCTTCGGTTTTCCTCCCGAGTCCTCTTCCTTCCTGGAAGACGGTGAGCAGAAAAGTCTGGGCCGGTGATCGCAGGCAGCTGGCTCTGGAGATGCCGTCCTCTGGATTTGCGTTCTGTCTGGGTTAACGGGCGCACAGTCCCGAGCGCGTAACCTCAGGGCTGCCGTGCGACACCGTGCTGTGGAGCGTGTGGGGGCGGCCGTGTAGCAGGCAGGACGCGCGCGCGCCGTTCGGGAAGCACCTTTCCTGCCCGTGCCACCTCGGGAAAGAAAAGGACCAGCCGGGGCACCTGGCTGGCTCCGTCGGTAGAGCGCGTGACTCTTGATCTGGGGATTGAGGTCAGCCCCGGGTTGGGGGTAGAGACGACTTAAAATCTTTTACGATTTTATTTACTTGTTTGTGTTTAGAGCCTGAGAGAGCACGCGGGGAGGGACAGAGGGAGAGAGGATTTCGAGCAGACTCCATGCTGTGGGTAGAGTCCCAACACGCAGCTTGAGCCCAGAGATCAGCACCTGGGCCGAAATCAAGAGTTGGGTGCCCACCAGACTGAGCCACCCAGGCGCCCCAAAAATAAAATCTTTAAAAAAAAAAAAACAGTTGAGCTCGTTTAAATGTAAACCCAGACAGACAGACACTTCAGGAGCGCGGGCAGGGACTGTGTACAGTTTTGTTTGATGTGGGGTGGGACGAAGCAGAAGTACCCGTGTGTAGCTGGGTCCCTCCTGGGAGCTCCCGGGGGCCAGAGAAGAGCCAGGGCTGCTTGGCCAACCCAGCCGTGGCCGCCTCTGTTCTCTGCATCAGGCCTGTGGTGAGCAGCCGGCTGCTGTCCCTGGTCACACTCTGCTTGTGTGCGCATAAGAGTTTTGTAGGGGCGCCTGGGTGCCTCATGCGGTTAACGCATCTGCCTTCGCCTTGGGTCATGATCCCAGGGTTCGGGGATTGAGCCCCACATCGGGCTCCCTGCTCAGTGGGGGTCTGCTTCTCCCTCTTGCTCTCCCTCTGCCCCTGCTCGTGCACGCATGCTGTTTGTCTTTCAAATAAATAATATCTTTTTGTAAAAAAAAGATTTTGTCAGAGCGAGCGCACAAGCAGGGGGAGTGGCAGGCAGAGGGAGAAGCAGGCTCCCCGCTGAGCAAGGAGCCCGATGCGGGGCTCGATCCCAGGACCCCGAGATCATGACCTGAGCTGAAGGCAGACATTTAACTGACTGAGCCACCCTGTCAACCCAATAAATAAAATCTTTAAAAAAAAAAAAAGAAAGAAAGAAAGAATAATTGTGAGTGTTTTGCTCTTTCTTCAGATTGGACGAGGCGTTGGCCCAGTACTTTGGGGAAGGGGCCGAGGCGGCGCAGGAGGAAGCCATCTACCCAAGCACGCCGGAGCCCATCAAGAAGTGTCCACAGTGCAACAAGGACATGGTCCTCAAGACCAAGAAGAACGGCGGGTCAGTGCCCGGCTTGCACTGCACGCCTGCTTGCCCAGCACTCGCTCTGCCGCTGGACTGGGTGTCGGAGAGAAGGGTAGCTGGCGGCCACCTGGCCTTGGAGGCGTCAGGCGCTCTGGCCTGCCTGGTGGGGGATGGTGGCGCTGCCGCGTCCTTTGTGGATAGGACCTCGCCTGCCCCGTGCGCTCCCGCCACGCACCCAAGTTTTGTGTCCCAAAGCAGATTATTTAACTACTGTGCCCCTGTTTTCTTTTCTATAAGCCTAGGGCAGTGCTATCTACCGCGGGAAGGGTGAGGATTCGGTGAAATGTGTCCCAAGTCCCGGTCAGGAAAGGCAGAATTTGATCTCAGGTCCTCCCGCCCCTTCATTTCTCCGAGCCCCTTGGGTTCCCTGACTGCCGACACGTCACTGGCCCGGGCGCAGAGGCGGCCAGCCTGGCTCTCAGAAGCCAGAGCTTAGTGGGCCTGACCTGGGGCTTGGGCTGCCCACAAGCACAGAAGCCAGTGCCGGGGCGGGCTTAGCCCAGTGCAGGATGGCCCGTGTAGGTACTTAGCACGGGCTGTGGGGTTAACTCCTAAGTGCTGCCCGTGCTTGGTCGCCCGGGGAGGTCTGGAGATCGTCCTGGGGGATTTCCCACTCCGGGGGTTACCTGGCAGTTTCCGTTTCTGACTTTGTAGATTTGCTGTTTGAGTAAATGGGGTCTGAGGTTCAGTGGGTTGGTTTTCCCTGGTCCAGTCATGCCCAGGCACGCCCAGAGGATGTTGCAAATCGTGTTCCCATTGGCTTCTCTGGCTCTAACGTTCGTGACTGGAATCAGAAACCGTCGGCCGAGAACAACGTGGTTCAGGCGTCAGGGAGACCCGTCAGCGGACGGCGAGGGTGCTGTTCCCAGCGCCCCGCCCGCCGCACCTGCCTCCTTAGGTCTCCAGACCGCCCCCGCCTGTTTGCCCCACTGTGACCTGAGGACTGTCGTGAGGGGCAGCCAGGGAGCGGGTGAGAGTGCGCAGCCCGGAGTCTGCGCGGAGCCCTCCGGACTGGGCCTCGCCATGGTCCAGGAGTTGGTCGGTAGGTTGCTGGTTTCTGAGTAGGAAACAGAGTCAGCAATGGCGGTTCCTTTTTCTCAGGGAGATGAGAAATAAACGCAGGCCAGTTTTGCTCAGTCGTTCGTACCAGTGACTGCGTGTCCATTGATAAGTCCTCCCAAAAAGTGAATGTGTCCTTTAATCAGCCGGCGAAAAGCTTCCTTGCCAGACGGGCAGCGTCCCAGGAATGTGTTTCCTGCGGTCTGGTGGCTCCGGCCCGACCCCGCTCCCTGTGCTCCCTCCCCAGGTTCTACCTCAGCTGCACGGGCTTCCCAGAATGCCGGTCAGCCGTGTGGTTCCCCGACTCCGTGCTGGAGGCCAGCAGGGACGGGAGCGTGTGTCCGCTCTGTCAGCCGCACCCGGTGTACAGGTGAGCCGGGCCCCGGGAGGCTGCGGGGTGCTCGCCGTGCCCAGCAGCAGCTGCGATGGTGGTCTTGGATCGGTTTGGGTCCCTTCCCTGCCTTTGCAGCGTGGAAGCCGGGCCTGGGGCCAGATTCCCGGGCAGCTCGGGGGGAGCCCTCCACGCATCTGAAGAACCACTAGGACGCCCTTCCCCTGACCTTTCCAGCTAGATTGCTGCCCAGTAGACTCTGGGGCAGTGAATATCCCACTGTTGGAGAGCGTTTCCAAGCTCCTCCCAAGAGCCCAGAGCCCTCTGTACAACTGGTTCTCAAACCTTTCGGTCACAGGACCCGTACACTCTTAAAATGATTAGAGAAGGAACCAGAGAGCGTTCGTTGTGGGTTTGTCAGTACTACCGTGTTCTGCATTAGAGTGGGCACTTTTTTTTTGTTTTCTTTTTAAAGATTGTATTTATTTATTTGACAGACAGAGATCACAAGTAGGCAGAGAGGCAGGCAGAGAGAAAGAGGGGAGGAAGCAGGCTCCCCGCCGAGCAGAGAGCCCGATGCGGGGCTCGATCCCAGAACCCTGAGATCATGACCTGAGCTGAAGGCAGCGGCTTAACCAACTTGAGCCACCCTGGCGCCCCAAAGTGGAGACATTTTAAAAAGGTCATTGCTGGGGCACCTGGGTGGCTCAGTTGGTCGGTGTCTGCCTTCGACTCAGGTCATGACCGAGGCCCCCATCGGGCTCCCTGCTCAGCAGGAACCTGCTTCTCCCTCACTCTCCCTGCTTGTGTTCCCTCTTGTCACTATTGCTCTATCACATAAATAAAATCTAAAAATTGTTAAATAAAAATGTACTTGTAAATTTTATAATATGCATGCTAACATAAATAGCTATTTCTGCCTATTTCTAAAGCAGAAAGGTAAGAAAATGCCTACTTGCACAGCAGAGAACAGAAAGGAAACGTTTCTTTCTGAGTCTACCGTCTGGCTTGTTCAAGACTTGGCTCTCGTGTGCGCTCGCAGTCGGTCGGCGGGGCCGGCCCCGGGGCTGTAGGCTCGGCCCACTCGCACACACAACAGATGCCGCTGCTTAGCCTCGTTACAAAATAGTTCTCACCTCAGCACGAGGGCCACGGGCCCAAGAACCGCTGGCTATAGGAGGTGAGCCTTTCCGAGGCTTCTGTGTTTCGTTTTGTTTTTTAAGATTTTATTTATTTGAGAGACAGAGTGTGTGTGCCTGCGTGTGCACGAGCAGAGGGGCGAGGCAGGGAGAGGGAGAAGCAGCTCCCCGCTGAGCAGGGAGCCCGACGTGGGGTCAGTCCCAGGGTCCTGGGATCCTGACCCGAGCCGAAGGCAGACGCTTACCCGACTGAGCCTCCCCGGCACCCCGAGCTCTGTGTTCTGGAGATTAATCAGGCTCTCACGTTTCCTCTGTGCCCACTCTGCGCGCTCTCGACACCCGGAGGGGCTCGTGGCTGGCAGGCGCCTGGTGGGTGCCGCCCTCTGTGGACAAGGAGAAGACTCTTGCGGCTCCTAGTAAGACTTTCCGTCATCTTCCGGCCCGCCAGGTTGAAGTTGAAGTTCAAACGCGGCAGTCTTCCCCCGACCATGCCCCTGGAGTTTGTCGGCTGCATTGGCGGATGCGACGAGACGCTGCGGGAGATCTTGGACCTGAGGTTCTCACGGGGCCCCCCCAGAGCTTCCCAGCCGGCCAGCCAGCCCTCGAACTACCTGCAGGCTAGCCAGTCCCTGAACAGAATGGACGCCGGCCCCTGGACGCCGCCCCTGCCTGCCACCGCGGCCGGGGGCAGCAACTCGGTGACCTGCAACTGCGGCCAGGAGGCCGTCCTGCTCACCGTGCGGAAGGAGGGCCCCAACCAGGGCCGCCAGTTCTACAAGTGCAGCGCTGGCGGCTGCGGCTTCTTCCTATGGGCCGAAGCCGGGGGGCCTCCCTCCTCCGCCTCAAGACCCCCTGGTGGCTCGCTGGGCCGCCCGCCCGCCACAGGGGACCGCCGGGGCGGGTCTGGCCGACCCGGGGATGACGGTGGCGGCGGCGGCGGCGGGGGGAGCATGTCATGTCTGTGCAGCCAGCCGGCCGTCACCCGGACGGTGCAGAAGGACGGGCCCAACAAGGGCCGCCAGTTCCACACGTGCGCCAAGCCCAGGGAGCAGCAGTGCGGCTTCTTCCAGTGGGTGGACGAGAACGTGGCTCCAGGTGAGGCGGGGGCTTGGCTCCCGGGCCAGGCGGAGCCCCGAGGCGGGGGCGGGAGGGAGGAGGGCAGGGGTGGGGCTGGAGGTTCCGAAGGGAAGGCTGGGGCAGCTCCTGGAGCAGCTGCCGGTGCCCGGCGCTGTGCCAAGGACACCCGCTGCGTGTCTTCACCACCGTCAGCTCAGGCCCCGGAGGCCCAGGGAAACGAGCTGCCTGTGCTCGGGGTCCTGTAGGCACGCGGCCTGAGGTCGGCCTGACCCCGCAGCCCTGGGCTCCTCTAGCCTCCGTGGGCTCGGGAGGTCCTCGTCATCAGCCGCCCGCCTTCCGATGCGGAGCCTGGCCCTGGGGATGTCTGGGAACCTGCTCGGGGTTCCACAGCCGGCCTGGTGCCCCCAAACCAGATGTGGTGAGAATTGCCCCCAGACATTGGAGCCAGGTGGATAATGCACCCAGAGGCCCTGGGAAATGGCCTCCGCCCACTCCGGTGCCCGGCAGACGCTTGGTTCCTGTGCCAGAGCAGCCGAGAGGCCCGGCGGGAGCTTCGTGGCAGAGCCGGGCCCAAAGCGTGGCTGTGGAGCCTTGGCCAGAGGGCTCGGCCTCACGGCCTCCCAGTTTGCTGAGTGGGATGAGCACTTGCTTGCCTTTCTCGGGGTTCCTGTCTTAGAAAGTGATTAGACGGGCGCAGACTATGACTGACCCACGAGCCGCTAGCTGCCACCACACAGGAAGAACCCAGAAGGCTTGGTAAGGCGCAGGGCTGGCCACCGGCGCCGGCAAGGGGCCGGAGACCGTCACTGCCACGACAGGCTCACGTTCCAGGTGTGCGGGATGTGGTCTCGCCCTGCACTCCCTTCAGGCGCACCACGTTCCCTTGTCCCCCGTTGGAAGGAAGCATGGCCTGTCCTCCAGGCCAGCTGATCAGTTGTCCTGGGTGACAGGGCAGTCAGAATGAAGGGGCCTGTTTGAGGCCTGGGAGGATCCAGAGCTCAGTGACCTTTGCACGGCAGGTGGAAAACAGGCTGTTGGTCGCGCAGTGTTGCCAAGTGGGGGGGGAGAGGACATGCGTGAAGTGACGGCCCTGCCCTTCTTGTCGGGGTAGTGATTGTGGCCCAAAGGCTCCGGGTTCTTTAGGGAGTGGCGTCGGGGCCCCCGAAGGTGACAGGAGGGAAGGCAGCCTGGCCTGTGGGTGGTCACCGCCGCACAAAGGCCGAGGGACACACTGCGTCCTCGGCGTGTCTGTTCTGAACTCAGCCTTCCCCTGACGCTTCCCACAGAGACTTTCGGAGCCCCGAGCTGGCCGGGAAGGAGAGGAGGAACCCAGGGGCCGGAGGCCAGAAGCAAAAGAGCCCGGGCCGCTTCCACAGACACGGGGTCCGGGCCCAAGAAACCCCGGAAATGCGGCCTTTGCCATCAGCCTGGACACACCCGTCCCTTCTGTCCCCAGAACAGATGAGGCAGGGGAGGGAAGAAAGGGCCGCCGCCTCAGACCTGCCCCTTTCTTCCCGGGAATAAGCTATCTTCACTAGAACCTTCCGTGCCCTGGAGGCCTTGAGGAAAGCGGTGGCTTTTGGAGCCTGGCCTGCCGGTGGGCAGTCAGGATCCAGACCGCCGTCTGGAGAATCCGTCTCGGGCACATGGTGACCCTCGGCTGCTGGCGCCGCGGAGCACTGAGCGGCGGGCTGAGCACATTCCACGCTATGGTCTCCGGGGCTTTCTTCCCTTCTGGAGGGTCTCCTCGAGGGACCTGCGCGCCTGGTCCAGGCTCCGGGCGGCCCGGATGGGGCTCCGCTCGCAGACATTCTGAGAAAGGAGGGTGCGAGAACGTGGCTCTTGTCCTAAAATCGTGTCTATCGAAGAAGCTTTGTTTTTCTTTCTCTAGACAGGGCTGCCGCCGGGACACAGCTCGTGTGCCTTAATAAAGACTTCTGCCCTCTGCTCTCGGGGGTGTGGTGCAGTGTCTGCCGACCGGTGGCAGAGGGGCGGGCCTGGACCGCTGCCGGTGCTCCGACCTCTCGCCGACCTCTGGCCCTCTCGGCCGCTCCTCCCGGCCCCAGCCCGTCCTCCCTGTCCGCGCAGTGGGCGCTGAGCCGAGCTGCTCCCGGCCCCACGGACAGCTTGCCCACCAGCGGAGCAGGGACCGGATGACACCATGTGCTTCCGTGCTACGCAGAGGTGGCCCCGTCCCTTGTGTGTCCGTACAACAGTCCTGTGAGTGACACGGAACCACGTGGCCTTATTCTGCTGGTTAGGAGACAAGCAGGAAAGGGTGTGAGTCGCCCCGAGTCGCATCGCTGGTCGGTGAAGAAATGAACCGTCCTCACTCTCGGACTCCGGCCCGTGCCCTCCAGTTACGCAGTGGCTCTTGGAGCATCTGAGCACGGGGGTGGCTCATGGCCCCGCGTTTGTGTTTTAGTCCCCTCTCCCGCAGCCCTCGGCCACCACCTGTCTACTTTCTGTCTTGGTGGCTTTACCTCTCCAGACAGTCCGTATACATGGGATCACAGAGCCTGTGCCCTTCGCCTTTGCGCGTCGTCTGCCAGGCTCATCCACGAGCCTGGGTCGGCGTGATTCCTCTGCGACTGAGCGGAGCCCGGACGCACGGTGTCCACCCGGCCGGTTGGTGGCATTTGGGCCATGCGTGCACCGTGGCTGTTGGGAACGGAGCTGCCGTAAGCGTGCGTGCAAGGCCTTCAGTTCTTCGGGGTGCGCGCCTGGGACCAGATCCACGGGCCCTTCAGTAATTGTGCGTGCACGGTTTTCCCAGCAGCTGCCCTGTCCCACGTTCCCCCTCCCTGCCAGCGCTATCTCCCTTGATTTTTGTTAGCGCCGTCCTAAGGGGCGAGAAGTGTTCTGTCATCGTGGTTTTGAGCTGCCTTTTCCTGGTGACCACGGGTGCCGAGCATCTTTTCATGTACTGACCAGCCACGTGTGGATCTTCGGAGAAAAGTCTTTTTGTCTTTCGCCCATTTTCCCACTGGGTGGTTTTGTTGCTGCGTTGTATAGATTCTGGATTTTAGACGGATTTGGGGATTTTAATCTCCCCACAGGTAACTCCTGTGGGGCTAGATTGTAGCGAGGTCAGACCCGGCTCGGGTCCTGGCTGTCCCTGGGTTTGCGCCTTAACCGCCGAGCCCGAGGGCCCCATTTGTAACAGGCCGGTGGCCCTCACCTGGAGGCTCTTTGGTGGGAGGTTACGGCCGGGCCCGACGGCAGGAGAACTTGCTGAGCAGACCCCGTGAGGGAGTGTTGGTGGCGTTTAGGTGAAGAGAAATTAAACTCCCCCCACCTAATGGTGCCTGGAAAGGTTTGAGCCTCCGAAATGACCCCCGTCTGCAGCTTGTGCTGTGCGGGACCGAGGTGAAAATGACCCTGACTTACGGAGCGCCAGGGCAGGGGGGTCACGCACCACATTTCTCATCCAGCCTCCCCACGAGGCAGCGCCCGCGGAGGTGCGAGCCCACCAGCTGGGGCAGAGCCCACTGCCACCCCTCAGAGAAGAGGGAACCAGGCCGGTGCACACACATCCCCACCGCTGCCTCCGGCTGCCCCGGTCTGAAGGTCTGCAAGAGGGGCCTCCCTGCCCATCTGTGATGCTTACTGGTCTTGGAGCAGCCGGAAGCCACATCAGCCCCCTGCCCTGCCCCTGCCCTGCGCGCCAGGCCCTGTGCGCCCCACAGCACCGCGCCTGGTCAGGCCCTCGCTCTTGGGACAGCGGGAGGAGACCCTGCTGCCTTGTGGGTTGAACTCAGACCCTCTCCTTCCGAGGCCTGCTGCAGCCCACAACAGCCGCTGTTCAGACTGCGGGATCACGGAGCCCGAGTTTGAGTTCCCTGGACTAGACCGCCAGGGCGGCGCGGGTCCCCCCGGGGGTATCACTGCTGTGCACTGGCCACCCCTCTGAGGGACAGACGTGCGCACCCATCCCTGCCTGACACCTTTGCCGTGCTGCTTGGGAGGCGGTGCCCGGGGCTGTGAGCTCACGGCCTAACGTGCTCGAGTCGGGCCTTCCCACCAGCCTGAAGGCCGGGCCTCACGAGCGAGGTCGTCTCGGGACATCGGCAGCCGTGCGGAGCGGGCCCAAGAGCGCTTTCCCCGGACCATTCCCTTGGTGTCTGGAGCACACACAGGTAGTGGACCAGGTTGAAGGCCCGGGTTTTAGGGAGAGCCGGACCCAGCTGGAGCAAAGCCACTCCGGCCCCGCCCCGGCCCCTGGGACCCACGCCCTCCTGGGCCTCGCCAGCGCCAGCGAGGGAAGCGGCCAGCTACCCAAACCGCCGTCTGAAGGGGAAGGGCTGTTCGCCACCAAAACTCGGGCAGTGCTTTCCTTGCCCGCCTCGGATGCCAGCTCGGGCAACCCGTGGCTCCTCGCCAAAGTGAGTTTTCCCCTCCGCCGCCCCAACCTGGCCCCATACTCCAGGGAGGTGTGGCGAGCTGCAGACAGCAGGCTCGGCTCGGGGGAGTGTGCCTCGATTTCCGCTGTCTGCTCGAAGTCGTCAAGTCTGCGGAAAGAGGGTTGGGAGCCGGCAGGGGTGGGGGTGGACGGGCTCGCCCCACACCGCCCGGGGTCCTGCCTCTCGGTTGCACCTGCTCTCCCCTTCCTGCCTGCCCGGGGCTCCGGGCTGCTTTTCTGGTCTGTTGACCGAAGTCCTTCCAGAATGCAGTTTGGCTCCTTCAGGGTCTGGACACTGAATACTTTCCACTCCCAGGAATGTCTGTGCCATAGTTCGTGTGCAGAGACTTCAGGGTGTGTTTGTTTTTTGTTTTGTTTTTGTTTTTTAAGATTTTATTTATTTATTTGACAGACAGAGATCACAAGTAGGCAGAGAGACAGGCAGAGAGAGAGGAGGAAGCAGGCTCCCTGCTGAGCGGAGAGCCCGATGCGGGGCTCAATCCCAGGACCCTGAGATCATGACCCGAGCTGAAGGCAGAGGCTTAACCCACTGAGCCACCCAGGCGCCCCAGGGTGTGTTGTTTAAGTACAGTTCCCCCCCCACTTATCTTTGGGGGATATGTCCCAAGACCCCAGATAGTAAACAGCAGATAGTACCGAACCCCATATACACTGTTGGACTATGTCTTTTCCTGTACTTACGTGTGAATGAGAACGTTGAATGTCTAAATAAGGCCCAGTAAGAAAGTCACAATCCCTAATACCAGAACCACAACAATATATTGTAATAAAACGTTCGTGAACGTGGGCTCTCCGACTCCCAACTACCATATCGTACCCACTCTTTTCGTGGGGACGTGAGATGGCGCAGTGCCTGCGGGATGACAGCAGGAGACTGATCTCCTGGTGGCCCAGCACGAGGCGTTGCTATGGACACGACACGTGGCCAGGATCATCAGGTCCGGGTCTGCAGCTGGCCGTGCGGAACTGAGACGGCGGATAAAGGAAGCCGCAGGTTGGGGACAGCCATCGTAGCAACGATCGAACAGCCGGGCAGGCCAGCTCTAGGGAATGAACCGTACCCCCACTTGAGAGATTATCCTACAGCTAAGTGCTCCTGAAGAGAAGGGCCTGCAAGGGGTGTACAGAAAGGAAACGTTTTCTACACGCTAAGTCTTATTCCGGAGTTAGGGTAGAAGTGCGAGCCGCGGCGTATTTCCTATTAGTCAGTCTCTGCTTGCCGTGGGGGCTCGTCTTTTATCTGCACTGGTGACCCTTCATTCTGGGCAGGGGTCATCTCTGCCGTACCCCAGTTGTCTGAACTCCTGGCTTTGGGTCCCTTGGTAAAGCTACACCGAGGACGTGGGTGGCCTGTGTCTGCCACTGCGGCCAGAGTCTGAGTATTAAACATTCAAGCCGTGTGCTGCGACCACGGTGACTTGGAATTGTCCTTGCATTAAAGGGGCGAAGAAAACTGCCAAACAGCTGCTCTGGGCAGCCCCTAAAATAATGATGTTTCCAATTTTCTGGCTAGAAACCAAAGTCCCAGACATTATTAACCTTAGGGAGGTGATGTAACCACGAGTGCCTCTTTTCTCTCCCTTTTAGTTCATCCTGATTTTTTCTTACTGGAATGGTGGTCCAAGAACTTCAGAGCCACCTGAAGCACGAGGCCCCCCCAGAGGGGACCACGTGTTGGGGTTTCATCATCGAAGAAGTGGGGTTCTGGGCCCAGCTGGCTCCCAGCCTGCTGCCCCTGGCCATGCCCTGCCAGCCCTTCGCCAGGGGTCCTGGGGAACACGGCCTTGGTCAGAGGCAGGCCTGGCACGGGCGCCCCTTGCCACACTCGGGCTTTGTGACGCTGGTCAGTGGGGGAGGCAGCAGGGGCCCACAGTCGGTTCAGGAGCGCTTTCCTTTGGGCCAGGCGCTGAGCTAACAACTGCCTACCAGTCTTTATGCCACACAGCTGCCTGAGAAGTGGGTATTACACAGTCCCCCATTTTCTGACAAGAATACCAAGGCCCGGGCGCCTGGGTGGCTCAGTGGGTTAAGCTGCTGCCTTCGGCTCAGGTCATGATCTCAGGGTCCTGGGATCGAGTCCCGCATCGGGCTCTCTGCTCAGCGGGGAGCCTGCTTCTCCATCTCTCTGCCTCCTTGTGATCTGTCAGATAAAATCTTAAAATACCAAGGCCCACCTCTATCTGCCTCCAGGCCGGACAGCTGCTCAAAGCCCCCCGTGCACCGTCCCCAAGTCAAGTGATCTGAACGGATGTCGGCTAAGCCAGTCTCCCACCCTTTGACCCTCACACAGCCTCCCTGTGGAGCCATCCAGCCCCGGATGCCCGAGGCAGATAGCCCTCATGACCTCCGGGGCCAGCCCCCGGTCCTGCACCCGGAGGTGCACAGACACAGCTCATACGTCCCAGGCGCTGGCCTGCAGACTGGGGGGCAGGGATGGGGTGGGAGACAGGACCCTGCTTCCTGTCCTGTACTCAGAGCAGAGGGGCGGGGCTGCCTCAGGAAATACGACAGGGGTGGGAAGAAGAGCAGGGTGGGAACGGCGGCTGTTCCCGCACTCATGGCCCAGAGCCCTCCCCGGGCCCCACTTGTCCTCTGTGGTGACAAAGGGAGCCCAGCATTGGCTCAGGATCCTGCGGGGACCCTGAGATGCTGTCTCTCCCCTGTCTGGGGGTGGGGGTTGTCCCCCACTTGTGGAGCCACAGAGACATCACGTTTCTCTGAGTGCTGACATGCTCGCCGAGGGGCTTGGGGTCAGCCGTACCCACCACAGAAGGCACGGCGGGGACCTGAGAGCCCCTCACTCATGGGTCCCCTTCACTAAAGCAAAACACCACGAATCTTGTAGTATCTCTCCACATAACCTACTTTTCCAATTAAACCCTCACTTCTGGGGTGCCTGGGTGGCTCAGTGGGTTGAGCCTCTGCCTTCAGCTCAGGTCATGATCCCGACGTCCTGGGATCGAGCCCCGCCATCGGGCTCTGCTCAGCGGGGAGCCTGCTTCCCCCGCCCTCTGCCTACTTGTGATCTCTGTCAAATAAATAAGTAAAATCTTTTTTAAAAAATTAAAAAATAAACCCTCACTTCTCCAGGCTGGTCCCAAAACCTGTGGCTGAGCTTCCAGAACTCCAAAGAGCTGTGTAAGAGCCCAGCCCCAATCACGCAGATGTCGGAAGTTTTCCTTTTATTCTTACATTCTTTGAGGCATAGCTTTGCTGCAGCAAGAAGGGTACCAAAGCCAGAAGGGGCGCCTGGGAGGCAAGGCAGAACTCCCCGGCCCGTGCCAGGCTTTAGTGAGAACTCAGCAGGAAGCCGTTCACGGTGGCACTGTGGAGCCCAGGCTTGCCCCGGCGGCCTCTCTGGGGGGGCACGGCCCCTGCTCTCCAGCCGTGGGGCATCCTTGGCTCCAGGCAAGGCGGGCAGCACAGGGAACCCCTGCTCCCTCCACCCCCCAGGGGCCTCCGCTTCCCAAAGAGCAACAGCCCAGGTGGAGAGAAAGGGGCCTTCCCGAGGCACGAGGTGGGCAGCACGTCAGACTGAGCCCTGCTCCAGGCTAGAGGGGACAGCGCGACAAGCCACCTAGACACGCAGGTGGCATCAGGAGCCACAGCCTTCAAATCCGCCCCAGAGCTGCAATCCAGCGGGGAGAAAGGGTAGCAGGCGACTCCAGCCCCTGGGGGACGACACAAACACCCGGTCTTTAGCACCCAGCGCCGGAAGCCTCGAGATGCCTGGAGCCGGCACCCGAGGAAAGCGCTAACTCACCCTCTGGGCAGAAAACGGAGCTGCCTTTATCCCCTGCCTAGGACAGCAGAAGCCGTGTTCTGTCCGTGCGTTCACTGCTGGTGACGAAGGACCGAGCCCAAGGTCCTGGGGGCAGCCCGAGGGCTGACGGGGCATGTGTGCGTGGCCGGCGCTGCGGGCTCCCTCTGGGGACGGCCAGCCGAGCTCTCGGGGCCCGGGGGGTGGGGGGCTCCCGTGACCGCCGCCCGCGCGCACGCATGCTACCGCCGTGGGCTCACAGGTCGCACCCGCTTTCACTCTGGCTAAAGCAGGAGGGAACGTGCTCTCCAAAGGCCCGGAGGGGAGGCGCTCCCCGCTCCCCCGCGTCGGAACGCGTGCCGGCCGCCCCGTCCCCACCCAGCTAGAGCAGCCACTCGGGGGCCTGCAGGCCGCTGTACAGCGCGAAGCCCAGGTCGTCGATCTCCTCTGCTCGCAGGCTGCCGAAGAGGTTCACGCCGGGGTCGAAGTGGCAGGGCAGGCTGGCCCGCGCCAGGCTGTCGACAAGCGCCTCCAGGGCCTGCAGGAAGCGCTCCCCCAAGGCCGCCTCCGCCCAGTCCGCCTCGGCCTCCCCCAGGCGCAGCACCACCTGGCTCAGGTGGCACGGGTCCAGCCGCCCCAGGGCCGGGTGGCCGCCGCAGACCCCGCACAGCAGCCGCAGCAGCCGCCGGCGGGTCCCCGCGTCGCGGTCATCCAGGGCCCGCAGCCTGGCGGCCTCTACGGGATACCAGTCCTGCAGCCACAGGTTCCCCGCCAGCCCCTCCAGGGGCCAGGCCAGAAGGAGGGGATCTTCGGCGGCGGCGGCGGGGACCGCCAGCAGCACGGCGACCGTGAGCTCCAGGCGCTCGTGCTGCACCTCGAGCAGCGGCTCCTCCGAGGCCACGCTGGGCCGGATCAGGCACCCGAGGAGGCCGCCGATGGCCGGCCAGTTGACGGAGGAGGCCAGGGCCTTGCGGAGCCGCTCCAGCAGGACGCGGGACGAGAGGTAGCCGCCCACCAGGAAGCGGTCCCAGGGGCTGCTCCCGCGGGGACGGAACTCCAGCTGAGTCCTGCGCACGGCCCAGCAGCGAGGGTCCCTGGCCACAGTGTCCAGCCCAGGCACCAGGCTCCACAGGCCCTCCTCGAGCACCACGGGAACCAGCAGACGCACGCGATCGGCCGCCCCTGCCTGCAGCCCGTCGTAGAGCGGCCCGCTGGGCACCAGCGCCCCGAAGGGCAGTTCCGGGAACTTGTTCCTCAAGTAGGCCTGCAGCTCGAGGGCGATGTCGCCGGCCAGCTGTTTGGCCAGAGCCACGTGGGCCGCTGGGATGGTCACGTGGTCCCGCTCGAACGCCAGCAGCTTCTCCTGGAACGTCAGGCACAGCGGGGCCGGGGAGCTAAGCGGAGGCGACATCTGCGGGCCGGCGTCTGCGGGCCCCTCTGCAGAACGAAGGGGTCGGGGACCCTGTCAGCAGACCCCCTTCAGGAGCCGAGAGAGCTCTACCCACGTGTCAGGGGCAGGAGTCTTGGCACGACCCAGGAGGTTAGAAGGGCAGAGAAACAGGCCACTGTAAAACATGCCAGGAGGCCGCAGTCCTGGCGGAGCAGGGACTTGTCTAGGTCACAGTCCGTCGATACGGAGCCCGGGTTCCATCTCCCAAACGGGACCCCCAGAGGGGGGCCCGCCCAGGCCGGAGGGGAAGGGGTGCCACTCACCTGGGGCAGCCGGCGACGGGGCAGGGAGTGCCACGGGCTGGCTGAGCGCAGCAGGTGGGCTCCGGGCCTGCTGACGTGGCGTGGACTTGAGGAGGCTCAGCTCCTTCCAGCTCTCCTCCAGGCATGTGCTGTCCCCCTTGGCGTCATCCTCATCTCGAGGGCTGGTGGCCCTGTCAATTAGCTGCAGGCAGAGGGACACAGGGCAGAGCCTCTGAGGTCTGGGCGGCCATGCCGAAGCCAGGGCCGACGCCAAGCAGGTTGCTGGGGTGGAGAAGCAGGTGCGCGCCCTGGGCGGTCCCCACTACCCGTGGCAGCCCAGCCCTGCTGTCCTCCTCCGGGAGCCCCAGGGGACCACGGCTCAGCCCGCCTTACCCGCTTCACAGCCAGGGTAGCAATCCCCAGCACAGCGGCCCCACCCACGCCCAGCACCAGGCGGGCATTAGCCAGGAGGAAGTCCACGGTGCCGCCCAGCACCTCGTCACGCTGCTTCCCCCGCTGCTGGGAGAACTCTGCCATGGTCCGTCTGCCTGTAAGAGAGCCCAGGCGCAGAGACAGCTCTGGAGGGGGGCTGCCCGGCTGGCCGGCAGGGCAGACCCCACCATGCTGGGGCTGCCACGGTAGAGCCCCTGAGGGGCGTTCCTGGGAATTTCTCAGAAGGGGGTTCTCAGGAGATGGGGAGCTGCCCAAGCTCCCTCCCCCAAACCTGCGAACAGCTCACTCACACCCTAGATAGGGGAGCTCCTGTAGAAAGGCCCTGAGACCTGGGGCGGGTCAGGAAAGGAGACCCAGCTTCTCCATCCCACCTCGGGGACCCCTGACATCACCTAAGGCCGCAAAGTGAGTCTTATCGTTGCTACCTGCATTTTAGAGACCCGGACCCATGACTGCAAAGCGCCCTGACTCTGGCCCACTCCCGGATTCCATTCAGTCTCTCGGGGCCGGCAGCTAGCTCCGCCAGGTGGCTTCATCCTGCTTCCTAACCAGGGCTGGCACAGGCAGGCGGAAACCAAGGCCTGGAGAAGACACAGCCTGGGGTTCCCAGACAGCCTGCCCTGGAGAGCCCCTCAGGCCTTTGAGGGGACTTCAGTGATGCTCAGGGGGCCACAATCTTCCCTCCAAATCTCCAAAGCAGGGTAGCCCCCAGAGGGAGGGCAACTGACCCAAAGGACAGGGTGAGTGAGGTGGCCCAGGCTGCCCAGGGAGGCACGTGCCAGTCAAGACTGAAAGCCTGGCTATGGGGGCAACAAGCTACTTAACTCTAAAAACCCCAACGGGACACCCAGCTGGCTCAGTAAGGAGCACGTGTGACTCTTAATCTCTTGATCTCCGGGTCGTGAGTTCCAGCCCCACGTTCAGCATAGAGGTTATTTTAAAATAAATAAATAATAAAGGACACGTCCCCCCCTTCCACCCAACAGAGAACTGGCCCAGCACCTCTGGACAGGGGACTCTCTGGGCCCCTAAGGTTTGGGACAACAGCAGGGGCAGCGGGGGGTGGGAGAGCAGCTGTCTGCAGAGGCTGGACACCCAAGCAACAGACCAGGGCTGATGAGAGCCCGAAGCGGTTGGTCACCTGTAAAATGGCACAGCTGTGGGGAAAAAGGGTTTACGAGTGGGAAGCCCAGAACTGTAAGGTTGGGCAGGGCCGGGAGCTTGGGAAGTGACAGAGGTCTTTTCAGGGCCAGGCCACCACGCTACAGCCTCAGGTTCTGCCCTCCGGCCTTGAGAGCTGGGGGGAGGGGTGACCGAGGTGCAAACTCTGGGAAAGTCAGATACCAGGCAGAGCGGTCTGTCTGCGGACGCCTCAGCAGATGACCCTGGGCTCAGGCTAGCTCAGGCACCAAGGACTGGCGCCCTGTCTGCTCCGCTGTGGGTGCCCGGAGCTCCGTTGCCCGGTGACCAGATGCCTAGAGCAGCTGAGGCCTGAATCACCGCCGGACTCAGCCCCAACCCCCGCCCCCAATTTGCCCCGACTAAAAATAGGACAAGAGGGCTCGGGGCCTGGATTGGTCTAAGGCTGGGGGGGGGGGGTGACCCACCAAGGCCCTGCGGCCACTTTTAATTTCCTCATCGCTGATCAATACTGCCAGACGGACCAAGAATCCACTTGCCAGCTGTAAAGCACTTTAATTACCTTCTGCCTAAACCGACTCAGCCCAACCCCTGGCGGGGTCGCGCAGGCCCAAACCGACGCCTTCCAACTCGGGGGGAGGGCGAGAGGGCGTGGGCGGTTAAAAATAGCCGCACTCCGCGCCCCGGGACGCCTCCCGTCCTTCCCCTCCCCCGCCACACCTGCTGCCCGGGGCCGGGGCCGCGCAGGCCGCGCAGCAACCCCTGGCGGGCCCGTGGCGGCCCGGTTCGCGGGGAGGGCACCCAGGTCCCGAGAGACGCGGCGCTGTGCCCCAGACCTGAAGGGGCAGGCTCGACGTTCGAATCCCGCCTGGGTCCCGAAGCCCTTCCCTCCCGGGCCGCGACTGCGGGCCCCGGCGGAGACCACGCCCCCGACCTGCGTCCGACGCACGCTCCACGCCCGGACCCGGGGCTCCGCGGCCGCCCAGCCACACTCCGGCTGTACGTGCGTCGCGGCTTCGGCACAGCAACCGGAGGACACGGCGGCTGTGCTCGGGCCCCCGAGCCCAGACCCGCCTGGGAATGGAACTCGGAGGACCCGGGAACCGAACACCGAGGCCCCGCGGTGGCCGCCGACCCCCGACGCACGCAGACAAGCTCCAATCGGAGCGCCCGAGGCCCCGCCCACGTTCCAAAAGACTGAGCGGCTCAGCCAATGATGAGCCGGCCACGCCCCCTCGCCGACAACAGGGCCGCCCCCCGAGGGCGGGACTCCCGGACGCACTCCCGATTTAAAGGCGCCGAGCCGAATTCGGGACCGGAGAGAAGGCGGTGTGGGGGCGGTGACTCGAGGTCGGAAACGAGTGGGTCCCTAGGGCCGGTGGTGAAGGCGCGTGTGAGGCAGCGCTGCGGAGAAAGCAGGCTGGGTCGTTGTTTCCGGGGCGAGGCAAACATGATACCCGGCCCGAAGGCCCACCTGCCGGGCCCTTTCGGTCACCCTGAGCGTGCGTGCGTGGGGGCTTTGTCGTGTGACTTTTTGGCCACCCCTGCCCCTGCTCCACGTGCCCGCGTGCGGACCGCTTCTCCATCCTGGCCTCGGTTTTCGTTCCTGTGAAATGGGTGTCCCCTACGAAGGAGGGCTGTGCGCGTTAGCCGGGGCTCGCCGGGCTTTCATCTACCGCGACCGCCGTGTGCGGCTGGCGGGGGTCGAGAGAGGGAGGAGTGGACTTTAAGCAGGAATAGTAATAACGTGCCACTTAGTGCGCGCCTGCTGGATGCCACGACCTACACCGCGTCGGTTTCCGGCGACAACCCCGGGAAGCCCTTCGCACGGGAGGAAACAGGCCGGGAGCTGGCTGGGGTTTGCCATCGCCCTGGGCCCGAGGACGGAGGCAGCTACCGCTGGTCGCCGTGCAGGGCCCAGGGAGGGGACAGAGACTCCCGGGCCCGTGCGCCCCAGGCTGGGTCCACAATCTCTCCAAACGTCGCGGCCAGCAGCCGCCGCGGCCCGGGGCGCGGCGCTTGGACCCGCAGGGTCGGTGCTGCCCTGCCCCGCCCCCACAGGTCGCTGGAACTTAGCCTAGGAAGGCTGCGGGGGCACAGAGGGAGCCCGCGAACGAGCGGACGCACACGGAGGCCCGAGGAGGCCCAAAGCCCCCGCGGGCCCGGTGCCGCCCCGGCGCGCGGGGGCGCGGACTGGCTGGGGCGCGGCCGGGGCTCCGCCCAACAGGCCAGCCCCGGCGGAGGCGGGTTAAGGGGGCGGGGCCGGCGTCGGCCCAGCCCGCGGCGCGCCCCCCGCCCCCCGCTCCCGGCCGGGCCCGCAGCGAGCGCGGCGCCATGGAGGCCACCGGAGTGCTGCCGTTCGTCCGCGGCGTGGACCTCAGCGGCAACGACTTCAAGGTGAGCCGGCGTGCGGCCGACCTCCCTGCGGCCCGTCTCTTCCGCCCGGGCTCGCGCCGGTCCCGCTTCCTGTCCCGCCCGCCTCCGGCCCTGCGCCGCCCCGGACCGCGGACGGCGCGGGGTGCGGCTCCTCCCGGCGCTCGCGGCTCCTCCCGGCGCTCGCGGCTCCTCCCGGCGCTCGCGGCTCCTCCCGGCGCTCGCGGCTCCTCCCGGCGCTCGCGACCCCGCCCGGAACAGACCCCAGTGCCTCCGCTCCGGGCCCGCACGGGAGGACCGGGGGCGGCCAGGGCCGGGCGGACGGTGGGACACGGAGTCACGCCAGGGACGGGGCCGAGCTGGGGGCCCCCACCGCGTGGCCCAGTCCGGGGGTCTCGGCCCCACCCGGGCCGGAGGGCGGCCTGGGGGTCTGCGAGCTTCTGCTCCCGCCTCCCCGGCCCTGCGTCCCCGCCCCTCTGAGGTCACACGCCCAGGCCAGGCCCTGACTCATGGCCGGCTTTGCCACCCGGCTGTGGGGGGCGGGTCTGAAGCGCCCTCGTCACCGCCCTGTCCTTGCCACCGCCACTCCATCCTGTGTGGTCTTGGGGAAGTCACTTCCGCTCTCAGAGCCTGGGTTTTGTCATCCGGTGAAGGGGCAATCAAGGAGCCCAGCTGTGGGCATGGGCTAGTTGGTGTGGAGACCCTCCGGCAGGTGCGAGGCCTCCGGCCGGGTGGCAGGCACAGATAGCGGAGGGCCACTGGGAACTGCTGCCCAGCCTTCGGACAGCTGGTGGAGGAAACGGTCCCGGAGGGGCAGGAATGAGATGGGCAGTGCTGGTGACCAGAGCAGGCTGGGCAGGAGTGGAAGTGAGAGCTGGCCCTGTACTGGAGGGTCAGCCTGGGTCTGCAGGGGTGAGGGGGGCCCAGGCTTTCCTTGGGGTTGGGTTGGGCCACTGCTGGAGGCAGGCGGGGCCTTCCTGCATTTACCCACAGGTGCACGTGCCACTTTGTTCTGTCCCCATCCCCCTCCCCCCCCCCTCACCTGGGGTCTCACTGACCTCTCACTGACCTCGCCAGAGTCTTGAGTCACCAGGCCGGAATGTGGCTGCAGGAGGCTGGGGACACTGGCCAAGGGCCTCAAAGGCATGTGCTGCCTCAGATTGCCTGCCCTTAAGGGCCGGGGGTACCGCAGCGGGCATTTGAAGGTGTTCAAGGGGGTGTGTACGATGCTGTGCCTGTGCAGGGGAGCACCTGGGGCCTCACACAGGCTGGGACCGTGCCAAGAACGGCTTGTATGCCGATGGCCGGGGGGGGGGCACAGGCAGGGCCTTGGTGGAAGCTCGGGGTATCCCATCTCGGGTGGCCTAACGAGGGCCTGGAGTGGCGGGCAGAGGTATTCGCACCGAGCTCCCGCACCACTGGGCTGGGGACCAGCCGGCTCCATCCTGGCCTCTTCAGGGGTCAGAACCCAACAAGAGATGTGAGGCCCGCAGCCATCACGATTGTTAGTCTGTCCCCGCACTTTGGGCACGGGGGGCTTTTATCCCCCCATTCCGTTGATGAGGTGAAGGCACAGAGCGGCGAGGCGGCCTGCCCGGGGAGCTGGCGACAGGCTGCTCTGTTGTCCTCCGAAGGCTCCCATGGGCGTGGGGGCCTCCGAGAGTGGTAGAGCAGGGGCACCCCTCGCCCAGACCGGTCTCCTCCTAATACCCACGCTCCCAGGGCGGCTACTTTCCTGAGAACGTCAAGGCCATGACCAGTCTGCGGTGGCTGAAGCTGAACCGCACGGGCCTCTGCTACCTGCCAGAGGAGTTGGCCGCCCTGCAGAAGCTGGTAAGGGGCTGTGGGCAGTCAGGGAGGGACCTGGGCATGGGGCTGGGCCAGGTGGGCAGAGCCAGCGCAGAAGGGAGATGACCCAGAGGAAGATGCTGACAGCCGTGAACCAGAGCCGGCAGGAAGGGAGTGAGCACCCTGTCCCAGGGGGTGTGCAAGAAAAGACAGGCCGCGTGGGGGAGGGAGGCTGCAGATGGTGGCCTGGGCCTGTGTGCCTGAGGGCCCCCTGGGTGGTGCAAGGTTTTGGTGGCGGTTGGGGGTTCTGTAGGCGCCCTACCCGCAGTGCTGAGCCTCTGCTCCCCTGTCCTGGCCCAGGAGCACTTGTCCGTGAGCCACAACAACCTGACCACGCTTCACGGGGAGCTGTCCAGCCTGCCGTCACTGAGGGTGAGTGCTGCGATGGGCTGTCGAACTCGGGGGTGGGGGCCGGACTCCAGCCAGGGGTGTGAGGGCAGGGCCAGACCCCACGTGGACCAGCCCCGCTGCCTGTCCAATGTCAGATTCGGTGCCTGTTCCTAAAGGCGAAGGGGTACGATGATGCCCCGTGGTCAGTAACGCATGGAGAAAAAGGGTAAAAAACCCAAACTCCCACCCGCTTTTATTTATTTTTATTTATTTTTAAAGATTTTATTTATTTATTTGACAGAGAGAGATCACAAGTAGTCAGAGAGGCAGGCAGAGAGAGTGAGAGGGAAGCAGGCTCCCTGTGGAGCAGAGAGCCCAATGTGGGACTCGATCCCAGGACCCTGAGATCATGACCTGAGCCGAAGGCAGAGGCTTAAACCACTGAGCCACCCAGGCGCCCCTCCCACCCGCTTTTAGACAAGTGTCATAAGAACAGTTGATACGGGCCGAGCGCGGTTCCAGCTCTTCCTCCTGGTTGAGGCCATATAATCCTGACCTCCACCAAGTTCACAGATGAAGATGCTTGGCCAGAGAGCCAGGTCACTTGCCCAAGGCCGAGGTCGCCCAGCCATGCATGGGAAAACTGGGGTAGGGTGGGGTTTGGCCTTGATGAAAGGTAGTCAGGGTGGTCCTCGGAGCCGCTGACATCCCAGAACTTCAGGCCCGTCCAGACCTTTTGGGCCTGTGGGTGCGGGTTGCTCCCATCCAAGGTCAGAGCCCTCAGGTGTTAAAAGCACAGCCTCTGGGCCAGGGTGGCCTGAGTTCAGATCGGGCCCCGCCACTTCCTGGCTGCGTGACCTTGGACAAGTTCCTTCCCCGTTCTGGGGAGGGTTTGGCGGGTGCCGGCTACGAAGCCACAGTGTGGTCCTGCACAGACGCGGCGGTGGCGGGAAAGGCGGCAACAGCCCCACTGGTGCTCACGGTCGTGGCCTCATCTGTGGCCTGTGCTCCCTCCCCCTCAGACTTCCTGAGGTTCCAGTCCCAACAAGACACAAAACAGACTGGCTCTCGGTCCACACTCTGAGTTCGCTGTGGTCCACCCCTCTCCCTCCGTCCTAGAACTTCTGCCTTAGAGCTCCTCCCTTCTCTTGCCTTCTGGAGTGGGGAAGCTCTTCTTCAGGTTCCCTGAGGGCCCCATGCTGGGCTCTGGGACACACATGAGTTGGGCTTTGAGGTGTTGATAGGAGCTCGTCAGGAGGCCAGGAAGAGCTCGTCAGGTGGAGGGACTATGAGCAAAGGCCAGGCTGGGACAGCACTTGGGCCTCTGGTGGACTTCCCAAGGCGCTGTCCTTCCTTGATCTCTCTGCTGCTTCCTGGGGTGGAAGCCAGCATTCACGGACTCTGGTGGTTTCTTCCCAGGCCATTGTGGCTCGAGCCAACAGCCTGAAGAACTCCGGGGTCCCCGATGACATCTTCAAGCTGGACGACCTCTCAGTTCTGGTCAGTGGTTTCCCCACCCACCTGGCCTCTGTGCCAGTCCACGAGGCAGTCCTCATCTATTAGAGTGGTCCCTGGTAAACTATTTTACAGACGGAGAAACTGAGGTGTAGAGTGCCTTGCCCGAACCCACTCACAGCGTCAGAGCCCTAACCCAGGCACCCGACTGTCTCCCTTTGGCTCTGAACCCTCTCATCTGCTCCTTGCTCAGTGCTCTCCCCGATCCCCAAGGCTGGCAGAGGCCCAGCAGGGTGGCACCAGGCCTGAGACCCCTCCCTTGGCTCTCCCGTTCTGCCCAGGACTTGAGCTACAACCAGCTGACGGAGTGCCCGCGGGAGCTGGAGAACGCCAAGAACATGCTGGTGCTGAATCTCAGCCACAACAGGTGGCGGGGGTGGGAATATGATGGGCGGGGCGGGGGCGGGGCTGTGGCGCAGTGGGTGTGCCGGGCGGGAGCCGTTGGGGAGCTGTGTGTCTGGCCCTGACGCCCCGCCCGCCTCACTCCCCCGGCCCGCAGCATCGACACGATCCCCAACCAGCTCTTCATCAACCTCACCGACCTGCTGTACCTGGACCTCAGTGAGAACCGCCTGGAGAGCTTGCCTCCACAGATGCGCCGCCTGGTGCACCTGCAGACGCTCGTGCTCAATGGGAACCCGCTGCTGCACGCGCAGCTCCGGTGGGTGCCTTGGCGCACCACACCCCTGCAGAGCCTGCCCCCGCCCCACCACACCCCACCCCTCCCGTGGGGGCAGACCCCGTCCATCCAAACTGTCAGGCCCTGCCTAGGTTCGGTGTTCTGTCCCGCACCCGCCCCCGACCTGGGCTTCTCAGCCCCGCTCAGCCCGGTGCTCACGACTCTCCCTGCAGGCAGCTTCCGGCTCTGACAGCCCTGCAGACCCTGCACCTGAGGAACACACAGCGCACCCAGAGCAACCTCCCTACTAGCCTGGAAGGCCTGAGCAACCTCACAGGTGGGTGGTCTCTGCGGGCTCTGGTCCCTTCAGGGCCCCGCCTTCCTTACGGAGGAAGGTGCTGACCCTGCTTCCCTGGCCACCTCCTGGAGGAAAAGGGATGCAGTTACATAAGGTCGTTTCTTTCATTACTGTGACGACTAGTGCTAACTCCGAGTTACGAGCACTGGCTCGATGCCTAGGCCCACCGGTGTGCGGGTTTTTCCAGAGAAACTGAGGCTCAGAGAGATTAAGTCACTGGCTCGAGACCACAGAACCTGGAGGGGGCAGAGGTGGGGCTCACGTTGGGGCTCCTGCCGCTGGAGCTGGCCACGGGGGCCCCTGGTGATGCGCCCCACCCCCACCCCCCAGACGTGGACCTGTCCTGCAATGACCTGACGCGGGTGCCCGAGTGCCTGTACACCCTCCCCAGCCTGCGCCGTCTCAACCTCAGCAGCAACCAGATCACCGAGCTGTCCCTGTGCATCGACCAGTGGGTGCACGTGGAGACCTTAAACCTGTCCCGCAACCAGCTCACCTCGCTGCCCGTACGTGCAGGCCTGGGGTGGGAGAGGGAAGGCTGCTGAACTGCCCCAGCTCCTGCCCCTGACCCCCACCCCCCTGCCCGGGTCGCCCCTCCAGTCCGCCATTTGCAAGCTCACCAAGCTGAAGAAGCTGTACCTGAACTCCAACAAGCTGGATTTCGACGGGCTGCCCTCGGGCATCGGCAAGCTGAGCAGCCTGGAGGAGTTCATGGCCGCCAACAACAACCTGGAGCTGGTCCCTGAGAGCCTGTGCAGGTGCCAGGGCGAGCGGGGGCAGGGGTCTCAGGGCACAGAAGACCCCAGCATCTCAGTCACAGCCCACCCTGCGCCTGCTGCACAGCCAGACGGACGGGTTAATTCGGCTTTGGGGAGGAAGCCCACACAGTCCTGCACCAGCGATTCCCAGTGCGGGTGCCCCGCGGCGCAGTGTGGCAGGGATGAGGCTGGAGGGGCTCCCCCGTGAGGGGTTGGGACGCGGCGCATGTACAGCTTCCTGTAGCGGCGACCGTGCCCGCTAGCTCGCCCTTCTTGGGACGCACGAGAACAGAGAGCCCTTCGGCGGCTTCCAAGTTAATCTGAGGATAGAATGCGTGTTTTAGCATCCTGTGGTTCATACCCGGGGCCTTTATTTCTGCAGAAGGCCGCTCTGAGAAGTGCCGTTCCGTAGCAGTCACTGAAAGTCCTTTCCAGCCGCTTGGCTATGTGGGGACCCTGTTCTAGCTGCGCGGTCTCTCCCGCCGTGCGCGGCCACGTTAAACCCACTGGGGCCTTCGCTAGCTGGGCCGTCGGCGCCTCTGGCCCTCCCTGGCCCCCCATCTCCAAGACCGGAGGTCTCCTTGCCTCCCCCCACACTTTGTCACCTCCCTGAGGCTCTGGCTCTGTCCCCACAGGTGCACAAAGCTGAGGAAACTCGTCCTGAACAAGAACCGTCTGGTGACCCTCCCAGAGGCCATCCACTTCCTGACGGAGATCGAGGTCCGGGCAGGCCAGGGCCGCTGCGGAGCGGGAGGAGGGGCCCGCGGGGGAGGCCGGAGGTGACGACAGCCCCTCAGGGAAACACCGGACAAGGCGGTGTCACTGCAGTGGGGGGAACCTGGCCGAGGCCCCTGGAGGGGTGCCCGTGCCACGGAAGGGAGAGGGCGAGCCACACCCCGGTGTCCACGCCGTGCGCAACAGCATCCTCTAAGCCCCACGGTCAGCCTGCAAGGTCGCACCTCGTTTTTTTTTTTTTTTAAGATTTTATTTATTTATTTGACAGACAGAGATCATAAGTAGACAGAGAGGCAGGCAGAGAGAGGGGGAAGCAGGCTCCCTGCAGAGCAGAGAGCCCGATGCGGGGCTGGATCCCAGGACCCTGAGATCATGACCTGAGCCGAAGGCAGAGGCTTTAACCCACTGAGCCACCCAGGCGCCCCAAGGTCGCACTTCATAGATGGGAAAAGCAGAGCCCCGAGGGGCGGCTGCAGAGCTGGGATGCGAGCCCAGGCCCCTGGCTGCCCAGAGCCAGAAAGCCGGGCCCGCGCGACCGCGAGGTAGATCTCAGGCTCAGTGCTGCCTCTGTCTCACCCTGCGAGGCAGGTCCTGGATGTGCGGGAGAACCCCAGCCTGGTCATGCCTCCGAAGCCTGCGGACTGCGCCGCTGAGTGGTACAACATCGACTTCTCGCTGCAGAACCAGCTGCGGCTGGCAGGGGCCTCGCCTGCCACGGTGGCAGCGGCAGCAGCTGGTAAGCAGAGCAGGTCTGGCTGGGATGCCGAGTGGGTGCTTCTCCGGACCTTAGCTTACCCATCTGTACATCGGGTGGGACACACATGGCTTCTGGATCCCCGTGCGTCGGGTTGGCCCCTGGTTGCCTGTATGCCCGAGGGGGTGGGCCCAGCTAGTGTCCAGCCGTTTACTCCCCCACTAAGCAGGAAGCGGGCCCAAGGACCCCCTGGCTCGCAAGATGCGGCTCCGGAGGCGCAAGGACTCAGCCCAGGATGACCAGGCTAAGCAGGTGCTGAAGGGCATGTCGGACGTGGCCCAGGAGAAGAACAAAAAGCAGGAGGTAAGCCAGGCCAGGGGCTGGGACAGGGGCAAGTGATCCTGGGCTCTGCTTAAAACAGACTGTGCAACCCAGGCCAAGAGGGAAAGTGGGTCCTGAGTAGCAAGAATAGCCCGTGCAAAGGCCCTGAGGTGGGTAGCAAATAAAGAGGCCAGACTGAGTAGCTGTATGTAGGCAAGCCATGCCTTTGACTGTGACCCCAGGAGAGTACTGATGCCCGAGCCCCTGGGGGCAAGGCACGGCGCTGGGACCAGGGCCTGGAGAAGCCACGCCTTGACTACTCTGAGTTCTTCACGGAGGACGTGGGCCAGCTGCCCGGTCTGACCATCTGGCAGATCGAGAACTTCGTGCCTGTGCTGGTGGAGGAGGCCTTCCATGGCAAGTTCTATGAGGCTGACTGCTACATTGTGCTCAAGGTGAGGGTTGGGCATGCTGGCGGGGGCTGTGGGACCCCCCAGGAACCTTATCCCAGATGGCTCCAAATCCGCAGCTCCGCGTTCTTGTTCAGAGGGAAGGTGGGAGAGAGAGGACTTTGCGGGGGGGGGGGGGGGCCAGGATGGCGGTGGCCCAGGCCAGGGAGCATCAGTGCATCACCCCCGGCCTGGGGCAGGGGAGTCTGTGGCGAGGCCTGACTCGGCCTGTGCCCCGCCCCCAGACCTTTCTGGATGACAGTGGCTCTCTGAACTGGGAGATCTACTACTGGATCGGCGGGGAGGCCACTCTGGACAAGAAGGCTTGCTCTGCCATCCACGCCGTGAACCTGCGCAACTACCTGGGCGCGGAGTGCCGCACTGTGCGGGAGGAGATGGGCGAAGAGAGCGAGGAGTTCCTGCAGGTGCTGGCCGGAGGGGCGGGCCCGGGGCGGGGCGGAGTGGGGGAAATGGGCGTGGGCAAGGGCCGGGGCGCGGCTGGTGGGCGGGGCGAAGACCTGCTCACCGTGCGGGGAGCAAAGGGTTGGGGGGGGGGTTGAGACCTCAAGCGGACGGCAGGGTCAGGAGGGCTAGATGCGGCGCAAGGTGGGGAGCCTGGGCCAGGGGAGCCGAGAGAGAGATGGGGAGCTCGGGCAGTAGCACCGAGGGGGTGGGGCTGCCGGCTGGACACCAAGAAGGCGGGCCCAGGGCTGGACCCTGAGTCAGAGTGCAGTGAGCAGCGGCGCTGTCCTCTCAGCCAGCTGGTCATGTGTAGACGCCCATCCACCCCGGATTCTACCCTGATTCACCCCTTGCCCTCTTGCGTAAATCTGCTTGGTCCTGCACCCCGTGCACGCGTATCTAAGCATGCTGTGCATTCCTAAACCTTAACACCAGCCAACACGCATTTTTACACATCCTGACGCTCTAACCTGTGTTGTATATAGACGTGGGTCTCATTCCTTTCTTTTCCCTACCTTCATCCCGGATATATAGCACGTGAGGCACCTGTAGACAGCTCTGCCCGCTGGCCGGGGTGCGGGTGTCTGGCCCGGGAAGGGGTGGCTCAGTGATGAAGGCCCGCCCCCTCACGCACACAGGTGTTTGACAATGACGTCTCCTACATCGAGGGCGGAACAGCCAGTGGCTTCTACACTGTGGAGGACCCACACTATGTCACCAGGTGAGGGGTGTGGGCGTGGCTGGCGCTGGGCTGCACTCCAGCGGGAAGGACAGGGCGAGAGGGTGTTAGGGCCGAATCGGCCCGTTTGTGCCCCTCCCTGCCCCCCTCCCCAGTCACTCTTGCTCTGGCCCCCAGGATGTACCGCGTATATGGGAAAAAGAACATCAAGTTGGAGCCCGTGCCTCTCAAGGGGTCCTCTCTGGACCCAAGGTAGGCCCCCATGCCTCCAAGGGAGTGCTTGAGCCCACACTTCCTCCTCATTAGTGGGGAGCAGTTCGGGTTCTAGGAAAAAAAAGACCTTCAGAAACCCTTTTAACACCTCATTGAGCTTGGCAGGACCAGTAAGGCGTGAAACACCATAAGGAGGGATTTGGGGCAGAGTCAAGGGCGTGAGGGCAGTCGCTGTCCCTGTCCATGTCCCTGTCCATCACGGCTCCTCCTGTCCCTCCTGCCCAGGTTTGTTTTCCTGCTGGATCGAGGGCTGGACATTTACGTGTGGCGGGGGATCCAGGCCACACTGAGTAGCACTACCAAGGCCAGGTATGAGGACACGGTGGGGTATTTTCTGCAAAGACACATTGTCACCTAAGAAGGGACATGGGACTCACTGAAGGCTTTGCATACTCCCACGCCCCGCACAAGGCTTTTTGCGGAGAAAATTAACAAGAACGAGCGGAAAGGGAAGGCAGAGATCACGCTGCTGGTGCAAGGTCAGGAGCCCCCCGAGTTCTGGGAGGCGCTGGGCGGGGAGCCCTCCGAGATCAAGAAGCACGTGCCGGATGACTTCTGGCCACCTCAGCCCAAGCTGTATAAGGTGAGCCGTGGTGCGGGAGGCAGCGCTGGCCTGACTTCCGCCGCCGGCACCACGGGGGGTGGCCGTGGGCTTCATCTGGACTTGGGTGGGGAGAGGGTGCCGCCTTCTGGGCAGGAATAGCCGGAGCAAAGATCAGGAGGCTGGCTCTGAGTGAGGCCAGAAGTGTCGACTGTGCGTTTCCAGGAAGCTGGGGCGGGAGAGGGAGGCTGCAGCGTCCTGGGTGCCAGGCCTGAGAACCTGGCCTTGATTCTCAGGGTGATAGGACGCCCCTAGGGGTGTTGCGAGCAAGAAGAGAATTAGGAATGACAGTAAGGGCCTGGAGAGGGCAGGCGGGAAGGCATCATTTAAAAGCCCTTCACTGATAGAATGTCCTTCAAACATTAGTGGAGGGAGGAAACGGAGGTGGGAAGAGGAGCAGGCAGTGGTCCTGAGCTCCCACAGCGGGGAAAGGGCTGGACTCCAACGCAGGGGGCTGCTGGGGGGTGGGGCTCCTGTGCCCCAGAGCCCGCCCCTGCCACGCCCACCCCTTCCTGCTCCCAGGTGGGCCTGGGCCTGGGCTATCTGGAGCTGCCGCAGATCAACTACCAGCTCTCCGTGGAACATAAGACCCGTCCCAAGGTGGAACTGCTGCCCAAGATGCGGCTGGTGAGACACGCGGAGGGCGCGGGGCCGGGATCCCTCGCTGGTGGCCCGGCATCGGCCTTGACCTCCAGCCTTTGCCCTGCAGCTGCAGAGCCTGCTGGACACGCGCTGCGTGTACATCCTGGACTGTTGGTCCGACGTGTTCATCTGGCTGGGCCGCAAGTCCCCGCGCCTCGTGCGTGCGGCCGCCCTCAAGCTGGGCCAGGAGCTGTGCGGGATGTTGCACAGGCCGCGCCACGCCACGGTCAGCCGCAGCCTGGAGGGCACCGAGGCGCAGGTGCGCAGTCCGGCCGAGCTGGCACCGGCCGTCCCCCCCCAGCCCCCTCCTCGGCCCGGCCAGGCCCCGCCCCTCCGCGGCGAGGCCCCGCCCCCAAGCCGCCCAGCCAGCCGGGTTTTCTCCCCGCTCGGCAGGTGTTCAAGGCCAAGTTCAAGAACTGGGACGACGTGTTGACGGTGGACTACACGCGCAACGCGGAGGCGGTGCTGCAGGGCCCGGGACTCGCCGGGAAGGTGAAGCGCGATGCGGAGAAGAAAGATCAGATGAAGGCGGACCTCACCGCGCTCTTCCTGCCGCGGCAGCCGCCCATGGCGCTGGCGGAGGTGGGGGCGGGCCCGAGGGGGCGCGCTGGGGGGGCGGGGCCCGACGGGGCGCACTGGGGGGGGCGCACTGGGGGGCGGGGTCCGGCGGTAGCGGAGGGGTGGGGCTGCCCCGTGACTCGCGGCTGCCCCCTGCAGGCGGAGCAGCTGATGGACGAGTGGAACGAGGACCTGGACGGCATGGAGGGCTTCGTGCTGGAGGGCAAGAAGTTCGCGCGGCTGCCGGAGGAGGAGTTCGGCCACTTCCACGCGCAGGACTGCTACGTCTTCCTCTGCAGGTGCCGCCGCGGGCGCGGCCCCGCTGCCGCCGGGGCCAGGGGCTGGGGCACCGCCGCTCACCGTCCTCTGACCCCCCAGGTACTGGGTCCCCGTGGAGTACGAGGAGGAGGAGGACAAGAAGGAAGAGGAGGAGGACAAGGCGGGAGCTGAGGGTAAAGAGGGCGAGGAGGCGGCGGCGGAGGAGAAGCAGCCGGAGGAGGACTTCCAGTGCGTCGTGTACTTCTGGCAGGGCCGGGAGGCCTCCAACATGGGCTGGCTCACCTTCACCTTCAGCCTGCAGAAGAAGTTCGAGAGCCTCTTCCCCGGCAAGCTAGAGGTGTGCCCGGCCCCCGCGGCCGCCCCGGGCGCCCCCATCGGCTGCGTGGGGGGGGGGCGGCGGGGCGGGGCGGCCGCCCCTAATGCTTCCGCGCCTCCAGGTGGTGCGCATGACGCAGCAGCAGGAGAACCCCAAGTTCCTGTCCCATTTCAAGAGAAAGTTCATCATCCATCGCGGCAAGAGGAAGGCGGCGCAGGCTGCCCAGCAGCCCAGCCTCTACCAGATCCGCACCAATGGCAGCGCCCTCTGCACCCGGTGCCTGGCTGCGGGCAGGCGCGTGTGGGGGCGGGCGGGCGTCCGTGGGCAGCAGGGACCCCTCGCTGACGCCTCCCGCCCCCCAGGTGCATCCAGATCAACACGGACTCCAGCCTCCTCAACTCCGAGTTCTGCTTCATCCTCAAGGTGGGATTGTGGGTGGGGCGGGGACGGACGAGCAGGGTCGCGGGCCGTGGGCTGGCCCCGGCTCGAACTCCCCGCACACGTCCCAGGTTCCCTTTGAGAGCGAGGACAACCAGGGCATCGTGTACGCGTGGGTGGGCCGGGCGTCCGACCCAGATGAGGCCAAGCTGGCGGAAGACATCCTGAACACCATGTTTGACGCCGCCTACAGCAAGCAGGTGACGGGGCAGGTGGGGGCGCGCGCCGTCCGGCGGGAGCAGACCGGGGCCCTGGGCCCGACAGACCCTTTTCCCACAGGTCATCAACGAAGGCGAGGAGCCCGAGAACTTCTTTTGGGTGGGCCTCGGGGCCCGGAAGCCCTACGATGACGACGCCGAGTACATGAAGCACACCAGGCTCTTCCGGTGAGGGACCCAGACCCCGCACCCCCCAGCTTCCTCCCGGCCGGCCGTGCCCGCCCCCCTCACAGCCTCGCCCTGACCCTCGGCCTGCAGGTGCTCCAACGAGAAGGGCTACTTCGCGGTGACGGAGAAGTGCTCGGACTTCTGCCAGGACGACCTGGCGGATGACGACATCATGCTGCTGGACAACGGCCAAGAGGTGCGGCCCCTCCCCTCCCGCTGATGCCGGCGCCCAGCCCCGCCCCCCCCCAAGGCGGGAAGCTGAGACGCCCTGCCCTGCTGTCCCCACAGGTCTACATGTGGGTGGGGACCCAGACAAGCCAGGTGGAGATCAAACTGAGTCTGAAGGCCTGCCAGGTACGCCAGCTGCTGGGGAGGGCTAAGCCCGGGCGGGGGGTCTGCGAGGACCGCGGGCTCATGCCCGTCTGGCCCCCCAGGTGTACATCCAGCACATGCGCTCCAAAGAGCACGAGCGGCCGCGCCGCCTGCGCCTGGTCCGCAAGGGCAACGAGCAGCACGCCTTCACCCGCTGCTTCCACGCCTGGAGCACCTTCCGCCAAGCTCTGGCCTAGGACAGCAAGCGCCGCGCCGCGCCCCCCCCCCACCCCCCGTCTGCAGCGCCCCCATTGCAGCCCCGCACTCGGGCTGGGGCGGCCGTCTGTCCACTGCCTGGCAGAGGGTGTGCGCGGGGGGGCGGCCCCTGCTTGGCCACGGCCCCGGCTGCACAGGCGGGATGCCCCGACCCAGGCCCTCAGGGGTCCTGCAGTCCCTCCAGGGAGAGCTCCTGTGTGATGCCCCCTCCCTGCCACAGAGAAAGCAGCGTGGTTGCCTTTTAAGATATTAAATGCTTTTATTTTCAATATTAAAAAAATCAGTATTTTTAATATTAAAACAGCGCTAATCTTAACAAAATGATAAGAAAAAAACCCCAAGGTGTAATCTACAGGGAAACCCATCCTGACCGATCCCCCTCCCAACACGTGCACACACACGCGCGTACACACACACACCTCTGACTAGACCCCAGTCACGGGGTCACACACGCACACACACTCCCAGTCACACACACACGCACTCGTGCAGACCGGGGGGTGGAGGTGGGTGCTGGCCCAGGAGCAAGTACCAAAATAGTTTTAGAAAGGCCCGTCCAGCCCGGCACAGGCGTTAGAAAAATATTCTTTGCAAAAGGACTGGGGAAGGACGGTGTGTTGGTGGGAGGTGGCGTGGGCTTGCCAGCCCAGCTGTCTTCTCCCCATGGCACCTGGCCTCCGGGCGGCCAGCTGCCCCCAGGAGGGGTCGCTGCGAATCTGCCCCAAGGCTCCGGGCTGAGCCCCAGGCCCACAGCCCCGCACCTCCTCGGGGTCGGGGTGGACAGATCCTGGTGGAGGCCACAGGTTAGTAGATGTGGGTCTAGGCAGAGGGCCCAGGGAGTCCTGGATCCCAGCTCCGAGCAGGGCAGTCGGGAGCCACGTAGTTTTGGCCTTCCTGGTAAAGGAAGAGAAGAGGGCTCAAAGAAAGACAGGGAGCCCCAGAGGGGCCGACAGCCCGCTGCATGGGCCACCACGCTGCCTCCCCCCCACTAGGGACAGCGAGGGAGTCTCGCTGAGCTGGAGCGCTGCAAGCCCCACAGAGGTCAGGCTTGGCAGCAATAACCCCAACAACAGGAAGGGGGAGCTGGAGCGCAGGGCCACACTGTGGGGGGGGCACCAGACAGCCAACAGGTGGGGCAGACCGAGGGACCCCAAGACGCAGACCTGCTCCCCGGGATCTCTGGGCTGGACCCGACCACACGAGCCTGGGGGACCTCATCTGCAAACACGCCGGCCGAGCCAGCCCCCAAGCCCCCAGCACTGAGCACTGCGACGCTGTTTGCTCCCGACCGGTTCCACACACCCCCCCATGACGTCCAGGAGCGGACAGCCCGGCCCCGTTTTTCTAAGACTCAGTTATGAAAATCAGGGCTGTCAAACAGCACGGAGCAGGCCGACTCAGGGCCCTAAGCCCACAGCACCTTATTTGATCAGGATGGCGCAGGCTCGAGCCTCATCTTCTGCCAAGTTCCTCAGGTTTTCCGATTCCTCTGAAGAGCTGGGGGGAGGGGGATGGTGATCAGAAGGTCCTGGCACCGGGCCCTTCCTCAGACCTCCGTGCCCAGCTCCAACAGAAGGGAGGCCGGAGGGTGCAAGCAGGAGGCTAGGGAGCCTGGGGAGCCCCTCCCGCACACCCGCCCGCCCCCCTGCCTCACCCCAGGAAGTCCTTCACGTCCTCCACCGTGACGTCCCCTGTCGTGTCCAGTGTGGTGTCCCCACTAGTGGCCGAGTCAATTGACATGGGCGAGAGCATGGCCTCAGGCGGCTCCGGGGTGTCTGCAGGGAGGAAGTGGTCAGGTCCCTGCCTGGAGCCCCACGGCACTGAGCACCCTCGGCCGTCCACCTTCCATCCCCGCGGACCCGAGGACCCAGACCCAAACCCAGGCCACAGTGAGGCTCGGGACCACGGGCTGACCACCAGCCCTCTCCTACCTAGCCTGCCCCACCCTGGGCTTCTAGCCAGGGCCAGGTTACTGCCTCCCACGGAGGCCTGCCCCCAAGTCTGAGCTAGGTGGAGGTCTGGCCACCTTTATTCCCCACCGCAGTCCCCCTTACCAGCTCCCTTGCTGTGGCCAGGATCCGGGCTTCCATCGCGGCTCCGTGAGGCCAGGACGATGCCTGGGGTCCCGTTAGCCTGGCTCAGCTTGGGTGACTCTTGGAGCTTGTGACTGCAGAGACGGGGTCATGATGGGGACCCCATGCCTGTCAGACCCTGCCTGCCCTCTCCCAGGCCCCGGGGTCAGAGAGGGGCACCACCATGAAGGGCCGCCCTCATTCCGTGCAGAGCCGGGGCACGGGGATGGGAGCGCCCACGGGAGGCCTCCTGGGCCGGGCCGTCTGCGCACCTGGCACGGGTGCTATCCCGGGGCCAGCTGACGTCCAGACAGCAGAGCGGCTCGGTGATATTCCGGGCGCTCAGAGAGAAGCGCTCAAATTCCGACGGAGAAATCAAGTAAAAACCTGGGGGGGGGGGGCGGTCGAGGAGGGGCGCACAGTGAGGGCTGGGACTCCAACCACGGCCCCTCGGCGGACTCCCCCTGCCCCCGGCCTCTGGGGCTGGTCCCGCGCCGGCCCTGGGGCCCCTCTCGGCCAACACTGCCCAGTGACCCTCCCAGCCCCGCTCAGGCCGCCCGCCCCAAGAGGCCTTGCCCTCACCCTGGCCGTGGCGCGTGAAGACGCAGGAAGCGATGCCGCTGATGTCCTCCTTCCGGATGCAGGAGTAGTGCACCTGCGGCCGCAGGCCGGGCACCGAGAACACGTGCACGTCGCCCAGGTTGGTGAGGCAGGCCAGGCAGGTCTCCGCGTAGTCCTCACAGGCCGCACTGGCGAACGTGGCAAGTGCTACCTTGCGCACGCGGCAGCCTTCATGGGCCGTGAGCTTGAACTTGGTCTTGGCGCTCACCTTGGGCAGCGTGAACACCTGGCGGCGGGCGCGCGGCCGGTGAGCAGGGCCTGGAGTCCCAAGCACAGGCAGCAGCCCGCACCCCAGACCCAGCCTGCGCCGCTCGGCCACAGGGCCGCCTCCGCCCGGGACCCACCGGCCCCCAGCTACCCTCTCCTCACGCTCCACCCGGGTTCCACGCTGCTCCGGGACACCTCCCAGGGCCCCGCCACCCGTGGCTAAACCAGCCACACTGGCTTGTGAGGGTCAGGTGGCTGCTACCCCCTCAGATCCCAACCTTCAGTCGGGCAGAGCCCCAAGGAGTGCTCAGAGGGTCCTGGCGGGGACCCGGGGTGGGGGGGAGGGCAGGAGGGTGCTGAGGGACTGCGGCCACCTGGGCTCTGCAGGGGGCACCTGTACCAGTCGGGGGTGTCTCAGGGGGAGGGAGGGATCCCAGCAGATGAGGGGCACAGGGCACAGTTTCTAGAGGGTCCAGTGGTGTCTGGGCAGGAGCCTGGAGGGTCTCCCTGGGGCTCACCTTGAACTGCTCCTCAGACGCGATGAGCACGGCGTGGCCGCCCTGCATGTCGGGGGCCTGTGCCAGGTCCCGGGAGGCCTCATAGGGCTCGGGCAGCGGGCGGCCACGGCCATCCAGCACGGCGATGGCCACCACGGGGGCGCGGTGCATCAGCTGCACCTCCTTGCCCAGCACGGCCTCCACCGCCCGCTCGGGTCGCTTCTCGCCGCCCGCCGCGGCCGGCACCTCGAGCGCGTAGGCGAACACGGAGCCCGCGTTGGTGCCCGCCCACATGGTGGGGCCGTGGTGGGCCGCTGCGGGAGGCCGGGCCGGTGAGGCGGGTGCGGCCGCGCCCCACGGGCTCCTCCTCTCCCCGCCCAAGGCCCCAGAACCACCTCTCCCCCGCCCCACGGCTGCGCAGAGGCCAAGGCACGGCGCCTGTGCTGCTGGTGAAACGGGGGGCCGGGGATACAGCCCCCGCGCGGGGGGCACGGCCTCGAAGACGTCTGCAGCCCCGCCCTAGACCCGGGCCTCTAAACCCCGTCCTGCGGCACCCCCGGCCCCCAGCTCCGTCCCGGGGCCCCAGCCTGAGCGTTGCCCGGCGCCACCGTACGCCGTCACCGGTCCCAGCACCAGACTCCGACCCCCTCCCCGCACAGACGCGCTCCAGCCGGCCGCGGCCAACCCGTGGGGTGCTTGCCGCCTCACAGCCACACACGGAGCCCTCGGGCCTGGGCCGGAAGACACGGGGCCCCCCGGGGACACGGTCTCGCCAGCTTTCCCCGCGTGAGGCACAACTCCGGGGACGGGCCCTCCGTGCAGAATCGGAGGCAGGAGCCAGCAGGAAGCGTCAGTCACTGCCACGAGCCCTTGATGAACCGCCGGCCTCGGCAGCAGCCGTCAGGGCGGCCAAAGCCCGGGCAGTCAGCAGCGCACACACCGCCCCGACAAGGGACACCGGCCGCTGGGAAGCCGGGCCCCGTCGGCCGCCTCACAGGGACAGCGGGACGCGGTAAGGAGGGCTGCCACGTGCAGGGAGAACAGCCAGGGGACAGAGGATCCCCGACTCAAAAATGACACCGGGAGGGGTGCTGCCCTCGCAGACCCAGGGACCAGAAGTCCCCTAAGAGGCCAAGCGGGGGCCTGACTAGATGCTGACCGACACCAAGCATAAGGAGGTGTTCTTGAGACAAATGAACAAAGGCACAAAGAACCAAGCGGGCCCGGGACCCACATCGGTTCTGCGGGGTGCAACGCGGGGACCCCGGCTGTGGGTGACGCCTGGTGGACACACTCTCAAGTCCTCACTCTAAACGACAGAGGGTGCGGCGGGGATGGGTGCGGCAGCCACAGAGGGCCGGGGGCACCAGGCCTGGGGTCGGGGGGGCCGGACTCCTCTCTGGCTCCGTGGATGGTCGGAATCCTCCGTGACCCGCGGCACGAATCAATCCCAAGGCTGTCCATGGAGCTGACCTCCGCAGAGCACCGGCCGCCCAGCCTCCCGGATACGGGCCCACTGCAGCCGTGGGCGCCAGCTGCCCCCGATCCTGGGCTCCCCTCTCCCTGTTCGGGTCACGGAGGCCCTCCTGGCTCGCTCACCAACCCCTCACAGGTGGAAATCCTAGGGGGACCATCTGGGAGCCAGCTCCGTGCAGCATGCGGTCGGCTTTCCCGCTTTCCTGTTCCCGGAAGGCGCAGCACCCCCCCCCCAACATGGCCTAGACGGCCGGCTGAGGCCCATCTGCCCAGCCCGTCCCCCCGTCTCACCATCTCGAAGGAACGTGTCGGCGAAGTAGAGGCAGCGGACGACGCCGGAGAGGGAGTCGTCGGCGGAGCGGGGCTCGATGCGGCGCTGCACCGGGGTCATCTCCACGTCGTGGGGACGCGCCTGCTCGGCCAGCTGCGCGTTGGCCTCCTGCAACTGGGGGGGGGGCAGCGGCCTCCAGGACGCCGCCTGCCCACAGCCCAGTGCCCAACAGCCCGGCTCCCTCCCCGCCCCGTCCTCAGCACGCTGGCCGGGGCGACCGCGGTGACCAGACACCGGGCTCAGGGCCGGGGCCGGGCTCCACGGCAATGCCCAGCAGAGGCGGCACCCGGGCAGCCGAGCCCCAGCTCACCTTGCTGGTGGCGTTAGTAGCCCGCGTCTTGCCCGACACTCGGCTCTTGCGGATGCGCCGGAAGGACTGGCGCAGAGACTTCTTCAGGGACTTCACCCGGGACAGCGGGCCCTCCATGGCCAGGGAGTCATTGGGGTGAAGTGTGCACCTGCGGGCAGGCTCCGTCAGCCAGGCCCCAGAGCAGACTCCGGGAGCGGCCACCGTGCAGGGGTGGGTCAGGAACCGGAGGCCCAGGGACGCTGCCCTGCCAACCCAGCAGCTGGGGCTTAGAACGCCCCAGCGGCCCTTCCTCTGAGAACAGGGCTGCCAGAGGGGCAGGGGGCCTTCGGGGCACCCTACCTCCGTGATCTCACACCTGAAAAGGGGAAAGCGAGGCCCAGACAGGTGCGGGGAAACAGCCCCCCCACAGGAGGCTGGGGTCGGGCAGCACAGACCCTGCGTCACCAGGCTCGGCCCCGCCCCCCACACACCTGGCCAGCACTGGGCTCCTGCGCTGATAGTCGAAGAGGCCGAAGCCGTGACTGGTGCCAAAGGCCACAAGGCTCCACTCGGCGTGCAGCGTGACAGCGGTGACGGCAGCTGGTGGCAGGCACTGAACCAGCACTCGGGGCTGGAAGCCCGCAGGCCACGGCAGCGGCCCCGCACGCGGACTCAGCCGCTCGTGGCCCTTCCACGTGAAGCCCTCTCGGTCCTGGAGGAGGTCCACGCTGGCCACGCTGACCGCCTGCTCCGAGGGCACGTCACTTAGCTCCAGCACCAGCACCTGAGCCCGCAGCCGGGGGGGGGGGGGGGGGGGGGGTCAGCATGGAGGAGGACAGGAGTCGCCAGGCCCCACCCGAGCCTGCCAAGCCCGTCAGCGTGGTCCCCGTGGTATTGTCTCTAGTTCATCTACTTAATAAGCATTTATTGAATGCCTGCTGTATACCAGGACCTTCACTGAGCACTGGGGAACACAATGGCGACCAAGACCTGCTTCCTTGTTTTTACGAGCCAAATATCCCATCCCCGAAGCCCGTCTCCATTAAACCCACACCGAGTTTATACGGAGTACAAGGCATAAGGTATGTAGAGGAGACTTTCTTATCAAACCCTCACACGCGTTTAGGTACACCTTAAATGTGCCTTACGCTGTAAGCTACCAGGTGTGAGGTCCACGAAGTATACGGCACACAGAGTAACCCTGCTGTACGCTGCACCAGCGCCAGGGACACAGCGGTAACCAGCAGCCACGGGCCTTTGGAGCAAACTCCTTTCCGCTCACCGGTCTCCCATTTAACAGTAAGTGCCCGTGGAACACACACGTATCGTGCGGAGGCTCGGGGCACCGCAAGGACTGAGCCCGACTCGTCCCCACGCTCCCAGGGCTCGCCTTACACTTGTGCTCCCAAGCCCAGCCCCAACCCTCCGTGGTTCCCCAAGAGCCAGTGTCTAAACTCAAGGCCCCCAACCGGTTCCACCTCCCTGGCCGGCCTCACCCCGGCCACCCTCACCTGGAGCCCCACTCTGGGTCAGATCTACTTCCTCCAGAAAGCCCTTGGAGACCCCAGCCCGAGGCCATCCCTGCCGTACCTGGCCTGCCGTGCCAGCCACCACCATCTGGGCCGTGTACTTGCACAGGGCCACCTTCTGCACACCGAGCCGAGGGTCATCACTGTAGGGGTCAAAGCAGCCCACCTGGGCGGCAGGATGGAGTGAGGATGGAGTGAGGACTTGGCAGGGTAGAGCCCAGGTCCCCAGAGCTCGGGGAGGGGCCCACCTTGCGAAAGGGGGGCCAGTCGTCCTCGGCGGCCTGGGCCAGGCTGTCGGCGTGCTCGCAGTCTGTCTGGAAGAGGCCGGCTGTGCTGAGCTTGTAGAGCGGCCGCAGAGCCACGCCAGACGCGTCCCAGAACCGCACAGTCCCGTCCTCGTGGCTGCGGGGAAGGCGACGTCAGCCCCGCCCCGTGTCCCCCTGCGCCTCCCCGGCCACTCATCCTGCGACCACTCACTGAGCACCCACGGCAGACGCCAAGCACTGACCAGACTCCCACGGCACACGAGGACGCATCTGTTGCAGCGAGCGAACACATACTGAGCGCCCACTGTATGCCAGACCCCATGCACCTGGGCCTCTCGAACAGGGTGGAAAGGGGTGGAAATAGTCACCAGCGTGATGAGCAGGAGATGGTAGAGGAGAAAACGCAGGGAAGAGAGGACTACAGGCGCATCCAGGACAGGCGCTCGGGAGCTAGCCACAGCGCAGAAGGATCAGCGGGGGCATGAGGCAGCCATGTAGGCAGAGAGGCAGGAAGCCTGGGGAGGCTGGGAGGAAGCGGGGAGGGGAAACAGGGGGCAGGAGCAGACAGATCTGGGGTGCAGCCTCAGGACACAGCTGCAGGGCCCACGTCAGGGGCCTCCGCGCAGTGGTGAGAGCCCAGAGCCAGGGTGTGAAAAGGTGCCTGAGTCTCTGGGGCGGGTTGGGACACTTCCAGAGTCACGATCAGTTCCCCAGCAGGGGAGGGGACGCTGGAGCCAGAGGCCTGAGGGTTCCAGCACAGGCAGGCAGCAGAGGCAAGGCAGGAAGCTAGGGTCTGAGTCACTGGGCACGTCAGTGCCCGCCAGGCCCAGGCTGGGCTCCGCAGCACCTGCCCAGGGCAGATCCGCGTGGGCCAGCCCAGATTTTCCGGTCCCAGGGCAGGCCGGGTGGGTGGAGCTCAGTTCCAGACCGAAAGGCAGGGCAGGGCGGGGCCTTAAACCAGGGCCTAGGGAAGCTTCATCCTAATCCACCCTGCAGGAGAGGAGATGGCCTGGTCCCACCAGGGGCGGGCCTGGCTCACCAGGCAGGTCAGTATCCACCAGGTCCTCGACAGGCTCTCCCACACCCGTGGGGCCTGCAGCAGGCCCCATCCGTGCGCACGCGCACACGCACACGCACACGTCACACCTGTGCTCGGCCGCGGAACACGTCTGCCTACCCGGTCAGCAGCAGCCCTCGCTGGGATGGCTCCTGGGCCAGGTTCCGGCCCCCAGTGATGGGCCAGCTCTGGGAGAGGGAGCAAGAGATTTGGAAGCCGCCGGTCAGGACAAATGCCTCCTCCTCACCCTGGACCTGGCACCCAGGGCCCAACCTGCCTCCGGCTTCCCTCTGCGCGTCTGCCACATTCCCCACGCCAGGCCCGGGTCACCACCCCCATCGCCCACCCCCACCCAACCCTCGCCCCGCCGGAGGCCCGGGGCACATACCGAGGCGCTGGAGGCAGGCTGCGGGCTCTGCTGCTCACCAGCACTCACGATGCGGGCCCACAGCCTGGCGGGGACGCTGGCGACGTGCGCAGAGCAGGTGATGGCCGACGAGTGCAGGGGGGCCAGGTACGGGGCGGGCACGGCGGGCCAGCCGGGCGTCTGCAGGTCCAGCACCACCAGCTCCTCCTCGAGCAGCACGGCCAGGGCCTGCGGCTCATCGAACTCTGTGGGCCGAGGGCTAGGTGAGCCCAGTGGCACGGGGCACGCGGCACGCGGCACGGGCCAGGGCGGGCACACACCATCCTCGGGCCGTGGGCTGTGCACCGTGAAGAAGTCGATGATGCGGGAGGTGAAGTCCAGAGTCACCAGGGTCTCGGCCCGGAGCACACTCACACAGTGGCGGTCGCCGTAGCTGGCGCGGGGCATGCCTCCGCTGAAGATGATGAAGTGGTCCCTGCAGGGCCGGCAGGGGAACCCCGTGAGCCCCCGGCCCCCCGGGGCGCACTGCCCAGCCCAGGGAGAGCGATGCAGGCCGGCCCTGCGCCCGCGCCCACCCTGCTCCCCGCTGCAGACGGCCCCCGGCCCACGTCTGAGAGCCCGCTCCCCACCTACCCAGATTCACAGTTTCGCCACAGGATCTTGTTAATGGCTTTGCAGGGGAAGGGGCCTGGAGGGGTGGGACAGTGTCGGGCTCACTCGCTCGCCAGGACCGGAAGGGCCCCAGGTCACACTTCTCCAAGCTTCTCCCGTTCCTGGTCTCCCTCCGTCGCTCCCCACCTCGCAGCTGCTTCCTGACTCCCCGAGGGGAAGGCCCGCTGTCCCACCGCGCACCCCCCCCAGCGGTCTCACCTTTGAGGATGGCGCTTGGCACCGCCGCCTTCCACCAGTCCTCCTGGACATCCCCACCAAGGCGAGGCAGCCCCGAGTGCCTGAGTTTGGGGTCACCGGCCAACCCCAGGCTCAGGCGGCAGGAGCCGCCCTCGGCCTCCCCGGCACTCACCATATGGCGTGGTGGCCACTGTGGGCTGGGTCATCGGGGAGTCGCCGGCGTCAGCGGACCAGACGGCGTAGCTGCCGTCGCTGTGGGAGCTGACCAGCGTGCGGCCGCTGCGTTCCCAGCACAGGCTCTCCAGCTGCTGCCGGACACGGGGTGGGGGGGGAGTGTGAGCAGGGGTGTGAGCAGAGGGCCTCGGTGGGGGGCGCCGGCCTCCCCCACATACCTGGTTACCCAGGAAGACGCGGTCTGCGCACTGCGCCGCCTGGTTCCAGATGACCAGCAGGCCCCGGCTGTAGCCGATGAGGATCTTGCTGGGGTCCCGCAGGTGTCCCTGGAGTGACTCCACGGGGCCCAGGGCCTTCCCACACCGGTAGTCGTCTGGCACACTGAGGAGGGGCTCCCGTGAGCTGGCAGGAGCACCCCCAGGCCCAGACTGGCTGCCGGGGGGCCCGCCTGCCTCTCACCTGCGAAGAACCTCGTCCGGGGCAAGAGTCCGCCCCTCGAGCAACGTCAGGGTGGGGACATCCAGGAAGAAGACGCTGCTGCCCTCGGTGCCCAGGGCTGCCACGTCACCAGCCGCCACCAGCAGGACCACTGTGACGCGGGCAAGGCTGAGTGGGCCACTGCGCAGGAGGAGGGGAGGCAGGTGAGGGCGAGCCCAGGCCCCTGCTGACAGGTGTGGATGGGGCGGGGCTGCTCCTGACAGCCCCTCGGTGCTCACGGAGGCCCGGCTCCCGAGTGAGCTGGCGCACCGGGAAGGCAACGGTGGCCGCTGCGGGCTCGTAATTAGCTCACTCAATTATTCATCAGGGCGTTGGGAAGGAGAGGGATAAAAATAGGTTCCCCAGGTCTTGGAGACAGACGCCCGAGCCTCTCCCACTCACTAGGAGGGGAAGGCAGGAACCAGGCCGGCGCCGGGGCCAGGACCAAGGGCTCCAGGACACACACGACCCTCCTGAGCCCGATCCGGGAACCGCAGTCACCAGCCCACGGATGGCCCCGACTTCGCTGGAGGTGCCCCAGAGTGACCCTGGCTGCAGACGATGAGAGACCGCCCCTGGGGGCCCCGTCCCAGGGGGAGCGCTGGACGTGTGGGGGTTTCACTCAGCCCCCAGCAGCAGCAGGACAAGCCGCCCACGCAGGCAGTACAGGATTCTTGAAGGGTTAAGGACTTGCCCACACTGACCGTTTGAGGAAGGGCCAGCAGGGCCAGGGACCGAGAGGCCCCTTACACCCTCACCGGGGGGCCAGGCCCACGCGGTTGCCCCTAGAGTGTCCTCTCTGGCACCTCACACAGCCTGGTGGGACCCTCCTTGCCCCCAGACCTGCCCTGGCAGCCGTGCACTTTACGGCCCATTACCCCACCCCCAACCACGAACGGCCCTAGTCGCCACCAGAGCATCACCTGAGACTCGGCCGGGACCCCCTATTTAACTCCGAAAAATCCACCAGAACCCGGGCGCAGCTCGATGGACTCCGCCCCCCTGAAGCCCGGGGCAGGGCTCCCAGGCCCACAGCGCGTCTGCGAGGCCGGCTCCCACCACCTCCCCGAGGCTCCCCAGGCCCCGCAGCTCGCCCCCAGCCAAGCCGTCGGGTACCTGGCCCCATCAAAGCCCGGCCGACTCGGTGGCTGGAAGCTGAGAGCCTCCTCCAGGTGGGCGCAGCCGTTGTGGGGGGCGATCTCCCAGAGGTGCAGGCTGCTATCGTCCAACACGGTCAGGAGGCGGCCCTGGTGGGCGGGCAGAGACAGAAACCGGGCTAGTCGGGGGCCGGGCAGGACGCAGAGGCTGGGGCGGCCGGGGAGGGGAGAGGCTCACCTGGCCGGGCAGGAAGTGCATCTGGGTGACAGTGGCTGGGTCCCGGTGCAGGCCGGTAAACTCCACACCAGGCGCACCGTAGCTGAGCGCAGAGGTCAAGGGCAGAAGCAGGCACGGGAGATCCTCCCTGCCGAGAACCCTCCAAGGGGCCCCAGCCAGGCCTGCCCTCCAAGGTCCAAGGAGGGACACCCGTCCTCGAAGCAGCACCGGTCTGTACCCCCAAGAGACCCCAGGCTCAGAGCGCAGGCTTCACTCTGCGCTGCAAGTTGGGGCTGTGTGACCTTTACTTCCTCATCTGTAAAATGGGCTTGTGAGTCCCAGTCCCACCTTGTAGGGCCGATGCAGGGTAAGTGAGAATACAAACACACCCGGCACCTTTGGCCCAGGCCTGGCACGTGGCGCCCGTTCTGTGTCAGCCTCAGCACGCCTGTGTGCGTTAAGAGCTGGGCCCCGCAGGTTGGGATCACCCAGGCAGAGAGGCCAGGCCAGGCCTGGGCACGGAAGCCGGGGCACAGCAGAGTCCAGGCTGCCTCTTCCCACAGCTCCAGGCCAACCTCCAGCTGCCGGCAAGGACACCGACCTCCCCCCGCGGCTGGCAGCCAGCAGCCCCGGCTGTGATCGGGGAGAGGCCGCGACCAGCCCATTTCACAGACATTGCATGGAGGCTTGGGAAGGTTGGGTGAGTTGCCGCAAGTCCCTACGGTCAGTGCTAGAGTCACGGCAGCTCCAGGCAGCTCCAGGTCCGACAGGGGTCCGACAGGGGTCCGAAGGGGAGGCGGGGGGGAGGGGGGTCAGGAGGGAGGGTAAGGGAGGGGGTCAGCGTTGCCCAGCAACGACACAGGGGCTCGTTGCTTTGGAGCTAGAGCTGGGATTCCCTGCAGGAACCAGAACACAGAAGAGGGGACAAAAGAGAGGGCAGGAGCTGCTGGGCGGGAACCAGGGTTGCCGAGGAGACGGCTGCCCTTGAGGGGGAGGGGTAGCTGCTGTGGCCAGCCTCAGTTTCCCAACCCAGGGCTCTGGTAGTTTGGGGGAAGGAAGGAGGGGAAAGACGAGGGCCCCAGCCAGCACATCGAATTCTTTGTGAGCACGCAGAGCCCGCGCACGAGAAACACCATGGAGGGACAGCTCAAGAGGAGTCGGCCGGCCAGGGGGCTGAACAAGGGGCTGCGGGGACACAATACACGTGCAGGGAGGGCACAACATCACCCAGAGGGATGGGAGCAGGCCAGGAAGCGCGACCCCCCGGGGCCGGTGGGGGGCGGTTCGGGGCAAGGGATCCAAGCCCTGTCCCCTCCCCACCCCATTCCCTGCTCCTCTGTGCCTCCTTGGGAGCCCACGGGAGAGGAGGGGCACGCGGCCCCGCCACACTGCCTAGGGAAAGGCAGACCACAGGCCCAGCGCCCACACCTGCCTGGCCACCGGCCCTGCGGTGGGGAGACCCCCATGCGCACCCCACCCCTGTCCAGGCATTGACTCATTGTTTGGCCAATCGACGTCCCCAGTGAGGGCACCGAGAGCCGGAGGGCCGCGGGGCCCGGGGGGAGGGCAGGCAGCCCCCGGGGGCCCTCCACCTCGGTTTCCCCACCCGAGGGGCTTCCCCAGAGCGGGGGGGGGGGGGGGGGTCCTCCGCAGCAGGCAGGGAGGCGGTCAGCTGCCGGCGTGCCCCCACCCCGCCCCCACCCCGCGCTGGCAGCAAAATGCCCGCTTTGTGCGGCTCACACGGCCCATTGTGCAGCCGCAACACCCAGGTGGGGGCCGCGCCGCGCTCACCATGCTGAGCCTGGCACGGCCCCCGGCCCCTCGGCCGCGCACATGTGTCTTCACATTCGCACACACCTGTGTGCCTGGTCACCCGGGCAGGGCCCGCTAGGCGACCCTGGCCCACTCGCCGCCCCTGCTGGGTGCCGCGCCTGGCCAGCCTCCCGGCCGCGTTCCCGGTCAGTGGCTGGAGCAGCGGCACGGTCGCCTGGGTAACTCGCCGGCTGAATCGCAGCTAGGGACAGCTGTGACCACGACAAGCTGACCCCTCCCCCACAACCATTCTGTAAAGAAGGCTCAGGGGCAGAGGCCGCACCACCCTCCACCAGGACCCAGGCACCGACTGCGGCCCCCCCGGGTGGGCCAGGCCCCAGGAGCCGGCACACAGGGGGCTGCGAGCAGGAGGCCCCGACTGGCCCTGAAGGCCTCGGTGCGCAAAGGATACATCTTGACGGCCCCAGACCTCGTGCCGATGGCCATGATGCGGAGCTCTGGGTCAAAGGCCAGGGCGCTGGGCTGGTTGGGGAAGCCATGCTCCACGGTCTGCGGGGAGAGGGCAGGGGAGGGCATGGGCAGCGGCACGCAGCCCCCGGCCCTCCTGAGCCCACCCCAAGGCCCCCTCCAGACTAGTGCGGCTGCACGGTGAGGACGGGCGCCCGTCCATCCGAGCTCCGCACCCCGGTGTTCCCCACTCTGAAACAGGTGAGCACACCTGCAACCCACACCTACAGGCCCTCCGCTGGCCAAGGCCTGGTCCTCCTCCGCACCCACGTCCGGCCCGTGTGCGGGGCTCTGGCAACGGAGAGAAGCAGGACCCCCGAGGTGCAGGCCCGGAGGTCGACCCTACCCGTCCCACAGAGCGGGGCTCCGTGCCGCACTCCTGGAGAGCCGCCGGGCTTTCTGAGGTCCGACGTGTGCGGCACCCGCCACGGGCCCCACCGGAGATCGGAGGGCAGCACCCGGGATCAGCTCGTCCGGCTCCCCCAGGGCCTGTCCCATGGCAGACTCCAGCCCTCCGGGTTCTCAGTCCGTCCTTCGACCGGCTCACGCTTTCGGCCACCCTCCCACCGCCACGGAGCTCCCGCTCATCCCCAGAGGCCGGCCCGAAGGGGCTCCCACCCTGTGCCCGACACCAGTGCGGGTCACCACACGTGGGCGCAGGCACCTCCTGACCAGTGCCTAGGAAGGCACACGTTTCACAAGAAACCGCGCTCCCAGGCCTGCTGCCCCAGCCTCCCTCCTGCCTCAGCCAATCCGGGCAGGGACTGCGCCCTCCAGGCAGCTTGCTTGGATCACCACATTCTCCAGGCCTGTCTCCCATGCGGGCACTGGGCAGTGAGGCCACCGGAGTCGCCCATTTGGCTGGCAGTGCGGGGGGCGGGGGGGCAGGAGTGCCCTTCCGTTCCCACCAGCCTCGCATGCCCGTACTAGAGCCGACCAGGTCTAGCCAGTCCCATCCTCTGCTCAGGGCCCTCTGCGAGCTCCCACCTCACCACCTGGCCCCTCTCTGTCCTCCTCCTCCCTCTCTCCCCCAGCTTACTTGACTCCAGGCCCCACAGCCTTCTGCTCTCCTCCAACTGACTAGGCAGGCTCCTGCCTCAGGACCTTTGCATCTACTGTCCCTCGACCGGGAAAGCGCTTCGCCCAGCATTCCCCAAGGAGGGCTCCTCCCCATTACTCAGGTCTCGGCTCAGGAGTCACCTCCTCGAAGCCCGCCCTGAATCACCCTGCCCTAGCGGCTGCCTGTCCCCACACTCCCTACCGTCACCCTACTCTACTGTACCCCACACTGGCCATCACCTAACTGCTGCGCATTCCACTCTTCTGCTGTGGCTTTTCACTGTCTCCCCCACGAGTACCTCAGCACCCCAAGCGAAGAGGCATCTGTCCTCTTGGGTCACTGTGGTGTGTCCTCCATGCCTAGAAGGGGGCCTCACACAGGAGGAGCTCAGGATATAAACGGACATAGACTGGACATCCCGTGGGCAAGGTGTGGGCAGGACAGGGATCTGGATGCAAGACAGTCCAATGTCCACGCTTGCTTCGCTGCTCGCCACCACTCAGGAGTCTAGGACCCATCTGTTCCCTAGCGATCACCTACCTCCTACTGTGACCAAGCCCCTTGCCCCAAACTACAGCACCGCTGCCCGCTCAGAATGGAGCCTCGCTCTCCTTCTGCCAACCCAGGCCCAGCCAGGAGGACCCACCAGCTATCTCCAGTCTCCACTTCACAGTCCCTGACTCACCTGTCCCCACCATCCCCCTTGCACCTCACAGGGGCTCACGCACGCAGTCACCCAGCGCACGAAGGGAACCAGCTGGGAGACCCTGGACACCAGCCACCCTTCTGGGCTCCCCAGGCCCCTGGCAAGTTCTCAGCCACCACGTCTGAAGGCCCCGGCAGCCCCCGCCACCAGGAAACCCTGCCTGCCCCGAGAGACATTCCCACCGCGGCCACTTCGCCTCCAGCCATTCCAGAGCTTTCTCCTGAACAAGGGTCTCCTCGCGTCTGGCTCAGGACCACAGCAGCCACCCAAAACTCCCTGCCCCTCAAGACTCAAGTCCGACCTTGTCGACAAGGGGCCACAAGGACAGAGAGCCCCGGCACAGTCATCATCCCTCTCTGAACCTCAATCTTCTCACACGTATGATGGGAACAAGAACTCTACACCCCGAGAAGGGTGAGGGGCCGTGCAGTCAGAGATTGGGAGTCAAAGTGAGGGCAGGAGAAACACCCAGAAGTTAGCAAGGGGAAGGCGGGGGGCCGGGATCTGCCGCACATCAGCGCGCAAGCTGGGCGGGGGAGGGAGCTGAAGGCAGCCCCTTTCCCATGGCCCCCTCTTGCCTCACCCAGGAAGAGAAAGAGAGGAACCACCACCTCCACCGTGGCCCAAAGGGTAGGTCAGCTGGACCATGTGACACAGGGAGCCAGAGCGCCCAGCAGGGACAAGGTGGCCCCATTTCACAGCAAAGGAAACTGAGGCCCCGAGAGTCGAAGTGCAGTTGCCTACGCAGCCGCAGCCGGGCATCTTCCCTGGAACCCCCAGCAGAGCAGGGCAGGTCCGAGCCCCCAAGGCATGGCCTAGGGCCTTGGGGGAGGGGAGGAAAGGCACAGGGACGGGATTTCCCAGCCCCACCCCCCAACATCTGCCTCCATTCCGCACCCTTCCCACCGGCCTGGGTGCGAAGGCAAAACAAACTGGGGCCCTGGGCTGCCCCAAGGGCTGAGCAGGGGCTCTGAGGTCCCCCAAAGGAAGAGAGAAAGAGACCGCGAGCGCCGGGGGAGCGTTCCCAAAGCCGGCACTCGGGAGACGGCGAAGGTCGGAGACGGAGACGCGGACGGAGACGGGGGCAGGCAGAGCAGGGCACGCAGAGGCTCCCCGCACGGAGCAGACAGCTGCGGGCAGAGCCCAGAGACGCGCACCGAGTCGCACCGAGGCGGACACACGCACAGACCCCAGCAGCCGGAGACCCGCAGAGCCAGGGCCAGCGAGGCCCACGGGGACCCGGAAAGTCGGCGCGGGACCCAGAGCCGCCCGGAGCCCGAGCGCGGAGCAGCGGCGGAGACGAGCAGTGGGGCCCCCGCGCCGCGCCCCCGCTGGGCGCCCCCTCCCCCCGGGCCCGACGTGGCTCCGGCCCCGGGCCCCCGGCTCGGGCCCCCGGCCCGCCCCCTCCCGCCCCCTCCCGCCCTCTCCCGCCTCTGGCCGAACCGCCGCCGCCGCCGCACCTTGTTGAAGGCGAAGAGCTCCTGCTTGAGCTTCTCGCGCTGCGGGTCGGCGCCCTGCCGCCGGAACCGAAACTTCATCATCTTGCGTCCGGCTGCCGGCGCCGCGCCCGCCGCCGCCGCCGCCCGCAGGATGCGCCGCGCGGCCCCGCCGGTCCTGAGGCGCGGGCGGGGCGCCAGGCGGCCCCGGCGCGGGCGCGCGAGGCGGGGCCTGCGCGGGGGCGGACGCAGAGAGCGACTGACGTGCAGGCCGACCAATGGATGTGCCCGTGCGCTGTCCGCCCCGCCCCTACCGGCCAGACAATGGGGGAAGACTGGGCCCCCGGGCTCGGCCGGGCTCGCGAAAGTACTCCCGCCGAGCATGCGCCGCGGCGCGGGGCCTGCCGGGACTTGTAGTCCACGAGCCTGGCCTCCTCCGTGGGCGGCTGGGGACGAGCTTTAGAGGGGGCCGGCGGGTGTTCCCGAACTTGGAAGAGGACTTTTCCGTCCTCCAACGAGGAGCAGCGAGCTTATTCAGGTTCTGAGGCAGACCTGTCCCGAAAGCCGGGAGGGTTCCGACTGGTCCAACTCCCAGACTCTTCAGCCTCAGTTTCCCCGTCTACGACACGGTTCAGTGACTGCCGAGTTATATTATAGTTTCCCGGACACCAGTTTGTTCCCTGTGTGCCATTTCGCCCTGGCTGCGTGGTCAGTCGGGAATGCCCGCCTCGGCCCTAAGCCCCTGGGCAACTCCTGCGCATCCCGCAGGGTCCAGCACAGGCGGTTCTGTGTAGCGGCACGGGATGCTGCGGCGCCGTCGGCTACGACACGGGCAGTAAGAGGCCCTTTCTCAGGAAGTGGCATTTGGGACGATCTTGAGATTGGATCTGGGCCGCTCCAAGATGGGGGAAGGGCCACCCCTGCACCCCTGCCCGGGAGCCGCATATAAACAAAGCTGCGCCCGCCTCCAGCGACCATGGGGCCTGTCCCCACCCACCTCCCAGGCTGCCCTTTCTCCTCTGGAGGATGGCCTCAAGGCTGAACCTCTTCTTCCAAGGCTGAGGATAGGCTGCCTGGGCTCCGGGCCGGCAGCAGGGAGCTCCCGGGAGCAGTGGGGCAGGTGGACCAGGGCCGGGGCCCATAGGCTGGGTCAGGGGAGGCGGGCCTGACTTCTGACCCCGAGGTAGCTGCCAAGAGACTGGAGCCTGGCTGTCCCCCACCGCCCGCCCACGCCCACAGCAGCCCAGCCCAGCCCTTCCCTGGGCTTGGGGCTACATCTGGAAGAGGAGTGGGCTGGGGAGCTGGGAGGGGAGTGCAGGGAAGATGGTCGGAACAGCGTTGAAAGGCACCGCCCGGGTGGCAGGCACTACTCCAAAGCCTTTCTCGGTTCAACTGACCGAATGCTCTCGGTTGATCTGTGCGGGAGGAAGCAGTATTCCCGGCTGGACTGTTGAGGAAGCTGATGGGCAAAGACAAGTGAGGGCTTTGACCTGAGCTGTAGGCAGAGCTGGCTGGACAGAGTGGCCGCAGAGCCCACTCCACACCCCAACGCAGGCAGCTCAGGCCACTGCAAGGCCCAGGTCCTGGTCCCTGCCCTGCCACCCACTGACCGAGTGACAAGACCTGAGCCCCAATCGCCTCCTCCGCAAAACGGAAGCCTCACCAGCGGAAGTGTGAAGTTGTTCATTTACATTCCCAACTCACTGCTTAGAAGCTGTGTGGCCTGGGGCAAGTTCCCCAAGCTCTCTGGGCCTTGAGTCCTCACCTGTGAAAATGTGGAGACTATTAGTACCTACCTCAAGGGGTTGCTATGGAGATGAAATGAATTAGGACTTGTAAAGCCCTTAGGAAGTTCCAGGCAGACAGGCAGGGCCCTGTGGGTGTTAGCAGTTCCCAGCGTTCTTGCTAATTGCCAGGGGAGCTCTTCCCTTCATCACCTTGGGCCAGTCCCTGCCCTTCCTCAGTCTCCTGTTCTCTGCTTTGAAAGGGGACTTAGTCATCAGGCAGTGAGCAGCCGGGCCTCCCCACCCCACCCCCGGCTCCCAATTGCAGGGGGGTGGGGTGCAGAGCTGAGTGGAGACCATGACCACCCAGGGTTTACTCTGCTGTGATGGAAGACGTGTTGGGGCTGCGGGAGCCCAGCAGAGGCATCTGACCCGAGGTGGTGTCCTGGAGGTCTGGGGGTAGACAGAGAAGGGTCTCGCGGCAAGGAGGGGTACATCAAGTGTCAGAATGCACCCTCCACATTTGTAAACAGTGCAGATCCTAGGTCCCCGAAATTTGAGTGCCTGTGGTGCGGGGGCCCAGAATGTGGATTTGAAACTAGCCCTTTTTCTCAGGTGACTGCCTCATCCGATCAGTGTGAAGAGGGCTCAGGGGGTCCACTAGGGTACAAATGAGTAAACTGAGATGCGGGCAGACTGGTCCAGCCTAATCACTTGCGGGGCAGGGTTTAGGAATGGCACCAGGGAGGGTGTCAACCCAGGCGGGGAGGGTCTGGGACACTAATGACTCTCTCGTCACTCCCCTCCCCCAGAGCCTCCTTGGGAACAGGCCTGTGATTACTGCAGTAGCCCAAGGCAAGAGCACCCCCCCCACACACACACCCGCCAGCTCATTGCTTCAAGCAGGAAACCGAGGTTCAGGGGAGCCCAGGCAAGGGCAGGAACACAGGACCTTCAGTGATCTCAGACACCATACTCATCCTGGGAGCACTGGAAGGGAAAGCAGGTCCCTCCTTGGAATCTTCCAGCCTTGGGTCAACCTCAGGCCAGGGAAGGACTGTTCCCTTCTCGGCATTTCCTGGGTGCGGTGGCCTCTCCCTCCTCTCTCCTCCTCCTCAGGCACTCCAGGGCCCTAGCCTAGCTCTGAGGTGAGACTCAGGTCTTGCTTCAAATCCCAAGACATCTCCTTGATAGCTGGATGACCTCAAGTAAGCCACTTGTCCAGCTCGAGCCTCAATTCCCCCATCCTCATCTGTAAAACATACTAAGGACTAAATGAAATTATTCCAAGCAGGAATTAAGCACGGGGCAGGTTCTTAACCTAGTGAGGCACCTGGTTTTAGGATTCTCTGCAGGACCTGCTGGCTGCCTCACCATGCTTCAGACGTGCTAGACATGCTTCTGCCACAGGACCTTTGCACTCACCGATTCCTTGTCTGAACACTTTGCCCCTAGGTTTTCACTTAGCCAAATCCCTCACATCCTTTTGGTTTTAATTTAAATAGCATTTGCTCAGAGAAGCCTATTTCCCTCACTCGTGATGCCCTTCTCTGCCTGATTCTTCTGATGACCTCTTTGTAACCATCTATTTGACTTTTTCATTTTTACAAAATTACTTGAGAGAGAGAGTGTGAGTGAGTGGGGACAGGGTAGAGAAAGAGAAAGAGAGAGCGATCTCAAGCAGACTCCCGCTGAATGCAGCCAGAAGCGAGGTTGGATCTCATGACCCTGAGACCATGACCCGAGACCCTAAATTCATGAGTTGGATGCTCAACCGACTGAGCCACACAGGAGACCCTTACCTTCTTTATGTGTATATTGTCTCCCCAGCTTGAGAGTGAGCTCCCTACAGTTTTTTTTAAGATTTTATTTTTTTGAGAGCGAGCGAGCGAGCACGAGCGAGTGCACACCAAGCACAGGCAGGGAGAGTGGCAGGCAGGGGAGAAGCAGGCTCCCCACTGAGCAAGGAGCCCAAGCAGGGCTCGAACCCACAACCCTGGAATCATGACCTGAACCAAAGGCAGCCACTTAACCCACTGAGCCACCCAGGTGTCCCAAAGGTCTTTCTGGTTTTTAATTCTATTCACTGCTGTGTCCACTATGCCTAGAACAGTGCCTGGCACAGAGTAGGTACTTAACACATAAAAATAAGTAGACAGATAGATAAAATAAATTTGAAAACTATCTGAAGCCAGCACAACAAAATATTAACGTGTGTGGGTGGTGGGTGCTCCTGTGGCTTCTCTTGTTCGAGTATTTTTCAACGTGTTTGAAAAAATTCATTAAAGGGGCGCCTGGGTGGCTCAGTGGGTTAAAGCCTCTGCCTTCAGCTCAGGTCATGATCTCGGGGTCCTGGGATCGAGCCCCGCATCGGGCTCTTTGCTCTGCGGGGAGCCTGCTTCCTCCTCTCTCTGCCTGCCTCTCTGCCTGCTTGTGATCTCTGTCAAGTAAATAAAATCTTAAAAAAAAAAAAAAGAAAAAGAAATTATTAAAAATATAAAACACAGGGACGTGTGGGGGGTGCAGTCTGGTAAGCATCCAGCTCTCGGTTTCAGCTCAGGTCACGATTTCAGGGTCATGGGATGGAGCCCCCCGTCAGGCTCCACGCTTGGTGCAGAGTTGGCTTTGGATTCTCTCCTCCTCTCCCTGCTCCTCCCGCTCATGCTCTCGAAATATATAAATAAATGAATGCTTTCCAAAAAATGTAAAACACAGGAGCCCTGACTTTGGGACGCTCAGGTGGCTCAGTTTGTTAAGCATCTGGCTCTCAATTTTGGCTCAGGTCATGATCTCAGGGTTGTGGGACCCGAGCCCTGTGACGGGGTCCCTGGGGAGCATGGAGCCTGCTTGGGATTCTCTCTCTCCTCCCTCTGCCCCTCCCTGCTCCCACATTCTATCTTTAATAAAATAAACTTAAAAAAATAATCCACACTGCTTAGAAGCCCAATCCACAGAAAAGGGCGGTGGACGGCATGTGGAGAGGCAGGAGGGTAGGAGGGGTGTCCCCGCGCCAGGCTGGCAGGCATCAAGGACGTCCTCAGAGGCAGACCCCCCAATAAATGCTGTATCTGTGCTTTATCTGCTTGAATCCTCGCAGCAACGCTGGAGGGAGGTACAAGGGCGATCTCGCTGTACTGAGTGTAAATGGAAGCTAAGGACAGAGAAGTGACTTGCCCAAGGCCACCCTGAGGGGGGAAGGAGGGAAGAAGGGGTGACATGGGAAAGCCCCAAAAAGGCAGAGTAGGGGCAGCGAGGGAAGGGGGAGGAAAACCTGGCTGAGGGAGGCAGGCCCTGCCTTCCAGGAGCTGGCCCAGATCCCGGCTGAGGCCACGACCCTCCTTTGCTGCCCAAACCACACACGTAGCTTCTTCCTGGCGGCCCCTCCAGGGACCTGGCAGGCCCGAGGATTCCTGGAGCGGAGTGTGGGCTGGGGCCCGGGGTGGGCAGGGCCTGGGGTGGGAGAAAGGTGGGTGGGGGTTGAGAGGTCACAGGGGAGCCTGGCCTAGAGGTGGGGAGGAGAGACCCCCCTCATCCCCCCTCATGCTTCACGGCATGCAAAATGAAGCTGGCTCTGAGGGCCATTCTTCAGGGCCCGGGCAGGCGAGGGGCCAGCGGATCTGGGGCTCTCAGTCCGCAGAAGGCGAACAGCGTGCTGGGCCTCCGTGGAAGAAAGAGGCCGAACGAGCAGGGAGAGCGCTGGAGCACAGCCAGCCTGTCCTCATTTTACAGGGAGAAAACGGGCTCGGAGAGAAGTGACTGGTCTCTGGACCGCCAGCCCAGGGCTCCTTTTCTGGGTGCAGGACTCAGCCCTGACACTCCCGATCCTCCCCCTGAACCTGGATCCTGAGCGGGGCTTTTCTTCAGCTCACGCTGCACCACAGCATGACTCGCGTGCACCGGCCTCCTGCTTCAGCCCGACTCTGTGGTAGGGTCATCCGTGCTTCATTCCCGTGGCCCCCCAAGTTCTAATCCTGCCTCTGCCACGGCACCTCTCTGGGCCTCAGTTTACTGGCCTACAGAATAGGGGCAAATGTTAATTGCTACCATTTATTAGTACTGAGCGTTTCATCTGTACCAAGCACCACTGTCCTTCATTGAATCCTATGCCCATCTTACAGAAGAAGAAACCAAGGTCAGAGAGGTTAAGTAATTTGCCCAAAGTCACACAGCTAGTATGCAGCAGTCGGGATTTGAGCCCAGGACCCAGGGAAGGTATTAGAGTTTGTGGTGAGGATAAACTGGGACAGCTTGTACAGGGCCACACTCTCAGAGTCCAGGAGAGGGCAGAGAGTGGGCTGGAGTGGAAGCCGTGGGACCACACAGCACACGTGGGGCTGTGCTGAAGCCAGCCAGGGGTCTGGGGAGCCCAGAGGAACCCTGAGGAATTGGGCGGGGCCCGGGGACGGCAGTGGGCACTGGCACGTGACTCACAGGCTCATGCCCTGGTGAGTCGGTGAGCTGGGTCCCCTCCACACACCCATTACGCCTGGGGTCCTGGCAGAGCAGGGCAGATGCGGTGGGGAACCTAAGTTCTCGCTCTGGGGCCTAGCTCCCCAGCCAGACAGCAGTCCCCTGCAGTCCCCTGCAGTCCCCTGCAACCCCTCCCCACCCCCACCCCGCACCCAGCACTGTTGCTTGGGCTCTGCTGCCACCCCGTGGGCACGGCGGGTACTGCACCAGAGAGCAGGCGGACACCCAGCCCAGGGACTCCGGCCCCCCAGCAGGCGGCAGGGCAGCTCTTGGGTTTGGAGCCCCTTAATCTCTTGCCAATGCCAATCTTTTAATGATTTTGACTTGTCTTCAACACAGCAGCTTGAGGGATCCTATGTCTGATCATGCCCTCTGCTCAAAACCCTCTCATGGGGAGCTACTCGCAAGAGTCAAATTGTCAAATTTTATGGAATTTCACAATTCATCTGTTAAACACTCTTGAAAATTACTTAAAATTCTGTTAGAAAAACGGATAGTATTCAAAACAAAGCACTTCCTACGTTAAGGTTTTGTTATAGTCTGTACACTTTCATTCCTTCCATCTGTGGGATCTGGGGGGTTGAGACACTGTACAACCGTGTGCTCTGTCCACCTGTCTTCAGGACTCTGTGTTCAGGGACCTCACGTTGACAGCTTTCAGTCAGCCACCAAGCGAGTGTTTACACCACAGAAATCGGCAAACGCCGCGGATCAGGCTGAATTTATTGCTGACTTTCTAGACCAGTGCCGTCCAATAGAAACAGAGTACAAACCACGTATGTGATCTCAAATCTGAGTAGCTAGATTTACAACAGTAAAAGGAAACAGGTGAAATTAAAGTGTATTTTATTTAACCCAGTATGTCCAAAATATTGTCATTTCAACATGTAACCAATATAAAGTAACTAATGATATATTTTACATTCTGTTTCATACTAACTTCAAATTCTAGTGTGTATTTGACACTTAAAGCACATCTCAATTCAAACCAGCCACATTTCAAGTGTTCAACAGCCAAACTGTCCAGTGGCTGCCATATTGGACAGCACAGGTCTAGATTTAAGAAATCAGTAGAGAAAATAATGTGGATCAAATTTAATAGAAGTGCTGAGGCTGAGAAATTTCAATCCAATTAACATAGTTTGTTCCAACGATGCAAAATCAGTAGGCCATGTACAAGATTTAGTGACAGACTATCGGGAAAAGAGTAGTGTAGTAGGCTGACCAGTGGCCTCCCCCCGCCCCAAAGATTTCAGCTCCTAATCCTTGGAATTTGTACATTTTTCACTCTGCAGATGTGACTGAAGATCATTACATGGGCAGATTATTTCTGCTCGTTCAGGTGGGCCCTAAATCCAATCACTAGTGTCCTCGTGAGGGACGGGCAGAAGGGGATCTGGTACCCACAGAAGAGGCAGCCACGTAGCCACGGAGGCAGAGACAGGAGTTCCCGGGCCACGATCAAGGAACATCAACAGCCACCAGAAGCTTTTAGAGGCAAGGACTAGAGCCTCCAGAAGGAGCGTGGTTTGAATTGTGATCTCAGCCCAGTGATCATAATTTTGGATTTCAGACCTCCAAACTGTGAGAAACAAATTTCTGATGTTTTAGCCACAAAGTTTGTGGTGATTTGTTACCGGAGCCCTGGAAAAGTATCATCAGCAATGGGATGCAACTCCATTTGCCGTATCACGGTTGAATTACAACCACGGGCACGCTACAAATTAAAGACTCTATCAAAAAAGATCAACAAAAGGCTTCTATAAGGAACACTTGGCTATACAGAGCTAGTGTACTGTGTATTTTATCTGTAATTTCTGTGCTACACATCTCTCACGTTGGCACAATTTAGAACAGCCGTGTGCGCGAGAGATCGAGACCAGGTCTTGTACCCTCAGCACCCCGCACAGAGCCCGGCACACAGCAGGACACTCGTACTTTTGAATAAAGGGACTTTGGGCCTCAACTTCCCCCAGCACAAGGAAGGGATAGGGTGCCTAAGAAGGCAGGGCTGGTGCCAGATGTCAGAGCACCTACTGCGTGCAAGACTGGGGTGGGGGCAGAGTCAGATTCGTGGAGTCAGGGACGGAGTCCCCACTGGCTTAGGGACTACTCAGAAAATTAGTTTAGTCCATGGGATGCTGTGGAACCACTAGGCAGAGACTAAAGCCAGTGATACAGCAGGACCTATAAGGGCTGAAGCCCCTTCCCCTCGTCTCTCTGTCCCTTATTCCTGCAGAGCAAAGGGCCTTTTTTGGGACTAGGAAGAGCCCAGGTGTGATTGTCACAGCTACTGTAGAGTTTCAGCTCCCCAGGCCTGCATATGGGCTCCCGTCCTATGCCTGAGCCAGGGGCCTGGGCCCTAGAGTGGGAGGTATCCCCCTCTGCCATGTAGTCTGGATGACTTTGAGCAAGTTACCATCCCTTTCAGCTCTAACATCTCCTCTCTGGGGCAACTGTGGCCCTGTCTACCCCCACAGGCCCAACTAGCTATGGAGCATATGGAGCCTCTCCCCCAGTGCCCTTCATATCCTGTCACCGATTTGCAGGACTGAGCCCTAGCCGGTCACCTCTTCCCTCTAGAGTCTCTCTTCTCCTCTCTGAAATGGGCAGGTAAGTGACTTTCCAGGTCTCCACAGCAAAGAAATGGCCAGACTTGTTTGGGCACTGGAAATCAATGAGGGAGACTCCACACCCAGGCTGACCAGAATCTGGCAGCCAGGTCCAGGACCTGGAGGGACTAAAAACCCTCTGGGCCCAACCCCAGTCCACACAAACACATCTGGCTGACGCCTGTAATTGTATCCCACAACTCTGTGGTACACATCTTGAAAGCAAGGACCAAGACTTTTGCTCACCGATGAGGTCACAATGAGGGCTTGGCCAGAACATAGTGGAACTCAAGAATTTGCTTAATGAGCAAAACCACTTGCCTATCTTTTACAAAGGCCAGGCTCTCCCTGCCTTTGCTCACCCTGTCCCTCCTTCACTGGCACACACCCTATCTGATCACACCAAGGGGGAAGGGCTTCAAAATTCAGCAGGGTATGATCCTGGCTCCTGTAGGACCGTGGCATCCTGGGCACCTGGACACGTGGTCCATCCTCCTTGGAGTGGGAGAGAGCACAGTAAGCAGAGGGCAAGTTCACCTTCGGCCCTCAGCCCTATTATCTCCCGGGAGGACCTGGATGGGCAAAGGACTCTGTCTGGCCTCCCCAGCCCGGGTTCAGAGTTAAGAAAATAAGGGGATTAGGGAAGCACCAAAGGCAAGTCCTCTCTTATAACAGTATCAGACAACTGTTTCAAAATATATTAGATTTGGTTTTTATTGTAGAGCACACATATCAGGGCAAAGTGCTGCACACACAACTACAAATCATTTTTGGGAAAAAAGCTGTAAGAAAAATAAACCTGCAACTGCTTTAGTTATGCAGTCCCGACTTGAATCCACGCTGGCAAAGGAGTTCTGGCCCCTGAGAGGGGCTGCTTGATGACGGCTGCCCCAGACTTCTGCCACCTCAGGCCTGGGCCTCTGTAAGACAAGCCCCTTGGGGTGGTGGCAGCCTGGGGACTGGGAAAGCCTCTGCTCTCAGCAGGCCCGGGTCTCGGCCACGGCTGGCAAGGACACATTCCTAATGAATCTAGACCATCAAAACCTCGCAGCCGTCAAGAATCTGAGTAGGTGGGAACTGCCGAAACCTTATCTTTTTCCTTTATGACTTCTTAACAGCCCCTTCCCCAGCTCCCACACCCCTGAGGCAGAGGAGGTGCCAACCCAGTCTGCAGACCTGAGCTCTGGCCTTGGATGCATGCTACAGGCAGACAGAGCAGGTGGGCAGGCACCTTCCTATGGGGACGACATGGAGAGAAGGCCCAAGCTGGCCAATGAAGGAGAAAGGAAAGGGTTAGGAAAAAGTCCGGAGATCAAATGAAAAAATAACTCAAAAACAAAAGAAAACAAAAACCCTACCACACACCACAACAATTTTCCATACCCCAAATGCTAGACTTGGAAGGACACCAGTCCTTCTAGCTAGAAACAATTCCTAAAACTGCCCCAACATGGCAAACCTAACTGTTCCGTACAATCACACGCATATGCTTGAAAGGAGCAACCCAGCAAAGACGTGTGCTCTTGGCAAGAAAGGTCAGAACCACTGTAGCCAGCCCCTCAGCAGCTCAGGGACCTGTGGGCAGAGCAGGCCAGTGGGCATGGAAGCAGCCCGGGAGCTCAGCCAATAGCTCTGGGGTGGCGGAGGACGGTTTAAGCCTCCACCCCGTCATCCTGGACAACTCTGCTGCAGGAGGAAGAGGGTGCTTGTGTAGGCTTCCAGGCCCTGGAGAACAGGTGAGAGGGGAGGACAGGCCCCCAGCAGAACCAGTACGGAGCATGAGACTTCAACCCAGCACGCAGACACAGGTGGGAGGGAAGGGGCAGAAGATTGAACTTCATTTACAACATTGAGAAGATTTACATTTAAAGCAAAACAAGAATTTTCTGAACCAAAACATTTTGTTGCTTTGAAATAAACCCAGCCTGACAGCCCCCCTTGAGGACAGCTGCCCCCCACATCTCTACTGGCCACTCCAGCGTGAGCTTCCGGCCCCTACAGATGCCAACAGCCTTTCCATTTTGTAGGAAAACCGAGAACGTGAGAATCAGGTCCCAGCCAATCCTGTTCTTCAGCCTTAACAGGCAACAAACCCAAGGGAAAAAATTCAAGATCAAAAAAAAAAAAAAACCAAAAAATGAAAACAAAAACCAAACAAAAACAAAACCAAAACGGAACACCGAAAAACCGAAACGAACAAAAGGAGGGGCAGCTACGTGAGGAGTAACCAGAGTCCCAGGGGCGCACGGCCCGCCTCAGTGCCTCCGCATCTTCACCTTTCGGGCGGGGCTGCCTGCCGCCTCCGAGCAGTCCTCCCCGGACTCGTAGGACTTGCGCCAGTAGTTCTCAGAGCTGAAGCTACTTCTCCGACGGTGTGTGGGCAGCAGCACCGAGCGCCGGTTCTCCTCCTTGTCCATTTCTAGGATCCGAGGCCTGCAAGGGAAGGGGTGGGTGGAAGCGTTCCCTCACACCTCAGCGTCTGCGCTGGGCCCTCACCATCTGCGGGATGGCGCGCTCCAGCTCGGCAGTTCTCCAGGAGGGATGGTAACGGCAGAAATGCTGGCATCGTCTCTTTGCCCACTAAGCGCAGCGGCCACACCTAGTCTCTGAAACACTTCCCAATTACCCCGGGGGGGTCTGCTGCGTCCAGGACACCGCCAAGGCTGCTGGACAGGAGGCGGCCTTCCCTAGTACAGCCTCAAGGCCCTGCCTGGTCCCGCCATCACCTCCCCGCGCTCTGCTCACCCACTCCACTAGCCCCTGACCAGCAAGCTCTTCCTGCCTCAGGGTTTCAGCCCAGTACCTCTTGCCTAGATGGGCCTTCACGTACGGCTTCCTTACCCTTCTCATCTCAGCTTACACATGTCCCCAGAAGTCTTCCCCAGCCCTTCCGAAATGGGTCCCTGGTCTGCGATCTTCCACATCCCAAGCTTCCCTCCTAACATTTAAGTACTCAAAAGAGCGTCTGTCTGGGTGGATGGAACAAGGGAAGTCATGGGGAGCCCACAAAGCCTTCCCACTTGTCAGAATCTCAGCCCAAGCCCTGCTCGCTGGGGGTGCAGGCAGCTGGTCACGCGCTAGGCGGGAACGCCCCAGTGCCGCTGACCCAGAAGCAGACCCCAAGGCTTGGCAAAGTGGTCAGTGCCGCGCTTCTAACCGCACACCCAGGCTCCCCACCGGGCCATGGGGCTGCTGTGTTGGCCTTTGTTGAAGGTCCCTAAGCTGAGTACCTGTGGGCGGCATCGGGGTCTGCCTTGCGATGGGACCGCTTGGGCTTCAGAGCAGGGTCCCTGTTGTTTCCCGACAGACGATCGGAAGCATAGCTGGGTGGTAACACAGAGCTGCTCAAGGACTTTGTTTCCAACCGGGGTGCGTCTAATCTCGTCCTGCAAAGGAAACACATGGGGTCACCAGTGGGCCCCATGAGACCCATCTCTGGCCAGGGAGAGGGGAGCCAGCAGCCTCTGCTCTGTGCCTCAGTTTCTTCATATTTCAACTAGGTCTGGCTGACTTGCAAACACTTGCCTTCTTACGTTCAGGCTTAGGAGTAGGAAGAGGAACATTCCTCTTTGAAGACCTCCAGTGATAGGGATCTGCTGCACCAGGGGAAAGATCTAGGGCTCACTCTCTCTCAGTTGGACAAGCAGCCCCACTCACCCTACTCCAGCCCAGAGGTTCTCCAGGGGCTTCTACTCCACCTGCCAGAGTCCTGAGGGCCCCCAAATACTCCAGCAGATGCCCTCATCCTTCCTGAAATATCAAGACAGGAAGGAAGGTTCCCCTGGTCCAGGCCTACAAAAGGAAGAGACTCTCCTACTCTCTTACACAGTAACACTAGAGCCAGGAGAGTCCAGGCCCCACTCAACATTCACACACTCGGCTCTGATCTCACCACAGCCACCTGGCAGCTTCTGCTGGTCACAGGATGCTAACCAAGTCATGGCCGAAGGGCTTTTGAAGGCAGAATCCTCGCTGAACACTAGGCCTGAGTTTTAAGGAACATGTTGCCCAGTAAAGGGAAAACATGAAGTACAGACGGGGCAGTGATCGGAGTCCTTTATAAAGCCAGGCCAGGAGGAAGCAGCCTGGGAAACCTTGAAGAAGCCCCGAGGCTTCCTGTGTGATACAGAGAAGCCTGAAGGGGCAGGAGAGAAGCCTGGTCTGGGGAGTGATGGGAACACATCTGGCAGAAGGCCATAAAGGCACCCTTCCCGTAGGCAGCCACGCACAAAACGGTCACTTGGTTCTGAGGAAGGTGCTGTGGTCAGAGCAGAGCACCTTCACAAGAACACCGCAGGGAAGACGGCAGGAGGGAAATCCGAGAGCTGCCCTGGCCTAACCCATACAGTGTTCTTGGTCATAACTGCATGCAAAACTCACGGATCCCTCTACCTACCCCCAACTGGCTGACCTGCTGTGAACAGATGGGGAAAACTAGACCCAAAGGTTATGGTAATTCACGGGTCCTGGAAGTCGTGGGAGAAAAGTTTAAGCCCAGGTGAGACTCCAAACAAGCCTAACAAGCTGGAACGACAGGGCTCTGACCCGGGGTAGCGGTTTTTCTCCTGAAGCCAGCAGGGGGCACCTTCTAGCTGGGAACCAACATTCTAACACCCTCAGGCCCAAAGTGGTGGGCAGACCAGCAGAGCAATTTCGCCTGCCTGCCTGCTTTGGCCTTACAGACAGGGAAGCCAGAATGGTCAGCTGTACTCACTGGCCCACCAGTCTCGGCCTCCACTCTGGGCCCTCCAGGCTCAGGGAACCAGGACCTATCTAGCAGCAAAAGGAAGAAGATCCAACCCTAATGGTGCCACTTAGAATCGAGGATAATTGCCATCATTTTCTGGGCCTTCTCCATCTAAACAAAGTAGGGAAAAATGTGGCTGTCCCTAGGTCCTCTTTCAGTTCTATGAGTCTAGAAATCAAGTGGCCTCCTTCAAGGCTAGGACTTTCAAGATTTTGGGGGGGGGGGGTGGCGCCTAGGTGTCTTAGCTGGTTAAGCATGTGCCTTCGGCTCAGGTCATGATCCTAGAGTCCTGGTATGGAATCCCACATCGGGGTCCCTGCTTGGCAGGGAATCTGCTACTCCCTCTGCCCTGCTCATGCTCACCATTTTTCTCTCTCCCCAAAATAAATAAAATCACTGGGGCACCTGGGTGGCTCAGTGGGTTAAGCCTCTGCCTTCGGCTCAGGTCATGATCCCAGGGTCCCGGCATCGAGCCCCGCATCGAGCTCTCTGCTCAGCAGGGACCTGCTTCCCTTCCTCTCTCTGCCTGCCTCTCTGCCTACTTGTGATCTTTGTCAAATAAATAAATAAAATCTTTAAAAATAAATAAATAAATAAAACCACCCAAAAAAGTTTTAAAAATACTTTCTTAAAAGATTTTATTTAGGGCACCTGGGTGGCTCAGTGGGTTAAAGCCTCTGCCTTCGGCTCAGGTCATGATCCCAGCGTCCTGGGATCAAGCCCCACATTGGGCTCTCTGCTCAGCAGGGAGCCTGCTTCCTCCTGTCTCTCTGCCTGCCTCTCTGCCTACTTGTGATCTCTGTCTGTCAAATAAATAAAATCTTTAAAAAAAAAAAAAAAGATTTTATTTATTAGGGCACCTGGGTGGCTCAGTGGGTTAAGCCTCTGCCTTCGGCTTGGGTCATGATCTCAGAGTCCTGGGATCGAGCCCCACATTGGGCTCCCTGCTCAGCAGGAAGCCTGCTTCCCCCTCTCTCGGCCTACCTCTCTACCTACTTGTGATCTCCATCTGTCCCTCTCTCTGTGTCAAATAAATAATTTTTTAAAATTTATTTATTTACTTAAAAAGGGGGGGGCAGAGAGGAGGGAGAGAAAGAGGGAGGGAGAAGAGAGAGAGGAGAAGCAGACTCTGTGCTGAGCAGGAAGCCAGAGTGGACTCCAGGACCTGGAGGTAATGACCTGAGCTGAAGGCACACGTAACTGACTGAGCTACCCAGATACCTCTCATGCCTAAGATTCTTGAGAGGGTTAAGGGGAAGAGATGGTGCCAGGTAACACCCAGACACAAGGGTGGGAATCAGAAATCACTGGAGCCCAAGGACCTCTTCTTTAGCAGGCCAGGCCTCATCCCCCCCATTATGGGTGTAGCCGCTGGAGAGGTCAGGGAGACAGGTATGAGACTAGACAGGCCAAGAACACAGACTGGCTCTGCTCCTCTCTCAATGCCTGAAGGTGAGGAAGGAGGTTCTGCACAGGACCATCCCACTGCCATCAGGATGCAGCCTCAAGAGAAGAGATGGTCAGGAGGCGGCCCGGCTGAAAACATCCCTGCCTCCTGTTCCTACTTCTGGGACAGTATAAGCTCTGGGGTCCAAAGTGCTCCCGACGAATCCCCCGGGCTTTACAAGTACATCTCAGAACAGCTGGAGGAGTTTCTGCCCTCCCTCCATTTCCAAAAAGCTACTGTGCTGCAGGAAGCCAGGCTAGAGCAAGATCCCAAACCCAGTGCCCACTGGTAGCTTAATTTCTGAGAACAGCCCTCTTAAAAGGCAGCTAACTTTCCAGGAGCACGCTAGACCCCTCAGGGTTCATCAAACATATCCGTAAGCTTCTGAAGTCAGGAAGTTCTGGCAGTAAGGGCTGGGCCGGGGTCTCCTCAGGTGGCAAGAGGCAAGGAGACCTGGCTTACAGATCTGAGTCAACGTCCAGGCGTATATGAGGTATATGAGGTCACCCAGGCATCAGGACAAAAGCAGGGATTGGGCAGAGGTACCTGGGAAGCCACAACACAGGATGACTGAGCATTAATGTTAATATTGGGTGAAGGGAGGGGGCTGACCATCCCAGAAGCTCTCCTCATGTTCCTTTATTACTCACTGAATCCTCTCATCTTCTGGAGAAGTTGCTGAGGAGGACTACTCCCACCGTAAGGAAGGGAAAGCAATACTAACTGGAGACCAACTCGTTGTCCTAAGCCACACAGCCACTATCCCATGAAGGCCTCTGAAGGTGGGCTCGCTGCACTGCAACAGGACAGACTGCTGTCCAGGCAGACACCGTTTCTAGGAGACCAGGAACCAGCCTGCGCCTCAGGCCAACCATCCCTCAACTTCTGGCTCCACCCTCCCACCAAGCACCCTTGCGCTTACAAAGCCGGACACCCCAACGGAGCAGAGAGGCAGTGTGGCAAGCCTGTCTGAGCACCCCTTGTCTACTGAGTGACCTGGGCCTCTAGGTCCACGCTTCAGGACCAGAGTGTCAGATTCCCACAAAGCACAGACCTGTACCGTTGTCTCTCCTGCAACAGCATTCAGACCTCCTGTCACCACTCCCCATCGTCCACCAAACTCTTTCCAACATCACACGTTGCTGTCTGCAAAACAGTTCTGACCCCAGCGGGCTTCCACACCGGTCTCAAAAAGCCTAAAAAGCATGCGAGGGGTATAACCCAAAGAGAGGGCACCCAAGGCCCATGGTCCTAGCAAGGCTTCCAGAGGACCTCCATACCCAGGCCTGCAAGACAACGAGGCCCCAAGGGCCTCTCCAAATCATTCAGCCTGATCACCAACATGTCGTATCACATACTTGTAACTCGGGGCTCCAGAAACCAGTGCTGCACAGATGATAGCCAGACAACAGGGCCAGCATCGTGGGTGCCCAGGAGGCTCCCGTTCGGGCCTGGTAAGGTACTGATATCCTGCACGACACCAGGCGGTCAGACAACAAGCTTGCTTTCCCTGGCCTGGGCCAGTGAACAACCTATCTCCAGGTTCCCTTTCCTCTCATTCGCTGTGCCTGTACTCATCTCTTACCTCGACTGGACACAGCCTTCCTCATCCCCTACTCCTGACTCATCAAAGTCAGAGGCAGTATGGTGAGGAAGAGGCCAGGAGAAGCAGGCACGACATTCTTTGATTTAACCATCCCTAGCACACCGCTGCCCCAACTGATGTGAGGACACAGGGCTCAAGCAACCAGCTCGTCCTCAGTGAAGGCGGGGCAAAGCTGGCCAGTTTCATCTCCAGGTGGTCTTACGCTCTCCCACTCCTTGTGCAGGATACATGCACGTGCACACACATAATCACTGGACCAGGCAACAAAGGTGGGCTAACCCTTGGCCCAGGGGATGAGAATCTTGGAGACAGAAGCAATGGCACGTGTCTTGATGGGGGCAATGTCTCAGGCCAAGTCAGGGAAGCCAAGAGCTGGCCACCCCCGCCCCGAGGGACGAAGCCCAGAATGCACCCTCCATTCCCACCCTCCCCTCATCACAGAGCCTCATACTTGGGCTACTCTTTCAGGAACAGTCTCCCCCTGACCCCTTGCAAACCCTGGTCTGAAGGACCAAATAAGCCATTCAGCTCGACTGCCTACAATCTCTCTCATGCAAATCCCTCACCCCACTGCTTCCTGGCACACGCCAGCCTTGGTTAACGTTCGGCAAATGAACCTCTAGCTGCTCTTCCCAGCTTCACCCCACTGCGCTGAGCTCACTTAGCCAAATGCAAAGAAATGGGCGATTAACACTGCCTTGAGCCACTTTATCTGATTAACTGGAGATCAGCTGTGCAGGAATATAAGGTTTTATAAGCAGACCAGGGCAGCCCAGGGTGTCTCCTGAAGGCCAAGGGACTGGGTGCCCTGGCCACAAACTGAAGGCTCTGAAGGCCCACAACCCATCTCTGATGATCAAGTGTTGATCCCAGACCTCCTTCCCACACCTCCCCGCAACTACAGAGATCCTCTATACTTGGCACCTTCTAGCCTTTGAGCTGTTTTTTTGTTTCTGAAGAATTTTTATTTAATTGAGAGAGAGAGAGAGAGAGAACGCGCACACGGAGGGGCAGAGAGAGAAAAGCAGACTCCCCTTGAGCAAGGGAGCCTGACGCGTGCGGGGCGCAAACCCAGGAGCCTGGGATCATGACCTGAGCTGAAGGCAGACACTAACCAGCTGAACCACCTAGTAGTCCCAGGCTTACCATCTCTGCCTGGCCGGCAACTTCAGCTCAGGAGTCAGATCCACCAATCCCGTCCCAACCCACCCCCAACCCCTACCAAGCTGGACGTAACTGCTGAATCTGTTTGCTGCTGCTCCTGTTTGCTGGACTCCAGCAGATACACTTTGTGGTTTTAAGACAGTGTTTACTCTGGTGGTGGCGTACGAGCATGCAAAATGCCAGCTCCGTTACACACCAGCAGACCCGGGTTCAAGGTCTTCCTCAGCCATATACCAGCTGTGACCCCGAAAGGACTGTAACACAGCTGAAGCCCAAGGATTCCACTCATGGGGAAACTCTCAGGTGATCACTCCCAGCCTCCAGTTCTCTCTGTGAGAAACAATGGTGCCACACACATGAAGACTCACATTCAAAGATGCCACATTGTGTGGAATCAAAAAGCACTTGGTGGCTACCCACCCATTTCCCCCCATGAGGCATTTAGGACTGTCCCAGCTCTGACTGACCCGAGCTGGTGACAGAGCCCCCAGGCCCTCCCACAACAGCCTGTGCAATTTTTATCCAAACTTAAGAGAAGGAAAGACTGGCTCCATCCCCTCTGCCTATGGAGCAGGACCAGGCTCAATGCCCAGATTCCACCCATCCAGATGTGGCCTCACCAGCAAGCAAGTCAGCCAGGTGCCCATCAAGACCACATCCTTGGGACCACATCCCAAGACCACCTGGGCGGCTCAGTGGGTTAAGCCTCTACCTTCAGCTCAGGTCATGATCTCAGGGTCCTGGGATCGAGTCCCCACATCAGGCTCTCTGCTCAGCGGGGAGCCTGCTTCCCCTTCTCTCTCTGCCTGCCTCTCTGCCTACTTGTGATCTCTCTCTGTCAAATAAATAAATAAAATCTTTAAAAAAAAAAAAATCACATCCTTAATGCCTGGGCAGTGCCTGGGCCAGGATGCTCCCTTTTTCATCCCGTCACCAGCTTGTCCTTTTCCAAGACAAGCCGATATAGCTACTCTGGAGCTGCTCCTCATTCACCTGCGTTGTCCCCCTCTGGCATCTCCTCTGGGCTGGCCCTCAGTGCTGGGCCTGGATGAGCAGGGTCCCCGTCCCCACAGAATGCAGATTTGGAAATTCACAATGGCAAGTATGCAGCCTCTAACAGTCTAAAGAGGGAGGGGATACACTAACGGGGCTACAGGTATGTGTCTGATGCTTTCTGTGCGTCAAACAGTCACACCTGAGCCTGGAGGGATGGCTAGGTCAACCGACTTTCACTGTGCGTAGGTGAGTCATCTGCAGGGTAGGATATGGAGGAAGATGAACATGTTGATGGGAAAACATTTCCAACAGAGGTCATACTGTTACAAGGATCCAAGCCCGAGGACCTCACTAGGAGCTGCAATACTTTAATGTAAGTGTGAAGTACAAGACAACAAGGAAAACTCCAAAAGGTTAGGCTGGATGGACAGGCAAAGCCCAACAAGGAGCCTGGTGTTTATCCTGGGCCTCTTGTCTAGTCCCGAGTTGGCTCCCTACAGCTGGGCGGTATCCTAGCTCAGCTGACCCAGGGAAGCTGCGGGCCATCCTCCTGTTCCTCTCCAGCTCCCTCATACCAAAGCTCTGTGCTTCTGCTGTCTAACCCAGTCTGTGGTTGGCTCCTGGGCCCATTCAGGTCAGTAGAGGACTGATGCCCTTTGACCTTTCAACAGTCATTCTCCAAAGTCAGACCACTGCGAGGAGCCCGGCTGGCCGAAGAGCTTCCAGGGGGACCTGGTGAACAGTGTAGGCTCCTAACTCCACTGAGAAGCATCCAACCCAGCCAGCCTGAGATGTCACGTAAGGGAGCTACTGCCGAAGAGGAAGGAAACAGCTGGAAGAATGACCTGCCACTCTAGCTATGGCTACTTCATTTGCACCTCCAGTAAAGATTTCCCTGGGATAAGCTATTTTGAGAGCCTTGCAGGGAACACCTGGGAAGTTGTTGCTCTGGTTTTGTATCACCCTGGGAGTTCCTCTCCAAGCTCCTGGCCTAGGTGGGGCACTTGTCCCTGGCTGCAGCTGAAGTGCCAGTACAGCCCAGGAAGAAATGACAGGGGAGAAGAGGCCAGAAGGGAGCTACACTCTGGACTGCATCACTTCCGTGTTCTGGGTTTTAGCCTGTGCTGGGAACCACAGGAAAAGAAAGCAAAAAGGCAGCTCTGATGAATTCTGGGACTATGTGCAGGCTAGAGGCGAGACACTGCCAGCTCCTGTACAGACCCCCGTCTGCAGGTCCCACATGCGCCTGGTGCTCTGCCTGCATCCCAGGATCGTCCTTTGGGTCTCTATCATTTCCATGCTACACTGGTACAACAGATACTCGAAGTTTTGACTTGACAAAGTGGCAGAGCCATGCCAAAGAGACTTCATCCGTTCACATTCACTTCAGCCAACACATTATGTTGGCATTCTGGACCCAAAAGGCCAAGATGCTTTTAGTTATAAACTGAAGTTAAAAAGATGGCAAGCCAGGGGTACCTGGGTGGCTCAGTGGGTTAAGCCTCTGCTTTTGGCTCAGGTCATGATCCCAGGGTCCTGGGATCGAGCCCCACACTGGGCTCTTTGCTCAGCAGGGACCCTGCTTTCCCCGCCGCCCCCCCCCCCCGCTGTTCTGCCTGTGATCTGTCAAATACATAAACACAATCTTTAAAATAAATAAGTAAGTACGTAAGTAAAAGATGGCAAGCCAGAAAATAAGGATGTACTTAAAAGAGAGAAAGAAAAAAAAAAAAAAAGAGAGAGAGAGAGAAAGAACTCCTAATGGCCAAAGCTGGCGTAACTGGAGCATAAAACAAATACCCATAAATTCATACTGACGTAAATAAACAACTGAATAAACATGTAAACAAATGAACGAGAGAAGAGGAAATGAAATCTCCTTGCCGAAGAATTCCAAATAACTTGGAACTCTCCCCGCTCAGGGAGCCACAGCTAACTCCCCGCTGCTTATGGGCCGGCTGCGCACAGAGACTTCTTTCCTACCCCAGGGGAAGCAGCAACTCTAGAGCACAGAGCGCAGCCAGCGGACGCAACCTCAGCCAGGCATTCCCAGTCGCCATCAACAGTGAGAAGTCCTGTGCCCTGGATAGGACGAAGACGAGCGGGCTTTACCTCCGTGGTCTTTCTCCCCCAAGCCCTGAGCCCCAGCAGAACCAGGAGAAAAATGCCAAATTCCAGTGGAGAGATACTCTACAAATACCTGACCAGTGATATCATGAATAAGGCAAGTCTGAGAAAGTGTGACAGCCAAGAGGAGCCTAAGGTGAATGACGACTAAATGTAATGTGGGGTCCTGGCACAGAAGAAGTATGTTACGAGGAGACTAAGGAAATCCCAATACATAGGAACTTCAGTTAATAATAATTTATCAATTTGCTTTCTTGACTATAACAAACATATCTCACTAATATAAGACGTTAATATCGGGGAAGTGGTGCTTGGAGTACAGAGACTCTGTACTATCTTTACAATTTTTTGTAAATCTGAAACTGTTCTAAAAATAATGTTTATTTAAATTAAACGAAGAAAAAAAAAGATGGCAAAGCTATAGGACGCTGTGTTCTAGCCAGGGCGGAGGGTGGGGGCTGTCCCGGCACTGGTTCTGCTCTCCTCACTGTCATCTGCGCAACCCTGGACAATCATCTAGCCTCCTGGACTCCACTCTAAAGACAAGCCTGTCTTGACCCAGCATCCGCTTTCATCCCATGAGCAGAAAACCAGAAGTGCGGAAGAGGCCAGGACTGGTGATACTGGTCAGTATATCCCTGACTTCCTGGCCAGAGAGGAGAGACAGCCACAAGCTGTGCACCTGCTAAACACTGCAGCCTATAACCTCCCACCTTCGTTTCCTCTTCTCACTCCCTGCTCCTCCCAGAAGTGAAAACCCAGGCATTTTAAAGCAGGCTGCTAAGGCGCAGTCTAAAAATAATCAGCAAGATCACATGTGACAAATCAGAACCAAAGAGATGGGGAAAAAGAGAGGGGGAAGGGAGGTCTGGAAGAGGGGTCCCTAAATCTTGTCTCAAGACTGTATCCATAAACACAGGGAGCATAAGCTTTTGCTCAGCCCCTAACTCCCTAGTTAAACCACCACAGAACTTAATTTTCCAATGAAGAAAAAACAAGATAGCTTTCTCCTCGAAGAATTAAAATCAAAAAGTAGGAGACCTGATAGCCTTTTCCTCTCCCAGGCTTCATGCCGCTACGCTACTGATACAGAGGAGCCAAGTTCTAAGGGAATCCAGACCTACATCTCCAGACAGGCCTGCAGGTGCCAGACACCGGGGCACTTACTTCCTGAGGATGATGACCGCTCTGCGCTCCTTGATGTCCTGAGGCCGTATGCAGTGAGTGATTTCATCAGCAGCATATCCACTGAAAATAAACACAGAGCATATGAGCTTGGAAAGTGAACAGACAACCGAAGTTCCCAGAGGGCAAAGAGAGAAATATGGTCCAGGTCTTATGGGCACCACTGCCATGTTATTTTGAGAGGTTCAAGGATCTACGTGGAAAGGGAATTCATCTGTTAAGATCCAGGACATGCCACTGAAGGAAAAAACCTGGGATGAGGCAAAGGCAGGCCTGAAGGTATAAATCACAGCAGCAATCTCTCCACGCAAGCCAAGAGCCCTTCTTTTACAGGGCCCCCAAGAAGGTATACCTCTGATCACTCTGGAGGCAGCTAGAGTGACTCAGGCCAAAGCTTGGTGAGAAGACAAGAACTCCACCACCCCGCCACCCCCACCCCCTTCAGCACAAAGAGGAAGCCTGGGCAGACACTGACAGCCCTGAGTCACCAGAGCGAACTAGGGCTGCAATGTTTAAAAAGACAATTTGTCTACTTGAAAACAAGCTTTCAAAAACCTCCATTTGGGGGGATCCAAAAATCTTGAAGACAGCTGTGTTTGGGATATTTTAAGAATTCCCATCACACTCAAATATCTATTTATTTTCATCAAGTTACACAATTTAAAAAACTGCTTAGACCAATGAATGTGGGGAGATGACTGTCCTCTTCACAGCTACCATCTTTCCGATTTGAAACTCTGGAAGCAAACTCAGCAGCCTGAGCCTCCTCACATGCCCTCACCAGGAGCCTGGCACCCAAGAGGCACTCCCACCCCACGTTCCTCCACGAAGCTGAGGCAGGGCTCTACACAGCCAGACCCACGCTCAGCCACAGGTGTAGTGGGAGGTGAACACCTCAGCCTGGTCTCGCTCAGCTTTTCCCTGGTCACCCCTAGACCACAAATCTTCCTCTCCATGGCTGCTCATCAGCTCCCTTCTCAAGGGCAACTAAAAAGACAACCGTGTAACTGTTAGAAACACTGCAGGCCTGGGAGGAACTCCTCAAAATGGCCAGGCTGCCCCAATGTGGACAAGAACTAGAAGCAAGACAAATAAAAAGTAAGTCCAAGAAGGGAAAAAAAAAAACCCTCTGCTTTGAGGCCATGCTGGAAGAGACAAAACCTTTATTTTATTATTATTTTTTAAAGATTTTATTTATTTGTCAGAGAGAGAGACACACCCACACACATACACCATGTATGTGACCGTGTGTGTGCACACAAGCAGAAGGAGTGGCAGGCAGAGGGAAAAGCAGGCTCCCAGCCTGATGTGGGACTCAATCCCAGGACTCTGGGATCATGATCTGAGCTGAAGGCAGACCCTTAATCGACTGAGCCACCCTGGCATCCCCAGAACCTTTATTTTATTTTTTTGTTGCTTGCTTGTTTTTTAAATGATTTTTGTTTAAAGATTTATTCATTTGACAGAGAGAGGCACAGTGAGAGCTGGAACAGAAGCAGGGGGAGTAGGAGAGGGAGAAGCAGGCTTCCCATGGAGCAGGAAGCCCGATGTGGGGCTCAGTCAGGACCACGACCCCAGTTGAAGGGGGCCACTTAACAACTGAGCCACCCAAGTGCCCCTTATTTATTTAAGATTTATTTATTTATTTGACAAGGACAGAGAGAAAGAGCACATGAGCACAAGCAGGGAAATCAGCAGCATGCTCCCTGCTGAGCAAGGAGCCTAATATGGGGCTCGATCCCAGGACCCTGGAATCACGACCTGAGCCGAAGGCAGATGCTTAACTGACTGAGCCAAGCAGGTGCTCCCAGAACCTTTACTTTAAAGATTCCTTCTCTGAGCTGCTCCTAGACCAGAACTTTTCCATTTTCTGTGTGAACATCAGTCGTAGAAGAGATTATGGATAAGTGTCCACAATCAAATCAACGTGGAAAATATTGAAGAGTTTAAAAAAGCACGGCTACGTTAAGAGATCTGAGAATTACTACAGCAAAAGAATCTGCTGACTTTGTTTAATTGAGCACTGACCAAAGAACCTTCTCGCCAATAACACCTATTAATATCTGTAGGCCTACAGTGAAAAATGCCACACAGAGCTAGAGGAGTTGAAGAGGCCTGCGTGAGAACCTGAGTTTTGTTGCCTACTAGCGCTGTGACCTTAGGGAATTCACTTGCTGGGCACCTAAACCTGTTTCTTCATCTGTAATAAGGACAGCAGTAGGTTTTGGGTGTTCACTTTGTTATGCTTTACAATTTAGGTATTCTTTTATGCCCACTAACGATAAGAAAGAGAGAGAGAGACACCATGGATGCAATGCACAGAAGTGGAGAGGGGAGGTTGATGGAGAGAAAGAATCCCAAGCTGACTCTGCACTGAGTACAGGGCCCAACAGGAGCTTGATCTCCTGACCCTGAGATCATGACCTGAGCTGAAATCAAGAATCAAATGCTTAACCTACTAAGCCACTCAGGAGCCCCAATGATAAGATTTTAAAAGGGGGACACTGCCTCTTCCCTTGAAGGGAGAGTTCTATGACTACATGGTTGGCACCCCAAGAACCTGTAGGGCTGTTGTGAGAATTAACTTAGATAGTGCACTGTGCCTGACACAGCATTCCCATTTACTAAGCACAGGACACAGGCCAGAGGCCCTGGACCACCCTGAGGGAAGCCCGAGACTTGGGATCAGTACCTGCCAAGGAAATGAGATCTGCGTTCCTCTTGCGGGGATCTGCCAGCAGAAGAGGCCTCATGGGCCCCATTCCTCAGGACTAGTTCTAGGGCTCGTTCTAGGCTCTTGTCACTGCCCACTGGGAGAATACAGGTGTAGGGAGCAAGACAGCCCTGTATGAACAAAGGACTTCCCCCAAAGAGCTAAGTCCAATTCGCCAAAGGTAATCCAAGGCACATTTCTAAAGCCTGAACCTGAAGCACTGGCCACAGGCAATCTTTCCTACTGTTAACAAGTATCAGTCTGTTTGACACGGCGACAGGCAACTGGGGCCCTCACCTCCCATATTCAGCAAGGAACCACTCCCTTTAATGCAGAAGGAGTAAACCCAGATGTCTGTCAAAACTTACCTGCCCGTTATATGTTAATAAAAAAATTAAAATTTAAATTGAAAAAAACAAAACAAAAAACTTTAACTGCCCCCACTCCCCAAGGGCTCCAGAACTGTGCCACTGAACGCAGGCCTCAGAAGAGCTAGTGTGGAGGTACGACCACCTGGACCCCAGAAATGACCATGTCACTGGATGCACCTGAACAGCTCATTAGCACGGGTCTTCTAGAACTTCCTGGCAGCTGTGACATGGCCCACTGACCCCTCCTCAGTATCTCAGGCTCCTGTGGGAGCAGGAGGCCCCAAGTCCTGGCCAAGGAAGCTCTTCTGGTAAACTTCCACAGAAAATGTCCAGCAGAGACCACAGAGGATGACTTACTGCTAAGGCACCGACTTACCACAAGAGAAACTCTCTGCAAGTCCCAGGCTGCCAGCTTGAAACTTAACATGCCCTGGGTCCAGCCCTGCCCTTGGCGTGGAGACAAGTCCCAGGGTCTCCTGCTCTTTGTTTCACAGGGAAAGGAGAAGAGGAAATATTCATGTGGGTCCGCCTTCGGCTCCCTGCCTGGGCTGAGCCCTTTCAAGCTCCCCCACCCCACGCAGAGAGACAGCCCTGGCTCCGTAGCCCACCAGCACCACACCGTACAGCGACTCTCAAGAGTCTTTCTTCTCCACAGGGAAGCTTTGCTCAAACCCCCCAGGAGGGGTTCCCCCCACACCACCCTCCCTCCCTTACTACTATGTCTGGCCCCTGGAAAGTGTGTCTTCCCTGTAAGACAAAGTGCCGCAAAGGCCCTACTCATCTCTGCGCTCAGTGGACGTGTGCTGGGCTCAACTCTTCTGTTTCTACAAAAAAAGTTCTCACAGCAAATCCTCCCTTAGAGGACTAGCTGCAAGTTAAACGAGGAGTCTGAAAAACTCTTTCTAAGCGACTGTGCCGGACTGAGTATCTCTCCTCTAGGGAACAGTTTCGGAGACAGCGTTAAGGCAGATTTCCAAGACAGTGACCGTTCTCCACCCACTCTGTGCCCTGCCGAGGACAGAACAGAACTAGAGGTGGAGGGACTGGCCAAGACCCCCAGCACTGCCAGACAACCTTCCTTCAGCTATAGCTACCTGCTCTGGGCCGCCCCCGCGAGCCTGCCGCACATCCCTAATGGGCCTAGAGGATTACGAAACTTGGGCTTTGGGGAACAGCAGGCCAGCCACCTGGGCACAGGGGTGGGATTGTAAGCTCACGCTCATTATAACCAGACCCAACCTTTTTTTTTTTTTTTTTTAAGATTTTATTGATTTGACAGACAGAGATCACAACTGGACAAAGAGGCAGGCAGAGAGAGTGAGAGGAGGAAGCAGACTCCCCGCTGAGCAGAGAGCCCGATGCGGGGCTCGGTCCCAGGACCCTGGGATCATGACCTGAGCCGAAGGCAGAGGCTTAACCCACTGAGTCACCCAGGCGCCCCCAGACCCAACAAGAGGACACATGGCCTAGCTTTATGAGAAGTCCTGGGACTTTATGAATACAGAAGGAAGGTCAACAGGTTCCAGGTCCCAATTCTCTCCACATCAAGGTATAATTAGAGAGTAGCTAAGCACAGAAAGTAGCTCATCTCCAGAGACATTTTACCTAAACTTCAAGCATTCAATCGCGTGAAATTCAATCTCCGTTAACAACTCTATGCCATCAATAGCCCATTTTGCAGAGAAAAACTAAGGCCCAGAGAGGTTAAGGTACAACCCAAGGTCAAACAGCTAAAATGTGACACGGGAACTCTAATCAAACTCTTAATTTCGGTATTCACGCTATCCTGCTTTTTGGTGTTTTGGTTGAGGGAGGAGGTAGGTAGTAGGGAGTAGAGAGAAAAGCCCATCTGTGTTTTCTGGTAATAAGGTCCAATCTGTCCTGAGGACCTCACTGACCTTAGAAAAGGACATTTAATACCTACCACCCCCAAGGAAGAAGTCTGCAAAGATGAGCCCATGCTCCAGAGAGCTAGCACCGTATCTCAGCAATGGCTGAACACCAACTCCCCAGGCGAAAATGGCCAGCCAGCCCTGAAATCTGTGCGGCCTGTTTACTTCCCGCTTGCTCGAGCTTCGTGATTAAGACCATGGCTTACCTGCTACCTCCTTCCCTTCGCCGCTGCTGCCTTCTTGTTGGGCCTGGCAGAACCAGGCAGCCAATCCCCTCGGCCCAGAGCGCCTCCTAAGAATGCACAGCACAGCCCTGACTTCATCCGGAGGTTCCTCCCCCTCCCATGGAATCAGACTGCACACAAGAGATGTGGCCCAGGACCTATCTGCCCTACTTTCCCAACTATTTTAAGCCAGAAAGCTAAATATTGCTTCAAAAGCTGAACAAGATCAGCCCTTAGCCCAGAACGAACAGGGGTGCTCACTCCACCCAACCTTAGTTTTCACCTAGAAGGCACAGGCTGTGCCCACCTCTGCACGTCCCATGGCTGGGGCTAACAGTCATTTCCAAACAGGTGGCTAATAAGGCCTAGGTCTCTCGGCATGCGGCCACAACCACAGACCATGGAGCAGTGATTAAAAGTAGCAGCAAGTAAGCAATTAGTCTTGAGGTAATTATTCTAATTAATCCAACTAAAATGTGTTTTAATCTGCCCCTTCACCCTGCAGAGAGCAGGAGAAAGAATGTGGAAAGAACTGATAGAAAGAGGTGAAAGAAACTTATTTCCCTGGGGAACAGTATTAAGAGGGGACCCAACCAGGCCCAACATGGCCCAACATGGGAAGGTTACAAAAACAACAACAAAAACTGGGTTTGGAAAGACACTTAAAGCACTTCCAGAAGGGTCTGTGAGGCACTGCTCTAAATGCCCGCATTTGGACACTGCTGAGTCAACGTTTGCCACGCGCTAACGTCTACACTGACGACTCTTACACATGAAACAGTACTCCTGCCCTGTAGGCCTTGGAACGGGTCTAGACTCCACCAACAACTAATGTCTGAGTCACATGAGAATTACTAAAAACCCTCCCCACCTGCAGAGAACCACTATCTTCATCAGCCCCCAGGTTCCAATCTGCAGCTTTACAGCTCATCACTTCTGGGCTGGGATACAGACCAGGACGTCAAAGACAGCATCCCCTCTTACCAGCCTGGGGAAAAGCCCAAGGAGCACTTAAAGGGGCACTACTAACAGACAGGTGTTCACCCACCTGCATACCAAGTAAACAGAGTACGCTAAGCAAGCAGGTGCTAGAAAATTAAAATTAGTGGGGGCATCCAGAACCCTAGAGCAGTGGCTCTTAATTGGAAGGATTTTTGCAGCCCTACCTACCCCGGGGATAGCTGGCAATACTTGGAGACAGTTTTGGTCACCATGAAAATGAAACTGCTATTTCGTAGACAAAGACCAGGGATGCTACTGAGCATTCTGCAATGCACAGACCAGCCCCCACAAAACGAAGAATCAGCCAACCCAAGATGTCGACAGTACTACTACGGAGAAGATCGGATGTGGTGCTTTCCCATGGCACGCCTCGCCAGAATCTCTACTTCAGGTCCAGGCTGAATGGGGAAACTAAAATCGAATTCCATCAGCCTCAAGTTAGCATCTACCTGCCCCACCCCCTTACCTATGGCTACTCTCTGCTACAGCCACCAAAGCTTCCATGCTCTCCCTGCTAACTTCTAGTCACCCTTCAAGTTCTACCTTATTTCCTCCTAAAAACTCCTAACACTCCAAAATGGGTTCCCCCACCTTCCAAGTACTCCTGCAGTTACTTTCCTGGGCTGTAACTGCCCGTGGCTTCCATGAAGGGAAGAGCCACGCTGTAGGTTGCACCAAATGCCTAGCCCTTTCCCCAACAAGAGAGCAAGGGATCACTAAATAGTTGTGTACGAAAGCAAATACCCATTTAGGTGCCTACTCTGTGCCAGGCTCTGTATAAACACCCAATCACCGTGTTTAGTTCTAACAGGTTTTGGAAGTAGGCATTACCCCCACTTTACAGATGCGAAAGCCAGCTCAAAGAACACCCACAAGGTCCCAAAGCAAATGACAGCCGAGCTGGATTCAAAGCCTGGGGCAGCACTTTTCAGGGTATGGCTGAGCCTCCCACAGTAACTGTACAGCCAAGTCAGAATCCAGGAGTTGGAAGAGACTGGGAAAGCTTTAGGACTTTACTATCCCAAGGAGAAGATGAAGAAAATTTTCCTGATGATGCAATCCTGTTGCTGATCACTAGCAGACCTGCACTTTAAGAACTTGAAACGTCTGCTCTTCAATACAGTGGGGGGGGGGGGGGTGCACGCGAGCTGGGGAACAGGAAAGCCTCAGAGTAACCAACTGTTTTTTATGACCACCCATTACACGTCCAACCACTGCTACAGCTCAGGACAACCTTAAAGACCTGTGACGATGTGGAAAATTACTATCCCCCTAAGAGACTAAACGGCCTTTGCGTGAGGTCCTTTTAGCATCAAGAGCCCTTCAACAAAGTCAGACACCAAACTGCCTTGCGGGGTAAGCCACTTGTGAGGGTCTGCCCTGGAGATCCCACCTTCAAGGGTTCTACTGAGACATCAATCTGGGATCTGGGATCACCACTTAGATCTAAGGACAAGCTCGGAAGCCCAAATGACAAAGGGGCACCTGACAGGTAAGCGGCTGTCTTCCGTTTCAGACGCCAAGTACTGTTTTGGCTACCGCTGACTTCCCCAACTTCCCCGTGAGGAGACCCTGGGGTATCACAAGGCTCCGCCGCCGCCCCCAAATGCAGAAGCAGCCTCAGCTGTTTAACTCCAAAGAGACTGGTGACCTGCCTCATATTAAGAGGGCTCCGGGGTACCCACTTCTCCCCAGACCTGGGCCCATGGCACAGACTTCAGAGGTTACGCGGGTCACAAAAACTCAGCATGTCCTGATCCTACACGAGAATTCGGTGGTCAAGCAGCGTCTCTGAGAAGCTGCAGTCTAGAGCTCCTAAGAGGTTTTGGGGATTACTGAGGTACAGTGCTAGGTCACTTGCTCTAGGGCTGGAAGGACGCAGCCTCCAGACAAATACTGCACCTTACAGAGGCAACAGAGGGGTTCCAGCAGGCACGCGTTCCGGGGCCAGGGTACTGGGTGAGTTCTCGGCAGGATCTGGGACCCAAAACAGACCAAGAACCTAAGTTCTGTGGCTGCCGCCACTACAAAGCCAGACACCTGGTCAGGAGACCTGCTTTCCTTGGTTTCACAGGGCCCCGGTAACCCGTAACACGTTCTTACAAAGGCCCAACGGGCTCTTCAGCAGACAACAGGGGCTGAATTCTCAGAGCCCGCCGCACTGTTTCTGCCCCCGCCACTGCCCGTCCGACTGCAGCGGAGCCGCTCCCTGTGCTGGGAAGGGGCCTTCCTCCATACTTTCCCTGCTAAGAAGGCCCCACACGTGTCCTCCGCTGGCCCGTTTTTGAACAAACAGGAAAACGCCGAGCTGGAGAGACTCTCAGATAAGAGTTCGACTTGTTTTTCAGAAAATGACAGGTCTGGAAACAGACCCGGGAAAGGGAAAAGTGACCCGCTAAAACCACACGCGGAAACAGCCTCCTTCCACCCCCGCCTTCTAGACAGATGCCTCTGCGGCCGGCTTGGTGGAGCCTGCGGGGGGACGCGAACTGCCCTCGGGACACACAATTCCAGACTGGCACCCTGACCCACCCCGACTGTGCCGCGGCCCGTGTTTCCAACGCAGGCCCCTTCTCCCCCCAACACCAGAAGCATGGGTCAGAACGGCAGAGCGCGCTCCTGTGGCCGCTGCCCGCGCGGAGGGCCGCCCCCTCCTCCCGGGTGGGTTACCTGAGCACAGTCACGCTGCCCCTGCGCACCGGCAGAGAAAGCACCGGCTCCGACACCCGGATGGGCTTGAACTGGAACTTGCAGCCGAAGCAGAGCGCCGAGTCGCTGAAGAAGGACACGGACACGATGGGGCGCTCGAAGATGTGGATGGGGTCCACGTGGGACACGATGCAGCCGCCCGGCTGGTAGTCGTTGATGACGGCGCTGTTGACGAAGCCCTCGGGGATGACGCGGTGCTCCACCAGCTTCTGGATCACCAGCTGGTGCACCCACTCGGGGATCTCGTCCACGTCGCCCGGCGGGTAGAGGCGCTCCTGGCCGGGCCCGCGCTTCTGCAGCTGCGCGCCGTAGGTGTAGCCCTCGCCGAAGAAGTACTTGTTGCGCAGCGGCGCGCGGTCCACCGTGTGCTCGTTGTACAGGCCCTTCTCGGCGCGGGACACCACCTCGTCGATGCGGGCCTCGATCTTGGCGCACTCGTCCTGGCTGAACAGGCGCATCTGGCGGATGCCGCTCTTCACCTTGCGCGCCTCCTCCTCCTTCTGCAGCTGCTGCTCCTCGAAGTCGCTGCGCTCGGGGTCCGAGTCCTCCTGGTACTTGCGCTTAGCCCCGGACCCCGGGTAGGGCTCGGCGGCGGCGGCGGCGGCGGCGGCGGCGGCTACGGCGGCGGCGGCGGCGGCCGCTGCCTCCCGGCTGCCCGCCTTGTAGTTGTCCCGGGACGTCATGGACTTGAGCTTCTCACGCAGGTCCGTGAAACCGCTGGCGGCCGCCATGGCCCCCGCGACGCTGCTCTAGGGTCCTCCGGGGCGGGAGGGGCGGCCGGGCATGGCTCTCGGAGGACGCGCCCCGGCGCCCCCGGGGAAGAAGTGCTCCTCAGCGCCAAGCCCCCATGCGAGACCGGGGGACCCGGCGGGGGGCGTCGAGGGGCCGGGCGCGGGGTCGGGCCTCAGGGGCGGGGGGTCATGCAGCGGTGGCGGCAACGGGGCTTCCTCCTCCTCCACCTTCTCCGCGTCCCAGGGACCAAGGGCGCCGGCAGCGCCTCATGCCGCGGTGGGCCGCCGCGGAACACCGACCCGACTCCCCGTCAGACCCCCGGACGCCCGGCCCAGCCCGCACTTTAAAGCGCTCCTCACGACGTCACGGGCCGTCCGCCCGACGTCCGCCAGCGCCGCTCCTCAGCGGGCTCTTCTGCGCGCACGCGCAATGCCGCCGGCCACCGCGGCTCCACGCGCAGCGGGCATGCGCGTGCGTGTAGGCCGGGTCACCGGAGGCGCCGGCGCAAGCGCAGACGGGGAACCGCTCGGCGTCCGCCGCCCCTCCCCCACTCACTGAAGGGCTCCGAGGGAGCCCCCTCAAACAGCAACCTGCCTCCTCGACGCGCCACCTCCGCGACCGAAGGGCTCCCTCCACAGGGGTGCGCTCACGCTGTCAACGCTGTCGCTATGCTGCGTCACGGCATCGTCCAAACGCTCGAAAACGCCTCAGCTCTCAACGCGCAACCACCGGGGAACCGCCACAACCTAGGCTGCCCCGTCACCGCCCCCTTTGGCGTTTCCAGTTCTTTCATTGGGCCACCGGCCAGGCGCCGGGCGGGCCCAGACTGCAGCTCCCGGAAGTTGGTTTGCACGCAGGCCTGTCGATCAAGCGGTCGCCTTGGCTACTGCGTCCGTCACTTAATTAGCTGCGTGGAGGGCGTCGAGGACCCCTGAAGGGTGAATGGGTGGCTAGGTGAGTGCCGGCATGTAGACGCCCACAGAGAAGACCCTCAGCCTCCTCAGGAAACTTGGGAACCCGGCAGAGACTTTTCCCGCTGCGGGGCCGAGAGCACGGGGTCCCAGCCCTCAGTCCGGACGGCGACGGCCGCAGACGCGGGGCTCAGGGGGCGGCTCCCCGCCCCCACCCCGTCGTCCGGAGTGGACGTTCCCCGAGTCACGTCCCGGCGGCGGCGGCGGGCGCGTGCGCAGCCGCGGGTGCGCGGGGCTGCGGCGTCGGTTTCCCTTCGCGATCGGGGGGGGGGGAGCCGGGGCTGCTCTTCGCAGCGGCAGCAGGAAGCTCCAGGGGACGAGCGGACTCACGGCGCGGCCCAGCTCCCGCCGACGGCCGCGGACCACTGCAGGGTTTGACGCCGGGCGTCGGACGGCGTGCGCGGCGCGGCGGGGGCGCGGCGGTTGGCGAGCGCCGGGCCGCAGCCGGGGTCTCCTCTCGCGGCCCTCCCGCGGCTCCCGGGGTCGAGTTGGCCCGCTGGCTCGGCGGTCCGAGCCTCGGGGGGAGACCCTGCGGGCCGCGCCGGCCTCGCTCGGACGAACTCTCCCACCTCCTGGCCTTGGCGCCGCCGGGTCCAGCTCCGGCGCGCTGGTCGGTGTGAGTCTCCGCTCACCTCCGGAGCAGCCGCCCGGACGCGCGCCGGAGTGAGATGCGCCTTCGGTTCCGCGGTGCGGCCCGGCCTCGGCCTCCAGCCTCCCCCGGCCACTTCGCTCCCAGCCCACGAGTGGGTCTGCATCCTCCCTCTCGTCTGCTACTCGTGCGCACTACAGAGGTCGTGGGTGTTAAGCGGAGTCAGGGTCTCGGTTTCCCAACTGGGAAAGCAGCAGGTGCAACGGGAAATGGGGCCTGAAGCCTGTAGTAAGCTTGGCTCCTGCCCCTGTCTGACAGCCGTGGGGGCGCTGGCGGGGTCGGTGGTAGGAAGGCAGCTGCAGGTTGTGAGGCGGCGGCCAGTGGGCAAGGCTGTGGCCAGGCCCCCGGGCTCCCGTTTCAGGTGTGCCTGGGCCAGGCCGTGTGAACGCCTGGGCAGGGACCCCCTTGCCTGCATAATGAGCGGCTGGCCCGTGGCGGCTCAGGCCGTCAGAACCCAGCACCCACCCACCTCTAAACTGCCCTCTAACATGGGGGGGTCACTGGATTCTGCCCACACTCCTGCTTGACAGGGAGGTCACCATCGCAGTCGTAAGAAAATCCTTCCGGAGACAACTCTGCCGAGCGCAGCGCTGCTCACCCAGCCAAGGATGAGGGTCACCTCTTCTCTGGGTCTCCACGACCCCTCCCATCCCTGACCCCTCCTCGTAAGCTTCCGTGTGCTCCTTTCTGATGCTGTGGAGCCCGGGCCCTCCCTCCTCCGAGCCTCCGCGAGACAGCCACCAGCTCTGGAGCCAGCCTGCCTGTGTTCGAGTCTGGCGCCGGCCGCTTCACCTCTGCGGGCCTCACGTTTCCCGTGCGTGAAACAGTGACGACGGCACCCAGGCACCCACCTCACGGGGTTCTTCTGCGGGTCGGGTGCATCAGTGTATGTAAACTTCCTGGTGCAGAGTAAAAACTTGTTAAGAATTAGCTTTTTAAAGGAAAAAGTGTCTTCCCCACCCCCACCCCGGACACGCATTTGTATCCTGTGCTGGACATGATGGTGGCCCCTTCGGGAATATTTGCTCTAACCCTTGTCGGTGCTTCCCGTTTACAGAGAAGGAAGCGGAGGCTCAGAGCGGGCAAGGGGCTTGCAAAAGGCCACACGGCTGATCAGGAAGCGTGGCACTGAACACCGTCCTCTCTGGCTCCACACCAGAGATTCTCTTCATAGGCTTGTGGGTTCTTGGCAGCAGGGGGAACCAGCAAGGAGAACAGGTGGACACCCGAACCTGCCAAGTCTAGCCACTCGTCCCACACAGGGGATGCAGTGAAGTCCTTTTGGTTACTTTTCGGTGCCCAAATATGGTGCCTCCTGCCACACCCATCTGGGACCTCAAGCCTGTACCAGTTGACTGTCTCGGGCTCCCGGGCCACCTAGACCTTTCTCTTGTATGGTTCTCACCACACACTCAGCTGGGAACCCTAAGGCTTGGTCCCTTCTGTTCTGGATCTCCCCACACTTACCTGGAGTTCCTTTCTAGGGCCTGGCCCAGGTAGAAGGGCCCTGTGTCGTACCCCTCCGGTGCCTGAGGGACACAGCAGGGTCTGACTCTCCTGTCACCCCTGACTCTCCTCTCTGCCTTGTGGGGATTGTGACCTCCTTTTACAAGGGCTTGAATTGGTAGGTCCTGAAATCCCCAAAGCTCTGGTGTTTGGGTTGTCCAATGCTATGTACAGCAAACTGGTGGGCTGGAAGGCTCCTCTCGGTTCCATGCGCATTAGCGAGGCTGCTCAACCTCAAGGAGCCACTTACAAGGGGACGCGTTCACACGGCCCACCTGGATTCTGAAACCCAGAAGGCCTCTTGCCTCTCCCCTGGGCAGAGTAATTGCAGCAGGAGTAGCCTGATGGATAACGCACTTTCCGGCCCCTTTCCACTTCCCTCACCTCCCAAATCAGCTACATGCGCTGGACTGGCTTCGGGGCACGCCAGCCCGACAGTGCTACGAGTGGGACAGCCCCGTGGCATATGAAGGGCTCTTCCTTGACCTTCTGTCTCAGGACAGCCACCTGCCTGAGTCCCACTCACAGACCTTGTCATGGTTTATAGCCATTTCACTGTGAGCAAGTCCCAGGGCTTGGCACTTGCCAAGTACACAGTAGGTGCTTAATAGGTACTGAATGAGTAAATACATCGGTCCTCAGGCACCATGGCTCCAGCTACTCATGCCCTCACATAGCTATCCAGGCTTCTTCTCGCAAGCCGAGTGCTTCTGTCCTCCCCAAGTTCCCCAAAGCACCAACACTTTCCGTCAACATTTATTCATTCTTTTATCCGTGTAACAAACGCTTAAGCGCCCGCTCCATGATAGGCATTGTCCTACGCTCTGGGGGACAACATTAGGGAACGAACAGTTTTCTCTGTTTGGAATGTTCAATCCCCTTCCCTCCATCTATTCCTAGCAAACATCTACCCATCCTTCCAAACCCAACCCCAATGTTCCATTCTCTAAGGAAGCCTTTCCCAGACTTCTTCCTCCCCAGACTCCGATGTGAAACTTCTCTCTCCCACCACTATACCCCTCTCAAACCTTGCGCAAGCCATCCAGTGATGGGGGCCTGGGGTTGGGGCCACCTAAGGAGTGTGGAGTTGGGGGACAGGTCTGCTAGAAGTTGTATTCACGGGCAGTGAGTCAAGGGCCCAGCTGGGCCTCCAGTTCCTGCCTCCTCCCTTAGACTGCCTTCCCAGCTACTCAGCAACTGCCGGGGGCGGGGGGGGGGGGGCGGCAGGAATGTCTGCCAGGCGCATCTTGGATGTGCACAGACATGACCAAGGGTCCCAAATCCCAGCGGAGCAGCAGTGCAGGGAGCACTCAACGAGGACATGTGAGTGGCTGAGATGTGGGGCTGGGACAGACTTGAACATCAGACCTGGGGCGCCTGGGTGGCTCAGTGGGTTAAGCCTCTGCCTTCGGCTCAGGTCATATGATCCCAGGGTCCAGGGATCGAGCCCCACATCGGGCTCTCTGCTCAGCAGGGAACCTGCTTCTCTTCCTATCTCTCTGCCTGCCTCTCTGCCTACTTGTGATTTCTCTCTGTCAAATAAAATCTTTAAAAAAGTCAGACCTGCGGTAAACCAAATTCACAGTCCAGTTTGACTAAGCCATTGGTGTGGGGCTTCTCTGCCACAGGGGTGAGTCAGGGCCAGGCCCATACGGGGTATATGACTCCGGTCCCCATGGGCCAGCCTTTGGAAGTTCTTCCTGCTATCTGACCCAAGTGTGCACACTGCAATTCCATCCCAGTTGTGGGTCTGCCTTCTTGTGTTCCCAGGGACTTAGGTCATTTGTCCTACCCAACCTTGGTCTCTGCACCAAGGGTCTGGCCCCTTCCAGGGGTCACTGGCCCACAGAGGCCCAGTAACTCCCCTGGGGCCACACAACAAGCCGTCCGGCAGAGGGCAGCAGGAGGGCTGGGGGCTGGATCAAAGCAGTGTAATCTCACTGGGGGGCAGCGTGAGCCGCTTCTCCCGGGCACTGAGCAGGTTCTCCACGTGCACAGCCACTACCCGACACAGCTCCAGGCCCTGCAGGAGAGACGGTGAGAGTCCCACACCCAGCAACCCTTCCCCAGCTCTCGCCTTGGGGTGAGGTGTGGTTGGGAGAGTCGTGGCAGGTCCCACCCTTGTCCCCACCTCCAGGCTGAAAGGGGTCAGTTCGCAGGAGACCCAGTGCATCCTCCAGCTTTGCGGCAGGTGACGAGTATGACCTCTCAGAGCCTCAGCGGCCTCAGCAGTAGGGTCCCAGTTTCCCAGGGCCCGCCTCACGGGGCTGCAGGGAGAATTCCCTTAGGTTTTGTTACCTGTAAACCCTTTGCATGGAAAAATATCAGTCTAGTAGCTAAGGGGTCCTGGCTAGTGATGTGTTGCCATGGCTACCGGCTGGCCCCCCAGGGCGAGAATAAGCCGAGGGCCCGCCTCAGGGCTCCCGGATGGGGTGGGGAGGAAGAGGCGCAGGGAAGTGTGGAAAATCCACCTGAGCGTGGTTCTCGGCGGCGGCCCCACAGGGATCTCCGAGGGGCCGCAGGAGCTGCTCTGACAGAGGTAAAGAGAAAGGACGCTGACTGAGCGGACGGTGTGCCCGGCACCGTCCCGAGAGCTTCCCGCACCCCTTCTGGTCCGCACCGCGCCAGCCGATGCTCCAGCCAGCCCTCCCACCCACGTGCCGCATGCGAGGCCTCCCTGGAGCTGGGGCCCCAGCCGACAAGTGTGGGAACTGAAGCTCTGTAAGAAGTGGGGGTGCCTTGCGATCTCCCACGCAGCCTGTCAGAGGTGGGCAAGGAAGGGACCTAGGTCTGTGGGCCGTACGCCGCCGTACTCAGTTTCACCTCCTCTTGGAAGCCCTCGCTGATTACATCCCAGATAGCTCAGCTACCTCGTCCTTAGCACTGATCGTGGGGTCTGCTGGACAGATTCTTTGACTCGGGGCTCGGTGGGGGCGAGGGCCGAGGGGATCCCTGTAGCCGGCGTAGAGCCTGCTACGTAGAGCATGTTATGTGCTGAATGAATGCCCCCGCCCCGTCAAACATGCCAGAGGCAGAGGCAGCAGCATAAAGGGGTTGGAGGTCTGCGAGGACGTGGAAAAGCCAAAAAGGCCCCATCGTACCAGTCACTTAGTGAGCATCCGCTACATGCGGGGCTGTGCTATGGCGCCAATGTGGACAAAACGGACATAGCTCTGGCCTCTGGGGGCTGGTGTTCTGGTTGGGGAGACAGATAATATGTAAACAAGTGTCGGCTCCACACGCCATAGGGAGGTCTGCCGAGGTGCGGACAGTCATGCGTCCAGGAGGCGAGTCAGGGAAGCTTCTGGAAAGAGCTGACGCCTGTGCTGGCACCCAAGCAGAGGGGAGCAGTGAGCCAGGGAGGAGCACCGCAGGTAGACAGGGCAGTGAGTGCAAAGGGTCTGGGGCAGAGAGGCAAGGGCAAGCTTGGCATCAGGAGCTGGAAGAGGCCAGGGCTGTGCGCAGAGGGGAGGGGGGTGAGAGCAGAGGCCAGAAAGGTAGAGAGAGGAGGCAAGAGGGACGGAAAGGGCCCCTGGGTTAGGGCCCGAGTGCCTGTGAGGGTTCGGAGATAAGTGCTGTCGGTCTCCAGGGAGATGAGGGGTGAGGGCAGGAGGCAGAAATGTGGGGGCTGTCACAGATGGTGGTCTCAGGGCCAGAAGGGGTGAGGAGTGCGGACTCGGCAATACTTTGCCATCATCGGGGGAGGGGGCAGCAGAAAAGGAGCCCAGGAAGACGCGGAAGGTAAGTTCACTGTGCTGTGAACTCAGAAGGTCCTGGGAAGCAGGCTAGGCCAGAAAGTAAGGCCAGGACTGGGGTGAGCTTGGCAGGAGCAGGACTGGGGTGTGGTGGGAAGCAGACCAGGGGGCTTGGTCCTGAGTAACAGGCTCTCCAAGGGGTATATGGAGGCAAAAGGGCTCTGCTGTATCCCTCACAGGCAGGGCCAGGGCGGTGGGAGTCCCTCCGTCTTGCCCTGCAAGGTCAGCCCCTCCAAGGGAGGCCCTGGTGTGGGGGCTGGTCGTAGGCCCTGATCTTGAGGGGGTGCGGAAGGCTGGCAGGCACAGACATGCATGGCCCTAGCCCAGGTCCCAGACCTTCCCTGGGCCTCAATCTTCTCTCCCCAGGGATGTGAGACTTGGAAAGGAGTCTAGAGATCAGCCAAGCCTTTTAAGAAGCAGCCACAGTTGCTCCAGATATGGGAAGGTACAGGACAGGTGGACCTCAGTTTCCCTATCTGTCACCTAGGAACGCACCCTTTCTACCCTCAACCCCAGACCCCACCATCCATCTTCCAAGCCTCCGTCCAGGAGAGCTTCCTCAGACTTCCTGTGTCCCTGCCCTCTCACCAACCTTCTGTGGCTCCCTAGTGCCCTCGGAATGCCCCAGAGTCTTATCTTGACATTTAAGGACTTTTAAGACCTCTCCTGGGCTAGCTGTGTCTCCCCAGTTCCCCACCAAACTCTTCAATCTTCTACAAATAACCTGGCCTTTTCCCGCGAGCCCACCACTAAGATGCTTCATTGCCAGACTACCGTAATGACCCACAGTTCTGTGCTGGGCTGGGTTAGCTGGTTTGGCTCTGTCCCCGGCAGCCGGCTGGAAGCTCCTGGGGGCGGGGGGCGGGCGTATGGCCGGGACCTGACCCACCATGGAGGCAGGCCTGGCAGGGAGCCTGGTGGCTGGAACTAAGGAGGGAGGGGCCGTGTGGGAGGCGGGGGGGGGGGGGGGGGGGGGGGGGCCCACCTGCTCCAGCTGTAGCTGCAGGGTCCGCCGGGCAGCTGCGTCCCCCAGGGCGATCTCCACGTACGGGCAGCTGGAGCTGGCCGTGGGTCGCTGGGTCCGAGTGGACTGGATCTCCTTCAGAGGGAACTTCACCATCAGCTCCTGGAGGGAGAGGGAAGGAGACAGGCCTGTGGGTGGGACAGTCTCACCCACGCCGACCTCTCCCCCGCAGATCAGATCAGCAGGAGGCAGGGAACCCCCCCCACCGGGGGCTGGAGTGCCCCTTCCCCGCGACTTGCTGTGTAATGTGAGGCAAGTCACTTTACCTCTGGACTTCGGTTCCCTCGCCTCTGAAACGGATTCTGCAAATAGGATGCACCCATCTCCACAGTGCTGGGCCCTGCTCTGAATGCTTGGGATCCCCGGGTGCAGCAGAAGCCAGCGGTGCCCTGACCTTCCCACCCAAGCTGCCCCTTAATGTCTGCTCCTCTTGGCCTGGAGCTTTCTTTCCACCCCTAGAAGCAAACCCTGAGCCCATGCATGGAAAGCCAGGGCAATGGGAGTTAACACCATGATTAGTGACAGGGGGTGACAAGGTGCGTAGACACCCCAGCTCCCTGGCCCCCAGAACATCCCCGCAGGGGTGTGTCCCAGGCTGTCTCAAGCCCTGTCCCCTCCCCCTCCCCACTGAGCACCAGTTCCCACTGGCTGCTCACACACCCTTCCAGAAGGTGTGTTTCCAAGGTGCAGGAGACTGTCCCCACTTCCTCATTCCAGCATCTCCTAGATCACCTCCAATAAAGTCCTAAGGCCCTGTCCCTCAGACTGCGACTATACTTGGAGACAAGGCCTTGAAAGAGGGATCCAGGTTGAAATGAGACCGTCGGGGCGGGTGAGCACAGTTCAAATCCAACCTGTGTCCTTAGGAGAAGAGAGAACTCGGACATGAGGAAGACACCAAGGATGTGCCCTCAGAGGAAAGTCCATGTGAGGACCCGGGGAGCCGGGGGCCATCTACAGGCCAAGGAGAGAGGCCTCCAGGGGAAATGAACCCCACCAGGTCCTTGCTCTCTGGCTTCGGGCCTCCAGACCTGCAGAAATCAGCGCTGCAGCTGCTCAGGCAGGCGGGGCAGACCTGTGTGCTAGTTCCGTGAGCGCCCGCAGCGCTGACCCTCATGACGGCCCGTGGGCCGGGTTCTGCTACCATACCCGTGTTCCGGAGGGGCAAGTGAGGCTCAGAGCGGGCCTGCGGTGTGTTGGGGCTGGCTTCCACCGCTGCCCCGCTCAGCGTCCCCCACCCCAGGGAGTGCGCTCGGAGGCCAGAGGGCGGGGGCCGGGCTCAGGCCACTTACGTGGGTCTCGGTGCTGAGGAAGTTGAGGCCGTTCTGGTTTACGGCGAGGATGCAGGGGGCTGGCACCGAGGCATTGCTGCAGCTCTGGACGAGGAAGAAGGAGGAGCCGAACATGGGTAGGGCACTGATGAGGCCTGGGGAGGGGAGAGGGGGGCAGTCGGTCAGCCTGCTGCCTGCATCCTCCCTCTGCTGCTCCAGCATCCAGGTCCTCGCCCCAAGGTTCCTCCTCCTCTCCAGGCCCCCGCATCTGCCTGCAGCCGCCCAGAGCCTCAGTGGTGCCTTGGTGAACTTCTTGGAAAGGTGTTCTCTCCGGGCAGCTGCTCAGCTCTGCTAGCACTGAAAATGCCTTTGTGCAAAGAAAAAAGTGCCCCCTCCCCTGCCTCCAGAACCCGTTCCGCAGTGGGGTGCCCTTCGCTTATCCACCCCAGCCGCAGACTCTTACCCAGAAACTGGGCCCGGGCCTGGTGGGGGCTGAGCGCCTGTGTCTGCTGTCGGTGCTGGCCCAGCAGGCCGAGCCAGGCCGAGCCAGCCAGGGAGCGGTAGAGCTGGGCCGGAATGTAGTCCTGTATCTCTCGCCTGCGTGTGGAAGGAAGGATGGTCCTGAGTCCCCAGCGTCATAGGCTCCGCACACGGTCTCCGCCATCCTCGCTGTCCGGCAGGTGTTAGGCCAAATGGATGTGATCTCTGCACCTCCCTAGACGGCTAAGTGCCGCCTGTCCAGCGTGCTCACTCGGCGCCCGGGGCCACGGCAGGTACTCCATGACCATGGCCGCTACTACTAGGGTCCCTGCGTGAGGGTGCAGGGATGGAGGCTCTGAGATGTTCCCCGACTGGCCCCGGGTCCCATGGTGACTGAGTGAACTGGGGGGCTGAGACTTGAACCCAAGGTGGGTTAGTCCTTTGTAGCCCCGCTCCCCAAAGGGAAGCCCAGGCCCTGGAGGTGAGGTGCACTAGAGTGGGGGAGATATGGGGGCGGGGAGCAAAGTGACCACCAGCTGCGGGTCAGAGCGTGGAGCAGGGAAGCGTGGGGCTCCAGGCTGGACCCGTTGGGCCAACAGACCCCCTACTCCAGTCCCTTCTGTCTGGATCCTGGTCCCCCACCTATTAGCTGGGTGAGCTGCGGTAAGCCCTGTAACCTCTGTGGGCCTCGGTTCCCTCATCTGTAAGGGGGAAAGTAAAGATTAGCTGAGATGATGCATGTTAAGTACCTTCCAAAGAGTAAAACTCCGTGATTTTTCCCCCCAATATTGGGATTATAGCTGTCCATCCTTCCTTGACCTTTCCCTTAAAATTAGAACACGAAAAGAGCCTTGCATCCGGAGTTCTTACCTTATTACGAGTTCCTGGAAATACAGACAGCATCCCTACGTTATCTTACTGTTATTCATACCACGGCTTCTCAGGGTGTGGCTGAGGGCCTGGGAGGTCAAAGCCACTTCCCGGAGGACATCTGAGGAGCTGAACTGTCAGCTGGACTTGCCCTCGGATTCTCTCACAAGTGGAGTTTGCAGGAGGCCCCATGACCTGTGAGATCCCAGCTCACCCACCCGCAGAAGCACATCTGAGAACCCAGCTGTGTTCGGTTATGCCAGTCGGCGAAGAGATGCGCAAAATGCAACCACCGCCACTTTCCTCACTAGATCTTTTTGGGGAAACACAGTTGGTTTTTAGAAGTTGTTTGCTGGGGCGCCTGAGTGGCTCAGTGGATTAAGCCTCTGCCTTCCGCTCAGGTCATATGATCCCAGGGTCCTGGGATCGAGCCCCACATCGGGCTCTCTGCTCAGCAGGGAGCCTGCTTTCCTTCCTCTCTCTCTCTACCTGCCTCTCTGCCTACTTGTAATCTCTGTCAAATAAATAAATAAAATCTTTAAAAAAAAAAAGTTGTTTGCATTAGCACATAAGGTTAATAATTTCTACTACTTGAGTTACAAATGCTTCTTACATGTTTTTAGAACTACAATTATTACATGGTTATTTATGTTAATGTATAATACATCATCCTTATTTTTCAAGCCATACATATCTTAAGGCGGTTCTCAATTTCAGTTTTCAGTACGGTAAGTGCGACCCACATAAACAAAAGCTCTTTGGGGTCCTATGTTTAAGAGAGTAAAAATGTTCTGAGGCCGAAAGTCTTAGGATGACCAAGGTATCGCCTCTTTGGGGAACTCAGTTTAAAGGCTGCCTGACACCCAGGATTTATTTAAGGAATCTCCTATCATGGGGGGTTGGGGTTGCGGTACGGCAGTGAACGTTTCTGCCCCAGGGCCGGGACCGCTCTCCACTTCCCAGCCAGCTGGGCAGACACGGCTGCAGGAGCAGAGCGCTGGGGCCTGGGTGAGCCAGCTCTGGGGGCGGGGGTGGGGAGGGCTGACAGGGGGCAGGTGCTCACGTGCTGGGCAGGTGGGAGTGGCCCTTGGCCCGGTGCTGTAGCACGGCCAGCTTGGACACCTGCTGCAGCTGCTGTTCGCTGGGCCGGCCGGCTGGCACGCTGCTAAAGAGGCCCTTCAGATAGTCAGGCAGGACCTGCGGGGTTGAAAATTCCGATGAGGGGCTGCAGGCCACCCCGCACTCACGGGTTCCTCGGAGGAACACGTGAACACATGCGATTGCAATAGTTCCCGTCCCGCTCGTTTCTGGGCTGGGTAGGGGGCGGCCACCCTCCTGGGCTCTGGGGAACGATGAGACGTACAAGAAGTGAGTGGGGAGGGCCGTGGCCCGGAAGCCCACATGGGAGTCCCCACAGCGGCAGGGGAAGAGTGTCCTGTACATCCGCGTCATGGCATTCGGGAACGGCCAGTGCGCCGGGGTTTCTGAAAACGGAGCCTGCACCAGAGTCCCTATAGCCGGGAAGGCCTCAGGTGCCACGGCTGTGGAGTCTGACTTCACGCAGGCAAGCGTGGAAGGTTCCAAAGCCCACGTGCTGACCTGGTTGTAGTGCATGGTCACGTAGAGCTCATTCTCGAACTTGAGGGGCTGATCCCAGAGCACACGCCGGAACCACAGCATGTAGCCCCCGTCCACCGGCTCCATCTCCGAGGCCACATCCAGGATGTACGCGCAGCGGCTGAGCGGACACACGTGCTGGGCTGTGGAGAAACAGAGGCGGCTGCAGAGCGGACATGCAGAGCCCGGGCAGGGCCCCTCCCTGCTCCAGGACGTGGGGTCCTCCCTGAAGGGGAGCATGTGTGTGGAACACGGTGCCCCGCGCCTGCGGAACGCTGATGAGCAGAGATGGGAATAATGCCAATCCAAGCTGCCAAGCTACAGCCCACCTAGGTCTCGGAAAGTGCCTTGGGTCATGCCAGGAGGAAGCCCAGCCCCTTTCTGGAGGAGGCTGGGACCCGGAGAAGTACCACAGGCCTCAGGGCGTGACACCCATGAGTGCCTTCCTACAGAACTCCTTCAGGGGAGACCTCCTTGCAGACTCCTGGAATGGGTGGGGGGTGGGGAAGATGGGGCCTGGCAATGGGGGGGTCTGAGTCTGTGAGGGAGGGTTAAGCGCTTCCTTTTTTTTTAAAAGATTTATTTATTTATTTATTTAACAGAGATCACAAGCAGGCAGAGAGGCAGGCAGAGAGAGAGCAGGAAGCAGGCTCCTTGCTGAGCGGAGAACCTGATGTGGGGCTTGATCCCAGGACTCTGGGATCATGACCTGAACTGAAGGCAGAGGCTTTAACCCACTGAGCCACCCAGGTGCCCCACGCTCTTCCTTCTTGCATAGACCTTTCTGCTGCCCATCCCAGGTCTTCAGTGACATTTTACCGAAGAGGAGGTATGGCGTGATGATAAAGTCCAGACTCCTGAGGCTAGACTGCCCATGGTGTGACCTTCAGGAAACCCACTGAACAATGGACCCCCTCCGGGAGTTTTTACAATCGAAATGCTTAGAACTGTGCCTGGAACACCATATCCGGTCCATACATGTCTGTCGTGAGGACCATTTTGTTACCACCATCCCCTGCCCCGTCTTGGCTGGCCCTGGGCGGGCAGGGCTGAGGACACACAGTTCAGAACCCAGCCAGCAGCCACTAGAGTTAGGGGCAGGAGGCTGGCGCCAACCCCTGGGTGGCAGGAGGCAGACCACGGTCCAGTGGGCAGCAGACAGAAGGGGCTTTGGGCCGCGTGCGAAGGGCTGGGGGAGACCGCTGCTTCTGCCTGAGAGACAGGAAGCAATGCACGCGCGGCGGGCTCCAGAAACCAGGGTCCACTCAAGGAAACGTCCAGGATGTGAGCTCCTTGAAGGCAGGGCCCATGGGCTCCCGCCGAGCAGGCCACGGTCCTCCCTGAGCTTCCCGTCTGGTAGGTAAAACCAACATCCGCAGCTGGGGTGCTTGGTGCACAGAAGAGTTCTTAGGCAGCCCGGGCTTCCCGGAAGTGGCATCTAACCTGGGACTTAAGGGCTGGCAGCGTCCCCAGTCCCCCTGGCCCCTCACCTCGGTTGGTGACGACAAAGATGACATACTCGCTGAAGGCCTCGGGGCGGGTCAGAGCCATCTCGGCACAGATCTCTTCCACCACGTCCAGGGCCACCTGGAGGGAGGGAAGGGTGAGGCCACGCCAGCGGAGCTGACCCCTGTCTTCCCGGTGGCCCAGGCCCTGCAAGGCCAAGCACAGAGTTCCTCGAGCCTCTGCAGGGCCGTGAAGGGTCCTCTGAGAATCGGCCTCATGCAGGGAAGGAGCACAGCCTCTGGAGTCCAAATTCTTTCTCGGCAGTATGGCCCTTTGCCTCTCGGAGACCTGGTCTGCTTCCCTGAGACGTAAGTCCTGCCCTGTGGGCCTCAGCACCCTAAGGCAACGCCCCCACTGCCCTCCCGCCCCTGCCTGCCAGAAACATTCCCTCACGTACGGTGCACGTTTTGATTTTGAGGTGGCGTTCAAGGCCTCCGGGGAGAAGAAAGAGCTGCCTCTTGGAACTGCGGCCCGCCTGGGACAGAGAGGGGAGGGGACGAGAGAGGCCACGTCCTGGGATCTGGGCCAGCCATTGTCCCCGGCCATGGAAGTGCCCAAGCCAAGGGGCTCTGGACTGGCCAGGGCTGAGAGCCCACGGCGTCTCTGGGCCGGGGTCCTGTTTCCCCCGCTCCTCCTGACCCCACCTGACACTCACCAACATGGCCCGGAGCTCCATGCTGCTGGGGAGCTCCAAGCGGCCACCGGAGCGCAAGGTCTTCTGAAGATTCTGCTCGCATGCCTTGGCAATCCCTGTGGAGACAGAGAGTCAAGGCCTTGCCCAGGGTAGGCAGTGCAAGAAAGAGGCTCTTCCGGCCACCAGCACCAGCCTCCTCGTTTTCGCTCCACAGCCTACAGGGTATTTATTTAGCTGAGCAAACAGTCCCGAGAGGGGCAGGGATTTGCCCAAAGCCAAGAGCTGCATTCGAACTCATGGCCCACGTCATTAAAGCCTTTTGTCTAGCGCATGGTCCCCGCTACCCAAGGGCCTTGGAACCAGCCGTCACCGCCAGCTACTGCCCGGGGGGTGTGCTCCCCTGTCAGCTGGGACCCCCTTGCCAACCCCCCCCCCCAGAGCTGGGTGCAGAAGACGCCACCGTCTGTTTCTCTGGAAACGTTAACCGAATGAAAGAGGACTACTGGGGGAGAGACAAAGTGAGGTCCACTATCTCCTTCATGACTGCTGTGATGACCTTTTTCTTAAGGGGAACCCAGGGGTTGCTCTGGAAACAAGGGTAGGGGTGAGGCTGAGGACCAGCCCCTTTCCTCCAGTCTCCAAGGGAGGAAAGGCTGAGACCCTGCCACCAGCTGGGTCTCACCCCTGCGCAGACCCACTCAAGACCCTTGGGGATTCTCAATGGCGGAGAGAGAAGCAGGGCCTCACCCAGCGCTCCAGGCCCTTGCTACCCACTTCCTTTGCCCGCATGTAGGCCTTTGCTCCTGCCACTCGGCCCACCCAGAAATCCCTTCCGTGCGCTCACTACCCAGGGTCGCCACTGCCCTTCACCTTGGAAGGGCAGGCCGGGAGTCCGGCTCACGTCCTGGAGGAAGCGAACGAGGTGTGGCTGGAGGACCGTGGAGCAGCTGTGGTAGGCAGCCACGATGTACAGCAATCTCCAGCCTCTCTGGCAGCTGTCCCTGTGGGGACACGCACACAGGGCCGCATCACAGCTGGCCGCGGCCCCGGAGGGCCATGCAGGGAGACTCCGGGGATGGGGCTGGACGTCTCCAGCTCTCAGGCAGCTTGTTGGCGGATGGTGCTCCCAAGCCAGGGAGAGAGGGCGGGAGGGCCCCAGAGCCATGCAAAAGGTAATTGTGCTTGGGAAGACAAAGTGGGAGACAGGGAAAGGAGATGAGGCCCTTGACAGGACAAGCCAGACGTGCACAAGACAAACAAACGAACAAAAAACAAAACAAAAAAACCCACAAGTATTCTCTGGGTGTAATCTCTCTGGGGAGGCTCCTGGATGGGGGGCCTTGAAGGAGAGCAAAAGGAACGCGCTGGGGCTGGGCACAGGGAACGGCAGGGAGGGCCAGGCAGTGGGAAGGGGCAGGAGGATTTGCTGAGTGCTTCTAGAACTCCGGGGGGGGGGGGGGGGGTAGACAGCAAGTGGGGGAGGTAGACCAGATGGGGACGGGAGGGTGGATCTGGTGGTAACAAGAGCGCCCCACACTGGCCACTTGCTCTCTGCCAGTCCCATGTAAGACACATTCACCTTCGCACCGCCCCACAGGCGAGGTTTCATTTGTGGGACCTGTTGGAACCTGGGGGCAGCACTGGGGCTTTTTTAGGAAAGCACCCACTCCTCCCCAGTTCACCGTGGTTTGGTGACAGACATGGGAGCCAGGTCTGGCCCAGAACTAGAACACTGTAGATTGTAGAACACCGTGATTGGTTTAGGGATGGTTTGTTGATCCTGATCTAGCCAGTCAGAGTTCAACCTTCCTTTGGATCCAGTGACTGGTTGAGGGACAAAAATCTGACTCAGTTCTAGCCAGTCAAAGCTCCGTATCCTCCAGCCATTGTGGTTGGTTCAGGGATGGGCACGGGACTAACTGAACTAAAATCCCAAACTAGTCCTAAAAAGACTAGATTTGGGAATTTTTGCTATAATCTTGGGTCAACTGGCTTTCCCTAAGATTACTAAACTGGGAAATGTCTTCCCAGAGCCGGTATCTTGCCAGTGGATGGGAGACATTACTTAAGAACGCTATCAACACAGAGAGCAGCAGGACTAGAATGTAGAGAAAGCCTGTTCCCAATGACACCTGGATCCAGCCATGCCTGAAGCCATACTTGGGCTTTTCAGTCATCTGAATCCTCTTTTGGTGAAACCATCTTGAACTGGGTTTCTGTCACTTACAACCAAGATCCTGGATTTATCACACGATCAATGCCATTTTACAGACGAGGAGAGTGAGGCTGAGAGAGCACCAGCGGCTTGTCCCAGACCAAATTCCAAACATGTGTACTCTATCCATTGGGTGAGGAAGAGGATGAGGGGGAAGAGAATTAGGAGGGAAGACCTGGGTGGGGGGTGAGAGCGAGGACCCAGCGTGGGGACTAGGGGACAGAGCAAAAGGCCCAGCTCACTCACGGCTTGGTGCTGGTGTTGTCCGTGATCTGCTTCACAACTTGGCAGTAACACTCGTCCCGCATGACTTCATGGTCCCCACACAGCTGAGGGAGGGCAGGCCATCACATGGCAAGGCCAGGCCAGGGCCCGTGCCACACGCCAGGCACAAAAGAACAGGATGTGTGCTTGGAGAAAGGCCTGGTGTCCTTTCCACAGCCCCCCCCCCCCCCGCAGGATACACTCCTCTTTGGGCTTCCCCTCCGCCCAAAGTCCTCAACTTTGGGTGACAGATGGGGAAACTGAGCCACACAAGCCGGAAAGGGAGCATCTGGCAAAGTCTGCCGGACTGACCTTCAGGAGGGTGTAAAGCACGTCCAGTTCACTCTGGCCCTTCAGCGGAGCATCGCCCATGAACCTCATCACAGCTATAGGAAAGACTTGCCCCACTCAGGCCAGCAGACACCTAGCTGCCTGCTCCCCCCAAGGGCACCCCAAGGTTGGTCCATCCCCGGGAGGCAGCTGGGGGCTTAATGGGGCCCCAGGTCTGAGGTGAGGGGCAAGGTAAGACTCAAGACCAGAGGGCTGGGATGGGCAGGGTCATGGGGTGCTGGATCCCAGCTGGTCCCGGGGCCCTGGCCGCGGGTCCATCCCGCCCCCATACCTAGGAACATGTCGGTGGCCATCTTGTTGAGGCTGCTGTCGCTGAGCTCGATAAGGGATTCCTGGAGCGGGGTCTGTGAGGGGAGGAAGGGAGCTGTGTCGGGGCCAGGGGCTGCCTCCCGTCTCACGGCAGGAGAGTCCATATCACAGAAGAGGCGCCAGGCTTGCTCGGCAATGGGGACAGATCCTGCCCTGGGAGGAATCAGGTGGCTGGGGTGCTGAGAGCTGGGAGGGGCCCACTGAGGACAAGGCTGTTTTCCCGAGGGGCCTGGAAGGGGGATGTTGCATCACCATTTTACAGAAACAGGCCGGGGCTGGACACCTTGGTGAAGGAGAGCATGTCTCCCAAGGCTCTGGGTTCCCGACCCTCCTCGGACTTGAGCCTGAGGCCATCCCTGCAACAGGAGACAGGCGCGGCTGACTAGTCTCGCCTCTGAGCCTCTGACGAAAGCCCCTTCCCACCCAGAATGTTCTCGACCCACGTCAGTCCTCCAGGCAGGAAGGCTCCCAGAAGCGGAGGCTGCAGGCGGACCCCACATCTGGGGGGTTTCTCACCCCCATCACGAGTGGGAGCCCCCACGTGGACGGCTGTAAGCCCCAAAAAGATCTTCCTCAGAGTGGGGATTCAGGGCGGGGCCGCCACTCACTGGGGTCTCCTCTGAGGGTCTCGGAAATACTTCTGGGCAAACTCAAGCATCGAGCACGGAGGGAGAGTCAGGCCGTCCTCGACACCGTCAGGGCAGCCAGCCCTGACCAGGGGCCCCTGCAGGAGGGCCAGAGCTAAGAGGTCCTGTCCTGCCACACGGGGCACACTCATAGCTGCCACACCCAACTCCAGGCTGACTCTGTCCAGAGTCTCTCGGGCTACCCCTGACCTGCACCCACCGAGACACACCCCCATTAGGTCGTCCTGGCCCCTTTCTCCTGGCCCCACTTTCCACAGCCCAGCTGACCCCGCCCCCTGCTGCACCTGGCCACGCCCCCACCTGCACCTGGCCACGCCCCCCATCTGAGCCTTGGGTTGGCTTCCCCCTTCCCCAGCTGCTTGGCGGTGGCTGACCTTGTCCTTCACTCCTAAGTTTTACCTCACCCCACCCCTCGCTAGCTCCATTCCACACACCCAAGCCCGCTCCATTTGCCCGCCCCACCCCTACTGGCCCCCAGGCTGGTCCTGCCCCAGGGGCCTCATCACAATCTTTCTGCTGACCCCCACCGCCCGACCCCATTTGGTCACACCTCCAGCCGTCTCTGGTCCCATCCCCTAGGTCACCCCCCTGGCTAGCCCTACCAAGTTCTCCTATCCTGGAACTGGTCACACTCCCGGCTGACCTTGCCCCCTCTGCCTCCACCATCAGGCTGAGCACCCCCCCCGTGGCCAGCCCTGCCGGTCTCACCTCCCTCCTGCGGCCCACCTCCCATGCAGCGGCTGTGGAGGCCACGGCAGCAGCCACGGCCGCAGCCTGGCCCCGGCCCGGCTCAGCGGGCAGCTGTAGGAAGTCGGGGGCGGCCGCGGGCTGCACCAGCTCCGCAGGGAAGCGGCCCACGCGCCCGTGGATGGTCCCGAACCTCCAACCTAGGGGGCAGGTAAGGGGCCTGAGACAAACAGAAGGGTCTCGTCTTGGGATTAAGGGGCCCAAGGGGTAATCGAAGCTCCTTCCTGGCCCAGGGTGGGTGAGGGAGCCCTGCCGGGAGCCTGTCTGCAGACGCAGCGTTCCCTCAGTGGAGGTGGACGAACAGACACGGTGCGTGTAGACTCCCGAGCAGAGAGAGACCCAGGCCACATACTGGGGAACACTAGCACTTGGAGAGACCCCTCAGCCCGGCGTGCAGACAGAGGCCTGGGCTAGGGGGCTGCCAGCAGGCCGCTGTGGGGCCAGAGAAACCCCACCGAGCCTGCGCAGTGCCAGCGCACGAAGCCAGTTAGGGTTTCGGTTTGGGAGCCAGGGAGGCTAGACAGGGAGGAGGGAGGGATCCGGGGGTATCCACCAAAGTCGGGGCCTCTGCGCCGCAGTTCCTCCAGGTACACGACTTTCTTGCGGACGACGCAGCCGGCACTGTAGCCTGGGGGTCAAGCTGATGTCAGCACGGGCGGGAGGCCCCTGGCCTGGCCTCCCCCTCCAGGACCCAGCGTCCCAGGGCCCTGACCCGTTCGGGGAGGCTCCAGGGGCTGCAGGTGGATGATGTCGCCCTTGTGGAAGGCCAGCAGCGCTGGGTCTTCGGGCAGGAAGTTTCTCACCGCGACCACATAGTCCGAGTCCTGGGTGGAGGGGCCAGGAGAGGGGCTGCGGTCACATCCCCCTCCTCCCAGAAGCCTGGGGCCATGCCGGGGCTCTCTCTCCCGCAGGTATTCCTCCCTGATTCCTGGGCAAGTGAACATCCCAAACGTTCCGTGGGTGCAAGAGGGAAGGACACCATGCAAGTCGAAGGGGTTCCCGCAACTGTGAAGTGTTCGAGCTGAGACTCCGAGGGACACTGGTGGCCGTCAGGACGTGTACAGGCCTTACCCATCCTCCCCCCCAAAGCTGCCCCACTGAGGCCAGCTGCTGGGCCTGAGGCTGCCTGGTGGGGAGGAAGGGAGGCTGCAGAGGCCGAGGCGGGCACTCGCCCTGGAGCTCGGGGTGGGGGGTACACCTGTGATGAGGGCATTAGGGAAAGGCTTTGAGGGAGCTGGCAAAAGTGGGAACAGGCGTCCCAGACACAGCCTGTGCAAAGGCCCGAGAGATGCCAGACGTCTGTGGACACATGCACACGCACACACTCACACCCGTGCCTCCCAGGCCGGCGAGACAGGCATGTCCACGATGCAGGAGAGCCCTGATCTCTGCCCCTGGGCCCCTGAGGAGAGGGCATCCGTAGGAGGACCCTGACCTTCTTCAGCTCCAGGATGAAGTCGTCCACCAGGGTCTTGACCTGGTGAGCTCGGGCTGAGAAGAGGATGACCTTCTCACTGGCCAGGTTGAACTCCAGCATGTTCTGGGAGGGGATGGTCACAAAGAGGATATCCGCAAAGCTGGAGGACGGGGAAAGTGGCATGAAGGCAGGGCTCCTTGGCCGGAGGGTGCCTTCCTCCCTTCCCATCCTGCTCGTCTGCTCCTGCCCTGTATGGTTCCCAAAGCCCAGTTCCACCCCAGCCCCCTGCCCCCATGGGACCTGGGAGCCTGCCTAGCCTCCCCACCCCATCCTGCCTGTAGCTCCGGCTCATTTCCCAGCACCCTGTGAACTCACACTCCAGCCCTCACTACGCTTTGCCTTGCTCTGTTTCTTTTTTTTTCTCTCTTTCTCTTTTTAAAAGATTTTCTTTGAGAGAGACAGCGTATGCACAAGTTGGGGGGGCTAGTGGCAGAGGGAGAAGGAGAAACAGGCCTCCTGCTGCGCAGAGAGCCCCATGCAGGGCTCCATCCCAGGATCCTGAGATCATGACCTGAGCCGAGGGCAGACACTTACCCACTTAACCGACTGAGCCACCCAGGCGCCCCCGTTTGTTTCTTAATCCAGTCTCCTAGGTCTTGCCCACAGAAATGTCTCTCTTTCACCCACTGACCAAATTCTCTGCATCTCTCAAAGCAAGGAGCTCTCACACAACCAGCGAGTGAGACTCTGTCTCTGGGCTTGTGTGACAGAGGACAAAAGGGGCTGCCGGCAGAGGAGGGTCCGCAGACCCCGTGAGGTCTTATGCTGGAGCACCCGCGCCCTTCCTGGCTCCTCACAACTCGACGCCCGCACTGCACAGTGAGCTCTGGGCTAAGAGGCAGGACAGGGTGGCGGGCTTCTTGCTCATCCCCTTCCTGGCTTTGTGAATTGAGACAAGCCACTTCTGTCACTGAGCCTCAGTTACCCTGTCTGTAAAATGGACTTGCTTAAAGGGCTTGGCCCAGAGCCTGGCACATCACAGGCAGCTGGCAGTTGGCTGGGGCAAGAGTAGGGGAGGAGATGCAACTGTCGGTCCACGCCCACCTCCAGCAGGCCCCATTCTCACCCGCCTGTCCCCAGTCACCTGTACGTGCGCAGGACCTGCAGCTGCCCGCCAGCCTCGCGGCTGCCCTTGACCATCCGCAGGAGCTTGATGCCTGTGTGGGACACGGCTAGGATCTGCACGCCGGTGCCCACGCTGCCCTGGGTGGGGGTGAGGGACATGTGAGTGTCTTCTAGTCTCCTCCCCGAAGCCCCTGGGTGAGTAGGGGCCGGCAGGGGGCTCGCACCGTGGCAGGGAAGAGGCGGGAGAAGTAGACCTCCCAGCTGTCACGTGCAGTGCTGACCACGGCCCGCTTCACGCTCTCCGTTGCCAGGGGCCTCTGTGTGTCCAGCTGGTTCTGGGCTAAGGGATGCCGGGTCAGGTCAGAACCCTCCCTCCCCTCCCCTGCCAGCCCACATTGCAGGGAGGGAGGCTGACACCTGGCAAGAAGGTACTGGAATTGTGTTCTCAGTGTCTACAAGGAGAAACCAAGATCCATGGACAGACAGGATGGCTAGAGACACATGGTGTGTTAGGCAAATCTGAACTCGGCCTGACACCTGGCCAGGCAAGATGCCAGAAACAGAGCCAAGGGGGCTGTCCAGGAGGCAAACAGGGCTGGGTTCGTCATCCCCAATCTCCCTGTGGGAAAGGGCTGGCCTGACTCTAGCTGGATGCCCCATCCGTGTCCTTTCCTGCCCCCTGTGGTACCAAACAAGGCCTTCATCTTCAGTCTCTCGTCCTCGGAGATGCGCAGGCAGGCCTCGGACAGCGTGTCATGGAGGATCTGTGGGAATGAGCCGCAGTGCCGGGGGCTGGCGAGACTCCCCAGCTGGGAACCCAGGCTGGACTGTTCTGGTGGGCGTGGGAATGCGGAGGGCCCTACTAATGTGGCAGTAGGGTCATCTGTGTGAATCAGATCCCAGTTACAGAGGCCCCTCTCCTTCCTCCTCTCTTCTACAACCCGTGCTGCCCTTCCTGGGCCGCAGCTTCCTCCTGTACTTACTGGGGCTGGGATTTGACTTCTGAGTACCATCCAGCTCAGACAAACGGTGTATCTGGTTAAATCCAAATTGCGGGCTTACTGACCTTGGCAGTGGAGGTGGGAAATTCAGTAGAACAGCTTCCCATCCTCGCTGTGGCCAAGGACCCACATCCAAGAGGACAGAAATGAAATCTGCAGACAGCTAGTCTATGTACCCATTGCCCTGAGGAGTACACTGAGGCAGAAGGGGAGGAGAAGACCTCACCTGCCGGAACAAGAGGTCTAGCTGCACAGGATGGCTGTAGCTGTCCTTGGGGTAAAACACCTGTGGGATCGGGGCTCCAGTGAGGCCCTTGGGACGGTCCCCTCGCTTTGCTTCCCACCGGGCTCCATACTCTGGCTCTGACTCCGCCCCCTTACGTGGACCGCGTTCTTGGCCCCACCCCCGCCCCTCCCTGCCCCCTCCGGGGAGAGGCTCCGCCCCCCGTGCAGCCCCCCTTGGCTTCAACAGGGCAAGTACCTCTTTGCGCAAGAAGATCCGCCAGGGTGCGCCCCGGTAGCCGTAGAAGTCGGGGTTCAGCAGGCGGTGCAGCCGTGTCTGCAGGGGCTCCTCGGGGGGCTCCAGGGACCGCGAAGGCGGCGCTGGGGAGCACAGTGAGTCGGGCAGGCATGAGTGAGACGCAGGGCCGACGAGGAAGGGGATGGGGGGCGACTCTTGTCAGGTAAGGGACCAGGGCTAAGAGGTTTCCCACGCCCCTGACTGTGGACACACCAGTCATGAGCGCACGGGAACAACCCTAACAGCTCAGCTCCGGCTCAGTCTTTCATTTGACGCCGGTACAGATCACCTAGTGTGCGCAGCCGGTCCTGCTAGACGCTGGGTGTGAGCAGAGGAGACAAAGCTCCTGCCCGCACGTTGATGGAACGGCGGGAAGTACAAAGGTCTCAGTTCTAGGAGCTGGGATGGGAATAAATCTCGTGCATTTAGGAGGAAGTCTAGGGTTTTGTCTGTGAGGGTCCTTCAGTCTCTGTGATCTGGCATACCTCTCCGAGATGACACTGAGCCAAGACCCGAATGACGAGGCGGCCGGGCATGCAAAGATCTTCTGGGGAGGAGCATTCTAGGTACAGCAAGTGCAAAGGCCCTGGGGTAGGAGTGGGCTTGCTGTGTTCCAGAAACAGTGTGTGCCAAAGGGAGAGTGGGAGGGGGTGAGGTTGGGAGGTGGGCAGATCGTGCAGGGTCTCATAGGCCATAGTGAGAAGTCTGGAGTTCATCCTAGAAATCATGGGAGCGCTCTTGGCAGAGACATGATGTGAGCTTTTAAGACATACTGCGGTTGCCATGAGGCAGAGGACAGAGAGATTAGGGCCCAATTATGAGGCTGGGAGGGCTGAGTTTATGTGCCTGGTCTGACCCATTTGAACCGTGTGATCTGGACAAGTCATGTAACCTCCCTGTGTCTCTTTTCCCATCTCTAACATAGAGACTGGAACAGCACTTCCTTGAAGGATTGAGTGGGGATTTACTGAGGCCAGAGCGGCTCTGGCCTGGAATCGGTGTTAAACAAGTGCTGATATACGTACACGAATGCACACACAGTAGGTCCACGTGGGCTCAGGGACACAGACACACACGCCACACGCCACGGACATGAAGACCGGGACTCCCCTGTGCTCACAACAGGCTTACACCCTTGGACCCTTGTGCCCCTCTCCCCCCTCTCCCCCTGGCTTCTCACCTGGAGTGGGTCCCACAGACGGCCTTGGTGTGCTGGTCACTGGCTTGACCAAGGCCACTGCCTCTCTGGGCACCTGTCCCCACCACAAACAGAGTGCTCAGGGGGCAGAATGGAGAGGGGGGCCAGAAGGGGAGCAGTGGCAGGGGCAGCAGCTTATAGGGGCAGCTGGCTCTGGAGGCAGTCCAGGGCCCCAGCCCAAACGTGTCCCTCACCTGGCTGCCCCCTGCTGCCGCTGGGTCACCCATCTGCCCCTTGAGGATCATTAGCGCCTCCTCGTGGGGATCCGGCCGCTTTGCAAACATCTTTCCGCCGTCCTTCCTGGTGGATTGGATAGGGGTTTCTTCTTCCCAGTCACAAATACCTGTAACGGGGAGCTTCTTCCTCCACCCCCAGCCCCACCCCGATCCTTACACGTGAGCGCCCAGAGAGGGTCAGAGACTGGCCTGAGGTCACACAGCACGACCTAGAGAGCAGCGATCTAGGCCTTCCTCTGGCTGAAGGATCACTGGGACCATCTGCGTGAGCAGACTCACTCCCTGCAGGGTGCCGGGCAGGGGGCTGCTCCCCGGGTGGATGGCCCTACAGCAAGGAGGGCTCCCCCACCGTCCAGAGTGCCGGACGGCAGGGACAGGGGCAGAGCTGACCTGAGGGCCTCGGGCCGGCCTCCCCAGGGCGGCTGCTGGTATTGCCTCACGATGTTCCTGATCTGCTGCGTGGGCTGCGGGAAGTGCTCTGAGTTGAGTGTGGAATACCGGACCAGGTCTGGGCAGGGTGCAGCTGTGGGCAAGGTGGGGTGGGGACAGGGTGAGGCCCCAGGGGACACACTACAATCCCAGTCCCCTCCCGGGAAGCCCCTCCCGCTTCCTGCCAGGGGGATAGGACACTCACTGGTTTCTGGACAAACCCGGTGCTGAGCTAGAACAGGGGCGGCCACGGGCTTGGTGGGGGGTCTTGGGGCCTTGGCCAGAGGGGCAGGGGCCAGAGGCTTTGGAGAGGAGCGGAGGAGCACAGGCTTGGCTGGGGGTCCAGTGCCCACAAACTGCGGCCGTGCTTCTGGCGGTAGGGGTTTCTGCAGAGAACAGGGGATAGGGTGCACTTCCTGGGACACACCGGCCTGTTCTTGGGGACCCCACATTTGCCCAGGATGGGCTGCGGGGCGACTGCCCCAGAGAGACACAACAATGCCCCAGAGCAGCACGCCTCTCGGCTGGGCAGGCCAGGCTCACCTCTGGGGACAAGGGCCTTGGGGTGGGGCCCAGGGGCTGCTGCTGGAGCGCCATGGCCTGCAGGGTCATCTCCCGGGCCTGGGGAGAGGTGGTGGCGGTGGTGACTGGCAGGCCCGAACTCAGGGCAGCCCCCGCCCCCCGTCTGGCACTCACCAGGAGGACAGCCTGCTTGTGGATGAAGGCCTGCTGCAGGGCCAGCGTGGAGGCATCTAGGCCTGGGACTGGGGGGGGGGGGCGAGTCGGAGGGCGTGGATCCCGAGGGATGGGAGGCAGAGGGAGTAGGAATTCCCCAGCTATCCCCCACCCTGCCGCTGTCCCCCCACCCCCGCCAGGCCCGTGGCCGCCTCCATCCTAGCAGGTGGAGGAGCCCCGAGAGCCAGCCCGATCCCGGAACCACCCCGGGGGGCAGGCACTGACTTGGCTTTGGCTTTGGCTCTGGGGATCTCCTGGGGGGGTCTTCAGGGCTGCTGCCGTCGCTGCCACCGGGCCGGCCTCCCCCTTTCATGCGGTGGGCAATGGCTGTTGGCTTCTCCAGGTCCTGGGGGCAGCAGGTGGCTCAAGTGTCTGCCTCACTGTCATGCTCCTCAGGCGCCAAGGCAACGGGCACCTGACACCGGCCACCTCCTCTGTCCCCGGGGCGTCTGCTCCATGCCCAGCCTCCGCTCATGCGGCGTACCGGTCGGTACTCCCGCAGCCGGGCAGACTCCCCAAACCCGTCCCCCCTCCCACAGGTGAATGAACAGGTTCCGGGAGGCGCTGTGCCCTGCTGAGGGCCCACATCATGCCGTGGAGGGGCTCCTGGAAGTTCCCAAAATGAACAAGGGTGCCTGAGGGGGCTGGCTCCCACCAGAGGTGGAGGAGGGGCCCTGGACCTTTAGCCGTGGGTCCTTCTGGGGTCAGCCTGGAGCATCTTGAGCCATGGGGACACCCTCATCTTTGCCGGGCCCCCAGCAGAGACCCAGGTGAGACATGCCACCCCCCAGCCCTGGCTGTGAGATGCTCCTGCGTCCCCCTGTGGGACGGTGACTTGGTGTGGACACGTGGTCCCAGCTGTCTGCAAACACCTCCCCCGCCAACCCCTACCGCATCCCCGTAGGACAGCACGGGGTCGAAGAGGCTGTCCAGGTAGCCGTCCAGTCCCTTGTGGGGCACAGAGGGTTCTCCCAGGCTGTCTGAGTCTGGTTGGGAGGGTGGGGGACACAGAAGCCAAGTTCTTTTCTCCTGCTAATCACCCCATCGCCTCCAGGATCCCTCCCCACCAGAGACAGTGGCCACTGCTGGTTGGCCTTGGTGGTTCACTGTCCCTCTCTGGGCCTCATTAGTACCGTCCTCGTCGTGGCTGCAGTAGCTATCGGAGTCAGCTACTCTGGGCACGTGTCCCTGGGCCTGGGGACATCCACATGGCATGTCCTCGTCTGAGTCCCAGCTGTTCCCAAACAACCTGTAGGGAAGGGGACCATGGAGCGGCTCCCCTCCTACGAGACCATGGCTCTCCCCGAATCACCCCCCCCCGACCTTCTCTCTGGGCTCTGGAAATGGGTGACTCCCTCCCTTTAAAGAAGGGACCCTGGGGGGCGGCAGAACATCGGGCTCTTGATCTTGGGATGGTGAGTGCGAGCCCACGCTGGGTGTAGAAGCTGCCTAACGCTGGGGATTAGAACTCAGCTCCGAGCTGCGGCTGGGAGGAAAGCCGCATGCTCCGCGCGAAGGGCCCGGGAAGCCACCTACGCTCTGGGGCCTCCCTTGCTGGCCACGGGCCCTTCTGCACCCACGAGGAAGTAGGACTTCTGTCTCGGGAAGTCCCGGAGCAGCTCGAGGTTGGACACCAGGTCCAGCACGTAGTCGTGGCCTGCCAGCTCTGCCCACTGGACCCCGTGCTTCATGGCCACCGTCCAGCCCCGCCAGCCGTCTGCCAGGCCCCTGGAGACAGCATAGGGAGGAGCAGGGATGAGGGACGGAGCCAACAGGTACTGTCTGGAGAAACCACGGAACACGAGCCAGACTAAGCCTGACCAGAGTGAGCCCCGTGGTGGGGGAGGGGTGTCTGGTCTCCTGCTCCTCCCCCTCCCTCCTTCTGCACTACCCGAGGCTGTGCCGGGTGGGGCCGTCCAGGAGCCAACCTGTGCCGCAGAATGTCTCCAGCCACCTCTTCCCCCGTGCTCCAGGAGTGCACCGGGCAGGAGAACTGGTCGCCTGGGGCAGATGCTGGGCTCAGCCAGGATGCATCCGCGGCCCAGGCCTGCTCCTCCCCTGCCTGCTTGCCCGCTCTCGCCCTGGAGCCTGGATCCGCACCCTCCCGGCCCCCGCTCCCGGCCCCCGCTCCCAGCCCCCATTCCAGGTCCAGCCCCCACCTCCACCTGCTGACCTCTCTCCCGAGCCACACCCAGAGCATCTCCTGATCCCCGGGGCGTACTGGGGCCTGCTGACTCCAGGGGCCCCTCTGAAGGGAGAGAGGGAGGAGGGAAAGCCGCCCGTGGTGGGGAGAGGACAGCTCACCGTTGAAGCAGCCCACGTCCAGCGCCATGCTGGCCTTCTGCTGGGTTGCTCTCCACTCGAGCTGGGTCGGCGGGAAGGTGCGGGCCGCCCCTGAGCCCTGCTGTTGGCCTTGGCCCATGGCCTGCAGGAGACGGTGCTGACACACGGCCTGGAAGCCGTTCTGCCCGTGATCAGACACAAACCTGATGGGCGGCAGTTGGAGCCAGGATGAAGAGGAGACTATGGCTAGCCCGCCATAGAGGGGGATTCTAAGTCCAACCTGAGGGAGGCCCAGGCTAGCCCAGAGCTGTGAGGTGAAGCTGACAAGGCTCCAGCTCTGAGGCTGGCTCAGAAGGGTCCCAGGCTAGCCGGAAGTATCTTTAGCCAGCAGAGGTCCAACGAAAGGCCAAACGGGTTCCAGGAAGGGCCACCAAAGCTTGTTGGAGCAAAATGCCATTGACAAGGTGGGCTCTGCAGCAGGGTGTGGGCAATAATAGGGACTCTGGAACACTTCCCATCCCTTCACCAAGCCTCCCAGGGGGTCATCTGCCCCCTCTGAGCCCGCCTCCAGCTTCTTACCCATATAAGAGATGGCTGAGAGGGTTCAACTTGACCCAGCCCCAATCAGACTGATCCCCTCCAGAGTCAGGTACCCCACATATCTGGCTCTCTGGCTCCTTCCCTCCCTGCTGCTGGAACAGCCGTGGAGCAGGCCCGCGGTGGCCGCAAGAGGGAACCCAGAACTGTGCCCACAGGAAGCCCCAGACAGGCAGGCAGTGGGCCTAACCTGCTGCCCCAGCTTCCCAAGACTGACTCTCCGAGCTGTCCACCTACTGGGTGCAGCTCTGCACACTGAGGCTCACCGCCCCCCTCCTGTTACCAATGCTAATTCACAGGTGAGGAAAGAGACTCAGAGAAGGACAGTGACTTGCTCCAGGTCACACAGCAGGAAGTATCAGAGCTGGGCTTTGCACCTGGGGCCTGCCTGAGCTCTCTCTTTTGCAAATCACTCTTCTCACCCAGTATCATCATCATCGGCATCATCAGTATGATCAGGATGCCGGCAAGATCCACACCAACACACCACTTCTGGTATCCTATAGGTTGAAGCTGGGATTTGAACCCTAACTGTCGCGTGTCCAGCATCTCTGCTCCTAACTCCCTGGTCCTTTTCCCATGACATGACAGATCAGCGCCTTTTCCCCAAATTCCCCAGACCCTGGTCTCGGCCATCGTCTGAGTTTTGCCTGAGCCCTACCCTCCAGAGTGAACACCTGCCCTCTTTCTGGCTCTGAGCCCGGTGGAGACGGAGACCAGCCCCGGGCCAGCCCCAGTGCCTGAGCTTCCTGCACAGAGACCTCACTCCCGCCCGGCCTGACCTCTCCCAACCCGCCCCGGGGGCCTCATGCCCGCGTCACCGTCCTCATGCCCTGGCCGGGTCCACTCACTTGAGCAGGTACTTGTTCAGGCGCGAGGAAGGCGCGAAGCCACCGAGGCAGGTCGCCAGTAAGAGCCAGCCGCGCTCGGCATTGTGGGTACTGGGGTTGCGCCACACCTGGTTCGCCAGCTGCGCCAGGATCTCGTCCCGGAGTTCAGGCCTCGCCAGCCCCTTGTGCACGACGTAGTTCCCGACGACGGTTTCCTGGGCACCGTGCAGGTGGGGGTCGCCCATGAAACGCAGGATCTGGCCACAAACAGACTCTCCTGGGCCTCTTGGAAGGTGGTTCCTGCCGGGGTCCCACCACCCCCAACACACACCCCTCCCCCGTCCTTCCCCCATGTCCCTGGAAAGCCCGGATAACAGCCCCCGTGTCACAGTATAACCTCCATGCCCCGTGCCAAATGAGGAGGTGATTTGCGCCCACAACGACAAAGGTCAGGATCCAAAGTGCATTCTGACTTTCTCTCGTGCTCATGAAGCTTCCACAAGCGCTCCCCACACTGCCCCCACTCTAGCCTGCATCCCTGGCCTCCAGCCAGCCCCCGTCTCCTGCTCCAGGCCCCAGAGAGCGCTCTTTAACGTCCATGTCTGACCAAGCACCTTCCTTGGCTTCCCAGGGCCCTTGGAATGAACTCCAAGCTCCTGATCTGGCCGACAGGCCCTTGGGACCCCTCCCTGCCTCTGCCCTTCCGACTTTCACCAACTGGTGTGTTCTGACCCGCTTTTCTCCTCTCTCTGCCTTCTCCGTCTGTCTCAGCTGGCAGATTCTGAGCTCAAATGCTGCCCCCCAACCCCGCACTCTCCCCCCAGGAAGCCCTCTCTGATTCTGTCCATCCAGAACAGGATTAGGGCATCAGTCAGCCTTCCTGGCCTCTGTGCCCAACCTCTGTCCATGCTAGTCGTCACTGGTCAGGTGTGCTCTGCCTTCCCCCTCGGACTAGGAAGGCCTCGAGGAGAGGACCCGGATCTATTCTTGGTCCCTGGGAAGCTCTTTGCCAGGAAGACGGCTGGGAGAAGAAAGGCTCCCAATCCTCCGAGTGGGATTAGCCCTAGCCCGGAGTGGAGCCTGGATTCCATCCCATGCCAGAAGTCTTTCCTCCAAAGAGCTCTGGGGTAAATGGCCTGGGCTAGTGGAGGACCAAGGATGGCAAGACAAGGAGCCTCACGGCCTGAGACTTCAAAGGCGGCCTGGGCGGACCCTTACCAGCTTGAAGACACTCACGGCCTCCGCGTGGCATTCTGCCGGCAGCCTCGTGAGGGGTGTCCTCAGGGGCACCGTCAGCATCCCGAAGGCAGGTTCCTGTGGGCACAGGGCTGGGCATGGGGACCGAGCTGGGGCTTGTGGGCGCATCTGGATCCGCTGCTCTGTGCCAGCGAGGGGGACGAGAGCCAGGGAGCTGCAGGCTCCTTTCCCCAGGGTGTGGATGGGGCTACTGAGGCCTGAAAGGGGGCAGACCCTGGCCATCAGCAAGCTGGGGGTGGAGACCATCTGAGCGTCCTGAGAGCCGGAAATGAAAGACGGGATGATGTCTCGTGGCTTGACCGCTTGTTAGACATCTGAAATAATTCCAACTGGCGGGCAAACGGCCACTTCCCAAGCCCTCGAGGGCCCCCCACTTCCATCCAGCCCTCCCCTGGAGCCCCCAGACTCCTCATTATCCAACAACTCGGGCTGATACCCCACGCCGCAGGGCACGGCCAGGAGCCTGCCCAGGCTGACATCAGCGTGAGTTCTCATCTGTCAGGGCCCACCGGCCAGGGCCACGTGGGACCACACCAGCCTTTACCTTAAAGTGGCATCGGACAAACTTGGCCATGGGGTAGTTGTTGATATCCAGGGGCAGTGTGACACGGGGTTCAGCCTGGAGCCGGGGAGTCCGCACAGGGGCCACCGGGGGCACCTGGGCCGCTCTGAGGCCTGTGGAGAGAGGGAGGTCGTGGGGCACCAGAGTCCAGCGCCCGCCCACAGCCGCCCCCACCCCAGGGTCCAGCACTCACGGACCTGCCACAGCTTGTAAGAGTCCTGCCAGCTCAGCAGGGACCTCCAGGTGGCCCACAGCCACCACTTCGCGCTTGCTCAGCTCCTGGAGGTACAGCACCGAGTGAGGGGCGGGCCCGCCACAACGCCTGCCGGCCGGCCTCCCCTCCTGCCCTGCTGCTGCGCAGCGCCCGCACCACCTCCAGCTCCCGGAGCCGCGCCTCCTCCGCCCGGAGCCTCCGCTCTGCCCTCAGCTGCAGGAGAGCAGGTGGTCAAGGCGGGGGAATGGTGGGCAGAGGCGACGGCAGGCCCCAGGCCGGGGGCAGCCTGAGCCGGCTCCCAGAGGGTGGCTGGTGCCTCGCAGGCGACAGAGGGAGGCAAAGATACGGCCGGAGAAACAGGAAGGGAAGAAGAGCGCGCGAGACAGAGGCACGAGGCAGAGGGAGTAATACTTGGGAGAAAGGGAAAGATCCACAGGAGGTTCCCGCCTCTATCCCTCCAAGGACTTCAGTAGAAGCCAGGTAGTTCTCCAAGGCTTTGGGGACTACATTTGTCCTTTGAGTCACTGGTTTATATGACAACAGGCCAAGACGGGCATTGAGGCAAAAGGAACACCATATCTGGGGTGGCTTCGGTCGACAAATTCCGTCCTACCCGACGACTGCAGGCCTCACCGTGAACCCGGCACAGGCCAAATCCTTCACGACAAGATCTCAGGGAACCCCCTACACAACCCCAGGGGAGGGCGGGGAAAGTGAGGATGGGGAGGGCCAAGGTCCCAGCCGGCGAGAGGAGGAGCGGGCACTGGGACCCAGGACTGTCTGAGCCAGGAGTGCCCTCCTGGGCGCCTCCTCCCTCCCGCTGCTGCCTGGTTCCCCGGAGCGGGAGGGGGCCGGCCTGCACCTTGAGGTATTGCCGGTGGTTCATGTACGTGTGCACCAGGGACCGGAATTTCACCAGGTTCCTCCTCATTTGCTGATACCGCTGCCTGGAGGGAGCCGGGGGGGGGGGGGATGGAAAGAAGGGTGTGGGGGGAGGGAATGGGGGATCACGGGGTGGCCAAGGTACAGAGATGCCCACGCCAGCCTGGCCTGGATATCAGTGCCCAGGGTTCTCCATGGGAGCCCTGCAGAGCTCAGAGAAGGGCGGTGACTTGGCCAAGGTCATGCAGCCAATTAAGTGGCAGGGCCTGGACCACACTGCCAGGAGCAGGCACACCCCAATGGGTTGTCCTCCCAGGGCTCCTAAGATGCAGGCTGGGGCCCCTCTTGGCTGGAGAGATCACCGGGGCCAAGGGCTTGGTGGGCAGGACGGCCCAAGGCAGAGCCATAGTGGGAACATCCTTCTGGCCGAGGCCCGGCTCTTACTTGCTCAGCTCGGGGCCAGGGAGCTTTGTACCCCAGCTCTGGCATGGCCCCGCCGGCGCCTCACCATGGGGCTCCGGCGAGCCCTGACCTACGAGGGCCGGGTACCTGGCCAGGTAGCCCCGGGCCCGGCTCTGCAGCAGGACGATCTTGCGGCGCAGCGAGCGGAAGTGCCGGCGGATGAGGAAGCCGCGGAGGCAGCGCTGCAGGGTGAGGGCCGCCAGCTGCAGGACGCGCTCCCGCATGCTCTCCAGCAGCTGGTGCAGGTGCTCCTTGAGGAACAGCTGCGGAGGGCAGGCGGCCGTGAGGGTCTCCGGGGAGGCGGGGGAGGAGGACCAGCCAGGCTGGGTGCGGGGCGGGCTGGGTGCCGAGAGGTGGGAGGAACCGTGAGTGGGAACCAGGCGGTGGGACCGGCCTGAGCAACGGTCCCGAGACGGGACCAAGCCCCACTGCGCTGCTCTGGGTCAGGATGTTTGGTCGCGCCGTGTCTCATTCCGTCATCCCCCGCTCTGAAGCCCCCGAACTTGAGGCTTCCAGGGGCTGCGCGCGGGGTGGGGCTCACCTTGCTGACCCCGACGCGGTACATACTGGGCAGGACGGTGCACAGGCGGCTCAGCACGGACACGCACAGGTCCCCGCCGGCTGGCAGGTTGGGCTTGAGGGCCACGAGACAGCGGTACCTACAGTTCCGGGGAATAAGACGCTTTACTGCCGCCTGCTGGGAACTTGTAAGAGCTTCAAATCACTCCTGGAATCCACACGCACACCGGCGTGAAACTAGGACAAATGCGGAAGGATAAATTGGCTCTGTGATAGCTAGCTGGTGATGATCTTGGGTGGTGAACAACCTGAGCAACTGTGCATGGCAGGCTGCGTCCTGCCTGGGTTCTGTACTCCTGGGGCCGCGGGGGAGCTGGGTAAGGACCTGCGGAGCTCAGGAACCACCCGGACTGCGGTACCTGTCAATGAACACCTGGAAGGGCAGGCGCACTGGAAAGCCCTCTTTGCGGATTCGCACAGTCTCCAGCACCCCGGAGTAGCGCAGCTGCGCCAGCACCACGTCTGGCTCAAAGAGGCCTGGCTCCTGTAAGGACGGCCCAGATGGGGAGTTTGCACACTGGCCCACCCACGTGCCCCAGGCACTAGCAGTCACAAAGAGTCCCCACCGCGGGCTGGGCGGGTGGAGGCCCAGAGAGGCACAGCCACCTGCCCCAGGTCACACACCACGGGGAAGAGGATGTCAGCCTTCACATACCTTCTTGTGGTTGGGCTTCAGGCACCGTACGAACAAGGGGTTACACCTGCGCGGGGGCGGGAGGGCGGCCGTGTGAGGTCCCAGAGAAGGGAAGTAAGTGTTGGCCCGTAAGGGTGGTGACGTGAGTCAGAGGTGAAGCTGGCTGCCCACCCCCTGCGCGCTCACCTCTCCATCTTTTCTACCAGATCCAGGAGCGACTGTTGGAACTTTGCGGCCACCGTGTGTGCCTTGTGGAGCCGGGTGGTAGAGCCGCTCCGGCCCGGGCGCTGAGGGGCGGCCTGTGCGGCGCGGCTGGCGAAGAGGTGTGCCACCACCTGGGCGGGGGCGGGCAGCGGCCGGGGCAGTGGTCCGGGCGCCGAGAGACAGGGAGACACGGCAGGGCAGGGGCCGAGAGACAGAAACAAGGAAACAGAGGTTGGTGGTGAGGCAGGAGGAGGGGGTGCAGAAGGAGTTAAAAACAAAATGAGCCCAATCTCCAGACCAGAGGGATCAGAAAACCACCTCCCTGGGCCCCTGCCCTCTCTGCAAGGCCGCTGTCCTCCTGGACCCCACCCCTCTCAAGTCAAGGTGCTCAGCACCTTCCAAGGGACCTGTCCCGTGTCCAGGCTGACTTTTTTCCTTCTGTCTGACTGTGCACCTGGTCCCGAGGTGGCCTTCTACACACACGGTCATGAACTCTGGCAATGACCTCAGCAGGGTGCCCATTTGACAGAGAAGAAGGTGGACACCCAGAGAATGGGGGAGGGCGTCTGGGAACAACAGGACTCTGGGAAAACTGCTCAGTGAGGGGACAGGGCAGGGCACGGCTGAGTGGGCAGGGCCAGGGGAAAGGCAGGGTGATCCAGTGGGACCCGCCAGGGGCATCGCCCTTCAGGGGGCAGGACCAGCAAAGGGAGAAAGTACAGAGCAAGGCAAGACTCTGGGTTAGGGCCGAGGTCCGCGTCAGAGCCTGCTGGACCCGGAGTGTGCTGGAGGCAGGGCCAGCACCTGGGTCCCTAGGGGACCTCCCCGTCTCCTGGACCAAGAGAGGGGCCCGATGGAAGGCTGGTTGCTCTGGGGGGGGGGCGGAGGGGGCAGAGCAGCAGCAGGTGAAGCTCGCTCACCCGTGTCCGGCTCTGCACAAAGAGATCCAGCACGTCCTGGCGCACCTGGTCGTGGTTCTTGTCTAGGAACTTGTTCACCTGCAAAGGGGTAACAAGGGGCAGCTTGGGTTGGAGCCCATGCAGCCTGGGGGCAGGGCAGGGCGATAACCTACCCCAGTGTGCATCAGTCTGTCTGCTCCCCTCCTCCTTCCTTCTTCTCTACAGCGGATGAGGGGCTCTCAGCCCCTGGGGGACCCTGGCCCTGCCCCTCCGGGCCTCTATCTCCCTATCTGTCCTAGAGAGTACTGGACCCTTCCTCCTCCTGTGGTCCCCTCCCTTTCTGCCCCCAATACCCTTCCCATCTTCCGGGGAGGGGGCACCATCCATAGCTTCATGTAAACAGTCTGGGTCTTGGCCCCATCCTTAGTGGAGGACCCTGTCCTGCATCTGTCCTCCAGATGAGGAAAACGAGGCCCGAATGGAGACAGAAGCTTCAGATCCCGGCCGACACCACCCCCTGGGGCAGGAACGTGTCTGAGATAACAGAGTGAGAGCATCCGCATCGTTACTAATAACAGCTACTGCTAATCACACTCAGCACAGGAGACGGACCCTATCGTTCGCCCCATTTTCCAGATGTCTCCACTAGGCTCGGAGAGGTAAAGCAGTTTTCCCAAGGTCACACAGCTGAGGATCGGCAGGGGGCCAGAACTAGAACCGGGGGGAGTGTCTGCAGCCCCTGGTGTGCTCCCGTCTCCAACTGCGGGACCGTTTCGCAGGGCGCTGTGCAGGCTGTCCTGGGTCTCACCTGATAGGTGACTTTGCCTGCGTAGTGCTTGATGGTGAACTCGGGCAGCGGCATTTTGGGCTTGGAGTAGAGCGGGTTGGCGCCGTGGTGGTAATGGCATTTCTGTAGAAACGTGTGGTCTGTGGCCTGCGGGCAGGCGGGGGTCAGCGGCTGGGCAGGGGAGCCGGGCACCCCGTTCCGCGACTAGTGGCCAATCCTTCAGCCCAGACTGCTTCCAGGTGAGCACTGGGGAGGAGCAAGTCGCAGCTGCCTCCAGCGGCCCCACTGCCCTGATTGGGGAGGCTTAAGCGGAATCCCACCCCCGACTGGCGTCTTCCAATCAGAGTCTGAGGTCCAGCCTCAAGGTCACCTCCTTCGGGAAGCCTTCTGTAATTTCCCAGGCTGGTACCCTCTTCTGGGCACCCACAGTCCGCATCCAGCCTCCGTCCCCCCAGGTTGTGAATTGTAGGCTGGGTGCCCTGAGCTCCTGTCCCCCAGGCCAGAGCAGGTAAGAAGGCAGGACCCGGGCCTGATGAGGCCATGAGGCTCAGAGACGTTGGCCAACCTGACCAGGCTCACACAGCGCCCGTGGCTCACCTGGGGAAAGCAGCACTGGTCATCAAGGATCCGCAGGATGCCGTAGGGCTTCAGCGAGATGAGGTTGATGCATGGCTGGTTGTCGGCAAAGGTGATCTCCCGCCAGTCGATCTGTTCCCGGATGTACTCCTCCTGCAGGCGTCCAGCGCTTGGCCTCCTTGCCCTGCGCAGGCCGCACCCACCCTGCCTCCAGGCTGGAGCCCCGTGAAAGGGTCTGGCCGGGACACCTCTGCTCGCACAGGGAGCTCGCTCCCCACACGAACCATCTCTGAGCCCTGTTCCACCCTCCCCCTGGGACAGCCCTGCAGTGGGGAGAAGGACCCCCCCCAACACCAAGAGGGCTTTTGTCGGCTCGGCACCCGGCATCTTCTGGGTCCAGAGCACAGGCCTTCACGGGTGCTGGTCCCAGCCCAGAACACCTTTCCCTCCCCTCCACCTGACCACTTCCGGTTTGCCCTTTGAGAGCCAGTATCGTCCTGCCTGGCCCCGGGGAGGCCGCTGGCGGGTCAGGGAGGCTCCGCACACCTGCTCCTCCCGGAAGACGATCTTGTTGAAAAGGTACTGAAGGTTCTCGCTCGCATAGTTGATGCACAGCTGCTCGAAGCTGTTGAAGCCCAGGTCCTGCCGGGGGGCGGCGAGGCTGGGCCAACTCCCTCCTCAGCCAGTGGCCCCCGTGTCCCCACCCAGGGCCCCGCTCACAGGCCCCGGCCGCCCAGTGCCCTCCCTGCCTTCCGCGGCCTCCGGGGGGTACGTGAAGGAGGACAGAGGAGATGGCGGGGGTGCTGAGAAGGGAGGGAGATGTGGCTTAATGTCCTCTGCCCCTCACCCACCCGTGCAGCCCTACCTCGAAGCCATAGATATCCAGGATGGCGACGGACAGCGTGTCCTGCCGAGGGGACACCAGGGCGTTGACCCGGGTGATGAGCCAGTCGAAGAGCAGCGCGTACAACACCTTGGCGATGGCGTCCCTGGAGCAGAGATGGTGCTGGGACAGGTGGGAAGGGGCGGGGGATGTGCAGGCCTCTGGGGGTTAGGCGGGGAGGGGCAAGGCCTCACCTGGCATCCACAGCACTCTCCACGGTCAGTGGGGTGAAGATCTTCTCTCGCATTGTCTCCTGCGGAGGGATGAGGCCCTTGAATGGCAGCGGGCTGGCTGCCGCCTCCAGGAAGCCCCCGGAGGATTGGGGGGAGCACGTGGAAGAGAGCCGGAATGTTGGTGTGACTGGTCTCAGGCGCATGGCTGGCCAGAGGTGGAATAGGACACCCTGACCCCCACTTCTGACTATGCTGCGGGCGGGGGCAGGGCCGCTGCTCTAACGCGGAGACAGATGCGTAAGGCGACAGACCCAGGGAGATCAGCCTTGGGAAGGGACACAGGGCCAGGGGTTGTGGGAGCCCCAGGGAGGTAATGACCCACCCAGGGCTTAAGGGTGCCGCCCTGGATGGGGGATGCTTGCATCAGGTCTTGAAGGACGAGAAGGAATAGCATTCAAAGCAGAGGGAACAGCCCATACCATCCAGGTGCTGGCAGGGGGCTCTGACAGAACGGGGGCCCGGGACTCACGGTCACTTTGAAGGTGATGGCCTTCTGCAAGCCCTCAGGGGAGATCTGGAGCAGCTCCGCCACGGCCTGGATCTCCCGGGCGCTCACCACCGAGGCCGTCTCCTGCGCGTCCGTCTACATGCCAAATGCCAACAACAGCATGCTTCAAACTACGGAACTCGGCTTAAAGTTCATGTGAAAAGCATAAACAAGCTAGAAAAACCAGGAAAATTCTGAGACAGAAGGGGAGTGAAGGAGCACAAGGAGACAGAGAGTCAAATGTGTTATAAAGTTACAATAATTAAAGCACTGAGGGGGATTTTAGGGCCGTCTGGGTGGCTCAGTAGTTAAGCATCTGCCTTCAGTTCAGGTCATGATCTCAGGGTCCTGGGATCGAGCCCCGCATTAGGCCCCCTGCTCAGTGGGGGGTCTGCCTCTCCCTCTCCCTCTACTACTCACACACTCTCCCTCTCTTTCTCAAAAAAACAAATAGAATCTTTAAAAAACAAAATAAAACAGTGGGAGGTAGACACACAATACATAAGTTAATAAAGCACAACAGGAAATGAGGAACTGGGCATAAATGTATGTGAGAATTTAGTACATGGTAAGTTTCTATTTCTTGAATTACAGGATTAGTGTAACTGCTAACCACACGGAAAAAAAAAGGAACAGGATGGCTACTTCACGCTTTACTGGGATAAACTGATGAACTAAAGATTAAATGTGAACACACACACACACACCCCATAACACGTTTTGAAAAAGTGCTGGGTGAAAGCTGTTACAATTTTTTTAAAAAATTTTGTTTATTTATTTGACAGACAGAGATCACAAGTAGGCAGAGAGGCAGGCAAAGAGAGGGGGAAGCAGACCCCCCCACTGAGCAGGGAGCCTGATTCAGGGCTCGATCCCAGGACCCTGAGATCATGACCTGAGCGGAAGGCAGAGGCTTATCCCACTGAGCCACCCAGGCGCCCCAGCTGTTAAAATTCTAGAGAGATAAGCCCCTTTCTAAAAATGATACAAAGTCTAAAATTTATCCAAGAAAATGTTCATAAAATACCTGAAAATAATTCCAAAAAACTACATGGCAAAAACAAACAAACAAACAACCAAAAACGGAACCAACCAACCACCAAGGAAAACGCCAAAACAAAACACCCTGGGTACAAATCAAAATACAAATGACAAGCCAGAAAATGTATTGGCAATTCCCACCAGGAACCAAGAGTTGGTCTCCTTCTCATATATAAAAAGCTCTCATACATCAACAAGAAAAAGAGGAGCAACCCCAATGGCTGGGGCAGGGGTGGGAGAGAGAACAAATGAAACGCACGTGGCATACCCTGAAAGGCCAGTATCCACGGCCCCCAAGCCTCTGAGGAGAGGACCTGCAGGCTGGGGCTCTCACCTCATACTTCTCGAAGTAGACATTGCCCAGGTGCAGAATGGATGCCAAGATACGGAAGATGCTGTCCTGGTCCTCACCGCTGAAGCCTAGCACCTCCATGGCGGCCAGAAGCCGACGGAAGTCATCAGAGTCACTTTTCCCTGAGATCTCACAGTTCCCGCCCTGGGCAAGGACAGGGGCTGGAGGTCAGGGACCCTGGGCAGGCACTCCAGCTCTGTCCCACTCCTATGGGCCAGAAGGCAGGCCCCTTATATATGTTTGCTCATCTCGTCCTCAATATATCCCTGAAACGTGGTCTTATGCTGTCCCCATTTCACAGATGAGGAAACTGAGGCACAAAACCGGAAGTGCCGTAACTCCGAGCTGCTTATCTTTGTTCTAGGTTGTAAAGAAACGAAGTCAGGTAGGCCTCCTCTACCCCTACTTTGGACCCCAAAGATGCCTGTCACCTTGTTGTGATAAGACACACGAAATCCAAAGTTGTGCCCTCCCCACGCCCATCCCCACCCCCTTCGCTGGCTATCAGGACACCATGAGCTGGTTCTCTCAGCCTGCCCAGGGTGATGGGGCAGGGGTACCAAGCCTGGGGGCCCTCAGATGTCTGCCAGGGCTCACCTGGTTCAGGTAGTAGTAAGTCTCAGCCTCCTGCAGACCGAAGGCCTGTCGCAGCTGGGCGGGCAGCCCGGCCAGCAGCTCGTAGAAGATGTGGTAGTTCCTCTCGTTTTTGGCCTGTAGCAGGGGTGGGCAGGGGCAGAGAAGGGAGCCACCCACCTAGGTGACCCCCAGACACACACAGGAGGCCAGGTGTGCCCGCCCATACAGATACAGGTGAGACCGGGCACCTGTGAGCAGTGAGCCCCCAGCCTGGCTCTGATTGGGGGTGGGTGCGGGGGCAGAGAAGCCCTGGAACCGCGGTAGGAAGGGGGCTCTGGCCAGGAATTAATTTTGTTTGGAGGAGTGAGGCCAAGGTCTCATGTGCACGCTGGGCACACCCGGCTACGTGTACTATGTACTACGTGCACACGCCAGGCCTCATGATGGTTTGTTGTTTTTTTTTTAAAGATTTTATTTATTTATCTGACAGACAGAGATCACAAGTAGGCAGAGAGGCAGGCAGAGAGAGAGGAGGAAGCAGGCTCCCCAGGGAGCAGACAGCCCGATGCGGGGCTCGATCCCAGGACCCTGGAATCATGACCTGAGCCGAAGGCAGAGGCTTTAACCCACTGAGCCACCCAGGCGCCCCTCATGACGGTTTTCTTAGCCTGGGCGGCCAAGCCCTAACTGCACCCCAGGCCCTCTTATAGGCCCTTGAGACCCAGTGGGGAACAAGGGACACAGAAGCCCTCGATATCCCGGAGCCCACCTGCTGGCTGTGGAGACAGACACCCAGCCAACCGCTAGTGAAAATAAGACATGTCAGAAAGAACAGAATGCTCTGGAGAGAAATAAAGCAGGGAGGGGGTGGGAGTTCTGAGGGAGGGGTGGAGAGGGGCCGCATCGTAAATGGGGTAGCTTCCCCCAAGCAGGTACCATTCCAGGGGAGACTTGGAGGAGATGAGGGGTTGGGTCACATGGGTGTCTGGTGGGGAGGAGTGCTTAGAAAGAAGAAATCGTAGGTACAAAGGTCCTGAGCAGGATCATGGGTGGTGTGCTTCAGGGACAAGGAAGTGTCAGTGTGGCTGTAGGGGGTGAGAGAGGAGAGGAGATCACAGGCTCACCCAGAAACATGTCTTTGTTCACGAATTCAACGTTGCCCCAGCTCCACCAGGTGCCAGGCTCTGCGCATCTGCCTATCCCCAGCCCCTCCCAGCGCACAAGGGCCCCGGGAGGTCCTGTCCCACCTGAAACACAATCCTGGATTTCTCGAGCAGGTACTGGGAGGTTATGGCACCAGAAATCATGCCCCTGGAAAGGGGGAGCTCAGTCAGCTTGTGCAGGGTGGTGGCCAGCGTGGGCTCTGAGGGCCCACCAGGACATGGGGTGCACCGCGAAGCCTTGGGGGGCCCCTCCTGCCACCATCCCACTCACCCTTCCAGAAAGACCTCCACGAACTTCCCGAAGCGGCTGGAGTTGTCGTTCCTGACGGTTTTGGCGTTACCGAAGGACTCCAAGAGGGGAGTTGCCTCCAGGATCTGGACCCCAGAAGACATGGGAATTGTTCTGGGGGCCCGGAGTAGGGATCATAGCTAGGGCCACCCCTAGGTTTTCCCAGATCCGGACCCCCTGTGTGAGGGGCACCTGCCGGTGGGCTCCCTGTAGCATCCTTGGGTCTCCCCAGTGTCCCCCAACACCCCTCATGCCGCCAGCCCCCACACTCAGCACAGCTACCCTCTCCCGGCCCCCGGCCCCTCCCACAGCAGCCCCCAGCCAGCCAGGCCTCTGGATGCCCCTGCCTGCCCATCCTGCCGTGGCACAGGAGTGCACGCGCACGCACACACACGCACACAGGCACACTGCAGTACCTTTATCTTCAGGAGCGCCCAGGACGGAGAAGGAGGGGAGAGGGACAAGAACAGAAGCAGGTCACCTAAAGGACTGAACCTCTCCCCTCCCGGACACCAGGGGCCTTAGAGCATGGGAGGACCACTGACCCCTTTGGGCCCCTGGGCTGGGCAGGGGGTGCCAGGGGAGAGCAAACCCACGAACCTCCGAGACCCCAGCTGTCTAGGCACGGGGCCTGCAGTGTGGCCCCAGGGTGTGGGAGTCTGCTGGGTCTACCTGCCAAAAAGCTCTGGGGATGTCCTCTTTACACCGTCCCCAAGGCCATCACCGCCTGTCAATCACCCGGGCTCCCAGGGGAGCCTCCTTCCTGGTCCTGGCCCTGCTCCCCCCAGGGGTCCTTTGAACACTGTTAGGTCACGTTTCCCCTCACGGCTTCCAGGGCGCTCGGGCTCAAAGCCAAGCCTTGCACAGCCAAGCTCCTGATTGGCTCTATCTCCGCTTCTTTCCTCCCTCGCCCTGCAAAGCCCTCCTGACCCACCCGGGCCCAGGCCAGCCTCTGGACCAGGGTTCTCACCCTCTGGAGCCCCCGGCACCGCTGGCAAATGCCCTCACTTCCTTGCATCGTGTCTCCCCCACCCTAGAGCATCAGCCCCCACAGGCAAGAATCTTTGCGTACCGTCTCTGGGTCCCCAGCATCTACACCAGACCAGGAGCATCAGAGGCCCTCAAAAAATATGTGCTGAATGAATGCCACGAAGACCAGCGTTTTAGGACTGCAGAGCTGCCCAAGGCAGAGCCAGCGGCCCCTACCACGTGCCAGGATGACAGGATTAGTGGCCCTAATTATGTGGCTGAGAACCGTCCTGGAGGTAGGTACTGACGCACCCATTTCACAGATCAGGAGAACCTGGGGACTGCAGAGTCCCACGAGTGAGATCACAACACCGTGCCAAGCATGTGGGTAACTGTGTACACAGCAGTTTTAGGCTGAGTCATTTCCTCGGGATGAATTCTCAGGAAAGAAGCAGTTGGGAGGCCTGCTCTTTGCAGAAATGTTACTTGGGGGAAGGCACCAGTTCGTTCCATCTGTTCACAGTCATGGTCCCGTTTAGTCAGGAAATACCATGTCCATCGCACAAAGGAGTAGACCTCAGCCCAGATGAGAGTGTGAGCTGGCCTGGGCTTGCTCAGTGACTTGGCGTCTGCCTGGGTGTTGGCCCACACTATCCCCCAGTCTGGAATCCCCTTGAGGGTGTCTGAGTGGGAGCCAGCCGCTCCTCTGTCCCTAGCACCCAGCCAGGGGCTGGGAAGAGGACTGCTGGGCTGGATGGCTGAACGTGCGGTCCTGGGGGGCCCCCTAGCTCAACCCGCAGATGGGGTGATGGCCTGTAGTTTGGGCTGGGCAGCATCCAGCCACCCTCCACCCCTGGGGAACGCATGTCGCATTCCCAGCCCAGTGGCAGGGACTTTGGCCCAGGCCTCGGCCCACTGAGGCACAACTGGGCCCAGAGAGGACACGTGGCCCAAACTAGTCCAACAAGAGAGAACCCTGAGACTTTTCCTGGCACGTTAGGAGGTGTGGCTGTCACACTGTGGCCCTATCTTGCTGATCAATGGGAGAGAGATTGAGAATGAATGATGCCCATAGAGGGGGATGGAGCCAAAACAAGGAACACTGTTTAAGACCCTAGATCCAGCCGAACCTGAAACTGACCCTAGGTAAGGACTGTCAGATTACGTGAGCCGGGCCAGCAGCAGCTAGGAAGTGAGCCAACAACATCACAGCTGCAGGCCCATCCTCACGTCTATGGAAGGCACAGAAGCTCCCCGACCCAGCCACATCCCACCACTCTCATCGTCCTCCCCGACCCCTGCCGAGACAGCTCTCGGCCTTGAGCTTCAAATCCCAGCTCCTCCACCCCCACACTTTGGGACTCTGGGTAAGTGCTCTCCCTTCCCAGACCTCAGATTCCCAGTCTGCAAATGGACACAAACGCACCTGCCTCCCAGGGCTGCGGGGCTGCCCTGGGGTGATTCCGTTATCACGCTAGACGTAGGGGTGCTCAAAGCCCACGTTGCCCTGCCCACCTAGCCAGTCCTTCCAGAAACCCACACTTAGAGGTTTTGAAAGTCCCGCCTGGGGCAATGGAAGGTTCTGAAGCCCGAGTTGCTGGGCCTTCGCCTCCAGCCTCAGCTTCCCTGAGCTCCAGGCTGGCGGCGTATCAACCACCTTCCCACCATCGCTGTAGGGACGCCAGGCAGACTCCCACCTGTTTTTTCTCCGCTGCCTATGGCTCGGGCCAGATGCCTGGGCTTGCCCTTGGACCGATCGATCCCCTGTCTCACACCCCGAATCTGGTCCCTCAGCAAGTCACCGGCTGATCTTTAAACTGCTCCCGGGTCCAGCTGTGCTCACCACCTCCGTCACTACCTCCCGGGTCAAAGCCACTGTCCTCCCTCACCCGGGCTCCCCCAGGCCGCTTTGCCATCCCCTGGACACACCAGACCTCCTTGCACCGCAGGGCCTTTGCACTTGCCCTTTCCTCCACCTGCTTGCTCTTTCCCCAGATGTCTTTAGGGCCCGCTCCCCTGCCTTCTCAGTAGAGCCTTCACTGACCACCATGCTTCGAATGACAAACCCCCAAATTCCCCAACCTCCTCCATTTTTTGTTGCGTTTTTTTTTTTTTTTGTCCACAACTTCCCATCCTTTCACATAGATGTAATTTCCTTGTGTATTTCTTTCCTTCTACAGTAGCGAAAATTCCCATGAGCGTGGGAATATTTGTTCGCATCGCTGCTGCCTGCTTCCTCATCTCCTACCTAGCCCAGGCCTGGCACACAGTATGTCCTCGGGGAAGTTTTCCTGAGGACCTAACACGCTCAGATTTGGAGGACCTAGCACGCTCCACAATGCTCCAAGCCAGCATCTCCCAGATTCCATGTCCTCAGTGCCCCAGCACCTTCTGCAGCCCATCCCCTTGCCTAGGCCTGTCCTGTCTCTTACACCACTAGGAAGATGAGGCCAGGCAGGAGAAATGGGGCTTCTGCTCTGGCCAGGCCCGGCAGGGCAGGAACCAGAGCTGCTCTGGAGCACGGGCAGAAGGGACTCCCCTGCAGTCGTGCCCTGGGTGGGGAGGGTGGTGGCAGAAAAGCCAGAGTCCTAGGAGCCCTCCCAGGGCAACCCTGCCTCAACCTCCCCATCCTCCAAGTGGGGCCTCGGAGCCTGTCTCGGGGGAGCACTAAGCTCGGGAGTCCTGGGGAATCAGGCAGATCACGCAACAGACAGACTCACCTGCTGCGTGATGCCTCGTTTCTGGTTCACGGCAGCCAGGTAGCGCAGGATCAACTTGGTAGACTCGGTCTTCCCAGAACCGCTCTCTCCGCTGACGGGGAAAAGGAGCCGAGTGAGCATCCACAGGGTCACAGCCTCTTCTAAGCTCCCCTCCCCTTACCCTTCTTTGACCTCCTATGACGTAAGAGGACGTGGGCAGGCCGGCCCATCCCAGATGGGATCCCAGATGGCAGAGATGCCAAGTGATTTAGCCCCGCTCCCACGGCAGGTCTGGCCTGATGCAGCCCTGTCATCTGAGATTCCTCCCGCACGTCCCCACCCCCACCCGCCCCCACGGACACAAAGGTCCCCAGCCTGACGCACCTGATGATTATGCACTGGTTCTGTTTGGCATCAAGCATTTTGGCGAAAGCAAGGTTTGCAATTGCAAAGAGGTGCCTGGAGAGACGGGCCGCAGGCATCCCTGAGACAGGACCTTGCCTCTCAAACCCCTCGGGGGTCAGCTGGAGAGCATCTCCGTCCACCCAAGCAGTCAGGTCTGCTCTACCCTTCATCCTGGGGAAATGCTCCCTGCGCCCATTCTGGTCGGGGCCACAGTGGCCTCTCACCTAGAGAGGACCGTGGCCAGACTCGGGGAGAGATCAGTGGGCCGAACAGGTAAGCTGGCCCTACACATGGCTTGGGCGCGGGCAGGCACTGGGCGAGCTCAGGCAGACGGACCCAGGAGACCCCAAGACAGCACCGCCCCACCCCCGCTGCCCCAGCCCCAGAGACACTCACGGGGGATTTTCTCCCAGGCCCCGCCCACTGTACTGCCGCACGTGCTCAGGCCCATAAATTCCAAACATTCGGTATGGGTTCACCGACACCAGGATGCTGCCGATGTAGGTCTGCTGGGCAGACGGTGGCCTTAATGCTATGCCTCCGCACAGACCTCCTCCCCTGCTTCCGGGAGCCTGTTTCCACGGAGCCAGGCGCTGGCCACCTAGCCTCCGTGTTCACGCCCGGGACCCTCTGACAGCTCGAGGGGTCCTCTACTCTGGCTGAAGGATTTCAGGCACTGTACCAGGCTGAGGCTCGGGGAAGGCTAAAGTGAGCCAAACCCCACAGCCAAGAAATCTGCAAAGGTGGCCACGTCAGCGGTTGTGTACCCCATTTATGCAAAGTCAGGACTAGGCCCCAGAAACTTCTGCCTCGAGGTGAGGTCAAACCTCTCCTGCTTGGAGTGGGGAGGGAGTCAGGAGCCCAGGGCATTCTGAGGTGGCCAGAGCCCTTGTGGGTGACATCCACCATCTAGAACCCCAGATTCTAGCATGTTTACTCAAATGGTAGAAACCCCACATTGGGAGCTCAGCAGGAGAAATCTGAGCTTCCCACTGTGGTCCCAAGAGGCAACCGCCCTTCTGATCGGAGCCCAGGGAAGGGCAGCCCTGGGACTTACATAAATGAGGTTCTGTTCAAATCTTGTCTTGAGGTTGGACAGCACGGTGGTCTCCTGGAGGTCTCTGGGAGGGCGTGAAGAGGGGACATCAGGGCCCACCTTCCCCCTCACGGCAGGGCCTTGGTCCGAAAGGCCTGAGCTCGAGTCCCGTCTCTGACACCAACCCGGTGTGAGGCCTCGGGCAAGGTCCCTGACTTCTCCGTGCCTTGGTTTCTCCATGTCTCTACTAATCGCTGTCTCTGCGTCCCTGGGTGGGGGACCCTCTGGGGAAGCGGACGTGAGGGCTGAGGCATTGCCACCAGCTAATGACACCAACCCTACCATTCTGGGCCCCTCCGAGGTGCCGGCACCCTCACGGTAGCAGCCACCCGCCCCCGTCTTGCAGATGAGAAACTGAGGCGCAGAGATGCAAACCGATCTGCCCAAGGTCTCCCAGCCAGGAGGTGGTGGGCCTGGGATTTGACCTCAGGCCTGCGAGACTCACAGCTCTGACAAGCGCACACTGGCTTTGTGCCGTCGCATGACCCCACTTCACAGGGGAGGACATGGAGGCTCTGGAAACATTCCGGGAGGTGAGAGGCCCCCTTCGCAGGAGGAGGCGCCCTGGCCGGGAGTGGGCCACCCCATGGTGACCCCTTGCTACCCCTCCACCCCCACACTCCACTCACTCCAGCTGCGTCATGTCCTCCACGCCGTCGTCCCGGCACTGCTCGCGGAACCCTGTGGGGGGCAGGCTGCGGATGGAGTGCATCTGTCGGAGAGAGTCTGCGGTCGGCCCAGATGGAGGGCACCCGTGCGCGGCCGCCTGTCCTGCGCACGCCTGGGACCTGCTCCTGCTGGGGAGGAGAGAACCCCAAGGCCAAAGCCAGACCGGGTCCTGGGGCCTCCCTGCTGTGGAATACTGTGGCCCATGGAGGCTGCCTGCAACCCCTAGGGACACAGGCCTGCCCTGTGCCCATGTCTGTGACAGGTGCTCCTGCGTCCTTGACCTGGGGCTGAGCACACACACATACTGTTCCCTCTGACAGCTTGAAATCCTCCCAACCTCCTGCTGTCCCAGCGTCGACATCCTTGCCCTGGGTGGACCCCACATCTTTGCTTATGTGACCATCTAACGAACACCCACGTCCTGGTGGAGGGCAGACCCTGAGACTGTGCCCCTCCGCACCACACCTCCGCTTCGAGCCCAGGGCAAACACATCCACCCCTGCGCTCAGACCCATATGCAAAGGCATTCACAGCTCACGTAACTCTCACCCACACATGACCACACATGGTCTTGCAACATGCCTGGGGACACGCACGCGGGCCTAGGCTGCCTGGCTAAGAGGCACACGCTCTCAGGGTCTGTCTGACCCACTCTCAAGGGCATGGGGGGCTGAGGCTCTCTTGATCACAGCCGGCAGGGGTCTCAAGACAAAGGTCCTATGCACCGCCCCCACCATGGGCTGTGGGATCTCCACCGCGCCCATCCGTGTGCACACTCGTGACACCAAGGATACCCCGTTTGCTCAGAGCCTGGCCGCAGTACACCTAAGAACGTGTCCCAGGCCCAAAGGCCTGCCTGTGACCCACACGACTGCGAGAGCGTGTGTGCGTCCCGCCTTCCCAGCCTCCCTGCACCCTCCTCTGAGCGGGCAAGGGAAGGGGACACCAGGAGGGAGCCCTGCGTGCTGCAGGCCTATCCCCAGGCTGTTAAGTAGGGCACAGAGAGTCTCACCCTGCAGGCCCTGGCCTCCCGCCCACCCGTCTGGCCATGTGCGCCAGTGGCCACAAACCCTGAATAATTCAGCCACTCACGTATTCCAGGGTGAGGAGGGCCCAGGCATCCTTGCCCCTCACCCCTGGGCGCCCCGCGCCCCGCTCCCACAAGGCTGCGGCCCACACGGCACGGGGCACCCGGCGCCGGGGCCAGGGCCCTCCCAGCAGCCAGGCCGCCCCAGTCGCCATTGCCGGGCCGGCTGGCCGCCCGCTCCCCGGGGCACCGTGTGCAGAGGCTGAGAAACACCGGCCGCCCTGCGTGCCCCGCCCACCCCAGGCGTCCCGGGGGAGTCTCCGGTGACCACCCCCCTCCACCGAGGGCCACCCAGCATCGGGCTCGCGTTCCGCCATGCGCGTGGTAGCCAGGCATGAGCTTGGCACCCTGCAGACAAGCACCTGCCTTGCACCCCACAGGGGGCCCAGGCAGACTCATCCACTGTGTGGCCTTCTGGGCCTCAGTTTCCTCCTCATACCATGAGGACACGGGAGGTTTGGATCCTGAGCCTCTCACCCTTGGACAGTTCAGAATTCTGCAGCCCAAGGAACTCCCCTTAAGCAGGAAGTCGAAAGAGGAAGACTCCAGCCCAGGGGAGGGTCAGCAGGCGGCAACAGAAACAGTGTAAACATGGATGTGAGATTGGGACGGGGGGGACAGGCATGTCCTGAAGTTCTGTGCTCAGACAAGATCTCTGAGGGGCTGCTGGGGGCAGACACGCCATCCAGACTGGCCCAGGACAGGGCTGCCCAGAGCACAGGCTGGGCCAAGATCCCTTCCCTAAAGTGACTGGGAGGAGTTTCCAGAGTCCCTGTACTGTGCCCGCCTGTGCTGGGCATCCTTCGTGTTCAATCTTCCAAAAGCTCTGGAAGCCCAGAGGCTGTTCTCCTCAGGTTACAGGTGGGAAGACAGAGGCCCAAACAGGAAGCAGCTCACCAGGTTCGTGAGGCTGTCTCCTGTCCTATTTCCCAGGACAGAACCCCCAAACCCTCCTTCTGACCTATGCCTTCATACCTTGTTCCACCAGCTTTTGGGGCCAACTTCTTCCCAGGGGCCCCCATGGGGCAGGCAGTTGGCTCCAGGGCCCAGCCGGCAGGACTGGGGGCTGGTGAGCACTCGTGGCCAGGGTCGATGGGCCTCTGCCGGCAGCCAGAAACAGGACCAGAGCAAACTCCAGGCTCTTGGCTTGGGGCGGGACTCTGGGTCCTGGGTCACCTGTACAGGGGGCTGCAGGGCGGCAGGACGAACTCGCTGGAAAGCACTGAGTTTTTGTACCTGGGGCATGACCACTGCAAAGCGCCCAGGGCCTGCCTGGCGCCGCTCACCCGCCTTGGGCAGGGGCGCTGGGGCCCCAGAGGGTGACAAGGGGGGTGGGGCGCTGGGCAGTGTCCCCCAGCGGCGCCATGGTGGCCCCGTGGCTCTCATCTTATTGCATGTGGCCAGCGGGTGGGAGAGGCTGAGACTTAATGCCTTCCGCTCTGGCAGGGAATCCTTGGGGGGTGTCGGGCTGGAGGGCTCCGGCTCTGCAGGTGGCCGAGGCTCCCCCAGCGCGGCCTCTTCTTCTGGCTTCTCAGGGATCGGGCTGGCTGACTTTAGCAACTGTCCAGGCCCTGGGTCATGGTGTCTACCCAGGAAGACATTGGTCACGTCCAAGGCTGGGTCCTCAGGCTGGGAAGCAGGGGGCCACACAGGACCCACGTGCTGGAGGAAGGGGTTTTCCCGCACAGGGGGTGGCCTGGAAAAACCGCGGAGGCTGCCCGCACCTCCTGGCCAGGGTGAGGGTGGACGCTGGGCCGGAGGCATGTCCACGTCCCAGCTGGGGGCCAACGGGGGCACCGTCCAGGGTGTCTCTGAGTCCTCAGGCTCCCGCTGGTTCTCAGGGGCAGCTGCAGCCACCGGCCAGGGGCCAGCACTGGGAGGCCCCGGAAAGGGCTGGCGCACGCACGGCTTCACGGCCCTGGTCGGGGGCGCACTGAGCCGGCGCCACGTGTGCGGCAGGTGCGAGGCCAGGTTGAGGGACCGGCACCGCGAGCTGTGGCCCAACAGAGGGGGCGGTGACGGCGGCCTCGGGGAGCCCAGCACCGGCGAGCGCGGTGGCCCCAGGCGCCCAGAGCCAAGCGAGCGGGGCCGGCGGGGTGGGAGCGAGAAGGGAGGCTGGAAGGGCCGGGCGCGGAGGGATGGCTGAGGGGACAGGCCCCCCACGGGCGAGCGGTAGCCCGGGCCCGGCAGGCTCCTCAGCGAGGGCTGGGGCGAGGGCAGCGGGGTCCAGGGAGGGCCGAAGGCCGCCGGTAGCCGGCGGGAGCCTCTGAAGGAGGGCCGGGGGCGCGGGTACGCCAGCGGCTCGGGGGGCCCCTCCGGGCTCGCGCGCTCCATGAAGGCCCAGCAGCCGGCGGGCGGCGCGAGGGGCACGTGAGCCGGGGCGGCCCAGGGCGGCGGGTGGCGGCGGAGGGAGCCGTAGGGCGACGCGAGACGGGGCAGGCCGGCGAGGGCCGGGGCGGGCGGGGCCGCGGGGCCGGGGCTGGGGGGCCGCCGGGCCGCGGGCGGGGAGAGGCGCGCGCTCCAGTGCGCGGGCGGCCGGGACGCGGGCGGGGGCGCGGGTGCGGGCGGGCGGCGCGAGTTGTCGTTGTTGCGGGCGCGCGCCCCGGCCCTCCGCAGCACGACGGGCGTGCCGGGCCGCTCCGCGTCCATGCCGGCCAGCTTGTAGCCGAAGCGCTTGTAGGCCGCCTCCCGCACCGCCGCGCCGCCCGCCCGCGCCTTCTGGCTGCTCCTGAGCCGCGGGCCGGGCTGCTTCTCCGACAGCGTCGTTTTGAGGAACCTCGCCAGCGAGGTGGCCGGGCGGGGCGGGGGGCGGCCGAACTCGGGGCCGAGGCGCGGGCCGCGGTGGGCGCCGAAGGCGAAGGCGGACAGGGCGCGCCGCAGGTTGCGCTGACGCGGCGCCAGGAAGCCCCAGCAGGGGGGCGCGTAGGGCACCCGGGCCGGCGGCGGCAGCTCCTCCTCGTCCTCGTCCTCGTCCCCCAAGGGCAGGGGGATGTCCAGGGACGGGGGCAGGGACACGTCCAGCTTCTCCTTCCCGAACAGCTTCACCTGGGGCCGCGGGAAGAGGCGGAACCGGCGGATGAGGGACAGCCTGGACCTGGCGGGCGTGTCCATGCCCTGCTGCTCGAAGAAGGCCGCGCTGGGCAGGCGGAGGGACGTGCTCGGCCGCTCGCCGCCCGCCTCCTCCGGCTCCTCCAGCTCCGCGATGTCATCCATGGGGTGGGCGTACGGGTTGCGGGGCGACAGGATGGGCGGCGGCGCCCACGGGCAGGCGGAGGCCGGCGCCTCTGGGCGACGACCGGGCGCTTCCGGCGGGAAGAGAGCCGCGGCCGCGCCGCCATAGCTGCCGGCGGCGTAGGGGGCGGCGTAGGGGTCAAAATAGGGTACGTCGTGCGGGAGGTCGTACGGGAGGTCGTAGGGCAGGTCGTGCGGGAGGTCGTAGGGCAGGTCGTGCGGGAGGTCGTAGGGCAGGTAGGGCGCCTCATAAGGGGCGTAGGGGTCCGGGTGGGAGCCGTGCGGGTGCGGCTCGCCTTCGTACGCGTCGAAGTAGCTGCAGGGGGACGCGTACCCCCCCGGGGGCGCATACGGGGGCTCGCAGTCGTCGTAGCCGTAGCCGTAGCCGTACGTGGGGTAGTAGGGGCCGTAATAGTCCCGGCGGTGGTAGTCGCAGGGGTCCTCGGGCGGGTACCCGTGGGGGTGGTCTCCGCAGGGCGGCCAGGCCGGGCCGTGGGGGCCGTGGGGGCCGTGGGGGCCGTAGGGGCCGTGGCCGCCGTGGCCCGCGTAAGGCTCCTCCTCCGCGTACCGGGAGAGCGACTGCCGGTCGTAGTAGTCGTCGCCCTCGCGGTGGTAGTCGTAGTACTCGCCCAGGTCCTGGAAGCCCTCGAGCCCGTACAGCGACCGGCGGGAGCCCGAGGGCCGGAACGGGGCCTCGTCCTCGAAGGGCAGGAAGCCCGCCGGCTCGCCCGACGCGTAGATGCTGCGGCTGCGGGGGAAGCTGCGGAGGCGGCCTCCGTGCCGCAGGATCTCGGCGCCCGACGGGAAGGGCAGCTTGCGGGAGCCCGCGCGGGAGTCGGAGCGGCTGAGCCAGGCGTCCAGCGCGGCCTGCTCGCTGCCGGCCTCCTGGGCCTTCTTGATGAGGAACTTCTTGGTGAGCCAGTTGATGGCCGAGGACGCCTTGCTGAGCGAGCGGGCGCGCGGCCGCAGGCGGCCGTAGCCGCGCCGGCCGGGGAAGCGGATGACCATGAAGGACGGCTTCTTGCCCCTCATCGCCCGCTTCTGCTTGCCCAGGCGCATCTGCGTCATGAGCTTCGACGTGGACTGGAGCACGGTGCGCGCCTTCTTCTTGCGTCTGGTCTTCCGCGGGCCGGTGTGCAGGCCCCAGAAGAAGGCCGACGCGCTCCGGAACTGGCCCTTCTTGGAGATCTTGGGCGTGCGGTCGCGGAAGCCCATGAACAGCCGCGACGTCCCCTTCAGGCTCCGTTTGGGCTTCTCGGGCTCCGGGGCCTTCTTCCCCTTTTTCCCTTTCTTAGCTTTCTTCTCATCCTCCTCCTCCTTTGCCATGGTGGCTGCCGGCTCCCCACCGGGCTGCGCCCCGTGTCACACGCTCTGGGACTTGGAGACGAAGGGACACGCTGTGTCCCCTGCCTGCCGCTCGACACGCGGCCTCCTCGGGCTGGGAGCAGCGGGCACTGGCCCGGGTGGCCCTGGAAGGGACAGCCAAGCTGCTTCTGGCTGTGACCAGATTCCGGGAGGGCGGATCCATAATTCATCTCCTCCAGAGCCGCCTTGGGTTTCACCCCAGCTGCGGTGGAAAGTGCGTGGGTGTTGTTTACCCGCAGGGGAGGGCTGGCGCAGGCCGTGCTGGGGGCGACCACCTTGGCCTTAGAGTCGCCAGGAGGACGAGCAAGCTGACGGGTCAAGCCCTCCCTATGGTTCAGCCGCCTCAGCCCACCGAAGGGAATGCTTGGACCACTGCCACTCCACAGAGGGAGACTCTGAGTCCCAGAGCAGGGAAGCCACCTAGCTCACGTGTCCTGCTCCAGAGGGGAGCCACCTCTCCTGAGCCAGCGTAGGAGGTTCAAAGCCCACCCAATTCCCTCGGGAACCTTGGACCCAGGAGGACCTGGGCAATGGAGGAGGGGACTGGACAGAGCAGGTGTCCAGGGCTGTGGTCGGTGTAACCAGAGCTGGCCAGCTCTCGGGAACGTGAATAATGCATTGGGGAGAAACGAGCGGCCAGCTCAGAAGGCAGGAAAAAGTGGGGGTGTCTTCAGGGAACTTCACCAGGGCCTTGTGAAGCTGCACGCCAGGGGGCTGGGGTAGCAAGCAGAGGGCGGGTCAGTCATGGCTCTGAGTCCTAGCTTTGCCAGCAACTGGCCGCGTGGCCTCGGGAAATCCCTTTATCCTCTCTGGGCCTCAGTGTTCTCATCTGTAGGATGGAAGCCAGGCCCTGTCTCCTCCGTGAGGGAGCAAGACTCGACGGAGCTGCTGGGTAGCACAAGTGGCTAGAGGGGCCACGTGCGTGGCTCGTACCTGGGACGCCTCCCCAGCCCTGGCCTCTCCTCCCAGTTTCTGTCCTTGGAGAGAAGGCCGTGCTCTTGTGACCGCTGCCTTCTCTGGGTGCAGCTCATTGCTCCAGTGTGGACATTTGGCCCCAAGGCCAGACACCCACCATCTAGCCAGTGACCAGTCCACTTTTGAGAATCGGCATCATAAGTGGTACGGGTTGTTGCTCGTCAGACAGTGGGTATCGGGGCATTGGGGGTTGTGAACTCAGGGGCAGGAGCTCTGAGACCTGAGGCCTCGGGTCCTCTTCCCTCCTCTCCCCAAAGATCAAGGATCAGGACATACAGGGCTCAGAGCAGCTGAAGACAGATCCTCAGTTACTGATAGGTGAAGGCAGGGGCTTAACTGAGCTGACCCCAGAGCCTGGGCCTTCCAGGAGTGTGAGCGGGGCTGAAGGCCAAGCCAGAGACCCAGTCAGGTCTCCATCACTCAGACACCGAGGCCTCCATGGTGCCCATCTCTAGACATGCCCGTAGCGATCGCCCAGGCCGTGTCCTTGTCTGGGGCTCCCACCTGGATTCCTCAGCCAGCCTGGCCTCTGTCCCGCAGGTGCTGTAGCCAGCGTGCCCTGGTTTGTTTGTTCATTCATGGGCCGAGCACTGGGGATGCAGGTAAGAAGGAGACCGAAAAACCCTGTCCTTGGGGAGTTGGCGTACGGGGTGGGGGGGATTGTCAACAAGGAAGTTAAGGAAGAGCTGTAACTGGTCAGGTGGTGATGAGCGCTGTGGGAGGGGCTGTGTGTGCAGCCCTGAGTAGGGCCTGGGGAAGGCGACACTGGGAAGGGACACGGTGGGGGCGTCCAGCCAAGAGCTGCAGGAGGTGTTGGAGGGACCCCTGGGGGGTAGCAGGAGGGCCCTGATGTGACGGAGAAGCAGGGAGACCGGGGTGACCAGAGTGCAGTGAGAGGGGAAGATGGGAGGTGAGGTCAGAGGTCAGGGTGAAGACTCGACCTTGACAGCCAGTGAGGGTGTTGCGGTGGGAGCGTTGTGGCAGAGAAGGGGTGGAATTTGACCTTGGTCTTCCCAGGACGACTCTGGCGGCTTAAGGTGGATAGAAGGCAGGGGGTGAGGGCCGAGGCAGGAGACTGGCATGAAAGCCCCAGCATGGTGGTCCAGGTGAGCGACACCAGGGGCCTGGCCCGGGCCAGAGGCAGAGCTGGAGGGCCGTCGTGGGATGTTGGTACCTTTTGCAGGCACAGCCACTAAGATTTACAGGGATCCTGTGAGTACCTCTGAGGTTTCCTCCCTGCCCGAGGGGGAGGCTAGAGATGCCACTGGCTGAATGAGGAACACTGTGAGCAGAACAGGTAGAGGCCGAATGGCCAGACACCTCAGCTTTGTACTGTTGGTCTCAGGTGTCCATCGGGCATCGCCAGGGACTCAGTGGGGGCGTGGGTGGGGGTGCACTGCAGAGATCAGGACTGACAACTTCAGTTAGGGCGTCGGGGCACCTAGACAGTGTTGGAGGACAGTTCCAGAGGACGACACCGGGGAATGAGTGCAGATGAAGGAGAAGACATGAACCCCGCAGGGCTACACTGTTGGGGACAAAGGGGGGGAAAGTACGCTGGGGAGGAGGGCAGAGCAGCTGCGCCCAGCGGGCACACGGGGCAGGTTTGAGAGCCATCTCTCAAAGATGGAGAGTTGAGTGCTGGAGGCAGCTACCATAAGGGTGGTCCCCGCCTAATGGCAGAAGGTTCAAGGAAGCCAGGGACGCCTTGGTCACAGGGCGTGCATGCCCGTGAACGTATCAGACCCTACTGCATCAGACACACTTTTATAGGTGAACCATGTGGCGTGTGAATTATATCTCGAAGCTGTTAGAAAAAAGAAAGGGGGGGAGGGAGGAGCCCATGGCCAAGACTCCATCCTGCAGAGCCCTCCTGTGCACAGAGGAATGGTGTACACACTGAGCTACTCCTTGGTACCCACACTGTTGTACCTTCCATGGTGGAGTACTACACAGCCATAAAAAGGAACACAGACGATCTCTGTGTACGGATAGGGGATGATCCCCAGAATCTGCTAACGGTCGGAGGACGGTGGAGAACAGTGCTGACTATGCTTCATACCCAGGCCTTCTTTTTTGCAACCAGTGTAGGGGCAGGAATATACATTGCTATTTGCTTTCATGTGCATATAGAAATACTGAGAAAGGTATTCAAGAAATTGATGAAAATGGTTATCCGGCTGTAAATCTTTCTGTATCATTTGGATTTCTGAACCATGTGAGTGCATTTCTGATTCCAACAAACAACATCTGAAAAGAGAAAAAGTGAAAATGGAGAAAAAAGGGATTGGAAACAGTGTGTGGAAACACCCCGTTAGAGGAGCTCTTGGGAAGAGCGTTGGCCTGGGACCGCAAGATCCAACGCGTCCCCAGGCTCCATGGAACAGTTGAGGAAACTGAGGCAGGGTAGGTTTGGGCTTCAGGACGTGTCCCAGAGTCACACCTTTCCTCTGCGGTAAGTGGAGGGTCCTTGATCCAGATGAGGAGACTGAGGTTCAGAGAGGTGAACCCTGCTGCAGGAGGGTCCACGGTGCTCTGAGGAGCCCAGTGGGATGTGGAGCGGGTGTTTAACTACTCACTGCCAGCCACTGGGTTGGGTGCTCGGGGCTCCCACGGTTGACTGGAAGCAGCCACAGGCTGTGTGTTCGTGGAACTCTCGGTGTCATGGGGACATAGAGTTGAAGCAAAGAGCCTCCCCGAGGGGGACACGGCTGGCCATGAGAAGGGCTCTGAAAGCCAGGACGTAACAGTCCATTGGAAGACCACAAAGGTGCCCCTGAGCCAGGAACTGAAGGATGAGTGGGAGCTGATCAGATGAGAGAACAGTGTTCCAGCCAGGTGGAACCGCATGTGGGAAGGCCAAGAGGTGAGGGGGCAAGGGGAAGCAGAGCATGTGGAGTGAGAAGCGGCCAGGATGCAGGAGGGACCTGCTCCAGGAGACCTGGAGGCTGGGGTGGGACTTCGGTCTCTGTCCCTGGAGTAGCATGGAGCCTTGGAAGGGTTTTAGGCTGTCAGGAGGGCCAAGACCACATATGTATGTTGAAAATAACAAAAGTAACCAACATTGCCAAGTTTTACTGTGGGCCAGGCTTGGTCCTGAATGCTTTGCTCTAGTATCTCATAATCTAAGATATATCATATCTCCTAAGATTCGCATGATATGTAAGGTGGGAACCGCTCTTCCCATCCCATAGATGAGGGGCTCCAGATTAGAGAGTTTCCATCACTGGGCAGAGAACCCCAGCGAGGGAGCGCGAACTACCCAGCCACACAGCGTTCATCCAACCCTCACTACCACCTCGGGAAGTAGGTACCATTCTTCCTACTTTACAGATGGGGAGACGGGCCCAGAGAGGTCTAGTGAGTTGCCCGAGGCCACAGAGCCTGAAACGGTCCATGCTCTGGGCCATTGCCTCACGTTGCTTCTTGGAGAGTGTGGGAGACGCTCCTGGGCCTCCGTGTGGCGAAGCCTGGGGTTTGTTCTAGCACAGGGAGTGTTGGGGGGGCCGTGGGGTGGCCAGATGAGGAGGCAGGGAAATTTAGATCCGTAGGTCACATGACACAGGCAGGGGGTGGGGTGAGCCCGTACAGGAGGACGGGGGAGGAAGTCGGGTCTCCCCCCCCCCCCCCCCCCCCCCCGCTTACGGGCGATGAGGGATGGAGGTGAGCGGGCGCTCACTGGCTACCCCGAGTTTGCTGGGCGGGTAGACGTGGTTAGAAATGCTCAGCTGTCTAGAAACGTACGGCATCGGGCTGGGGCAGGAGCTGTTGGGGCAGCAGGCTGGGGAGAGCTGGTGGCTGAGGAGACCGACACGGGGGAGGGCAGGTGCTTGGAGGAGCTGAGCCATGAGAAGGAGGCGGCCACAGAGAATGACACGTCCAGGGGCTCATAATTTTTCCAGAGGACAAGCTGCGCAGACAAAACGCTGGCTGAGGGGGGCCTGTGAGCCTGCGAGCCGAGGAGACAGGCCTCCGGAGAAACCGGCCCCGCTGCCATCTTGATCTCAGCCCTGCAGCCTCCGGAACAGCGAGGAAACCATTCCTGGGGTCTAGGACCGCCCGTCTGTGACCCTTCGTTACGGCAGCACGACCAGCCAACACAGATCAGGTGGCAAATCCGTGGGATAGACCCAGGAGAGACAGAGAAATCGAGAGAAACAGGGAGGTTGAGTCAACCTTTCCAGGGTGAAGGCCCGGAGGAGGCGGCCCGGACTCGGCCTCTCCATCCTGGAGAAGTGGGTGCGGAGAGCCTGGAGTGTTTGGAGATGAGTTTCCCAGCTGGGGGCCGAGGGGGAGCAGAGGTGGTTCCAAGAGCTGCTGAGGGAGCCCCTCCCCAGCCGGTGGAACGAGCCCCCCAGCCCCGCTCCTGGGGCCAGGCCGGAGGGGATCCTGAAGGCAGATGAGCTTTGGCCGGGGGCATCCTTGCCAACGGAGGTTGCTGAAAGCCTCCTTTCAGCTTGAAATCTAAGGTGAGGAGGAGGGACATAGAAACGCACAGATGGGGATGAATATTCACAGCCCCGGCTCCTTGGCCCCTGGGCCGCGCAAAGCTGCGGGCTGGCTCTCTGGGAACACGGCCCTGCGGTCCGGCCCGGCCTGAGGGCGGCTGTGGGTCTCACTGACCTTCATGGAAACAGGCTGTCTGAGCCGGAAGGGGCTTCCGGGCAGCCCGGCCAGAGCCTCCCCGCACAGAAGGCGGCCCGGGGAGGGGGAGTGCTGGGAACAGGGGCGCCATCTGGGGCGGGGCCCAATGTTTGCCGCTCAGCCTGCTGGGGTGGGGGCAGGGACTTCGGGGGCTCTTAGGGGGCCTTCTCCAGCCCTAAGGACCTCTTCTCTGGCACGAGGCCCTGCAAGCTGCCAGCTCACACGGACCTGGGTGTGCACAGCGCACGGTTCCTTCGGCTCTCACGCGGGCCCAGACAGTACGATGCCAGCCACTCATCCAGAAAACCCAATGTTTAGCACAGAGAGGCAGATTGCCCTGATCTGTGGACACGCAGACCTGGCCCAGGAAACAGCCTGTCCGTGGTGAGGACACGTGGCCCCGTGGCTGGAGACTCTGACAGCGCCTGCCCCGAGCCCACACTCGCCGACGATCTCTAGTCTCATTTCCCCCCGCAGCCTTTCCCAGCCAGCCTGGTGCACCGAGTAGGCCTGGATCTGATGCTCCGTGAACACAGAGCCCTTCCCCAACTGCACGGCAGAAAGTGGCAGTGACCATCACCCCGGCAGAAAGCCTTGCATGGGACCTCATGGCCAGGCCTTGTGGCCGTGGGCAGAGGGGCTGAGGTAAGCCACGCAGCACTTACCTGCCCTGGCATCGACCATCGCTGAGGGAAACTGCGCATCATGCCCAGGTTACGGATGAAAACAGCGAGGCCAGTGGCGCTCCTCGCGGTGAGTCCGGGCCAGGCCCAGCTCTGCCACTGCCCTCTCCCTTCCCTTCCCGGCAGCCTGGGGAGAGTTCCTTGTGGCAGACCCCAAGGGCCTGGGGCCAGGGACTTCTTACCTGGGTCCCGTGGCCTGCTCCCTGCCTGCATGCCGCCAGATGGGGGTCCTGCGGGTGGCCCCAGGAGCACAGCCAGCCCAGCCCGCAGCTCAGCGCTGCGGGGAAGCGAGGCCCGGCCCACCACGCCGACCGCCTGGGGCCCCATGTATATTTAATGATGTCTATTATTCCTGTTTTGTCTCAGGAAAGGAACCCAAGCAGCTGACGGAGGAGCAACAGCCTGGAAAGCAGGGCAGGGGGCCTGCTCCACACCCCGGCTGGACCTGAGACCTCTGGGGGAGCCCTCACCGCCTCCTGCCAGCACAGCGCCTGGGAGCCCCGTGAAACCTGTTACGCCCCAAAGGCCCACCTCCTCCAGGAAGCCTCCCCTGTGGCTGAGAAGCCCCAGCTGGAGCTGAAATCCCAGCTGTGCGCTCACAAGCTGTGGAAGCCCAGGGCACGCTGCCGCCCCTGGAGACCAGGCTGTGGGGACGGCCCCACACCCACCCTGGCAGGGGCCCAGCGACCATGTGCTGCCCCTCCTTGGCCCCACACCAAGGCCGTCCACCCCTGCCTGCTGAGGTAACATGACAGACCCGGCTGCTTGCTCTCCCAGGGGAGCCTCCCTGCCACCCCAAAAGCCACAAGGACCTTCTGAGAATTCTCCCCGCCTTGGCAGCCAGGCCTAGCCTTGGGAGGTACCGCATCTGGGGCCCGCGGCCTCTGGCCCACCCGCCAGGGCAGAGACCACGTTGGAGGTCCCCCACACTCTCCTCTGCACCCCGACCTGGGCCTGCTCTCCCACAGCCGAAACTCCACCCACTCGGATCCCCAGGCTCGTGGCTGGCCCGGACGCAGCCTGGTGACAGAGTCCAGCCAACTGACAGAACTATCCTCAGTCTGAACAGGGATTGTTTCCACTCTTTATTGCAGAAAGTACAGCCAAGGCCAGGGGCTTAGAGAACAAGTACAGAAACCCAATGCCGAAGCCGCCACTCCCGGCATCCGTGCAGGCCCTGGGTCGTGGGCTCTGGGCAGGGGCGGCCCTGGGAGGGCCGTACATCAGGGCTCCTCGGGCTGTGGGGGGCATGAGCTGGGGCTTAAAGCCACCACGGAGCAGCCCTGGGGTAGGCAGAGGGCTTGTCCTGGGAGGCCCCCTCCTCAAGTGCCAGAGAGGACGGAGGGAGCTGAAGGCCCAAGGCGCCCCACCAGAAACAGAGCTTCCTGGGAGCCGGGCAGGCTCGGCTCCGCGCCCCGGCACTGAGGGAACCGTCCGCATGAGGCCCTGGCTGCAGGGTAGGAGGGCAGGGTGTCCCCTCGGTGCCTGAGGGGGCCAAGTGTAGGGCGCAGGCTCAGGGTTCCAAACACGGAATCCCCATCCGAGGGGCCAGTCTCACAGGAAATGCCGCCAGACCAGCCCAAGTTCCCCGACCCTGTCCCCCAGTACACTCTGTATCACCTGCCTACTGAAGAAACTTCCAGAAACAGCGGAGACTTGAGAGACCCCTTCCTGGGGTGTATGTATTTGCACGGTATTGCCTGTCCGGCCGGGCCGACTCCCCGAGGAGGCAGGGTGGGGGCAGGGGCCCGGCAGGAGGCACTACTTCTTGACGATCTGGATGACGTCCTCGTGCTCCATGGTGTGGGTCAGGCCCACTCGCTGCGGGCTGTACTTGGTACTGGTGCCCTAGGCGGGGGACAGACAGGGGGACCACATCAGCCTCTGTCCTGAGCAGGGCCAAGCCCAGAAGAGCTATGACAGGAGGATGGCGGGTGCGGCGGTAGGTACGTTGGGGGGACGGGAATGCCGGAGACTGAAGAGGGCGCCACAGCCCTGGCAGACCACCTGCAGACGGGGCAATGTCCCCAGGAGACTGACCATCCCGGGACCCCAACGCGAGAGAGGCCAGCACGAGTCAGCACGCAGGCCCCGGACCGGGACGCCGGGCAAACAGCACAGATGCCGCGCTCCCGCCCAAGCCAGGGGCGATGCTGGGCATGACCCCACCCACGTCCGGCCAGAGACTTACCCACACCAGCGCGTACTTAAACTGGCTGGCGAGTGACCGGTGGATGCGGTGGCACTGAAAGATGGGAGAGAACAGTGAGAGGAGTCCGAACCCGAGGCCCCGCGCCGGGCCACACCCCAAGCCCCAGGCCTGTGCTAAGCGGCAGCAGTTCCCCAGGCCGGTGCTCGGAGAGCCGTGGCCTTGTGGACACCACAGGATCGAGACACACGCAGCAGGCTGTTCTGATGCTCCCACTTCCAGCCTGGCCCGAAGGCTGTGGCGCCCGTTAGCATGTTCTCGAAGCCTTCAGACGACGCCTGGATCTGGCTGTCAGCAGCGTTCTGCTGGCCTTGCCTGAATGACAGCCCCGCAGATGCCCCTTCGGATGGGTGGGGGTGGTCTTCAGGACACCCCGCCTCAGCCCGGAGTCACCGCCGCTGGTCCCCGTCTCCTGGCCACAGCTGGGACCTGAAGCCTCCCGCCCAGGACGTCATCCAACCCCGCCTCAGGAATCCCAGAGCTCTTAAAGGAAGCTGGAAGCGGGCGCCTCGGTGGCTCAGTCATTAAGCGTCTGCCTCCAGCTCAGGTCATGATCCCAGGTCTTGGGATCGAGCCCCGCATCGGGCTCTCTGCTCAGCGGGAAGCCTGCTTCTCCCTCTCCCACTCCCCCTGCTTGTGTTCCCTCTCTTGCTGTCAAATAAATAAATAAAATCTTTAAAAAAAAAAAAAAAAAAAAGGAAGCTACAAGCAGGGAGCCTTGGAGGGGCAGCCAGCTCTGCCCGAGATCGGGGGCCCCCGGGTGCAGAGTGGCGCGGGGGCAGTGCGGGGGGCCAGAGGGAAGGCTGTGTGGTGCTGCCTCACCTCCCACGCGCCCGCAAGCCTTATAGGTCCTGCTCAGAGCCCTGAGCCCTCCGCCCCACTCCTGCCAGATGCCAAGCCTGTAAGAACATCTCCCACCCGCTCTGGGCCTCCTGTGTCTTTCTCGTACTTGTCCCTAGCAGTTAGGGACAATGAAGGTCGTCCCAGGCCATCTCTTCTACTGGGGGACGGTGTTGTCTGATGACGGCAGGCTCCTGCTCCCCTGTGCCCACACCTCTCACTGCCGAGAGCCCAGCAAGGTCCTCGCTGCCTCGGGGAGGTATGGCCCATGCAAAGCCTTTGACAGCTCTCACTGAATACACACCAGGGCTGGGTGCATCACAAAGGCCTGGGGCCTGGGGGGTCAGTTACGCCCAGGACAGGAAACTGAGACACCAGGAGGCTGACCCAGGATGGGGGAACCAGGGTACGACCCTGCATCTGCCTGACTCCGTATCTCCCTGGTTCCTCTACTTTGGGTCCCTGCCGTCAGCGTCTAGGCAGGCCTCCTTGTGTATACCCTGTGGCGCTGGGACGGTTGGGTGTCCCGGGAGGGAGGCACCTGTGGGGAGGGCGAACAGGGAGAACGTGACCACTGAAGAGCACGCCTCTGGGGGACACAGTCCAGGCTCCGGAGCCGGCCCCCAAAGCCCCTCCCCACCCCACTGGGCGCTTCTCGCCCTTGGGTCTAGCTCCTCCTGCCTGTGACCCTCTGTGCAGCTGACAGTAGACAGCCAGCCCTCCCCACATCTGCTCCGGCCTCTGGGCCTTTGTACCTGCCATTCCCCCTGCCTAGAAAATCATTCTCCTGCTATCTCCCGCTTTTCTTCCCGGGAGTGGCTGAAGTCCTACATCCTCTTGGGCAAGCAGCCAGGGCCTGAGAGGGTGGAGGAAAGTACCCACAGAAGGGGCAGGGTAACCCCACCAGCACCTGGGGGGGGGCACCCTGTACCAACAGCTGCTCGGTCCCCAGGACACACCTCACTCACAGGTTCTGAGACAGGCTTGTAGGAACAGGGACTTCCCAATGGAGCTCCTTATGAGTCATCTAAGGGATGTGGCTTTGCCGGGCATGCTAGCCTTCAAGGCCGAGTCCCATCCATTTGTATCAGGGCCTCTAGGTGGCAGGGGCCTTGGGCTGGGCTTGCTAAATGAATGAATGCAGGAGCCCAGCCTGCAGGCCAGCCCACCACCTGACCACCATAAAGATCCTGAGAAGAAATGAGCTAGATGGAAAACAAAACCGCCCAAAACCAAAGCCTGGCACATTGTTCCAGGCTCTTGGGCCCTCACCGGCTCCTGAAGGGCCCATATGCCTTTGTAAGAGATGGTGCAAGGTCACATTCAGGAACAGGTGACCTTTGGGCCTGCAACAAAACTCCAGATCCGGAATGCACCCTCCCCTCGGAGCCCACAGGCTCAGCCTAGAGCCCCTCTGCCTCAGGACCTTGGCATGCCTCACTCCTCTGCCTGGGAGGGCTTCCACCACCCCTAATTCTTCCAGGTCAGGTCCTCCCTGATCTACAGGCCCAATCAGGTCCCCTTCCCCGAGACCATCTGGCCTGTCTGTGTAGACTCAGGGTCACTCCCCGTTCCCTTACTCCGTGGCACTTCCCCTCAGGTGTGACTTCTTGACTCTGGCACTGGGTGTCTGGCATCTGTTGCCCCTGAAGGACCCTGTTCTGGCTGCAACTAGGGCTGCTCGGTTTACCGTCCACACTTGAGTGCAAAATGCATTCAGAGCTATTGCGGGTGGGGTGGGAGCAGGGAGGGCTGAGGGGGGCTGGCTGGGGGACAGGAAGCCAAGAGGGGCCACGGGCAGGGAGGCCGTAACTCTGAGCCATAGGCTGGAGTTAACGATACAGAAATGCCCCAGGGCAGCAGCTCTCCGTGGTGCAGCACCCGAACAGGAGACTCTGAGAGGCCTGCGGCGCGAGGATGTGACGGGATGGGGATGACCACTACTTCCCGGACCTTCCCAGTGCCCGGCCTGCTGCCAGGGACCTCATGCAACTGCACGCCCACCTTGGGGGTGGGCAGAACATCCACGCCTCTAGGCGAGGCCTGCAGGCTCACTATGCACCTGGAACAGTGGCTGGAAGGCGACCCCAGGTCTCACTCTGGGGCCTGCCCGCGGCCACTCTGCGGCTGCAGCTGGTGTCACCCAAGCCAGTCGAGGGCTGGGAGGGCCTTTGGCAAGACCCCGCAGGGGGCACGGAGACCTCCCTGACTCGGCAACTCACCACGTGCTCCACGGAGGCCCCTTTCCGGAGGATGATGGCGTCTGTGAAGTCTGGCCTCTCTGCGAAGGTAGAGACTGGAGGTGAGGGGACAGGGAGGCAACCACGGTTATGGCCCCGAGCTGCTCTGTGGTTGCCTTCCACCAGGGGACAGAGGCCCTTCCAGCCCCCAGCCTTGGTTTAACCTTTCCCTCGCCGTTTGGCACACCCTCCCTACAAGTCCTCGTGCGGCGTTCTGCAACCTTGACTTTAACACAGGAAATCAGCATAAATCCACATCCAGGACTCAGGCGGCCTGCAACCCCGTCAGACACAAGGGCCCTAACTAAGTCCGGCCACGGGGAGCATCTGGACAGCACTGGCAAGACACGACAGCTGCTGGCGACCAGTCAGGGCAGCTGCAGCGCCTTCCTTGCTGACGAGGTCAAGGCTGCACAAAGTGCCAGGACTCAGCCGCAAGGTCACAGGGTGTGAGAGGTGGTGGTGGGGAGACCCGACATGGTGAAGGCTCCCCTGTGTTCACGTGCCTCAAGTCCTGACCCAGGGGAGGCTGGGAGGGAGGTGATCACGGTAGCCCACGGGGAACCGCAGTCCGGCCTCTAGCCACCCCCCGCCCAGCCGAGGCATCCTCAGGACCGGCAGCCCCAGGAAGCAGCATTCTTTACTGTAAAGGCTCAGCCACGGCCTCTAGCAGCCCCGGGCAGCGGGCAGTGCGGGCTCTGGGATGGGAGAAAAGCTGCAATCTGCACGGACCCGCGGAGTCGGGCACTGCCAGAGCCTGGCAGCCCCACCGCGAGGCGGATCCAGCCCGTGTCCCGCGCCGCCCGCCGCCGCACTCACGTCCTCTCTTCTTGGTGTAGATGCAGGTCAGGGCCAGGTACTCCCAAAGCATCTCGAGCAAGTAGTCCAGGTTCAGCTTCATGCCACAGCTGCCAGGGACGAAGGCGGCCAGTCAGAGCAGCCCCGTGGGCTCAGAGACCAGGGTTCCCTGCTCTCTCACTCGTGCCGAGGACAACCTGCCCCGAGGCCAGCGCGGCCCATCTGGCACCCATGGGAACCAAACCCGCAGATCTGACGGCAGCTCGACACCAGCGGCCGGAGCCTCCGGTCACACCCACGGTCATGCCCAGGAGAGCTCAGCCATCTCTCCTGGGGGTCTCCGCGGCGCTGTGGAGAGCACAGGCAGCGCTAACGGACGCAGGGTGTCTGGAGGGGGGCTTCCCTCCTGACAGTTGCTGGGAGACTGGCAGCCCCAGGGCTGCCCGGTGGGGATTTCCGTGATGGGGCAGCCCCTGGCTTGACCGTTTGCAGACATGACCTTGAGCGTGACATGTTGTGAGCACAGCAGGTGAAGATGTGGTGTGGAGGTGACCTCACGCCTTGAGGATGACATGTCCTCGGCAGCCCCTGAAGAGAGCCTGGGACACAGCAGGAGAGGAACTGAGCTGTCCTTCGGGAAGGACGCCCGCTCTCTGCTGCCCTTGGCGGTAGCTGGCAATGCCCAGGAGATGGTCCAGGACCCCTACCCACCATTTGTACCGGCACCCCACTCGGTCACTTAGCATCCTGCTTGCCCTAAGCCTGTGAGGCTAGAGAGCCTTGTCTGAGCCGGGCAGCCGGCAGAGCGGAGACCCCAAGTCAGGCTGCCCCAGAGGAAGCAACCGCAGGGACGGTGAGGAGTGAACAGACAGCCCTCAGCCAAGGTGCAGGCGGCACCCCAGGACCCCCAACTCCAAGCAGGGCTGGGGGCCACGGCCAGGATGGCCCCACCCACCCAAGGACTTCAGTTCCTTTTACCCTCCAGGCTGCCGCTGCTGGAAGGCCCGGCTTCCGGGGACCTCGAGGAGCAGGCTCGCACCCGTGGGCCTTCTGAGGCCGTTGACTACGAGGCTCTGAGGCCGCAGTGATTATTAACCGTCTGCATGGGTGGAAGGTTTCCCTTCTGTTTTCTTAGCCAGAGCCCACCCCGCATCACCCACTCTGCCCAGGCCGCTCCAGGGTAGGACCAGATCAGAGCCGTTACGGAGATGGGTCTCCTCCGCCCTGGGCGCACGTGGGGGGCTTGCCTGGCCAAGGTGCCCGGGAGGCCCGGGGGCTCACAGACGCGAAGGACTCGGGGCAGCCGAGTGCTCACCTGATGACCACACTGTTGGGCTTCCGGGCCAGGCGGTCCACTTCCTCCATTGAGATCTGGTCGATTTTGTTATACACCTGGGATCGAGACCAGGGAGGTAGGTGTTGCGGAGGGAAAGGAACAAAGAAGTGCAGGAAATGGTCCCCGAATGCCTCGGCTCGGCCCACAGTTCCTCGCTCTGCAGGCCGTAGCAGCGCGGGGGCAGGGAGGCCAATGCGTGTCCTCCCTTCCCTGCTGCCTCGAGGATGGGGAAAGGCTGTGGGGGCTGTTGTCCACGCCCAGAAGGGAAGGCTAGACTGGAGCCCGGGTGCCAAGCTAGATAGTTTGCGGGCCTCACGCAGCCCCCAGACGGGGGTGGGCGGAGCAAGGCCAGGCCCCTCCCGCTCCTCTGGGACACCTGCCTCCCACGGGGGTCCGCCCTCCTGCACATGCACCGGGGGCGCGGCCCCACTTACATACAAGCACGGCATGTACACCCGGTTGCCCACGATCACGTCGATGAACTCGTCCGGGGAGCAGTCTTCTCGGAAGAGCACCTCCGCGTTGAAGATCTCTGAGGGGCTCAGGTTAAGGGCCACCAGTGTGCCAGCAGCCCCCCGGTCCCCATCGGAGGGCCCCACCGGCCAGGCGAGCAACAGAGTGCCGAAAGGGACCTCGGAGCTCGTCTGCCTTGGCGGATTTACAAGACCGTGAAGTGTGGGGATCGCCCTCATGTTTTCAAGGGAAACCAGAACATGTGAAGTTTAGTCGGTGGCTTTGCTCCTCACCGCCAGGCGAGAAGAAAAACGTCCTTGCCAGAATGCTCAGCGGCACCCCAGGCTTCAGGGCCATGAGCGCTGTCTGCAAGCACCGGCCTAACCCACCTGCCCCCATGCAGCACTCTCCCCCGGGGGCTGCCCTGCCTCTGCTTGCATACCTGCGGTGACAGGGGCCTCACCACCTTGCAGACAGCCTGTCCCATGGGGAGTTCTCCATGTGCTGAGCTTCTCTGCCTCTGGGACTCTGCCCTGTCCTCCAGACACTCACCTAGCCCTGGTTCTCCCTGAGCCTTACCCAGGCTGTCCTCGGGGGCTGTTTCCCTCACCATGTCACCTTCTTCCAGATGTGACTGGCCACTAGGCCCAGAACCCACAGGGAGTCAGGAAGGTACCGCTGAGTGCACGGCCGTGGCCCGGCCGGCCTGCAGCTCGGGGAGCACGGAGGTGAAGGGGACAGGGGGTGCCCCGTGTCCCTGGGCTGCAGCCTTCCTGGCAGCGGCTCGGACGGCTCTGCAGCGGCTTGGGCTGCGGTGTGTCAGCGTCCTGGGCCATGCGGCGCCCATCTCCCGCCGCCCCCCGTGCGGCTTTGGGATGCTGTACTCGTGCAGGATGAGCTGCACCAGCTTTTCCGAGCACTGCGTCAGCGCGACTGTGGAGTTGAAGGAGATGCCACCGCCTTTCTTGGGCTGCAGAGGAGAAGCGGGAGCGGCTCACGGAGGGGCAGCGGCGGTCGTCCCCATCCCACCCAGGCCGGGCCTCCCAGTAGAGGGGCCTCACCTTGAAGTAGATGCTGGGCCTGTGCTTGTTGAGGCGGATCCCCACGGACTCCAGTTCCTTCTCCAGCAGGGACCTGGCCGAGCCGCAGCAAACCTTCACCAGTGCCCGGGGGCAGGCTGGGCAGCTTCCGTGCTACACCAGAAGTCTCTGCCCACCCGGAGGGAGACCAGTGCCCTCTCACCCCCACGAGGAACCCAGCAAGCCAAGGCCGCTGGCAGGCAGGCAGAGGGAGGCCCGGTGTGCCCCCCGGCCAGCAGATCAGGGCATGAACAAAGCTTCTGTGGCTTGGGGCCAGGCTCCTCGTGGGTCTGGGCAGCAACTGAGGCCCCTCAGCCTTGGCAGGTGGGGCCAGAGCCGGGACGGCCTGTGCTGACAAGGGGCCAGTGGCAGACGCTTCTGCCAGCCCAGCACGGCCCTCAGTCTCCAGATGTCTGCGTGCCAGACGCAAGCCTCTGCAAGAGGATGCTCCAGGTGGCTGCACGCGTTTAGCCCGTGGACAGGCCTGCCGCTGCTCCCACGTGGGAGGGACCCAAGCACCCCCTGGGCCACCCATCACGAGTTCAGGGTCACAGCGTCCCACGAGCCCGCCCAGGGCCCTCCCCAGATCAGCCCGCCCCCCGCACCAGCCTGCGGACCTCTGCACTTCCCCCTTGGTGGCGTCCAGCATCATGATGACAACGTCTGCCGTCCGCGCCACAGCGATCACCTGCCGGCCGCGGCCTTTCCCTGGACGGGTGGGAGACACGTGGTGACACGGTAACAGAGGCCGCGTGTGACCTGCACCCAGCCCACGGGGCCCCAGACTCCGGTCCTTCACCGCTCCTCCTGGGTCTCGGCCGCGTGCCTGCCCTGGGCTGGGATCTCCCTGGCCCTGTTCTTTGTTCCACGTGCTGTCCTACTCCCGGGGGCTTGTTGCAGAGAGAAGGCAAAGTGACACCACCACCCCCGGAGAAGTAACCCCCCTGCCCCGTCCCTACCATGCGGCAAGCCCCCTGCCAAGTGCTTCACAAACATTTCCTCACTTAGTCTTCGAAACCATCGTGTACCAGCAACGTTATCACACCCACTTCACAGAGGAGAAAACTGAGACCTCGTTTAGAGATACTCGAGCACTTGCCCAAGATCACAAAGCTAGTGTGGTATGAGGACTTCAACACATCTGCCCTTCCTGGAAACGGGCGCTGTGACCCAGCCCCACTCCGAGGGCTGCAGAGGGGGTCACAGGAGACGTCACAGAAGAGATGCTGTGGGGACCGCCACTTCATAAGGACCAGACCCTGTGGCTACGAGGCCACCACAGAACCCAGGCACCTTGCCAAGGTCACAGCACTAGGATCTAGTACAGATTTCAGCCACAACTGGCCTCTCTCCTGAGAAAGAGGGACTTGGATCCAGTGACGTTCATGGGCCAGCTGCCTCCTGACGCTATCCGCACACTGCCCCCCACTGTGGCCAGACCACCCTCAAGCCCCACGATGCTAGAAGGGACAGCAGGTTCCTGGGGGACCATCACTGCTCCCCCTGCCCCAATGCAAGCAGGTGGGACTTTGCCCTGATGAGGACAGTGGGGTACGGGAGGGTGCAGGGCAGAGACGGCAAACGGGCAGGAGGACCTGCCGCCCAGCCATGCGGGGGCTGCAGACCCACACAGGTGGGCGCTGACCCCAGCTCTGCCCCTGAGTGGCAGGCCCTTTCAGTTCAGGGCAGACCCTTTATCTGTCATCCCTGACGCTTCTCCCAGCTACGGAAAGGAAATGGTGACGCTCACTAAGTCAAAGGGCCAGCTGAGGACCGGGACAGCGGCCAGCACACAGCCCGTCACTTGCCAGAGAACCGTCAGCTGGTTCCCATCTCTGCGAGGCTGCAGGCCACCCCCCGCCACCAGAAGCCACGAGCATGTTCCCATCTCAGAACACAGAACCGAAACGACAAAGGATGGGGCTCCAGGACGAGGAGCACAACTGACGGGTGTCCACTCCTTGTCGGGGTTCCTGCGGGCCACACCGGAGCCCGTGGAGTGGAAGAGTGAATTCAAACCCGTCAGGTGAGCTACATGACCTTGGGAAAGTCACTTCACCCCACGGGGCCTTGGTTTCCTCGGCTTTAAGATGGGGCCAGCCAGGACCATATGAGGCCAGAGCAGTGTAAGCAGCTACAATCCTCCCCCGACCCATCAGGCCCCGCAGCCACGTCCAATTTTAACAGTGAGGCCAGGACGCCCAACAGGCTCTGGAAAAGGGCAGGCTGGGGTGCCGAGGTCCACCCTGTCTCCCCGCCGCCTGTCCCCACCTCCTACCTTGTGCTGCGCCCTCGATGATCCCGGGAAGGTCCAGGAGCTGGATATTGGCTCCTTTATACTGTTTTGGGGAAGAGAAGACGGTCAGGGGAGGAATCCCTGCAGGAAGGGCCTGCCTGACCCCAGGACCCCGGCCTTGTCACCGCCCCAGTCTGGCACAGACGCTATAGCGCGAGCCGAGGAGCCCCCGGGGAGGGACTCTCCGGTGACAGTAAGAGCAGCGCGCAGAAACGTCCCTGCACCGCAGCGGCCCCAGACTCTGAAGCTTCACGGGAGCCAGAGGGATCCGGCCAGCCAGGAACAAGGGACCCAAGCTAGAGCGGTGTGGGACGTGGAGCACGACGGATACCGGTGAGAGGTGCCAGTGCTTGAGGGCAAGGCAGCTCAGTTCAGAGTCTTCTCCCTCCCCAGAGACAGCCCCCCCCACCCGCCATGACACCCATCTACACCACTGCAAACCCGAGCACACACGCTTTCCCCTTCCGGAACCAAGCACGCCCCAACTTACTTCGATGACCCCAGGGATGCACGTCAGGGTGGTGAATTCATAGGACGCAGCTTCGCTGGCTGTGGAGGTCATTAGACTCAAGAAGGTGGACTAGAGGAAAAGGAGGTCGTTGTAGTGAGAACTCTTGTCCCAGCCTCCTGGGAGGATCCCCATGGGCTGGGCTGAGCACGGACTCCCTCCTCAGCCTCAGCGTGGGGTCACAAAATGGCTGGAAATGTCACCTCTGGCCCTGCCCAGGGCAGGTGGGGGCACCCCCTTCTTTGGAGGCCTCAGGCCTATCTCATGTGGCCAAAGGAAACCGGTTCCTAAATCGGGGCCCCCTGCCTCGCTCCACCAAACCCGCCAGCCCCTCCTGGGCCCCAGAGAGCTTCAAGCAGGCAACAGCCCCTGGCACTCAGAGCGGCTGCTCACCCAGGGAGGGGTGAGATGTGCAAGGGGACAGACGTGGTCTGAGACAGAGCTAGATGGCAGGAAAAGGTGTTGCCAGGCAGGAAGGGGTGAGCCGGGAAGGGTCTGGATGGGAATGCTCGCGCCACGGCTCACTGTGGGACTAGAGCCGTGGCTTGGCTGGGAGTTCGGAGAGACCGGGCTTCCCCCGGGCAAGGAACTTCTTCCTCTGAGCTTCTGAGTCCTTCGTATGCATGCTGGCCATCTGCTCGGTCCCCACCTTGGAGGGCTGCGTGGGGTGGAAGGAGATAAGGCCCAAGGTGCGCCGAGCCCAGAGTGTGGTGAGGCCACGGCAATGGGTGCAGTGGGCCAGAGGGCCAGCAAAGCAGTGGGCAGAGCCAGAGGGGGAGGAAACCCAGCCCGGGCCCCGTGGCCCCAGGCCAGTCAGCAAGGCACCAGGAACAGAGAGCCCGAGACACAGCTGTGACTGGGCCGCGTGGACCCTGCCTCTTGGGCAACCAGGAAGGCTGGGGGCACATCTCACTCATATACCCTCACGCCTTGAAGGCAAACCCTGGCCTCAAACCCAGAAACTCTCTGTCCTGGGGGCCTCTTAGAAATCTAAGGTCAGATAAAAACCTGCTGGGGCAGACGAGTATGGGTAAGTGGGGTGACCCTGAGAGCAAGGGCTGCTGAGATACTGAGTGACTGTTGCTGGAGGCCGACAGGAGGGCACTCTGACCCTGTCTGGTCTCTGCGGGGGGAGAGCCCCGGTCCCCAGCGGGGTGGTAGGATCCGGCCACAGGGCCAGACCCTCAAGGGCACACTTGGTAAACGACGCTCTTCCCCCAGCCTGGGCTTGGAAAAGAAGTCCTTGGCAGGCTGGAAGTAAAATCAAGTCCAGGTGAAAACTGGAGTCCATCACAACACCCCAAGAATTAAAGCTTAAAACCAGTTCCCGGTCACCCTGCGGGACAGCTCTGACCCCAACGTCTTGCTGGTCGTTCAACGGCAGCACACACGCACTTGTCCTGCCTTTCCAGGAACTTCTCAGGCGAGCCAAAGAGCTGACCCCGATGAGCGAAAGCGCTGCTCCCCAGAGGAACATCAGCTAATTAGCGAGGAAGGAGGAAGACAACTGGAAAATTGACATTTTACCACAGCTAACAAACCTCCTAGGCAAGGACAACTCACTGGCGTCAAGGTCACCACGGGGACGCTGACAGGGATGGACTGCCGCACGCCACCGCAGCAGCACCTTGCAGCGGACCTTCCAGTGACCTGGACTTGAGGGGACACCGACGCAACCACACAGAAGGGACACAGGGCAAGCCTCCCCCTAAGCCATTCTGGAAACACAAGCAGCGGTCAGGGGTTTATCTTTGGGACAAAATGAGGTCCGCCCCACCTCCTATGCGGATTCTGGCCACCAGTCCCGGGTCTCCACCTGACTCTCGGCTTCCAGGAAATACGACAGACGAGCCAGCCAGAGCGCACCACCGGGAAGCAAGCGGCCACCTCCCGAGTGCGGACTCTCTGCAGGGCCGCTGTCTGGTCCCTTTAGAGCTCGGGTCTTGGCAAAAGGGACCGTTCCAGAGTAGAGCAGGCAGAGGCATGACACCAACAGGGGCCACACGCGGTCCTGGAACAGACCTTGGTGGGGACAGAGCAGCCTCAAAGGTCATTTGGGGGTGAGTGTTGAAATCAGAGTGTGGTCCCGGCCTTAGATCATTCCTAAATTACTGTTCGTTTTGTTTGGTGTGGTAGCTCACGGCTACGTAGGAAAATGTCCTTATTCTTTAGGGACACAGGCTTAAATATTTTGGGGTGAAAGGTCAGGAAGCACGCTGTCTGTACTTGATTCTCAAATGGGTCAGTCGAAACAGAAAGAAAACCGCGAACACCCGCACAGACACAAATCCGAAGGGACGGAGCAATACGGCGAAATGGACGGACTCAGAGGGCAGGTGTGCTGAGCTCTCCTTTAGCCTCTTCCGCGTGTTTGGAAATTTCTAGTACACAGAAGAAAAATGAGAAACGGCCAGAGACAGAGAGGGATCCGGACACCCCACGAGGACAGAAGACCGTGAGGCTGTTCAGCCGGCAGACTGCAACGTGGGGGTCCCAGCTCTCCCGGGGGACCCCCGCCTCGAAGAGGGGGCATCAGCTCCTTCTGAGCTGCGGCAGCAGGAGGCCCCTGCGCTGCTCCGTGTCTGGCTTCTGTCCAGCTGAGGGGTCATAAGCACCCCGACACTACTATGGGGATCTGAGCTCCGGTCGGGAAGCTCCGTGTCAGACGGCGCACTCAGGTTTGACGCTGAGCATTGCAAGGCGTCGGCTGGGGGAACAGCCACGGGCCCCAGAGGAGGGGACCCATGGAGGGCAGTGGCTCATGTCCAGCCCCTGGTGTCACTTCCACCTCCAGCAACACTCCCCTTCTCGTCCCTGGATGGTAACCAAAACGACGTGGTGTCCTAAGTCCACACGGATGGAGGACAAGGGGACAGTGCAGCCCGCACCCGCCCACCACCAGTACTGACGGGAAAGTCCACCCGGGACAGGGGCGCGCTGGAGAGTAAGAGGCACCTACGAGCCCGCGGGAAGGAAGCCTGCAGACCTCGACGCCGAGTGTGGTCTCCTCTACCCCGTCCGGGCCCGGCCCACAGCCCCACGCTGACGCGGCTCCCCATGGGGGCGTCTGTGAGCGGGCGCGCGGAGACATTCCCAACTGTCCCCACCTGCGGTCAGCGCTGCGTCGGAGGGTGAACGGCGGCACGGACAGGCGTTTTTAAAACCCGCCACCTCGAGCCCCTGGGCGGCCGTGGAGGAACGCGTCCTCCAGAAACACCAGCTCTAGGACGCGATCGGCGCGGGAGGGAAGGAGCGGACTGTGAGGATGCTCTGGGCACAGTGGGGGCTTCCGGGCAGCCATTACGGGGTGAGGGAACTCTCCTGCGGGAACGGGACAGACAGCCACGGAGAAGGGGACACGCCAGCGGCCAGGGCAGCCACAATCGCATCGCGCGCGCGTGTGTGTGTGTGGACAGAGCGCAGACCAACCCGCACCTCCTGTGATATACACACCCACGATCCAGCAGAGGGAAAAACAAAACCAAACCCGCACAAAGCACAGCTACCCCGCTCAGCCGGCAGCGAGCACTCAGTTGCTGGTAGCGGTTAGCGGCTTCCCCTCGTGCGTGGCCCAGAGGCGCGGGCTTCCAGCTGAACTGGTTTAAAAGTTGCCCCACCAGCACCTGTCCAAGCCACCTGTCACTGTTCCCTCAGCCTGCATCTGCGCAGCCTCTTCCCTGGACAGAACTATCTCGTTGCTTCGCATCACCAGGACCTGGCCCAGAGCCCGGCCCAGGGTGCGCACTCAGTAAACGTTTGTACGTGACGGATGGGTCTGAGACTGAGCGGAAACACTCCTCCCAGAGACAAGCAACGATGGTCACCATGGCAGGATGATCAAGGGGTGGGACTGGATCCTGGGGGATGCCGGGTCTCCTCGGTCCCTGGAGCTAATTCAGAAAGGCAGCGAGAGAAGGCGCTGGACAGTCGTGCCTGGAAGACAACCTGCTTCCTCCCCAAGGCCCACGCTGACCATCACTGACCTTACCCACAGAGGGAAATCCAATCAGCGCCACACGGGCGTCACCCGACTTCATGACATCGAAACCCTCTCCTTTGGATGAGGCCGATTTGGATGGTTCCAGAAGCTGAGCCCGGTACTTGGCGAGTTTTGCTTTCAGCAGACCCAGGTGATACTCGGTGGCTGAAGGACGTAAAGGAAGACGGAAGGTAAGTATCCAGGGTCTCCAATCCCCATGGGTCAGGTGTGCCCCCACACACAGCCAAATGCTGGCTGGAAACATCAAGAACCAGATCGGGGAAGAAAACACCCTCTGCTTAACAGGCCCACTTAGCCTCTCACTTCATTTAGGATAGAAGCTAGTCTCCTCATTGAGACCACGCGACCCCAAGTCAGTGGTTCTCAATGGGGGCAGCAGCACTCCCTGGGGAGTCTGGGGGATGGGATGTTTTCTGTTGTCGGTGTGATGGCGAAGTCCCCATCGGCATTCATCAGGCAGGGACCAGGGAAGCCTGCAGCCCTACAAAGTGTGAGTCAGTCTGGCACAGCCATCAATCGTCCCCTGTTCCATATGAGTTTTCACAGCCCTAAGACATCTGCAGAGGGAAAACCTGGGGCCTAGAGCCTTCTGTTTCACACAGTAACACGGGACTTTTTTTTTTTTACAGTGTCAATAAACACTGGAATTTCCAGGAATACGACTTCTGTGCATGTTAAGGAAAGACTCTAGCATGTGTTGTTGGAAACTTTACCTGGAGGTTTTCACCATCTGGGGATCCCAGGCCTCTTGTAGGGTGCCCAAGTCACCAGCACAACACACTGAGCACTGGGCTGCGTCGCGGCCGGCACACGCCCTGTGATGCTGCCCAGAGGTGTGAACACCTCACGCCTCCGTTGTAACATCGCTGTGTCTGGGCCATGCCCCGACATGTAAATACTGAAATCAACACTATTTCAATTACGCCTTCTTTTTTCTCCTCCTTTGTATTATGATTAGGGCACTACACTGATTTTTCTCAACTTCTGAGCATACAAAAGTTACAGTATCCAAGGGGAGCTGCATTTCCTGATGGTAAAGGAGGTGTTACCAAATCCTGGCTACAAGAGCGGACCGGGGCTAGGGAACCAAGTCTGTTTCTGCCTCAGTGATATTCATTGCTCCGCCAGGAACAGTCTTGCCCCCGATCTTTGCGTGGTTGGTTCCTTCTCATTCTGGTCTCAGCTCAGAAGTCCCCAACTCATGGAGGTCTCCGATCATTCCACCTTAGGAGGCCCAGCTCCCATGCCCCACACTCTTGCTCTACCGGCCTCGTCTGTCGTCACAGCATTTATGGCTGGCGGAAATGATCTTGTTTATTTGGTTATTCATTTAAAGACTATCCACTGGAAGGTCAGCCCCAGGAGGGCAAGGACGTGCCTGCTGTGTTCAAGCCCAGCACAGAGTAAGGGCCTGGGGAAGATTTACATAATGAACGAAGTCCCCCAACTTCAGCCTCCAGAACTACACAGAGCCAGGGAAGGGCAGACACTGACACTAGGTACCTAGTATTCCCCACGTCCTGCCTCTGCAGCCCCGCCGCAGGTCTGCTTGGGCACCGGGCCTCACCCACCCTGGCCCATCGCATCCCCCCTTCTGATCTAGATTGTTCTAGATCTAGAACTGCCCCAGGAACACACCATGCTCACCCGGACTGCCACGGTGTGGCCTCAGCAGTGCCCCTCACCCGGGTACCCTCCCCTTAACCAGTTCAAGTCCCACCTCCTCTTGGAAGCCTTCCTGGGTGTGATCATTTGATTCTCCCCACTGCTCTTCTCCAGCCATCGCCTCCAGCCCTACCGTCCGACTGCACACTGATCCCTTACTACCGCTATCATGTTAAGGGGTAACTTGACACACGGAGAGCTTACCACGTGCCTAGTCCTGTGCGTACACTATCTAGCCTGACTGAGCTGTGGGCTAAGACGAGACGGGGTTATGATCCCCGTCTGCGGATGAGGACACTGAGGCTCAAAGAGGCGAAGTGACCTTCCAGGCTTTCACAGCAGGTACGGGGGGCGCCGGAGTTCAAGCCCAGGTCCGCCAGGCTCGCGTCCTCATGGCCTCCGTTCCGAGACGCCGGTGAGGCTGCACCCGTGAAAGGTCTCCTCCCGGGCCTTGCAGTACAAAAGGGAGAGCATCGACTCCCCAGGCCCGGCCGCCGGGAGACCCGGGTTCGAAGCCGACCATGCCTGTCTCGGGTCAGACGCCGGCTGCGGGCTGCGACTCCTGCCCGGTCGCCCGCTCTGGCGCCGAGCCGACCTCACAGCGATCGTCGGCCATCAGACCGGACCGCGCCTGGTCCTGCCCGCCTCGGCGCTCTCGCCGCGTCGTTCCCCCACTTTACAGACAGGAAAACTGAGGCAGAAAGGAAGGCCCCGCCAGGCCGGCCCTCACCCTTGTTCTTCTGCGTCCGGGCGATCTCCTTCTCGATCTCGGAGATCTTCTCCAGGATCCCCATGGCGGCAGCGGGACCCGGCGCACCGACACACACGGCCGCGCACCCGGGGACTCCGCCCTCCCGGCGGCGGCGGGACTGCGCGCGCCCGGAAGCCCACGGAGAACAGCGTCCTCGCGCGCCCGGCGCCCCGGGATTCAGAGTCCGGACGGAGGACGTCGAGCGGAGTGCCAGACACTATTGGTTCCGCCCGCCGCGCCGGGCCGGGGCGGGGCCGAGACGGGCCGGGGCGGGGCCAGGACGGCCCGGGGCGCGACGGGGCGGGGCCAAGCTCGGGGCGGCCAGGGCTCGGGTCTGGGCTCCGGGGACGGAGTGGGGGGCGGGGAACCGCGAACGCGGGCTTCCAAGCGCAGCCGAGTTGGAAGCCGGTGCCTCACCGTCGCGGCTGGCGGCGGACCCCGCTACCCCAGGTTTCCACCTGGCCGCTCCCCTGCCGTGTCCTCCTGCGCTCCGGCCCAAGTCGTGTGTCCGAGTTCAGACGCGAGGAAACGTCGGACGCGTCGGTACGTGGCCGGGGCTTCCCCACCGCCGGCGCTGGGGTGAAAGGTGCTAAATTGACCGCGAGGACTTCGCCGGGGCTCTGACGTCCTTAAGACCACCGAGAGGCCTGACTTGGGTAGGACGTTGCGGCCTCGTTGCTGATTTCCTTGGTGCGACCGCGTCGGACAAGGTCTTCACCCTCAGCCCTGTACCGGGTGGCACGGAGGGGCCGTCTGAGTCTTCCCAGGCACAAAACAGCGCGGTGCAGGGCGTGGAACAGCAGAATGTCGTCCTCCCCGCAGCTCCGGAGGCCGTGCCGAGAGCCCTGTTCTTCCACTGCGGACTGTCGCCCTCTGCCTGTGTCCTTACATGGCTTTTACCCAGTGCATGCACACAGGGCAAGAGCGAGAAAGAGCTTTCTGGTGTCCGTCCTTTTTGAGAGAGGGAGCATGAGTAGGGGAGAGGCAGACTTCCCCGCCGAGCAGGGAGCCAGATGCGGGGCTCGATCCCAGGACCCTGGCACAATGACATGAGCCGAAGGCAGCGGCTTAACCCACTGAGCCACCCAGGCGCCCCTCTGGTGTCTGTTCTTATAAGGCCACTGATCCCATTGTGATCTCATCTGGCCCTAATAACCTTCCAAAGACAAATCTCCAAGTAACATCACACTGGGGGCATAGGGTTTTAACATATGAATCCGGGGGACAAGAACATTCAGTCCATATCTGGGCTAAAGGACATGATGTTTGTATCTTACTTTAAGATGTTCCAACCAGGGGCGCCTGGGTGGCTCAGTGGGTTAAAGCCTCTGCATTAGGCTCAGGTCATGATCCCGGGGTCCTGGGATCAAGCCCCGCATGGGGCTCTCCGCTTAGCAGGAAGCCTGCTTCCCTCTCTCTCTCTCTCTGCCTGCCTCTCTGCCTACTTGTGATCTCTCTCTGTCAAAATAAAATAAATAAAATCTTAAAAAAAGATGTTCCAACCATGTATATGTGTAGAGAAGGCAGGCTAATGTAAAGTGGTCATATGTTAACAGTCTGTCAATGTGTTATATACTGTATGAAATGCACAGTTGAAAGTGTATCATTCTTTCAACTCTTCCGTATGTTTTTAGGAAAAAGTTGGGGGTGGAGAGTGTGTCCTTAGAAATGACTGTTCAGATCTGCGGCTCCTAACAGCGTGAGCTTTTTTAAGTATCTTAACCTCTCTGAATCCATTTCTGTATCTTTTTTTTTTTTAAAGATTTTATTTATTTATTTGACAGACAGAGATCACAAGTAGGCAGAGAGGCAGGCAGAGAAAGAGGAGGAAGCAGGCTCCCCGCGGAGCAGAGAGCCTGATGTGGGGCTCGATCCCAGGACCCTGAGATCATGACCTGAGCCAAAGGCAGCGGCTTAACCCACTGAGCCACCCAGGCGCCCCAATTTCTGTATCTTTTTTTTTTTTTCATTTCTGTATCTTAAAAATGGGAAAAGGCATGGCTGCTAAGAAAATGGGCACCAGGCCCATTGTTTGCCCATTAAGTTCTCGAATGTAAGTGATTTTTCCTCCATGGGTCTCACAGCCTCCTCAGATCCCAGCCACACTTACTGAATGCCTGTCGTGTACCAGGCTCTGAGCTAGAGAGGGGCTTTTGTAAGCTTTGAGTTTGCAGTTCTCATCCACCTTCTAGAAACCAGGATTACACAATTACAAGGCACATGGTGGCTCACGCTATTCAGGACAGGGCTGAGATTTGAGAGCAAAGCTTTCAACTACAAGTCCACTGCTTGCAAGGGATGTAACCTGCTAGACTGTGGATAGGGGTATCTGTGCGTAAGGTCGAAAGAAGATTCTGTGAAAGCCCTTTGGGACCTAGGGAGGCCCGCATCAATGTGGAGGCCTGTAGGAGACCCGGCCCAGGAGTGGGTCTCCAACACTTCTCTGCCTCCAGCTTCGATATGACGTGGCTCCCGGGGCTTCCCTTCCTTTCCACCACGCTTATGCCCATGGAGATGTGTTCATTTCCGGTTCGCCCTTGGGGAAACACAAGTGTTCTGAACCATGACTCACCTCCCAAGAGTCTTGGCATCTCTGCCGTTGTCACTACCCCCATGGGCCTCCATTTCTTCCTGAATTACATGAGAATCGTTCCTACTTCGGGGGTCAAAAGAGACAAACCAAATATCAGGCATTCTCTGGGCAACTGGCCTTTTCTGCTTGGAAGGTCTGGGTCCACCAAACCCAAACCTGACCATCCAAAGCTGGTTTGTTCGTGTCACTTGAGGAATCTTCGAAATAGAGTTTGCAGACTTCTGGAGAGGCAGGGACTAGACCTGGAGCAATATTTGATTGTCCATCAAAAGATTCCGTTGGCAGAGCAGAGGGGCAACCCATGAAACGGGAGAAAATATTTGCAAATCGCAAACCCAGATAAGCGGTTACAGAAAAAAAGTCCTAAAGGTAAAACAAAACAACCCGGTTTTTTAAAAGATTTTTTATTTTATTTATTCAGCAGAGAGAGAGATCACAAGCAGGCGGAGAGGCAGGCAGGGGGTGGGGGAAGCAGGCTCCCCAGCGAGAAGAGAGCCCGATGCGGGGCTCAATCCCAGGACCTTGAGACCATGATCTGAGCTGAAGGGGAGACGCTTAACCCACTGAGCCACCCAGGCACCCCGGGGCCAGCTGATTCTTACAGAGCAAAGAGCTCCCCAGTTCCCACTATGTGTTCATATGCAAACAAGCCATACAGACTTTGCACCCCCAGCTGCCTCCTTTTCAATCGCTCACACACCAAGCCAGTGTCCCTCTCCCTGATTACCCCAGGGCCAGGTACCAGACCGCTAGGGACTGGCCTCGTGCCCCAAGCCCTCCGGAATTATTTAAACTAGCCAATCCTAAATTCTTTGCCAGGTCCCGACTAGACATTCCCTCGGAATCTTCAACTAAGCCTCTTGGCCTTGGCTTTCCTCTTGCTCCTTCTGCCTTGGAGCCCAAACCCGGCGCTCCCCATGTGGCCCTGTGTAACGTGGCATGGCCCCTCCTCCTGGGAAATACAAGTAATGAAAACCTTTCAACGGCATTGACTTTTCTCTCATCCCTCCCGTCACCTCTGCAAATTAAGATCCCCCGGGCTGGGGGGCGGGGAGGTGGAACCCGGCCGTCTCAGTCGGGAGAGCGTGTGACTCCTGATCTCGGGGCCGCAAGTTTGAGCCCCACGTTGGGTGCAGGGGTCACTGAACTCAATAAAGCTTAAATAAAATAAAAAACAATAAAATTCCTCAGTAAACAAATAACAAGGTGGCCACTGCAGCCTTTGAAACCCCCCGGAGTCCCCCTCAACCGCTGTCTTGCTGAGAGTTTCAGGCCCATCAGCGAATCCTTGCGGCTCTACCGACACAAGCTAGGCAGACAAGGACCTCTCTGCTGGGGCACCGCGGCCTCCCAGGGGTGCGGTGGGCTCCGACCGCAGTCTCTGCGTGCACGCCTGCCCCTTCGGTCCGCCCGCCAGCCAGCAAAATCCTTTGAAACCTAAACCGGTCACGTCCCTCCTCTGCTCCCAACCTCCAGCAACTCCACTCTGAGGAAAAGCCAGAATGCTTATTGTGACGATGACCCACGATGTCCCACAGGGGCCGACGCTCCTACACACCCCCCATCCCCACCACGGTGGTGCCCTTGTGGCCTCTGCCCTCCCGCCTCCGGCTCAGCTCCTTGTTGTTTCTCTGGCACGGCTGGCTCACGCCCTGGGGACCCTGCCCCCATCCCGGGAACGCTCCACACATCTGTGGCTCACACCTGCCCCCCTCCCGGCTCTTTGCTCAAATGTCACCCGCTCCCTGTGGCCCAACCTGCCTGTCTTTTTAACAACCGCAACCCACCCCCTTCCCCCAGGCTCAGGTTTTTCCTTTCCTGGAAGGCTTATCATTTAATACCGCATCTGACCTGCCACGAGCTCTTCCTTATGCCATTGTTGTGCGTCCCTCCCCTCCAGAGCGGAGGCCGTTCCTAGGATTTGCTGGGCAAGGATGCGACCCAGGCACACAGAACGGCGGTTGGCACACAGCGAGTGCGTGGAAGTGATTGTCCGTGAATGAAAGCCCCGATGAAGATAAGCACTGACCTCATAAGAAATGAGACTGTCACCCCTCCTCTTTATTTTCCCAGGACCTGAGCTTTTAGATGGAGTGACATTTTCGCTGGCTCTGTCTGCACATGATAGGCATTTGTCATTCTTTTTTTTTTTAATAATCTTCTTAAAAAAAGATTTCACTCATTTATTTGAAAGAGCGAGAGATAGAGCATGAGAGCGGGGAGGGTCAGAGGGAGACGCAGACTACCTGGGGCTCGAGGTGGGGCTCGATCCCAGGACTCCTGGGATCATGACCTGAGCCGAAGGCAGATGCTTCCCCGGCTGAGCCACCCAGGCGCCTGTGGCATTTGCTATTCTGACGTCGTGATACTCAACACCTGTCTCTCCTCCACCCAGTGGGGACCATGCTCAGTAAAGCAACACCTAGAGCCTGAAAGCCCTTCTCTCATTTCTGCGGGAAACCCAATCCTCCCTGCACGCTGGCATCACCTGGGAACTTCAAGGCACTCAGGAGGTTGTGAGAGAACAGGTCTGGCGTGCTGCCGGACGAAGGTACTGGAAGTGAACTGGGAGGTTCGAACGTGCTACCAGGCTTGAGAAGCAGCGCCAGTTGGAGAAAGCGTGCAGGTTGGGGGCTAGTCACTGAGCAAACAGGGAGAGGAACGAGGACCAATGCTGAGAATGATGAAGCCTGGTGAAAAATCTGAAGGACTAAAAAAAAAAAAAAGGCAAAATGAACTTGAATTACAGCCGATGCTTCTCTGTAAAGGAAAGGCCTTGCGTATTTTGCTTGCCATGTGCAAGCAGGGAGTTTTAATCTTTAGACGTTTGGAAGGAAAATCTAGAAGAAAAAGCTGCTCAATTGCAATCCAATTTTCAGGCACTTTTCTGTGTCCCAGCCAGCTGCCTATTTCAGTCTTGGGCAACGTTAATGCTTTCCTCCTCGGGCGCCGTTGAGATCGATGTACGCAGCGCTGATATTTACAATTCCCCCTTTGTCCTGTCCTGCCGTGGGTTTCACGCTTCACACGATCCGCACACTTTCCACCGTTCCTGTCGATGGTTTAAAAGCAAAGCCAACAAAGCTTTCAAAGTGAGGCTCTAACACTTGAGATACGACAGAGGGTTTTGCCAGCTGTACGGATGAAAATGCCAATTTCCACCCGACCGCAGACTGGTAGTTCCTCCAGCCGCGGGACCGGAGCGTGTCTCTGCACCTACCCATACTTAGAAGGGCGCAGCGCACACGGCAAGCCTTGGCAAATATGTTGTAGTATTATCTGGCAAGAAGGACACGTGAATGTGTGGGGTGTTTGCACGGTTTGCACCTCCTAGAACCCTCAACTCTCTGACCCACGTAAAGGTTGTTCCTTCCGCTCTCCAGGCTCAGAGGGTTTGGCTGGTGCATGGGAGGTCCGGGGAGGACTTAAAGGGAGATAGATCTGGGATCGAGAACCCAAGCATCCCACAGCTTTCTCCCCCTACAGAACCACCAGTAAATGGTGTCTTCATCTGTAAGCAGTTCGGCCTTGTAAATAGCCTATTCCTTCCGTGACACGTCTCGGGAGAAAGGTTATTAGCATTGCCGCTCGAACAGCGGGAGATGAGAGGATACTTCACACACACACGGGAACTTTGCCCCGACAACGGGGATGTAAGTTCCCTTAGCATTTCAACTGGCTTAACGTTAAACATTTTCAACACTGAAAACATTTTCTCAGAAATTCATATGGCGTTTCCAGCCTTGTTCCTCGGCCCTGCCTAGAGAGGTGGTCTAGAAACCTAACACTGTTAATGAGAGAGCCAAGGTGTCCTGGGGCACCGGGCAGGGTGGTGTCAAAATCAAAGTCAGGCGTTAACGGGCTGGGCTAGGGCCCTCGGTTGCAAGGTGCAGAGACGTCAAGGCCCTGAACTTGGCTTCAGGGTGCCGCTGCTGGAGAGCTTTGGGGCTCGGGCATTTGCTCTGAGAACCAGTCCCCCATCCACACTGCCCGTGCTGGCCCTGGACTGAGAAGCAGACAGTGAACAGAGGGCTCTGTTCATGAATTTCCTGTGTGTGAAATAAAAGTATGAATCCTGAACACATGCAAAAACAACAACAACAACAAAACCCACAAAAGCTTCCACATTGTTACAGAAATGTAGAAATTAACAAAACGGAGCTCAAATGTCAGTGTGGCCCTGCGGCCAGCACTGGAATGAGGAGGAAAAAGGATAAGAATAATGGGGGGAAGGGGCGCCTGGGTGGCTCAGCGGGTTAAGCCTCTGCCTTCAGCTCAGGTCATGATCCCGGGGTTCTGGGATCGAGCTCCACATCGGGCTCTCTGCTCAGCGGGAAGCCTGTTTCCTCCTTCTCTCTCTCTCTGCCTGCCTCTCTGCCTACTTGTAATCTCTGTCTGTCAAATAAATAAAATCTTTTAAAAAAAAAAAGAATAATGGGGGGAGGTTGTCTCAGCCCAGGAACCTCCAGAGACACAGGGCCCAAAAGGGGACTGGTCTCTTCTAACAGAATAGTTTTGATTTATTTATTTATTTTAAATATCCCACTTATTTATCTGACAGACAGAGATCACCAGTAGGCAAAGAGGCAGGCGCCCAGGTGCCCCACAGTTTTGATTTAGAAGTAGGACAAAGATGGGGCACCTGGGTGGCTCAGTCTTCGGGTCAGGTCACGGTCCTGGGGTGTTAGGATCAAGCCCTGCATCAGGCTCCCTTCTCAGCGGGGAACCTGCTTCACCCTCTCCCTCTGCTTGTGCTCTCTCTCTCTGTGTCAAATACATAAATATTTTAAAAAAAAATAGAAATAGGACAAAGTCACTGCTTAAATACCTTTATTATTTTTTAAAAATTATTTGGACATTGATATCTCTGCAAAATACTTCTCCCGTCCCAAACCCTCAAACCCTTTCCACATGTCCTCCCTAAAGAAACAAAATATTCATACTTTGTGCCCCTTCGTATCTAATTTTTAAAAACATGTAAGATTCAAAATCAAATATTCTTTCCCAGAACTTGTTAGTAATTTTAAACCACAATGCAACATACTTAATGGCATTTCTTTTTAAAAATTAGCTTATCAGACTATTTTATGAGAAAAAAAAAAACTCAATTCAAGGCCTTAGAATATAAATTCCCTGTTTCTGAAAGCAAAAGACACTGACAAGCCCCTTTGCTCCCCTGGAGTTTGTGAGATCCACGTCACCAACAGAACCAGAACACAGGTGGGACTTTCTACTTCCTATCAGGCATTGCTTACTTTTGGGCTGCAGCTAAAATGCTGTATAGTTTAAGAGGGGCAGGTGGGCAGGGATAATTCCAGCACAGAAGAGAGACAAAGCGGGGGGCGCAGAATGGAGGCCTTCTGAGCAGTGGGAATCCCCAAGATCCCACCTCACGGCAGGTCTGGGACGGAGGAAGACGGTAGAAAATCTGCACCTGCACCGATTTCTTACTGATGACCACAGGCGTCAACCAAAACTATTGCACATAGTACCAGAGGCATGTAAACCGCTGAGGTGGTTCAGGAAAGGGTAACCCCGGTGGGGATGATCCCCAAAGTTCCTTTGGGGACTCCAGAGAGAGAAAAGCGTTGATGTCGATCGTTTGGGAATTACTAAGAGGAGGTGGACAGATAACGCCTTCCCTGTCCTCAACCGCGCAGATGTTTATGCAAACAAAGCTTCATCCCAGATGCACCCAGAAGATCTAGCAAAAGTATCATCACTTCTTCATTTTCCCCGGTACAACGCGTACACTTCATTACCTTGCTAAAAAAAGGAAGGAAGGAATCCTACAGTCGGACCTGGCCCGTCCGGCTAGCTGAGTGGGAGCAGTGTTTGCATATGGCTTTCCTGCGCGCTGGACTGACCGACTGACCTCCAGAGCCACACGGACAGGGTCCCGATGAGCTCCAGGGGGTGAGCTCACCCCTCAGGTTCAGAGTGGGGCCTCCCTCTAGCCTTCAAGGAGCTTGCAAAATTCAGCCGAGCTGGGTGAGCACACTATGAGAAGGGAATGGACGGCTCCTGCACCCCGGGAAAGCACGGCCCCACTGTGTCCTCTACTCACAGGACGCCCGCCAGCTACACAGGGGCCAAGCCAGCGTGGTCTCCTCGGTACTGTGCCATCGGCTGGTGGGACCAAAGCCAGCCATCCTGATGCCTGGACGTTTCAGAATCAAGAAAACATCGGACTCATCTCTGCCAAACGGACGGGAATCCTTTTTCCACTGCCGTCACTGGGGCTCCAACGTTCTGGGGCCTCCAAGATCCTGGCCTCCCTACAGGGGTCGGTCTCACCTCGCCCAAAGCCTTAGGAGGACACTGCCTCGGTGTCCTGGCGCCACTGCCTAGTTTCCCAAGTATTTCTCCTTGAAGGCTTCCCCGGACTTCAGTCTCAGTCACGTACAGTACAAAGGCTGTCAAAAGGAAAGTCACTTTTTAAGAATACACCATGTCCCCAACACTCCCGCAGACCGAGGGGCCGCGAGTGTGCTTACGCCGACCCCGGAAATGCAGCTTTCAGCCCGTTGTGCTCCTGTGGGTTCCAGCTCTCCCTCCTGAATTCTGAGCAAGTCTCATAAACCGCCAACAGATGCGATGCCCCAAATGATGCCAACCTACTAAGCTTTTTAAAACGTTAAACAACACCCCCCCAAAACCACACCCCGCCCACACACACCCACACACACACTTTGGCACGTGAGCCTTGAGTTATTCGAGCGTGTTCCTGTTCCCACCCCTCCCCCGACCCAACATCTCAGAGCGCCGTTTCGGGAGGACGGCGGCCCCTTGGGCTCCACGGAGAAGGTCGCCTCGGAGCACTGTTGTCGTGAGTAGCAAAAGGAGAGGTACAAATGCTAACCCGGCCCCAAAGACAGCTCTCAGGGTTAGTACTAGACTGGGTGCGATGCCGCAAAACTTCTGTACCAGGATGACTAGTTTGAAACTGCTGGTTGATTAAATATACATTTACATATAGATATAGGTATAAAAATTACTAAGTCAACATTTGCTGTTTTCAATGTGAAAACGATAAAATGTAATTCTGAATAATTGTGCATTTGCCATAGGGTCCTTGTTAAAGGGACCATAAAAATAATTTTGTAATAAAAAAACTCTTTTTTTTTCTTTTTCCTTTTTTTTTTTTTTTTTGTTTTTAAAGTTTATATTGCCCTCAAGTTCAAAAGTTTGGAGCAAACGTGCTGAGTGGAGCAGGATCGGAATCTGTTCCTGCCAGGGATCTGGAAGCCTTAAAATTCAGTGATCCCCGACGGCAGGCCCAGGGAACCTGCCAGCCACTGAGCAGGTTGGCGTGAACACGGCAGGGTGGGCAGTGCCAGGTGACCCCGTGAAGCAGCCTCTGCCTCCCGTTTCATTGGCAGATGCTGCTGTAGCTCCCCGATTCCCTGCACAGAGCTCTGGGGAGGGGTGGGGGGAGACGCGTGTGCTGGGGCTCTGCCTTCTCTTGAGCTGCCAGACTAAGCAACCGGGGGTGGGGGAGGGGCGGCACACAGGGCTGGGGCCTGGGCAGGGACCCCTGAGCACCAAGGCTGACGGGGGGCACTGACCTTCTAATCGGTTGGAGGTGGGGATGGAGGAAGGAATGGGCCTCATGGGCCTTTCGGTGATACAGAAGTTAGCTGTGCAGGAAGGAAAAGTGCATTCAAGGTAGCTTGAAACCAGATGAAGACCAAACTGCCGCAGAGAGCGGGGAAGGGCGGAGCACGCTCCTGGCGCCTGCCCCGCTGCTCGGCCATGCTCCTTGGATTCTGTGGGTTAACATTCGTGCTTTCCAATGTGAGTCTGCTCGTGAAGAAACAGGAACACGCGTTCTCCTGGTTCTGGCAGGTACAAAATTTTCTTGGCAAAGTTCTTTTTTTTTCCTTTTTCTTTTTTTTTTTTTTTTTTGCCAAGTTCAGTTTTATTTGGTTCCTACTCTGAACCGCTGTCACCGGAATTCGTAGATGGGCGCGCTGTGTTCAGGAACGTGAGTTAGATTGAGAGACTGATACCTGCAGTGTGGGGAGAGAGAGACACGGAGGCGATCTAAGCAGCCTGAAGACTGAACAGATGCGCAGAGTCCCCGCCCCACCGCCGCAGTGCCCGGTGCGCCCCAGGCTGGAACCGGAAGGCAGACGCATCGCAGACCTCTGCAGCCGCACCAAGGTTGGTTCTCTTTCTATTTCTTTGGTTCATTCTCCTGAGCCTTTGAGGAGCTGCTTCTAGGCCTCGTGCTAGGGCACCTAGTTAGGGCACCTCTTACGAAAGGAGAGGCGGGGGCGCCTGGGTGGCTCAGTGGGTTGGGTCTCTGTCTTTGGCTCGCGTCGTGATCTCAGGGTCCTGGGATCGAGCCCCACATCGGGCTCTCTGCTCGGCGGGGAGCCTGCTTCCCCTCCCCCTCCTTTCTCTCTGCCTGCCTCTCTGCCTACTTGTGATCTCTGTCTGTCAAATAAATAAATAAAATCTTAAAAAAAAAAAGAAAAGGAAAGGAGAGGCGGACAAGCTCTGGGCCTCATCCCTGCCCTCCACTCTGCCTCTCTCTGTTGTCCAGCACTCAGCTCCTCCAGGAACATCTGGCTGGACCAGCCTTGGGGCCTCATGGGGAGCACAGGCACACCCCACGACTGCTCATGGAATACAGGGACTTTCCAGCCAATCCCAAAGCCTATGTTACCATTCACCTGCCTTTTCTCGCCTTCCTAGACACGGCTATGAGGCTTTGAGAACATCAGAGTTCTGAGGTGTTTGGTTTTGCCTCGCTGGCAGGTGCTCCAAGGAGTTGAGTGGATGAAGGAAAAACAGAGGCTGGGACAATCCGCACACGGGGACGATAACCCCCGGGGGACAATCAGAGTTGACCGGGAACATGCTAGCTCTCCCCTTTCTTGTCTCATGTGGGAGTGAGGAGGAGCATGGGAAAAAGCAGTTTATTTCTCACCAAAAAAAACACCAAAAAAATGAGGAAAAGCTCATGCATTAGCCATCAGAATATACGAATCCAAATCACAAGACCCCACTTCATTCCCACTAGGACGGCTATAATTGTAAAGACATCACAACAAACGTCGGGAGGATGTGGAGAAACCGGAACCCAGTGCGTCACACGCTTTGGCGGTTCCTTCAAAAGTCAGGGAATTACCGTATGACCCAGCAGTTCCATTCCTGGGTCTACGCCCGAAGGAACTGAGAGCAGAAACTCAAACAGATACTTATACACTCTGCAGCATTAGTCACAACAGGCAGAAGGGGAAACAACCCCGCAACCGACGCACGGAAAAATAAAACGTGGGACAGCAGTCCCCCCCTTATCTGGGGGGTATGTTCCCCAGCGGATACCAGGAACTGTGCATAGTACTGAATCCTATGTACGCTGTTTCCTTCCTGTACAGAAACCTACGGTAAAGTACAATTGATTAAGTCAGGCACAGGAAGGGATGAACAACAACCAGTAATAAAACAGTTATAACGATATTCGGGGACGAAAGTTACGTGAATGTGGTCTGTCTCTCCCGAAACACCTTCTTGTGCTGTTCTCACCCTTCCTGCTGTGAGGATTGGAGGGGACGTGCCTGCATGAGGAGATGAGGCGAGTGAGGCAGGCACGTGACCACTGACCACCATCTGCCTCTGCACTGCGCTGGCCGCGGATAACCGAAACCGCGGAAGGCAAAACCGCAGATAAGGAGGGGCTGCCATCCACCCGTACCACGGAAAATTATCCAGCAGTTAAAATGAAGGGCTGACCCATGCTGCCACATGGCCAAACCTTTGAGCACCAGGCTGGGTGTAGGAAGCCGGACACGAAGGCCGGTTCGTCATGTGTATGAGGTTCCCTTTATAGAAAATGTCGGGAATAGGCACGTCTGTATGGAAAGACGGTCAGTGGCTGCCTCGGGCTAGGAGGAGATGGGGACTCGAGGCTGAGGGCGTAGGGGCACAGGGTTTCTGGTCACGGTGGTGGGAGTGATGGCCGCACAACTGGGAACATTCAGGACGACCGCACTGCACGCTTTCAGTGAGTGCATTGTATGGTATGTGAATTCTCTCCATCGAGCTAGTACTTTAAAAACGCTACAACAGGTTTGAAAAACTCCTTTGAAAACAGGGCAACTGCTGAAACCCTGGTAATTGGGGCACTGACCTGCAGATCTCATTTTGCTGCCACTGAACAAGGAACCCGAGTCAAGCCGGCGAGAGACACCACTCGCAAGTCGCCAAAGCGGGAAACGTCCGGCAGGGAATATAGTGCTCCTACGTTCGGAGAGGAAATCAGGTATTTTGCGACCGGGTTCCTTCTTCAGGTCCGGCAAGGTGCTTGGAGCAGCAGCAGCAGTGGGTCAGGAGAGTCCCCCGAAAGGGGACCAAAGCCAGCACTGGAGGTGGCACTCCGCCCCTCACCTCAGACGAAACACGGGGCAGGACCGCCAGCTCCCGTGGGGGCCCCTCGGTCACCAGACTGAGACCAGCGCGCGTGGGGCCAGCGTCTGAGGACCGTGACCCCAAAACCAGAAAGGCTGCTAACAGCAAAACTCACCCTGTCCGTAGCTGGAGCCTATGTTTTCGTTACTGACTCAATTTGGGAGGAAATACGAGAGTGGCCAAGGTTGGGAGAAACACTGCTAATAACAGAAGTGCCTGAAAGCTTTGAGCAGTGTGTGTCCTCAGCGAGCACCCTGAGCTTTACTCTGCTCTGTGGTTAGGGGTAGGAGTCCCTCCACGAGCAACTGAGATCATTCGAAGAGGCCCCCACGTGCAGGAAGAGCACAGAAGCTACGCAAAAACAGGTAGAGAGGGTTTTGGAGTCGGCAAGCGGAGGGAGAGCCCGGGGTGGGGGACAGCGGCAAGCCACGCCCTTCGCCTCTGGGGTGCCTTACCATTCTGAACTCCTATGGTAATAGTAGCCCTCTATGGAGGCTGCCGACTTCTGGAAGCAGATGTAATAGAACCCGGCAAAGGAAGCGCCGCTGATGTCTTTGATCGTGTGGTCTGGGACCAGGAACTGCTCCTGCACACAGATGGGGGCGGTCAGTAACAGACGGCGTGCTCCAGCCGCGTCCGGGACTCCCCGCCAGCCTTCAGGTGGTTCTCAGGTTCCAGTGCCCCTGGCCTTGCCCGGACTTGCCGGACGATGGTGGACATCTGCGTTTCAACCCGACCTGTCCACAGCATTCTAGATGCTAACACAGTAGCCTGTGTCTTGAGCTCACTGAGATGGCAAGGAAGAGAGGGCTCGAGAGTCCACGCATCTCAGAAATGCCTCGATACCACCTACGTGTCAGAGCCCACAGACAGAACGACCCGGGGAGAGGAGGTTTCTGGCCCAGCCCGGGAACGGGTGCTGGTAGGCCCCTGATCACCTCTGCTTCTGAGGGCAGATCAATCACCACTTGCCCCCGTAACACCCCCTCAAAGAGCCCGACACCTCATCCACGGCCACAGAAGGGTACTGTTCTTGCTCGGGCACCTTGGGAAGAGGCGAGCCTGTGATCTCCCGTAGCCAAGCTGAAAGGCTACATCCAGGGACCTACTCTCCGGGCGAGATGAGGTCAGTGGGCTCTGGGCCCCAGGTCGTCTACTGAAAGCCCACAGTGAGTCATGCTGAGACGGTCTTTGGAGACCAAACAACTCCACTGGGTTTTTAGATTTTTTTTCTTTAAAGACTCTCTCTGTCCCTTTCCTCAACCTCTGCAATGGTAGTTTTTAAAAATTTTTAAATTAGAACCTTGCAAGATACTTCCTTTAGCACTTTATTCGCTGGTACGGTTCCCACCAGACAGCAAGCTCGCAAGGGCAGACTGAAACCTTTGCACTTGGCTCGTGTCTGTGCAAGAAGGGACGACGCCCGCCCCCCTCCCCAAATTCTTAGCCGTACAAACTAAAGATTGAGAATAACGCTCAATGATTCGCCTGTATGAAAGCTGGCAAGATTTCAAGATAAAACCGCTTTTTCCTGCAGACTGGCAACCAGGGGTTGGAAGCGGGTGTCCGCTCACAAAGTGATTTCACAAACCCGCTTCATGATTTTGCCAGCCTGTGGCTGGAACCCAGTACATCCCAGGCTATCAAAAGGGAACACAAAAGACGTGTCAGCGCAAAGCCAATCTCTCGAGTTCAGCCAGAGGGAGCTCTCTGAGGGCTAGTGAGAGTGGAAAACCCAAATTCCATTCCTGGTCCCTCACTTCCTGCTGGAGGGAAGCAGGCAAGCCGAGAGTGCGCTGAAGCCTGGCTAGGACGTGACGAGGGACAGTCAGTTACACGGGTTCTCAGCTGAGAGTAGGAAGTGACCGGGAGGGACTCTGGGTCTCCCCTGAGTCCCCAGAACACCAGGGACGACTCAAGCTGGAGAGTCAAGGGTGCTGAGGGCCGACCACCCCCTCCCCCCAAGCATGAGTTCATCTGCTAACCACCAAACGGCATCACCACAGACAGACCACGGGGCATGGCGGCAGCTGGCCGGGGTGGCCTGGAGCCGTGCCCGCTTTTGTGAGCGTGTAAAGGCGCTGCACGGAGACAAGCGGTCCTAAGCACGGACCCGGGGAGCAGACGGGGCGCTGGGTGCGGTGCAGGCTCTGGCTGGCCTGGGACCTTACCTTCCACCTCATGAAGACATAATCCCCATTCTTCAGCTCTTCATAATCAAAGTCATCGGAATTAAATGATTTTGCATACTGATAAAAAGCCAGAAACTTGCCCTGAAAGCAAAAGAACAAGCATGAGGACTGACGGGCAGAGGGGGAGGCGGGAGTCACAGCTGTCCTGCGCCCAGCGGCCAGCGGCGGCTGGATGTGACCACAGGGCAGCAAAGGTGCAGGACGGGGGCAGGGAGCCCGGGGAGCCGAGGTCCCCATCCGAGCCCTCAGGCCTGACCCGCCCCCCACCGCCCCTGCCAAGGCAGCAGGGGCGACCCCTGCCTAGGTAATGCAGTCTGAGGAAAGGCCCCCCACCCCGTTGGGAACGAATGTGACTCCAGGGGGCCTTTTCTCAGGACACCTTGCCACAAGCAGAGCCAGGAAGATCTGCTAATCGCCACGAGCCACGCAGAACAACTCAGAGCCAGCACGTCACCCCGAAAGGAGAAAAGGGCTTTACTAAAGCGGGGTCCTCTGACACAGGAACGCAGCTTGGGGCCAGCCAGTGAAGTAGAAACAGGAAGTGGGTAATATACGTTAAGTCCTTTTAAAAGCGGAGACCAGAAATAGGCTACAAAACTGTGTCTCATGATCCTATTTTTGTTAAAGAAAAAAAAAAGAAAAGAAAAAAGAAGATTAATACCTGTTTTAAGTTCGGGTATTGTTGTTATAGATGATTTTTTTTCCTTCTGCTTGTCTATTTACTCAAATATTTAAAAATAAATATGTATTCATTTTATAAGAAAATACCTTAAATAAGATTTAAGATACAGAGGTATTAACTCATAGAATTTGTGACACATATATTTCTTTTTCTTTTCTTTTTTTTTTTTTTTTAAAGATTTTATTTATTTAACAGAGAAAGACACAGCGAGAGAGGGAACACAAGCAGGGGGAGTGGGAGAGGGAGAAGCAGGCTTCCCGCTGAGCAGGGAGCCCGATGCAGGACTCGATCCCAGGACCCTGGGATCATGACCTGAGCTGAAGGCAGACACCACTCAACGACTGAGCCACCCAGGCGCCCCGACATGTGTATTTCTATTCTAACTGGATTAAGTATATGGAATCTTGACTTTAGGGTACCACCGTGATATTGACAAGTATTAGGAAAACTTGAGGGTGAAAAACAAGGTCTCTGATTCCAGTTGACAGGGGGTCCTGGTTTTATTGCACTTTACCTCATTGCTCTTTGGAGATACTGCATTTTTAAAAAAGATTTTATTTATTTATTGGGGGGGGCAGAAGGTGAGGAAGAGAGAAACTCGAGCAGACTCCACGCTGAGCGCAGAACCCACTGCAGGGCTCGATCTCACAACCCTGAGATCACGACCTGAGCGGAAACCAAGAGTTGAAGGCTTAACCAACTGAGCCACCCAGGTGCCCCAGATGGTGCTTTTTTTTTTTTTGAAATAAATCGAAGGTTCATGGCAACCCTGTGTTGAGTAAGTCAGTTGGTACAATTTTTCCAACAGCATTTGCTTCCTTTGTGTCTGTGTGTCACATTTTGGTGATCCATGCAACATTTCAAAACTTTCATTACTCTGATCTGTGATGAGTGATTTTTGATGTTACTAATGGAATTGTTTTAGGGTGCCACCAATTGCCCCCATGTAAGACAGCAAACTTCATCAATAAATGTATGTGTTCTGACTGATTGTCCATTCCCCTCTCTCTCTCCCTGTCTCCTCAGGCTTCCCTCTTCCCTGAGACACAACAATATTGAAATGAGGCCAATCAATAATCCTACCACAGCCCCTAACAAAGAGTCGCATGTCTCTCCCTTGAATCAAAGGCTAGAAATGACTGAGCATCTCAGAAGCTGAGACAGGCAGACGACTAGGCCTCTTGCACCAGTGAGCCAAGCCGTGAACACAAAGGGAAAGTTCTAGAAGGACGTGAGAAGGGCCTTAGAGGGAACAGACGGATGATAGCAAAGCCATTTAGTGGTCTGGAGAGGCCAATCCAGCCCCGACACCCCCTTCAGCCCAGGCCTAACCCAGAGCCAGGCCGTGACTCCCTTCAGCTGGGGGAAGGCGGGGAAGTGAGGAAGCGGCGGGAGAGGCTGCAGCTGGCGGAGGCCGGTGCAGGCCTGAGGTACCACAGACCGGCCGCGTGAAGCAGCAGGCGCTGACGGAGAGGCTGCAGCGAGTTCTCCAGAAGATTCCAGACCCTCGTCCAGCTACAACGCTACACTAACCAACCAGGCCCAGGAACAGACTCTCAACACAGATGACACCGCTTTCTGTCGCCGGAGACGCCACCGCGGACGGTCGCGGCCGGAGGGCAGCCAGCGCCCGGCTTCAGGGTGTCGGCGTGAGGGCGACTCTCCTGCCCGGGCCGACGCGGCTGGTGACTTCGAGTGAAGCCGTCACCGCTGGCCATTCCGAGAGCCCCACGGCCCTGAGAGTCATGCGGCGGCGCCTCCCCCGCGCTCTAGACAGGGACCGAGGCCTGGTGACGGCACGTCTGCTCACGACACGGTGTCCTGGATGTTTGATGTCCGCTGTGGAGACCTGCTGCTCAGAACAAAGATTCCTTTAAAATATTACCGCTTCCGGGGCGCCTGGGTGGCTCAGTGGGCTGAGCGACTGCTTCAGCTCGGGTCATGGTCCTGGAGTCCCGGGATCAAGTCCCGCATCGGGCTCTCTGCTCAGCAGGGAGTCCGCTTCTCCCTCTGACCTTCTCCCCTCTCATGCTGTCTCTTTCTCAAATAAATAGAATCTTTAAAAAAAAAATATTACTGCTTCTTGGCAAGGCACCGGGTCACCCAAGAGCTCCGACGGCGACGGACGGTGAGACTTCCGCTGTGCTCAGGTCTGCTAACACGGCACCGGCCCTGCGGCCTGTGCAGCAAGGGCTCCTTTCAACTTTCCAGGCTTTTTATTCAAGAAACAGACTTCAGAAGGCCCTAGCTGCACAGACAGTGACTCCTCGGACTGAAGACCTTCTGGAAAGGATCCACCATCCCGGATACCATTAAGAACCTTTGTGACTCACGGGAAAAGGTCAAAATGTCAATACAGGAGTTTGGAAGAAGCGGATTCCAGCCCTGCGGGTGACCGTGAGGCTTCGAGACTTCAGTGGGGACGGTCACTGCGGATGTGGAGGCAACAGCAAGAGAACGGGAAGCAGAAGCGGACGCGGAGCCTGAAGATGGGCCCGAGTGGCCGCGAGCTCATGATGGAACGTGAGCAGAGGAGCTGCTTCTCCTGCACAAGCCGAGAACGTGGTTTCCTGAGATCGAATCTGCTCCTGGTGAAGCTGCTGTGAAGACTCTTGAAACGACAACAAAGGACTTAGAATACGACGTGAACTTCGCTGGTAAAGCCGCAGCAGGGGTTCAGAGGACGGACTCCAGTCCAGAAGGAAGTTCCATGGTGGATAAAGCGCTATCGAACAGCATCCGGGGCCACAGAGAAACCGTCCCCGAAAGGAAGAGCCCCCATCATGGTGGTCAACTTCACTGTCTTCTCGTTTGGAGAAATGGCCAGAGCCACCCGAACCTTCGGCAAGCGCCCCCGTTGCCAGTCAGCAGCCATCAACACTGGGGTGAGACCCTCCACCAGCAAAGAGATTAGGATTTGCAAAAAGCTTAGAGGATGCTAAGCGTTTCTCAGTCTTTGAATTTATTTTTAAATTAAGGCGTGTACATTGTTGTTTTCGACCTAATGCTATTGTGCCAGTCATAGACTACAGTATCATGTAAATGTAAGAGTCACAGCCACTGGGAAACCAAAGCGACTTCCTTTGACTCGCTTTACTGCAACAGTCGCTTCAGTGCGGTGGTCTGGGACAGAACGGAGCCCGCCGTGTCTCCGGGGCACTGGCAACCGCCGCAAAGCCCTGACACACGGGGACCCCACATGGGACGCTGGGACACCAGCGTGGGCTGGGAAAGGTACAGGAAACGGAGTACTGCAAAGGTGCCCAGACTGCTGGGTGAGGAAGGGCGCAGAGGCCCAGCTCCTCATCCTAACATAGCAAGGGTGGCCTTCTTCATCCCCGTGTCACTAAAATATGTCAATTCAGCCTAACAAAGGAGAAGCAGATATTTTCCAGTGTTCCAGTGGGAGTCTGGCACGCTAACAGCTGGTTTCCAGGTAGTTAAATTGCCACGGACCTAGCTTAGAACTGACTTTTCACTGAGTCTCAAAGACCTTGCCTTTTTGGCAGAGCTGATTTGAGATGGAAAACCCAGGTTGGACGGGAGATAGGCTGTGGCTCAGTACAAGGAACAGCCTTCCCGCCGGGGCCCAGAGAGAAGGGACCCATCTCGTGAGGCCTTGAGCAGCACGGAAGAGCCCGCCTTGGGCAGGCTGGGAGCAGAGGGCAGCGGGGAGCCCCTCCAACTCTGCTCCTGATGCTGGCTCCACGCGCAGCACTCGGGCTCCCCAATTCCCTCTTGTTCATTCCCTCGTGTCGTACACACACAGGACTGACTTTCGGTGTCTATTTGCAACAACAGGTAAAACATGTAACTTACCAACAATGGTTTTAAAAGCTCAAGTTTAAATTGAATTGAAATTCAGCATCTGAAAGATGTTCCTTTCCGATCTCAAGGAGAAAACATGAACGAGCAAGGCGGCTAACCTACAGTGAGGTGAACTAGGACAAGGGTGTGCGGTAGGGAGTCCTGTCCAAGGACTATCATGCTGGAATCAGGAGAGGGCTCGGACAGGCCAGGTGAGAGGTGCAGTGGGGAAGCCTGAGGCGTTCTAGAGTTTTCGTTACGGACGCAATCGCTCCAGGTGGGTTTAGAGGGTGAGCACACTGGACTTCCTCAGTGTTAAACCAAAATTCACTGGGGTGCCTGGCTGGCTCTTCGGTGGGGCGTGCGGCTCTTGATCTCAGGGCTATAGGTTTGAGGCCCACATCGGGTGCAGAGATTACTTACAGATAAAATCTCAAAAAACTAAAAACTAAAAAAAAAAAAATAATAAAATAAACCAAAATGCATCATGGCCATGGTCAACTAAGCCAGAAGGCTATTATGACAGGCTGGGAAATGGGTTTTTGAAGGCATAAACTGGTATGACAGCCAACGAAAAGACTCGAGGACGGTGACTCTAAGTTGTCTCAAAATGTTCAGTAATGGTGAGTCAGAACACACCCCACATGGGGCACCCTGATGATGCTGAAGTTGAGACCATGCATATCGGTCTGGAGCTGGGTGAGAACCCCGCCCCTCCCACCGCCAGGGCTCTCCCCACACGGAGATGCCAGCGGAGAAGGAGCTTTCTAGAAACTGTGTCTTCACCTCATGCTAACCCCGAAAGCAAAGCCACTGCTCTGTCTCCCAGGGCTCCCCAACTACAGGGATGAGGAAGGAATGGAGTACAGGTGCACTGGACAGGGGACAATGATAAGACCCAGAGAGCCAAGTTCCTTGACTTTCCAGCAGAGCCTGGGGAGCCCGGAGGAGACCAACGACCTACTCACCCAGTGTTTCCGATCCACGTCCTCGTCTGCGTCCCACTTTCGCGTTAAGAAAGGATGTTTTTTGCTGATTATTTCTCCTTCAAAGAACGTCGTAAGGGTTGGATACTCCTACGGTAAAAACCCAAATATCAGAATAAGGTCTCAGACAGGAGTTTTTACCTTTCGCGAAGGAAAAAATCAACGTGACTTTAACTTAATCCCAGGACTTTGACAAAATGATCACACTGCTAAGCAATGACCTTTGGGTCAGTCCAGCAATCCGCCAACGGCAGCAGCATCAACCTGATCTGGGTGCCCAGAGAGTCTTCTGGACTTTATGGAGTTTGCCAGGAGCAGAGAACCCTCCTTCGATGTCACTTGTTACATACTGCTCCCTCAGAAAAGAGTTTTGGACAAGTGCATTCCGAGTGTTCTAGAATACGAAGCAGACAGTAACTAAGTAGAATTTACTTTCCAAGGAATTTACTTTCCATTCTTCAGGCTTCCAGGGGTGGGTGTTTTGTTTTGTTTTGCTTTGCAGAATACTTTGGTATATTAGGGTACATTTAATCTATCATAGGAACTAAGGCCATCCACTCTAGGGAAAATACATGTAAATCACGTCTGTGATGGAAAATCACAACAACAGAAACAAATACCACAGGGAAAAAGATAAGCTGTCATCCTAACCGGGTGCTTAGAATACTCCCGTCAATTTAATTTGCTATTTGGTCACGTGCTAATAAGGAGGCACCCAAGATTTTTTTGCTAATGGAAGAAAAAGTTCACACCGTTACAAGTCCACCATTTATTTCTCTGCATTGTGAAAAAGCAACCAAATGACCAACCAACCAGGCAACCCTTGGCCCAGCCTGCCAGGCCCTGGTGTTTCCTGGAAATGTGGTAATGATGGTCATTGGCCCGGCAAGCTGCGGATTACAGTCCTAATGTCCCTGGGACCACAGAGGTCCCACTTTCTTCTCCAGACCCTAGGTAGGCCCCTCTTATTCTGCATCAGACACCTACACGTGTTTAAAATAAATTTGTGGGGCGCGTGGATGGCCTCATCGGCTCAGGTTATGACCCCAGGGTGCTGGGACTGAGTCCCACAGCAGGATCCCTGCTCAGTGGGAAATCTGCTTCTCCCCCTGCCTGCCTGTCTCTGTCAAACGAACAAATAAAATCTTTTTTAAATTTTTTTAATTTTGTTTTTTAGGATTTTATTTATTTATTTGACAGACAGAGATCACAAGTAGGCAGAGAGGCAGGCAGAGAGAGAGAGGGAAGCAGGCTCCCCGCTGCTTTAACCCACTGACGCTTTAACCCATTGGGCGCACCCAGGTGCCCCGGAAACCTGATTTTAAAGGTATCAACTAGGAGCGTCTGGCTGGCTCAGTCAGTAGAACATGTGATTCTTGCTCTCAGGGTTATGAGGTCGAGCCCCATGTTGGGTGTCAAGATTACTTAAAAATAAAATCTTGAAAAATAAATAAATAGGGGCACCTGGGTGGCTCAGTGAGTTAAAGCCTCTGCCTTCGGCTCAGGTCATGATCTCAGGGTCCTGGGATCGAGACCCGCATCGGGCTCTCTGCTCAGCGGGGAGCCTGCTTCCCCCCTCTCTCTGCCTACTTGCAATCTCTCTCTCTGTCAAATAAATAAAATCTAAAAATAAATAAACAAACAAATAAATAAATAAAGGGCTGCCTGGTGGCTCCATCAGTTAAGCATCTACTCAGGTCAGGTCAAACCTGCTCAACGAGGAGTCTGCTTCCTCCTCTCTCTCTGCCCATCCCCCTGTGCGTGCTCTCTCTCGCTCTCTAATAGATAAAATCTTTAAATAAATAAATAAAATAGAAGTATAAACTAAATCATGCTTATCTGTTTTAGGGAGATCTACTAAGAGAGAAAGTCCTGGATCAGTTAGTATCTGACTTGAGATTTTTTTTTTTTAAGATTTTATTTATTTATTTGACAGAGAGAGATCACAAGTAGGCAGAGAGGCAGGCAGAGAGAGAGGAGGAAGCAGGCTCCCCGCTGAGCAGAGAGCCCGATGCGGGGCTCGATCCCAGGACCCCGGGACCATGACCTGAGCCAAAGGCAGAGGCTTTAATCCACTGAGCCACCCAGGCACCCCCTGACTTGAGATTTTAAATGGAAGTCTACACGTGCGGATTTCCTGAGGTTTGAGCTTTAACATTTTTTTTAGGCTTCCACAAAAAAGACAGAAAGGAAGAAAATGATAAAGCGGTCGTCTTGCAGTACAAAGAAGATAATTATGGCTCAACTGTACGTTTTCCTAATGAACTGGTTCTGCGCTGGAAACGTTTCGGGCCATGTATCAAGGGGACTGCAAGGTACCCCAAGCTCTGAGAATTAAAATAAAAGAAACACTGCCTGAGGAGCGAGTCAATAGGTTCAGAAGTTACCAGAGAGATGAGCTGTCTCCCAGGGTAGGACCGGGAGATTCAATTACTTGCCTAGAGCCAGACTGGCGGTAACTTTTAGAGCCAAAGGAAGAACTCTGTTTGCAGGAGGGACATCAAGAAAATGACTCAGAGAGGAAGAGACAAAGCCAGCAACCCCTCACCACCAAGGCAGGCAAGGGCCTCCTATGGGGGGTTCCAGCTGTGGTCAGGCGTCCGGGTCGTCCAAACCACTCCCCACACGGATTCCGGGCCCACCAAAAACTCTCCGGTGATGGGTCTGGCTTTCCATGTAGACCCTCTTCCTGGGGATTAACACCCAATTGGCTACTAAGTCAGAGGGAACTTCTGGAACATAAATGTACCTCAGTTCAGAAACGAGTAAATGCGCACTCTTGAGTATATATCCGTCTCGGCAAGTTTGGTTAGTGTGACTTATCTCCTTTGTTCAGACAAGTCTGCCCAACCTCAGCAGAAGCTTCCAAATTCGTCTAGTGAGTGAGGGGAAGGCTAGCCCATGACTCCCCGAAGGCTGGGCTCGTAGGCCCTGTGCCAGGCGCGGGCCGTCCCTAGAAATGTCCCCTCTCTCCACTGGTAGTTGGCTCAGAATTGCCAAGAAAATGTTACCTGACACCCATTCTTCACAATTCTGGGATTTCATTTCCAGAAGGCACAGTTTAAAAACTGTGCTCAGGGGCACCTGGGTGGCTTCGGCTCGGGTCATGATCTCGGGGTCCTGGGATCGAGTACCACATTGGGCTCTCTGCTCGGCAGGGAGCCTGCTTCCTCTTCTCTCTCTGCCTACTTGTGATCTCAGTTTGTCAAATAAATAAAATCGTTAAAAAAAATAATAAAAACTGTGCTCATTTGTGAATGTGAGGTAGCTGAGAGACAAAAATTACCTCCAATTTAAGAGTTCACTTTCCATATTGTATGCACGAGGAAGACTGGGGCTAAAACCCAACCATTCAAATGCTTTTATTAAAATAAGTTACATATGGGGCGCCTGGGTGGCTCAGTGGTTTAAGCTGCTGCCTTCGGCTCAGGTCATGATCTCAGGGTCCTGGGATCGAGTCCCGCATCGGGCTCTCTGCTTGGCAGGGAGCCTGCTTCCCTCTCACTCTCCCTGCCTGCCTCTCTGCCTACTTGTGATCTCTCTGCCTACTTGTCATCTCTCTCTGTCAAATAAATAAATAAAAAATCTTTAAAAAAAAAAAAAAAGTTAAAAAAAAAAAAAGTTACATATGTGGGGCACCTGGGTGGCTCAGTGGGTTGAGCCTCTGCCTTCGGCTCGGGTCGTGATCTCGGGGTCCTGGGATCGAGTCCCACATCGGGCTCTCTGCTCGGCGGGGAGCCTGCTTCCCCCTCTTTCTCTGCCTGCCTCTCTACCTGTGATTTCTCTGTGCCAAATAAATAAATTTAAAAAATAAAAATAAAATAAGTTACATATGTGATATTTTTACAACTATAAATGGAAAAGCGAACAAACCTGAAAAGCTCTATTTTACAATACAGGTAATAAAGTCATTCAGAGAATCCCACCATTTTTTGGCATTTCCGTGATTATATACAGTGACCACATACTGGATTTAGAATTTAAAACTTGTATTTATCTGACAGAGAGCGAGGGAGCCTGCACAAGCAGGGGCCGTGGCAGGCAGAGGGAGAAGCAGGCTCCCCACTGAGCAGGGAGCCTGATGTGGGGCTTGATCCCGGGACCCTGGGATCACGAGCCAAAGGTAGATGCTTCTAACTGACTGAGCCACAGAGGTGCCCCTGGATTTAGAATTTTAAGTATTTAATACAGCTGTTCGGGGCCACCTGGGTGTCTCAGTCAGTTAAGCATCTACCTTTGGCTCAGGTCATAATACCAGGGTCGTGGGATCAAGCCCCGCGTCAGGCTCCTTGCCCAGCAGGAAGCCTGCTTCCCCCTCTCCCACTCTCCCTGCTTGTGTTTCCTCCCTTGCCGTGTCTCCCCCTGTCAAGTAAGTAAATAAATAAATCCTAAAAACAGAAAAAAAGAAAAATGGGTGTTCAGCGCCGTGACTGCACTAAAGGCCAACGAACTGTACCTTTTCCATGGGTGGGCTGTGTGGTAGGTCAGCTGACTCAGGACAGCTACTTTAAAAAGTGGTTAAAGAAGACAAAATTCAAAGAATCCTGAGGCGTGAGCAGGCCCCGGACAGCTCAGAAGCACGGCCGCTCTCCTGTGATGAAGCACGCGTTAGCGCCATACCCGAGCCCTGCTGCTCAGGAGAAGACGTCAGGTGGCCACACGCTCATGAGGCTAAAGGACTGGCCTGGGACGGTGGTCTCCCCAGGCTGGCCACGAGCCTAAGTGCCCCCCACCCTGGAGCCTGGCCTCCTGTGACTAGAGGTGTTTCCCTCTGTTAGGGTGATTGGCTCCTGGGGGATGCCGTTGCGGGATTCTTAATGGTACTCACATTTCCATGAGCACTCCTAGGACCACAGTGGCTGGGCTTAGGGCCCATGGTAGCATTCCACGGGACAGATTTTGCTGGGTCCTCGTGAAGCTAAATGTTTACGTTCTGCACTCCACAGACACACCTGGCTGCTGACCGGCTGAGCATACTCTGTTTCCCACTGCCCTAAATTCAAAGGCTGGAATCCTTCATTTTGCTCTCATTTTCTACCCCTACTCTATTGGGTAAGTTTCTGGAGGCGAGGAACAGGTTACCTCTTCATCCCAAAGACAAACGTCACAGAAAATTCTCAAACTTCTAATAGAGAAGGGGGAGGACCCGAGGGAATCAAAGAGACAGAAACAGCTGTTTCAAGGTGAAGGTTGTTCAGGACCTTAGTTAGTATCCCTCCATTTGTATCAGGTTAGAGCCCTCCTCTTGCTCTTATGTTGTTTCCTTCCCCCCAGGACGAGCCCCTGGAGTGGATGGAGTGGGTCTAGTTTATCCTATCCTTTTTTTTTTTTTAAAGATTTTATTTATTTGACAGAGAGATCACAAGTAGGCAGAGAGAGAGGAAGGGAAGCAGGCTCCCTGCCTGGCAGAGAGCCTGATGTGGAGCTCGATCCCAGGACCCTGGGATCATGGCCTGGGCCGAAGGCAGAGGCTTTAACCCACTGAGCCACCCAGGCGCCCCATATCCTATCCTTCCTACTCTATTTACTATCCCAGTCTAGTTGACACGCACCATCACACGGGTTGCGGGTCCGTGTGGTGATTCAACAATGCTAAACCTTGTGCTGTGTTCACCACAACGGTAGCAGAGCGGGTATTTTTCATTCTCATTTTACAGAGAAGGAAAGAGAAACGAAAGCTCATGGCCCCAGCAAGGGGCAGAGCAAGGACGTCCCTCCAGGCCTTCCCAAGGCTCGGTGGAGCTGGGCCATGGAGACAGGGAGGACTGGTCAGGCCCACACCACGGCAGCCAGGTCAGGCCCAGGCCCTCACGGAGGAGTTGGGCGGCTGGGCTTCGTCCCCTCCTTCTCTTCCTACTGACTGACTCACTAGCAGGGAAAGAATGGATGCTCTTTCTTGCTTTCCATATCCCCAGGAGTCCTGAGATTTTAAAAGTTTGGTGCAGAGAAAGGAAACCCCTCTACATTTCCCTAGTAGCTCCCTGGGTTAGGATCTGGGTGATCACCTGACATTGTTCCAGTGAGTGAAGGAGTTTAAGGAATGTCGAAGACCTGGGGCCTGGACGGATTCGTGCGTAGCTCAGAAACCATGAAACTTCGGACGACGGGTAGCCATATTCCTCCTCTATTTTTTTCCCCACCAAAGGATTAAGAAGAAAATCAATCGTGTTGGGAACACTGTGACTTCTTTATAAATTTTAAAGATGTGTGCATCCGTACACTCTCCAACAGGACACATCAAAACTACATCCTGTGTGTGTGAAGTACAACTTCACGGGAGCTTTAGTCGGGCCTCCGGGTCCACGCTCTTGGCCATTCCCAGCCTTAGACGGCCACGCGTGCGGCCCACCGTCTAGTCCTAGTTCGTTTGAAGGAGCGCTTACCTCAGTAAGGCCTTTTATCTTCAGGTATCCGCAAAGGTACGAGTTCCCCGTGTCCACATGCTGGAAGGAAAAGGACACACAGTCTGGTTACCCCTGGGATGAGCTGGGGAAGCTGTGGAAATGCACGTGTCCTGCGGGCACAGGCCGGGTGGGCGAAGGGAGATCTGGAGGTGCGTGCCCACCGGGCTCAGCCGGGGCTCACCAGCCTTCAAGACCTTCGGGAGTCTGCCCTACCCAGCGGCCTGTTCAGACCCCGCGAGCCGATCCCAGGACCCTCTCAACCTCCCAAGCTCAGTATCTCGAGACCGAGGCGCCTTTCTGGAGCGGCGAGTCCACGCACGCAGGCCGCCTGCGGTCTCAGCAGCGCACTCCTCCCCACACGCACACTAAGCACAACCCTGCACTAGTTTTCCTGTTTTTTAAGATTTTATTTATTTATAGAGAGAGACACAGAGAGAGGGGGAACACAAGCAGGGGGAGTGGCAGAGGGAGAAGCAGGCTTCCCGCTGAGCAGGGAGCCTGAGGCAGGGCTTGATCCCAGGACCCCGGGATCGTGACCGGAGATGAAAGGTTCAGACACTTAAGGACGAGCCACCCACGCGCCCCGGTGCATTAGTTCTTTATGAAACGGGCAGCATATTGAGAAAGGGCCTCATACGAAGACTGCTTGGGCAAACATCTCCGTTATGAACCAAAATGCTGACCCCCAGATCGGAATATGTTGTTAAGTGTTCACTCTGTCCATTTCATAGACGAGCGCCTGTATTTTTTGGTGAAGAGCTGGGAGGCTACAATGAACAGGGGTAACAGGCATGGGAGATTTTAAGGCTGAGTACCCAGCACTTATGGGTTGCTGAGACACTGCAGGGTGCCTACCCAACAACCAATTTCCTACCTTTCCATGCTGCCAGGGCCCAGATCCTGTTCTGGCACCCACCCTGGCCCCACAGGGCCTGGTCAGCGCTGATGAACCCAAGGAAGACACGTGCCCCTGTTCCCTCGTGAGTCATCAGTTTAGGGGTGAGTGACCCAACCAATCAGGTAGGTGCGTCCGTCTCCTGGGGGCCTCTGGGAAAGATGCTGGCTTGTGAGGAGGCCCTCTTTCTTCCCCCGGAAGCGGCAGTACCTGTACGAGCGCTCCAGGCCATCTAGAGACCATGAGGACAAACGGGCTGGGAAATGCCAAGGATGGCAGCGGAGAACAGAGAAGGGAACGAGGCCTCTGAATGACCGATCTGGAACCCAGCCACCCCCAGGTTTCTTGTAATCCGAAGTGCTGGGTTCACTCCTCCTTTAAACTGCTTTTGAGGTGGCCATGGTTTACGTACAGCTTAGTGCACCTGAACTGATACACTTCACCCAAACCTCGACAGACTGGGCCCGAACAGGCAGATTTCCACATTTCACGACAACGTGGGCTCCCGGAAAAAGCAGAGCCCTGGAAAGAAAGCAAACCCAAGTACAACGCCACTTGCACGCTGAGATGTTAATGTTAAGCGAGGTCTCATTTGAGGCAACTAGGAAAGTTTTGTGGTGTTTTTCAGATTTGGAGACTTAACTACTTTCGTTTCCACCGTAAATCAAATACTCCAGCAATCCTCCAAAACTGTAATGAGCACAGTCCGCCAGAGGAGGTCAGCACCAACGCAAACGGGCTTCAATGAAGCTGAAATGCTCCCAGTTTGGACCCGGTGACAAAGGTAGCCCATGCGAAAACCGCCAAAGCACTGGAAATATCCTCATCGCTGGCCTTGGCCTCGGATGTGGTCTAAAGTGGCTGATCTGCACTAACACGGCTCAGCAAAGAACTTTACTTAAAGGACACACAGCTCCAACCTGGGGCCATAAATCTCATGTATGCAGTTCTCACTGAATTCAATACACTTTGGGGTTTCACAGCTGCTGGAAAGGGTATCAGGTGGCCAAGATACCTGCTAATAAGATTAAAAACCGAACTGGAAGTTGGCTAACATTTTGCATGGATTATCACATGCTCAAGAATCAGAATTTCCATTTGGCCTCCGTTCAAACATGTATCCCTCCCATTCTGCCCCAACTCATCTCGATGACAGTTGGTGAACTCAAACACAATACAATGCAGAGACCCTACACCGAACGCCAGGCCAGCATCTCAGTGAGAAAGATAACAAGGCAAATGTTTAGCAAGAACGTCTCATAGCACAGCTTTGTCCAACAGCTGCTCTTTCTAGTACCCCTTCACTGTGGCCCTGGCCTTCACTTTGGTCTCGGCTCCTTGATGGCAGAGGAGAAACAGAGTAGTTACAGTAACAACGGCAGCAAGGAAAACCCAGCCAGAATCTCATGCAGGTTTGGGAAACTCTCTAAACTAGAATTAAAGGAAAGGAAGGAAGGAAGGAAGGAAGGCAGGAAGGCTCCAGAAAGCCCAAGAAAAGATATGCAACGCTGTTAGTCATTAAGGAGATTCCAATCAAAACCACAACGAGACACCACTTCACACCCACCAGCAGGACTGCGATCAAAGAGATAGGCAGTAAGTTGAAAGTGTCAGCAAGGCTGTGGGGAAACTGGACCCTCATGCGGGGCTGGTGGGAATGAAAACTGGGGCAGGCACTTCGGAAATCGGTGTGGCAGCTCCTCGGCGTGGGGAGCACAGAGCCGCCATCGGACCCAGCGCTCCACTCCCACGAGGAATGAAGACGGTGTCCACACGAAAGCTCATACAGCAATGTTCACTCCATCGGTAACTGGTTTCCAAAGTGGAAACCACCCAAACGTTCACCGACTGCTCGAAGGCTCAACAAAATGCTGTATATCCATACAATGGATTATTATGCATTGATAAAAAGAACGAAGCACGGTCACATCCTATGACGTGGGCGAACATTGAGGACATGACGCTCGGCAACAGAAGGTCCCATAGTGTGTGACTCCACGTACACTGAAATGACCAGAATAAGCCAATCTTCGGGAACGTGATGGCTAGGAGGTGAGGTTTCTCTCTGGGGGGATGAAAGGGGCTAAAATTAGGTTGCAGAGATGCTTGCCCAACTCTGAGTACACTAAAAACTACTGACCTGAACACCTTCAGTGGGTGAGTTGCGCAGGATGTGAACTGTATCTCAACAGAGCTGTTGGGAAACAAAGCAAGCAAGCAGGAAAGAGGCTGAGGTATATTCTAAGAAGGCTGAGTCCAAGAAACTGGTCCTGGCTGAAAAACCAGGGTGACGATGGGCCAATTCACAGGCCACTGATGGTCTCAGTGATGGACAAAGAGCTCACCAATCCAGATGTAGGGTGGCATTCCTGGGCACGGCCACAGCTCCCACCAGCAGACATCCTACTGAGGTCTGAGCCGGGCTTTTGCTCTGGGCTGCCCTGAGACCAGTCAGTCCTGCACCAACTCAAACGCTACTTCTATTGGTTCACGAGGACATGGGCACCCGACAGGACGTTGGAAACAACACACGAATGACAGAAGCAGGATGCTGCTGAAGAAGTCGAAGACCACTTCTCTTTGACACTTAGTGACCCTGCTGGTCTACCGCATCAGAAACCGTCAAAATAAACAATCGGCACAAATTCGCGATCATTCCAAACACGACCCACACCAAGGATCTCACTGCCAGAATTTTATGATGTTGCCCCAACAATAAAGAAAAGAGTCTTGGGGCGCCTGGGTGGCTCAGTGGGTTAAAGCTTCTGCCTTTGGCTCAGGTCATGATCTCAGGGTCCTGGGATCGAGCCCCACATCGGGCTCTCTGCTCAGTGGGGAGCCTGCTTCCTCCTCTCTCTCTCTCTCTCTGCCTGCCTCTCTGCCTACTTGTGATCTCTCTCTCCGTGTCAAATAAATAAATAAATAAAATCTTAAAAAAAAAAAAGAGTCTTTACCTTTAGACTAAATTCTCACATTTTAAGCAAAAGACAAGACGGATCACCACGTGAGGCGTATAATTATGAAGACTGAACGAATCAGTCACAACAGTTTTCCAGTTATAACAAATGCCACGGCTCACGAGAAAAAGTTAAGTTCATGGAGCAAAGATACAATTGACATGAAGAGGCAGTTTCCTCAACCAAAAAAAGATGAAACTATTGATTCCCCCCAAAACAGTAAGAAAAAAGAGGTTAATGGTGCTCTCCGGTTAGTAGGAAAAAAATGTATCCGCACTGTCTTTTGGGTGGGACTCCTACTTGCTCAGAAGAGAGGCTGTCCAAGATGTAATATTTTTAAAGAGCCAAGGGCACATAAGGCAAAGACACATCTTAGGTTCTGTCCTCACACATGGGAGCAGTAAGGTGGAACACTAGGTCCTCAGAGTTTCTGTAAAAGGCCTTTCAAGAGGGCAGATGGGGAGGGGCTTTGGGGAACAGCCCAGAGGTGGGGCCTCACACTAAGGGAAAAAGGGGCAAAGGGAGGAGGAAAGTGGATCCTGAGACAGGCAAGGGTAGCTACACGGGAAGGGTTTTGCGGGGAAGGGAGAGAAAAAGGAGTATGAACTACTGTTGATCTCTGCCTGGAGAAAAAAATGTCAAGTGTGTTGCTATTTGCATGAGAGGGGCGAGGGGCAGCAAAGGGCCGAGGAGGCAGTGCTGCTCCAAAGCTACCAGGGGCTGGCACCGGGTATTTGAAAGCCAGGTCAAATTGGGGGAGGCAGGGGGAGGCGTACACGGACAGCAAGGAAATACCGTGTGAGAGAGAATACGGGGTGAGTTCGATCTCCCAGCACATGGCTATCAGAGACCAGGAGGGAGCCCTGGTTGTGTAGATAAAAGAACACAGAAAGAGGGTCCCCTGGAGCCGAGGAGGAGGAAGATGAAGGCGTGGGTTGGGGAGGCAAGCCCAGGAGGCTGGGAGGGGACCGGAGGTGGCCAGAGAGCGGAGGCAGGGAGCATGAGAAGCCTGGAGCGGGAGGCCTGGGGCTGGGGGCAGCTGGGGGCCCAGGCCAGGAAGAGACTGGGCCAGCTGTGCGGGGAGGGAGGCCGGGAGGCAAGATCCCCACAGACTTGGAGGGGCTGCACTCAGCAGCACCCAGCATGTGCGTGCCAGGTCTTGAGGGAGTAATCACCAGAGGCTAGGAGTCGGTGTGGGCTGGGGGGCGCTCAGGGGCTCACGGAGGGAGGGTGCGCCAGGTCGCCAGGTCGGAGGGGACTAACTAGGCTGTCCCAGGGAAGAAATCCTGGGAGGAGGGCCCCAGGGCTTGCGGATCCCTGGCACTCAGGAAAGGGGAGGGGAGCAGGACTGTCCCAGGTCTGAGATCATTTGACATGGGCCCAGCCACGGGCCGGTCCCGAGTCAGGAGAAACCGATGCAGAGCTCTCCAGCGTCAGAGAGGGACTGGAGGAGGGGCTGATCTCGGGGCGACAGGTCCTGGGGAGGAAGGACTCAGGTCTGGGGCTGGCCAGCACGGGGGCTTCCGGTCCCAGGCAGGCCGGTCACCGGCGTCGAGTCTGGGACAGTGCTCGGGGTCTGCCGGGAGCTGCTCCCGACGGGCTCCGGTGTGAGCGGCAGGTCAGGGCTGGGGCTTGGAGAGTGTGAGACACCAGCGGGGCAGGTCCCGGGGGGTGAAGCGCCGGGCGCAGGAGGCCCGGCGGCGAGGGCCTGGTCCGCGGCTGCGGGCTCGAGAAGCCGGGGGGCGGGCACGGCCCGTGAGCGCCGCGAGGAGGCCCGCGGGCCCCGGCCGGCCCGGCCCGGCGCTCACCTGCAGCACCACCTCTACGTCGTACGAGTTCCCCTTGCTCTTCTGGTGGCCGCGGAACTTGGAGCCGCTGTAGAGCAGGCTGGTGGCCACGCCGGGCTGCTGGGTGTTGATGGGCGGCGGCGGGATGAGCGAGGCCGCGCAGGCGGCCGAGGCACCGGCCGGCGGGGGACACTCGGTGCGGACCGGCATCGCGGGGTCCCCCGGAGCCAGGGCTGGGGGGAGGGGGAAAGGAACCGCCGCCGCCGCGCGGGAGCCGAGGGGGGGTGGCAGGGAGGGAGGGGCCGGGGCGCGCACGCGCGGGGTGGGGGCGGAGGGCGGACCACCCGTCCGCTGCCGGCGGACCAAGCGCTCCGGCTGCCACCGGGACCCCGGGACCTGCGAGCAGGGCCTCCCTGTCCTGAGCTGAGTCCCCCTCCCCACTTGCCCTCGCACACACACCACCCTTTCGATTGGCTCAGGCGCGCCGGGGGGGCGGGAACAGGCTCACGCGGCGCTCCCACCCATTGGCGGGCGGAGAAAACACGTGGCGGGGTGCGCGAGGGGCCCTCTGGGACGTGTAGTCTTCTTCCCGAGGCGCGGCGTGGAGGGGGCGGGGCGAGGTGCGTTTGTGATGCTGATTGACCGGGGGTGTGCGCAGGAGGCGCGCGGGAGCGACGGCGCGCCGCTGGTGTCAAGCGGAAGATGGCGGCGTCCAGGGGAGGCTGAGCGCCCTGGGGAGGTTGTGAGAGGTTTCCGTACAACCGGAGCGTGCGGCTTTGGGAATCCCTTCGCTCGGTTTCCTGCCCCCAGGTTTCCCGCCGGTTGTCCCCCAGGCTCTCGGGCGCGATGTGGCGGAGCTGCCTCCGGCTGCGGCACGCCGGGCGCCGCCTCCTGAGCCGGCCCCGGGCTGCCCTCACCGCGTCCGCGGGGCCGGAGCCAAACCCGCTGACCCCCGCTCGGGCCTACGCGCCCCCGACAGGTGAGGGAGGCCAGGGCCGAGACGGGCTGCGGCGGGCTGAGGGATTCGGCTGAGCAGGGCGGGGTCACCGAGGCGGGGCGCAGGCTCGCGGGGGTGCTCGGTTCCGCGGGGTCCCGCTGCGGATCGGGAGGCCAGGCCAGGGCACGCGTCGCGTCGCCGCGTGAGACGGTAGTTGCCCCTTGGCACGTGCAGCTTTTCTCAAAGCGTAGGGGGTTCTTTCCCAGTAAGGAAAGCAAACAGCTTGCTTGTTCTCAGGCAGGGAGGTTCGGGTTCTTAACCAGGGCCGCAGCAAGGTCACAGCAGACCCACAAGTTTGTGGAGGGCAACGGTCAGCCTGACCTTTTTCTCTGCCCGTGGCTGGGCATCCTGGGACCGGGGCACTCAGGGGGTCTTCGGTCTTCCGCCCTGGACAGTTTCTCTGCAGGTCCCCAGGCCCTCAGTCCCACCGTCCTACCACAGTCCCTGCCGTCTCTTCCAAGCCGCTGACCCTGGTGCCTCCTTTCCCTCCCGACGGACAAGGCCTAGAAGAAGGTGGCGACACTCGGCGATTCTGGGAAGGGGCCCGAGGGCACGCGTGCGAAGGACTCCCGTGCTGAGCGCAGAGCAGTGGCGCTCCTCGGTTCTGTGCTGAGAGCTGAGGCCCGGTGGCCTGCAAGGTGGGCAGGGTCCTGCCGGATGCTCAGTCATCACAGTTCACTGCAGGTTGTAATAGTCCGGTTGAACAACGCTGCGTGATATCCTGTGATAAGGGAGTACAAAGAAACTGTGAAACTCCCATCTTGGGGGTTTCCAGGGTCTGGAAAGGATCTTGGATGAAAGGGCATTTCAGCTGAGTCTCTTTTTAAAAAAATATTTATTTTTTATTTGACAGAGAGAGGCACAGCGAGAGAGGGAACAGAAGCAGGGGTTGTGTGAGAGGGAGAAGCAGGCTCCCCGCTGAGCAGGGACCCCGATGCCGGGCTCGATCCCAGGACCCTGAGATCATGACCTGAGCCGAAGGCAGATGCTCAGTGACCGAGCCACCCAGCCGCCCCTCAGCTGAGTCTTGACAAATGAGCTGGAGTTCGGCGGAGAGGAGGAGGAAGAGTGTTGGGTGGACAGAACTAGTTCAGAGGTGACAGCAGGGCGTGAGGGACCTTGCTGTGACATTATTTACTTGAGAAAATCCGGAACTCTAGATTTCAGAATGATCTAGATTGGCGTGATCTCGGGCGCTGGACTGCTTCCTTGGGCCTCATTTTCCTCTGGGGGTTGAAGGATCAGGTTGCCTATGCGGGTCCTGTTAGTTTCATAATTTTATATCCATGGGGGGAGCTGGATGCAGCAAGGAGCTGACATTTCCCCTGTGGCAGTCCAAGTTGAAGGGCATGAAGGTGGGCCATGAGGAGCCCGTAAAGAGGGAGACGGAAGGGCACTTGTGATACTGTGAGTTATAAGAAGAAATATACAGTTGATGGGGCGCCTGGGTGGCTCAGTGGGTTAAGCCTCTGCCTTCGGCTCAGGTCATGATCTCAGGGTCCTGGGATCCGGCCCCCCATCCGGCTCTCCGCTCAGCAGGGAGCCTGCTTCCTCCTCTCTCTCTGCCTGCCTCTCTGCCTACTTGTGATCTCTCTCTCTCTGTCAAATAAATAAATAAAATCTTTAAAAAAAAAAAAGAAGAAATATACAGCTGACTCTTCAAACAACATAAGGGTTAGGAATACCACTACAACCCCCCACCACTGAAAAATCACATACAACTTTTGACTCCCCCAGAACTTAATTACTAATAACCTGCTATTGATCAGAAGCGTTATAGATAGCAGTTGAGTAACACACATTTTGTATGTTAGATGTTTTATTTTGTATAATAATATATATTTTATTATATAATATATGTATTATGCATATAATACATATAATTATTTAGATTCTTAAAGTAAGGTAGATACAAGAAGATCTTAGTTAGAAAATTAGAATGACTCATAAGGAAGAGATCAGGAGGAAGAGAAAATAACATTTACTGTACTGTAAAAAATCCAGGTAGAAGTGGGCCTGTTCAGTTCCAACCCATGTTGTTCAAGGGTCAACTGTCTCTTTTGGTCTCCCTTCAGTTCCTGGCACACATCTGTCTCTCTCTCTCTCTCTCTCTCTCTTTTTTTAAAAGATTTTATTTATTTATTTGTCAGAGACAGAGCACGCGCCTGCACAAGCTGGCCGACTGGCAGGCAGAGGCAGAGAGAAGCAGACTCCCCGCCAAGCAAGGAGCCCGATATGGGACTCGATCCCAGGACCCTGGGATCGTGACCTGAGTCAAAGGCAGCGGCTTAACTGACTGAGCCACCCAGGCATCCCCTGGCAGGCATCTCTTAAAAGCCTTGTAATTTACTAAGTAATAAGAACTATGGAAGAGGCTTTTGTTACAATATTTGGTCTTTTGTCCTAAAATCGCTCGAGATATAAAGTTGAAAGCAGTACCTTATTCATAAGCCTCTTTCAGCCACACCTGAGGTTATGTAAATGAGGTGGCTTTTGGAAAGCACCTAAGGATGGGGGCTGGTTGCCAGGGGAACCAACCACAAGATGAGAGGTTTGGTACTTTTAGGCCTACCCCCTGACCTCTGGGGAGGGGAGAAGGGCTGGAGAGATTGACTTGATTGCTAGTGGCCTGTGATTTAATCATTCATGCCTGTATAAGGAAGCCTCCATAAAAATCCCTGAACTTCGGGGTTCAGAGAGCTTCGGAGCGGCGGACAGTCGGAGATGCTGGAAGAGGAGCATGCTTTCTCAAAGCTACTTCTCTCAGAGAAGGCACGGAAGCTCCACTATTCCCTTTCCCCTATACCTTGCCCTGCACATCTCTTCATGTGGCTGATCCTGAGTTACATCCTTTTGTAATGAGCTGGTAATCTGGTAACTTAAATATTTATCTGAATTCTCTGAGCTGCTCTGGCAAATTCATCAAACCTGCGGAGGGGTCCTGGGAGCCTCTGATTTGTAGCCAGCAGTCGGAAGCATAGGAGACCACCTGGGCCTGTGGTCGGCATCTGAAGGGAGCAGGAAATGCAGTCTTGTGGGACTGAGCCCTTAACTTGTGGCATCTGATGCTCTCTCCAGGCAGATGGTGTCAGAACTTCACTGGATTGTAGGACACCAGCTGTTGGGTGGCAAACCCCCCAGACGTTTGGAGCAGAGAGTGTCTGTGTGAATGCATAAAGGAAAATGAGAGTTTCCTTTACGACATCCTGGGAAGGTACAACACGGCCAAAGGGGACGTGTGCAGAGTTCACTGAAATCGGCACAGGCAGAGCGTTCATGTGGGTCAGTGGCGCCTCTTCCTGTGGCTACGGCACGCGATCTACCATCTGTTTCCTTTCTACTGCAGACTTCACTAGTTTAGGCTCTTGGAAGTAGCTGGCACATGGAAGGTAGTTAAACAGGAACGAGAAGAGGAATGTAAGAATGAAGCCCAGTGGGAGAGAGGTACATGAAATGTGAGAGCACTGCAAAGACACTACCACTTTGAGATGCTGTGAGTCTTGGGAATGGTGGAATATTAACCCCAAGTGGGGGCCTTCTCCACGAAGACTCTGGCAGGCAGCTTGAACTTGGCTCCTTAAGAATGGCCGTGCCAGTGAAGGTTGTCAGAAGAGGAGGGGCTTGGGAAAGGGTTGCTGGGGTGTTAGAGGAGATTTTGCAGCAAGGAGGCCTGTTGGAGGGTATGTGGTGGTCCAGCTCTGTACCAGTTGTCAGAGATCCATCAGCTGGTTTCGAGGGGAAGGTGTTCTGGAGAGGCTGTATGTCTGGCTGAGTACGACACCCCGTGAAGCCAAGGCTGGAAGTCTTGTCTCCTCTGTTTTCAAATTGCCACCTGGACAAGTCATTTGGCTTCTCACAGTCTCTACTGCCTCAGAGGCCTTGCTTGGTCTGTCTTCAGAGAGTGATTGTGTTGGGTTGAGGGAGATTCTGTAGATAAAGCCCAGCCTGCCACTTGGTTTTCGAATAAAGTTTTATTGGAACACAGCCATGCCCACTCATTTTCATATCATCTCAGGCTACTTTACCTACTGAGTTTACTAGTTGCAGCAGTAATGTTATGTTATGTTATGGCCTGCCAAGCCTAAAATATTTACTCTGGCTCTTCATGGGAAAAGTTGGCCAACCCCTCCTCAGGATGGGTAGAGCCATTTGGAAGAAAAAACTGTGTTTAGTTATTTAGCTCGTTTATATTAGTTGCTGTGGCAGATGCATTTGCCCCAAAGCATTTTTTAGCAGCTTCATTGAGATTCAGTTCACTTATAGCTTACTCATTTAAAATGTATAATTCAGTGGTTTTTAGTACATTCACGAGTTGTACAACGGTCACCACAATTCTAGAACACTTTTATCACCCCAAAAGCACCCCTGTACCCTTTAGCTATCATCGTTCCTCCCTGCAGGCCCTAGACAACCACTCTTTTACGTTCCGGCTCTATAGATTTCCCTAGTTCGGACGTTTCATAAATGGAATGTGGTCCTTTCTGGCTGGCTTTCTTACAATGATTCTGGCGAGGTTTATCCAATCGTAGCATGTATGAGTACTCCATTGTTTTTCATAGCTGAGTAATATGCCGTCATACGGCCGTATGACATCTTATTTATCCATTCATCCACTCATGGTCATTTGGATTGATTCCCTCTTTTGGCAATTCTTTCTTTTTTTTTTTTTTTAAGATTTTGTTTATTTATTTGACAGACAGAGATCACAAGTAGGCAGAGAGGCAGGCAGAGAGAGGGGGAAACCAGGCTCCCTGCTGAGCAGAGAGTCCGATGGGGGCTCGATCCCAGGACCCTGGGATCATGAACTGAGTTGAAGGCAGAGGCTTTAACCCACTGAGCCACGCAGGCGCCCCTCTTGTAGCTATTCTGAATGCTGCCATAAACATTTGTGTACAAGTTTTTATGTGGGCATATGTTTTTTGTTTGTTTGTGGTGTTTTGGGTTGCATATGTTTTCATTTCTCATAGATCAGTAATTGCTGGTCACTTGGTAACTGTTTGACTTTCTGAGAAACTGCCACACTTTCCCAGGGTTTAACTGGCGTGCTCTTCCGGTTTGCATTTCCACCAGCAGCGTATGAGGGTCCCAATTTGTCCACATCCTTGCCAACACTAGTTATCTGGGTTTTTTAAATATTGTTATTGTTACAGCCATCCCAGTGGGTGTGAAGTTTCTCCTGGTTTTGTTTTGCATTTCCCTGATGATTATGACGTCCAGCACTTTTTTTCATGTGCTTATTTTGTATATTTTCTTTGAAGAAATCTCTGTTCAGATTCCTTAACCATTTTTTAATTGGGTGTCTTCTTATCATCGGGTTGTGAGAGTTCTTAAATAGTTGGTCTGAAGAATTTTGATCCTTGAAAACAGTTGGAGCCGCCCTAGGATTCTGGATGGAGGGACGCCCTGAGTCAAATGTAGCTTTAAGACTTCAGGCCCGCCAGATGGCACTGTTTAAAAAGATAAAGGTGTTGAGGCTGTTTGGAGGGGGCACTTCCTCTGTTCTAGGTGCACCGTGGGAGTCGTAGTTCTGAGGCTTGCAGTCTTTCCCAAAGCAAAGGCCAGGCGAAGATTGAGTCTGGCACAAAGAGCACTCGCTGGTCTGTGAAGCCTGCGACAGGAGGAGGAGCAGGTTTTTTGTGTTGTTTTCTGCTTCTCTGCTTAAATAGCCTGCCTTCTTGGGGCCAGCTTTTAACATTCAGCGCCTTTTCATGTACCTGTTTCTTTGTATCTTCGCAGTCCACACCTAAAAGGCACCGAGTGTGTTTTTGCCACTGAAACAGATGTTCTATAAATGACTGATTCATACTGAGAATAGACCCGCGTTCCGCGTGAGCCCACAAGGCTCGTCTGTTGATTTCACCTTTTAAAAGATGAGGTTCCTGTTGCCGTCAGCTCATCCCGTGTCCACTGAGAACGTGGTGCATCAAGGTTCCTGGTCTCGTGATTTATTTTACATGACCCGAGGCCTTGGAGGGCCCAGGTGCAGAACGTTGTTGGGAGCCATGCATTCTACCAAATGAATTTTCCAGATCCTGGCCTTGTCTGCCATATGAGCCCCTTGCTTGACCGCCTCTGCCTCCATACTGTGACCTACCAGCCCCTCCCCTAGATTTGGCCCCCACCACCCTCCCCGGGCATCTCTACAGCCATCTTCTACAGGGTAGCAGTCTTGTCCTCCCGACGAACTCTCGAGCTCTCGTGAGGCTGAGGACCTTTGTGAAAGCCATTTCTTCTACTAGAAATGCCTTCCACACATGCCCCCCTCCAAGAAACAAATCCGTCCGTGCAGACTGGCTAACTCCTGCCTCTCCATCTGGTCTCAGATGAAATCTGAGCGCTTGGAAGTCTTCCTTTAGCCCACGGTAAGATCAGGCTTTCCTGCCTGGTGTGTGTCTCCAGTGATCCTCGGGACTTTGGCCATCAGTGACTTTATTGTTTGCCTGGTTTAGTGTTCACTTCCCAGTAGACAGGAAGTGCCTCGAGGGCAGGGACGAGCTTTGATTCCAATCCCCAGGACTTACCCCACTTCTGGAACAGGGTCAGTACTCACTGAAGTTTGTTCCAAGGCCAGAGTTTGCACCTCTAACGTATCCACTGCATTCAGCAGAGCACCTCTCTGCAACAGGCCCCGTGGGGTGCCTGCCCTCTTCAGAGGCCCTGCAGCCTTTGCGGTCCTTTTGCCTGGGGCTATCCTCTCTTTTCACAGGGCGTACTGCTGTTTGGAGCAATCTTGGTTGACCTATCCTGGCCCTTCTGTCCTTCTGTTTTCTTCCTCTTAATCAGGCACAGAGGGGGACCTGGCCAGGACAGAGGAACTAAGGGCTGACCAGCAAAGCAGAGGGGAAAAAAAAAGACTTCCCTCGTGGGACACCTCAGTACCCCAGCCGCTTTAGGTTCTGCCCGTGCTTCAGTTTATGCCCCAAATCCAGGTCTCTTGGGCCTGTCTCCCAAGGCTGTGTCCAGCCAGCCGTATGCTAGAATGCTCTCCACTGGCACTTCCTGCCGATGGGGCCAGATCCTTCCCCCAGCGGTGGTGAGTCAGCTTCCAAGCTCTTCCTGCTTCCTGCCTGGCCTGGCTCTGGACACGTTGCCCAGCTAGGGCACTGGAGAACATACTGGACGTGGTCCGGGCGCCTCAGTCCAGGCTTCCAAGCCTACGCAAAGAGGCCTCCAGATTGGTGTGTCATCCACTATCTGAATGTGACCAGGTGGCATGTGAACTTGGGGCACGAACTTGGCACATTCGAAAGCACCAGGATGGCGTAAACTTTCCGTTTCGGTGTCAAACTCAGGAGAGAATCACTATGATGATTTCGGATAAAGGTGGCAAGTCACGTTATAATAATACAGCATCATCTTGGTGGCCAGATCCTATCACTTTTTTTTCCTTCTGAGCATTTACATAAAGACAGTGATTTTTAACATTTTTATTGACTGATTCCATATACTTAGTATAGTACCTGGCATGTGGTAGACACACAATTTTTTTGTTGGAAAACAGCTGGGGCCTTCGTTGAGTAAAGCACAGCTGTGGAAATGCAGTTTGGGGCCCTCTTTGGGGAAAGTATCAATGATTGAGCACAACACTGTTGAAAAAACTGATGTGCTGGGGAAAACGGAAAAAACACCATGTTTTCACTTCAGCGTGGTTTTTGTTCTTTGGGTTTCTGGGTTTGTTTTTTTTCCCCCAAAGCATTAAAAACAAATGAATCTCCTCCTCCTCCCCATGCTACATCAGTATTTCCAGCAAGTGACTTTAATCAAGGACCCAATGGCTCTTGGTACCCAGTGATTTTGCGACAGAGCGAAAAAGCGAATGAGGCAAGGTTTTGTGTTGACCGCAAACGTCACGGCCGGGTTATGGTTTTTAGCTTCCAAAATGTGACCTAGTTGTCCTTTATTAGTAAGAGGAGTCTGCATAATTTCCTTAGGAGGCACTCTTAGTTTTAAGTCCTCCAAGTAGAAGAGGAGAGATTTGTTTACGTTTTCGTAGAAGGTTATATTCAAGGTATTTTCAGATCTCACAGGCCGCGTATTTTCCCCTTTCTTAAAGGAAATGTTTGGAGCTCCTGTTAAATACACAGGCATGCTGGTTAATTAGGTTAATTAATTGGGTAGAGAGGATGAGAGATGCTCCTGGGATCTCTCCCCACTTTCACGTGCACACGCATGTCCACACCGGCTTTCCTCTCGTGCCGTCTCAGAGGCGTCATACTCTTGCCCGGAATAGGTCTCTGGCTTTATCGGACTCAGACACCATCTTTGGACTGGGGCACATTGTTCTGGCATGGGGGCTGTGCTGGTGGGGTGGTGTGTGGCAGGGAGAGCCTGCCTAGAAATTAAAGCGGAAGGCGCTAGAAAAATCTGTCGTGTCAGATAGTCTGCGGCTTCGAGATGCTTTGTGATCAGACTGTCCCTGGCTCGGGGGCCAGTGGGGGCCTGACCAGTGCGTCCTGTCCCTCCCTCATCCCTGGAGAGTGAATGCCCTCCTCCCCCCAGCTTTAATCAGGAGCCGTTGATTATGCCGCGTAGGGTAGGGCAGACCTTGAATAGTGATATGAAAATCAAGCCAATCAATCAGCATTAGCAGTAATGGCCCAAGCTGGTCTTGTCACTTCGTGAGCTGCCTCGATATTATTTTAAATTACCTTTTTGGAAAATCTCTTTTACAGAAAGGAAGAGGTTTTATCAGAATGTCAGCATCACACAGGGTGAAGGTGAGTGAAATTTTGACTGCCGCTTTTTCTTTCTTTGTGTGTGTGTGTGTGTGTGTGTGTGTGTGTGTGAGTGAATGGGTAGCGACATTTTTCATCTGGCTGGTTTCAGCAGTGAGATTACCCTGCGTGCTTTTGTTGGGTAGGTTTCTGTAAGCCCTCCGTGAAGGGACTCACGGTGCCTTTGTCCGCACCAATTCAAGTAGCTAAATATAGCAGTGGTCACTCGATTCCACTTAACAGTCCCTGAGAGGTTTTCATTTGATCTTTCAAGGTGGCTTTGAGATAAACCTGGACCACAGGAAGCTGAAAACTCCCCAAGCCAAGCTCTTTACTGTCCCCAGCGAGGCCCTGGCCATCGCCGTGGCCACTGAATGGGACTCCCAGCAGGACACCATCAAGTTCTACACCATGCACCTGGTAACAAGTTCCTGAACCTCTACCCCTATGCCCACGGCTGGCTTCCTAGGGTACCTGGCGAAAATCAAGACTCCTTTCCGAATTCGGATAAGGGCCTCGGGGGTGGACCCCTGCCACACTCCCCTCCTTGGACATGCTGACCGTTCCCCGCCCGACCCCCTGAGGTTGCCCTGCTCAGAACACCGTCCTGGGTGGCCGGCTCCTCCTCTGGTCTCAGGACAGGTGTCGCCCTCCCTGGCCGCCCAGCTCTCTTCGTTGCGGCCACGCCTCCTGTTCCTCTCTTTGGCCGGCACATAGGCAGTTGATAATTGTCCGTTTGACATTTGCACACTCAGCCCGTCTCTTCTGGCGCCTTGTGAGCCCAGAAGGGCAGGGCCACGTCTGTCTTGCTAGTGCATAGCCAGCCCCTTGCTTGAGGCTCGGTGGCACTCAGTATCGGTTGAGCGCAGGAACGCCTGGGGCCGGGGGCTGAGGTGAGGCAGCGCCCCTCGGAGCGAGCCGTCCATACACACATGGGCGGGTGTGGGCAGGCTGGAGCAGGGGCTGGCTAAACTCTTCGGGTCGGGGCTCTGCGGCTTCCAGACCGCCCCCTTGGGTGAGCTACTGCGCCTTCTCAGCCCCGCGATCTCCGTCTGTGAAAGGTGAGCACGGTGGTCAGGACGGATGCTGTGACGCTGGGAAGCCTTTGGCTTGGTTCCTGGCACAGAGCGAGCACTCAGTCAACCCTGGGAACAGTGCTGTCGTCCTGGTCATTCCCATGCTCGGCCTTGACATTCAGACCCATGCGAGCGTCCTCGGCATCTTCAGAGCCTGCCACGGGGCTGGCCTGCTCCGTTGGGTGTCTGAGGAAATGAGGGTGTCACGGCCACAAACGAATTGTCCTAGTACCGAAGCAGCCTCGCTGGGAAAGTCACCGGCTTCTGGTTTGGCTCGTTTGTTCCGCCGACTTCCTTCGACTTCAGTGGAACAACAGTACCTCCTCCGAAGGGTGTCTCGAGGGTTCAGTGAAATACAGCAGAGCCCGGGAGTGGAGAGCACGAGACCTGGGGGAGGCTCGTTACTCCTGGGTGACTGTGAGACTCCCCTGGGCCCACGGGCTGTCATCGTGTTTGGCAGGGAGCCAGGCTGTCGCAGGCGCTCAGTAGATGGGCTGCAGCTCAGGTTGTGGAGATACTGGGGGTCGAGGGCTTCCGTTGGGCTCCGTCACTCCCGGTGTGGCGCTGTCTGGGTTCTCCGTGGTGCCATGGGTCGGAGGCAGTATCCATCTGGAGCCCGGTGCCTTTCCCTGGGCCCCAGTGGTGGTGACAGGGCCTCTGGCCTCTTGCTTCAGACCACACTGTGCAACACGTCTTTAGACAACCCTACCCAGCGGAACAAGGACCAGCTGATCCGTGCGGCTGTGAAGTTTCTGGACACGGACACTCTCTGGTAATTGACATTTGGACGGGCATTCCCCTGGGGTTGAGCGGGGCCCCTGGGCCGTTTGCCTCATTTGCCCAGACCATTATCAGCGGAAGGAGAGGCAGACCCTTTTCCTTTATCTCCCAGGGCAGGGAGGCGGTCTGTCTGACATCCCCACTTCGCTGCCCCGCGGCTCCTCCTCAGGCTGTCACCGGGTCAGGGCACCGGGCGCGTCGCTTCTCTCCACTGCCCTGGCAGCTGTCCCTGGGTCTGGGCCGGGGCCGGTGGCAGGGTATGCAGCTCTTGCAGGTTCCAGGACCAAGGGGGTCACTTGCCAGCCCCCAGCAGGGGCCTCCGGTCCTGGACTTCGCCCATCCTCACAGAGGCATCCTTGACCTCACTTTTCTGCTTGGACACAGGGATGGTTGGTGGTTGATGTCAGGAGCTGGCTTCTTCCACTTCTGAATTCTCCCCTCGCATCTAGGTTCTTTAGCTAACTGGTCAGTGGTGGTGAAGGAAGTTCAAGAAGTGGCCAAGCAGCCCGAGTTTGTGGCCCAGATGTTCTAGAATCCTGAGCTGTCTCTCGCCCCCCTCCTCCGGCTGCCCCTTTGCCTGCATACTCATGATCTCTCCTCTCCCTGTCGCACCACCGCACTGCGGCTTTCCACAGTGCCCACTTGTCTTCCCATCCCCTGAGGCCTTACCACGCAGCTCCCCGCAGCTGACTCCCACTTCTGAGTCTCTTGGTCGGAACAAGTTGCATAGCCCGGCACCAGGTGGTGAGAGGCCCCGCTCCGCTGGCTGCACCGGGAGCCGCATGGGCTCACGCGGTGCGCACAGGCAGTTTGTGGCCAAGGCGCACAGTCCCTCGGAAGGGTTAGGGGAGGTGGGGCGCAGGGACTGAGCTGGCACAGCACCCCAGGGCAGGGGGGTGTGCATCTGGGGGTGCAGTATTGGTGTTTAGAATGGCATTGACCTAGGGCTGCACACCTTGGCCTGGGACATAAGCAGGGACATTTAGGACAGTGGTTCTCAAACTCGGGCCTGCGGTAGAATCCCCTGGACGGCTTGGTAAAGCGCAGATGGCTGGTCTCCACCTCCAGAGGTTCCGCTTGCCGTACGGGTTGGGTGCGACCTGGGACCTGGCCTTTCTAGCAAGTTCCCAGGGGATGCTCTGCCGCTGGCCCCGAGGCTACCCTCTGAGAACTGCTGCTTTAGGGAAGGACTTAGAGGGGGCCGGGGGGTTGAGAAGATTTTTTTTTTTGCTCTTGCCTTTTAGGTCTTTCCATTGTCTGTCACTGAATGAAGGATTATACTTTTTTATTAATGAAGGTGATTTTTGCCATGAATCAGCTACAGGGTGGAAGAACCAGCGACGTTAGTCGAGCTGCAGAAGAACGAGTGGGACCCCGTCATAGAGTGGGCCGAGAAGAGGTGAGACGCGCAGCCCCGCGCGGTCGGGCAGGCTGCTGGGGCCGGGGGTTGCGCTGGGCCCCGAAGCCCTCAGCTAGCTGACTTGCGGAGTTCAGAGCACCCCTGGGATTCAATAGCTCCCGGATGCTGGGGGATAGGGCCGGCCCGCTGGGAAAAAAATGCTCCTCAAATGAGCATCAGCCACCGTGCACCCAGTGCACGCTGGGTAGGGATGGAGCCCCAGGCCTGCCGCGATCGGCTGTGTGATCTGGGGCTGGTGCCTTGAGCTCTCTGAGCTTCCTCATGTGTGAGCGGACCTCCTCATCCCCACCCCTTAGCGTGCTGTGAGGAGTAAACTAAGGGATGCCTGGCGTCCTGCGTGCACGCGGTAAAGGCCCCGATCTGGGCAGTGGTCATCTGTCATTCTCACAACGGCTGCCCTGTTTAAACTGAGTCCCGGAACAGCTTGGTGACGCGTCCACACACGAGGCCAAGTCTGGTAACACTGGTCTACGGACGTAGGGCTCCTAGGAGTTGATGATACCCCGTATTTTTCCTTAGCGGAAAGATGCTCCTGTACAAAACGGCACAGACTCTTGATGTGGTGGCGAAATAAATTCAGTTTCATTTCATTCCAGGGGACTTTGGGAGGGCCGCTACCTCGGTGCTACCTTGACCTTGGCATTTTGTAAGCTTACACGGAGTAGTGTTTGGCATAAATTTCTCACAAAAGTGCCCTCTGCCTGTCTCATTTGCCCGCGTTTCCCGGTGCCCACCGTGTGCCAGGTGCGCTTGGGTTCTGCAGTAAAAGGCACAGCCGGCGCACTGAAGAAGCAGACCAGTGACGACGACGGTGCGCGTAGGAGCTCTGAAGCTACCGTGTCATTTCAGAGTCTAATGAAACGTAGCAATAGTGTCGGTGCCTGGAGAGCTCTGCTGTGGGACAAAATCGTCCACTTTCTGCGGCGCTCGAGATTCTCATCCTTAAGCGTTTACAGAACAGCTCAGCCGTTTGCCATGTTCCATTTGTACGATTAGAATTTCAGCAAGAATATTTCTAAACCAACGGGGAAAATGAGTTACACAGGAAGGAAAATGACAGAAATTGCCTTTAGTCTATTGCGTTTTCCCCGTCCTTTGTATAGTTATTATTGCCCTTGAAAATGTGTCATTCTTGAAGCCAGCTCATGTCCCAGACCAGAAGCAAAGGCCTGTATGTAGTAGAGGCTGAACAAATCACCGAAGAAATGACTGGAGAGTAGAGGACACACACACAGATTATCGTAAGGAAAATGCGGGCGCCTGGCTGGCTCAGTCAGTGGAGTGTGCGACTCTTGATCGTGGGGTTGTGGGTTCAAGCCCCATGTTGGGTGTAGAGATAAAAACAAAATCTTCATGGGGTGCTGGCGTGGCACAGTCGGTTGGGCTTCTGCCTTCGGCTCAGGACATGATCCTGGAGTCCCGGGACCGAGCCCCCGTCAGGCTCCCTGCTAGAAGGCTGGGGGAGTCAGCTTCTCCCTCTCCCTCTGCCTGCTGCTCCCCTGCGTGTACGCTCTCTCAGTCTCCCTCTCTTTCAAATAAATAAATGAAATCTTTTTAAAAAATAATAACATCTTTAAAAAAATACTGTTGTAAGGAAAATAACTTTTTAGGAGGGGGAGGGGCAGAGGGAGAGTATCTTTTTTAATTTAAATTTGATTAATTAACATAGAGTGTATTATTAGCTTCAGAGGTAGAGTTCAGTGTTTTATCAGTCTTTTTTTTATTTTTTTATTTTTTTAAAGATTTTATTTATTCATTTGACAGACAGAGATCACAAGTAGGCAGAGAGGCAGGCAGAGAGAGATGGAGAAGCAGTCTCCCCACTGAGCAGAGAGCCCAATGCGGGACTCGATCCCAGGACCCTGGGATCATGACCTGAGCCAAAGGCAGAGGCTTAACCCACTGAGCCACCCAGGCGCCCCAGTGATTCATCAGTCTTATGTAACACCCAGTGCTCATTACATCACATGCCCTCCTTAATGTCCCCCACCCAGTTACCACATCCCCTCAACCGCTTCCCCTCCAGCAACCCTCAGTTTGTTTCCTATGATTGAGAATGTCTTATGGTTTGTCTCTTTCTCTGATTTTGTCTTGTTTTATTTTTTCCTCCCTTCGCCTATGATCCTCTGTTTCTTAAATTCCACATATGAGTGAGATCCTATGGTTTAATTGTCTTTCTCTGATTGACTTATTTCACTTGACATAACCCTCTAGTTCTATCCAGGTTGTTGCAAATGGCAAGATTTCATTTCTTTTGATGGCTGCATAGTATTCCATTGTGTATATATACCACCTCTTCTTTCTCCATTCATCTGTTGATGGAGATCTAGGTTATTTCCATAGTTTGGCTATCGTGGACATTGCTGCTATAAGCATTGGGGTGCAGGTGCCCCTTCAGATCACTACGTTTGTATCTTTGGGGTAAATACCCAGTAGTGCGATTGCTGGGTCACAGGGTAGTTCTATTTTCAACTTTTTGAGGAACCTCCATGCTGTTTTCCAGAGTGGTTGCACCAGCTAGCATTCCCACCAACAGTGGAGGAGGTTCCCCTTTCTCCGCATCCTCGCCAACAGGAGAGAGAGAATCTTAAGCAGGGCTTGATCTCACAACCCTGACATCCTGACCTGGGTCAAAATCTAGTCAGACGCTGAACTGACTGAGCCACCCAGGGACCCCAGAAAAATAACTTTTTAGAGAAATCTTCTGTGGTCTCAGATATGAAAAATTTTCTTAAAGGGTTTAGAAAGCAGATACCTCATGGTTTTGATGGAGATTCTAGGCAGACGAGTCAGAATTTCAGGCAGTTGCATGGACTTCAGCTCTGTTCTGGGGCGACGGGAAATTATTAGGTCAGGAGGTCACGGACCACAATGGCAGCTGCTCCCAGAACCCCTAAGACTAGCCATCACGGGGCACGTGTATGCTCAGCAGTCGAGGACTTTGCTTCCGGGTCAAAGCATCATCGGGACATGCCGAAGCCTTTTCCTTCCAGATACGATGTGGAGATCAGCTCTTCCACCAGCATAATGGGGCCCAGCATCCCGGCCAGGACTCGGGAGGTACTCGTCAGCCACTTGGCATCTTACAACATGTGGGCCCTACAAGGTACGTGTGCTGTTTCCCGTGGGCCTGGGAGGCAGCATGATGGGCACGGGCATCCCAGGAGCCCTTGAAGGGCGGGTTCTGATGCTGTCTAACCCGTCTGCTCAGTCCCAGGAGGACAGCAGGCTCACCCTTGTAGGAGATAGCTGGCTCTCCCTCCTTATTCAAGTCTCACTGGCCTGGCTCGAGTCACAGGCCTATCTCCCCACCAGTCCCTGGACCAGGGGCCGGAGTCCTCCGACCGGCCCAGTTCAGGTCAGGTGCCCCACCCTGGGCAGGAGCAGAAGAGGGAACACACCCCCAGGGGAAATCGGCATGCTCTTGGAGAAGAATGGGGAATGGATACAGAGCTGGCCAGAAAGTGCACGTCCCTTGTGACCTTTGTCCCCCACCTGGCACCTCTGTACCTCTCTAGGGCTGCAGGGGCTTGCAAAAAGTAGGTCTGGCAACTGCCCTGGCTTGGGGTGGGGCCGCCCTGGATCCTGATCTGGCTTGTGTCCCTGCAGGGATTGAATTTGTGGTGACCCAGCTTAAGTCCCTGGTGCTGACCTTGGCCCTAATGGACCTGCGCCTGACCGTGGAACAGGCCGTGCTGCTGTCCCGCCTGGAGGAGGAGTACCAGGTGGGGAGTCACGGCGGCCCGAGTCCCCGCCTCGCCCCGCCATGGTTCAGACAGTGGTTCAGGGCAGGGGGGGGGGGTGAGGGGGTGGGCTAGCTAGCCCATCTAAAATGTTTTTGTGTAGATTTGACCTCTCTTGACTTGAGCGCACATCAGAAACCAAAACACGGGGCCCGTGGAAGTATCGTCAAGAAGCAGTGATGGAACAGAACGGTAGTAAGCGCCACCGTGTTTCGACATGCTTAGGTCTGCCCTTATCGCCTCACCGCTTCTGAGCAGCCTGGCCAGGTGGAGGCTGTTGTCATCCCCCTTTTACGCGGGGGGAAGCTGAGGCAAGGGGTCGCAGCCCTGGCAAATGCTGGAGCCAGGGTTTGGAGCCAGGTCTAGGCGGCTGCAGACCGAGGCGGTCACCGCCCTCTGCGGTAGAGGTTCAAGGGTAGCTCCGGACCGTCCGCACCCCTGCACGGTGGGCGCCGCCAGCACGGCGAGGAGCCACGTGCGCGCTCACAGAAGCTACGCGAAGCTTCGGCGCCCTGGCTCCCACGGCGGGTCATGTTGCTGGCAGAGCACACGTCGGGGGCCGCTGTTTCTACACCAGTTTTCATTTCGTGAGTTTGAAATTAATACGGTTTTGGTACACTGTCATTTGCATTTTTTAACTGAGAATTATGGCATTCTCTGCAGTCTTTTTACTGTTTTTCTCTCCAACCTCAGAAGGTTAATTGCCATTACAAATCGGCTCCTAGCATGATGAAAATCCTTTTGTAATGACATTATTTCCCAAGTCCGTCTAGTCATCTGCTCAGAAAAATGCCAGGGGAAGAAACTGTTTCTCTGCCGCAGGAGGCTAGCTCGAAACAATGAAATGGGCAGGGGCGGATTTGTTGGGGGCGGGGGGCGAGGGCTGTGGCAGGCAGGGAGCCAGGACACCCACTCTCCCGTCGGGGCTCGGTGTTTCTGCCCCCAGCCAGGCCCTCGTTCTCTGACCGAGGTTCGATCCACCACAAAACGGAGGACTTGCCTGTTCCTCCAAGTACAAAATGCTCCTCCGATGACACATCAGTCATTCATATGGAGACGGTGGCTCGTGTACCGTGGCCGTTCCCGGGTGCCCGGACCAGCTGGGGCAGCTGGGGCTCTGGCCAGGGAGGGGCCAGCAGGGTCTGGTTGGAGTCCCACTGACATCTGGACAGCCACGCTGTGAGTCTGGGGCTCTTCCCTCCCGTTGCCGGAGCCCTGGGGAGAGACCCCGCAAGCCTGCTCCAGCGTGCAGAGCCCCGTTTTCTGGAACACTGCGGCTCCCCCCGGGGAGTCGGAACGGAAGCGGCCATGTGGTCTGGGTGGATTTATTTATCCCACGCACGCGGGGGTGGAGGGTGCGGGGGGCCGCTGCAGCCCGGCCTGGAGAGGCAGCTTGCAGAAGGTGACATTTCGTAGGCAGCCTCACCCCAGCCTCGTGGGAGGAGGACGGCATGCCCGTGGCTGCCCCTCCGGGAAGATGCACGTGTGGTTTGGGGCCGAGCCGGGCCCACCCGGCGCCTTGGGTGCTCACGGGCCTGGACTGCCGCCTCCCCAAGCTGTCTGCGCGCCATCGACCTGGGCGCCTGCTCTGCCCGCCCGAAGGTGCTCCCCTGCTGCCTCCCCTGAGTGGGGCTCGTGCTTTAGGTCGGGCCCCAGTCCCCCTGCCCCGCCCCGCCCCAAGCCCGGCTCTGGGGATGGGATGTGGCTGTGGCCGGGAGGTGCCTGGGCACCTGGCAGCCACACGGCGGCCTGTCCTGTCCTCCCCTCAGATCCAGAAGTGGGGCAGCGTCGAGTGGGCGCACGACTACGAGCTGCAGGAGCTCCGGGCGCGCACGGCCGCCGGCGCCCTCTTCGCGCACCTCTGTTCCGAGAGCACCACGGTGAAGCACAAGGTCTTGCAGCAGTGAGCCCGAGCCCCAGCTTCGGCGTCGCTCTCCCGTGCGCCCCGGGACCCGGAGTGGCCGTGGAGGTTGGCTCGAGTCCAGCCGGGCGCGCCCGCCCCTGCCGGCAGCAGCGAGTGAGCCGGACGAGCGTACAAGTGACTTCCTCTCAAGCGGGTTTTGTGAAATACCTCTCTGTCCTGGAGACCGTGGAGGCCCGTTTTCGCTTGCGCCTCTCCTTTCCTCCATTCCTCTTGCCGCTTCTGGGCTTCAGCAAGGTCAGACGGCTTCCCTCCCCCGGCACGTCCTGCTCTCGGCGGCCCTTGGCCAGGAGCCTCACAGCTCTGTGCGGCCCTCAGCCCGAGGACATTTCCCCCCTGGTTTTTAATCAAGCAGCCTTTCAAAGTGAGTCCTTTTTGTCCTACACTGGTTATTTCTGTCCGTTCCTAGTATTTCAGAAGGAAGCATTGACTCTTGAAAATAGAAAGTTACAGGGGAGCGACTGGGTGGCTCAGTTGGTTAAGTGTCTGCCTGCGGCTCAGGTCATGATCCCAGCATCCTGGACTCGAGCCCCGCATCGGGCTCCCTGCTCAGTGAGAAGCCTGCTTCTCCCTCTCCCACTCTCCCTGCCTGTGTTCCGTCTCTTGTTGTGTCTCTGTCAAGTAAATAAATAAAATCTTTAAAAAAAAAAAAAAGGAAAGTATGCATTGTTTGTAGGTTAAAAGCCCGGGCAGGCAGGGCAAGGCCGCCTGCCTTGTAGGTGTCCTGCTCAGGAAGCCCCGGGTGTCCTCCCGACGTGGCCACTCGTCCCACCCTGGGTGGCCCGTGCGATCTCCTGGGGCCCATGCCAGGTGCTTCTCCACACTTGCGTGTGCTCTCCCTGAAGCCCGGAACGCTCAGACGGCGTACGGTCACGTCCCACTTCACAGAGGGGGCCCAGGCTTCAGAGGTGACACGGGAGACCCGCCTGTGCTCTTAACCTCCAGAGGGTGTCTGTGCCCTGCGGCCAACCTTAGAGACGCAGGGAGCCATGGCCTCCACTGTGGCAGGCCAGCCCAGGTCCCACGGCTATGCTGGGGTCTCTGGTCTCCCCCGCGTCCCTCCTCAGCATGCGGAGGAGAGAAGGGCTCAGTCCGCCTCCTCCTGGAGGCCTGCCTGGGTGAATCAGCAGAGCCGGTGGGCGCACAGTCGACGCGAGGCTCTAGCCCCCGGCAGCCTCCTTGGAAGTCTCAGTAGACCAGTCAGCCACAAGGCCAACTGATTATCTTAGGCTTTTTCTTCTGCACATACGTGATTAGGAGTTCTGATGGGGGTTTTTTTGTTTTTGTTTTTGTTTTTTAAAGAATTCAGAAAAGGTGGGGACGCCTGGGTGGCTCAGTCGGTTAAGCAACCGACTCTTGCTTGTAGCTCGGTCATATCTTGGGATAGTGAGTTCGAGCCCAGGTTTGGGCTCTGTGCTCGGGGCGGGGGGAGGGGGGGGTTCTGTTTCTCTGCCTCTCCCTCTACTCTTACCCCCAGCTCAAGCTCTCTCTCCCTCTCTCTCTCTCTCTAAAATCACTAAGTAAATCTTGAAAAGAAAAAAAAATGGAGAAAAGATGACATGGTCCTTTATTTTTCTCTGCATTTGCAAGTTTTCCCAGGGGTCGGGGAAAAACGGTGCTGGGGGAGGGGCTGTGGGTTGAGAGACTCCCAGTAACACCTGCGAGACGGCCAGGGATGTGCGTGGCGTGTTTGCGGCGAGGGCCCACGGCTGGGTCGCAGGGACTGTGGGCGTGGCCTAATCTATGACATCACCGCATTCCAGGTTGTCCAGCTCGTTCTGTATGTGGTCGATGTACTGATTGATCTCCTTCACTCGCCTGCGGTTCCTCGTGATCTCATCCTTGTGGATCTGAGGGGGGAAGCCAAGCCCAGGTTAAGTCAGAGAATTTGCTGATACTCTTTGCCCAAGTACGGTCTGGGGAAAAGCAAGTCGTTCTCTGGAATCTGCACAGTTGCATCCCTCGTTTACTTTAAAGTCTCCGCGTTCTGCTCATCTCTGCTTTGGGGCAGGAGTCCGGGTGGGTTGGCGTGTGGGTTCTAGAGTCTGTCTTCAGTACGGAATTCTGCCAACCTTAATTTGACCGTATTTCGGGTTGCCCAGAGTATATGCTCCCAGGGGAGGACGGCTACTTTCTCTCCGGCTTATAGCTGGAAAATGCATGCAGCCTCTTAGACCCTTCTAGACCAGGGTGCCGCCCACTCACCGTGTCCACTAAGTGTGTACACCAGGAGTTGGTCCTGGTCACCAGCTCGTCTTCGCGATTGTCGATCTTCAGGAGGTGGATGTCATGTGACGCCCCGACGGCGTTAACAATGGTGTCTTTGTCGACAAAAAGCTGGTGAGGGAGAAAGATCAAATGAGCGTGCGTGTCACGTTCCCTGCCCCCGGGTTCGCGGTCAGAGCTGAGGAGAGGGAACAGCCGAGTGTCCCCTGGCGGGGGGAGGCAGCTGCCCGGCGCCCAGTGCAGCGCCCACCTTTGTGTCCTCCTTACAGCTCATCTTCCAAGGACACCTCCTCCCAGACCCCAGGCGCGACAAGCGCTGTGGGAGGGGGCCCACCAAGGCACTGACTTTGACTGAGTACCAGACCGGTTGGGAGTGTGTTTCCTTCAGGGAGGAGGCGGGGGGCTGTTCAGAGGTGAGCTCTGTCTGCTCCCACGGTGCTTCTGTCTTGCTGGCCCTCAAAAGTCTGCTTTGCCTGACACCTGCCGGCTGGGTGGGAAGCGTGAGGCTGGCTGAGGGTCTCGGGGCTCCTCTGAGGACAGAAGTCCCTGTGAACCGTGGCTGCTCACCCCACCTTGTCTCTCCATCGCCCCTCACGCTAACCCACTTGCACTCGGATCATACTCGGGGTCTCCTGCCTTCTTGTTCCCGACCTTGTTTTCTGCCTTGTAAAAAGTTGTCGAGAATGCCCACCCTCTACCAGGCCTGGCGGGCTGGTTCCAGGTGTCCGTACTATGGCTGTCGGGTAGCGGGGCCGTTGGAGGTCAAGTGGAATCATTTCCCAGAGCAGGGCGAGGCTGGGCAGCACTTAGCAAGTGTGCTCATGCTTTCGAGGAAAGGCAAAGATGTGACTGTTCTCTGCCGTTGAGAGGACTGTAGATAAATGGTTTTTTCCTTTAATGTGGTAGTGGTTAACTTAATAGTCTCCGAAATACGTTCTGTGCGATCTTGAGATACTAGTATTTCTGCAAAAACCCAAAGTGTTCTCTTCGGGTCAGATACACGTGGGGAAGCCTAGGCCCCTTCTGAATTGTACAGGGCACAAAACAGAGAAGGCTCTGGAAAGTAGAAATTCTTTCAACTTTCTCTCTCTTGGTTTACCGGTTTCTGTGGCCACAGCCTTCTTTCCAGAGAAACGGCTGTGAGTGCGTGTGGGGAGACGGGCTTCCACAGAACCCCTCGCAGGGAGGCAGGCTGGCTGACGCAAGCACGGCGTGGGAGAAGCGGCGAGAAGCCATGGAGATCTTCCTCTGTGCGAGAGGGGCCAGACCCGACTCCGGGAAGGGCTCAAAGGTGTGTACAACCCGCCTGCCCCCGAGCTTCAGGCTCGGAGGTGAAGACACATCCCTCAAGACGCATTTGCTTCAAAGCAACTTCTGGCAGGCGGAGGGGGGAGACACGACGTTTGTCACTTGAGGACAGTGTCTGGGGAATCACAGGCTCCCTCTGTGGCCTGGGGCTGAGTGGGGGCCCTGCCGCCGGACGCTCACGTGGATGTTCAGAGCATCCCGCGAGCAAGTCTGACCTCCTCGGCCCCCTGCATGTGGCAGCGGCTCGGCGCAGCACCAGGCTCCCTGACCCCGGGCACGGTGGGGGGGACTGGTGGCATGCCGGCCGGCACACTGACCTTGCCCCCGGTGGCTGGGCTGCCGTCCCCTCCCTCCCTGGCAGCTCCCGGCGTCCTCCTTGAGACCCGCCTTCTGCTTTTCCTTCCAAAGCACCCAAGGACTTCAAAAGACAGCTTTGGCCAGAACGGTGGCGAGAGCAGATCACAATCACTCGACTGAATGATAAACAGTCTCCTCTTTGAGACATTTTTATCACGATCTGCTCCTTGATGATTAGGTAAGAGCAACCTGGTTTTTTCCTTCACTGGGGGCCCTATTCACGCATCCGGACATCCCGTCTTGCCACAGGCTCTGAGTCCAACTGCCTGTGTTCCGTCCCGGCTCTGCCACTTACGCGCTGCGTGTCTCCCGGTGGGTCACCCTCGTCTCCGTGCCTCGGGTTTCTCGTCTATAAAAGGGGACCATGATGGTACAGACTTTACTGCGTGGATGTGAAAATTAAAAGAACAAACCCGTGTCTGGTGTTTCTCAGCCGGCTGGCCCTCTGGAGGCCCTCAGGAAATGCCAGCTCTTTGTTGTTAAAAGTACTTCTTACTGTCGGGGCATCCTTTCCCCCACTGAGAGCGACATGCCCCATTTTGTTGCTTAAATATAAGGAGAACTCAGGGCATCTGGGTGGCTCTGTCGGTTAAGCGTCCAACTCTTGATCTCAGCTCGGATCTCGATCTCAGGGTTCAGAGTTCAAGCCCTATGTTGGGCTCCACACTGGGCATGGAGCCTACTCAAAAAAACAAAAACCAAAAAACTGGCTAAGGAGACCTAAGCCACAGTACCAAGGTCCTGGGGCTGTCTCGATGCGACTGCAGGCGTTTCCTAAAGGACGGAGCTCACCCTGGCCGCAGAGGGCAGGTGTCCAGGAGGCTCCACCGGCCGCCCCATGAGGCCTCCAGGGCAGCACTCGACACCAGTCCTGCCGGCAAGCCCCAGGCAGAGCCCCATCTACCCTAGCGCCTGGGGCTACCGGCGAAGCCCGAACACCAGCCTGTAGTAATCCACAGGGAGCGTCTACCGTCTCAGGCTGGAGTTGATTCCAGGCTCCGGTCCTCCCAAGCGCGGTCACTTTGCAAGGCTTACCAGACTGCTCTGAGACGCAGTCTTACCCAGTTTTCCCACCCGCAAACTGCGAATGATAACAGTGCTGCTTCTGTGGTGTTCTTTGGGGACAGAAAGGAGATCCTAGGTGAGCCTCAGGCTTCCGTGCCCCGACAGGGGTGAGCCTCAGGCTTCCGTGCCCCGACAGGGGCGAGCCTGTGGTGAGCGGAGCTCCGCGTCGCCAGCCCCTGCGGCCAGCGCCCACGGAGTCGGCAGGTACGGAGCATTCCCGGAACCGCACAAACAGGTGTCACATGGCACCAGGCAGAGTCATCCTGGCAGGAGAGAGGGCTGGCCACTGGAAGCTCCAGTCCAGCCTGCTTGTCTACTGCTGAGTCTTGGGGCCCGTATTTTCCTGTGTCCCAGTTATTAGGAAGGGACGTTTCAGTCCTGTGCCCTCTGAGCGTCACGCAACTAGGAGGCGTGCCGTGAGGGAGCTCCGTGGCCCCTCAGTGGTACCCCTGGGGGATAACAGAGTGGGCTCTTGGGGACGGCCTTATTTCAGGGCTCAGGGGAAGTGACATCTCCTTGGGTCTGGTCAGCAGCAGTATATGGCAGGGGGTTAGGGAGGGAGGGCCGGCCACATGGAGGCCTGCCAGCACGCTGCTGCCCCAGGCGTCTGTCTCAGCCTTCCCCACCCCCAGAGCTGTGGGAGTCAGACTGCTGGCCCCTTCCACGGGACCTAGCCAGCACCGGACAAAGCGCGGCTTCGAGAACCCGGGGTACTTCTGCTGGGCTGTGGCTGAGCCGCGCAAGGGACATGGCGGTGAAAAGGCCATCCCCGCCTTCCCCGTGAGTCTGGATTCGCAGTGAGTCGTCACATAAGCAAATCCACACACACACACATTATAGCCCGAACCCGTGGTAAGGGCTGTGACAGCGATAAACGAGCGTGTGATAGAGAGACCGTGAGTGGCCTTCCAGGAAGGTGACGCGGGAAGGCCTCTCCAAGGAGCCGCTGTTGGAGCAGAGAGCTGATCGAGGAGGAGCCAGCACCCGAGGCCTGAGGGAAGGGCGTGCCTGCTGGGTGGACTGTCCAATGAAGGGAGCAAGCCTGGGAGCTTGCGGGATGGCTCCGAGGCTGGGGCGCGGCGGCTGAGGCCGGCAGGCCAGGCCGGAGGGTCCGGTGGACTACGGTAACCTGAAGTGCTTGTTCCAAGGCTCATGGGAGCCCATCACCGTGTGCTGTGAGGTTTGGGTTTGCTAAGGCTCTCTGGCTGCTGTGTGGGGAACAGCCTGTAGGAGACTGACGTGGAGGGGGGAGAAGCCGAGAAACGGGGAGTGGGATGAACGATGAAGGAAGGAACGCAGGCTCCTGACAAGGATCTCGCCCGCGTCCCTCCCCGGAGACGGAACACAGAGCAGTCACCGGACCCCAACGCAGGAGACCCGGACAGCCTCCCGGGTGAGCTCAGGAGCTCGGGCGAGCGGCTGATGCGGAACCGCCCCTCACTGGCCGGCGCCAGAGGACGGCTGGGCAACAGGCGGCTCAGAGACGGTGCCTGGGCCTGCCAGCACCTGCTAGTACGGCCCACCACAGACGCGAGGGTGAGCAAGGCCTGCCTGTGAAATCTCGGAACTTCACCTCGAGCTGCAACTGCCTCTCTCAGAAACTTCCGGAAGCCCCCAGAAATGACCTTCTGGAAACCAACTTGTTGGCCAGCTGAAACCCCTTAATCATCACGAGCTCCCCGCCGCGGCTCTGCACTGAGTGCCCACAGGCGTTTCACTGGCTTCCTCGGCCAGCCACCCTGCAAAGCTGTCGTCACGGTCCCTTCTGCGGGTGAGGAAACGGGCTCCAGGAGGACTCAAGGCTGACGGGAGCCACAGACCAGACCGCGAGGGGCACGCACTGGGGCTGCGGGTCTGCTCCCGAGCCCAGTCACTACCCTAGGCCCCGCCCACCGGGCCACGGCCCCGCCCACCGGGCCACGGCCCCGCCCACCGGGCACGGCCCCGCCCACCGGGCCACGGCCCCGCCCACCGTGCTCACCGCGCGCGCGTCGTCGGGCAGGTCTTCGTCCAGCTCGCCCTTGAGGATCTTCTCCAGAGTGTTGATGGAGATCTCCAGGAGCTTCTCGTGGTGGTGGTTCTCCAGGTCCCGGCACTGGGCCATCGTGCAGCCAAGTTAAGCAAAGGCCAGGGGCGGAGCAGGCCAGGCACCTCTGCAGACCCCCAGAGGGCCGGGCCATTTCCTCCGGACAAGCACAGACTTTGCGGGGCGGAAGGGCACCCCCGGAGGGGCCGGACCCTCATCACCTTCACCTCTGGTCCTGCACATGCGCGAAAGCCCCGGGCCAGAACACACACACACACGGTCATCACTACTGCCTCTCGGTGCTGGGTCCCCTCAGAACTTCCCCATCTCTCCCTCCCACCGCCTCTGGACTGGACGGCCTCCATCTAGCCCTTTTTGCCACAGTAGCCAGCGAGCGCTTAACCATGTAGCTAGCCGACCTCATCCCTCCCATGCTCATGGCTCTCCAGGAGCTTCCCACTCTATCGCCGCCTCTCTTGGAACTGAAGCTCTCTCAGAGCCTCAGGGCCTTTGCACAGGCTGCTTCTTCAGCCTGGAATGTCCTCCCCACTTTTCTGCCGTGTACTTCTGGCCCACACTCAGGTTCTCAGAGGACCTTCCCTCAGGGAGGCTTCAGGCCCCGACCTCTGCTTGCTTCCAGCCTCCCTAACTTCTGCCTCCTTGCAGGACTGTGGGCCCAGGAAGGCAGAACCAGGAGGTTACTTGAGGTAGAGCAAAGCAGTTTGTGCCGCCCATCATTCGCCCTGGCTGTGCCCTGAATTCAGGTAACAGAAGGGTTGGTCTTGCCCCAAACATTGGCTCCTAATCCTGACATTTAACCTGACGATCTCATTATAAAGGATTTGTCAGTGTCTGCCACGTGGGTGTGGCCCCACTCCCAGGGCGTGTGCACTCGCAACACAGGAGGCAGGCAGGGATTCTGGGGTGCGGTCCCCGGTGAACATCACTCATGTGAGAACAAACATGCCAGGACTTCTACTGCAAACGGGCCCCATGCAGCAGCCCGGCATCCGAACCTTTACTCTAACAGGGCACCACTGTTCTGAGGGTCAGGGAAACTCCCTCAGACCCCGCAGAACATTCTTTCTACATTCCAAGTGGTTGCCAAATCTCCATCCTTTTGTTGTTGTTGTTGTTGTTAAGATTTTATTTATTTATTTGACAGACAGAGATCACAAGTAGGCAGAGAGGCAGGCAGAGAGAGAGGAGGAGGAAGCAGGCTCCCCGCTGAGCAGAGAACCCGATGCGGGGCTCGATCCCAGGACCCTGAGATCATGACCTGAGCCGAAGGCAGAGGCTTTAACCCACTGGCCCACCCAGGTGCCCAAAATCTCCATCTTTTGAAGTCCAGCTTCTTCCTTGTTGAAAAACAGGAGGTTTTACATGCCTCTAATCTCAAAGGTGGAGAGCCCCACTAAATGTTATCCTGTGGTGGGCTTGATGGCACCCTGACACAAGCAGAGATCTTTCTGTACGTGCAACTGGGGCTCGGGTATTTCTGGTAAAGAGTGAAATACGATTATAAAATGCTGACTTTTCACTATCTCTGCCAACCTATTTAGGACCTTGGTGGCAGTGGGAGGGGTAGGTGTGACCCAAAGGTGGCCACCTGGATGGGGACTACACTTAATTGAGTCTTGCTTAGGTCGTGAAAGAGCTGTACTCTTCTCTGCCTTTTGTTAAAAATACCAGCACCAGAGTGCCCGGGTGACTCAGGTCATGATCCCAGGTTCCTGGGACTGAGCCCCGTGTCAGGTTCCCTGCTCAGCAGGGAGTCTGCTTCTCCTTCTCCCTCTGGTCCTCCCCACCCTGCTCCGGCTCTCTCTGAAACAAATGAATAAAATCTTAAAAAAAAAAAAAAAAAGCAAGTGCCCCTCCCCTGGTTCCCCTGGAGGCAGGAGGACACTGATGTGGGCCAGCAGCACCATCCCCGGGGGTCATCGAGGAAAGGATATAGGCTCTGGACATTTTCAAGAAAGAGTGCCACCAAGTCCATGATGTTCCTTTCGAACATGTTTATGGTCTCCTGGAAATGACAGAGAACACAGTTAACGCGAATATTTAGACGTGAACTCCACTGACCTGGCGTCAGAGCAAAAGGCTGATCTGTACAACTTAGCAGGTGACTCTTCCAATCCCAGTCCTTCAGGGTAAAGACCAACTACCTTGACCTTCCCAGGTAGAGGTCTACCAACTGGGCCCCTCTCCTGACCTCTTTCTCACAGCTGTTTTCCTCTCCAGCCACTTCGGCTGACTCACCACCCCCTGAAAGGTTAATGCAAAGCTTCCTTCAGGTCTTTGCACGTGCTGGTCCCTCTGCCAGGAAGGCTCGTCCTGGTCTTTCCCTCCCACAACCCTCACATACACACACGGAGCTAACCCCCTTCCTTTGGGCCTCTCAGTGGCATCTGTCCATCACCTCCAGAGAAATAGGGGAGAATGTCGCTAAGAGCCAGACTGCCTGGGTCACTACCCCAGCTCCAGCACTGTGTCTAACTTCCTTGGGCCTCAACATCCTCATCTATGAAATGGGTTTTCTTTGTCATACCTGTCTTGTGGCATTGTGTTGAAATTTAAAGGAGTTACTTCACATGAAAGGTGCCTCAGTAATGCCGGCCGTGACCCCTGACCTCTCACCACAAGCATGCAGCTGCATGTCTGGCTTCTCCCTCCCCCGATGCACCCCCTCATTGCCGCATCCCAGCGCTGAGCTGGAAATCCAGGGCCCAAATGGTACTTGAGAGAGAGAACCATGGGAGATGTGATGGTGAGTCCTGCTCCCCTGTGACCGCCCCCCAGGACGGGTCATGCCCCAGATCGACTACAGACTCCCCGGGCGGCCGCAGGGGTGCGGAGGGCACCGGGAACCGACCGGTCTGAGGACTGTCTGCAGGCCGAGCGGCACACTTTTGCAATGTAAACACGGTCGTACTGAATAAACATGGAGTTGTTGCAAAGCCCGGGTGCCCCTGGCAGCTTCCGGGCCCCCGGTGATACCAGTACGCCCGAGCACGCACGCACGGGTTCCCGGGAACTTCTGGGTGTCGGAAAGGGGCTGTCCCCGCAGGGAGAGGTCGGGAGCCGCTGCCTGAGCCTCCCCAATGCTCCCTGAGTGGCCTTCCCCTGCGCTCGAGCCTTCGCCAGCGGGGAGCCAGCGTCTGCCATGTGCTGCGACGGGGAGATCTAGCCGTGCTCGAGCTGTCACTTGACGTGTGAGGGATGGATGAGGCGCTGTCTCTTGGCCCAACCACGGCAGCCTCCAATGAGGTTCGATTCATCACAGCCCCTCAGACTCCCGGCCTCGCCTGCCTTGTGAACCCACGAGTCACCGGGGCGGTAAGAGATTCTAGAGAGCGGCGCGCTGGGCTTCCCCAACTGAGTGCTGAATTGCAGGCTCGTCGCCCAACCCTGAGATGCGGCAAACGCAGTCCGCAATGCGGAGGAGCCTTTGTTCCATCCTAGCGCAGGGGCGGGGGGCACTTTGTTTTCAAGCACCCAGACAGCTGCCTGGATCTAATAAAAAACAAACCGTCTCCCCGCTGAGGCTCTGGGTTCTTCCAGGACTGGGGTACGTTCCTGAGGAATGAGCTCAGCTCTCATGCGGCACAAGAATCACTTACGCTCTGAATGACTGAAATATATTAAAGCCAACACAGGCCTGATGAGCGAAGGCGGCTTTAGTCGGCCGTGCTCAGTCGCACGGGCCGTTTCCAGCAGAGGAAGGCCCAGGAAGGCTCCGGCTGCAGCGCCGTTTCGCAGCTGAATTACCGCGTTCCGCGCCCGGGGCCGGCCTCACCTCCAGCTGCTCTACCAACCGCATCTCCAGCGTCATGAGCGCGTTGAACAGCTCTGTGATGTCCTCGCCGCATTCCACGATCCTCACCTCGATGCTGGTCAGGTCGGACTCCTCGCGAATGGCGTTTAGACTCTGGGAACAAAAGGCTGTGCTTTAGGAACCCACGACCCAGTGTAATCAGTTAACGACAGGCAACAGTCGGTTTCGTGGCTAAGAACTTAGACGCTGGGGTTGGACTGTCCGTGTTCAAGTGTCGGCGAGTCACCTGTCAGCTCCGGGGGCTTGTGGAAGCTACTCACGCTCCCGTGCCTGGACGGAGTTAGAGCAGGAGTTCGCACTGGTTAGTGAGGGCTCGATCCATGTTCGCTCTGGTTTTCACCGGAGGTGGCCGGGCTGGGTGGAAGGAGCAATGGCTTCAGAATCCAGTGAACCTGAACTTGAGTCCTGTCTGGGTCATTTGTTAGCAGTGTGACCTCGAGTGTGCCCCCTTCGTTCTCGAAGCTTTGGTTTCCTCGTGTAAAAGGGGAGAGAACTGTGTGTGTTACAAAGTCCTGGGGATTAGGCCGTGTATGTGAGCTCTTGGCTCAGCGGGGGCTTGGCGGGCAGAGTCTCCAATAAAAGGTCCACAGCAGGCAGAGGTAGGGAGACACACTGGGAAAAGGTTCAGTCCTTAGGAAACCAGTTGGGCCCACAGAGCACCCCAGAGCTGGACTGTTTGGAACGAGAGAATGCTCACGGGCTGGAAAGCTCCCTGGGTTTCAAGCCTGGCACTGAATTCCGGCCAATCACAAACGTCCTGGGGACTTGGCCACCAGCCACTCTATCAATTTGTTTCTGTTCCTATAAGGTATCATTTGGAAAGGAAGGAGGAGGAACTGGGCACCATTCAACGTGATAAATGATATTTATAATAATGGCTACCCCGTATGGAGAAAAATCAGATTCAATCCCTACCTTGAAACTTACATAAAAACAAATTCCCCCCAGAATGAAGATCTAAATGTACAAAGAAAAGCCATAAAAGTACTAGAAGGAAACATGGGTGGGTTTTCATAAATAACTTCAGAGTGGAGAAGCCCCTTTTAAGTATAACCAGAAAAACAAACTTGATAAATTATACTACATGAACATTTTAGAAATTCTGAATGGCAGGGGCGCCTGGGTGGCTCAGTGGGTTAAGCCTCTGCCTTCGGCTCAGGTCATGATCTCAGGGTCCTGGGATCGAGTCCCGCATCGGGCTCCCTGTGAGTTAGGGCATATTGTAAGAACAAAGAGTTCACAGAATAAGAAGTGCAAATGGTTCTGAAACATGCAATGTTTACCCTCACTTAAGAGGAAAAAACACACCCCAAGTGTGCCAGATTGGCAAAGACGAGAAGCCTGGGAACACCGGCCTGACAAGGAGCCTCCGTGGAGCGCCCCTGAGCCCGAACTAGCAGAAGCAGCCACGCACAGCTCTGCTTCCGGGACTTCGGCCCACGGTGAAACCTGCACCAACTTACCCACTGCGACAGGGCGGGAAAAGGTCGGGAAAAAATGAACTGTCCCAACGGGGGCTGGCTTAATAAATCACGGCTCATCCATGCGATGAGAGATCTTACAACTATTAAAAAAAGGAAGTGACGAGTTTTGGAAGGATCTCTGGAGGCAGAACGGTGCACAAAGTGCAAAACACCGCGCCCGCTGCGCTTTCATCCTGCGCGCACAACGGCCCCGACTCGCCTGTCTACGGCGGTCATTCTGCGCCCCTGCTTACTGCGCATGTCCGGCGTGTCCTGCCTCCCGACTGCCCCGAGTGCTGGTCGCAGTTCCGCCCTGGCTCTGCTCCCCCCCGGTCTCCCCACCATAGTTCCAGGAGGCAGTTACCCCTGTTTCTCCAATGAGGAAATGGGGGCCAGCAGAGGGTCACCAGCGAGGGCCCCACATGAACATTCTGTCCACTGCCCGCTGCCCCCAAGCTGTCCCCCCGTGGGCACCGGGAGAGCCCTGGGCTTGTGGGGGGTGCGTGGGGGGAGCACAGGGCCAGCTCGGAGAGGTCCTGTAAGGAAAATCCCAGGCGGGGCCTCAGGCTCATGGAGTCCCATGAGCTTCTAAGCTAGCAAGGGGGCTCAGCTTGGGCTGAGCATTGGAGGCACCGGGGGAGCTCGGGAAAATCCCAGTGCCGGGCGGGGGCATCTGCCCCGTGTCACATCCCTGCAGTCCGGTGTGCCGGCTGCATGAGACCACTGCTCTCGGCTCTAGGAGAGGAGTGCTGAAGGTAGTTTGCCCATCCTGGGTAGACTTTGCCGGTGTCGCCATGATGGGGACCGCGGGGACCCGTGCCTTAGAAGCAGGGGGAGCTGGCGTGCTTGGAAGACCTCCACCCTGGACGCCAGGGAGTCAGGCTTGGCGCCAGCAGCAGCACTAAAAGTTGCCTGGTCCACGTCGTCTTCCACAGGAGAGGGCGGCCCAGGCCTGGGGCTTCGGGAGGAGCCGGCTGGCTGGCGTCCAGACCTCCCAAATCCAGTGGCTTCGGGGACCAGAGAAATGTCAGGGAGGATGTGCCAGACAGGGACTGGGGGGCCTGGAAATGTGGCTTGTCCAGAGGGGACAACCGCCACTGAGGCTCTGTTGACAACTGTCTCCAGAGAAGCAGCCACGAGTTTTCTGTGAAATCTTTCCGTTTGGAATGTCAGCAGGATGTTCAAAACGTTTTAAAACCCTCCGCAGGCCAAACAAAACACACGTGAGCCAAATGTGTTCCTCTGCTGCCAGGCTTGAACTTGGGGTTGAACGCAGTAACACCCTCCCCATAACCTGAGGAGGGTCTCAAGGGTTAAATCACACGGAATGTGAGTTATTGGCAAAGGCCAACCAGACAAGAACGGGGACTGCAGAGCAAGGAGGTGAAGAGGGCGGGGAAGCATTCGGGAGCCCGTCGCCAGCCCCCTTATGTCGGAACGTACCTTATCGGGGGTTTTGCTTGACTTCAAGAGTTCCCAACCAGGAGTGGCTTCCTGGGTTCCTTCCAGCCCCTGACATTGCAGGCAAGTGCTCACAGACTTGGTGTGCACGGACAATTTTTTTTTAAATAATTTTTTTAAAATTTATTTTGAGAGAGAGAGTGAGCAAGAGAGAGCATGAGAGGGCAGAGGGAGAGGGAGAAGCAGACTCCCCATTGAGCAGGGAGCCTGATGCTTGGCTCCATCCCAGGACCTATCCCGACCTGAGCCAAAGGCAGCCGCTTAACCAACTGAGCCACCCAGGCATCCCTGCATGGACAGTTTTCAGAGGAAAAGGAATGTCCATAACTTTCCTTAGAGACTCGGGAAGATGTGTGACTTAGAACAAGAATTGGTCTTTAAAAATAATGCTAACTAGGGGTGCCTGGGTGGCTCAGTTGGTTAAGTGTCCGATTCGACTTCGGCTCAGGTTCTGATCTCAGAGTGGTAAGACTGAACCCTATGTGGGGCTCTGCACTGGCGGGCGTGAAGACTACTTAAGATCCTCTCTCTCCCTCTCCTTCGGCCCCTCCCCCCCTGCACACTTGTGTGTGCTCGCTCGCTCTCTAAAATAATTCCAATACTGACTAAAAGAAACAAGTCCCACCAAGCGCGCATGGCCGATGCTTGGGCTCGGCCAAGCGGCCTGGGGGCAGCAGGTCCGAAACGCCTGGGCCTGCTTCCTCAGCTGGAATGCCCTTCCTCCACCATCCCGGGCCCATTTCTCTTTGTCCCGTGAGCCTCGGCCTGATCAAGGCTCCCCGGGCTCCCTGCTATAGTGGGGAAGGCCTGGGTCTGCACCCCGTGCCGGCTGGGAGCTCGCTAAGGGCAGGAACCATGCCCAGAAGGGGCCCAGCTTCCCAGCACCGGGAGGGGGCTCAGAAAATGTCTGCTAAATGAATGAATGAACAAAAGAGCAGTGGTATTGTTACTGTCATTGTAACAGGAGTGGTAACAATAAGGCCGTTGCTGACAGGAACGAGGACTCTACCTTGAACCCCAGCTGTGTTTTAGGTGGAGGCCCACAGCCCTCACCTGGGGCTCAGCCTGGTGTGCTGCTGGAGCCATGGCTGGTGGGGCCAGTGGAAGGCCAAACTTGCCTCTGCCACGGAGCTGTGTGACTGCTGGCAAATGGGGACAAGGACCACGGGTGATGGGGTCGTCAGAGGTCGACGGCCTGTGTCCCCAGCAGTGGGGCCAGGCCCAGGGGTGCGGTCAGTATCAGGGGCAGGAGGCAGGGAGAGGACAGGGCGGGGCAGAGCCTACCAGCACGTGCTTCTCCTCGAACTTGGCAATCCTGTGTCTGCCCTGCTCCTGGTTTTCCTGGATGGCCTCCTTGACACACTCATTGAAGGTGTCAAGCTCCAATTTCCGCTTCTCCTGCTGTTTCAGGCCATATTCGAAAATGTTCAGGCAGATGATGACGAACTTGTCCTTGTAGGTGAGTGGCCGTTAAGGAGAGTGGCTGGCTGTCTTGGGGGCAAGGCTGCGGCGGGGCGGAAGATGGGCGTCATGGTAGCTCCTGGCACGGAGGCGGGAGTTGACAAATTCGGGGTCTGCCGTGATGCCGGGGCATTTCCGTCTCTAGCCTGAAGGATTCAGGAATGGGACCGGCCTCGGGAATGGACGCAGGGGCCGTGGGGTGGGGAACTACAGAGAAGAGAGGCATCCTGGGGGACCTCGCAGGGCTGGGGAGGGGCCAGGAGCCCAGGGGGAGCCAGCCCCCGCCGGGAAGCTGAGTGGTATAGAGCTCTGTCTTCTGGTGTGTTCTCTAGGGGGTAGCTTTGTTGGGGGCCTGTCCTCATGCTCACCTGCTGCAGGCGCGCTGAGGCGAGCTGAGGTCAGGGAACCATAGGCTCGAAGCAGAGAGATCCAGGCTCAAGGCCCGGTTCTGCTGCTGCTTCTCCCCGGCCGGCCACTTCGCCTGGCGCCGGGCCTCAGCGTCCTCACCTGCAGCGCGGAGTCCTGAGGTCAGAGGTCAGGCAGGCTCAACAGCCCCGATGGGAGCCCAGCTCGCCCAGCTGGTGTGCGCAGAGCCCAGCTGGGAGACCGTCTGCCACCTTCTGCTTACCCCCCCCTTTCTAAAACGCCGGGTGTTCAAGAGAGAGTTTCTTTCTACCCAGGGACGGCGCCATGATCTTGCCCGGAGCCACGATGACAAGTGCCAGTCACACTCTCTGGGCTCCAGCCGCCTCGGGGAAATGATGCAGGCTCTGAGCCCCACTGCCAAGGGCTGAGCCCCAGCTTCTCACTGCATGACCTTGGACAAATCTCCCTCTCCAAGTCTAGCTTCCCCAACTATAACATGGGATTCATCGCAGGACCCATCCAGTGGGCAGCTGGGAAATTATAAGCACGGGATGCAAACACACGGCAGAAGCAAGTAAATGCAGGCCCGAAGCTTAGTGCCACAGACACGCAATACACGCAATTTTCCCTCTTGGACAGCCTGGCTTGCGGAGCGCAGCAGACCCTGTGCCGTGCCAGTCAGAGACTCAGCGTGTCCCCTGACATCTAGACAGCCCTTCCCCCAGGCTGAGCAGAAGGGGACCTGCCCCTTGCCGGTTGGCGGTGTGGGGCCCAGGCTCTGTCAGAGGCAGCGGTCATGAACTTGGAAGGATATCCCTGCAGGAGCTCGCCAACGCCGGGCAGGTAGGCCAGCTTGTTGCCCTCTACGTCCTCGGTGTACATGCTGTCAAACAGGAAGGAGCCGTTCAGGTGCTCGACGAACGCGGCCTATGGTCAGAAACACAGAAGACTCGGAGGACTTGGACTCATCTCACAGGCCCTGGTGAGGGCTTAGTGGGCCAGGCCCCGCCCTGGGCACCAGGGTCACTGGACACTCTGTGGAGAGTGGAGGAGGGGATGCTCCCCTGGGGCTTCAGCTGTCGAGGAAGGCAGGGCAGGCAGGGCATGCTGGGCCAGAGGCTAGCACGTGCAAGGGTCCTGAGGCATCAACTGAAGGGGGCACGTGGCTCAGTATGGCTGGAGGAAGGGGCCTGGGGCTCAAACCTTCCTGGCTGCCAGGGAACTACCCAATGGGTTTAAGAAAAGGAGCTCGTCTATCAGATCCTTTCCCCAGGCCCTCAGGCCGGAGCCCGGGCCGCCACTGAGGAGACGAGGCAGGTGGAGTCCAGGTCGAGCTGGAGCTGGCTCCAGGGGCAGGTGGCAAGCAGAGCAAGGCGGGGACAGGGCGCTGGCCTATGGATGACGGACACGCTCCATGGGAGCGAGGAGAGGCAGCCCGGCACACATTCTCCGTCAAGACAGGTTTCCGGGGCCTGGGCCCTGCAGACGTTCATCACATCAGGCCCATGAGCCGTGGCCAGCGTCCTGGAGCCGGGGCAGAGGGAGGCAGGCGGCAGCCCCCCCCGCAGAGTACCTTGTGCTTCTCCAGCTCCACCTGCCGGGCCAGCTCATCGTCCCGCCGGGCCTGAATCAGGTTCTCCCGGTGCTCCAGCTCGTCGATGCTGTACTGGTGCTTGCTCCCCGCCAGCTCCTTCTGAGGGGACCGGGGAGCGGCACCGTTCCCGGGGCATGTTCGGGCCCTCCCGGCCGCGCCGGCCTCTGCCACCCCGCAGCCCCCCTGGCGTGGGTGGGGAGTGGACAGCCCCCAGTAAGACTGTGCGCGCAAGAATGGCTCGCTTCTTCGTGGCCTTTCCCAAGTACTCTGAGTCTAAGGGAAATTAGGGAAGGACCCGGAAGATGGGGGAAGGCAGCACAGGCAGACGGAGGATCTGTGGGACATGTCCTGGGGCAGGGGCCACAGGCCACAGTGACATGTGGCCCTGGCTATCCACAGCAGGTGTTCTGGTTCTGGGATGCACCGTGGGAGGGAGAGGTCAAATGAGTTACCCACGTCACAGGCCTGGGGACAAGGGCCTCAGACCCCGGCTCTGTGCCCTGCCCTCTTGGCTCTCCTCCTACCCCTCCTGCTCATCCCCCTGTAGCCACCAGGGACTGCTGGTCCTGGGGCTCAGTGCTCGCCCTTCTTGGCTCCCTCTGCACACCCCAGGCGACCTCACCAGCACAAGCATGTCTGACTGTCCCGCCCTCAAAGGACACTCCGGTCTTCAGCCCAGATCCTGCCTCTGAGAGCCACACGGAGCTCCTGAAGCCTTCTCTCCTCCGGCTGCCCCAAGAGCATTGCCGACTCACCATGTCCAAGATGGACCTCTGTCCTCCCATGGTCCCACGGGGTGGGGGGCCCCCAAGCATCCGGCACCCCAGCCGGAGACCCGGGAGACCTTCTGGACCCTTCCCTGCCCATCAGACCCCGGCTGCACCCAGGCCTGTCCCCTGCTAGCTCCCGATCACGTCTCCCCATCCTCTCTGGCCAGGACCCCTGCCTTAGCCTCCTCGCCGGCCTCCCCTGCGCACCTATAGGCTGCAAAGTCCCCAACCAAAAGCCAGGGCCATTCTGTGCGGTGCAAACCCCACCTTGTCAGTCAGTCCCTTGCTCCCCGGTAGGCCTTCCTCTTGGGCATAGGGTGATGACATGCTCCTGCCATGGCCTGCAAGGCCCTGCCTGCCGCCCTCTCTCACTCCTGAGCACGAGGTCAGTATATGGGTCATTGTAGTTCTGTGCCTTAATCTCGGCCTTGGCTGCAAAGGGCTTGTACTGCCGAGTTGAAATCCTTCTAAAGATCTGCTACTTGGGGGCGCCGGGGTGGCCCAGTCGGTTAAGCGTCTGCCTTCGGCTCAGGCCATGATCCCAGGGTCCTGGGGTCGAGCCCCGCATAGCAGAGGCTCCCCTTCTCGCCAGGGAGTCAGCTTCGCCCTCTGCCTCTCCCCCACGACCATCATGTGCTTGCGCTTTCTCGCTCGCTCTCAAATGAATAAAATCTTTTTTTTTTAAATGTTATTCATTGAGTTGCATGTTTATATTGTTTTCTTACGCATTGATACTTTAACAAGGACATTTAGATTTTTAAAATTCTCTAGTATCTGACCCCTCTTCTCCTTTCCATTCCCCCAGCCCTGCCCTCTGCCTCTCTGCTCCCTTCCCCGGTCCCACATCTCTGCGGCCCTCATTCTCCACACCAGTCACCAGATCCCTGAACTGCTGACCACATCAGGAATTCTGCTGAAAAAGCTCAGGGTTCCCCACGGGCCTCCGCCTTCGCTGGGATTAGTCCAAAACCCCAACACGGCCCCACTCCCCAGCCCACCCACAAAACCCCACAAGCTCCCAGCCCCTGGCCATTCTGTGTGCTTCGTGGGGACAGTCCTCTGTTCCCCTGCACTGAGTGGAGGGCCTGCCTTCAGGTACAGTCCAGGGCCTCAACTTAAAAGTGGCTTATGAGGGGCACCTGGGTGGCTCAGTGGTTTAGGCCGCTGCCTTCGGCTCAGGTCATGATCTCAGGATATTGGGATGGAGCCCGGCATCGGACTCTCTGCTCAGCAGGGAGCCTGCTCCCTCCTCTCTCTCTACCTGCCTCTCTGCCTACTTGTGATCTCTCTCTGTCAAATAAATAAATAAAATCTTAAAAAAAAAAAAGTGGCTTATGAAAAAAGGGCCTTCTGGAAGGTCCAGAGAAGGCCTATGAACACAGGGGGAGCCCTCCAGGAGAGCTCCACAGAGCTGAGAGGCACCTCAAGAGCTACTCTTAGACTTCTGTCCTCCCACAGTCCCGCTGAGGCGAGCGGCACGCCAGCCATCCAGCACCCCAGCCGGAGACCCAGGGACGTCCCGGCCCCTCCCCTGCGAGGCCTAGGTCTGTGGGCCCAGCTGTTCTGGGGCCCAAGCCCTGCGGCACCGAGAGGCCAGGAGCTCGGGGCTGGTGGCAACTGGCCTCAGGGCAGACAGTCAAGTGACAGGGGAGTTCCAGGTGTCCCGGCTTTGCAGACCTCTGCTCTGATATCCTCTGACTTATTCTTTATCTTGATGCTTCTAGCCAAGTCTCAGAATTGCGAAAGGAGCCTTTGTTTCCTTGCTGCACAATGGGAATGCCCAGACTCAGCTGTCTGCCCTTTATGGAAACTTCTGGGGACCGGGGAGAGAATGGCTTTGGAACTGTGCTGTTAGGCTGTCCCCTGGTCCTACAATGAGCTTTGAAACACACCCCAACAGCTCTCTGGCCTATTCCAAGCATTGGACCCCAGGCTGACTTTCAAATTATTGTCTAAATGAAAAAACAAAACAAAACACCAAACTTGAGAGTATTCGAGTTCAGGCTCAGGTTCTGGTACTGTCATGGGACAAGAGAAAGCCATGGTCTGAGGACGGGCAGCTCTCTGACCCCATCCCATCTCTGTGGACCTTCCAGAAGGTTCTGGCAAACAGTGGGCCCCACACTTGGAAGGTGGCCCAGTTCACCTAGGCGCTGTGCTCTGCTCTGGGGACCAGGCCGGGCAGGGTCAGCCCTGAGACCCGTGGGCCGGTCTTCCTCCCCGCTCCTGCTAGGCTCTCCCGGGTGCTCCCCGTCACCTCAGTGCCCCCTAGGCATGGGCTCGAGCTGGGAGACCCCGAGGGAGACACTTGCCGTGTGGTCGTCGATGCGCCGGAAGTCCAGGTACACGAGGTCAGGAAGGTAGGCACAGATGAACATCTTGTAATCCTCCGACTCTGCGATGGGGTTCCCGGAGAGGCTGAGCGAGCGCAGGTCCTTGAACCGCCGCAGGTAGATGATCTGGGGAGAAGCAGGAAAGCAACCCATTTTCCCGGCAGCCGCAAAGCAGAAACCGGCGGCCTCTCCCCTCGGCCCTCTGCGCGCGTCCGCAGCCTGGCCGTAGCACTTCAGTGGTGGGTGGAGTGACAGCGACGAGCAGGCTCGGGGGTCCAGGCCGGACGGCTGTCCCGATCGGCAGACCTGGGTTCAGAGACCGGCCGTGGGACCTTGGGCCAGTTGAGCCTCCGTTTCCTCATCTGTAATATGGGTACAAGGATGTGTTCTGGGTGTCACGGGTGTGGAGGGACCAAAGGAAATGAGCTCCAAAAGAAGTCCCTGGAGCGGCCTCTCACCCGCTCTGTAGATGCTGCTGCTGGTGGTGACTATTGGTCGCTCGGGGCAGGCCTTTTCTCTTATAAACCGTGCGCCAGGGTCAGATCGTTAAAATAAATGGGGCCCCGTTTCTAGTAACCTTGGATGAAGGGGGTGACAGAGGGACACTCGCCACCTGCCATTTATTCTTCCCGTATTTTATTTTAGTAAGGCCAGGGAAAGTCAACAACGCGGCCAATGTTTCCCTTGGCAGGATCTTCTGAACGCCCAGATGCCGTACTATGCCAAAGAATAAACCTAGCATGCGTTTCGGAAGGAATTTCTCTCAGTCCTGTGTTTGTTTGTTCCACAAACACTACTAAGCTCCTACCAGGCCTCAGGCATGCGTTAGGCCTTGGGGACACGGTGGGAACAACGCTCACACCGTCCCTTCCTTTGCACCAAGGCTCACGTTCGAGGGGCAGGGAAGAGGAACGGTTTAGAGAGCAAATAAAATCATTACCATTTGGGGTAAGTGTCATAAGAATATACACACGTAGTATGAGGGAACATACCAGTCGGGGACCCAGAGGTCTCCGAGAGCGGAGGAGAACGTGGCCCCGGCTCACCTGTTCTGGGGGCGAGCAGTGGGGTTACCTTGCCTTCCCCCATATCGCCAACGCCCCGGCTGACGCTGGCTTCTTGTCATCTCGCGTCTTGATTATGTGGGTGTGTGCTGGGCTCCCCCAAAGGGACCAGCCCTTGTTTATCTCCGTACCCTTGAGCTCAGGCCCAAGACCCCATATCCAATAGATCCTCATCTCAGCAAATGTTTAGAAAGAGAGTGTGGGGGGCGCCTGGGTGGCTCAGTGGGTTAAGCCGCTGCCTTCAGCTCAGGTCATGATCCCAGGGTCCTGGGATCGAGCCCCGCGTCTGGCTCTCTGCTCAGCAGGGAGCCTGCTTCCCCCTCTCTCTCTGCCTGCCTCTCTGCCTGCTTGTGATCTCTGTCAAATAAATAAATAAAATCTGAAAAAAAAAAAAGAGTGTGGGGCTCAGGGAAAGAGGCAGAGAGGTGCGATCTGGCCAAGTGTGGGTTAAACTTGGTGTTTAAACATGATCCAATGTCTGGTGGCAGAGTCTGGATTTCTGGGCTTTTCTAGGAGAAGGGGGTGATCTAGAAGGCTAAGTCTACATTTCCACTGGCCACAGATCCCCCTCCCCCGTCCCCAGCTGCTCTGATGCTCTAGAGAGCCCAGCCCTGTCCCTTGCCCCAGGCCGGGAGGCCAGGAGGAGCAGCAGGGGCGCCGCTCCAGCCCTGGGCCGAGAACTCACGTTCCTCATGTTGCCGATCTGGTTGTTGCCCAGGGACAGCACCTGCAGCTTGACCAGGGCGTCCAGGGAGTCGATCTTGGCGATCCGGTTGTTGAACAGGCTCAGGTCCTCCAGGTTCACCAGCGTGTCCAGCCCCTCGATGGCCTCGATGTTGTTGAAGGACAGGTCTGGAGGGAAGAGGGCTGTGAGGGCCAGTGGGTAGACTGTCTTGAAACCAACGCGTCAGAGCTACTCACACTCTGGGGGACAGCACCAAGCCGACAGGCCAGTCACGGACTCACTGTGTGACAGCTTACGGTTTTCTAGAAGCCGTGCCTGGATTCTTTCCTGTGGTCTCAAACTATTACTGCCCTCGCCCGTTCTGCCACTCGTCTTCCTGCCTGGGCACAAGGGCAAAGTCTCCTGTCTGCGCTCTGGGCTTGTTCTGCGATGGAAATGACAAATAGCAGGTCCAAAACGGTGCGTCTCGGAGTGGAAGGAGTCTGCAGGGAGGGCCCCCTTCCCTCACTGCTGTGGGTGTTTTACGGATAATGCCGCCTGGGGCGCCTGGCTGGCGCAGTCAGTTAAGCAGTCGGTTCAGTGTGGGACTAATGGTTTCGGCTCAGGTCACGACCTTGGGGTTGTAGATCGAGCCCTGCGTCAGGCTCCGCGCTCAGCGCTGAGTCTGCTGGAGATTCTCTTTCCCTCACTGCCCCAACTCTGAGCCCCAAAGGAGACGCTAGGCGCTCTCTAGCAGGAGCTGCTGTAAAGGCGGTGTGTGGCCAGAGCTGGCGCTGAACTGGGATCTGCCATAAGCCAAGGCCGCCCACTCCCGTTCCCACGCCGTAGCCTGTTCTGTTCTTCGGCACTGCACGGGACCTGGCCGTGTGCTGTTGAGTGTTTAACAAGGAGGCTGGGGAAAGGGGGAGGGAGGCCATGAATTGCGGTGCTTGCCCATTTCTGTGGTGTCAATCCCCCCATCATGGCTGATTTCAAGCTAGCAACCCGACGTCCCAACATCTCTTCGGGACGAGAAGTGCATACTCAGCTTTGGAGGGCCCGTGCTCGCTGGTTCCAGCAAGCCTCAGCCCTGGCACAGCCGAAGCGGTGGGTCACCAGCAGGCGTGAGGTGGGGGCTGCCGAACCCTGGGGACGTGATCTCCCTGTCCCCCCTGCGCCCCAGGGGCCAGGCCTTCCTGGTTGTCATGGGGTCCCTGGGTGACTGGGGCTGTGGCCAGACAAAGGCCATTTTCTGACTCTTTGAGCAGGATAACCTGACCTCTTATCAGAAATTTCCCCTCTGCCCTCTCACCCCATGGAAGTCTGGGTATCCCAGGAGTATCTCATGGGGACCTGTGGCACTGGTTTGATGTCAGAGACAGCGGGGCCTAGAAGCTCTTGCCTAAAAGCCTGCCGTTCGGACCCCGGGAGGCTGGCAGGCCTTCCGGAGGGGGCATGGCTCAGGGTCTGCACTGACCCAGCACCTTCTCCCCTTCATCTCCTATAGAGACAAGGACTCTTGGCAGTGCAGGGGGACCGCCACGCCCAGACTTGGCATTGACGGGTGCTAGGGTACCAGGAGGGTTCGCCTGCGGCAAAAGACCCGGCTGTGGGCCGCCTCTGCTGCCTGTAGCCTCCCAGTGTCCACGGCTGCGAATGGGACAACGTGATCCTGTCTGTGGGGCTGCTGTGGGTCGGGGACTGTCAAAACCACCGTAGCTGAGAGTCTTTGGGCAAAGCCGGAGTTGCCCATGATGGGGAGCAGCCTGACCGGATGGAGGGAGCGCGGGCTCTGGGGTCAGGCACACGCGGGCTTGCACGCCCCCTCTGCTGGAGGGCAAGTGTCTCGGCCTCGTGGAGCCTCACCTCCTCTTCCGCACATCGGGATTGTAACAGCCCCTAGTAGGATCGCTCGAGGGCAACATCAGCCACAGCGTGAAGAGCTCCCCGATGAGCCCCCTCCTCGTCCATCAAAACCCCGGGAGGCCAGGGCGCCTGGGTGGCTCAGTGGGTTAAGCCTCTGCTTATGTCTCAGGGTCCTGGGATCGAGCCCCGCTTCGGGCTTTCTGCTCCGCGGGGAGCCTGCTTCTCCCTCTCTCTGCCTGCCTCTCTGCCTACTTGTGATCTCTGTCTGTCAAATAAGTAAATAAAATCTTTAAACAAAACAACCCCCGCGTGAGGTGTTAGCCATGTGGGCCCGAGCTCCAGACAGCCTGAGAGAGCTCAGCAGTTCGGCTGGGAGCCTGAGGCCCCCACTTGTCCCAGTGACCTCGGTTGGCTCATCTCTGCCTTGGGGATGCTGTATGGATTAACGGGCCATGCTTAGCAGGTGGTAAGTGCCCCAAGTGCACTAGCAGCTGTGATGATTGTTTCTGGTTTGCTCTGGGCACCCTGGCTGCCGGGGTCCACTGAGTCTAGAATAACTAGGGGAGTCCAAGGCTGCTCCCCTGACCCTCTCCCAGTTGGGATGGTGGGTCAGAATATTCTGGCTTGCGTGTCCAAGCACATCTTTGCTGGCTCTGCCCAGCCAAGGCCCCAGGCTTTTAAAGAGCGGCTTCCTTGTTCCCAGTAGACGGACCCTACCGTCCCCCGGCCGAAGCTGGGCGGCCAGAGGAAAATCACTGGTGAGGCAGTCACCTTGGCGGGGCGGTCACCTAGGATTAGCTCGGACACGGGCAGGAGGGGCCCTTACCCAGCCAGACCAGGTGTACGAGATGCTCCAGGCCCTCGATCTTCTCGATGATGTTGTTGTCCAGCTGCAGCTTCCTCAAGTTCTCAAACCGCCAGAGGCTGTCTATGCGGAGGATGTCTGAAACGAGTGGAGGAGCCGTGGCTGTTTCCGGCCTCCGGAGGGCAGAGGTCGGGGCAGAGGTCAGAGCCAGCCTACCCGCACTGCTAATGCTAAGGCCAACGCTAACCACACGACCCTGCGGAGCCCCAGGGGTCTCTCTTCGTGCACAGAGGCCAGTGGTCAGGGTTACCGCTGAGGACCTAAAGGCCTAGCGGGTAGGGGGAGGTGTAGCGGGGTCCTTGGGAAGGTGGGATGGACCTGCCCGGGCCATGGGACTCCGTCGTGCTGCCTCTAATGCCCAGCTGGGGGGTTGCCCGGAAGACTCTACACCTGGAGACACAGACGGTGCCCTGCCTCGCACGGTGTGACGAACAGGATCGCGGCCGCGGGGTGACCGCCTCTGCCCCGCGCTGTGCCTGGTGCGCTGTTGGTGAGGGAGTCAGCCGACTAGTTCAGCCACTTTGAAGGGCGGTTTGGCCAAGTTTCCCGAAGTGTTTAACATCCGTGCCCTTTGATCCTGCAAAACTTCTCTATTTGGAATCCGTAAAGACACGCTCGTGTGTGTTGCCCAAAGAAAGACCTATGAGGCACACGAGAGGCAGAAAGATGGGGACCCGAAATGTCCCTACACGGGGAAGGGAGAAATCACCCATACTGCAGACAGGTGGGTTCCTGATGTCACTGAAACACCTGTGACCTCTGGTCCCTGAAGACCAGCTTCAGAGGGACACGGCCAACTCATGCCTTTTGCTCCCAAGCCAGGCCGAGTTCGGCTTCTGTTACTGACAGCCGGAGGCCTTCTGAATTAGGCCTAAGTACAAACACTGCGGAACGTAAACTTCGGGATGCCTAAACTTATCCCCAGTTTTTTCCAGAAGCCTTAACAGCCCCATTGTTTATCTGTCCCCTTTTTTCCCTATTTGCCTCTGTACAATGATTTCTAAAACTTAAAAAATTAGAATATGCTTATGAAAAGCACTGAAATAACACAGAAGTGAAAGGGGTCAAAGAAAAAAGTACATTTACTAACCACACATGTGGGGCAGTGGTTTCAATATTCACTCAGAGGGGCAGGGTTCAACCACGGCGTTGTGAGGTCGTGGGGGAGGCCGGGCGACACCCCTGGCTGCCCTGCCCAAGCCGAGTCTCGGTGGGGATGGGTGGACAGCATTACTCTGACCCAGGGCCCTGTGTCTGCCAGGTTCCCGGGGCCAAGCGAGACTGGAGTCTGCTCCCAGCTCTCTGAGGTCAGATTTCCCAGAAGGATGCCAGCCACCATCTCCACCCAAGCTCTCAGATACCTCCCATCCTGGTCTGGATTTTCCAGGAACCCTTCGGTCCCGGTCGCAGACTGACAGCTCTCGGCTGTGGCTGACTTCCCACGGCTCCCATAATCTGGGTGCTCTGCCTTGCACGCCTAGGTGCTAGCTTTTCCCAGGGCATCAGCAATTCTCATGGAAAAGCCACAACATCACGACAAAGCCCGGGGGGTATCTGAGAGCGCTAAGTGAGGTACCAGCACGCCAGGACTGCCCAACGTGTCCGTTTAATCTTCAACACAGACGCGGGATCTGCCTCCACTGTTGCTGGCTTGGTCTCAGCCACCGTCATTATTCCCTGATCATAACTGTCTCACTAGTCTCCCGGATCCAGCCCTGAGGCCCTCCACTCTACTCTCCTGCAGTCAGTGGGATCATAGGGAAACCCAAGTCCCATCCTGGCCCTTCTCCACTCAGGACCCTCCCAGGGCTCTCATCTCACTCACCATAAAAGCCAAACACCATCTCTTGACCCCTAAGGCTGATGCTAGCTGACCCCACCACCTCTCTGACTGGTCTCCATATGGGCCTGCCTGCCTCAGGGCCTTTGCCCTGGCTGCTTTCTCTGCCTGGAATGCTTTCCCCGGATCTCTGAGTGGCTCTTTCCCTCACTTCCTTCTAGCCTTTGCTGAGTTCTCACCTTCTCGACGAGGCCTTTGAACACTCAATAAAACACGGCACTCAATAAAAATAAAAACTAAAAAAATAAAACACTCAAAGAAACACCCTTTTCTTCTTTCCTTGATTTTCCTCTATAACATGTATTTTTAGCATATGCTATTATTTTCCCTCTTTATTTCTCCCATCACCTGAATGTCAGTTCCATGAGGACAGGGTTTTTGTCCTTTTCGTTCACTGCTGAATCCCTAGTGCCTAGAACAGCACCTGGAGTGTAACAGGCATTTGGTAAATACCGGTGGAATGAACCTTAGACAGGGGAGGGGGTAAACCAAAGGCGCTAACGGCTCTCTGGAGACAGCCCTTCTGCAATCCCTTTAGCCCTCCCTGACCACTGAGGTCGCTGAGGCCCAAGGTCCCTCCCTGCTCTGGGTGGTCCGCCATGGAGGCCACGCTCTGGGGAGGCCTGTGGGTTTCGCGAGGCTTGGGCCATGGCCGGGCTTGCCTTGCCCACTGGCAGTCCCCACGGTCTTCCCCAGACTCCTGTGTCCCTTGTCACCTACCAGCCAACCCAGCGGGGGACTCCGTTGGGACCCACCTGCCCAAGCCATGCAGGCCCCTGGCTTCCTTTCTTGCTCCATCCCGCACCCCCTCTGTCCTGACTGGCCTCCTTGAGTGAGCCAGGAGCCGTGCACCTGTTGCCCCTTCTTCTTCCAACCAGTGCTTGAGACATGGACTCTAACCTTCCCGTTAGAGACAGCCTGATGGAAACAGCTATGGCCTTCGGGTTCACTTAGATGTGGAGTGGGGGAATTTGACCTCTTGTCCTGTTATTCAGAATCGGGGGTGTTGGGGATAGGCAAATGCTAACAACATGCCGTATTAAGCTTTAAAACACTCTGGGCCACCCCTGCACCTTCTCACCCAGGCAGGCCAGAATGCCGAAAGGGGTCCTGGGATCGCAGACTCTGCGTGGAATTCCAGGGCAGAGAAGCCCGGGGCGGGATGCTGGGCTGCCTGGTGCCCCCACCCCAGCCCCGGATACGCACTCTGGAAGTCCAGCCGCAGCGACACGACATCCTTGAACAGGATGCCCTCCTGCCTGGCCAGCTGCCCGGCCTCCTCCTGCGGGCCTTGTTCCCCCACAGCCAGCTTGAGCATGTCCTCGTCCATCACTCTCGGCTCCACGGCGTCGTACGGCCGCTGCATTTTCCCTAAAAGACATCACGTTCCTCTTCCACGGTCTGCTTCTCCCTTTGAGGACAGGGTCTGGCTGGGGTCTCTTTAAGGCACTGGGGAGCACGGTGACGGTCACGGAGGGTTCGCGGTGGCCCAGTCCCGCTCCTCGTCCCGCTCCAGCCAGGACCAGTACTTTTTTTTTTTTTTTTTTAAAGATTTTTATTTATTTATTTGTCAGAGAGAGAGAGCAAGAGCGAGCACAGGCAGACGGAGTGGCAGACAGAGACAGAGAGAGAAGCAGGCTCCCTGCCGAGCACGGAGCCCGATGTGGGACTCGATCCCAGGACGCCGGGATCATGACCTGAGCCGAAGGCAGCCGCCCAACCAACTGAGCCACCCAGGCGTCCCCAGGACCAGTACTTTTGCAGCAAGGCTGCTCCAGGCCTTTTCCGGCAACCATCTGCCCTGTCCTGCCTGCCACCCACCTGCAGGGGCACACCCCTCGGTCTTACAACCGTGGCTGTGACCCTACCCCACCCAGCAGACTGGTGCCCACGGTGGTCTCTTTAGACCCTGGAGCTTGGCTGCCCTTGTGGTCGGGGCCATCTTCGGCCTCTGGCTATCCTCAGCCAGCCTTGTTCTGTGTCTTGCCACCAAATGCTGACCAGGATGCTTGGAAGCCCCTGCCAGGCAGAGCTGCTCCCCTTCTGAGACTCCCCCATCTCCCCAGAAGCTGCCCACTGTGTGGAGGCCAGCAGACACTGACCCAAGCTGGCTGTTCCCATTCTTCCCCTTAGAAATGTGAACTTGGGGCAGCAGGAAGAAAGTGCCATCAGAGCTGGCCGTGTGGGCTGGGGCGCGGGGGGTCTGGGGGGTCGCCGGCTGGCCAGACGTGTGTTAAGCAGAGAGAACAAGAGGAGGAGGAGGCAGATGGACAGAGAGAAACAGAGGTAGGAATCTAGGAACCAGAAAGTAAGACCAAAGGGCCAAAAGACCGACACAGTCTTTGCTGGCTTTCCTGCCCCTAATGATCCTAATTCCAGGCCCTGTGAGAGTCTCCTGACTTCTCATGTTAACTCTGATTTTACTTAAACTGAGTCCAGTAGCTTTCTGCCGCTAATGGGCCAAAGGATCTGGCTGAAACCCTGCAGGCAAATGGGGGATCTGTGGAGTTGGGCAGTCACAGGCTGCCCTTGGGCTGCTGTTCCTGGCTGGACAGAGCCACAGCCCTGGGAAGCCTGGGCACTGTGACCTCATTCTCATCCTTACCAACCTAAGAGTAAGAACATCCAGAATTTGGTTGGACCCTTCTGGGAAGGCGCACTCTATGGGTAGCTCCCAGATTCTGCCTCTTGAACCTTCTGGAAACTCAGTCCTCCCTTCTTCTTCCCATCCCTGTTTCTCACCTCCCTGCTGGCTTCACCATCTACCTTTGCCCTCTTGGTCCTGACACCCAGGCCTCTTTCTCGTTGCTGGGCAGCCCCTGCATTACTCTAACGAGCGCTGGTGGAGAGAGTCCTGGTGTTGGGGTGATGGTGTCCACCGCACACGGGGGTGGGCTTGGCAATCCTGCCAGCTGGTCTTCGAGACTGCCCCTGCCCTCCCCTGCCCTCCCCATCACCCACTTGGATGCAGCTTATGTAAATGGCAGGCTGAGTCCTGCCATTTCTGGGCTGTCTGTGATCAAAGGTCCCTATGCATTTAACTGTCATGTGTCCTCTCCTTCTGCCCCCAAGTGCCCAAGGAGCCCCACGCCCCCGCCCGAGCTCGACCACCGCCTGCTGCTTCTCCACCCGCATCTGCCGTCTTCCCGCTCTCTCCGGTCTCTCCACGCTGACTCCAAATCCTTAGAGTGAGTGAGTCAACTCCCAAAGACGTTTCCAGTCCTCCCCCTCTTTCCATCTCCCCGCTGCTTTTTTCTAAGATTTCTAAGATTTCCCATAACCTGACACCAACTTGCCTTTGGGGAAATTTTCACGCGCAGTGTTTGGCAGATGCTACCTGTGAAAAGTTCGTGCTTTCTCAAAGAAAAGTGCTGTACTTTGGGAAATGCTTCTTAATTCTGATTTCAGAACCGTAACTGACTTCTCATCACTCCCACTTCATCTAGGTCTGGCACCTGGGACGGATCAGGCTTGCTTTCCCGTCAAGCCCACAGTCACTACTCAGTGTGGAAGGGTTGTGAGGCACACTCTCTGTGAAGCACACGAGGGCAGGATCTGGAACCTGGGCGTGCATCTTTTGGCAACTAACCTCACCTGCGTAAGCCTCTGATTTCCCGTCTGTAAAAATGGGTAAGTCCTCCCTCCTACATTTGTTTAAGATCATTTACTCAGCCCACACACGTGTCATGAATAGCGACTACATGCCGTGAATAAAACAGATCTCCTTCCCTCTTGTTTCAGACGTGAATCAGATCATCATACAAATATTTAATTACAAACCGTGACAAGTTTGTAGATGTCGGGAACGAGGACAGCATACATTAGGGGCACCTGGCCTGGCCAGGGGAGACAGGGCGGGATCTGAAGGAGGAGTAGGAAAAGAGGAAGTGGGACCGGCACAGCGAGGGCCTGTGGGTGGGAGAGAACAAGCCATATTCCATTCCGGCTGAATTGAAGCAAGGTTGGAGGGACCTATGGGAGTTTATTATTCTAGGATCCCTGGGAAGCTCCTGGGGCTTAATGAGAGCAGGGATATCGTCAGCTTTTGGTTTTAAGAGGCTCACTCTGGCTGTCGTACGGAGATCGGCAAGAGCCGTGAGCAGGGTGGTGGTAAGATGTGGCTGAGAGAGATCTCCGGGAACTTCACTTACATGTACGACTAATCATCTGCAGTTTCCAGATTAAAAAAAAAACAAAACACAAGGGGCGCCTGGGTGGCTCAGTGGGTTAAGGCCTCTGCCTTCGGCTCAGGTCATGATCCTGGGGTCCTGGGCTTGAGCCCCGAGTTGGGTTCTCTGCTCAGTGGAGAGCCTGCTTCCCCCCATCTCTCTGCCTGCTTCTCTGCCTACTTGTGATCTCTGTCTGTCGAATAAATAAATAAAATCTTTAAAAAAAAATAAAAAACGGGAGCTAGGTTGAAAGGTTAAGTAAGATGCCTAAGTTAATACGTCTATACGCCATCCGGCAGAGGCAGGGGCCATGACTCCAGAGCCCATCTTCTCCGTCACCACTCAGCTGTACCCAGGGCGCTGTGGATTTTCACGGTCACAGTGCACAAGGTTTCTCACAGCTGTTCTGGGTCAGGGCCGAGATCTGACCGCTCTTCCCCTATTTGACCACCCAACCTGGGCTCCTGTTGACTTGCCTGACACCAGTATTGGTGGGGAAGACCAGAGGCAGGACACGGGGCAAGGAGCCCACAGTGCTACGCCGCTGCCAACGGAGCAGCCTCCTCACGGACAACCGAGACCAGAATCGTCCTGTGAAGCAGGAACGTGGGATCGATGGGATCTGATGGGTGCAATCCGCGGGCACAGGAACGTGGGATCGGTGGGATCTGATGGGTGCAATCCGCGGGCACAGGAACGTGGGATCGGTGGGATCTGATGGGTGCAATCCGCGGGCACAGGAACGTGGGATCGGTGGGATCTGATGGGTGCAATCCGCGGGCACAGGAACGTGGGATCGATGGGATCTGATGGGTGCAATCCGCGGGCACGGATGGCTGCGGGAAAACAACAGTTAGCGGGGCACATTCATGCCTTCATTGCATGTCGGGTCTGGAAACCGCTGGAGAAGAGAGTCCTGATTCCCTCCTTTCCCAGAGACTGAGGCCCCGGAGGGAAGGAAATTGTCCACGTCGTGCAAGAGCTGCCGAGAAGAGGAATGGAGCTGCGCCCCACCCAGCCCCGGGTGCAGAAAGACACGGATCGCCGCCGAGGGTCGGATATGGGGGTCCAACACTCGGCAGCACTTGCCGGCGGGCCGGGCAACAGGGACGAGGCCAGGAGGTCGGGCGATGGCGCCCCTAAACAAGACCTCTTCGGGGCGGGCTCCCCGAGGAAATGCGTCCTTCGCGTTTCTTTCCGATCCCGAGTCCCGAGAGCCCAGTGTCCAGCCCGCCGCGACCGGGCCAGCAGCGATCCGGTGCGCTCATCCGACGGACCCGGCGGGCCGGGCCGACTCCCGCAGAAAAAGGTCGGAGGAAAGCGTTAAGTCGAGGGTCTGTGTGCCCCTGCGAGTCCGCCCGCCGACCCCGCTCCAAGGTCTCACCGGCTCGAGAGCCCGTCACCCGACTGCTTCTGCGCAGAGGAAGCTTCGCCCGGTTACTAAGGGAACCAAGCGTGGCCAGGCGGTTGCTAAGGGGAAGTCGCCTGGTAGACATCCTGGGTGAAAGTTGACGGTCACGTGATAGCCGTTCTTGGGTGGGGAAATAGTCCTACAACCAACCAGCAGTAGACAAAACAAACGTTTCTCCAATCAGCACTTACTATGGGCAGGGCTATGAGTAGCCCCGCCTCTTCCCCGCCCCCCACTTGAATGATTGACTCGCCTATTGTCCAATAATAGCAAGGACTCGCTAGATTGACCAAAATATAGCTGAATCAGAATACACAGAGCCCCGTTCGGAGGCGGGGCAGGGAAGGTGCCGCTACGCCTGACGGAGATTCCTGTGACCTAGCTCGCCGCTCCGTCCAATCGGGCGCCTAGGGGTAGGCGGGGCTTCATGAGGGAGGCGTAGGGGCCAATCGGAGAAGGGCTCGGCAGACGCTGCCCAATGGGGATGCGGCAAGGGGTGGGGTCAGGGGCCGGGCGTTCGGCGTTCGGGAGGGTGGGGCGGGGGCAAGTGTCAGTCAGGTCGGGAGCGCGACGGGGGACCGCGGGGACCCGGGCGGCTGACAGGGGGCTGCCGTGTTGTCCGCTCAAGATGGAGTTCCTCCTGGGGAACCCGTTCAGCACCCCGGTGGGGCAGTGCCTCGGTAAGGCCGCGCGAAGGCTGGGCCGTCTGGGTGGGCGACGGCGGCGGCCGGCGGGGCGGGTGAGCCGCGCGGGCCTTCGCCGGGCCCCGGGGCACCCCACGGGCCGCGCGGGCCTCCGCCCACGGGCCGCCCGGGGCTGCTCGCGGCGCCGGTGCCACCGTGCCAGGCGGCTTCCCGGGGCCCGGCGTGGGCTCGGAGATGCTCGGCGCGTCCCTCCGGATCCGGGCCGTGGTGCGGCGGTGGGGTCGGCCTGCGGCTCGCGGGCTGCCAGGTGCCCCGAGCGCGGCCTCACGCAGGCGGCCGGCCTCGCCGCCACTGCGCCGGACCCAGTCCCCTCCGTCCGTGTCGTCTTGTCCGGACCAGCAGCCCCAGTCCGGGCTCCCCCCGAGGTCGCCGCCTGCGCTGCCGCGTGCCGGGGGAGCTGCAGCGCGGCGAGGCCGTCGGAGGACCGGCGTGGGGGGCGGCCCCGCAGGGACACTTCTTGGCGGGCGCGGCTCTTCCCGGGTGTCCGTGTGCGAGTCGCGGCTCTTCCGGCCTGCCGTGTCCGCGCGGCGTTCGGAGGGAGGGGCGGCCTCCAGGCCTGGGGGTCCCGGTCTCCGCGCGCGGACGTTGCTCGCGCGTTCAGTGGGCCCGAAGCTGGAGCCTCTGCGGACGGCCGAGGCAGGGCCGCCGTCGTGCCTGCGAGTGCCGGCGGCGCCCCGGACCGCTGTGCCGGGCGAGGGGCAGCCAAGGCTGCGGCAGCGGACGCAGGAGGCCGCACTCCGGGTTTCCTCACCGAGAAGCACCGGCTGCCCCAGCCCGGAATCGCCGCGGCGAGCGAGGAGGCCGCCCTCGTCCGGCGGGTGCCGCGGCCGGGCGGGCTGTGGACGTCCGTGCGCGCGACGCTGCGGCCCTGCGGGGCCCGGCCGGCTCGGGCAGTCGCTCTGCGGGTTTCCCGACGCCCGCGGGCGTGGTCGCCCACTTCCCGGCCTGCCGTGGGTCCGGGGGATGGCGGAGGCCCCTGCCGTGGGCGGCGCGGCGTCGGCAGCCGCTCCTGTCCGGGTGGTGTGGCGCGGGCCTGGGCCGCGTCCCCCCCTTCACGGACCACCGCGTGCCTCGGGGTCTGGTCCTCCTTCCCTCAGGCGCGTCTTCTCCAAAGCCTCGTTTCCCCGCGGGGTGCCGGCCCGCAGCCGGCCTGGACGCGGCCGGGAAGCCCGCAGGGACGGTTCTTCTCTGTCTCTTCCGCGTAGGAAAGGCTGCGCGCTGGGAAGACGTTGAAGGACGCTGGCGCGTGTACAGACGTGCGGGTGCCGGTGCGGTGCCGGTGCGGGTGCAGGGCGAGCGGGCGCAGCGGACGCGGCTGTCAGGAAGGTCAGGTCGAGTTCTGCCGCGCCCACCTTTTGGCTGTTTGGCCCTAGAACCTGTGTGACCCTCCGGAGCCCTAGTTGGCGGAGGGGGCGTAGGACAGCGTCAGTCAGGTGACCCGGCCGGCCCGTAGCGGAGGCTCAGTGAACTGCCGCTGCCGCTGTTGACCACGGAGGAGTTGCTAGTTTTGAGTGTGGCATCTGGAGAGGGTGTGGGGGACACCTGGCCCATGACCTGGGAAGGAGCAGACCCCAGCATTCACCAGCCCCAGGCAAGACACTTAACCAGGAAGAGAGTGACGCGGCCTCACTGTCCCTTGGTCAACAGACAAGGCCCAGCCGACTTCCCGGGTCAGGTAAATTAGAGGACAGAAGGAGGGTCTAATGTAAATTCTGCACCGTGGTGACAAAGCGTAACCGTGATTTTCGAGGCATTTAGCGTTGTTAGTGTCCTCGGAAAAGTTTTGCCAGGTGGTTGGCCGGAGAGAAGGGAGACAGGAACAAAGCGAAGCTGATGAGCCAGAACAGCACCTGCGGCTCGTGCAGAGCGGGTCTGCAGCTAATACTTGCCTCTCCGGCCGCTCTGTGCAATCAGTGTTGTCCTTCCCACTTAAGAGATGGGAAAGCTGAGGCACAGAGCAGGGAAGCTGCTGCTCAGCTGGGAGAAGGGAGAGCGGGGGTTTTGTGGCTGTCCTGGGCCTCGGGGGATTTCTGCTGCGGAAAGGGAGAGCAGCGGTGCTTGGACTGCCACCTAGTTGAGTGCTCAGGGGAGGAGTGGAGATTGTCAGTGCTCTTAGGAGTCCAGGAGATTCCAGAAGAGCTGGGGAGAGGGGACTGGCTTCAAGTCTAGGGGCTATTCACAAGGGTGCCTGGGAATTCCACAGGCAGAGAGAAGGACACCCCGTGCCTGGAGGGGGGTGTGGGCACATCCGTGTTACCAGTCTGAGTGGAACAGAGGTTGTGGTGGGGGACAGTGGCAAGCTAGGTTTGGGCCTGGGATATCAAAAGATGCCATCAAGGGGCGCCCGGGTGGCTCTGGCTTAAAGCCTCTGCCTTCGGCTCAGGTCATGATCTCAGGGTCCTGGGATAGAGCCCCACGTCGGGCTCTCTGCTCTGCAGGGAGCCTGCTTCCTCCTCTCTCTCTGCCTGCCTCTCTGCCTAGTTGTGATCTCTGTCAAATAAAATATTAAAAAAACAAAGATGTCATCAAAGATGACATTGCTCAGCTGACTTTCAGCTTTTAGCTTCTCCGGCCCTCGTTTTACCCACCTGTAAAACAATACCTCTCAACGGCTGCGTGGGGCTTGCACCCAAGAGCTTGTTGGGTGACTCTTCATCTTCGTTATGGGTTCCGGACAGCTGCACACGCTTACGGTATAGGATTTTCCTTATTCCTCTGGCCCAGACAGCTTTGTTGAGCTTGGTGTCAGTGTGTACATCTGGAGTTCTCACCTCCTTCCTGAGAAATTTCTGGATCTCTTGGGAGTGTCCGAGAGCATGCTACTTGAAACCCGCTGCACGGATGTGTTTATGAAGGTTGATGGTGTGTTCTCCGGTCAATGCCTCGTTCATGGCAGAACGGCCCTTTTCTCACCTGCTTTGTGGGAACCATTCTGCTGGGCCCAGGTTGGAAAGGGGTAGGGTAATTATTACTGTGTCATGCTTGGGGCCTCACATGGACATTCTCCCTGGGGGCTCTTTGGTTGAACAGGCAGCTAAGCCCACAGTCTGACATAGTTCCCTGTGTATTCTTGTAGCCGTCCTCACTGTCCTCCTGGAAGGTGGTTCCCGAGGCGAATGGATGACTTAGAGCAGAACAAGCAGTAGTATGAGAGGCTAGGAAGTGTGGAGGAGGAAAAACTACGTACTTTTGTTTCTGGAGTTTCTCTTCTGAAACAGATTTCAAAAGGTTCCTGTCTTAATCTAAAGCCTCCACGACCAAGGGAGGGGGGTGTTGGATATCACATACTAGGGTTTCCCCAGATCAGGTCTATGGTGCGTGCAAGTGGTGACCACCCGTTCTTTGTATTGGCTGGAAAATGCTTTCAGATGATCCTTTTTCCAAGAGTAAAGTTTGGATCCATTTAAATGGAAACACTAGGGTGTAGTTCATTCATTCGGATGGGAAATGGGAATGCTGTGCGGGTGAGGGGGTTAAGGGAGGACGGCTGTTCTCTTCATGGCTCAGCTTTCCAGAGCAGGTGCGAAGTCGATACTCTGTCGCAGAGTTTGTGCTTGTAGACTGGACAGAAACAGCCTCCTCCTGCCCTGGGAATGTTAGGTGTCCAGAGCTAGGCTGTTTGTTCCAAGAATAATTAGTTGTCCCTCGGATCCCTATTGCACTTGGCAGGTGGCCAAGCCCTTTCACATAGGTCCTTTTATTTTTTGTTTGCAGCCCTGTCCATACACAGGAAGACAACTGAAAGGAGCTTAAAATTATTAAGCACCTACTGTATACAAATTCTGTCCACGGGATCTCATGCAATCCTCACACTATTTAATTATCTGCGTGTTACTGTCTGCCTGTATGGCTTCGAAGGAGGCTGAGGGTCTGAGAAGTTAGGAGACCGGTGTAAGGTTTTGTGCCCAGGTTAAGCCTGGAATCTGCTCGGGGGCCCGCGCTTCTCTTGCACTGCCATGTTGCTTCTTGCTCTGCCGACCTCATGGTTCAGGGTCAGCAGAATCACCCGAAGGGCTTGTTGGAATGGGTTCCTGGGCCCTACTTTTCAGAGTTTCTGATTCAGGAGATATAGGCTGGGGCCTAGCATTCTGCATTTCTAAGTCCCGAGTGATGTTGCTGCCGCTGCCGCTGCTGCTCCTGGTCCAGGGACCACACTTGGAGAGGGATAGCTCCAGATGGAAAAGTTCTGCTCTCTTCTTTACCTTTCCTCAAACAGTAAATATGGGTTTTCTTTTTTATTTTAAAAGGTTTTATTTATTTATTTGACAAAGAGATCACAAGTAGGCAGAGAGGCAGGCAGAGAGAGGGGGGAAGTAGTCTCCCTGCTGAGCAGAAAGCCCAATGCGGGGCTCGATCCCAGGACCCTGAGATCATGACCTGAGCCGGAGGCAGAGAGGCTTAATCCACTGAGCCACCCGCAAATATGGGTTCTCTTACGGACAGACTGTAAGTGGGGTTATAAGAAATCGGTCCTTTAGAGGCTCTGTCGCCTTCTATATATATATATCAAGCAGAGCATTTCTGGGGACGCTCAGTTTAGTAAGGGAGCTAAAGCAGGTACGTAAATCAGATACGATGACAAGTGGAGGCATTAGATTGGACAGATGAATGAAGTAAGAGAGTGGAGGACCGTAGGGCTTATTACCTCCAACAGTAACAGTAATAGTAGCTAAAGGTTTCTGTGTGCGAGAGACTGAGGTAGGTGCTTTCTAGATCCTGCAGCCTTTAATCCCCACCAGAAAACCGTGAGTCAGGTACTGTGTGATCTCCATTTTGCAGATGAGGACCCTGAGGCAAAGAGAGCGGGTCACACAGGTAGCAGGGAGGGAGCTGGAGCGGAATCCAGCACTGTGGCTCTGGAACTGGTGTGCTGTTAGGCTGTGCTGCCCTCAGCCGGGGAGGAGTGAGGAGGAGCACCTTCGGAAGGAAGGAAGAACTCAGACTCAGGAAGCAGTGGCCACTGAGCAGGGCTTGCGCGGATGGGTAGGGTTGGAGAAGGAGGCTTGGAGGGCGCTCTCTAGCAGAGAAAGCATCTTGAGCAAAGGCTGATACTGAGTTGGGGGACGGCATCATAGGATCGGTTCTGTTGATCCAGCAAAGGAGAGTGGTGGGAGCTAAGGCTGGAAAGGCGGGGTGGGGGCTTCAGATGTTGGCCAGGGAGTTGGGGCTCTGATGGGTGACACTGGGGGGTCAGGAAGGGTTTCTAGGGGTGTTTGCAGAGGTAGGGAGGTTCCCCTTGGCAGTCGCTGAGAGGTCATTCTCCTCTATTCCCATCAAAGCTCCCGATGTGCAGAGTGGGGTTCCTTCAGGGGAGTTGGGAGCGGGCACAGCCAATTCCTCCGAGGTCGAGGTTGGGGCAGGGCACTTCCTATGCGCCCGGGTCAGAGAGGAATTCAGGTTGGGGGACCAGGGGAGGAGGCCTGGGGTTCTGAGAGCATTTGTCCTGAACTGCCTGGACAGCTTATGAAACGCCTGTCTCGCCGTGGGGTCAGCCTGCCTCTTGTCCTGCCCTGCTTTCCACGCGCCGGCACAGGAATGCACTCACAAGGGCTTGACTGAAGGGCTGTCCTTGCTTACAGTGGGCTATTTGGGATATTAAGAATTCTCATAGAATCATGGTTTTTAAAAAAGTGTTTTCCATGTAGAAAACTTGAAAAATGCACACACACACACAAAATGCAAAGGAGAAAAAAAGATCATAAAGTGTTCTCTTGCAAATTCATTGAGATTCTCATTTCTTGTAATAAGTGGAAGGGGTGGAGTCCTTGTATATTTCATGCTCTGGTTTTTCTCTTGGATGGCAACATTGTATAAGTTCTCTTAGCATATTTCTGTGTAATCTACCTGTTTTTTTCTTGGTTGGGGGGGAGGGCTGAAACAGTGCAAAGAAGAGAATCTGAGTAAAGTCCCCAGAGGAGCTTCAGTTAAGCGTTGTTGATCTTGACCTAGCAGATACATCATTCAGAATTTTTAGGTTAACCTAGTAGTCTGAAGAGATATAAATAGCATTCAGGCTTTTCTTTTCTTTCTTTCTTTTTTTTTTTTCCTTTCCCCTGACCTAGCTTGTAGTGGCTAGGAGAGGGGCCTTTAAAGAAACCATTTTCAGGAGCTCCTGGGTAGCTCAGTCGGATAAGCCTCTGCCTTCAGCTCAGGTCATGAACCTGTGGATGTGGGATCCAGCCCTGTATCCAGCTCCCTGCTTAGCAGGGAGTCTGCTTCTCCCTCTCTCTCTACCCCCTCCCACCCCGGCCGTCCTCTGGTTCACACTGTCTCTCTCTCTCTCAAATGAATAAAAAATCTTTAAAAAATAACAACAAAAACAAAACCCATTTTCAGACTTGGTGTCTATTTTAGTGTTCCTACCAGTCCTCTGACCTGGCCGAATGTCGTGGATCTTCTCTATCCAGTCAGCCTCCCTGCTTTCTGGCAGCCTGTGCTGCCTCCTCCGGGAAGCTTTCCTAGACCACCCTGTTGGTGGTGCTGAATCTCTTCTCTAGACCCACAGTGTTTGCTCTCTCTTTTGGCTCGTTCCTCACCCCCAAAACAGCAAATTCCTTAGCGCTCCAGGTGTTCGTGGAGGTTAAACGAGAGAATGTACGGGAAATCTCTGGCACAGTGCCCTGCAGTCAGCTACTCTGCTCAGACCTGTTGATCGCTTCCATCCTGCCTGGTGCAGTTTCCCGAGGTTGTTTATTGTATGTCTCGTCACGTGTTTATTGCCTTATCTTCCAAATGAGACCAGAGGCTCCCCATGGCAGGATGCGTGCTTTCTCTTTCCCCGTGACCTTCACAGAACGTGGCAGAGCATACACAGCACAGAGGCTCGCTCCAGAGGTTTCTTTCTGTCCATCTGATTTTTTAGCATCTTTCAAAGCTCAGAATACTAGCCATCATTTACCGATCCTTCAGCATCCTCCAGACACCCTGTCGCATGCATTATCTCATTAAAATGTTTTTTTCTCTGAAAACTCCACTAAGTCCGTGGGATTATCTCTATTTTACAGATGGAGCTGAGAAACTTGCCCAAGGTTCAGTGGTTCGGGGTCGGCTGAGCGGTGCTCCGCATGCAGGGAGTCAAGCTCCCGGGCTTTTTGTACATGTTGCCTTGCAGACAGCAAGCCTGGTCTGTTTCCATTTAGACAAGAAGGGGCCTTAACTGATTCCACGTGGGAATTCCACGAAGCTCGCATAAGTTGCATCAAGGAATTTTCGAGCAGTATGGATGCCCATCGGCCTCTCTCTGTTCTCTTCCAACACGTGGCCCTTCTTGTTTGGGTCGGAGTCGTCCGTCTCTGTCTCAGGTGTGACTGCTCGGTGTGAGTTCGCTTACTGTTGTGATGCTCACTTCCCCGATCTGTAAGCAGGGAAGGGGTGTGTATGTGACGGGAGCACTTGCTCTGTCACGTCTTACAGGACTGTTAAGAGGATCAGTGAGATTCCGGGCGGAAGAGCGAAACCTGGTATTACGCTACAGCTCCTTCCATGCGTCCTCTAGACTCTGTGTTCCACGAGCGCGCCTGTTTTTTGTTGTACTTAGTGATTGGCTTTTAAAAACCGTGATAAAATAGGCATAATACAAAATTTACCATTCTGTCCATTTTAAAGTTCGGTGACATTAAGCACGGTCACACCGGTGTGCAGCCATCACCGCCATCCGTCTCCAGAACTTTCTTCATTTTGCCTAAATGAGCTCTGGATGCATGAAATGAGAACTCCCATTTCTCCCCACCTCCAGCCCCCGGGAACAGCCTTTGTACTTTCGGTCTCTAGGAATTTGATGGCTCGAGGTACCCTCACCTCACATAAATAGAATCAGACAATAATGTGTCTTTGTAGGGGCGCCTGGGTGGCTCAGTGGGTTAAAGCCTCTGCCTTCGGCTTGGATCATGATCCCAGGGTCCTGGGATCGAGCCCCACATGGGGCTCTCTGCTCCGCGGGGAGCCTGCTTCCTCCTCTCTCTCTGCCTGCCTCTCTGCCTACTTGTGATCTCTCTCTCTGTCAAATAAATAAATAAAATCTTTTAGAAAAAATAATGTGTCTTCGTGACTGGGTTATTTTACTTAGCATAGTACCTTTTAAGATTCATTCACGTTGGAACATGTTTCAGAATCTCCTTTCTTTTTAAGGCTGAACAATAATCCGTTGTATGTATGTACCACATTTTATTTATCTATTCATTTGTCTCTGTATTCTTGGGCTGCTTCAACCTTTGGCTATTGCGAACAGGGCTGCTGTGAACATGGGTGTGCAGATATCCGTATGTGTGTCTGCTTTCGGCTGGTTCGGATATATACCCAGCGGCGGAATTACTGATCATACGGTAATTCTGTTTTTACTCTTTCGTGGAAGAACTGCCATACTGTTTTCCACAGTGGTCGTACCATTTTTTATGTTCCCACCAGCAATGCATAGGGCCCAATTTCTCCTCATAATCACTGAAATTTACTAGTTACTTGGCTTTTTAATGGCAGCCTGTCTTAATGCGTGTGAAGTTATAATATCTCATTGCCATTTTGACTTGCATTTCCCTAGTCATTAGTGACAATGAGCATCTTTTCATATGCTGATTGGCCATTTGTATATCTTTGGAGGAATGTGGGTTCGAATCCTTTGCCTGTTTTTTTCTTTTAAATTTAAAATATTTTATTTGTTTAACAGAGAGAGAGAAAGATCACAAGTAGGCAGAGAGAAAGGTAGAGAAAGAAGGGGAAGCAGGCTCCCTGCTGAGCAGAGAGCCCCATGAGGGGCTTGATCCCAGGACCTCGAGACCATGACCCAAGCCAAAGGCAGAGGCCCAACCCACTGAGCCACCCAGGCGCCCCTCTTTGCCTGGTTTTTAATTGGGGAGGTTTTTATCGTGGTTATCATTGTTGACTGTTAGGAGCTCTCCGGATATGACCGATGTTAATTAGTAGCTACATGATTTGCAGATAATTTTCTCCCATTTTCTGGGTTGCCTTTTTACTTTTACTGGATTGGGTCCTTGGATGCATAAAAGTTTTTCATTGTGATGAAGTCCAGTTTGTCTCTTTTTTCTTTTGTCGCCTGTGGCGTCATGCCCTAATTTTTCTGGAGAGTCTAACACGTGCCTTCAGAACAGTGACGCCAGCAGTACTAGTCAGCGTGACTCTTCACCAGGAATTGGGCTAAGTACCTACATGCATCATTTCCTTTCATTCCCAAAGCAGCCCTGTGAGGCAGGAGCCATCATTCACGTTTTCTAGAGCAGGAAACCAGGGCTTCGAAACTAAGAACCTTCCCCAAGGTCTGTGCCAAGAGCAGGGACTTGAATCCAGGCCTGAGGACTCCAGAGCCGGCGCTCTAACCACTAGGCTGGAGAGCTCAGTTATTATTTGTGGGACTGAGTGAATGAACTTGGAGGCTGAAACTCTGGCAGGAGTTGTCCCCGGTTCAGGTGTACTCATGCTAGAAATGATTCACCCTGTTCGTCCTAGTGTGATTCGGCACCCAAGTGTCCTGGTCATCCCAACGCATTTTCTGAGATCTCCGTTAAAGGACGGGCTTTCTTCCAACTCAGTGAGGCTCTTCTTGGTCATGGCAGGCCTGTGGATCCCTGTATTTACCTTCTCTTTGGATTTGCTTTGAAACTATGGTCTTGGGGGGTGCGGGAAGAGGGGCTTTAAACAGATGTTAAGTTGTCTAACTGACCAACTTGCTTTTAAGACATTACCAGCTGCTGTTTGAATCATTCATGAAGCACCAGCCTTGTAGTCTGGAAGGCACGTCAAAAATTCTGTTTCAGGTTTTGGCTTAAAACTGAGTGTAATGGGGAGAGACTGCTTCCTTCATCTCGGAGAACTGGGCTGCGCATCCTTAGAGGGCTGGGGACAAGGATGTGGCCCTGTAATAGGACACTTCCCAAAGCAGAAATCACACAGAGTCCTGGCATGCCGTTAGTCAAAATAGGAAATGAGGCCTGAGAAATTATGTTGCGTGGCGTTGGAGAGCAGAATTTGCTAGTGGCTTCCAGAGGGTGAGAATCCCTCGTGTTAACTCTGGAAGTTCTTAAACCGGCAATTCAAAGACTCACTGAATTCAAGGTAGAGGGGTGTTAGCAGCGTTTGGTCCAACCCCCTCATTTTTATAGGTGAGGACGCCTAGGCCCGGCGAGGGTGGGCCTGTGCTGTTTTTACCTGGACGACACGTCAGACACCTAATGTGTGGTGGGTTGGTTGGTTGGTTTGTTTGTTTCCTGACAGCAGCCAATTCTGACACCAACTCCCTGTTCTACAGTTCAGGGCTGCCCTGACTGCCTGGAGTTGTTGCAGACCCTGCTGGTTAAAGGTTCAGCCCCATGGGACTTGTCCCCGGTTCAGACACCAGTCCCTAGTTCTCCGTTGCCCCCCAGAGGACTGTAAAAATTGGGGGTTCCTATGACTCCTTCCTCAGGTTCAAGCATTTGCTGGAAAGGCTCACAAAACACAGGAAAAGCACTTTACTCATATTTACAAGTTTACTCTAAAGGATACAATCTAGAAAGAGCCAAACGGAAGAGATGCGGGAGGCGGGGGAAACGGGGAGGGGCACAGAGCGCCCATGCCCTCACGGGCGGGGGGCACCACCCTCCCAGCCCCTCACTGTGTTCACTAACTCAGAAGCCCCTTGAACCCCACTGTGTAGGCACGATTGATTACATCATTGGCCGTTGGGGATTGACTCATTCTCCAGCCCCACTCTCATCCTGGAGGTTGGAGGTGGAGGGGGGCTGAAGGTTCCCAGTCCTCTGGTGTCCGGCCCCCACTGTGAAGCGATCTAGGGCCCCATAGTCATCTCATTAGCATACAGAAGCCACCCCTGGTACTCTGGAGAGTCCGAGGATTTTAGGAGCTATGTGCTAAGAACTAGGGACAAAGATCAGATACATATTTCTTACTGTCACAGTAGGTGACTTGCCAAAGTCCCACAGGGAGTCAGTGATAAACCCGGGGGCATCCCTTGACTCTTACCCAGGGCCCTTGCCCAGTTATGGATGTTTGTATATGGGCAACGACTCGAAGGAAAGTAGTAGCAGCCTGCCATTTGATGAAGGGGCAGTTCTGCTTTTCCCCTAAGATTTTATTTTTAGTAATCTCTGCCCCGAGCGTGGGTCTCGAACTCACAACCCTGAGATCAAGAGTCGCACGCTCCACTTACTGAGCCAGCCAGGCGTACCCAGACGGGGCAGTTCTTGACCTAGACTCACGAAGGCAAATATTTTTTTATTTCCTGAAAGCTAATCACATTCACACATAATTTGGTGGGGGTGACTGTTTAGCTCTAGGTTTGAAGGTTGAAATGAAATTAGTTCATAAAATCACCTTTGGTACTCTGTTCCGGCTGCTTTTTCTGGCAGCCGTCCAGAACAGACAGATGGATCCCAGGCTAGCACTTGGGAGGCCCGGGATTGGTCAGCTCTGGGACTGATCGGCTGTGCGATGGTGGGTAGGTCACATTCTGTCTCTTTACTCATTTGGAGAGGAGGATTGAACAAGAGTCTTCAAGTTCATTTCCATGCCTAAAGCTCAAGGCCTGAATCCAGAGTGGCTTTTAGTTTTTCTTAAGTAAGACCTTGAGCTTTCGTAGAAGATTCTTTCGAATCCAACTTAAATATAGGGGTGTGGATTGTGAATCTTATGTATTATGCACACACACATTTTCTAACACATTTTTCCTTGAGATGTAATTTACTTCTGGTGAACTGCACGAATAATCATTACAGTGTTCACAAATGCATTCACAGTTGTGGCCCACACCTCTGCCAAGATAAAGACTTTGACCGTCGCCCCCAGAAAGTTCTCTCCTGCCCCATCCAAACAGCCCTTCCCTACAACACACCCTTTGCGCAGGTAACCACCAATCTCAACTCGGTCACCAAGGGTGAGTTTTGCCCGTTCCAGACGTTTTTCGGCATGGAGTTGTCCAGTGTGTGCTCTTTTGTTGGATTCTGGGTGGTATTTTGAAGAGGTTTTCTGCTTTCTTCCTGCAGTCCTAAGAAGTCCTGTGCATTCTTTTCTCCAGCTGCCGACTTGAAAAGTCATGTGGTCTGGGGTCCTGCTGGTCCCTGGGGCTGCTGTGGTTTGAGCAGTGAGGGCCCGTGGGCCGCCGTATTGTCTGCTGAGTTGAGGGAAGACATGGAGAGAACAGCTTGACTCCCAGATACTGGGTTGGGTTTGTTTCTATAATTATTGGTGTCACAGTCTTCTCACTTGTCAACTGGGCAAATTGGATCTACCAGCAGACTGAGAAAGAGACTAACTCTGACACCCGAAAATGTCACTCGTAATGGCACGTTCTGACAAGGTGCCCATGAGATACACTCATTTCAATTTCATAAATACTCTTGAACAGAAAGGCAGATTGCTTCAGGGAGCAAGAGCAAAAGGAAGGGTGGTCTGGAAGGGCCAAGCAGGGAGACCTGGGAGCCAGACTGATGGCGGTTCTGGGGGCCTCCCTTGGTCTCGGAGCTTCACGTCAGTGGCAGGGAATTTGTTTGCTTTTCTTCATACCGTCTTTAGGCTTTGTTTCCTCTGCTTGGTTTACACCACCTCTAAGTTAGTCCCACCCCGCTCCTGGCCGGGGCGCTTGCAGAGACCTTCCAGCCTGTCTCCTCGGTTCCATTCTCCCTCCCTTTGTACACGAGAGCACTCAGAACCTGGGACAAATCTACCAGAACCCTCCTGGAACTCCCTGTCTCCTTGTGAATGGGTTATAAGCATAGCCTGGCTTTCAGGGCCCCACTAATGGGGCTGCTTACCGGACCTTTGACACACCCTCCCTGCCTGTGCTCCTAGTGCTCCTTCCTCCCACAGGACTCTGTTTCTCTCTCGTTCCAAACCCAGCTTAAGTCCTCCCACTGCTGCAGAGCTGGCCCCATATGGACCCATGAACTACAAATGACACTTTTAGTTTATAAATAGTTAATAATTATGTGACTCTTAATTTCAGTGCACCGTGACAGTGGGGTGGGATTTTGAATTCTGAAACGAATAATGTTCTAGCCCTGCCTGGAGAGGCGCTCTGGGTATTGGCCCAAAGGGAGGCACCAAGGGATCGGAGGTGCCTGTGTGAGCTGGGGACTGTGCTGGGGGCCTTCTAACATTCTGGCTCACTGAACCCTCTGACCTTGTGAGCTGCGCCTCCCCCCCCCCCACCCCCGCATGGTGACTTTCTCAGAATCACACGACTAATGGGGCGGAAACCCGGTGAGGTCTACAGCAGCCTTTGTGCTTCCAGCCAACTAGCTGGGCTCCCACGGTGTTGGATGGAGGTGGGGACAGGTCAGGGGGTCAGAACTGGCTGGTCTGTACCCTGTTCGTGCGAATGCCAGCGGGTGGGACTTTCCTCCTGTGTTGAGGCCTTGCAGTGCTATGGCTTTGCCCCCACGTTCGTCCTTTCTTGGGATCTTTTTTTCTGTTCCCCACATAAATGGTGACCCCCTTGGGGGGACTGTGGTTCTTTATTCTCCTGGAGCCAAGGAACGTGGCCTGCTTGGTTTCCAGCAGTTTTTAGGAAGAGTTCTGGAACCAAATTGCTGTTTCTGACTGATTCACTCTTAGGGGCACAGAGCAACCCTTTGCATACTTTAAAAAAAAAATTGCGGTAAAATGCACATAACATGAAATTTATCATCTTAACCATCTTTAAGTGTACAATTCAGTTATATCGGCAGTATTGTGCAACCGCCATGAACATTAAACTCCAGAACTGTTTTTATCCTGCCAAAGTGAAACTCTGTACTCATTAAACAACTCGCATTTCCCCCTGTACCTCCCCCATTCCCTAGCAACCCCCGTCTCTGAATTTGATGACCCTAAGTATGAATGGAATCATACAGCATTTGTCCTTTTGTGACTGGCTTATTTCACTTGACATAATCAAGATTCATCTATCTCGGAGCATGTGTCAGAATTTTTTTCCTTTTTTTTTTTTCTAAAGATTGATTTGTTTATTTTAGGGACGCCTGTGTGGCTCAGTTAGTTAAGCATCTGCCTTCAGCCCAGGTCATGATGCCAGGGTCCTGGGATCAAGCCCCATATCAGACTCCCTGCTTTGTGGGGAGCCTGCTTCCCCCTCTGCCTGAAACTCCTCCTACTTATGCTCTCTCTCTCCTGTTCTCTGTCAAATAAGTAAAATCTTAAAAAAAATATATTTATTTTGGAGAGAGAGTATGCAAACAGGGGGATGGATAGAGAGAGAGGGAGAGAGAATCTCCAGCAGATTCCCCACTGGGCACAGAGTCCGGTGCAGGCTTAGTCCCACAGCCCTGAGATCATGACCAGAGCTGAAATCAAGAATCAGACGCTTACCCGACTGACCACGCAGGTGCCCCATAATTTTTTCCTTTTTTAAGGCTGAATAATATTCTGTTGTGTGGATAGACCACATTTGTTCCATTCATCCATCTTTGGACCCTTGGCTTGCTTCCACCTTTAGGCAATTGTAAATAATGCTGCTATGAACAGGGGTGTGCAAATACTTATTTGTGTTCCTGCTTTTAGTTATTTTGAGTATATTCCGAGAAGTGGAATTGTCGGATATGGTACCACTATTTTTAATTTTTTTGAGGACCCTCCATACTGTTTCCCACAATGGCTGCACTATTTGACCCTCCCACCAACAGGGCTCAAGGGTTCTAGTTTCTCCACACCCTTGCTGACTTGGTTGTGTCGATAGCAGCCATCCCAATACGTGTGAGGAGTTTGCATGGTTTCTGGGGGTCTGTCATTGAGTACCCACATAAATCCAGGATCCTTCAGCGCTTATGTGCTGAAGGGTGCGTATCTGGAGTAAGGCAGAACATAAGTCTCGTGGGGGCCACGTTCATTGCTCAGCAGGTCGTATTTGTTAAATGATGCTGTTTGGTTGTTTTGGGACAAAATTGCTTTGTTAGTGGCCACATAGTCTTCTGGATTTTGAGGCAATGGTGGAGCAGAGGGCCTTCACAGGTCACTTGTGGCTTCGGTGACAGAGCAGAAATGAGAGCCCTCAGTGGGGCTGGTGGCATTATCGTGGCCCCGGGTGAATTGAGGTCCTCCAGGAGAAGCGACCTCCTGTCTTGGGGGAAAGCTCAGTGCTCTGGGTACACAGGTTGCAGTGTGATGGGGTTGGAGGAAAGTGGGACACCCCCCGGGGTCTCTGAGTGCCTGCCCTGCTTGGTGCTGGTGAGACAGTCACCTGAGCACGTTCCACTGATGGGGAGATAAACATGTCATCTCAGTGCCCAGGGCAGCCTGCGATAGAAATCAGGACAAGGCCCAGGGAAGTCTCAGAAGAGAGCAGAAGGCAGGTTCCTGAGAAGCACTGCCGGAACCTGGTTTTGAAGTTCGAGTAGGAGTTGGCCTGAAAGAGAAGGGAGTTGGAGGAGGGAACAAGCCATGGGGCTTGTCCCAGAACTTCATCAGATGATGAAGTTTTGTTTGAGAGAATGTCCTCAGGGCTCTTTGTTTTCCAAACTCGAGGGACTTAAGGAGAAGGGTGTGGGAGGTTACCTGCTTCCGAGCCCCACCAGGGACAGGGCGGGGGTGCGTGAAGGCAAAGAAGCAGCCTTTGGAGCCGGCTCCCAGAAGCCCCATTGCAGTCCCACTGTGGTGGCGGGAAGGCTGCGTGGAGGAAGGCGCACCGCCCTCCCCGCCCGCCTGTGGCCCAGGCTGAGGGGGGAGAGGGCTCCCGCGGTGGCCACCGGCCTTCCGGGGCTCCCTGGCTCCTGCAGCCCAGACGCCGCCGGCTCTTTGTTCTTCGGTGACCACTGTTTGTTTGCCTTTCAGTGAATGGGTGTTGAGCTCATTCTTGTTGCAGAATGAGACAATGAGAAGCGTGTTCTGTGTGAAGTGTGGGTGCCACTTTCCCACCCTTACCCTGCTCCGCAGAGGCAGCCCCGTCGGTCGCTTAGTGTGCGGTCCGTGTGCCACGAAGTTTCTTTTGTACAGCAGGATCCTGCTGCGGGTTTCACTGTGCAGCTTGCTTTTGTCATGCCGCCGTGTGTCTGGGAGCTCTTCCCTGGGCGGCGTATGCTCACGTACCTCCTTGTGCAGAGCGCCGCATACAACGGACACACATTTATTTGGCCGGCCGTGCTCCAAGTAGGAGGCAGTGGGGTTTTGTCCTTAGAAACAATGCTGTAGCTACGTATTTTTGTGCACTGACGTCGTTGGTCTGCCTTCCCAGCAGCAAAAACCTGGGTCAGGCTCTAGAAGCATTGGAAGCTTCGAGAGAGACTGCCAGACTCGAAAACTGTGTTCCGCATGGGACTCTCACGACAGAGCCCGAGTTCCTGTTTCCCTGCAGCCTCATCAGTGCTGCTGTCCCCTGTATTTCTGCACGTCTGCGGACAGAAAAGGCATCTGGCTGCTGGTGGTCCATGCTTCGTGGAAAACCAGCTCCTGGACGTGTGCACTAAAGCTTGCGGGGGCCAGCTCCCTTCGTCGGGTGCAAATGCAGAGACCGTGCCTGCGGCCAGACTCTGGAGTCTCTCTGTTCCTCCTGCCTCCTTGGCCTGTCAAGTGCCTGCCTTCTTGGCGCTGCCTGCCTGCCTGCCGTGAGGGGCCCACAGCTGTCTGCCACCGTGCCCGGGTAGCGACCCTGATGCCCACGCTCACAGTCCCTGCGCGTTACTGGTGACACGCTAGCCCTGACAATCCATGGGGTCTCCCTCCTTGTGGCTAACCCGAGACAGTACACGAAAGCCAGGCATTTTGCACATCTTTTATTCAGGGTCAGGACAGAGGAGGAAAATTCTCTCCGCTCCCAATCAGAGGAGCACTGTCAAAGGCTGGATGGCAGATTTGGGTCCCTGCCAGAGAGCTAGAAAGGGAGTTGGGGGAGGAGGGAACTGCCATGTATTGAAGGTTGCTGGTCATTCTCCTTGCAGCAACCTCTAAGGCCGTGGTGTGATTTTTTCTCTGATTTATAGCGAGGCTGAGTCACATGCCGGCGACCTCCCAGGGAGTAAGTGACAGAGCCCAGAGGTGAATCTAGGTTTACCATGAAGCGCTACCGCTGCTTAAAAATCTTAAAAAGAAAGGGGGGTGTGTGTGCCTGGCTGGCTCAGTGGGTTAAGCCTCTGCCTTCGGCTCAGGTGATGATCTCGGGGTCCTGGGATCGAGCCCCGCATGGAGCTCTCTGCTCGGCAGGGAGCCTGCTTCCCCCCCTCTCTGCCTGTTGCTCTACTTGTGATCTCTCTCTGTCAAATAAATAAATAAAAATCTTAAAAACAAAACAAAAAAAATGCTGCCGCTGCTCGTGGTTGACCCCAAGGGATGCCATCCCAGAGATCCTCCCCCTAGAGGCGAAGATAAACAAGGACCTCCTTCCCAGTGGGCCTTGAGGGTCTCTTGGTCACCTGGAAAAAGACACTGCAGTTTCTCCACCTGCATGGCTAGGCCCTGGCCTGGGACTCCCCAGATAATCACGGTTTCCATGAACTCCTGGGGACCAGCTTTGTAAATCTCTCGTATCCAGGAGTCATTTATGCTATTTATAGAATATACTTATTTTTTATATCGAGTCACTTTTTTTACTTGGGCGAATTTGCTTTTAAAGGACCTTTATCACTACTGAACATTGAAAACCAGTTTCACTTGGCGGTGACCCAAAATACCATAAACATAATAAAAAATAAACACAGGGAGACCAAAACAAGGTTAGTCCAGCCTGTAGCCATCCTAGGGCTGCCAGCTGAGGCCCCTCCTTGCGAGAACAGGAAGCGTTCGTGGTGTTGGCGCAGCCAAACTAGGGCAGAAGCAGGAGAGCCTCAAGAGGACTGATTCAGTGTTTGCACACCACCTCCCTGGCCCACTTAAAGTCGCCCACTGGTGGTCCAGCTCATTGTGGAGTGGCCCGCTAGCTTCTGGCTACCTCGGATCGTGCCCGTTTTCAAGGGACCCCGCCTGTCTCTGAGCTTCGTGTCTGCCCTTGCCTCCCCCAGGATGTCTCCCCTCTCTGCCTCTCTTGCTGTCCTGGTCAGGTTCTGCCCTTCCTGCAAGGTGTGGCTCGAATGCCCCTTCACTCAGTCACCGCCTCGGATGTCCTAATTACTCCGATGATATTTTTCATAGACCCCTCCTGGCACAGATCAGGTTATGGAAGGGGGTGTGTGTGTGTGTGTGTGTGTGTGTGTGTGTGTGTGAGTGTGAGTGAGACAGGCTCTTCCGATTAGAACTGAAGTGTTGGAATGTGCCCTGCGCTGAGCCCTCTGTCCCGCCATGCTAGATGGCCGGTGTTCCACAGCTGCCACTCCCCACTCCAGAACAGCACCTACCACCGGGGAGAGGGGGACCTGGGGACCCTGAGCAGCAGGTAGTACCTGTACAAGAAATGGATGGCGTGAAACCCCCCCTGGTGGGGGGGAGTGTCCCAGTGGTACCAAACAGTATCAAAGCCAGGTCCTCTGTAGATGCCCAGGGGCCCTGAAGTTCTCTTGGCTTTAACCTGTTTTGGCTTCCTGGCTCCAGCTCCCCGTTCACCTGGTCTTCAGGACAACCTGCTCCCCATGTGGCCCCCTCTGGCGGTTTTTTTTTTTTAGATTTTATTTATTTTTTTGACAGAGATCACAAGTAGGCAGAGAGGCAGGCAGAGAGAGAGGAGGAAGCAGGCTCCCCACTGAGCAGAGAGCCCAATGCAGGGCTCCATCCCAGGATCCTGGGATTATGACCTGAGCCAAAGGCAGAGGCTTTAACTGCACTCCCCCCCCCCCCCCCCCCCGCGTTTTGAGCCCTGTTTGGCACTGTCACTTTCTGGCGTTGCCCATGACTCACTGTGAATAGATCTGGGTCCGTACCCCAACCCTGCCCTCGGAGTCAGCATGCCCACATCTCATGGCCTGGCTGGCTTTGGTCGGGAGGGGTATGGGAGGGAGGCTCTGTGGCCAGCGAGGGAAAGAGAACCAAACACTCCATCGCTCTCCAGCTTCTGTTGCTCTCACTCGTTGCAAGAGGAGGTGTGGACAGCAGAGAGGGGCACAAGGCTTCTGAGCAGGCTGTGCTCTGGGGCTACTCCTGCTTTGAGAATGGGGAGCCTTTGTCTCATTTGCTCAAGCTCTGTATGGGCCAGCAGCAGCCCTGAAGAGCTGTGGCCTTCCCCTGCTGGGCTCCACACCCCCTCCTAGTTAGAGACCAGGCGGCATTCCTCCTGGTATCCAGAGAGCCCAGTGCTGCTAGTTTCAATGCAAGGTCAAGGCATAGAATTTATTTCAGAATTTACTTGGTCTGTGTCAACTTAAGTAGGTGTTTCAAAGGGAAGCTATTAGATTGGGGAACTTAGTGAACGATAAAGGCGGTGCCAGGATGCAGACATTTAACGTCTCTGTGCTTCAGTTTCCTCGCTCATGACGACTACGCATCTCTTCGTTCAAAGTGGATAATGCATATAGAGCGCGTGCTCGCTAAAAGGTCTTTTCCTCCATCAAAATGGTTTTGAGGGGCACCTGGCCGGCTCAGTCGGTGGAACGTGTGATTCTTGATCTTGGGGCCGTGAGTTTGAGTCCCGCGTCAGGTGTAGAGATTGCTTAAGAGTAAAATCTTTCAAAAACTTGTTTCTGAAATGAATGCATTTGGAATTTGGAAGGTATGTTCTGGGAAGAGTACATACTGGTTTTTTGAAAACAGAACAAAAGTTTTTCTTTATTTTAATAGTCTCATCCCTCGTGCTGCAGAAAAGTTAAAGATAGATCACAGTCTGTGTACTTCTGGAAAGAACAAAAACTTTGAAATCAGACTTCATCTTGAGTCTCAGCTCTACTAACCTGTTTGAGCCTCAGCTTCCTCATCTGTAAAATGGGACACTATTCCTACTTTAGAGTGTGGGGGCCATAGATGAGACATTTGATAGAGCTTCCATAACAAAAAGCACAGACCTAGTGGCTTAGACAGCATTTATTTTCTCATGGTTCTGGAGGTGAGAAGTTAAAAAAGATCAAGGTGTCCAGGTTTGCTTTCTCTTGAGGCCTCTTTCCTTGGCGTACAGATGCTGCCTTCTTGCTGCGTCCTCCCATGGCCTAACTCTGCACGCATCCCTGCTCTCTCCCGGTGTGTCCACATTTCCTCTTAGAAGGATACCGGTCAGTTTGGATTAGGGCCCACTCTGTCTTCATTTTACCTTTATCATTTCTTTAAAGACCTACCTCGGAATATAGTCCCGTTTAACATAGAAATTTTGGAGAGTGTTGGGCTGAGGGTTAGGTTAGCGCATGTACAAATTAACCCATAATATTTGCAAAACAGCCCGATGCATGCCGGCTAGCTCTTCCCATTTAATTCCGTGGTCTTGAATTCTCCACTCCAGAGTGTATCTGGTGTGTGTGGTCGTCCCGAGGGCTGGTAGTTCTATTCAGTGTCTTCCTAACCTAACCCCCGGGTGCTTTCTGTTAAAAGTAGACCAGTATGGTTGGCTCACACATAGAGACCAAACAGGCTTCCTTCAGCTTCTGGACCAGCTACGGGTCAGTAACTCATTGTTCAGCAAAACCCAGGGTGACTTTATTTTTTTAATTTTTAAAAGATTTTATTTATTTATGTGAGAGAGAGACAGTGAGAGAGAACATGAGAAGGGAGGAGGTCAGAGGGAGAAGCAGACGACTCAGTATCATGACCTGAGCTGAAGGCAGTGGCTTAACCAACTGAGCCACCCAGGTGCCCCGGGCTTGACTTAACAGAGTTAGCAGAAGATTATGCTTTAAGTGTATAAAAATTAAGATAGGAAGGAGCAAAGTGCTAATAAAAATTGGATTAGGTGAAACATTATGGTGAATGAAAGAAGCCAGACACAAAAGGCCACGTGTTACATAATTCGACTTACATGAAATGTCCAGGATAGGCCAGTTTATACAGAGAGAAAGCAGATTCGTGGTTGGGGGGGCCTGGGATGAGGGGGGCAGTGGGCAGAAAATGCCCATGGTACAGCATTTGTTTTTGGGTAGAGGAGAATATTCTGGAATTAGATGGTGGTGATGGTTGCACAATTCTGTGACTATACCAGAAGCCACTGAATTGTACCACTTCTAATGGTGCATTTTATAACACGTGAATTATATCTCAATAAAGCTGCTGTAAAAAATTGGAATTAGGGTGCTGGCAGGCTTCTGTGAATAGCTTTCCTCCTTTTCTCTGTTCCTCAACTTTTCTGTAATTACCTTTTTTAAGTGGAGAAACCCAGAGTCCTACATTTCACGAAGATGACCTGGGATCCAATTTTGTGTGGTGCTGAACGCTAGCGATGCAGAGAAAATTCCCATGAAGTATTAAGGGGTCGGGGCACCTGGGTGGCTCAGCCAGTTAAGCCTCTGCCTTCGGCTCAGGTCATGCTCTCAGGGTCCTGGGATCAAGCCCTGCATCGGGCTCTCTGCTCAGCGGGGAGTCTGCCCCCCCCCCCACCGCCTGCCTCTCTGCCTACTTATGATCTCTCTCTCTGTCAAATAAATAAATAAAATCTTAAAAAAACCAAAAAGAACTATTAAGGGGTCACTTTGGCTCCCAGAACATCAGCCACCAACTAGGATTTACAGGCCTAGAGAAAGCGGTATGTGAGGAAGCTTAATGAATTTGATGAGTGTAATGCGGTCTCCTAAGAGAGAGTCTGCCCTCTCAGTAGCAGATCTGTGGGTCTTAGGTGTGTTAGCGCTTTATTGTCTCGTGGAGTGCAGCTGATATCGGGCATTCAGATTCAGGTTTGTTTCCTTGGGTGTGGATTCTCTTAGAGAACTGCTCGCTCCCAGTTCGACAGTGTTTTCAATCCAAGAGATTTCTGAGCCATATATATTTTTAATATATGTTAAATAATTCACCAAGGAACGTATATGTGTGTGTGTGTGTGTGTTGAAACATTGGTGGCTGCCTCACTTCCAATGTGCCCGTTTCTCCCCAGTTTTTAACCCCGCTGGTCCTAGAGGCAGTCTGCTTCTTGGTTAATGACATCAAATCATCTTTGAAAGAAAAGCTAAAGACTTCTGCATTCTCTTTCGCCAGTTTTCTGCTTTAAATCTACCCTTTGGTATTTGCAAAGGTCAGATGAGCTATTTTGGTGTCCGCGGCCCTGATTAATGGGAAATCATACATTTCCATTGGCCCCCGAGGATGAAGGATTAGTGCGGCGGCGGCGGCGGACAGCATCTGCTGTAATGTCAGAAGTGTGGTGTTGGGAATTGCAGGAGCAGCAGGCCTGTGAAAAATGGAGGAGGAGGGAAGCTCCTCTCACGCTAGCCCCTGACGCGCTTTTCTCCGTTTGCAATCATGCAGACATCTCCAGGAGCATTTGTTCTCCTCCGTTAAGCCTTGTCGCTAAGAATTTAATATGGAGAGCGCGCGTACCCCGTTCCTGAGAGGGCTGTGGGCCCCGTGCAGAGGTCTCGAGCTACCCTGCCAGAAGGTTCCTCCGTTCCCTGAGAGCCGGCATGTTTGTGTTCGGCTTCTCACCCCTCCTCAGAGGAGACGTCGGTTTCATTCCAAGTTAAATAAAAAGCGTGTTGGCTCCTGGATTTTTGCAAGAAAAGCAGGTGCCTGGTGCGCTGGGCAGGGAGGGGGAGGATAACTGAACGCAGGGCTCCCTGTCCCCACCCAGGAGCAGATGGTCTACGTCAGTTCATCCTGTGACCTTTCTTTGCTTCTAAGACACCAAATCTCTGAGCCCACGGATCATAAATCTTCTTTAGGTTGGTAGCCGTGGAGGTAGGGGAGTGTCAAGCTGTCGCTGTCACTTCCCGTTCGTCGGGAACCTTTGGAAGGAAACCATCACGGCATTTTTTAGGCACTAAATAAGCCTCCCGCAGCCGTGGGCTTTTCAGACACACGAAGGGCACCGCAGCAAGGCTGTCTCAGCCAAGGTCAGGAAGGGGCCCTCTGCTCAGTGTCTCGCCATTTTCCCCTGTCCAGGCACTGGGCAGCCTGTTCCAGAAGCCGCTTTGTGCCAGGCACTGGGATGGCCGGCATGGCCTCTGCCTGTCTGCCCGGGGGCCCCAGTTTTTAAGACACGACTAGTGACAATAGCCATAGCTACCTTGTATTGATGGGGAGGAAGGAGAGGGGTGTCCTCTCCGTGCCCGAGAGCCCACTCTCGAGAGGCAGATCCGTACACGAGTGCGGCATGGGGCTGTCCTGGTAATGCGGCTGTGCTGGGGCAGTGAGAGGTGACGCCTGAGCTGGTCTCCTGCGGGAGCTCGTAAGGAGGGGGTGGGGCACACTAGGAAGAGGGACATTAGAGAAAAGGTCCCCGGGGAGGGGTGTGGGGAGGAGGCAGCTAGCCCCAGGCTCTGGTATCTGTGTGGGGGCCTGGGAGGGTGGAGGGCGCAGTGAGGGCCGGTGAATGACAGTCACCCAGAGAATCAGGGTGAGGAGAGCACACGTTATCTGGAGTGAGTGGGGGAGCTCAGGGAGGTGTTTCACGTGCACGGGGAGCATGTGATCATATTTCTGTTTGGGGGAGACCGTCCTGGGGTAGCGTGGAGCGTGGGCTGTAGGAGGGGAGAGCGAAGAGAGCCGAGCAGGCGGCCTGAGCCTCTTACTGCTCCTTCCTCCTCTTCCTTAACCCTCCCTTCTCCTTCAGATCATCCAAGTCCTTGCCACACCCCGGTCTGGCTTCTTTTCTTGTCCGGACTTCTGGCAGTAGGGCTCCCCGGCCCCTTTCCTCCAGCAGCAGCATGGGCTGCTCAGTGGACCCCCAGAAGCAGCATGGGACCCTCAGTGGAGACTGCGCGCCTCTCGGAACTGCCCGGTTGAGATTAGCAGCCCGGGGCCTCCCGAGTGATGCCCCTGGCCTCACGGGGCTGGACCGGACACTGCAGGAGGGAAGGAGGAGGGCATTATAGCAGTTATCAGGGGGTGGAGAGGACTCAGGTTGGGGACGGACACCCACCACCTCTGCCTTTTGCATTCTCTAGGAGTGGGGATGATTTTTTTTCTTTGTACTTTTTGTTGTGGATAATTTCAAACATGAATGGGAATAGGGAAAACAACATAGTGAACTTCTGTGTACCCGTGACTCAGCTCCGGTGGTTCTCAACATCTGGCCCCTCCCATCTTGTCTGATCTTCCCACCTCCCCCACCCCATTATTTGGAGATTCCAGAGCTCCTACAATTTTGTCCGTAAACACTGACGTGTATGTCTGTAAAGATAAGGAGTTTCTCCCGCAGTCTGAGCCCCAGCTTCGGCAGGCATGCCGTGCGAATGACGATGGCCTCCTCCATCCTGGGATGGCACCCCAGGAGCGCAGCGGCTATTTCTTCTTCACAACCTGCTGGGTGCCAGGGACCGCGTGGGCACCAAGAGCACAACGTCAGGGGCAGACAGCCCCGGGGTCCTTCCTCGGGCCCAGCATTCACCTCCTGTGTCTTTGAGGCATGGCGCTCAGTCTGAGCCTCGGTGTCCTCGCCTTTAAAGTGGGGGCAGTGGTAGCGACGTCACTGGGTAGTTGTAAGGTTGAAATGAGCCTGGGTGTCAGCACATGATGAATTTCAGTAGACAGTGGTTGTTACCGCAAACATCCTTTAGTATTTATTTATTCATTTTTGGAAGATTTTATTTATTTCACAGAGAGCACACAACACAGAGCAGCAGGGAGAGAAGCAGGCTCGCTGAGCAGGGAGCCCGATGCAGGGCTCGATCCTCGGACCCCAGGGTCCTGTCCTGAGCTGAAGGCAGACGCTTAATGACTGAGTCACCCAGGCGACTCCTAAACATCCTTCGAATGCAGATATTATTTCTGATTCTCATAGCCATGCTGCCAAGCTTTGGTTATTTCCCATTTTGCTGATGAAATGACAGAGGCTTAAAACCAGGATGAGGCAGGGGAGCCTGGTGGCTCAGTTGGTTAAGCATCTGACTCTTGGTTTGGGCTCAGGTCGTGATCTCTCGGGCTGCCGCGTGGAACCTGCTTAAGATTCTCTCCCTCCCTCTCCCTCTGCACAGCCCCCTGACCTGCGCTCGCCTGCTCACTCTCCAGAAAAAAAAGAAAAAGAAAAAAAGAAAAGGAAAGAAGCTTGCTCTGCGGCCCTGTGAAAAAGAACATGCTGAGCCTGGGTCAGGCCGACCAAGGTCATGCAGTCCTTACCTTGGTCTGTTTGAAGCCAGTCCTGGTTTTGCAGAAGCTGATGATCCATGTTGCAGATTTCCCCTACCCTCCTTTGTCCGCGTCTCCGGCCTTTTCCCTGCTTCTCACTTGGGGAGCTTATTAGTGGCCATCAGCACCTGCACTGGAAAGAAACGAGAGCAGGGTGAGGAGGAAAATTGACATAAAAAGGTTCACATCAGCCCTATTGTGCTAAGTTTGAGTGAAAAGGGGCTGAAACTCTAAGGCAAAATGAGGTTCACAGGTTATCTGTGGATTTTTGTTTTTCCATCAGCCAAGATAGTGAAGAGTGGACAGGGCGAATTTGTCCATTTCAAGTGTAAAATTGCTCAGAATGGAAAATGAAGATAGTGTGGCCGAGGTGGAAATCAAAGGCAGACCTAACTCACTGCCTGGCTGGTCCCATTATTCCACATTGCCTGTGGGGAAGATAGGTTCCAGCGCCACGGGCAAAGAGTGGAGGCCTGCCCCTGGCTCGCAATCCCTACTCGGAAAGGTCTGGTCTGGTTCTGGCTGAATGGGAGTCAGCGTCATCATCCCGGTACTCGACATTTTGTCTGGCTTCCCCTATGTGTTTCTTTTCCCTTGTGCCGTGGCGTTGTCCTTCACCCAACTTCATAAACAAGGAAGCCAAACAGGTAAGTGAGTCGTCTGTGGCCATCGGGGCAGAGCGAGGACTTGTATGGCGTGTTTAGACCACAGCCAGTCCCCTTCCTGCACCACCGCAGAAGCCTCAGGAACGGCCTTGTCAGCGGTGCCCCCTCAAGCATGCGAACAGCAGCATTGCCCGGGTGGAACAGGAACTACGGGGCCCTGTGGCTCCCCGCCAAGGAGCTCTGCGTGCCGTGCTGCGAGTTGTGACAGTTAGCAAACATATGAGGCTTTGCTACGGAGATGGCCCGTGTCTGCCTGTTTACTGGAGAAATGGTCTTCTCCTGGGGGGTGGGTGTGGGTAGTGTGTTCTTGGGTGTCCTGCCTGGACAGCCGTCATCAGTGGCGTAGTTAACCCCCCCCCCGCCAAATAACCACCGGAACAGATTTCAGGGGCAGGCTGAGAATCCCAGTGGCTCCCATCTCACAGGTATGATTTGCAGGGTCCGTGGAGAAGCCTTCCCTCCTGTTCGGGTAGGAATGCAAAACCGATCACCTCCTTGCTGGAATGACAGCCTGGCTTTCTTGGGATTCAGCCAAGAAAACAATTTATGAGACTGACCCACACACTTAACTAGCTAAAGCTTTGGGCTGTGATCCAGAATCCTTATTATGGAAAGCAGAGTTAAAATTGTTCCCTCTGAAACCCTGTGGCTATTTATCTGAATTAGCGAGGTCACCCCAATGACAGCTGTGGACACCAGTCTTTAATTAGAAGAAGAATTTGCCCCGAACTTCATCACAGTGGCATTTCCGAGGGTCTTGAGTGTTTTTCTTCCTTCCTTATTTCAGCCTTACTTTATACCTAGTCTTTGTTCAAAGAGCTCATTTTCCCCCTGGATCGGTTCATTCCCCACGTTCTCCAGCAATCACGGGGCGCTCTCTCGCCAGTGGCATGCTCCGAGGAGCCCAGCCAGAAGCCTGCTTCTGAAACGCAGGCTCTCCCTCTTCCCGGCAGCATGACCTTCTAGACAAGTTACCTCACTTGTCTGAGCCTCAGTTTCCTCAGCTATAAAATGGGTCTAATAATACTGATTGCATAGCACTAGATGAAGCTGCCGTTTATTAAACGCCTTTGCTGTGGGCGGGGCAGTATTTTCAGCATTTGCTGTGTATAAGCTCATCTCAGTAACAGCCAGGCAAATCCAAATTCCTTTTTTTTTTTTTTAGATTTATTTATTTATTTGTTTGACAGACAGAGATCATTCTTAGGTAGGGGGGCGTGGGGGAGGCAGACTCCCTGCTGAGCAGAGAGCCCCATGTGGGGCTCGGTCCCAGGACCCTGAGATCACGACCTGAGCCGAAGGCAGAGGCTTAACCCACTGAGCCACCCAGGCGCCCCCAGGCGAATCCAAATTCTTGCCATTCCCATTTTATCAAGGAGGAAGTCGAGGTGTAGCGATCACCAGCTGGGGAAAAGTGCAGGCCGCAGAGCCTACTACGTAATAGGGACTAAATAAATATTTATTGAGGCTCAATGTCTCCCTCACCTAAATGTCCAAGAAATTTATGATTTATGCCCTGTAATTTTTACTTTTAACTTTTCTCTGAGAACACTGAATGTACCAATCTTACCTTCAAATTTGGGTTTACTTTTTTTTTTAAAGACTGTATTTTTAAGTAATCTCTGCATCCTGTGTGAGGCCCAGTCTCACGACCCCCGAGAGCAAGAGTCGCACGCTCCTCTGACTGAGCCAGCCAGGCGCCCCTGGGTTTACTTTTTAGACTTTGTATTATGGAAAATTTTAAACACATAAAAAAATAAAAGGATCTTCCACTTACTCTTTCTATAATTTCAACAATTTTCGACTCACAGCCTATTAATATTTTGTCAATACGCCTATCTACTTCCTTTCCTGGTCTGTATTGTTTGAAATAAATCCCTCAAATCAGATTAGTTCAGCCATATATTTTAGTGTGTATCTTGAAAAGGAAATGAACTCTTCATTTATTTAATTTTTATATTAGCAGACTCCTTGCTAAGCAGGGAGTCCTGATGTGGGACTCAATCCCAGGACCCTGGGACCATGACCTGAGCCACCGTTAGATGGACTAAGCCACCCAGGCACCCGGAAACGAACTCTTCTTCAAAATAACCGTGGGGGCACCTGGGTAGCTCAGTCGTTAAGCATCTGCCTTCAGCTCAGGGCATGATCCCGGGGTCTGGGACCGAGCCCCGCACCGGGCTCCCTGATCAGTGGGAGGCCTGCTTCTCCCTCTCTCACTGCCTCTGCTTGTGTTCCCTCTCTCACTGTGTCTCTCTGTCTCTCTGTCAAATAAATAAATAAAAATCTTTTTAAAATAAATAGAACTGTAATACCATTACTATACTTCAGAAATCAACAGTTATTCTTGAATATTGGATATATAGTTAGTATTCAAAATTTGTAGTTGCCTCATACTGTCTTTTTTATAAGTTTTTTTAATTTTTATTTTACTTTACTTATTTATTTGACAGAGAAAGATCACAGGTAGGCAGAGAGGCAGGCAGAGAGAGAAGGGGAAGCAGGTTCCCCGCTGAGCAGAGAGCCCGATGCGGGGCTCGATCCCAGGACCCTGAGATCATGACGCAAGCTGAAGGCAGAGGCTTAACCCACCGAATCACCCAGGCACCCCCATAATGTCCTTTTTAAAAAGAAATTTATTTATTGGGCGCCTGGGTGGCTCAGTGGTTTAGGCCGCTGCCTTGGGCTCAGGTCATGATCTCAGGGTCCTGGGATCGAGTCCCATGTCGGGCTCTCTGCTTGGCAGGGAGCCTGCTTCCCTCTCATTCTCTCTGCCTGCCTCTCTGCCTACTTGTGATCTCTCTCTGTCAAATAAAATAAATAAAATCTTAAAAAAAAAAGATTTATTTATTTAGTGGAGAGAGCGCTGGCGCACGCACAAATGGGCGAGGGGCAGAGGGAGAGGGAGAGACTTCCCACTGAGCACGGAGGCCCACGGACTCAGGGCTCCATCTCATGACTCTGAGACCATGACCCAAGCTGAAACCAAGAATCGGACTTTTTTTTTTTTAAGTTTGTTTGAATAGAACCGAATAAGGTCCAACATTACGATTAGTCGATATGCGTCTTATGTGTCTTTTAATCTAATTTGCTCCTGCTCTGTATTTAGTTCATGTGCAATCTATTTGTGGGAGAAACCAGGTCATTTGTTCTCTAGAGTTCCCCATATCTTTTTTTTTTTTTTTTTTTTTGCTGAATGTATCTCCACGGTATCGTTGAATATGTTCGCGTGTTTCTTCGTCTCCCGTATTTCGTGGAAACCGGAAGTTGGCTCTCCAGCCCGATCGAGGTCAGGTTTACGCTTTGGGCAGACGGGGCAGAGGGGCTGCCTTGCTTTCTCAGGAGCCTCAGGAGAGCCAGGTTGTCTTGCTCTTGGTGACGTTCACAGCCACCGTTGATCAGTGCCTAGATCCATGGATTCTTTAGGGATTGTGGAAGGGTTTCCAAACTGGATTTTAATTACCTAGAGGGCCCGTTCCTCATGATGCCTCTCCCAGGGCTGGGCATAAAATAGACTTCAATAAGAATTCGTGCTAATTAAGGCATTCTTGCCCCTCTTCAACATTCTTGCTCACTGGTTGGTCATTAAAATAGCCCTCCCTGGGGCGCCCGGCTGCCTCCGTTGGAAGAACATGTGACTCTTAATCTCAGGGTCGTGAGTTTGCGCCCCACGTTGGGTGTACAGATTACTTAAATCAATAGACAAGTCTTTAAAACAAATAAAAGGAAGAAGTAGCCTTCCCTACGAAAAGGAATTGTCTCACCGACTCGGAGGCCCCACCACATTTTCAGTGCTCTGTGGTTTTCCTTCAACCTTTAGTCATTCAGAGGACACTGGGTGTGGGGCATGATGGGAAGGGCACCGAGGAGGTGTCAGCCAGCCGCGGGGCTCTCCTGGGCTCTGCCTGAATTGCAGTGTGGTGCTCGCTGGCTGTGAGCTATTAATAGCCCTTCTCAGAGGCCTCTGCCGAGGTGAGAGTTAGGGTTCCTTCCAGATCTAAAAGCCAGCTGTCTTCAGTTTCAACACCAGAAGGAAGGCGGTGTGAAGGATGGAGAAGTCACCCAGAGAGGGCTGGCCTCACTTTGCACACCAAGGAAGGAGTTTAATTCAGATGGAAGATGCTTTTTTTTTTTTTTTTTTAAGATTTTATCTATTTATTTGACAGAGAGCTTACAAGCAGGCAGAGAGGCAGGCAGAGAGAGGAGGAAGCAGGTTCCCCGCGGAGCAGAGAGCCCGATGCGGGGCTCGATCCCAGGACCCTGAGATCATGACCTGAGCCGAAGGCAGAGGCTTAACCCACTGAGCCACCCAGGCACCCCCGGAAGCTACTTCTCTGTATTGGGTGAAAACAAATCAGACGCCGTCTGTCTATTGGGTTCTCCATTTTATCCCTTTCATCCCATCCCTGAGTAACTATATTATAACCTGCTGGTATTAGCTCTTGGGTTTCGACAGAGCTGGTTTCTGGTCCAGATCCCGCTGCTCGCTATGTGTGTGTCTGGGCAAGTCCCCTAGCTTCTCTGAGCCTCACCTCCCAGGTGAGAATAAAAGATTTCCACATCATTGTCCTGGCAAGGATGAACTAAAGTAGCAGGGTAAGACAGCACGGATAGTGTAAGAAATGAGTAAGGTTAGTTGGTGGCGTTTCCCAGTTCTCTGTGTCCTGGAACGAGTCCCCGCACGCTCACGTCGATGTGGGTAGAAGTGGAGTCTGGAGAGATGTGCAGCGTCGTGGCTGATTGAGTCCCGGAGGCTCCTGCAGGCCGGGCCGGCCCTCAGTCCCCAGGGGAGGAGCAAGTGGCTCCTCGCCTCCCCCCCCCCCCCACCCGGGCAGGCGTTTATCACGCGGAACATCCGGTCAGGCGCGGGCTGTCAACGTGATGCTGCGAACGAAGAAGGCAGTGTTGGGCCTTCCGTGAAATCAAAGGCGCGCAGGGCCTCAGAGGTAGAAGGAGCCCTGTGGGTTACCAAGGGCAACATGTCTGGCAAAGCAGTCATCCCTTCTAGAACGTCCCGCCAGTTAGCTCCCAGCCAGACTCGTAATACTTAAAAGTGCTCACAGCTGGAGCATCCCACTGCGGGCCTCCTCTCCAGTTAAACAGCAAGGGCTTTCTTCATTCTGTCTGAAACCTGCCTCCCTTTCGTCTCCACTTGCCAGTCGTGGGTGCTCTTTCCATGGCACCGTACCGCTGTCCGGGGGCGGGGTGACTTGGGTGAGGGGGTCACACAGAGGTGGTCTCTGCTCTGGGTGGCACTGTGTTTGGAGAGAGCCCCCTCAGGGCACATGTGGCACGCCTGTGGCCCTGCCTTTGTGTGGATCAGGGTGGAGACCCTTCTAGGAGCCTCAGGAACGGAGTGTCATTCTCTCTTGGGTGGTGTCCGATGCGGGTGGGTGAGACGTGGAGGGGACTGGTGTAGCCACTGCCTGAAGCTCACGGGCTGTGATTTGGAGTGCGGTGTGATGTGTTCACCTTTGCACGCGCCCCTCCACCCGGCGGCTCTCTGTGATGGACGTTGTGACTCTCCGTTGTGAGTGGTCCTCACCCCTGCGCTGTTTAGTGCCTTCCAGCCCTGTACCGGCCCATTCCCGCAACTCGCGGGAAAGTTCTCTGCAGCGTGTGGGCTGCGTGTCAGGGGCGGGCAGTTTGTCAGCCGCAGACAGAGCTGCTAGCCAGCCGGGCGTCCACGGCGGCGGCCGGGGATGCGGAGCCTACACGCTTCGGGCTCCTGCATCGCTGGGGATGGCCCTCCCACAGTGGTGCCACAAGGAAGCAGCAAAGCATCTTTGTTTCCTGCCCCCACTTGCCAAAGACCTTTGGCCCGCACCTTGCCCACCTGTGAAATGCCCCCAGTTCCGAACCCGACGGGACCAGGCGCTGTGCGTGGAACAGGGGTGGATGTTGACGTACGGGCTGCCATTTCCGTGTCGGCTGACTCTTAATCAAAGATAAAAGTAAGAATTCCGGTATTTCTGGAAGGGGATTATAGTAGAATGCTTGTTCTAAAGGTAGAACAATAAATCAGACTTTTCTGTGGGAGGAGGAGGTCTTACTGAACAGCCTGCTTTGAGGTGACCAGATAACTCTGTGAATATGTCCCACTTGGGGGACACCTGGGTGGCTCAGTCACTTGGGCGTCTGCCTTCGGCTCAGGTCACGGTCTCGGGTTCCTGGGATCAAGCCCCGCATCAGGCTCCCTGCCTTTCCATTCTCCCTCTGCCGCTCCCCCTGCGTGCACAAGCTCTCTCTCTCTTTCTCTCTCTCTCTGTCAAATAAATAAAATCTTAGAAAAAAAAAAAAGTCCCACTGGGGTAGAGACCATCTGGCAGGTATTGCTCTCCTTTATCTTCGGGGTGCAGGGACTGATGGCCTCAGCCCTCCTTTTGCTCCGCTGGCATTTGTCAAAACATGCTGTAGGTCTGGAGACTCTGAGTGAAGCGTCCTGGGAGGTCAGCTCTGCTGGGGACGAGAAGCGTGATCACTCGAGCTGACCCTGAATTACAAGTCTGTCTTAGAGCAAGGTGGGAGATTCGGAGAGGTTGAATTTAGGCTCTTATGCCTTTTATCCCCCAGCAAAATAACAGCATGAAGAAATACAGAGAAGTAGAGAAAAGTATTCATTATCCTGATACCCAGAAGTCACTACTGTAAACATTCTGGCATATTTCCTTCTTGTATTGTTAATGCCTTTTTCTTTGCAGAGATTATACTGTAAATACAATTCGGTGCCCTTTTTTCCAGTCACTTAACATATAATAAGCATTTTTCATTAAAACACAACTTACAAGTATCACTTTAAAATGACTGCATCATGTTCCATCATATGGATATACTCTAATTTACTTTACCAGTCCCTTAATGTTGAACATTTAGATTGTTTCTGTGTCTTTTGTCCTTGTGGTTACAATTAACTTAGCGATAAACATGGTAGGGCTTAAATCTTTGTCAGCGTTTTAGTTTATTTACTTACTTTTTTAATACTTTCATGGATGAGTTTTTTTATTACTTTTATTTATTTTTCAATTTTTATTTAATTTTTTGGTCTGAGTGAGCTCTACACCCAGTGTGGGGCTCAGACTCATAACCCTGGGATCAGGAGTCGCACGCTCCTCTGACTGAGCCAGCCAGGCGCCCATTTTTAAGATTCTTACTCCAAGGAATTGGTACTGCTTTTTATTTGCTCAGCATTTATTAGGACCCAACCTAACCTGGTCTGGGTTGGGATGGAAGGACGAGTATGTGGAATGGGGCTGGGGAAGGCTTCCTTGAAGATGGGTTTTTAGGCCATGTTCTCAAGGTATTGAATGTTAACTAAGGTGGAAGCAGGTGGGGACAGTGGGGAGAGAATGTCCCAGAAATCCAGACACAGGGGATAGACTGTGCAAATGCCCCAGAGCTGCTCATGAGCACAGGCCTAGAGGAGCCGAAGCCAGAGGCCATGGAGGGTGCCGTGAGATGGGCTGCCGATGAAGGCAGGGCAAGAGAGAGCAAAGCCTGGTGACAGATTGTAAACTCGACCCTAAAGGCAGTGGGAAACTGTAAAGGGGCTTTAAGCAGGCCAGTGACATGATGGGGCTTGTACTCTAGAAAGGTCACTCTGGCCGCAGTGTAGAGAATGGACAGGACCGGGCAGAAAAGGATTCTGGGAGACCGGTTAGGACTGCTGCACAAGAGGGGCTTCTCAGAGTTGGCTAAACTGGTAGGGGAGAGGACATTTCCTCTGTATTTCCATTTCTTTAATTCCTGCCGAGGGTGGATGCTTTTATATTGATTTGCCATTTCTGACCTAACGGCTCCTGAGTGTTACACACTTTGAGACGGTGTGGTCAGACCCAGGATTCAGCTTTGCCTGGGAGCCCTCGAAGATCCAGCCAGGGGAGGCCATGCCCTGGATCCCTGGGACCAGGATTGTGGCTTCCAAGGCACACCGTCCTCTGCTCTCTCCAGTCTTCACAAAGCAGGCACTGTGACTGGGATGGTAGAAAACACAGTGTAGCCCGGGACCCGGTGACCAGAAAGAGGTCACTTCTCTGCCATCAGAGCTGGAGGAAGAGCCCAGAATTCAGCAGACTCTGTTGTAACGGGGGCACGCTCAGTGATTGGGGCAGCTTTGTTTCAGAAGAACCTAGCCAGGGCTGTTTATTGCCAGCAGGCCATAAGCATTTGCTCGAGTGGAAAGGATGAGTGGAGAAAAGAGCCTTAGGTGTGAAGTTTACCTCCCCAGACCCCGACTCGCAGCTCAGCTGCCTCCCCTAAGTGAACAGCATCCAGCTCGCAGATCTCGCCTATTAATATATTTATTAGCTCGCTCGTTTGGTAGCCACAGGCTTCCTGAGGAAATTGCAGGCAGGGGTTTGCGAAGAACATAGCCTGATTGGAAAAACTTTTCTTACTAGCTGGATGCTTGCCATGCTGTGGGGTCTCGTGCCTTTTGGTGCCTCCCAGAGGGGGGCCGGCTTTGTATGCAGCGGGCACTGCACCGCGAGTTCCACCCTAATTGCTATGTGCGGGATGGCTGAGTGCAGCGCGGTGGCTGAGTAATGACCCTGCATTTCTCTTTGCGGCTTCTCGATTAGGAAGTCACAGGGACCTTGAGCCTGTGTTTCATTCCGAGCGTTTTCCCCTGTTAAATCGGAACGGTTGCGGGTTGTTAAAATGCTTCCATTGTAGCCAGCGGCCTTGTCCTGGTACCCTACGTACACACGGTCATGCCCTTGCTTTGACTAAAGTCCTTCTTATCTGCCATTTAATTTTACACAAAGACAGAGATAGGGCATAGAGGTAGATGAGCCGACCCACCAGAGGCCTTCCAGAAGTTACTTTCTCATTCCTGGTGACTGCATGGGTTGACACATTTTGAAAAAATCATAAATCTGGTTACAGAAGAAATACGTGTTTTTTGTAGAAATTTTTGGAAAGTTACCATCTCTCCCCTTGAAGACCCAAATGAAGTAAAACGTAATTACACTCGCCAATAAGGTGTTCCTTGCTGTTACCAATTAGGATTAGCTTTCCAGGCTTTTTTCTTCTGCACAGCCGTTTGCTTCCTTCCTTCAGTTTTTTTCTTTTTTTTGAGATTGATTGATTTATTTGAGAGAGTGTGTGTGAACAGGAGGAGGGGGAGAAGGAGGGAGCAGATTCCACACTGAGCACGGAGCCCGGTGAGGGGCTTGATCCCACAACCCTGAGATCATGACCTGGGCCAAATGAAGAATCGAAAGCTTAACTGACCGAGCCACTCAGGCGCCCCTTTAACTGTACACTTTTTAGTATAAAGTTATATGTACTGTTTTTATCTTGACACCCCCCCCCCCCCGACTCCCCGCTTACACCATCACTTTTCCCCCTAACCCAGTGCGGAGAGAGTCAGTAGAGGGCAAGGAACCTTTCCAGTCAGTGAGTCACCTTGTGGGACTGGGACTGTACTGTCATCCAGTCAGGGTCTCATGGCTTCAGCCCGTTCTGAGCACCCAAGTCATGTTCTTTAAATATTACACCATGCTTTTAAGGATGGATTTGATTTTTTCTTTTTTTTAATTTGAGAGAGAGAAAGAGAGTGCACAGCAGGGAGGGGCAGAGGGAGAAACTTCAGCAGACTCCAGGCTGAGCGTAGAGCCCCATGTGGGGCTCGATCTTCCCATCCCAACATCAGGACCTGCTGAAACCAAGCGTCAGATGCTTAACCACCGTACCCCCCAGGTGCCCCTATAATGTAATTTTTTTTTAAAGATTTTATTTATTTATCTGACAGACAGAGATCACAAGTAGGCAGAGAGGCAGGCAGAGAGAGAGGAGGAAGCAGGCTCCCCGCTGAGCAGAGAGCCGGATGCTATGCGGGGCTCGATCGCTATGCGGGGCTCGATCCCAGGACCCTGGGATCATGACCTGAGCCAAAGGCAGAGGCTTTAACCCACGGAGCCACCCAGGCGCCCCTGGATTAGATTTTTAAAACAAGTCGATAACTTACCGCACCCCAGCGTCCTCTGCCGAGCAAAGCCAAACTTGAGATGTGGCTGTAGCAAATGAGATTAGGCTTTTCTGGGTGACTTCTGGGGGGGAGGAAAGAGGATGGCTGGATGTTCATTGGACACCAGGACGGCCCCCCCCAGGCTGAGTCCTTGAAAGCCAGATCTAAACATCTGCATGAGCCCTGCATGTGCGGCGGGGGTCCTCAAGCCTTTGGGGGGGGGGTTAGAATCTCCGCAGGAGCTTGGTGCAGATGCCCCCCTGGCCAGCATTGGTAGGGGCACGGGGAAGAGACGGTCAAAGGGACACAGACCGAAGTACTGTGACTGCAGTAGACCCGGCTCATTTCCTGCCCAGCACCCAGGCCTCCCCTCTCCTTTACTGACAGAAGCTTGAGTTTTGCTTGGGGCGGCTGTGTGCCTGGCTACAACATTCAGCCAGCCTCCCTGGTGCCCAAGTACGGCCCGAGGCCGCAGTTCTGGTCTCCGAGGTGGAGGCAGAAGGTCCCAGGGAGAGCTCCTTCATAAATGAAATGGCACAGCCCTTGGCCCTTGTGTCTCCTGGCTCTGTCTCACAGTTCCAAGCACGGAAGCCCCAGGCCAGGGAGGGCAGAGCAAGAAAACCCAAAGATCCCAGGCCCTTCCTGTAATGGTCGGGTGGTTGCTGCCTGCCGCGCCGTACTGCCTGCTTCTAGATTTCTTCTTGTTCCGTGAGAAAACTAACCCCCCATCTGTTTAAGCGACTGTTAGTTTTTTTAATTGCTTGCAGCTGAATGCAATCATAACTGATAAGGTAATGTTTTAATATTTTACAAGGGGGAAATGTATTTACATATTGTGTAATTAAAAATGAAAAATAATTTAAATCCCCACAGATTTCTGGGCCCCACGTCAGACGCACCGAAACAGAATCTTTGGGGATGGGACTCACGTATCTGTATTTTTAGCAAACTCTCCAAGTGATTCTGGTGCACCGTAAAATGTGGGGATCATTTCTGCATTCACTGTTACCGTTAGCCCCGTTTTATATAGGAGAGGGTTGAGCCCCAGCAAGGTTAAACAGCTTATCACAGGTTTTTTTTTTTTTTTTTTTTTTTTAAGATTTATTTATTTGAGGGTGCCTGGGTGGCTTAGTTAGTTAAGCGACTGCCTTCGGCTCAGGTCGTGATCCCGGAGTTTCGGGATCGAGTCCCGCATTGGGCTTCCAGCATCATGGGGAGTCTGCTTCTCCAACTCTGACCTTTTCCCCTCTTGTGCTCTCTCTCACTCTCAAATAAGTAAATAAAATCTTAAAAAAAAAGATTTATTTATTTGATACACAGAGAGAGAACGATCAGGAAGGCCAGAGAGAGCCTTGAGATTCTGAGCACAGACCCTGACCGTGGGCTCGATCCCAGGACCCTGAGATCATGCATGACCCGAGCCGAACCCAAGAGTCAAACACTTAACCAGCTGTGTCACCCAGATAACCTTGTCCCAGTATTAAGGGAGCCTTACATCCAGCTGCGTCTGATACCAGAGTACGCCCCCGTCCTGCCCCACTGGCCCGCTCCAGGGAGGCTTGGGTTTTGCCCCCATAACGGAGCCACACTGCTTCTGGAGGGAACTTCCAAAGTAGGAAATTCTGAACGGTTTTTGACATACTTTTCTACTGTTTGCTGTCAAGGGACAGCGTCACAGCAGCGTATATGTCCCCAGGAAATGGAGGGATACGGTTTCTGGCATGTTTGTTAAAAAGTGGACTCGTACGTTCTTGGTCTTATCTTCTGCTCTGGAAACAAAAATTCTTTGAATTAGCTTTTTCCATAGACTTTCTAGGGTTAACTCACTTCGGAATTACTAGAACATCTCACCCATGAAAGGTAATTATGGTTGTTTTATGAGTGTGGAAGACATATAGCTTGTAAGCGCTAGAGTAGTCTCTTGTGAGTTATTAGAACTCACAGTATTCGTGTTATACCAAATTAGCCATCAAGGGCTGATAGATTTTATCTCCAGTTCATCAAGGCATTGGTCAGCACTATACATTCATAATAATTAAATACACACCAGCTCTCCTCAAATAGGATCTTTGGATAAGGTGGCCACTTCAGGTTGTAATAATGTGATTTGCATGGGTATTTGGAGACCTGTATGATAAGAATGACTTTCTGATGGGGGAGAGAGGGTTTTCACCGTGGGCAGCAGGAGGTCAGAGTGCTTGAGACCGTCAAGGGGCTGGCAACATCGTGGGGATGAAGTATGGCCCGGGAGTTAGCAGCTTTGTGTTTGCACCTGCATCTGGCACCGGTCCACCACGTATCAGCATCGCTGACGTAATTCCAAATAGACTTCCAGAAAACGCTCCGTTATCGAGGTCCTCCTATATGGGAGACATTTTGGGGGGTACTTCTCTCTGTCACCTTTAAGGAGCTCCTCTTTTAGTGCAGGAGAGAAGACCAATACCCAAGTCTACAAAAGAAGCCATGGCCACCCCCCTCCTCCTCCCGAGGGCTGCTGTGCCCCAGGCCCCTTGCATGCCTTTATAGATGTTCAGTTTCTTCTTACAAAGCTTGGCAAGGTGTGGGTATTATTTCTGGTCTATAGACGCGGAAACGGAGGCTCAGAGAGAGCTAGTTACTTGCGTGCAGTCACACAGCCGATAAATATCAGCGTCCCATTTGGGTTCAGGTCATCCTGGCTCCAAAGACCCTGCCCACCCCGCCACACCTGCGTGACCGCCCACATGGGGCGCTACCCTGCAGTGGTGGCAGCGTGAGGAAAGTGTGCTGGGAGGACACCTGTCTGACCGAGGGGACTGGGGAAGCCCTTGCACAAGAGGCAGATTTAAAGAGTTTAGGATGGATCAGTCGGTAGAGCACAGGACTCTTGATCTCCGGGTTCTGAGTTCCAGCCTCACTTTGGGCATGGAGCCAGTTAAAAACAACAACAACAGCCCAAGAGTTTAGGGTGAGTAAAGGTAAGTCAGGAGAATGTTGGGTGTGCTCTGGGGATGAGGAGTCTGCTTGGATTGAAATGTGTAGTTCCTTGTGGGGATGGGAGGAACAGGAAGAAGGAAATGGGGCTAGGAAAGTAATTGGGATAGATTATGAAGGGTGGAAGAGCACATATTTTGTATTTTATATAAAACTATTGCTGAAGACGATCGGTATTAAGCCACTTGTTTTTCCTTAATATAAGCGTGAATTTCAGCTCAGAACTTAGTGTCAGCAGAAACAATTACCATCTTCCCTAGGAGAATGTCTTCTATTCTGCCTTTTATCAGAGAGCGAAGACTGTGGAACTCCTTGTCTTCCCTTTTTTCCCAGGCCACCAGGAAGCCCAGGCCTAATTTATTGTCTAATCATAATTGCTATCTTATTTCTCCAGTGCTTGGTAAAAATTTCATCTTTTATTCCATGTGATTTCCAGTCTTTTATTTTATTTTATTTTTTTGCCCTGGGTATAAATTAGTATTAAAAACTACCTGAAATTCCTTTTGGAAGTATGCAGGATAGATTTATGTATTTAATGCTAACTAAGAAGAAACTAGACTGACTCGTTGGCCTGTCACAAGGCAACAAAGAGCTGGAACGGGACAGTGAGTGATGCAGACTTCCGTGGCATACTGATGAGGTGTTTGCTAGAGGCTGCTGGGAAGGGTTAGGGTTAGGGGCAGTAGATGGAACTGGTCCGTTCTTGGGAAGCCCAGGAGCCCCCAGAGTCCTCAGATCGTCAGGAGGGGTCTGCCGGGTGTGTGTCTGTGGGGGGCTCTCTCCAGCCCTCCTTGCCCCTTGCCAAGTTTGAAGTCCTATGCCTGGATCACCCCTTCTTCCGAGTTCACAACAGTCTCTGATTTGATCATTCCCCAGGACTACCTGGGCCGATTTTTTGGCTCTGATTAGGACAGTGGATGTAAAGTTTCTGTGTTGGGAATTCTCTGTACCCCACTTTCTGGAGCATTTCTGAAACCCTCAGTAAAGTGACACGGTGTAATGAGTAAGTAGTGTCAGCAACCCTGTCCCATGAGAAGAGGCTGTCTCGTGCTCCACAGGCCTTGATGATGTCAGGCTGGGCCGTCTGCTTTCTGAAGATCCAGAGCGGACAGGATCTTAGCTCTGTGTCTCCTTCCTCTGTGCTCGCAGGCTTGGGCTCTGTGTACCTCTCCTGGTGGTCTTCGTGAAGCCACAGGACCCTCCCCAGAGGGTTGTCGCACATCGCTTTCTGAAGGCCCCTCACACATCACAGCTGCCTTGCTGGTGTGGAAAGTCATGTTGTGGTTGGTTTTCGCAAGTGGTCGTAGCAACAGCCGCAGCTGACGCACCTGAGACACTCTAGGGTGGGAGGGGCATCTGGGCGGGGCCGGAGGTTCTCGAAGAACCCGCTCAAAGTCTTCAAAGTCGTGCGGAATTGCATATGTGTGTGCACTTCTGGAAAGGTCTTACCACATCCAAAGGGAATACATCCTCCCGTTAGCATTTGATCCCAAATGAGTTCAGAACTCCTGTGATGAAAAATGACCTTCTATGGATTTCTTCCCGACATCTCGAGTAACCCCATCAAACCGCTTCCCCCAGAGCCTGCGGCTCAAAGCAGCTCTGAGCAGAAGGGATGGAGAAACACCCAGACTGGGCGGGAGCTGGCCCTGGCAGGTCGTGGGGCTGGTGGTGCAACCGCCCGCGTAACCCTTGAAACCCAAGGGCCATCTCCAGCCGCGATGGACAGCTCTTGTCCGCAGCGTTTGTCCCCGGCTACGCTCTGGCTCGAAAGCAGCCGCCCCGCGTTCCCCTTCCAAGCGTGCTCCCAGCTGTGCCTGGGGAGTCTCTCTGGACTTGGTGTTAGGAACCACAGCCATGAGACTTGTGACGCGCCCGCCAAACAAAATGAGGCTTTTCTCTGTGCTCTGGGAGGCTCCAGACCGGAAGTCACTGGATTTTGTTTTGCCTTGCTCTCTCCACAAGCCCACGTGGCAGAAGCCCTGTGTGAAATCAGAAATGCGAGCTTTGTTCCCTGGTGATCACGGGGGATGCCTTTCCTGAATGCTTACTGTGGGTGTGAATAGCTCTACCACAAAAGAACAATAAGCAAAGCAAAACCTAAGCCCCAGAGGGCGGCGATTGATATTCTGTTCCAGTGGACAAGCATTTATTGAACACCTACTGTGTGCTGGTAGAATTCCCGGTCTGCTGGAGAAGGCTGGTCCAGGAGGAGTCACTGCAGGGTGACAGGGGCTGGAGGAGAAACAGTGAGCGGGGCTGCGGGTCCCAGAAGAGCACAATTAATTCAGCTGGTGTGTGCGTGTGCGTGCGGGGTCGGGGCCTGGCCGAGAGGAGGCGGTGGAGCTGGAAGTTGAAGGACGGAGGGAGCCTCCCGGGTTCTCTTTTGACCCTCTCCGTTGAGCAAGCATGCATTTTACCTGCGGTGATTAGTATGCACATAATACACGTTATGCTGCCTGTTTTTCACTTAGCATTCCTATACCGATTTCCACTTAGCGACTAGGCCAAAGTATTTATCATTTTAAAAAGCCACGTAGCATTTTTGCCTTATTGATGTACCCTCGTTACTCAGCCATCCTCTCATTTGTTGGGAGTAACAGAGTTTTTCCGTAATTAGGCAACTTTGCAGAATCAGCTCTCCCCTCCCCCTTTCTTATTTCCTTGGGGGTGTATTGCTGGGTCAAAGTTATGAATGGTTTTATGCCTTTCCTACTGAATTTTTTTTTTTTTTAATATCATGGGAACGTTCCAACATGCATAAAAAGAGAAAGACTGTTAAGATGAACTCGCATGTATCTGTCAGCGAGGTTCAGCTCCTGGCCGTATCAACTCATGGTTATCCACACCGCCCTCCTCTGCCGTCTGCTTTCCTGGATTATCTTGTGGTGAACCCCAGACATCATATAATTTCACCTATAAATACCTACATATGTATTTACCCATAAGGGATAAGGCATCTTTTTTTTTTTTTTAAAGATTTTATTTATTTATTTGACAGAGATCACAAGTAGGCAGAGAGGCAGGCAGAGAGAGAAGGGGAAGCAGGCTCCCTGCTGAGCAGAGAGCCTGATGCTGGGCTCTGAGATCATGACCTGAGCTGAAGGCAGAGGCTTTAACCCACTGAGCCACCCAGGTGCCCCAATAAGGCATCTTTTAAAAGTATAACCATAGCTTCCTTATCACATATAAAAAAGTTAACCAAAAGTCTTAATACCATAAAATATGTAGTCATCAACTGAAAAAAATTTTTTTAAGCTTTTATTTATTTATTTGGCAGAGAGAGTCGAGCACAAGTAGGGGGAGCAGCAGAGGGAGAGGCAGGCTCCCCACTGGGCAGGAACAACCCCCCCTCTCCCACATGGGCTTGATCCCCAGAACCGTGCATCATGACCCAAGCCAAAGGCAGACGCTTAACTGGCCGAGCCACCCAAGTGCCCGCCCCATCAACTGAAAGTTTATGGTTGCATGCCGTTTTCTGTGGCCATTCTCCGGAGGCCAAATGGTTGTTTGCACCAGCCTGTGCTCTAAGGAAGGTTTCCCTTGCCCTGCTATTTGCGGGCGGGAATGTCTTTATGGAAAAGGTTGCTCTTCCTGCAGGTCCTGGTCTGGGAGGGAGAGGGAAGCCTCTCTCCAGGGCCTCTGCTGCTTGTGTGTTATGATTTGTGCTGCCCCGGGCGGTGGGCACTCTTCACCCGTTGCTCAGGCTTCCTGGAGTAAATCTGACTGTGCCGCTGTATCCATACACCAGCCTGCCTCGGTGTGATGTGTGGAAAACGTCAGGCTCATTTCTCCCTTCGGACCCGCTCCACTGAAGAATGAAAGGGCCTCATGCTGTTTCTTCAGTGGGAGGAAGCTAGATAGATACTATGTTTCTTTTTCTATAATAAAAATTCCAAGATGCTAGGAGAATGCCCATTCCCCACTGCATTCCCCACATGATCATCTTATTTGCATGTTTCCCTTGGCAAGCTTTGTTTGGTATGATTCAAGGTGACCCAGTTAGAACCACTGTTTAAAGTCACGTTGTCATTAACAAGTTATACAACCTGTGTGTGATAAGTCTGTTAGCTCTGAATATTGTACAAGTAGGGATACACGCTGTGTCTAGTCTCTTCTTCAGTTTAAATATGGTTACATTTAAATGTAATCTCCCTGTTTGTTCTCGCTGTTGATATTCCCGATTTTTCTATGTTGATGGATAGGAGCAATTTCCCAGATGATTCAGAACCCTGTTGTATTTGTCTTTGGAATGCTAATGACATGTGTGTATTATGTCCGCCTTTCCCCCGTACCAGCCCAGATTGGCTCTGGGTTTGTTTCTTCTTGACTAGCTGGGGACCCTACCAGGTGGTGCAAAAAACAAGTCATGAGTAACTCGCTATAGGGCAAGGGGGGGGGGGTTAATATTAATAGGAAGGCCTGGTCAGGATGGAAATGGCTTTTGGAAGATACTGGGGTAAGAGGGCTTTTATTCTTGGGGAAAATAGTCTTTAGAGTCCATGAAAAGGCTTACTTATGTTCAGGGCAGCCTTATGCCTGGTGCCTGGCTCTTTTTGATGGAAGAATTTAAATAACTGGATTTTGGTTTTGGTTATATGAGTTTGCCATTTTATTTCTCAGTCTGTTGCAATACAGTATCCCCGTTCTTTGTTTTTAAAACAATGAAACAGAACAAATTTTTAAAGATTTGAGTCTGTGCCAAATGCTTCAACACATGGATTATTTTTACTTTTTACCATTTCTCTTCCAGGCATTATCCATATCCATCCCTTATTTATTTATTTATTTAAAAGATTTTATTTATTTGACACAGAGAGAGAGATCACAAGTAGGCAGAGAGGCAGACAGAGAGAGAGGGGAAAGCAGGCTCCCCGCTGAGCAGAGAACCTGATTGGAGGCTCAATCCTAGGACCCCGAGACCACGACCCAAGCTGAAGACAGAAGCTTTAACCCACTGAGCCACCCAGGTGCCTCCCCCTTTAAAAAAAAAAAAACAAAACCATTTTTCTTTTATGCCATCACAAAAGGTTTCTATGTGACTTTAATAATGGCTGTATATAAAAAAAAAATAATGGCTGTATAATATTCATTTAAGTTGATAAATATACCATAATTTACGTAGCCATCCTTTGCTATTTCATATTTGAGAAGTTTTGTGAATTTTAAATAATACTGTATTGAACATGTTCGTGTTTAGCTTTCCCCCTCCTTTGTTCAACGGCTTTGGTGAGACGTAGTTTGTATACTGTGCAATTCAGCCATTTAAAGTGTACAGATGAATTTTCAGGGTTGTGCGGCCTTCACTGCTACCAGTTGGAGAACGTTCTCATCATCCCTTGTCCAGTAGCGGTCACCCATGTCCCTCAACCCTAGGCTACTGCTAATCTGCTTTCTGTCTCTCCAGATTTGCCTCTTCGGGACGTTTGGTTTAAGTGGAATCACAACCTGGGGGCTTCTCTTCACATATTGAAAATACTGTGATCAATATATATAGTATACAATTAACCCTTTCTAAGTGTATAGTTCAGTGACACTAAGTACATTCACATTACTGTACACCCTCTTCCACCGTCCATCTCCAGAACTTTCTCATCCTCCCCAACTGGAATCCTGTCCCCACTCAACACTGATTCCCCGGTCCTCTCCCCCCTGCCCCTGGCAATGACCCTCCTGCTTCCTTTCTATGAATTTAACTACCCTGGATACCTCCAGGGTATTTGTCCTTCTGTGTTTGGCTTCTCTCCCTTGGCATATCGTTTTCAAAGTTCATTCCTGCTGCATTATCTAAATTTCATTCCTTTGTATTGCCCAATACTGTCCCATTGTATGGATATACCATAGTTTGTTTATCTGTACATCACCTGAGGGACATTTGGGTGGTTCCAACTTTTTGGCTGCTAGAATAGTGCTGCTGTGAACCTTTCATGTGCAAGTTTTTGTGTGGATATATGTTTTCAGCTCTCTTGGCTGTGTATACTTAGGAGGGGAATGCTTGGTTGTGTAGCTTTTTTCTTTGCAGTGTTTCTTTAAGCGGTGTCCCTTAGCATGATGAGGTCAAAGGATAAGAACTAAGAACCTTTTACAGCACACCCCTTGGTATCCTTGCCCTCGTTTTTCCAAAGAGTTCTTAAACGGATGCTCCCTTCAATAACGTCACGATCTGGTTTCACATCAGCTTTCCCAGCAATGGGGATTATTCTGTTAAGAGTAAGGATTCCACTTTATTGTCTTACCATGGGCGTTTTTTAGTAGCTGCTGTTCCTCCTAAGATGAGGCCCCCGGATGGGAAAACCAGCTAATAGTTGAGCCTCACTCTATGGGTTGCTTTTGACTGCTCCCCACAAATGCCTTTGAATACTGCAAGCGCTGTGATGGTGGCAAGGAGAGTGTGTCTCTTTACCTAGTTCTGAAGGACAGCTCTTTGCAGGAGTTCGTCAAAGCACTCTGGCTTTACTGAGCACAGCAGGTGTGAGCCTGGGGAGCTTTGGGGAGTCTTTCTCCCGGCTTGGAATTTTGTAATCGCTCTTTGAGGCAGAAAGGAGACCTTGCTTTTTAGCTTGGCTCAGGGTGATGCCTGTGGTCTCTGGCTGGTCTCCTAGGCTGATTGGTACGTTGCCAACAGAATGCAGCCCTGTCATGGTCCCTCTGGGAGGGACTTAAGGTGGCCTCCTCACCCTCTGTCTGGAGGCTTCTGGAAAAGCCTGGGAGAGAGTGACGCCCCCCTTCTGTCCTCCCCACATGAAATCAGTCTTTCCCAAGGTCCAGTCCGCTTTAAGGCACGTATTAAAAATCATAGTTCGTATTTGTCACAACACTCACGGTGTGCCGGGATCCCCACGTCGTGCTCTGTATCGTTCGCTCCTCTCATCCTCACGGCCATCTCGTTGCGGAAGAGCACCTGTTCGGCCCATTTCACGGATGACGAAACCGTAGTTCAGAGAGGTCAAGAAATTTGCCCGGGGTCAAATGAGCCAGGACTGACCCCTAGAACATCAGCTTCATGACCATGCCCTTGACCGAATGGATGCTGGCCTGTCTCCCGTCTCCGCCCAGCGGGTCTGGTGACCTGGCCCTGCTTCCTGCCTGCGGTCTCAAGGCTGCGGTACAGCCCCCGTGCTAGTCCCAGAGGGATCTGCGTCAGGCGCAAATGTTGAAAAGCCCTGTCCCTTGCCTCCTGCAGAAAGCCTGGACTCCTTACAGAAAATGAAGGCGCTCGCCCAGCTGGCCTCCTCTCCCTGCTTCCCTCCACCACGTCCCCGCCTTGCCATCCAGACCCCGACAGGCCTTCATATCTCCGCACGCCCCACTCGCATCGCCTGCAAGGACCCCTCTTTCTCCTCCGAAGTTCTGCTTTTTCATTCCACCAGGTCCTTTCCGTAGCTTTCACAGACCCTTCCTCCCCCCCTCCAGCATGCTGAAGCGTTCCCCCATCATCTGTCGCCCATCAGTCTTCCTCCTCGGCCCCCTCCCTCCGATTAGAACACTCACCATATTCTGTCCTGGCTGCTTGTTTGCAAGTCTCTTGTCTGGTTACCTCCTTAAGGGCAGGGGCTCCGTCTTGCTTATTTTTCTGGCCCGCTCTAGCTCAGTGCCTGGCACGGAGAGGCCTCTCAGTTGCTTGAATTACCCTGGGAAGCCTGTGGGTGGCCTTGCGTGTTCCCGTGCCCTGAGGACTGGCATTCAGTCTCCTCCAAGCATGTACGTCTCTGTAGTCAGGAGTAGCTAGAGCCAGGGCTGAACTAGGGCTGCGCACGGGGATGTTCGCAGGCCGCCTGCAGAGTGCTTGCAGAGTGCCTGTGGGTAAGGTGCACAGCCCCCGCCCAGGCACTCTGGGGAAGAAGAAATCGGCAACATACCCGCTGTGCTTTAAGGCAGCTCTGACCTGAGCACCAGTTCCCTGGGGATCTTTTATCTTCCCGGCGGACTGGCCCACCTGCCTGGCTGTTAGAGAGAGCAACAGGCTGGGCTGGCCAGCCTAGGCCGGGCCCATCACCACACCCTCCTCCTGGCCTGGGCCTGGCCCTGGCCCCTGCAGAGACCTCTGTCTCGTCAGGCCCTAGGTGCCCAGTGCCGCCCCAGCCCTAAACCCGAGTCTTCGCCCCAGCTCCTTTCTTGCACACTCATTTACTCCACACATAGAATATTCTAGTAAGTACAAAGAAGAGACTACATCAGACCAGGGCTGTGCTTCTAGAGAACACACCCCAAATGCATTTTAAATCTGTGGATCCCTCTCAAGGGAATGCCAGTTAAAAAAGAACTTGGATCAGCAGCCCGGGGCCTGTGTGGCTAACAAGCTTCTATTTTCTCTGTTGTTTGGCTGGCCTGAAGGACTCCTTTGTTTCGGGAGTGGGAGGATGTGGTGTCCTAATTAGGCCAGGGTGTGGAATTGTGGCTCATACAGAGCTGCCCTTTGGAACTGAGCTCTCCAGACAGGAGAGTGAGTGCGTGATTTTGTGAGTTTGTCTGTCTTTAAAGAAAACAGAAGACTAAAAAGAGGGGAAACCCAAGGCAGTGTGGTCTTCTGGGTTGGATCATGGACAAAAAAGGGGCGTGAGTGGAGAAACCAGAGAAATCCGAGTCAAGGCTGTTCAGTCCATAGTACTGTGCCAATGGTAATTTTTTAGTTTTGACAAATGACCAGTGGTTATGTAAGATGTGAACATGAGCAGAAACCAAGAGAAGGGCGTATGGGGACCCTTTGCATGATCTTTGCGACTTTTCAGTACATCTCCGATTATGCCGGTGTTAAAATTCATTAATAAGAAAAGAAGAATGAGGGAGACGGCTGACCCAGCAGCTAATTTAACCTGACCTTTCACCGGCACTGTGTTTTACCTTCGCCTGCTGAGTCAGGGGTCGGGATCCAGGAACTCCAGACCTGTCTGCTCTTGAGGGCAGGGTCCTTGCCCCACCAGACCTCTGTTTGGGGATGGGTCCGAGGCCGAGGCTGGGTCTGCCAGGAAGACGGGGTCATATCATTGGCCGCTTCCTGCCTGCTGTGCACTGGGGGGCCAGTCACCAGGCCGGGATTCACATTCCTCACCTATTAGAGTGGGATAACCTGCCAGGAGGAGGAAGGAAGGGTTAAATAAGGTAATGTAATTGAAGAACCTAGTCCAGACCGAAAGTCGTGCTGGTAGACTTTGGCTTTCATTCTCCCTTCTGCGTCTCCATTTTCAAAATTTGTTTATTTAACCTCTTTACGGATGAAAGGGGAGCTGTTTCCTTGAAGACTTGAGATCAGTCGTCCCACACTAGCTCTGAGGGCAAGAAGCTGTCGGTGGGAGCTACCAGCAGCATGGTGCCCCCCCCAGACCCCACTTCCAGAAGTCCGGGAAGTGTGACGTCCGTTTCGAGCAACTCCCGGGGAATCTTACTAGACGCCGCTAACTCCTCTTGGAGTTTGAACATTCGGTCTCCTCAGGAAGTCGTGCTGTGGCGGTTTCTTGACCTTGTAGCCGGGCCAGGCTGTTTGGGGGCTTCCTTCTGGAACGGGAGCCCCTTTGTGGCTTCCGGGCCAGGGGCTCCCCTGGCTCAGAAACCAGAGCGGCTGGAGGCGCTGATGGCTGGGCGCAGCCCGAGGACAGCCTCTGTCCTGTAGGTGGCAGTGGTGGCGCAGGGATGCTGAAGGAAGGGCCGCGGGGAGCGCTGGCGGAGTCTCCGTCACAGGAGCTAGAGTCGTAGTGTCAGTGACTGTCACGGCCTGTGCAGGAACGTACCTCTGTGTTAGAGGCTCTGTCCGGTGCTTTGTTCCGTTGTTCAGTTTGTCTCACGACAACTGTGTGAGGAAAGGGCTATCGTTATCATCACATTTTACAGATGACAGGTCACATGACTGCCCTGGGGTCGCACGGTGATGGGCAGAAGTAGGATTCGGCCAAGTCTGAGTTCAGACCCCTGTTCATACTGTCCTCCATGATGTCCTTTCCTCGTGCTCCTGAGTCCGAGGGGAGGACACGGGGCAGCTGGGAACCTAGTTCAGCTCTTGCCAGACTGCCGAGTGCCCATCACCCCCGACGTCCTCATCTTACTTCTAGAAAGACCCTCGTCAGCATAATGTTGGACCTTCCTGAGGAACTGAAGACATCCTGCCTTTGTGCGGCTTCAGGCTTAGATACGGAGCAAAGAATCTTCTCATGGCTCATTAAGCCAGTAAGATTGGAAGAAATTCTTTTTTTTTTTTTTTTTTTTAGGTTTTATTTATTTAAGTCACCTTTACACCCAGCATGGAGGTCGAACTCATGACCCCAAGATCAATGGCTGCGTGCTCCTCCGGCTGAGCCAGCTAGGCCCCCCTGGAGGAAACTCTTAGAATAGCATTAGAATGGGGGGCCGGGGGCTCAGTTGTTCAGCCTCTGCCTTCAGCTCAGGTCATGATCCCAGGGTCCTGGTATCAAGCCCTACATCGGGCTCTCTGCTCAGCAGGAAGCCTGCTTCTCCCTCTCTCACCACCCCCTGCTTGTATTCCCTCTCTCGCTGTCTCTCTCTCTGTCAAATAAATAAAATCTTAAAAAAAAAAATAGCATTAGAATGGTCTTGAAAGCTCAATCCTCGCATAGATTATGCCTTCAAGTGCTGGAAAGTTTATCACAGGGCATCAGTTGGAGATGGTATGGAAGGAGCCTCTGGATAGGATGTGGGATTGAAGCTAAGCATGGGCAAGTCGGCTGGTGTGAAGGCTTTCCTACCAGGGCAGTCTGAGGTGATTTCCTTGGGGCTAGAAGCAGAGATAGAAAAAGCCCTTGGCTTGCAGAGCCCTGTGGATCCTGATGTGCTTCCTGCTTTCACGTGCCCCTCCCCCCAGCAGATAACCTGCTTTCCATGCAATGAGGGCTCAGATGGGTCTCCTCTTCAGCTATGTTTGCTCTTAACAGTGTATGTTCAGGTTCTGTGAAAGCATATGTTAGCCCAAGAATGCCCACTTTTACCGCTTCTCTTTCACTTAGTCTTAGAAGTTCTAGCCAGAACATTTAGGGAGGAAGAAGTAAGAAAAGCTATCCAAATGGGGCACCTGGGTGGCTCAGTTGGTTAAGCATCTCTCTTTTTTTTTTTAAGATTTTATTTATTTATTTGATAAACAGAGATTACAAGTGGTCAGAGAGGCAGGCAGGGAGAGAGGAAGAAGCAGGCTTCCTGCTAAGCAGAGAGCCTGATGTAGGGCTCCATCCCAGGACCCTGAGACCATGACCTGAGCCAAAGGCAGAGGCTTTCACCCACTGAGCCACCCAGGCACCCCAGGCATCTGACTCTTGATCTCAGCCCGGATCTTTTTTTTTTTTTTTTTTTTTTTTTGACAGAGAGAGATCACAAGTAGACAGAGAGGCAGGCAGAGAGAGAGAGAGAGGAAGCAGGCTTGCTGCTGAGCAGAGAGCCCGATGTGGGACTCGATCCCAGGACCCTGAGATCATGACCTGAGCCGAAGGCAGCGGCTTAACCCACTGAGCCACCCAGGTGCCCCTCAGCCCAGATCTTAATCTCGGTCATGAGTTTAAGCCCCTCATTTGGTTCCATCCATGCTGAGTGTGGAAGGGTACTTAAAAAAAAAATCCAGTGGGAAAGGAAAAAATAAAATTACTTCTGTCTGCAGATGACATGACCTAGTGTGTAGAAAACCCTAAAGATTTCATTAAAAAAAAATACTAGAACTGATACAGATTCAGAAGTAGAAGGGTACAGAATCAACGCTCAAAAATCAGCTGTTTCTATACAATGAAGAATCTGAAAAGGAAATTAAGAAAACAGTTTTATTTATAATAACATCAAAAAGAATAAAATCATTGGGAATTATCAAAGAAGTAAAAGTCTTGTATACCGAAAACTACAAAACATTGCTGAGAGGAATTAAAGAAGACATAAATAAATGGAAAGACAGCCCATATTCATGGATAGAAGGCTTGATATTTTTAAGATGACAATAGTACCCAAAATGGTCTACAGATTCAACGCAGCCCCAATCAAAATCTACCAACCTTTTTTGCAGAAGTAGAAAAATCCATCCTAAAATTCTTACAGAATTTCAAGGGACTCCAAATAGTTTAAAAAAACACCTTGAAGAGGAAAGGCAGTTGGAGGACTCATACTTCCTGATTTCAGAACTCACAGTAATCAAAACAGTGAACGGTGTGGTACTGGCATAAGGACAGACATAGACCAATGGAACAGAATAGAAAGCCCAGAAATTAACCCTCTCACATATGGTCAATTGATTTTCAACAAGGGTGCCAAGACCTTTCAGTGGGGAAAGAACAGTCTTTTCAACAGATGGTGCTGGGGAAACTGCATATCCACGCACACTTTAACCCACTGAGCCACCCAGGCGCCCCAATAAAATCTCTTTTTTAAAAACGGAGAAAACCAAAAACAAACAAACAAACAAAAAAAATGAAGAAAACCGGGGCACCTGGGTGGCTCAGTGGGTTAAAGCCTCTGCCTTTGGCTCAGGTCATGATCCCAGGGTCCTGGGATCGAGCCCCGCATTGGGCTCTCTGCTCAGTGGAGAGCCTGCTTCCCCCCTTTCTCTCTCTGCCTGCCTCTCTGCCTACTTGTGATCTCAATTAAAAAAAAAAAAGAAAGAAAAAAACACAGGGAGAAAGTGTCATGATGTTGGATTTAGCAGTGATTCTTGGCTATCACACCGGAAGCACAGGCAACAAATTAGAAACTTTTGTGTATCAAAGGAGATGATCAAGAGGGTGAAAAGACAACCCATAGAATGGGGGGAAACATTTGCAAAATATACATCTGATAAAGGATTAATATTCAGAATAATAAAGAACTTTTATAATTCTATAACAAGATGATGTCACTTTATATGTAGAAAACCCTGAAGATTTCATGGGAAAAAAAATCAGAACCAGTAAACAGATTCAGCAAGATTACCTCCTTCAGAAAGTGACTTGAATAGACATTCACTTAAAGAAGATAAAGAGATGGCCAGTAAACGAGTGAAAAGGTGCGCTGGGGAGCTCTAAGTCATTAGGAAGGGCACATCTAAACCACAGTGCGTTATAAAATGACAGGTGTTCGTGAGGACATAGAGAATTTGCAACCCTCGTCTGTTACTGGAGGGAATATAAGATGCCAAAGCCTCTGTGGAGCCCAGTGTGGTGGTTTTTAAAAAGTTAAACCTAGTATTACCATAAGATACAGTAATTCCACTTCTGGGTATATACCGAAAAGAATAGAAAGAAGGGAGTCAGGGCACCCGGGTGGCTCAGTCGGTTAAGCGTCTGCCTTCAGCTCAGGTCATGACCTCAGGGTCCTGGGATGGAGCCCTACATCGGGCTCCCTGCTCAGCCAGGGATCTGCTTCTCCCTCTTCTTCTACCCCTCTCCCCTGCTCCTGCTCTTTCTCTCTCTCTCAAATAAAATCTTAAAAAAGAAGAAGGAGGAGGAGGAAAAGAGACTCAAACAGATATTTGTATACCCATGTTCTTAGCAGCAGTCACAGGAGCCAAAAGGTGGTCACAAGCCATGTGTCCACCCACAGGAGAGCAGGTAAACAAAGTGTGGTCTCCACATGGGACAGAATATTATTCAGCCCTAAAAAGGAATGAGATTCTGACCCCTGCTACAACATGGATGAAGCGTGAGGATATTCTCTGAAGTGGAGTGAGCCAGACACAGAGAACTACGCGCTTCCCCTTATTTGAGGTTCCTAGAGTTGTTGCATTCACGGAGAGAGAAAGTACAATGGGGATCGCCAGAGGCTGGGGGGAGGGGAAGGGCCAGTGAGTGTTGAATGGGGACAGAGTTTCAGTTTGGGAAGATGGAAAGTTCTGTGGGTGGATGGTGGGTTGCACAGCAATGTGAAATGTATTTCACTCCACTGAGCTGTACACTTAAAAAAGGCTCAGATGGGGATGCCTGGGTCTGCCTTTGGCTCAGGTCATGATGGAACAGGCCTGGGATCCTGTCCCCTTTCGGGCGTCTTGCTCAGCGGGGAGCCTGCTTCCTTTTCTGCCTGCTACTCCTCCTGCTTATACTCTCTCTCTGGCAAATAAATAGAGAAAATCTTTTTTTTTAAATGGCTCAAATAGTAAATTTTATGTTACGTACATCTTACCACAATTAAAAAATATCACCATTGCCAAAAAAAGGAGAAAAATTGCACATAGGCCAACATGCTGTTAGAGTTGGGGGGGTAGGGGATGAGGATGGTGAGGCTCAGAGGTCATCTGGGCCCATTAGTTCATTTGTCAGGAAACCTAACTCCCAGAGTAGAAACGGACATAAATATAGTCCCAAGAGTTGAGCATCACCGGAGGCCGAGTCAGGACCGGAACCGGGGTCACGACTCCCTGTCCTCCCGTGGGCCAGGAGCTTCCTGGGGCGGGGACTGGACCATCTTACCTTCCACTGTGTCCCCTGGGCCCCGCACTTCATAGCCGTACAGCCCACTGTCAGCTGGATGACCCTGTGGGCGCTCCTTCCCCGTGTTCTCAGCCCCGGCTGCGTGTGGAGGCTCGGGCGGGGCTGTTAGAGCGTGTGGGTACCTGGCCTTGTGCCCTAGAGGCTCTGATCAGACCGTCGGGGGTGGGACCAAGGCAGGAATACTTGTAAAAAGCTTCCTCGTGAGGGTCTGCTGGGTTGGCATAGTCGGTTTAGCATCCGACTCTTGGTTTCAGGTCAGGTCATGATCTCGGGGTTGTGAGGTCGAGCCCCGATATGGGGCTCTGCGCTCAGCACGGAGTCTGCTTGGGTTTCTCTCTCCCCCTCCCCAGCTGCCTCTCAAATAAGTAAATCTTAAAAAAAAAAAAAAAAAAAAAGGCATCCTGGTGATTCTAAGCCGCAGCCAAGTGTGGGACGCCCTGTGCTACCCGCTGCCTTCCCTTGGTGCTCTCTAGCTGGGGAGTGAGGGACGGAGGCTTGGTCGCTTCCTCTGGGACTTCACACAGTCACCGGCTGATTCTCTCTGGCTTCTCTTGTCAACCTTTGTGTTCTGCTCAAAGAAGCGAGCTGTTGTCTGTCACAGTGTGTGTGCGGGGGCCGCTAATTTCCTCCCTGCTCCTTGGCACCAGGGCGCAGGTATCAGAGCCCCCCAGAGTGCCGTGGTTGCCGTCGGTCACAGCTCAGGCTGGACCCGTGTCTTTACTGACTGCCCATCTGGGTAGGGTCTTAATCACCTCTCTCTCTCCGTCCGCAAGGACAGCGCACGGCCCACCCCAGGCTCCGCCAATCTCAAGGAAAGGGCGTGGGGACCGTGGGGCTTTATTTTTGCCTTTGCCTGAGAAGAGAAAGCTGTCTCCCAACAGTGTACAGGCTGGCCAGACGTACTTTGTCTACCTTCTTCTTGTCCTCTTATCTTCCTTTGAGGGGGGTGAGAGAGAAGCAGGGACAACTGTCAGAGAAAAGGACATCCTATAAAATAGGGATGAGTACTTGGAATTCATTCTCTGTCTCTCCAGTGGAAGGGGAGCCGCTGCAATTAACATTCACAAAGCATGTGAGGAATTCGAAGCAAGAGGCAATAATGGCTCTGTGGAGAATGTCAGGATTGATTTTTCTTTCCACCTGACTGGTATGTGCCAGCCTGCCTCACGAGCATATAGTAATCCAGAAGGTTCGTTTCCTGTTACTGGTGCGTCTTATCAGCTGAGCTTGCTGCCCACCCAGACCCCCTTCTCTTCTTCCCCTACACCGGGCATAAAGCAACCCTGTGCTGTTCCTTTGTGCCACTGCCTCAGGGCGCCTGCCCACACCCTTGATTGTTGGGGAGGTAGATAATTTGGCTGTTTTTTCTCCGTTTCTCCGTTCTCACCGAAAGGATGTTGCTGAATGCGGAATGCTAAAGCCAGCCCTCTTTTTGCCTTCTGGTGCTGGCTGCTCTGAAGTCACTATATTTAACATCAAAGTGTAGACAGCAGCAGCCAAGAAACCGTGCCGCTGGCTTGTGAGGCCCCTCCCAGCAGGACGGCCTAGGATTCCAGGCGGTGGGGGCGGGGGCGGGGGGCACGGAGACACCAAGCTGGAGAGAGCGCTGTCATTGCCGGCAGGGTCCAGGCTTCAGGGCGTCCCCAGCCTCCACCAGGCTGGAGGCAGCCTTTTCTGAGCGGGGAAAATGCCATGGCAACAGCGTTAAGCTAGCCTACTGTATTGCACTGAAGGTTTAATGGGAGCTGTTTCTGCCCAGCCCTTCCCGGTCCAGCCCAGCCGAGTCCAGCCCCGTGAAGTCATGCCCTGCCCTGCTTAGCCCAGCCCTGCCCTGCTCAGCTCAGTCTAGCCCAGCCCTGCCCTGCCCTGCCGTGCCCTGCTCAGCTCAGTCTAGCCCAGCCCTGCCCTGCCCTGCCGTGCCCTGCCCAGTCTAGCCCAACCCTGTTAAGCCCTGCCCTGCCCAGCCCAGCTCAGCCCTGTCCTGCCCTGCCCTGCCCTGTGTAGCCCATTCCAGCCCTGCCCTTCTCTGCTCAGCCCAGTCTGCCCAACCCTGTTCAGTCCGGCCCAGCTCTGCCCAGCCTTGCCCAGCCCTGCCCTGCCCTGCCCTGTTCGGCCTAGTCCAGCCCAACCCTGTTCAGTCCTGCCCTACCCTGCCCAGCTCTGCCCAGCTCTGCCCAGCCCTGCCCTGCTCAGCCTAGTCCAGCCCTATCCTGCCCTGCCCAACCCTGGCCTATTCAGTGCAGCCCAGCCCAGCCCAGCCCAGCCCTGCCCAGTCCAGCCCAGCTCTGCCCTGCCCTGCTCAGCCCAGCGCAGTTCAGTCCAACCCTGTTCAGTCCTGCCCTGACCAGCCCAGCCCTGCCCAGCCCTGTCCTGCTCAGCCCCTGGCCATTAGCATTTCACCAGAGAACTCGGAAAGGTCAGCTTTTGTAGCCAGGGTCACCAGCGTTTTGATCTTTATCCGTCCCGAGGGCTGGCTGCTGGGAATGACTTGGCCCGGTGCTCCCTGGAGCATTGTGTTTCTGCTGTTGCACCAGGATTTATCTTCGGTTTTGACGATTTACGTGACAAAAGAAATGAGATTGAATTTTGCTTCCTCTGGGCCGGGGACAGGGCCGAGTGAGGGATCCCGCACTGAGTGGCGGCCGTTGCAGGGGCAATCAGGTACAACTTTGTTCCCGTTGCTGGGAAGCCTTTTACGAGGAGAGCAGAGTCAGAACCGGTTTGAGCTCCTTTGTCGGCCTTGCTCCCCTCCTCAGTTTCAGCCGAGCCGAGCACCCCCGCTTGTATTTATGTGGCATTTCCAGCAAAATGAAAAGAAAGCAGCATTCTTTTTGGGTTGATTCTTTATAATCAAAACGAGTATATACCTTTTAGCTTGGAAACTCAGAATCCCAGTAATTGAATAGAATCTGCTACCCGGAGGATAAGTTATCATGCCTTTGAACCCCTTCCCGGTATGATTAGAGGAAGGGAGCGGGTGAATATAAGGTTAATGGATTCTGCTGCTAAACCGAACTTGGAAATGAGGTTTCATTGATTTAATATTTCCTCCATTAAGCCTCCCAAGACAGTGTCCCTATGGCCCCACCAAAGTGCAGTCACAGACTTTTTTCCTCGTGAGAGTCTGGGCGCGGCCGGTGCTGTGACAGGGACAGATGTCCTGCTCCGAAGGGCCCTAAGGCCATTAGCCTCTCCCCAGGCCGGCTCAGAAGGGGGATACCACAGGCCGAGTGGCTTTATCTTGAGGGCGTGCTCTGCGTTTATGGCCGCAGAGATTCCCTTGCTGTTGGGGCCTTTCTGGGGAGTCGTCTCTTCTGGGAGCGGACACTTTGAAGGGGAGGGCTGCTTGGACACAACTGAGGGTAGCAGGGAGAGCAGTGGGCTGGAGGCGTGAACCGTTTAACCCACACACCTGCCTGCCCGGTGCCCCGGATGAAGCCCGGTGCCAAGGGAGCACACTGCAGGGCCCGTTCCAGAAGCTTCCTCTGGCCCGTCCTCTCAGCCTTCCTGTAGCCACTGCTCTTAGTCCTTGCTTCTGCAGGCTAAGCCGACTGGTGTTTCGAGCTGTCTATCCAGGGGGCCTCAGCCCTCCGCCTTTCCCACCATGCCTCTTGTCCCCACCCCCGAAGGGGCTCTCCTGATGTGGCCCCTCTTTTCCACATGCATGCCGTGCACCGTGCTGGGGAACAGTGTCTCTGGGGTCCGTCTGCCTCTGCCCGGTCTCGGACACAGGTTCCCATCCCTGCCTCTCCATCTCCGTACGCGCTTTCCTCTTCTTGTACAGGGCACTCACCAAACACTACCTCCGTCCCTTGCCAGCCTGGCATGCTCGAGGACTTCGGGGACGGGGCCTCTCGTCTCCCAGTGCCCTGTCCAGTCTGCTGCACGTTCCAGCGCGTCAGGGGTCTTTGGGTGCTGTGGTTGATGGATAAAGAGGGCAGAAAAGTTGGGGATATGCCTTTTTTGGCAAAAATTTAAAACAACGCGGCTTTTTAAATGCAGACCAAAGCTGTCGCACAAATGTTCTGAGCAACAGCTGTATTTCGGGAGTGTGTTGGCGCCGCCTGGAAGGGCAGGCTTTGTTTGGGTGTGTGAGCTCCAGTATGCGCGTAAGGACACGGGCACTTCCTGCACGCAGGCGGGTCACCGGCGTCATTACTTGAGTAGCAGCGGAAGTGTGGGTTGTATGAACAAGACGGTGGCGGTGTTCTCCCCCTCATGGAGTGTGTGTTTGGGATGGGTCAGGTTTGGAATTGGTCTGGATCCGAAGTCCAGCCTGGCTAGTAGGCAGGGTGGTGTCAATCAACTGTTTAGGCTTTGGAGACGGGCAGACCTGACCTTGAACGCACGTCAGCCCCAGTCCAGTAGTGAGATCCTGGCCAATCACCCAACATTTCCGAGCCTGTTTCCTTCCTTTTAAATGCAGGAGGGAATAATACCTGTCTTAAGGCGGCTGTGGGTTTTTTTTTTTAATTTAATTTTTGAAAATTGTAATTGTATTATAACCCACATCCCGTAAAAATTGCCGTCTTAACCATGTTTTAAGTGTTAAGCACCTTCACGCTGTCATGCGGCCAATCTCCAGAACTTTTCATCTTGGGAAGCTCAGGCCCAGATCTCTCTCTCCCCCCCGCTCTGGATTTTCCCTGTGCAGGCAGCGCCCCTAGAACTGCTCTGTTAGCCCATCTGCTTGGGAGGAGAATGTGGTGGTTCTGGGCCCTTCCTGTTTCCTGCCAGGGCCCCCTTGTTCCGGGAGAAATGTAAATCCGTCTTCTCTCTGACTTTACAGAAAAGGCAACAGATGGCTCCCTGCAGAGCGAGGACTGGACGTTGAACATGGAGATCTGCGACATTATCAATGAGACGGAGGAAGGGTATGTGTGTCCCCCTCCCCCCCATCTCCCGTGAAGCCGGTCAGCTCCTGGGGGGTCACTCAGAGCCTGTCAGGGCTTAAGGGCGGGGGTGTTTGACTTTGTTTTGTTTCCAGGCTGTTCGCTTTGGCATTTAATAAATGGATACAGTTCATTATCTTTCCTCTCGCTGCCCGCACTTGGTGGGGACCCCAAGTGTCCCCCAAGCAGTGAGGCCCTCTTTTAATGACCTACTTTGAATCGTCACGACAGTGAAGTCTCCTGGTTACCTGGTCCCCTGTGCTGGTCACCCCTCCTGCCCTCCTCTCTGGCTCTGCCTCCCCTTCACCAACTCGAGGCTGTCTCTGTCCTGCTTTGCTGGTCTGGAGGCGCAGGAGGGAGAGGGCCCACGGAGTTCTAGAGGGAGAAGGTCGGTGTGAGGCACAGAGCAGCAGGTGTGTCTGGCAGGGTCCCCTCACCCCCCAAAACATCCCTCCCCTGCCGGGTTGGTTCTTTCTGGCTGTTCCCTTTGCATCCTCTTCGGCATTCCAGCTGCGTTCTGTTTACGCTTCCTCCAGATCGGTCTGTGTTCGGCTTCTGTTCATGCGGCACAGAACGGTGCTTCCTGTAGCCATGCCCTCTGCAGCCGTCCACGGAGTGCCCAGGGGGACAGGCCGGACTCCGGCAGCCCTGGGCTCGCCTCTTGGCGCTGGCCCTTGCCGCCTTGCCATGTATCAGCTGGGCCGGTCCTGCTCTCAGTGAACAGATACTGACTGAGGGGCTACCTCGTGCTGGGCCCTGGTGTGATGAGTGTCCAGGGCACGGCAGGGAGCAGGACAGAAGCCCTGGAAGCCATTGCGCGTTCCATTACGTGGTCACATTACATGGTCAGCTGGTGACAAGTCTGGATGAAATGAAGCAAGGGAGGGTGAAGGCTGGGGCTTAGCTTTTTTTTTTTTAATGTTTTTATTTATGTATTTATTGAATAAATATTTATATTTATTTATTTATGTATTTATTGAATAAACTCGAGCCCTGGGGCAGTGAGGCAGAGGGAGAGGGAGATAGAACCCCAAGCAGACCTTTTGCTAAGCGCGGAGCCTGACTCGGGACTCCATCTCACATCCCCAGGTCATGACCCTAAGCCAAAATCCAGAGTCAGCCGCTTAACTGAGTCACCTGGGCGGGCCCAGGAGTCAGCGATTTTAAGCAGAGGAATGAAGGAAAGCCTCACTTGAGAAGGTGACATTGAAGAGCGACTGGAAGGAGATGAGGGGGTGAGGTGTGAGCCTGACAGCAGGGAAGAACCTTCTAGGCAGAAGCCGCAGCAGCACAGCAGCCCTGGGACAGAGGGCGGGCTAGTGTGTTGGAGGACTAGCAAAGACGCTCGTGGGGCAGGTGTGGAGAGAGGGAGGAGAGCGGGACCTGCCCCCATCCTGACAGTGCAGGACTCTGGCCTTGACTTGGAGGGGAGGGGATTTGTGCAGAGAGGGGCATGGTCGAACACTCATTTTATCTATTTATTTATTTATTTGAGAGCATGGAGGGGACGGCAGAGGGAGTCTGATGTAGGGTTGGATCACAGGACCCTGGGATCACAGCCCTAGCTGAAGGCAGACACCCAACCAACTGAGCCACCCAGGTGCCCCAAGTCTAATGCACATTTTAAAAAAAGTTTTTGTTTATTTGGCAGAGAGAGAAATCACAAGCAGGCAGAGAGGCAGGCAGAGAGAGAGGGGGAAGCAGGCTCCCTGCTGAGCAGAGAGCCCGATGTGGGGCTCGATCCCAGGACCCTGAGATCATGACCTGAGCTGAAGGCAGAGGCTTTAATACTCTGAGCCACCCAGGCGCCCCTCTAACGTCCATTGTAAAGAGATCTCTCCTGCTACCGTAATCAGAGTGGCCTGGTAGGAAGGTCCAAGGGCAGAAAGAGGGGAAGCGAATTAGGAGGAGTGGGGTGTTGGCAGTTTTGACATGGACTGCAGTGGAGGAGGGAGAGGGAGACGGTCAGCTTCGGGATATATTTAGAAGGTGGGGCCAGCGGGTGTGCAGAGGTGGCTGTGGGCGGGAGAGAAGAGAAGAGTCAGGAAGACTCCTGTGTTTCGGACTGAGCCACCATAGGGAAGGAGCAGGACGAGGAACAAAGATCAGAAGGTCAGCTAAAATCCTACAGCTGCGAGCGGCCCGCTAGGCCCCAGCGGGGATGCTGTCCATCTGGAGGGCCTGGGTATGGAGCTGGGGGCGGGAGCCTTGCTGCAGGCGCGTGTTGGGGCGTCTTCAGCCCAAGATGGCATACTGCTGCCTCTAAGTGCAGGTGGTCAGCTCGGTGCCCGGCACACAGCCACATCAGAGTGGTTGGCGGCTCTGCATTTCCGCTGCCAGAGTCACGGGCTCCCCTTCTCTCTCATGTCCCCCTCTCCTGTCCTCCTTTCTCTGGTCCTCCAGCCACATCAGACCCCACAGACAGAGGTGGAGCCGGTTCCAGGATGCTAAGGCTAGTGCGCCCCAGCTGCTCTGATGGAGGGGTCCACCTGGGGGGCCCGGGTGTGCTGTGGCCGAGGTGTGTGCCCATCGCCGCAGACATGGGGGGCAGGCTTTGGGCTGGACCTCAGTGGGCCAGGAAGAGAGGTGGAGTACGTTTGCGAGCATGAAAGGGCAGTGTATTGGGGCCGCAAGTGGTCTGGGCGAGCAGGGAGAGTACGGATATGTGAGAGATGAGCTTCCTTCTCCCAGAGTCGAGGCGGCTGGGGCACCTTCTAAAGTGGCCCACGCTCCCAGGCCTGCAGTTACGAACGAGGGCACAGCACGTCCGTCCGTGTGATGTTTGTGAGTGGCTGTCTCCCCCACAGACCCCCCTCGACTGTGCACCCCATGCAGGCAGAATTCTGTTGCACGTGCCGTTTTCTGCCACCACCTAGCGCAGTGGACGTCTGACTGAGTCTTGACAAGCATTCGGTACGTAAGAACACACGGATGGAGTCCCTGAGGGACTCCTCTGCTGAGGAATGCAGAATGCAACCCCCGTGACACGGCGTGCCAAGAGACGCTGCCTCTAACCAAGAGAGACCAGAGCCACGGCAGCTGGCTGGCCCTGGGGCTGTCCGCGGCAAGGGCTGCTTGGAGGAGGGGACACCCACGTGGCATCTTGTAGCATAGGAGGGCACCCGCCGGGTGAGGCGGGTGGATGGCAGGCAGGAAGGCAGACACCCAGGCTGGTGGACCCGAGTGGCAAGGGGACTGTCGTAGGATCAGAGGCGTGGAGCCCGGAGCCACCTGCCCGGGCTGGCATTCTAGGGCCGTGTGCGCCCCATGTCTCGGAGTCCTTGTTTACGAAGTGTGGTACCGCTAGTGCCTATCACAGAGGCTTGTTGGAAGGATCAAAGGAATAAACATTACGAAGCGTCTGGCTCTGTGTGCGTCCATGTCCGCGCTCTGCATAGGGACGTGCTCTTCACCCGTTAAAGACGTCACCTGGCTCGTGGTGTCCCCCGCCGCCTTCACCTGTGGTGGTCTCTGGCTAGTCCTGGGTGCTGATGGCTGTGGGCTGCCTGGCCCACCCTGTCCGCTGTGCTCTGAGGGCTTGCCGTGTCTGCACGCCAGGCCGCCGCGTGCCAAGCCTAGAAGGCAGAGGCAGCCCATGCTGAGGAGACTGAGGTGTCCGGAGTGGTCTGGTCACGTGCCAGAGGTCGTCACCGCCTGGCTGAGAAGGGCAGAGGCAGGATGCAAGCCCGCGCTGGCCTGGCTCCAGCGGCCCAAACTCTGCCTACGCTTTCTTATTCAGAGCTTCGCCTCTGCGATGCTGTGGTCCTGGGGGTGCAGATTGGAACTGGCCCATAGGCCCCTCTTTGGGCTTTCTCTAAAGTGTCCAAGGCTGAGATGCCCTCCATCGTAAGGCCTTGTGTGACCGTCCCTTGTCCCCTGCGTCTTTAGTCATTAACCAGGAGTGCCCAGCTCAAGAACCTAGCTAGCTGGGAATGTTTTAGGCCCCGCTTACCAGGCCTTGCCCAGACCGACCTAGTTCGGACCCAGGTGTATGGATTGGTGATGTGCTCCCCAGGGACTCTGGTGTGTGTCTCGGAGAAGGACCCGCTGACCCGCTGACCTGGGGCATTTTCCTAACCACGTCCGGACCTTCCCTGGCTCAGGGAACCTTCAGCCTCTAAGCGGGGGCCTGCAGGGAGGAGCAGGATAACAGCAGAGAGAGGGCTCGGAGGGAGGGAGGACAGACAGGAGGGAGAGGAAGAGTCCCGAGTGGGGGAGGAGGGACAGCCGTGTCCTCAGAGGGAATAAAGAGAAAGCCGCTGCAAAGCAGTGGTTCTGGAACCAAAGGACGAGATGAGTTCCGGTATGACGAGAAAGAAGGGTTCTTAGGAGCCTGGGGTGGAGGAAACCTTGGGGAGGCCGAAGATGGCCCAGAGGCCAGGTCCTGAGGCCCGGAGTGCTGACCTTCCTGCTACCGGGCCTGGGGTGGGGGTGGGGGGCATCTCCAGGGGGCCCTCCCTTCCTGTTCCTCTCTGGGCTCCATCTTGGCTCTTGACTCTTCCTTCTCTCCTTTTTCCCTGATTCCAGCTCCTTGCGGTCTAATCTGCGGCTGCTGCTTGAAACTTTGCAGTTCCTCTGACATGACTTTGATCCTCCTTTCTGAAGCTTCTCCCCCCGGGGAGAGAGATAAATACTTGCTTTTGTGCTCACCCAGTCACTCCGAGGCAGTACTTCCCGCCGCTGAATTTCCATTTTAACTCTAACCCAGGAGCCTGCTGACTCTCTGATTTCTCCTCCCGCTGCCATCACCCCCACACTGGGAGAGCTCTCACGCTCTGCTCTGTGAGCTCTAAGTGATCGCGGCCCTTGGAGGCTGTTCTCATTTTTCTGCTGGGTGGAAGTTCAAGAGGAGAGGGACAAAACTGGATTTGAGAGGGATGGCAGCTGGGGGTCAGGGCTGACCGTGGCTTGGCAGAGCCTTGGAGAGAAAGGAAATCAATCCACGCTCCTGGCCAGCAGCCACTGACCTTCACCAGCTCAAGTCCACAAGCAGTCCTCAAAGCCAGGAGCTTGTCAAGTCCCATATTTGCAGAAGTCAGCATTCCTGTTTGGAAACTGCAGCCATACTGCAAACACGCTTGGCAGGGGCCCATTCCCCAGAGAAACTCATCCCGTCAGCCTTTGGGCTCAGGAGCCAAGAATTCCTTCAGGCAGCCACGTTTCAAGTTCAGGATGGGAAATAGGTGACTCTGGGCGTTCTAAAATTTCTTCTAAAAGTCTTGGCTGCCTCCTGTGTATTTCTGTCTCCGTGGGGCTGATTGCCAGAGCTTCCAACCTCCCTTCCCCCAGCTTTCTCACACATATCCGAAAGGGCTTTTTCCTTTGGTAAAGAGATCATAAATATTTGAGAGCTATAGGAATAGGAGGTCCCTGACTTATAAACCTTCAGCTTTCGAAAGACCCAGATATTCTGACATGTTGATCAGGGGAGGGCTGGAGCCCGCGTGTGTAGCAAAAGGCCAGCCTGCAGGGAGACTGGGGACTCCCAGGAGTGCGGGTGATGGGGCAGCAGGGCCCGGGGACTTCATGCCAGAGGTAGCAGAGTCCCACAGCTTTGGTGGATCCTGGCTTAGAATAAACGAAATAACTTGTTAGACCAAAGGGCTGCACCTTCTAGCTGCTTCTAGAGGGCTGGCCGGGGACCATGACTCCCAGCTCTGTGATTTAAGAACGTATTCCAGGTTCCAAACAATCAGCTTATGAACATGCCTTTGGGAATCCGCATCAGCTCCATTACCTAAAAACACACAAGTCTTTGGGTTTTGAGAAGACTTAATTAAGTTTTCTTTCTTTCTTTTTTTTTTTTTTTTGAGACTTTCATTTATTTATTTGAGAGAGAGAACATGAGCAGGGCCAGAGGCAGAGGGAGAAGCAGACTCCCCGCTGAGCAGGGAGCCCGATGATGCGGGCTTGATCCCAGGACCTGGAGATCATGACCCCAGATGAACGCTCTTAACTGACCGAGCTATCTAGACGCCCCTTAATTAAGTTTTCTCAGGGCAAAAAGGAGCTCCATGGAACTGGGGAAGAGCTGAACATCCAGGCCTTAGCAAGGAGCTGGCCATTCTTTCTTCTGTGTCTGTCTGTTGTCTCTCAGCGTACCCCCCCATCAGTGGGTTAGTTATTGTTCTGAATAAAGAATATTTGCACGGGATGCAAAATGGAAAAAAGGACCGTAAAGAAGCCCCGTGACAAACCCACCCTCTCCTCTCTGCCACCCAGCTCCCCTCCTAGAGGGCAGCCAGAGTTACCAGCGTCTTGGGGCCCCATACAGAGATTTTCTCCTCCCTGCTGGTGTGTGTGTGTGCGTGCATTACGTGTGTTGTCTTTTTATAGCCAGAGAGGAGCGTACCTTATCGCTGCTCTGCACACGACTGTTCACAATTCTTCGAGTTGGCTCCGTGTTAAGGAGTGTCTTTATTTTTTCCCATGGCTCTATCGTGTTCCATTGTGTGGATAAACATGACTTAAATCAGCCTGTCTCAGGGCGCCTGGCTGGCTCGGTCAGAAGAGCTACGCGACTCTTGATCTCAGGGTCGTGAGTTCGAGCTTATGTTGGCTGTAGAGATTACTAAAAAAACTTAAACTTTAAACAAATTAGAAAATGTTTCATTTAAGTTAGAAAAATTTAAACAGATTTTTTTTAAAAGATTTTATTTATTTATTTGACAGAGAGATCACAAGTAGACAGAGAGGCAGGCAGAGAGAGGAGGAAGCAGGCTCCCCGCTGAGCAGAGAGCCCGATGCGGGACTCGATCCCAGGACCCTGAGATCACGACCTGAGCCGAAGGCAGCGGCTTAACCCACGGAGCCCCCCAGGTGCCCCTAAACAGGTTTTTCTTAAAGTTAAGCTGCTGCGCGGTGATGAGGATTTCGTTTGTTTCCGGTCTTCTGTGTGTATAGACGTGCCACCTGATCCTTCGTGTGTAAGCAGCAGCCGCGTATACACGCTGGTTCTCACCAACAGGAGTGACTCTATAGGGTAGCGCCCCCGAGTGGAACTCGCAAGGGTTTTAACGTTTCCTTCTCTCCAGGCCCAAGGACGCCATTCGAGCCTTGAAGAAGCGGCTCAACGGGAACCGGAACTACAGAGAAGTCATGCTGGCATTGACGGTGAGTGCTGCCCTCGTGGGGGTGGGAGGGCGTCTGGGGAGATCCATGTTCGTGGTCCTGTCCCGCTCCCATGGCCTTCGCTCCGCCCACTCAGCACAGCCTCTGGCAGCCATGGCCTATGGATGGCTTGGCGGGAGCACCCCTGGGGTGTACCAGAGCCTTCCCATAGTGCCCTTGGGTTCTCCTGCCTTCCCCCGAAGTGGAGCACGAGCTGCAAGCTGATACATACGAACAGGGGATCAGGCACTGACCAGTACGGAAACCCAGAGCAGACAAGCCAAAGGCCTGGCTGTGGACGTCCTTCCGGCCACCAGGCTGCTGTGACGCAGCCCCGCCGGCTGCCTTTCTGGCTGTCACGTCCCTCCTTACAAAACTGCTGCCTTCCACCCAGAACCTGCCCGGGACTATGCTGAGCTTTTCAGGTGTTGAATCGGTTGCTTTCAGTAACCTTCCCAAACAGATGTCATCGGCCCCTCAGTGCGGACAGAGCTCTGTGGGTTCACCCAGACTTCGGGCTAGTGAGTGCCCAGCTTTGGATTGTGGAGGTGTAGAAACTGGTCATTGGTTCAGAGATTCTGGAAAAAGTCAACCTAGTGACTCCTTTCCGGAAGAGACAGATCAGATTTCTGCCCTTTCTTAACATGTCGGGAAACTCAAAAGGACAACTTTGGGTGTTATTTCTGTCTGGAAAGCTAACAGTTACTGAGATGTGGCAAAATCTGGGCCACAGTGAGTTCTTACAATGAAAGCTGTAACAGGTCAGCACCGGGCGGGGGGCGGGGGGCTCTCTGCAGGTTTGAATAGTTTGTTGTTTATCCAAAACAGCTGTAACATGTTTCCTTTTAAAGCAGAGAAACTGGATTTTACAACCAAGTGGAAACCCAAGACTTATTAGAAGAGTGTTCTCTGCCAGAGAATTGGGGTTTGGATAATAAAGACGAAAAAGACCAGCTGAGAAATAGTGACTTGAAAGCTTTGGTGTTTTCTCAGCATTTGAGCGATGGCATTCACCAAACCCAGAGTGATGCCCAAAATTAATTGTTTTTAGTAACTAAAATCACCAGGGAATGAACTCTAAGATGTTGGGGCAGTTTCCTGGTATCTAAAACATACCCCTTTACACACCCAACTTTGTGCTAACCATGTTGGTAAGATGGAAATCTTTCTTCCTTTTTTTTTTTTTTTTTAAGTTTTATTTATTTATTTTAGAGAGAGTGCATGAGTGGACACGAGAGCAGGGGGCAGGGGAGAGGCAGAGAATCCCACGCAGATTCCACACCGAGCACGGAGTCCGATGTGGAGCTCGGTCTCACGACCCTGAAATCACAACCTGAGCCAAAACCTGAGAGTCAGACATTCAACCGACTGAGCCACCCAGGCACCCGTGGATGGAAATCTCTAACGTGGTCTCTGTCTTTACTTCCTTCTGGAAGAATATGGTGAACATCATAGAAACTTCTCTGATGGCTAGGCTTATTCTTGTCACTCCCCTTGCTTTACTGAGATACTGACCTATAACACATGTAAGTTTAAGGTGCACAGTGTGATGATTTGATACACACGTATATAGCAAAATGACGATCACCTTAAGGTTAGTAAACATCTCTGTCACCCCACATAACTACCTTTGTTGGGGAAGGGGGAGATGGCATTTAAGATCTAATTTCTTGGGGCGCCTGGGCGGCTCAGTTGGTTGAGTGTGTAGCTCTTGATTTCTGCTTAGGTCATCATCTCAGGGTCCTGGGATCCAGTCCTGTGTTGGGCTCCCTGCTCAGAGGAGAGTCTCCTTGAGGGTTCTCGCCCTTTCCCTCTGCCCCTCCCTCGGGCTTATGCATGTGTGCACACGAGTGCGCGCTCGCGCTCTCCTCTCTTAAGTAAGTAAATAAATAAATCTTTAAAAAAGATCTAATTTCTTAACTGCAAAGTATATACTACAGTATTGTTAATTATAGTCACTATGGTCCCGGGATCCCAAGAGCTCACTCATAGCTGGGAATTTGTGCTCTTTGACCAACATCTCCCCATTTCCCCTGCCCCGCAGCTACCATTCTACTCTGTTGATATGAGTTCCGCTTTTTTTAGATTGTGCATGTAAGTGAGAACATTGGGTATTTGTTTCTCTGTATTTGAGTTGTTTCGCTTAGTGTAATGACCTCAAGGTCCATCCACGTTGTCGCAAAAGGCAGACTTTACTTCCTTTTTATGGCTGAAGATTATTCGTGCGTGTGTGTGTGTGTGTGTGTATACGGACAGAGAAGGAAGTAGCACACGCATGTCACATTGTCTTTATACGATGACCTGGAATACTTGCGACTGCTTCCGCGTCTTGGCTACTGTGAGTAATGCTGTGGTAAACATGGGCTTACAGAAAGCGCTTTGATACCCTGTTTTCATTCTTTCGGATGTATACCCAGAAGTGGGGTTGCTGGATCATATGGTAGCTCTGTTTTTCCTGGTTTTTGAGAAGCTCCTTACTGTTTCCCGTAGCGGCTGCACCAATTTATATTCCCACCAACAGTGCACAAGGATTCCCTTTTCTCCACATCCTCGCCAACACTTGTCTCTTGTCTTTTTTAAGATTTTATTTATCTATCTGAGAGAGAGAGATCACAAGCAGGCAGACAGGCAGGTAGAGAGAGAGAGAGGAGGAAGCAGGCTCCCCGCTGAGCAGAGAGCCCGATGCGGGGCTCGATCCCAGGACCCTGAGATCATGACCCAAGCCGAAGGCAGAGGCCCGACCCACTGAGCCACCCAGGCGCCCTCTTGTCTTGTTGAGAATAGTTATTCTAACAGGTGTGAAGTGAGCTCTTATTGTGGTTTTGATTTCAGTTTCCCTGATGATTAGTGATGTTGAGCATCTTCTCATGTGCCAGTTGGCCATCGTGCATCTTCCTTAAACACGTCTGTTTAAAGTCCTTTGCCCATTTTTTAAAAGTTTATTTATCTATTTTTAGTAATCTTTACACCAGGTGTGGGGCCTGAACTCACGACCCCGAGATCAAGAGTCCCATGCTCTGAGTCAGCCATCTCTCCAATAAGGGGTTAATATCAGAAGTATATAACGAACTAACTCAAGAGCAGAAAAGGCCCCAGAAAACAACACCTTTGGCCACCTTTAATTGGATTGGTTTTGGGTTTTTTGTTGTTTTCTGGGAGCGTTTTTGCTCTTGATATAGTTCCTTATATACTTCTGGTATTAACCCCTTATTGGATAGATGGTTTGCAAATATTTTTTCCCATTCTGTGGTGTGCCTTTTTACTTTGCTGATTGTTTCTTCTTTTTAGTTTGACATAGTCCCACTTGTTTATTTTCATTTTTGTTGCCTTTGTTTTTGGGGTCACATCCAAAAATATCTTTGCCAAGGCCAGTGTCAAGGAATTTTTTTTCCTGTGTTATCTTCTGGTAGTTTGACGGTTTCGGGTGTTACATTTAAGTCTTCAGTCCATTTCAAGGTAATTTTTGTGAGTGGTATAAGATAAGGGTGCACTTCAATTCTTCTGCGTGTGGTTGTCCAGTTGTCCCAACACTGTTCATCAAAGAGACTACCTTTCCCCATCGTCGTACCTCTCATCAAATATTAGTTGACCATATATGTATGTATGGGTTTATTTCTGGGCTCTCAGTTCTGTTCCATCGTCTTTTTTATTTAATGCCGGTACTATACTGGTTTTGATTATTATAGCTCTGTAATAGAGCTTGAAATCAGGAGCCATGATATCTCCAGCTTTATTATTCTTTCTCAGGATTGCTTTGGCTATGCAGGGCTTTTTTATGGTTCCATATGGATTTTAGGATTGTTTTTCCTATTTCTGTGAAATCTATACATGGCTTTGGGTACTATGGACATTTTAACAATATTAGTTCTTCGAATCCATGAACATGAGCTACCTTTCCATTTATTTGTAGCTTCTTTAATTTCTCTCATCAGTGTCTTACAATTTTCAGGGTACAGATCTTTCCTCTCCTTGGTTAGATCTACTCCTAAGTTTTTTGTCTGCTTATTTGTTGATGTGGTCAGGTCTTCTCTGCAAATCCAGAGATGCCTTTGGGAGCCTTCTGACATGTGCGGATCCTGTCACTATACCAAAGGCCCCAGCCTGGTGCATGTTGTGTGATCTCATGTCTACTTTTATGGCTTCTCTGTCTTTGTCTTCCCTTACTATGTTAGTTGTTCTCAGTCCTCCTGCTCCTTGTGGACCTTTGTCAAAAATATTAATATTTACCCCAAGTGGGAGTTCATCAGAGGTCCAGAGAGGCTCTCTGCTTGGGTGTATAGGCAGTGTATGGACTTGAAATGGACTTGAAATAGCCATTTCTGATTGCTTAGAGGTACCTTTTGTTACTCCGTAAGCCTTGGCTGCTAGAAAATAGCTGCTGTGTGTCTCATGCTCTACAAGGACTCATTTACTAAGGCCGTTTTGGGCAGAGTCCCTGAAGTAGCTGAGTGGCCCTTGCCAGCCAGTGAGGGCCTCCTGCATCTCTTGCTCTGCTAGGCTGCGGGGCTGCTCTGGAGCACATGCCACCTCTGTCCGGGGCATTTCCAAACCTGTATCTGAGCCCGAAGGGTCAGCCTCGGCCACACTGACTTCAGAGTCTGCTCTCCTGGAAGACGTGAGGATGTGCTCCCGAAGGTGTGCGGGCGTCCTGCGACTGCCCTGAGCGAGATTGTAGAGCACGGCTGCCCTGCCGTACCGGCCTTCCTGCTCCCGTTTGTCCATGTCCTTTCCCACCACACCTGCTCTCTTCCAGCCTCCGGCCCTTCCCTCCCCACCTGCTGCTCATAAAATACACCATTCTTCCTGCCACCTGCCTTGGCCCCAGCAGCCCGATGCCTGCATAGGCAGAGTTAGCAGAGGGTTTTAGAGGCTGCTAGAAAGAAGGGAAACTGTAAGTTCCCGGAGGGCAGGAAGAACCCCTCTCATTCCTCTCTGCAGTCCCCGTGGTCCCTGTGAGGGTGACACCCAGAATCAGGCACACGCAGAGGCTGAGAAAGAGAATGCCCCCTTGGCTGAGGGAAACCTTGGTGACCCGAGGATGCTGGACTGTGGAATCTTCCTGGACAAGCTGAGAAGAACCCAGAGCCTCCTACGGTGCAGGCAGGCAGTGGAGAAAGGCACCGTTTTGACGGGCTCTGTGGCTGCCGGGCCGGGGGCACAGGCCAGCTGTGGCCTCCTCGGTGAAGTTACCGGCATCTCCAGGCCTCAGCTTCATCATCTCGAAAATGGGATAATGCCCCTCTTAGCGGTGATTTCCAGGACCGGATGAAGGAACAAGAAATCTGGCACCCGTTGCCTGTCATCTGTGGGACTCCCGATTGATCTTGGAGGAGAACTGTTGGGGGGCGGGGGTGGCCCTGTGGCCTCCTTGTGGGTGAGGAGACAAGGACTTCGGAGAAGGCTGACCACTTAAAGAGAATTAATTCTTGTGAGACTGGAATGAAATGGTGTGTAACGTGGAGGCTCCCGCACAGTGCCCAGCGCGTAGTCCGCTCTCTGTTAGTGTCAGGCGTGTGGGCCTCTCCTAATGGCCATGCCTCGTCAGTGCCTCATCCTGTGAACCCAGCCGGCATGGGATGGGTGCATGAGGTCACCAGCGGTCAGCTCAGTTTGGGCCACTGAAGATACCCAGGCAGCCAGAAATGTCCTCTGTTGCCAGGCACATTCTGAGGAAGCGTTTCCTGCTATTTGACCATGGCATTGGGGGATGCTGGTGTGGGAAGGACCGAGTGATCGTCTGGGCGGTTTACTGAGAGCTGAGAAGTTCAGAAAGCCGTGTTCAAGGCCGGAGAGACCCTTCAGTGGGTACCCCTGAATTCCAAGAGGGCCTCTCCCCTGTCCTGTGGGGACTGGGAACTTTTCCCTTTCCTCCAGTGTGTTCAGCAGCCTCCTGAACGGTAATCATGCCATCTTAGTCCTCATTTACAGCCCCGGCCGCAACGCAGGGTACTGTGCCAGGGGCATCAGACACACTCTGTCGTCCTTACTGTGGTCCTGCAAGGGGGCACTCGTGTACCTGCTTCGCAGATGAGGCAGCTGAGGCTCTGACAGGCTTCTCCTGGGCCATTTTGGTGACAGAGCTGAGATTCGAGCCACACTGGCCATCGGCCGGAACCCACATGCACTGGGTACCTCATTTTTCCAAACGGGAAGACAGAGCAGGGTTGGGAGTGAACGTGGACCTTGAAGCTGACGGGCAGCGGAGGCCCACGAACCATTTGTCAAGAAAATCCTTAGTCACTGCCGGTCGTAGTTGCCGAGGCAGGGCTGTGTGAGGCGTGTGTGAGTTCACTTGCTTACTCACACACAAGGGCCCGTAATTCAGGCGGCAATTCAGGCTGTCACAGCAGCCCTCTCTGTGACAAGAGCCTGAGTCCCATTGGCTGATGTCTCACACCCAGAAGCCTGGAGAGAGGAGTTAAAATGCTAATTTTCAGGGACCGCTCAGTCATTTTGATCTCATTAAAACACCAGCATCCTTCTCATGCAAAACTGGTGCTTCAATTACCAACTAATTGCCCGATTATTGTGCAGGGACAGGCGACTTTAGTCAGCCAGGGACGGGGAATTAGAGTGGAGGGAGGCAGGGCCATCCCGGTGTGACTCTGGAGGAGACGACGCGACGCGGCTGTGCGGGAGAAGCAAAGGCTGGGGTCGGGGTGGAAACTGAGCTGCCCCCGCGGTGACCCTCCTTTCCTCCCCACCCGCCTCAGGTGCTGGAGACGTGTGTGAAGAACTGTGGCCACCGCTTCCACGTTCTCGTGGCCAACCGGGATTTCATCGACAGCGTCCTGGTCAAAATCATCTCTCCGAAGAACAACCCTCCCACCATCGTGCAGGACAAGGTGCTCGCTCTGATCCAGGTAGGCGAGCTCCCCTTGTCCGTTTGCTGGGACCCAGTGAGGTGGGGCCCCTGGGCAGTGGGTCCTCGTGCTTTCCCATGGTTTGGAGGAAAGAAGGGAGGCCCTTGGGTCTAAAGACCTGTTGCAGAGTGCTTGTGTTTCTGTTCTTGTGCCGCTGGGATAAAACCCTGAGGGGTCGCTGTCAGCCGGTTGACAGAGCCTCCACTGGTTTCCTGGGTGCCTGGCTCTCTGTTGCCCGCCCCCCAGGGGCAGGTCGGGGGCCCGGATAGGCCTCCGAGCCATCGGGGACAACGTGGAGCAGGAAGGGCCAGACTAGAGCCAAATGCAGGGCTGGCCGGGTCCTGGTCGGGAACAGCTCTGTGACAGGCAGGGTGAGATCCGAGGAGACGGTGTTACAGAGTGATTCACTGAGGAGGTCCCATTTCTGCTGGACCCTGCAGGACGTGGGGAGCTTGGCGGGAAGGGCAGAGCGTGAGAAATAGCGCGGGCAGAGGGCTAGCACGTGCGTCGAAGACAGCAGTTGACATGGGTGGGCTGTATTCAGCATGAGCGGCTCTGTAACAGTACCCCAGAACTTAGGGGGTTAACACAGCACCTGCTTATTACCTCCTTGTTTCCGTGGGTCAGAAATTCAGGAGCAGCGTAGGTGAGTGACGGTGGCTCTCCAGAGGCTGTGGTCAAGACATCAGCCAGGATTGCCTCCTCTGCGAGCTCGAGGGGCTGAAGGAGCCACGTCCAAGGTGGCTCACCGCCGGGCTGCTGGCGGGAGGCCCCAGCTCCTCGCTGGCAGTTGGTAGGAGGCCTGCGTTTCTCGCCGTGTGGACTCTTTTGAGTGTCCTCATAACATGGCAGCGGGTTGTCCCTGGAACAAGGGATCCAAGAGGGCTGGAAGGAAGCTGCAGTGCCTCTTGGGACCGACTCTCCGGAGTCGCGCACTGTCTTTTCTGTCATATTCCATTTGGTAGAAGGGAGTCACCAGGTCCAGCCTTGAGAGTGGGGGAATGAGGCTGCACGTCTGAAAGAGAAGGGGATGCTTTAAAGCTGTCATGTGGCTCATAGAGTGTGATAAAGAATGTCTGGGGCCAGGAGATGAGTCCGGAAGGATGGCCAGGGGCTCGCGGGCTGTGCACGCCGGCAGCTGGTGCTCTGTCCTGTGGGCAGCGGGGCCACTGCACTTGTCTGAGCTGGGCGCACACGGACGGGCCTGGGTTTTCGACCGAGCCCCCCGGTGACAGGGGGCAAGCACATTTGTCAACAAGCATGTTAGTGCTGTGGTGGAGGACAGATAAGGGTCTGGAGGAGCCAAGACGATGGGAGGTGGGGAGGGCGACGGCCTGGGTTGGGCGGGAGGCACTGTGGTCGGGGGGCGGCGTCGGGGGCACTCAAGGCGGTGGCGGCCCCTGAACCTGGACAGGAAGGTAGGACCCCGGCCGAGGTTCCTCCTGTGTTTTCTGCCTACAAGTCCCATCCACCCTTCAGGCGGCCCCCGGAGGCCTCCCCGCTCCTAGGTTTGCAGTGTGCCCTCTCCGCTATCCCCCTCTTTGGTGGTCTTCTCTGCGTCAGGCTAACTTCTCTCTCGCCTGTCTGGCTCTGAGCTCCCCGAGAGCCCATGGGCATCATACCCCGGGGTCTAGAGCGGTTGATTGTGTAGTGTAGGTGTTCGGTAAGTTGTTTTTCCTAACGAATGGGTGAGTGTGGTTTGCCGAAGCTCTAAGGAAGGAGAGGAGTGTGGACCACCGCGGAGCCACTCCTTCTTAGCTCCCTGTGTCTTCATTCTGCCCTCCTGGCTGGCCGGTCTCCATGTGTCCCCTTCCCTCCTCCCTCTTTCACACGCTCGCACACTCAGGTTCAAACCACTCACCGACTCCCCTCAACTCCCCCATTCGGGGACTTGCCCAGGACTCTCCCTGCCCCAACACCCCAGTATGTGATGTCGGGCCCGTAAACGGTGGCTTTTCGCTCACTACGGAGGGGGCACCCCAACCTGAACCCCTTGTGCCCACCGGGCCTGGCCACCCGCTGACAGGCACAGCCGTGGCCAGACTTGTGATCCGCATCACCCTGTGGACGAGGGCTCTGGGACGCCTCATGAACTGGCTGTGGCTGTAGCTGTCCCTGGGGGCGCCGGCCCAGCTTTCCCGCCAGGCTCTCAGCCTCCTCCCGGCACTGCTTCTTACAGCCGTGTAGCCTCAGCAGCTGCTGGAACCTCGCTGGGCTGCCTCCTCCTCATCTGCAGAATCGAGGCCGTGTCCCTGCCTCCCCACTCCCAGCCCAGGGTCTGAGATCAGCCCGCGGGGGCCCAGCGGCCGGCGCCCGTGTTGTGAGGGCTCCCCCTGCCGGCTCGGCGGTGGCATGAGCGCCCGCCCACGGGGGCAGGAGCGGGATGGGCCCCCGAGGGCCTCATGGGCTGGTCAACCAGGATGCTCTGGACGGTCCCGCTGGAGAACATCAAGGGCTTTGGATCAGGTACTCTCTGGTGGGCTTGCTTACCTGCCTGGGAGGGTTCTTCCTCTGCATTTTGAACCTTCCTGAGGAGCTTTTGTCTGAAAGCGGACAGCACTCAGAGCTGGCGGCTGGCGTGGCTTCCGGGATGGGGTGGACAAAAGAACAAACGGGGTTTTCAGCCCTTTCTTTTCTTTTCATCGAATTCTGTATGTGAGCAGGAGGTCACACATTAAACCAGCTCGTACGGCTAAGTTTTCACAGACTGAACCCACCCAGGTAACCAGCCCTGGTGTCATGACGCAGAATATGACCCATGCCCAGAGAGCCCCAGCTGCCTGGGAGCACCCCCCCACCGCGCAGCCTGGATGGAATGCTCGTGTCCTGAACTTCACGTGTGTGGCCTCTGCAGCAGCACTCTGTTAGGTCGGCGCGTCTGACTGCGCCTTGTTGGTGGGTCTCACCTTGTCACTGGGTATGATCGTTGGCCTTCTGTTCCCGTTGCTCACTTCCCTGGGCCAAGTCCCTTTGGGTGAATGCACCCTGCACCGTGTCTCCTTCCCACGGATGGTGGGCACGTGGTGTTCCCAGTTTGGGGCCCCTATGAAAAGTGCTGCTGTTAAGAGCCTGAAGGCGTCTTTGGGTAGGCATGTGGGTCTGTTTGTATCAGGCCTGTGTTAAGTCGAATATGTGAAACTGCCGTCTTTGTCGGTCAAAAATAGGAAAATACGAGTGATTCCTTAAGGCTCAGCCTCACAGCTGGGAGCGGAATTGCGGGGGGATGCGGGATGGCCACGCTCCGGGAATTACGCCTGCAGGCCCTGCTGCTCCTTCCCGCCGGCCCTGGAGCGGTGTAGTTGGGCAGCTGTTTTCACCAGCGCATCCTCGCCAAAGCCCGACTGATGAGTGTGTGGACGTATGGCATCTTGTCAACCTGTTCTTAACTCCTTGGAGAAGGAAGATGACTTTATGTGCCTGTCGAATATACTTGTAAGAACTGGGAGTGTGCCCTGAGCATCCACTGTTCCCCTCTGGGAAGGGCAAGTGCTGCTCCCGCCATGGTAAGGGTGGGGGGCCGGGGCGCCGGATCCCCGGCCTTCCTGCCAGCCAGAGAGGAGGCAGCTGGCCATCGTGGAAATGCAGCGAGACCGAAAAGAGGAGCGGTCAGGTGTATGGGTGCCAGAGCCGTGACAGTTTCTTCCTCGCCATCCTCGCCATCCGGGCGTTTCCTGGTGCTCTTCGGAGCCCACTGCCCGGAGTGGAAGTGGGCCAGTCCCAGCCCCACCCCTGGGAGCCGGTGGTTTTATGGGGAGACAGAAGCTTGCGGGTCAAAGAGGGCCAGGGCCTACCCAGGGAGGACTTGAGCTGGCTTTGGGATATTTGAAGGGCAGCCCTAAACCGTGAACGTATTGACACTTGAAAAGCTTTTAAGGCCAAGGGGTTAGACGGAGAAGAGCTCCCCACCCCCAGGAAGCACGCCTGGAGCTCCCAGGTGGAGCTGGGACCTGCGCTCTGATGACCAGGAATCAGCCTGAGCCCATTGTCCCTCTGATCACTCCCCTACAGTGGAAGCAGGAAGGGGGCCTCTCTCCAAACTAGCTTTTCTTTCTTTCTTTCTTTTTTTTTTAAAGATCTTATTTATTTGACAGCTCCAAGAGACCAGGGGAACAGCAGACAGAGGGAGAAGGAGAAGCGGACTCCCTACCGAGCAAGGAGCCTGATGCGGGGTTCAATCCCAGGACTTTGGGATCATGACCTGAGGCAAAGGCAGATGCTTAACTGACTGAGCCACCCAGGCACCCCTCCAAAGCGGCTTTTCTAATAGTCTCCTGGTGCCTGTAGGGAGACAGGTGCTTGTTCTCGCATGTTCTCCTGGCTTCCAGCCCACCATGCCTTCTAATTCCTTTCCTGGGATGCAGGTCACAGGCCTTGTTAGCCTGAGATTGGACACACTGGGGTCCTTGCTGCTGGCACACGTTTGCTGCCAGCGGCCCTCGGGGGATTTTTGAAGAGAATCAGTGGATGCCTATTCCTCGTCCCCACATTCTGTCCCTCTTCTCGTTGAGGGCATCGGTGCCCTCTGGCTGTCCTCTAGCCATCTGTGGCCACCCCAGGCCCCCCAAAAGAGACACCCCTCAGGCTTGTGTGCACCAGAGGCCGTGCCCTTCAGAACACCCGGGGAAGACTGCCCTCCATCTCCCCCAGCCCGGAGCCCAGCGTGTAAGCCGTGAGACAGGGCAGCAGGAAGCAGTCACCTGACTCAGGTGTGCGGGCCCAGTGGGCTTCCCTGCCGCAGGAGTTTGCCCTTTGGGAGGGGAGTTGGTCCCACCCGGCAGCAAGAGAGGAGGGACGTCAAGGGCACGGCAGCCTGGTGAGCAGCTTTGCCGACTTTCTTGCTCCCAGCCTTTGAACTGCCTGCCACTTTCAGCCCTGGCTCTGTGTCTCACCTGATCCCCCGCTGGCCTTTGGCTGCGTGCCTTTCTCTGTCTTCATGTGAAGTCCCATTTGTTCAGAAGACAAGAAGGACACTTGTGCTCTGTGCCATCCCTCAGCCTTTCCCTTGCAGTTGCTTTCAGGAACAGAAATGATACCATCCTGGTACGGCAACCTCATGGCTGTGCCTCTCCTGCCTCCCTCCCCCTCCCCCCTGCCCCTTTAGCCTGCCTCCCCACCCCCTGCCTCCTAGCAATCGAATCTAAAAATACCCTCTTTCCACAGCAGGTTTTTCTTTCCGCTGAAGAAAGTGAGCTGGTGGGGGCGGGGGGAGGAGGAGCTGGAAGTGTTGTGTTCTTGGAAGGTGTCAGAGAGACGTGGTGGCCCGGCCTTTGGCCCCCTTCCACGTGGACTGGCAGTTCTCGGGAGACCCTGTCACTGGGACTAGGCAGTCTGGTCCAGAAGCAGAAGCCGAACATGGTAGAAGCCAAAGAACAGAACCCACAGTCTGAGTCAGCCGTCGCTCATGGATCTGAGATTGGGTGATTTAAAACTTTGTCAAAACTTGTGGGAGTCAAAACTTGTGGGATAGGGGCGCCTGGGTGGCTCAGTGGGTTAAAGCCTCTGCCTTCGGCTCAGGTCATGATCTCAGGGTCTTGGGATCGAGCCCTGCATTGGGCTCTCTGCTCAGCAGGGAGCCTGCTTCCTCCTCTCTCTCTGCCTGCTTGTGATCTCTGTCTGTCAAATAAATAAAATGTTAAAAGAGAAAAAAAAAACTTGTGGGATACAGAAACAAGGACAGTACAGTTTGTGTTCGTATAAGACCACAGTCTGTCGTTCGGTGTGTAGTCCCAAGGAGCAAAGGAAAAAAAGCATGAAAAATTTTTTTTCTCTCCCTGTTCGACCTCCTCTGGGCCTTCCAGCCCCCAGCACTGCAGACAGAGGCCAGAAAAGCACTTCACTTTCCTAGAGGCCAGCTTGCTGGGACCAGCCTTATGGCTCCTTGGCTTTAGGTTGGGGACCCGGAGTGAACCAGACTTCCTGAGCTTTGCCGCCTGTCTTCTGGCTCCTCACATCCCAGCGGAGTCCGCCGTCCAGAGGGCCCCCTGCTTCCTCTGTCGCGGTCCCCTTGGCCCGTGACAGCCCAACTGGCGTCGTCCCGTGTTCCCCCAAGTAGAACAGTAAGGATGCTTAGTAACCGTGAGATCTGAAGTCCGTCTGACGTGACAAACGGTGGCAACGGTGAGACCGGCTGTGTGCCTGCACAGCTGTGACCTCGTGGGGAGGAAAGGTAGGAGCACAGGCATGTGGCTGTTGTGCCTGGAAGACGCCAGGGGCCCGGCGTGTCGGGATGGATCCCAGTTCTGCGTTTCCACTTACGACTATTCCCTTAAAGGTGCCCCCCACCCTGTACCCCACTGACATCAGAATCTTGTTCGGTAGAGAACGCCGCCACGAACATATGCTCTGTGAGCAGCCGGCTCACCCCAAGCTGCCCAGGGTCCCCTGCGGGGGTTCTAATAGTAGCAGGCAGGAAGGAAGCAGATTAGCTGTGGCTGCTTGGCTACAGGTAACGAATGCCAGTTCCAGCTTGCCTAGGCAAAGAGGGCAGTTTGTCATGACCAGGCAGGGGTTCCCAGAACGCTGGGGTGTGACTGGAGCTGGGGAAGGAACAAGAAGGGATCAGGGAAACCCTCCAAATCCTCTCTTGGCTGCACCTTCCAACACATAGGCTGTCTCTGCTCCCCGGTCCCCAGTGGGCACGTGGCTGCCTCCCAGGGCCCCGCATCTATAGAGGACAGTGTCACGTACCCAAGGAGAGCAGCCCAGCTCTCTCTAAGCTCAGGGTCAGGCTCCTGGGAGGAGGGGAAGCTGACTGGCCTGACTTGGGATGTGTGTTTCCCTGCTGGTGGCACTGAAAAATGGAGAAGGGGGGCTCGTTGGCTCGCTGTTAGGCCAGTTGCCCCGAGAAGTAGCCACTGCCTGGAGAACACCGCGATGGTTCTTTAATTTCCATTCTTCCTATCTCCAATCTGGCTGACATGGAGGGCGAGATGAATGAAAAGTGGTCCCCTGGAGCTGCTTGTCCTTCCTTAGAAACAGAGGCGGGGAGCGGCACCAGGAAGAACTGTCATGCTTTTTTCTCCCCAGCCTTCCCCAGCAGCCTGTAAACCCAGTCTTAGACCCTAAATGAACACGCTAGCTGCATTTTGAAGCCAGCCTCCCGGGACTCAGCTGGATTTTGAATCCGGTGGCGGCAGCCAAAGCAGCTGGTGGAGAACGGGGCTCTGGGGCGCTCCCTGGGGGGACAGGCCTCGGTGCTGCTGCTCTCCAGCTGGCGCTCCAGACGGGCCCCTGCAGGCACCTTGGGCCCTGCTCAGCCTCCAGAAGGAAGTGTTGGCCAAGAGGGGCCGTCCTCCAGCGGGCATCAGATCCCCGAGCGCACAGATCGAGTGCGTGGATCAAGGAAGCCCGGCTGACTGTAACGTTTGTGGCGAGACACGCCTGTCAGAGTGAGCGAGGCTGTTTGGAAACTGACCTTTTCACTTCAAACGGGTCTGTTGGTTAGAGAGAGCGTTTCCGTGGCTGCCTCAGGATCGGCTGGAACGCGTGGCTAGAGCTGGGGAGGCACTTAAAGGCTTGTGACAGCAGCAGAATTGGCCACAGAACCGTGGGCGCGAGACACTGCCGCCACCTCTGGGTATATATTTGGTGGGTGACACGGAGCCGAGCTTCGTCGCGGGGAGCCTTTCGGAGATCGATCTTTCTCTCTTCCGCTAGATTCCGTAACTTCCAAAGAACAAAATATTTAAAAATTGCTTAGGAGTTTCGCCAGCTGATGCAAAGTGACAGTCTATGGAAACGTGTTCTTTTCCTCTCTGCGGGGTGTTTTCGTCGAAGGGACTCCAGTGGCCGTGCTTTGCGGTGGCTTTGGCCACGTGGCAGGTGTGCAGTGACGCTGTGGGCGGCGCAGGCGCTCTCGCCCTGGGGCGCCCTGGGGTGCCTCTCCGGCTGGGCTAGGCGGTCTCCTCTTTCGCACGCTCTGATCCATGGAGGAAACCCCACCTTAGCCTTGATTTCCCGTCACGCATCAGTTTCGCCTTTCCTCTCTGCCCCGTCTGCCTCTGGCTCCCGCCCGCACCCGAGAACTCTGCAGAGCTGAGCCGTGGCACTGTGGTCCCCCCATGGCGTCCCGTGGGCCCGGCAGCGGGGCCGCATCTTCATGCCCTTCCGCTCAGCACCACCAGGAATTGATTTCCTGGCGATTCGGGAAATGCCTCTGTTTTAGGATGCGCCACCGTGCTCAGGTGTCATTTCCCTGCATCTTCCAAAGAAGTACTCCATGCTGAATCAAGTTTTGTGTTTTCGTTCATGCTCAACAGCACCATTAAAAACCCCCCATTTCGCCCACCGCATCATGGCAGCACTGGGCGTGGGGGGCCTGGGGGACAGGAACAGAGTGGGTTTGGGCAAAGAGCATGGGCCTCTGCGACAGCACGTGGGCTGCCGTTGGTGAGAAAGCCTTGCTAACAGGCCCTCTCTTTCCTCCCAGGCGTGGGCTGATGCCTTCCGAAGCAGCCCTGACCTCACCGGCGTGGTGCATATATACGAGGAACTGAAAAGGAAAGGGGTCGAGTTTCCCATGGCAGACTTGGACGCTCTGTCTCCCATCCACACGCCACAGCGGGTAAGCTTCCAGCTGGCATTTTCTAGAAAGACCTACTGCTGGACGGGCCAGCCCCCGCCGCCACCCTTCTGCTGCTCCCTTTGAATTATTTAGCTTGTCATCACGCTTTCTTAAAGCTTGAGGGCATTTCTTTTTAATAACCAGGGGAATGCGGGAGTGAGACAGCTGGTTGACTGGTGATTAAGTGGCCGCGGTGATCCCCCGTTTTCATCTGACTGTGGAAGGATCTAATAGAGGGATCAGTTCCGACATTTTTGTGCTCATGGCCTCTGGGGCAGAGCCGTCCACCCCCTGAGAGCCACCAGCGCCTGCTTCTCAGAGGCCCCGGGAGCCTGGTGCGGGGATGCCGGCGTCTTCCCGGGGAGCCCCGAGACGCCTCAGAGCCGGCGGTGCAGAGGAGCTGACGGTGTCACTGGTCGTGGGACAAAGGCAGCTTCTGGTTTTTTCCGACTGTGCAGGTCAAATAGGTCGAAATTTCATTTTGAGCTTCTAGTGTTCAGCATCCATGCGGACATCCTTGGATGCTGCCAGCCTTGGGATGCAAAGCCCAGGGAAGGCCCATTTAGGGGCCTGCCACAAAGCTCTTGCAATGTGGGGCAGCTCTGTGCTTCTAAATGGAAACCACGCCGGTGATGGACGCCGTTCATCCCGGGAAGCTAGTACGTCTGCTGGCGGGGAATCAGCCCCTGGCCCCACGGGACAGCCAGGAAGCTCCGGGATCTGGGAGAGGCACCTTGACCCAGCACGTTCTGCCCTGTTGGCTCCATCTGCCCGTCTCTGAAATGGGGGCAAGGAGCCTCGAGCATCTCTCCAGGTCCCTCGCGTGGATCACAGTTAACGTTCGAGAGGCTATCTGAGATACCGAAGGGGAAAGCCCAAGACATCGCACTTGGCAGAGCCTTATTCTCACTGTGACCCTCCAAACCACTTGCTGTACTTTGTGGGACAAACGTAACCCATTTTATTCTCCTAATAATGACACAGAGCAGTGTTGTGCCTATAATTACAAAGAGCATTCGGTAAATTGCATAATTACTATTTATATTAGTCTCCTCCGTAAAGGCCAGAATACCATCTTCTGCTAGCAAATAGGAATTCATGATTAACAACACTTGGTAGCAGGCCCCGTGCACTCACATTCTCAGGTGGTCCTAATAAGGGGAGCCCTGACCAAAGCTCTCACAGAGCACCCTCTCTCCGAGTGACTTTGGTGGCCTGCGAGGTAAGTAGAAGGAGGAACCGTCGGCGGCCGGCGGCCGCTTCGGGGCTGGAGAGGCGGGGAGCAGAACAGGCAGCGGGTGCCTCCAGCCTCACGGGTCAGCAGCAGAGCTGGGCCCCCCGCCCGCCTGCCAGCTGCCGTGGCGGGAAGGGCTGCCCTGGGATGGGGTAGGTGCCAGGCCCGGCCACACAGGCAGCCCAAGTGAACGGAGGACTTTGTTGTTGCCGTGCCAGAGCGTCCCCGAGGTGGATCCAGCCGCAGCCATGCCCAGGTCCCAGCCGCAGCAGAGGATGAGCGGCAGCTCCCACTCCTCGCCTCCTGCTCCCTCCTCCGCTCCGCAGGCCCCGGCTCTGAGCGTGACTGGCCCCATCACGGCCAATTCAGAACAGGTACTCGCAGACTTCCGGGCCACGGGCAGGGCGGCCGACCGTCCTCGTGCTCCCTTTTGGGACGTATACGGAAGCCTTCGCTGACCGGGCGCCGTGCCGGGTGTAGGCGGCCCCCAGACGGCCGGGCCCAGATCCTCCCCCAAGGGCTCGCCTTGTCATGGGGAGACGCGGGGCGCAGACCGCGGGAGCGGGAGCCAGGAGCTGAGCCCAGAGCCGAGTGCTGCCTGGAGGCTCGCCCCAGTTGCTGATGCTGCCGAGGCTCTCAAAGCCGGAGGGGGGCCTCCAGGTCTGACAAGATGCAGGACCAGAGGCATGGAGGACGGGGCGTTCACGGGAACAGCAGGCGGAGGGTTTGGAGGATCAGTGCGGGATCCAAGAGACGGGGGAGGCCAGAGGCCAGCGACCTAGTTGGGCTGTGAACAGCCGTGTGGGTCACGCAGAGCGGTCTGGATTGATCTCGCCAGCAGCGTCAGCTGTCAGAGGCCGGGGACGCGATCCGCAAGGTGCCGTGCAGGCGGAGGCCAGGATGAGGGAGGCCCTTAGGAAGCGCCCTTCCTGCCTTTATTCCAAACCACTGCCCCCCTTCCCTGAGTTGCTTCCTGAGAGGCCAGTGCCCTTTAACCCCAAACTGGGTTTTTTAGATGAGTCTCAGTGGCTGGTACTTAAGTGAATCTCCAGAGTGTCCGTTAGTGTAAAAATTTGAGGATTGATCAGATTTGGGGAAAACAAAAAAAAAACCCTGTTCCACCGTTTACATTTTTTAAATCCTTACTTAATATTTGTGACAGCGTCGTCATGATGGAAACTCATTTAAATAGAGGGGTCAGGCGATGAGGTGTGGTTAGCCGAAGCGTCGGGCTAGGGCCGCTCACATTTCCGTTCTCTGCTGGCCCCGAGGAGGCCAGCTGGAGGTCAGACGGGCCTGGGCTTGAGTCTCCGCTCTGCCATTCACTGTGAGGCTTCCGTTGGCTCAAGAGAACAGGGCAGTTGTCCATCTCTTGGACCCTGTGGAGTCGTCGTGGGCTTGACAGGCAGCTGGAGAGGCCTCGTGGTCACCCACGTGCTATGTGCGCTGCTAAGGAGAAGTCGAAACCCACAGCTGAAACACGGGCTGTACGATAACCGTGGGCTTCATTCGCTCCCTTCTGCCCTTTATCCTGACGCAAAATGGCCAGGACCTGTCCCCAGAAGGGACGCCCCGGGGAAGAGGGTCTCTGGTGTCTGCGGGCTCTGTTTCCAGCGGCAGAACTGGGCCCGTTTCTGCTCAAAGCAGTCTGACACGTTTGGAGTTGGACGGGCCCCCTGAGACCTTCCACTGGTTCCTTGTCAGTGCGGTGTGAGCTTGGGAAGAGCCCTCGCATGGAGGCCAGAACGGTCTGGAATGGGTGAGAAGGCATGCCTCCCGCCCCTGGGGGAGAATGGAAGCGGAGCAGGAACCCGGCCTGGCCTAGAGGGACCCCGGGGGCTTCTGAGCCCATGTGGTGTCTGTTGCTTTCCTGAGCTTCCAGGGCCGGAAACCTCTTGTGGCTAAGACGTGGGAGGAGTTCATCCACCAGGCAGAACCAGAGGGGAGAGGAGCCTCTCCGGACCTGGCCCAGTGCCCTCATTGACCACTTGTCCATCTGTCTATCCAGGATACGTGTACTGAGGGCTCCTGTCCCTGTCCCTGTGCTGAGACCGACCTCCACTCGTTAGAGTCCCTTCCCCCAGGAGATTGGGGGGGGGGCGGGGCCTGCAGTAGGAGGGGGCTGGTTGGTTCTGCTTCAGGGAGCGGGGCAGTGGAGAGTCCATAAAGGCTTCAGGGAGGACAGAAGGTGTCATTTGAGCTAGGTCAAAGTGCTCTTGGGATCCGTAGTAAAATCCTGCACTCTGGTTGTTGTGGTAGAAAAGGGACCGGATGCGTACCAGCACCGCGCGGGGGCTTCACTTCTGTGGTTCCGAGCAGCGCGGAGGCGTGGGCAGTGCTTTCCCCCTCTCCATGGTAAGGAGACGGAGGCTCAGGCAGGTTCAGGTCTGCAGGAAAGGTGGCTGAGGCCCAGGCTCCGGAGAGCTCTGTTGGATGGGCAGGTAGGGAGCTGGGGCGGGAGGGGGGTCTCCCCGGAGTCTTGTCTTGTCCCTCTCCCTCGTTCTTGCCACACCAGAAACGTGCAGCTGACACCGGCCAGGCCCTCAGAGGACCATGGTGCTTCGAGTGGAAACCCCTGGGGCCAGTGTCTATAGCAACGAGGGCCTTGGGGATCGATCACACGTTCCACCACTTTCACTCGGAAGAGTGGGGACAGAGGCCCGAGAGATGAACTCTCCACTCGAGCTTCTGCGGCGGGAGGGCCGAGCTGCTCACCAGCTCCGTCCACGCCAGATGCAGAGCTCTCTTCCCTCCGAGTCGTCCGTGCCAAGCTCTCGGTAACCAGGGCCCTTGTGGGGTGGCCTCGCTGCCCCATTCACGTCTCTCCCTCACCCTCACGCACAGACCAGAGTGAGCCAAGAAGCCTTCGAATGCCGAGCACATTCAGAGGTGTGACCTAGATGCCACAGTGAAGGGGACGGTCACCAGACAGGTGCAGCTTGACTGACTTATGCTTCCTGGTTTCCTCCCCACTCCCACCCCCCTGGCCCAACAGATTGCCAGGCTTCGGAGTGAACTGGACGTCGTTCGAGGCAACACGAAAGTCATGTCGGAGATGCTGACGGAAATGGTCCCGGGGCAGGAGGACTCATCCGATCTGGAATTGCTACAGGTGAGAGGGGGTAGGTCCTCGTCTTGCGGAAGCTCTGGACTGGGGACCCAGCCGTGAGGCACAAGCAGGGCCTAGGGGGACTGTTGGGGGAAGGGACCGAGTCCCTATAGGCTTGCCCTCAGCCTCATGCTTCCTTCCTGGGACTGGTCAGAAGCCAGGACCAGGCTCTCTTTTTTATTTTCCTTTGTGACATTTTTTTTTCCTGACTCTAAAGTGCCGATCACAGAGTACATGCCCACCAAAAGGTAAAGGACATATAAAAAAGAAAATACTCATTTTCTTGATTCTAGCACCCGCAAATAACCACAGTCCATGTTCTGATGTAAAAAGTCTTTCAGACTTTTTTCCACGTTAGTTTTCATCGCACACGCAGTTGACATCCTGTTGTGTGGACGGTGTCGCGTGTCGCTTCCCTCCCTCAGCAGTACGTGGTGAGCACTTGTGACAGGACCTCCCCAACCTTCCCCGTGTGCAGGAGCCCATCGAGCCACACTTTGCCCCGAGACAGTCCTGAGACTGAGAGGAGGTGGAGGATTCTTTTTTTCCCCTGAATACTGAGGGGTCCAGGCCGGGGTTGGGCGCCTGATGGTTCTTGGGCTTTTGCAGCTAACTGGCCTCCCCGCCCCCTGGGCACCCTGCAGATCTGGGTGTGCGGCAGGAAGGGGTCTAGGAGCAGGGCTGGCCTCCAGGGCCGCCCTCAGACTAGCTTCAGGGATCGTGGCGAGCCAGAACAAGAGCTGCAACCAATCTCCACCGCCGTCTCCGACGACTCTGGCACGTGTAGGAAGTGGCGGCAGCGCAGCCCTTAGGAGCAGCGACCTTCTGGAGGGGTGGAGAAGGGCTGCTCTAAGCTGCAAATGCCGGGTCTTTTCAGCGGGAGGCAAGATGCTTGAGTAAACAGGTCAGGAGCCAGACTGGCTTGGCAGGAGCGTCTCACGACACGCGGCCGCTCTCCTTGTCTGGCACTTGGAGCCGGCGGTCTTGGCCCCCCAAATGCCATTCCTCCCAACCCGCAGTTGGCACCTACTTGCAGCCCCTGAAAGCCCGACCTGGGGGTCCCGCCTGTCAGCAATGACCCGGCCACCGTGCCCGGGCCCGCTCCCAGGCCGCTTCTCGTCGTGCCCTCTTCCTCCCCTGAAGCCGTCAGCTCCCAAGCAGATGACTGTGTTGGAGACCTGCTCTGGGCCGGACGCAGAAAAAGCAGAGGTGCGTGGAGCACGGTCCTTGCTCTGGAGGAGCGCCCAGCCTGGGGGAGACCGACAGGAAGCGGGTCGTTTCCATGAAGCCGTGATGTCAGGTTGCTCTTAAAGCCGGGCCGAGTACCCTCAGCCAGCCCAAACGAGGAGCCCCGAGCGGCCTCTCCCAGACCTCACTCCTGACACCTGCAGCCGGCCTGGTTGGCCTCTGTTCAGTAGGGGCCAGCTGTCTGCACGCCACACACTAGGGGACCCAGTGTCCCTTTAAGGCACCATTGACCTCCACTCCCAGCCTATAGGGGGAGTTCTTCGAGGCCTTAGGCGCCGAGGAATCTGAGATCAGTCCAGAAATAATCCAGAAACTGCGAGGGCCTCTTGAGGCAGCTTTGTGCTGTGTCAGCATCAGAATTCCTGCTGACGGGGGGTGGTTTGCAGTGGACAGAGCTGAGCTCCTGGCAGCAGGGGGTGGGCTGAACAAAGCCGACATGCTTCCAGACAGCCAGAGCAGACCAGACAGCAAGCATACTCTGTGCATGTGTGCGTGTGTGTGTGTGTGTGTGCGTGCGCGCTTAAACAAGCCCATCAGCCAAGACAAACAGAGCCTAATCTCCTGGCGTCAGCTCACAGTTTTCAAAAATAGGTTGCTTCCCATGACGTTTTTCTTCCCTCTGTTTTGTTCCAACTCCAACCCTACCAACCCTCCCTGCTATCTTATAAATCAAACAGAGAAAGAATGGCTCTGGGTGCCAGTGGGAGGCTGGCCTCTCGGCCCGGGAGATTCAGGAGTCGGGCAGCTCTGCGAGCAGCCGCGGCCCTGCTGGCTCCCGGCCGCACTCCTCAGTCATCCCTGACATCTCCCCTTGTCGTCTTCCCCCGGCAGTCGGAGGCCGGCGGGGCAGGGGCTCCCAAGGGCGGCGGCTACCCCAAACTCGAGACCTCCGTGTGGGAAAATGTCACCAGCTGCTTGGAAAGTGATAGGATCAGAATGTGGCCTGAGGACCTTTCAGCTGAGCTGGAAGGCAGCCAGCTTGTAGGGCAGAAGCTGTCCAGAGCTCACGGTGCTGGCTGGGGCCATGGAAATAAACCCATTTGTCACCAACCCAAGTTCACGCCAACAGAAGCCTCTCCTGAGTCGAGTGTAAATTGCTGGGTAGGAGGCAGAGGAAACGCAAAGTGAGGAAATTGGAGGTGTCAGCCCCGGGATGCACCGGGGGTGGCGAACCGCGGTCCTGGACGGTGATGTCCCCAGTTGCTTCCTGTGCCTCGCAGAGCACTTTCAGGCGTGGCCTTGAAGAGCCACAGGGAAGCTGGGCAGGAGAGCCACTAGCCTGAAGGGAGACTGGGCCACTCCTTACGGCGTGCCGTCATCTTAGCCGGAGCCCCTGAGGAAAACTGAGGCAGGGGGCCCACGGGGAGCGATGTGCCGGGACAGAGCCCTCCACTCCCTGAGCTGGGACGGACCTTCTAGTCAGCTCCACACACGTGCTCGGATTCAGCGGCCACACCTCATTTTTCTTAGCATTTTCTTGACATGACAGGCTGTTTGTGTGAGCCCACGGAAACACTTCCGTCTGCAGACGCACGTCCTGGTCAGACTTTGGGAAGCACTGCAGGAGGGCGGGGAGAGTCACCGGGTTCACATCCAGGCCAGACCACTGACCTCCGGGCGAGACTGGGCAGGGCCTGGAGGGATCACACTCCCCTTGGAAGGATAGAAATCGTCCATGGGAGAGGCGCCTGTGTGGTTCAGGCGTTTCGGTGGCCGACTCTTGATTTCGGCTCGGGTCATGATCTTGGTGTCGCGAGATCGAGCCCCGTCTCGGGCCCCACGCTCAGCACAGAGTCCGCTGGAGATTCCCCTCTCCCTCTGCCCCTCCCCCTGCTCATGCGGGAGCTCTCAAATAAATAAAATCTTTTAAAAAATTGTCCATTTAACGTGGCTGGCCCATGCCAGGCGCAGGCAACTCATACACAAGGCAGACCTCCTGCGGTTACCGTCAGTACATCCTTGCAGAGGGCAAGCCAGTCTGTCTCCCTGTAACTGCTACCCTGGTCTGTCTGCTCTAACCACAAAGCAAAACAAAGTCCTCTTTGGCAAAGGTCGGTCCTTAAACATTTGAAGACTGCTGTGAGCCCTGCCAGGGCCTGGTCTGTGTGGTACAGATGGCTGTTGGCGGCCCACCTTGAAGAGGCGTCCTCAGCGGGAGGCTATGGAATGGAGAGCCCCGTCTCTTTCTCCTGGGGCTGGGAAGCCGCATCTTCCGTACCCCGCGTGTGGGCACTTGGGTTCAGGCCTGAAATTTGAGACCGTTTCTATGTCTGCCGAAATTCATGTCCTTAGCTACAGCCTGGGAGTCCGCTTTTGGAAATGTTTAACGATCCTGCTGTCATCCAGTAACTCCCCGTCTCCCCCAAATTAGCCTCCTGAGCTTTGTTTTCAAATAATAATAACTTTTAATTAATCCAGTGATGTCCAAATTGGGCATTCCTGCCTGGCTAGCCGACACATCATGAAAGAGGCTCTCCTCCGCGTTGTTTCTTCAAGTAGCAGATGGCACGTCCCCTCCTGCTTCTTGCATCTCGTTTCAACAAAAATTGGGATGTCCAGGACCATTTTCTCTAGAGAGATCTAGTTTACTCTCCATGTTCAGCTCCATTATTCCCCCTTCCCTTCAACAAAGAGTTTCTTCTTCTCCCCGCCTTCCTTTGCCGCTGTAGAAAGATCTTCAGGACCTTGTTCTGCGTTCCTTAGAACTTGGAGAAGGTTCAGAGGAAACCCATAAAGATGATTAAAAGAGTGTTTTGCGAGGTGGGGATGAGAATGTCCCTTGAAGAAAAGATAAAGGCATTGGGATTAATTGGAAAGAGGTTATTTTAGTAAGTTCTGATTGACGGAGGGCCTTTGCACAAAGAACCCTGACCAGCTGTTCCCCTCCTCTGTTGAGAACCGGACATAGGAGGAGGCTGAAGCCAAAATCCTCAGCGTGTAGGAAATGCCTGTCCTGGCTCTTGCACGGTGGGAAGAATGACCAGGGCAAGCTGTGGGCTCTCATGACTTAGGATCAGAAGAAAGTCGCTCGTGTGGCTGCTTTAAAGGGGAGAGCAGGCAGAGGAAGGTCTCCCAACCGCACCTGCCATGGGTCTGGCTGCGGGTGACCCGACCGAGGTCCTGCAGACGGCCCGCTGGTGTTTGGTGGCAGAAATCTCAACGTGCTGTTCTTCTTCTCCCCTTTGATCTCTTTGGTTTTTTTCTATTTATTTATTTTTTTTTTTTTAAGATTTATTTATTTGACAGAGATCACAAGTAGGCAGAGAGACAGAGAGGGAAGCAGGCTCGCTGCTGAGCAGAGCCCGATGCGGGACTCGATCCCAGGACCCCGAGATCATGACCTGAGCCGAAGGCAGCGGCTTTACCCACTGAGCCACCCAGGCGCCCCTATTTTTTTTTAAGGTGAGGACATAGGGGCGCCTGGCTGGCTCATTCAGTGGAGTGTGTGACTCTTGATCTTGGGGTTGTGGGTTCAAGCCCCCTGCTGGGTGTAGAGATTATTTAAAATAAAATTTTTAAGAAAGAAGAAGAAAATAACTTAAAAGCTTGAAGAAGGACATGGTAAAATTTTCCGCAGAGGCCCTGGGACATCCTTGATTTGGAAGCTCCAGGCAGACTCTGTGGGTCAGTTTAGGCAAAGCTCTTTGAAGGACCCCTGAGTTGCCCCTCTGGGATCAGAGCATGCGAGGCTCTGCCCTTGGGGTCGGGGGCTGTCTTCCCCAGTGCCCAAGCTGAAGGCTGTGGGGAACAAGGCAGCAGGCGCAAAGGGCAAAGCAGATGCTTCTGGTGCGTACGGTCCATGAGATCACCACATTCTGTGCCCTGCGGGCTCGTTCTTCCTCCACGCTGACGATATTAGAGCTAACAGAGGTCTCAGACATCATCTCGCACTTTCCGAACATTTCTGTGAAGTACGGGGACCCTTTTTCCACAAATAAAATTGCACAGAGAACTGCAGTGTCTCGGAGATAAAATGGGAGCCGCCCTGTCCTGGCTGCCTTGGGGGATGGGGTGTCCCAAACCCCAGGCCATGGGGGGACCTCAGGGACCCTCTGCAGAGCTTCCCCACTTCTCCGACCCCCTTTTCCTACCCAGGGAGAAACAGGCTCAGAGAACGCTGGAGAGCTGACCTAGACATGGCTGCTTGCTGCCTGCCACTTGGTTCCCAGCACCCAGGAGGGCCTGGGCTCCATGGGGGGAGACTGAGTCCATCCCTGCCCTTTTCTGTCTAGTGGCTCAGGTGCTTTGGAGACACGTTTCTGAGACATTCCCTCCAGTCTCCTGAACAATCTGGTTTGTTTCTCCTTTGACTCAGGTGGACCATCCTTGAGGCCCACTCTTTCTTCCCAGGCTTCTGCAGATTGGGTGGGGGTAAGGGCTTGTTCTCACTTAATGGAGATACACGCGAGCCGGAGGTGCTCGGGGGAGGGAGCTCTGACCACGTGGGGCAGCAGCGCTGAGCGGAAGAATGTCCAGTCTGGAGGGGGTATGGGTTGGGGAGGGCCCCAGGAAACATTCTGGGTGGATAGCTGTGCGGACACATGGTCAACTGGAAGTGTAAAATGTTAATATAGCTAGAATCCAGGGGTCTACTCTAACATTTTAAAGTGTTTTTTCTACTTTTAAAAATGTTGTGGTTAAGCATTGGGGTAGGGAAACATTCTGGGGCCTTGAAGGATGAGTAGGAATTTGTTTGGTGGAAAAGAAGAGGAACATGGCAGGCAGAGGGCTGGCTGATTGGGGGCCCCAGAGCAGTAAGGGGCCCGAGGCCGTCGGCTGTTCTAGAAAGTCTGAATGGTATTTGGAGAAGGCCGGTGGCTCTGGGAGGTGATACCACCAGCTTCTGCCAGGGCGGCTCAGGACCTCTTTCCGTCTTGGGATTGGCCTACAGTTTGGATAGGAAGTCACTGACCTCTTTCCTTTCCCGCCCCAGCCCAGGGAGCCAGGGCTTGCTGCTTGGCCACAAACCCCAGACAGAGCCACACTTCCTGTTCTGGACCTGCCTGGGGCGGCGGGTGGTGGCTGTCTTTGCCAGAGGGAGTGGGCCTGTGGCTGCGACTCATGAGGATTGTGTTTGCGGACACCTCGAGGGCTTGTCTCCTCTGACCGGGGCGTACACACATCCAGGAAGGGGTCCGAGCGCTGCCCCTCTTCCCTCTGGCCGCCACCTGGCCGCCTGTGTCCCCGGGCTCTGGCTTTCCTGCTCTTCGTCCCCACGCACTTTGGCGGGTCTCCAGCGTGTCTTCCAAAGCACTAGGCAGGATCTGCTGCCCGAGAACGGCCAAATGTCTTTTTCCTTTTGCTTAATGAGAGCTGGTCCTTTAAAGTGAACCCGCGGGGCACCTGGGTGGCTCAGTGGGTTAAGCCACTGCCTTCAGCTCAGGTCATGATCTCAGGGTCCTGGGATCTAGTCCCGCATCGGGCTCTCTGCTCAGCAGGGAGCCTGCTTCCCTCTCTCTCTCTCTCTCTGTGCCTGCCTCTCTGACTACTTGTGATCTCTCTCTGTAAAATAAATAAATAAAAATATTTAAAAAAAAAAATAAATAAATAAAATAAAGTGAACCCGCATCCGTGCTCCCTTACATGCCCTGAGAAGGTGCTCTGTGCGCTCTAACGATGTATCATAAATATGATTAGATCATTTTCATTGTTCACTTCAGCGCTGGATGTGGGATCCTTCCCGTGACCTAACGTGATTGCTTTTTTCAGAAGTTCATCTGTGTGGGCTTTCGTTTTGTTTTTCGATCTTCATCCTAGCCCTTCCTCGTGAGCGCACTTTGTTTCTGTAATTAGGATTCCCCCTGAGCCTTTGGCTTTCCTGTGTAGTCACTGTCCCTGCGGTGACTGGATTTGACCTGTGGGTGTCTACCAGCACCGGTGGCTGGGATTGTGGCAGTCCATCACCGAGTTCTGGCCAGGCTTCGGGTCCCAGGCCTTTTCCCTTTTTCCTCTTGGGGCCGGCTGGGGGATACGAGCCTTTAACAGTGGTGAAGAGTGGACAGTTCTTGGCATCTTTGTGGATATGATGTCCTGTGCGATTAATTTTTTTATATTTGCCTCGTGTTATCCTAACGCGTGCATATGTCTGTGAATGCTGACTGCTGGGTCACTGGGGCCTGGGATGAGTCCTGGAGAGGGGAAATTTGATTCTAGGTGAATGAGAATTGCCCATTCTTCCGAGTGGAGAGGGGGCCAGCAAGCAGACTAAGCTGGCGTCGATCCTGAGCCAGGACGGTGGTGGGGAGCAAGGAGCGTTGCATGGACCAAGGGTTCAGAGCACCGAAGAGTGGCGGTGTCCTCAGCCTTCCCCCTCCAGCCTCAGTCTCCTTCTGGCCTCCCCTCCTCCGCATCACCTGCTGGTGGGAAAGCTACTCCCCACGGGGGTGATTTGGTCGGGGCACAGCCGGTCCCTGAATCCCCATGTCGAGGAGGGAGAGAGGAGCTGTGAATACCCAGTGATTTGCTGACAGCCCCTTAGTTCCAGGACCACCCTGCCTGCTCCCAAACCTAGAATGGGAGTCATAGCAGAACCAAGAGTGGGACTGTCTCCACAGAAAAAACTAGAAGGTCTGGACATTGGGCTTGCTGGCCCCGTACCCCAGAGCAGCATTCTGGTTGTACAGAGGGCCAGCAACAGGGTAGAACGAAGACGAGGCCGGTGTTTCCACAACCAGGCAGGGCCCAGCAATCCAGAGCTCTCCAGTGAAGCCTTTTTCCTTCCGGTGAACACCAGACTGTTTTGGACCCAGCTGCCCAAATCTAGAAACCTTCTGTCTTGACACCCCTTCTGTAGTGGGGACACTGTGGGCTGACCCATGTGGGTTGGGCTTCTTTCCTGAGCTGCCCCTGCTCTTGGGGAAGGAGCCCCCGCAGGCTGAGCAGCCGGGGTGGGGCTGACGGCAGAAGCAGTTTCCAGACCTGGCGTCTGGCTGCCCATGATCTGCTTATTCTGTGATGGGGAGGTCTGTCAGGGTCGGTACTTTGGTCTTAGCTGCAGGATCAGGCTCAGGACACTCATCGTCCGGTGGTGAAGGGTGGGTGTGTGCACCTGAGTGTGTAGGGAGCACTATTTAGAGACTTGGACTAAGTGTGGATAGAAGGAAGGCAGCCTGCCTCCGTCAGTTACTTCTCTCCAAAGTATTTAGGGTGTAGCTTCTATGTATCGGTCACGGATGGAGAAACTGGGCCAGGAGAGGCCAGCCCTGCCCCCAAGGAGCTTTGGTGTAGAGGGGGAGACAGGCAGGGGGCCCAGCCGTAATGCCCCTGCGTGCCAAGCGCAGTGTTACACGGCACTGCTGAGCCCCGGGCTTCCCTGCTTCACGTCTGGCCACGTCGGTGTTCGGCTCAGCAGATGATCACTGGGCCTTTTCTCCACGTGTGGCTCAGCGTGGGGTTTGCGGTCATCCCCGGGGGAGGAAACGATGGCCCCTGCTCCTCCCTCAGGGTGTTTTGATCTGGTGGAAGGGGAAACCTCGTCCTGGCCGAGCCGGCCAGATGAGGAGACAGAATACGAAGCCGAACCGAGATGGTGTACATGTGCGGTGTCATAGCAGTTACGTCCATCAGAAACATTTCCGAAGGAGGTGGTTTGGAGGCTGAGCTGTGAGAAGGAAGGACCGACCCCTGGTGCATCTCTCATCCCCGTCATGCACTGGGTCATCGGCTGCCTCTGGTGGTCGCGGGTGGGGACAGCCTCCCTCTTTGTTTCACCCCCAGTGGGACTCGGAGCTTTTCTCTGTGGAACGTTCCTGTGGTCAGTTGGGCAGGTGGTTGAGGGAACTCCACAGGCAGGTTTCAGCGAGAGCACGAGTCAGGCCGCCATCCGGAGGAGCCTGTGGAAGCCCGGTCAGGAAGTGGGAAGGGTGCATCTGCAGGGGAACAGTTCTTCCAAGGGTAGAGCGGGCTCCAGTGGTGACCGGGGTCCGTCGGAGTGCTCCGGGGAAGACGCGTCCGCTTGCTGGCTTCTCAGACTTGAGCAAGATATCGGACGTGCCACCAGAATGTACCCAATACAGTCATGACGTACACTCTTGCTGTTCCTGGGAGCGTAGATGACCTGGTCCCGTCTTTCTGGAGGGTCTTTTGTGATTACCAGTCCGTATTCTAAATGACCGTATACCATTTCACCCAGGAGTTCCACTTCTAGAGCTTGTCCTCTGGAAGCACTGGTACAAATGTAGGAGCCTGTGTGTGTATGAATGTTCCTGGCCGCATTGTTTGCGTTGGCCAGAAAGAGGCCTTACGGCACGTGCCCAGCAATGGAAGCACGGGGAGATGCTTCATGGTGCAGAGTGGCGGGGCCACGCGAGGCCATGGGGAAAGGTTAACGAGAGTATTCTGTGGAAGAGAAGAGGCAAGCTGCAAAGGGTCATATTCTTAGACATAAAGGACGCTCTGTGCAAACTTGTGCCGATGTGCACGTGAGAGTACAGAGCTGGGGACCCTTGTCTGTCTGTTGAAAAAGAGCTTCCTTCCTCTGGGGCAGCAGGAGGCAGTGAGAGAGGGGCCCTGCATTTGGCATCCCCCCACGTCCGGCTTTCTCGGGCAAGCGTGCACTCCTTTTGTGATTTTAAAGAATTGGCTCCCGCTTGGCCAGCGGAAGTGGAATGGGACACGCACTGTCCCCAGCAGGCTAGCCAGAGGCGCGTGTGTTCCCTAGGAGCTGAACAGGACCTGCCGGGCCATGCAGCAGCGCATCGTGGAGCTCATCTCCCGCGTGTCCAACGAGGAGGTCACCGAGGAGCTGCTTCACGTCAACGATGACCTCAACAACGTCTTCCTCCGCTACGAGAGGTGGGGCCGGGGTCCCTTCTCGGCCTGCCCAGAGACTGTTGCCAACGGAGGGATTTCTCTCCTGAACGGTGGGGAGAGGGAGAGGAGGGTTGGAAAATGCTCATCAGAGATGCTAATTTGTTTTCGGCTGACAGGGAAAATGCTTCTCGTTCTCCTGGGAACCGAGCAGCAGGAAGGTGACGGGCAGAATTAGGCTCTGCCCTTTGCAAGCCTCAGGCTGCCCTGCCTCCCCCAATCCCCCCCAGGCCCATGAGGGGAGCTTGCACCTGCCCCTTTGAAGGTCCTTTGAGTTTGAAAAGGATTAAAGGGGGGGAAATCTCCACTAAGGAAGAAAGACTTCCTCTTTGCCATCTTTAAAGAAAGAAGAAAAAGAGATTTTCCCCTCCCTTTGCAAATGGTAGCGTGTCTAGAGTGTTTCAAAGAAGGCAGGGTGCTTAGGGGGACACACACACACACACACACACACACACACACACACAGTTCATTTGAGTTTTTTCTGCAGCCAAATCATTTTTGGATTTGAGGTAACCAGCTTGGAAATTCTTTTCCAAAGCCTCCCCTGAGGAAGGAGTTGTCAGTAGGAGGAAATGGCTCCCAGAGCATCACTCAGCGCCTGTGGCTCAGGCTTCCCCCAGCAAAGGCACCAGAAGGCACCTTGCCCAGGCCCACCTTCTCCCAAGTCTGAGGCCCTGGACCCTCAAGAGACTGGGGGCCCTGGTCCCCGCACTCACAGCGTGATGACCTGGCATCAGTTAGGGTCAGTGGGACAGATACTTGGGTCTGGGGGCTTAGACATTTTGCTGTGGGCGTCATGACCCCGGGCCTTGTCTCCGCTTCCACTGGGGAGCAGGGCTTGGTGGTCCTGGATCTGTGGGACAGATTTCAAAGAAACCTCTTTCCTAAGAATGTGGGGCCACCCAGGGGCCTCGTGTGGCCTTTGGAGACCAGAAGCAGATCTTGGGTGCCTCGACTCCCAGCTTGAGACCCCTTGGTTTTGCCTTGTGGTTCCAGTTTCTCTACCTTAAATGAGCCTGGCCTTTCACCTGTTAAAGCCGTTTCTGCCCTTCCTCGGATAGGAAGACGGGCTCATGTGAGCGTTTCCCCCCCAAGTCTGCCATGGCCGGCCTGACCACAAATTCAGAGGCAAAGCCCTGAGGTGCCGTTCTGGCTAGAGTGCTGTTGGTAAGACTACTAGTCCCTCCAAGATGGTGTGAGAAAGGTACTCCAGGGTTAGAGACCTTTCAGGCCTGTTAACGTTCCGCTTCTCCTGGTAGGCCATGATTCATAAAAACACCCGAGTGTCTCTTGAAACCACAGGGGACACACACAGCCTAACCGGATTATCCCTCGTGGGGATCCCTACTCACCAGGCGCTGAGCCCAGCAGGTCTCAGTAAAGGCTGGTTTCTCCAGCCTCTAGCTGCGGGAGGTCTCTTAAAAAGCACCTCTTTGCCTGTGGCATTTTGGAACTTTCAAATGCAAAGGGCAGTCCATATGCATGCCTTCCAGTTGCCCTTGGATTCCCCACCTGGTGGGTACTGGAGAGGAGAGGCTCTCCATGGCTGCTCCTAGCCAGGTCCCATCCACAGCTGCTGGGGAGTCTTTGGGCCAGGCCAAGGGCCTGCGCCTGTCTCTCTCCTCTAGGCCTCTGCCCTGTGTGCTCCCCAGCACCTCTCCTCCAGCACGCTGAGCTGGGGGCATTTTAGTGACATGGGCTAATCACACCGAGCACAGCTCTGTGAAAAGGGAGGGGATGGCATTTCTTGCCTGGCTTTGCAGATCCATATCTGAGCTACCCCTGGGTACATGGTTGGGCCAGCCTCCCTTCTAGGAGCAAGAGGAGCACTCTGGGCCCAGAGCAGGAGGGGACAGCTGGGGACGCTTATAATGACCGCCTTATGATGGCACGTGCCAGCCAACACCTTCCTCCCTCACCTCCGTGTGCTCGTGGGTGATCCTGGAGGCCGATCCTCCAGAGGAAGGCATGGCGAAGTTGGGGCGGGGGAATCCGCTCTCCCTAGTCCGCCAAATGGCCCAGATTGGTTTCCTTTCCTGGAGCCTCGGTCCCTAGCAGCTCTTCACAGGACCAGCGAGCATCACTGTGCTACATCACCCCTCCTCACTCTGCTTTCCCTTCCCCTGTTAGGTTCGAGCGATACAGGTCAGGCCGATCGGTGCAAAACGCCAGTAATGGAGTAAGTATTCCTTCTGAACTCTCCTCTCCAGATGCAGGGAGACCTGCCTCCGTTTGGTCTCACCTCTGGCGTTTCTAAGTGGGGCTAAATATGTGGGTCATGAGGGGCACCTGGCTGGCCCAGTCTCTAGAGCATGGGTCTCTCAGGGTTCTGAGTTCAGGCCCCACGTTGGGGGTAGAGTTTTCTTTAAAAAAAAAAAAAAAAAAATTAGGGTAATGAAGGGGCACGCTCTGGCTGACGGGACACCGCAGAACTAGCCGACGTTCCTGGCGGGAGCGTGGCAAGCAAGCCCCAAGTTCCAGTTCCCTGGACAGCAACTGTCCTGGCGACTGCTTCACTTGCCTCCTTTGGGGGCCGCAGGGAAGAGCCCATGGGCAGGGCCCACCATGGAGCCCTGAAGTCCTGGTGAGGAAAACTGCCTTGTTCCTGGGCTAGTGCAGCGTTGCTGCTTCTCGGGCGCCCTGCAGCGGCTCGTACCTAGGACCTCCGCTCGGGGCTCGGGGCTCACCGATGTCTCACGTGCTGGCAGGTACTGAACGAGGTGACGGAAGACAACTTAATAGACCTGGGCCCGGGGTCTCCAGCCGTGGTGAGCCCGATGGTGGGGAACACGGCACCCCCGTCTTCTCTCTCCTCTCAGCTTGCGGGCTTGGGTAAGTGTCTCACCGGGCTATCAAGGGCCTTCTTTTCGGTCCACTTCCCTGTTGTGAGTCCGGGCTGAGGCCCCTTTGTCTCTCTTGGTTGGAAGGCCCAAAGAGAGCCTTTAGAGGGATCCATGGAAAAGTGTATCCCTGACACCCTGTGGCACCTTTAGTTGATGACTTCTGTCCCTAAACTTCAAAGTTTAAACCTGTGTTGGAAAGAAGGGGGCATGGGGCGAGTTCCAAGCAACTGGAAGCTATTTGCCCTTAAGGAACGGTAGCTGCTGTGTTTTATCTGGAGTGTTCTCTGTAGTCAAAGTGATTGTCTTCTCAAATTAACTAGGCCAGGGATGGCAAATAGGTGTCAGCTCATCGGCTGCTTGGGACAAGGTCTAAGAAGGATGCTGCTTGGGAGATGAGTCTGTGGTTGATTGGTGATGCCTGCCACGGGCTTGGAAATGGGAGGTGATGGTGCAGGTGTATTTGCTCTTCTTGAACTAACCAGCAGCCCAGGGTGCTGTCTGAAGCCTAAAACAAAAGAAACTCACCACTTTCCCACTTTTCTGTTCCCGAGTGTGGATATGATTCTAGATGCTACAAATAACACTAGTTGATACACCGATTTGTAACAGATAGAATTACGGTATTGAAGTGATAACACGCAGCCCTCACAAAATTCTTCCAGCTTGCTTTTCTGTTCGCCTTTTTTTTCCTTAATATTTATCTTTAGGGGCACCTGGGTGGCTCAGTGGGTTAGGCCTCTGCCTTCAGCTCAGGTCATGATCTCAGGGTCCTGGGATCGAGCCCCGCATCGGGCTCTCTGCTCCGTGGGGAGCCTGCTTCCCCTTCTCTCTCTGCCTGCTGCTCTGCCTATTTGTGATCTCTCTGTCATATAAATAAATAAAATCTTAAATATTTTTCTTTATACCTTCATTCCATTTCAGTTGAATCGGGCTTTGATTTACTGGCCTGTCCATTGCTGTAATTCTGGCTTCTCAGCATCTCATGAACCCACAATCCAACACGGCCACTGTTTCTCTTTTGGAACAGATTTCTCTGGCTTCAATCCACCCAGCATATGGCCACCAGATTTAATATCTGAAAGTCAAATTGAATTCTGCCTTCCATCTTAAATAAAGGTCTAGTATTGGGGCGCCTGGGTGGCACAGTTGGGTAAGCGTCTGACTCTTGATTTTGGCTCAGGTCATGGTCTCAGGGTCATAAACTCAAGAGTCATGAGATCCAGCTCCGCGCTGGGCATGGAGCCTGCTTAAGATTCTCTCCTTCTCCCTCTGACCTTCCTCCACCACTTGCACATGCTTGCTCTCTCTCTCTTTGTCTCTCAATAAATAAATCTTTAAAAAAAAAAACAAAAGAGGTCAGGGGCGCCTCGGTGGCTCCGTTGTTTGAGTGGCTGCCTTCAGCTCAGGTCATGATCTCGGGGTCCTGGGATCGAGCCCCACATTGGGCTCCTTGCTCAGTGGGGAGCCTGCTTCTCCCTCTGCTTCTCTTCTCTGCTCATGTTTTCTCTCTCTCTCTCAAATTTTTAAAACCTTTTAAGAAAAAAGGTCTGGTGTCCTTCTCATTGGCTCCTTTACCTGGCTTTTGAGGCTTTTCACAGCCCAGCCACTGCCCACCTGGCTTTCTAGCCTTTTCGTTCATCATTGTCTCCAGAAGCATGGTTCACTGCACACACCCTGACTTCCCGGCTCTGTGCCTTCGTACCTGTCTCTCCCGCTTCTCCTCACAACAGAGTCCCCCTTGTCCTTTAAGCCCCACTCGTGGGTCAGTTTTGAGTCTCTTCTAATTGTCTCAAGCTAGGTCCTGCGGGTGTCTGTCTGTCCCCCACCTACTCGGTGTGCTCCTAAGGCTGAGGACCGCGATAGTCTCAGTTGGGTCCGCTCACGATCTAGCTCTGAACGTGGTGGGTGCCTGCGAAATCTTTGTCAAGGAAATACATGAGCCGCGCGCTTAGATGTGCGACTGAGCCGGCGAGGCGCGTACTGATGAGAGCGCCACGGGCCGTCTACCCTGGTCTCCTCCTCGCTGCCAGCAGTCTCCCTCTCTTTCATCATGACTCTTCCCCACCTTGAGCAGCTCTGGGGCCCGTGGTTTCTGTCCCCCCCATCGGGGCCCCAGCATGGCTCCTCCTGCACGTGGTGGGCTGGGGTGCCGAGAGGAGGCCTGTGTCCCCGCTGCCCAGCCTCCCCGTGTAGAACCCTAACCTGTCCCCCGGCTTCCGGACCTTGGGACCCTTAGTGCACCGGCCGCATTTTCTTCTCATCGTCGCCTCCTTTGTTCTGTCGCCGCAGACCTGGGGACGGAGAGCGTCAGCGGTACACTCAGCTCACTCCAGCGGTGTAAGCCCGGGGACGGCTTTGACATGTTTGCCCAGACGAGAGGGAACTCCTTGGCTGAACAACGCAAGACGTACGTGGGGACCGTTTCGGTGGCTCTCGGAAGCCATCGGGGGAGGATGGATCCAGGCCTGGTCACAGGCCAACACAGAGACGCCTTTTAGTTACCAAGTCCAGGGCTGCCAAGAACGCTGAAACATGTCTGTGCGGACTTGGCAGTAGACACAGATTTTGAATGAACACCCCCCACCCCCCAGCTCCCCGCCTTGGGGTTGGATGTGGTTGGATTTCTCCCGTCAGTCACCAGAGAGCGCCCTGCGTTCTCCCGCTCCCCGCGCTGCTGAGGAGGAGGTGGGAGCTGGGGGGCCGCCAGGCACGGCGCGGAGTAGCTCTTACCAGCGTGGCTTGCCTGCGCGGGGGTGGGTGCAGAGGGTTCCCTGATGGCAGCGCCTGCCAGGAGAAGCCATATGAAATCTGGGACGTGGGTCCCAGAATAGACCACTCCCTGCATCTCAGGGAGGCACAGGAATATGGCTTTGAGCTTCTCGTTCAACCTCAAGGCAGGCCAAGAATGCTTTCCTGCCTCTCCCCGGGGCCCGGCACCTCGAGGCACTCGGCTTTCCGCGCTCCCACGCTCGCGCATCAACAGCTTAACCAGAAACCCAACCCGAGGCCCTGTTCACGCTTCACCGGCTGCCACCACCTGCCCTGTCGAAGGCCACAGCGGCGGCTGCTTTTAAAATCAGAATTAATGTTGCCTTCGGTTTCAGGGCACTTTTGACGTTCTCTGTCATTGGGCTTTGGAGATGCCCTTGAGAGGAACATTGAGAGTGGCCCAGACCCCAGCGGAAAGCAGGGGCTGAGGCTGGAACCCTGGCCTCCTGGCTTTAGCTGCAGTCAGACGGGGCACGAGCCCTTCAACGCCAGGGCTGTGGGCAGTGGTTTTCCGAGCTCGCATGAGGGAGGTGCCAGGGCTGGAAAGTGAGTCTAGGTCACCGCCCCGTCCCCTGGGACCACTGCAGGGCGCTCACCGTGCTGCTTGTCTCCAGGGTGACCTATGAGGATCCCCAGGCTGCCGGAGGACTGGCTTCTGCATCAGACAGTCGGAAACAGAGCTCTGAAGTGGTAGGTTTTCCAGCCCGTTTTTCTACCCGGAGTCCTCTGGAGGGGAAGTCGGGCCGGGTAGGGAAGCAGATGCCGGGCTGCGTTGGGGGCAGGGCCCGCTGGGGGAGACCAGCGTGAGAGCACCTGACTGCCTCACTGCGTCCGGGTGAGGCCCATTCAGCCCGCCCGTGGACCCAAGAGCGGATGGGCCCCGAGAGCTGGCAGCGTGCTCGGGCCTCCCTCCTGGGACGCCTGGCCCCAGAGCCCCTTCCCTTCCGATCTTGGTGGCCCCGAGCTCTCAGGGCATAGGTCTCCGTAGCCAGATGGGATCTGGCAGCTGGTGCACTGCCCTGGGGGTGGGCAGTGCTCTGACCAGACACGGGTCTGTACAAAGAAGGAGAAGCTCATCGGAGCCACATCTGGGCTGCTCGTCCGTCGTCGGCCTCGCGATGCAGTACCAACCCGCTAGCAGGCAGCGGAGGGCCAGGATTTGAAGCTGGGCCTCCCGGCTGAGGGTGGGTGGGAGGGGCCGTGGGGTGGAGGCCAGGAGGGCATTCTGGAAGGGGCAGCGCTAAAGGCAGAGGTGCTTTGAAGTGGAGGGAGGCGCTTGTTAGAGCCCCAGAGGGCAGCTGTGGGTTCGGAGGTTTCAGGTCATTGCCGGAGGAAGGATCTGTGTCTTGATGCTTCTCATGGGATCATCCCCCTTTTCACCTAAGGAACGTGTGTGGCAGTGTGTGAGTGAGTGTCTGTTTGCAGGGACAGAGAGGGGAGGGCGGGTCAGGGCCCTGGAACAGCGGAACCTCCTTTCAGGGTCCCCCAGCTGGGTTAGGAAGGAGCAGCGCTCATCTGCCCACTGGAAAGGGAGGTTTGCTTCCAGCACAAGAATTCCTGGCCTCCTGCTGCGCGTGTCCAAATGGGCCCAGGCCAGCACCAGTTTCCCCTAGAAGGCTCACCTTGGGGAAGGGACTTGGCCCCTCTGTCCTGGCTCAGCCAACTTGGTAGCCGGCCTGTGCGGCCCTCTGCACTGGCCACCAGGGGGCACAGAAGAGCCAGCCCAACCGCCTGGGTCTGAGCACCCTGCCTTTCCACACCCGCACCCCTACCCCAGGACTGGGACTCCTAAAATCTATGCATTGGTCATGTCTCTGTTTCTCCCATTACTCGGCCTGTCTCCCCCCAAACTCAGAGGGCATCAGGAGGCCGGGCCGAGGGCCCACCGGCACCTGCCCTCCGTTCTGGCCCCAGCCTGGCCGGCCACCCCATCCCTACCCCAGACCCACCTGGTCTGCTCCCCGCTCTGCCGCCTGGCCTGCCCCCATCCGCGCCAGGGTGTGTCCTGCCGCACCTCTGTCCTTACCAGTGTCTAGGCCTGGATCCATGTGCAAGAGGTGGCCAGCTTCCCGCCCTTCGCGCTTCGGGGTGTGTGGCTTGGCCCATCTCCCTGTTTTTAGAGATTTTGATGACTCCGGCATGAAGGCAGGCAGATCGCTCTCATGTGTACTGCTGCACGGGGGGAAGTAGGGTTTGTGGGCCCTGTGTGTGTGTGTGTGTGTGTGTGTGTGTGTGTGTGTGTCTGTGTGTCTGGGTTGTCTCTGTGCACACACACACGGACCCACGTGCACCCTCTGGCCAGGATTGCAGCTTCTCTTGTCCTGCATCCTAAACTGTGCTGACCTGGAAATGAAAACCGGGCCACAGGAGAGAAGGAGAACGCAGGCAAGGGGGCAGAATTGTAGCACCACACCGCCGGGCAGCCAGACCCAAATCGTGACTTTTTACATGCTTGTATCCGTTCAGAAAGGCCAATACACCCAAATTCAGCGTTCAAGTTAAGAGTTTGGAAAAAGAACGCACAGGTAACTGAGGAGGAGGAAAAAAGCAGAAATAAGAAAAAAAAGTAGAAATGACTTCGTGAAAGCTGGTTCTTTGAAAAATTGACCCTTTGCCAACCCCAGAGCCCTACTGAGCAGCAGCAGCAAGACCAGCCTCCCGTGAGCTCACGGAGCTCTTTCAGTGTGCAGGGATAGTTGGCATGAGTACTTGGTACCCTGTTGGGATTCGCGGTTACTAAATTTCTCTTCTCTTTTTCAGGCAGGTAAGGGGAAACATGCTGGCGGGGGGCGGGGGACGGCGGGTCCCATCTCCTTGCATACTGACGATAGAACAGCTCCGAACGGCGGCTTTTCTGTCCCCGTGATACATACTGTTGCTTTCTTCCTCCCGGGTCTTGCTGTGACTATTCTTTCTGGGACTTTTCTGTCCTCGGCCCAGAAGAGGGGTAAAGGTGGGCACTCTGACCTGGAGCCCATAGACAGCTGGCTCATAACCCAAGGAATGGTGAGAAGTCACCAGCTGCGCCGAGCCCCTGTCCTCCCCGGCGCTCGCCTGTGTCACCTGCTGAACCCTTGTGAGTCAAGACAGTACAAGGCCATTCTCTCCTTTCTGACTGGGCGCCAAATTTCCCCTCCTGCGTTTGTGCGATCTCCCGAAACCACAGACTTCCAGCCCCGGAAATGCCTTCTCTGGTTTTCTGCTGCGGTCCGTGCCCCTGGGCCTTAAGGGTCTGGGGGCATTTGTGGGAGTGAGGGGAGGGCTCCTTCCCTCCTTTTACTGTCTCTGGAGCTCTCGGCAGTATTCAGTTTTCCAGGATAGAGCACAAGTTCCTGTGGTTTTTGCTTTGAGGTGGGGGGCGTTGCTAAGAGAACGGACTCGAAAGTGTCTGATGGGTTGAAGAAGCCCCCTCCAGACTACGAATTTGGCAGTCCTAGGCTGATGGCTTTTTATAATGGAGTTATCTGTGTCCACTACATCCCCTGGAAGAATTTGAGACATCTTTAAGAGACACACACACAATGGGAGCAGAGTGAAAAGAAGACAGAGCCGGGGGGGGGGGGGGGGTTCTTTTTTTTTTTTTTTTTAAAGATTTTATTTATTTTTTTGACAGAGATCACAAGTAGGCAGAGAGAGTGAGAGGGAAGCAGGCTCCCCGCTGAGCAGAGCCCGATGCGGGACTCCATCCCAGGACCTTGAGATCATGACCTGAGCCGAAGGCAGCGGCTTAACCCCCTGAGCCACCCAGGCGCCCCTGTTTTTTTTTTTTTAATTCCATAGCCAACATACAGTGCAGCATTAGCTTTAAGCTGGGGGAGTTTTAATACCATAAACACATTTCTCATGCGGTAGAGCTCTTCCGCCACAGAGTCCTGGGTGGGTCTCTCCCGCCTCATGTGGTCCGGTGGCCCTGAGTCTGGTACAGAACGAGAGGGTGACCTCGTTCCAGGCCGCTCGCCTTGGAGCGATGATTTCATTCCGATTAAGCCCTGGCCCTCACTGAGCACCTCTGACCTAGAGCCCAAAGGTCTGGACGGGTTGCCCAGAAGGAGGCTGGAGAGAAACCGTGAAGCGTCAGCCCGTGGGGTGGAGCGGGGCAGACACTAGGCACACACACCGGGGGAGGACGCACGACTGCCAGCCGCGGGGTCATCTGCCTGCCACTCCGGCTTGGAGCTAAGGACCTTTGCATGGCCACACTCGGGTCCCAGCAGCAGGCACTCCATACTGCCGTGTTGCTGCACGAGACCACAGCAGCTCTGAGACACGTAGGCTTGCCCGGGCCCTTCATTGACTTCTTTAGGGACAGGCTGGGGCTCGGATCCCGTGTGCGGGTGACTTTAGAGCAGGACTCCGGGAGACCACGTCCACATCAGTTCCAAATTGGGAGGATCCAGCCATGTGTCCTTGTGCCTATTAATCCTGCAAAAAAGGATACTGCCCGTATCAAGTGCCCTGAGTGTGTCTTTGGCCGCTGGTGGCGCCTGCCTCTGCCCACACAGAGCCCCCGTCTTCCGCCCTGTCCCCGCATAGAGCTCCAGTCTCCAACTTCCCAGAAACAAGCCCAGCTAACAGCTAACCCCGTATCTCACCTGCCTGACTGCAGTGTTTTTGTTGTTTCTCTTACACAACGTCTATTAATTGCTTTGCCTTATTTCCCATAGTGTAGAAACCCTGAGTCTTTCCCAAACCCCCCCAAGTACAAATTCTTTACTTGGAAACTTTTTGTGCTATTGAATGAGACTGAAGGGCTTCTAGACCGTTCCTCCTATTTCGGTGGCAGTGGGACGCGTCACAGGGAGGCTTTCACAGTTCTCTGGAAAGAACACACCTGAGCTTTTCAGAAATTGCTCCTGTTGGCGTGGTAGATCAGACTCATGGGCTGCCTTGTAGAGTTGGGGCTCGGTCTCCTGGGACGCTGGGTGTCCAGATGACCAACACCGCAGTTAACCGTCCCAGATTTCTTGGCCATTGAAGAGAACCCTAAGAGGCATGGTGAGCCGGCCTGCCCTGAGACTGCTGATGTACTGTGCACCCCCCCCCCCGGCCCCACGCCCTCTCCACATGTGGAGTGCAGCCAGGAAGACCCCCTGAGAGGACTGTACGTAAGCCCCAAAAGGAGCCCCGGTAGGTTAGGGCAGTGCACTGCGGCCAAAGCCCAGGTTTGGGCCTGGGAGCGGTGGGGTGCCCTGCTCAGCCCTGGAGGACCCCCAGACACAGCAAGGCCAAAGCCACAAAGATGCCTGGCTGTGGCCAGGCCCACGGCGCCGCCCGTCCCGCACCTGCAGCCCGGCGAAGGACAGCGGACAGCTCCCCAGCGCGCATGTCAAAATCCGTCTCTTCTGGCACTCAGCACGCCAGTTTCTCTTCGGACTCTGCAGATGGGCCAGGCACGCCTCCCCGTTGCCTCAGCCGAGCCAGCCCCACGGGCGCTGGTCTGTGTGGGATGGGTGGTCCCGTGCCAGCTTCCTTTATGTTTCTGTCTTCGCATCCTTTTCTTTCTGTCCCCCTCCCCCAACACCTTCCTCTTCAGACCCTTGGACCAGCCTTCAGCTCTGGACCATTGCCCAGGAAGATGCTGTAACCGTGGCCTGGCAGAGGCCGCAGTCTCTTGGGGATCCGCTGGGCCCTTCTCGTTTCAGACGAGAACACTGGGTCCTCCCAGGGGCCTGGTGACAGGCCCAAAGCCACGGGGCAGTGACAGAGTCCATTGCCCTCTTCCCTGGCCAAGGCCTCTCCCTTCCCTTCCGTCGGTGCGGACGGGAGAGCTTCCTCTTCCCCCCTCCCCATTCTGCAGTTCCTGGCTGGGGAGCAGCGTGGGTGCTAAGTCCTGTAGTACCTGCGCTACTAGAAGGAACTTTGCCCTGCGGGCAGTCTCAAGGCGTTGATTTATCTGGGAGGTTTATATAGCTGAGGTATTCTGTCCAACCACGAGGGAATCAACCCTTGCCCTGTGTTCTATAAGCTTTACTCCTAGGTCTCCCCGTAGCTGCACGGGGATTCCCACCCCGAGGCCAAGTGCCTTTCTTACTGGAAGGACTCACTGCCAGCTGTGTACAGTATCGTTGGGCTTCAGAATTAGAAAACAGAAACCCTGACCTGGAAGTTAAGTGGTTCGGAGTCCTCGGTGGTGAAAACTAAGTATGACCCAGCCATCACCCTATTTCACAGATAAGGAAACTGAGGCCCAAGAATTGCCCAAGTCCCGTCCCCATTCCTGCTCTGCCTCTTCACCTGAAGACCTGAGGCTTCTTAGGGTAACAGAGGCTCCAGGGCGCCCGAGCGAAGAAGCAAATCCAGGGAAAAGTGATTTGCTCGAAAAATGATCTGACCAGCCCAGCCCGAGGGGCCCATCGCTGGGTGTCCTGGCTCTCGGGGCTTTGCCTAGAGGATGTGCTTCCAGAAGCCCACTGTTTATTTGGAGACGTCTAAGAGAAGGAGAAAAAGTGTTCCCATGATCCATCTTTTGGGAAGTTTTGTTTTGTTTTGTGAGGAGTTTCTCAAATGTCGATGTTTATTTTCTGAGTGTGCTGGGTTTCGGGATTAAGCCTCAAGGACGAAAACTGGAGCATGATACGCATCCTCGAGGGGCTGACTTTGGAACGGGAACAAAAATATTGTAAACCAAATCAGAAGGTTGAAGGCCCGTGACCCTTCATGGCTTTTTCTCAAGCTCCCACCACATGTCGGAAAGCTCTGCCCCTCAAACCTCCGTTTCTCCTGGATAGGCTAAAGCTGGGTCGGTATAAAAAACCGCGGTGCACACTCCCAGCCACTGTGGTTGGCCGTTCTTTCTGTTTGGAGATGCTGCTAACTTTCCAGGCTGTTTCCGGGAACTGGGCGTGGCTCACATCGTCCCAGACCAGGCATTCTGACTTAGAGCAGCATCAGGATCATGAAAATCGGCATCTCCTGTTCCACGAGCGTGTCAAGACAGAAGTCCTGCCAGCGAGCGTGAAATCAGCAGGTCATGCCCCGCGTGCCCTGCTGCCGTTTTTTGCTGTCGAGGGTGGCGGGGGCCGCCTTGGGTACCGTTAGCCCTTCCATGCCAGGGATCTGTGCCCTCCAGAGGGAGAATCACTTGTTCCTTGTCCCTAGGAGTCCTCTCAGGGTAATTTGAATTTGCCGTTTTTTTCATTGCAGTGTTAAGTTCCCAAGAAGTCAAATAAAATGACAACGTAGATAGACTCTTCCGGATCTGATCGCCGTTGGGCTTGCACCTTTACAAAGAGACCGCTGGGTCTTTAGTTAGGCCCGAGACCCGGGAAGCTACCCCAGGTGCCTGGAGTGAGGGGCTGCTGCCGCGCCAGCTGTGGGCGCACGGAGCAGCTGCAGGATCGCAGACCTGCCCGGTGCGCTCTGGCAGGCTTAGGGGTCCTCGCTCTTCCTCACACCGCAAAGCCCGTCAGCAGCAGGTTTCGGCCTCCAGGAGTGGCTTGGAGAAATCTTTGTTCTTTTCCTTTGTAAGGTCGTGTTATTTTTTAGATTTGGCAAACACGAAGGCAGTCCGCTGGTGGCCTATTTTACTAGGGTACCCTTACCCTAGATTGCGACGCTGGGGGAAGCCAGCCATAGACACAGTGCTAGTGAATTTTCTGGAAATAGCGGACTTGGGAGCTCCTCTTGCCTTCTAGCCAAATGCAGGTTTCAGAATCACTTCTCACCCCTCTCCTGCCCCCCCAGGCTTGGGCATGGCTGGGCCAGGCCTGGAGACGGCTCAGGCACCCGTGAGACATACCTTCGTTGGCTCGGAACCCACCCTCCATTGCTCCCCAGTTCTCCGTTCTCCTCCCGAACTCTTTCCTTTGGTTCCCGAAGCCCAGCCAGCCCTTGAGAGCCAGGGAGATGGGCTGAGACTCAAGGAAGCACCGCATTCCAGGGCCACTTCGTGATTCTCCCCTGAAGACACAAAGCCGACCTTGGTTATCAAAGCTCTAGCTTACACCCGTTTCTGTTGGCGAGAGACGGGCCTGCTGTGAGCCAGGCCTACCCAGTCCCCTCCTCCCACTCACCAGTGCACCGGGACACAGTCCGAAATACTCCAGTGCCCGCCTGACCACCTGCCCCCCCGCTCCGGGCAGACGGCCCATTGGCCCAGTGACGTTGGAGGGGGGCCCCTGGTGTCTCCTCTTGTCACCCCTGGGGTGAGGCCCGACAGCCAACATGGGGCCCTAACCCTGTGAGTTCAAGTTTAAAACCATCCTACAGGACCAGTGCGTTTCCTGAGACAGAAGGGGCTTTGCAACCCCGGGCTGAGAGTAGTCAAAAAGTTACCATTTCAAGAACGCGTACCGCTGCCCCCCCTCCCCACCCGGTCAGCCCTGCCCCCGCATCGCTCCCTCATCTCCTTGTGGCTGCCTTGTGTTGCCCGCATCTGCTCTGCCAACGCGTTTTTTTGCTCTGTGTACGTTTTGGTTTCGTTTGGGGGTGGCTTTTGACGATTTCCTTTGTTCGGTGTTCTGTCTCCCCTCACCTGGCTGTGGGGCTGCCTGACCCGCTGCTTGCCGCCTCCATAGATCCCCGTTGCGCAGCCGTCTGTCATGGACGACATTGAAGTGTGGCTCAGGACGGACCTGGTGAGACTCGACTTTTCTCTATCGTGCGCGGGCTGTGGCGAGGCAAGCGCTTCTGACGACGGGCCGGGGGCCACCGGCTGCTCCCCCAAGGGGTGGCGGAGGAGGGTGTCCAGCCCGCTCTGCTCGCCTGCCCTCCTGCCCGCCCCGGGCTGTGGCTGCCCCCGTGTACCTGCTCCGAGCAGGGCTCTGGCTGGCTCCAGAGCACACACTTGTCCCCCGTTACTGTTCTGTAGCTGCTGTGTGTGTGCTTTGGTTTTTTTGTTTTGGGTTTTTGTTTTGTTTTGTTTTGCTTTTTGGGGGTTTTTTGTTGTTTTTGCTTTGGGGTCTTTGCTTTAGGGGTTTTGGATCTTAGCGGGGTTGATTTTTAATTTTTTTTTCCTTTTCATGTGAAATTCTGCACAGATGAGTTGGGTGTTTTGTTTTTGCTTTTGTTTTTCAACTTACCATCATTCCCACTTCCCTAGCGTCTTCTGGTATCTTGGATTTAAAAGAACCCTTGCCCTAGAGACTGTTTAGCCGCAGAGCTAGGATAGGAAGGTGAGGACATCGCGCACCAGGCAGTGGCGGCAGGTCCCAAGAAAGGAGGGCTGTGGTGGCTGGTTCCTCCCTCTGCTGCTTACAGAGCACTTCCCTGGCCGCAGAGTGGGGGTTGTGGGCCGGGGGGCTGACGAAGAAATGCACTCTGGGAGGGGAAGCGGCTTGCCCAAGGGCATGGCTGGGCAGAGTCCCAGTCCTGGAGATAACCTCATCTCTTCTTTCTAGCTGCCGCCTCTTTAGGGGACCCTGTCCCCAGAACAGAACATCTTTAACCACAGGGTTGGCCTGGCTGGCAGGGGGCTGCTGACTTGCCCCACTCCTGCACCCCAAGGGGCCACCTCCCCACAAAGCCAGGCTTTCTGTGAAACACTCATTGCCCAACAAGGCAGACACCCAGATGCCTTGCCAGGGAAGGAAGAGAATCCCCCAGACCTCTTTCCCAAGGGAATGCCTGGAAGAGAAATAGCTCGTCTCCCAGAAAGAAGCAAAGCAGGAAGGACCGAGGCCTCCCCCTCACAAGGGGGGCCCGGGGTTCAGAAACGGGCAGGGACCCACCCAGCAAGGCTGAGCACCAGGTCATGGCAGAGCCAGGAAGGAAACCAGATCTCCTGGCCGAGCCCAGGGCCTGGACCACTTCCCTATCCCGCTTGCTTCCCTGTTGCTGTACGGCGACTTCACAGGGACCACTGCATCCTCCAAGCAAAAGTCTCACCCACCACATTGCTAAGAGCTCTCAGAGCTTCCGTGGCCTCTTGGGGACTGGCAGCAGGTGATGGAATCTGGGCCACAGGAGGCTGCGGGACACGGCTTCTGGGACGGCACTCCAGCGGCCAGAGACTGGCTCCTTGTCAGCCCTGTGCCCGGAGCTTCGTGGTGCTCTCGCAGTTCCAGCCGTGGGCACAGACATGTGTTCCCAGAACCATGTGGCTGCGGAGTGAATGAGCACCTGAGGGGGCCCTGGGCACGCTTTGGGCTCAGCCTCCCTGAGACCCCTGCTCTGGGAGAGTGTAGATGGGTGCGCGGCGGCCTGCTCTGGTCCCGTCCGGAGCTCAGCCCAGAGAGCCAGCCTGCGCCCTTTTTTTTTCTTTTTTCTTTTCTTTCTTTCTTTTTTTTTTTTTTTTTAAATTTTTCTTCCTGGCTCTTCTGGAGGATCAAAGCCTAGAACTACTTGGTTTGGGGTTTTTGTTCTGTTTTGTGTTGGTTTTGCTTTTTGGAAAAACAAACGTCCAAGTCTCTGCTGGGACAGGCAGTACTGACTATTGCGGAACTCCGGGAAGGGGAAATGGGAGGGTTGGCTGAACCCGTGTCGCCAGGGTGGGGCCCTAATGCTGTTCTCTCTGCTCCTCCCGCAGAAGGGCGATGACCTGGAGGAGGGCGTCACGAGTGAAGGTACGACCTGGTCAGCACCTTGACAGCTCCCCACCCTCCGTGGGTTCCTCCTGCCCAGGGCTCTTGGGGTGCACAGGGGCCAGCACCCACGTGGTCTCGGGCCTCTCCTGGTGCCCATCCGTGCTTGGCCTGGCATCCTCTGCCAGGGGCTGCTCTGCTCTGCCCCAGCCAGGCCCCGTGCTGATGAGGGGAAGTTTCAGAGAAGGTCCCAGAGCTAGTGACAAGTGGGGCTGGACGGCCATCCAAGGTCAGCACAGCCCCCAGACCTGCAGTCCTAACCAGTTTGTCCCTCCCCCACCGAATTCTTAATCCAGTGGAGATGAAAGATACATGGCCGGGAGTCCACAGGGCACAGAGGGCACTTCTCAGGCCTGGCGTCCTGTGACCTCGCTTCTGGAGGCCAGTGGCCCCCTTCCTCCTGTACCACCTGCCGGCAGCCAGGCTTCCTGTTTGCCTGGGAGGCCACAGAGAAGGGAATCAAGGCTGGGTCTTCAGGCAGCCGAGGGCCCTGAAGCAGCCCCTGCGCAGGCTGTCTGCTCCCCTGCCCCTCCCCGTCTCCTTCCCTGGTAGGCAGCCCAGGGCCAGGGCGGTGAGGGTGGGGACTCTCACAGGGGTGACCCCTCTTGGCACGGGAAGGGGACTCCGCGGGGAGCAAGGGGGATGTGGTCCTTTGAGCCTCATTGCGGGCCTAACCCCCTACCAATCCTGGCGCTTGCCCGGGGTTTTGTATTGCAGAATTCGACAAGTTCCTGGAAGAAAGAGCCAAAGCTGCCGAAATGGTCCCCAGCCTCCCCTCGCCCCCAGGGGAGGCCCCGGCCCCAGCCTCAAACCCCTCTGGCCGGAAGAAGCCAGAACGGTCAGAGGACGCCCTCTTCGCCCTGTGAGCTGGTCTGCGGTTCGGCTCCCCAAACGGCAGGTCATCTCCCGTCTCCCCGGTCCACACGAGGCACTGGCCGCCCCTCCTATCTCCAGTCCCCACGTGGTCCTGTGCCGCTGTGTCTCCATGGAAATGCCCCGCGTTTGCTCCCAGGCCTCCCACTAGTCGGGACCAGCTTCCGCCACCTTCTCTCTGGGGAGTGGGACAGAGCCACGGCTGCCGGAGGTTCCCACGCCTGCCCCCGCCCCTCCTGCCCACAGGCTCCCTCTGCCCGTGTGTCCTCCCTGGAAAAGCAGGCCGTGGGACCATTTGCCGAGGAGACACCTGGACGGTCTTGTCTCCGGTCCCCTTCCCGCAGAGAAGGGGGTCGGACCCCAGGCCCTTCCCCCACACGGCCCGCCCCTGCCTGCCTCAGCGGGTCTCCTTGGACCCGCCTACCCTCCCAAGCCCCTGTTCCAGAAAGGGCTTGTCTGCACCTGTGGGCTTGGTCTCCCTCCCTGGAATGCTGCTCCCTGACGCGTGTCACGCTGTGGCACTTGGCGTGCTCGGCACTTTAGAAGGCTGTGTGGGTGCCCGTGGGTGAGGCCTCTCGTTCTCTTGACCCCCTCTCCATCACCAAGCTGCTAGCCCAGGCCCCCGGCCACGCTGGCTCAGCGGCTGAGCCCGGGACCAAGGGGGTCCCATAGGCTCCTGGGGTGCAGAGGGAGAGCCAAGGGCCGTTGCGAGGACGGCACGCACCCCGCCGATGGTGGTCACGAGGCACGTGGGTTAGCCCCGCAGAGAGAACACTACCGGAAGCCAAACCGGCCCGTGCCCACCACGCGCTGCCTCGTGCAGTTGTCCCCGTGTCCCGACAGTCTGCCCTCCTCCCCCTGCGCCTACCCCAGACCCCCCGCTGCAAGCCGACCCGGAAGGCTAACGCAAGCCCGAGGCTAACTACACTTGCTTCCGTGACTGGTTCCCGGCCACGGCCAAGGTGCCCGAGCCAGCCTGACCCACCCCTGTTCTGTGGTTGCCCAGAAGGAGGACAGCTCTGTGGCAGCTGCTTCCGGCCAGCCCGCGGCTCTCTGGGGCCCGGGTCGGTGTCCCCGTGTGCGCTGCCCAGGTGTCGGGCCGGCATGCTCGTGAGCCGTGGTGCCATCAGCCCTTCCCCCCGGCAGCCGGAGCAGGGAGCATGTTGGCGTAGGCCGCCTCGACGCAGGCCAACACGGGTGCCCTGGGCTCTGGGAGAAGCATCTGGGCTGGGCCTGGACACCTCCGATGCAGGGCGAGGCACCTCCCGGCCCAAAACCCCTTGGCCAGGCGCGCGCCACAGCTTCCCCATAAGAGGAGGCCTGGGGTCTGGCTGGGGGCTCGTCTGGCAGGACCAGCTGGGGAGGTCACACTCCAGTCCCTCAGGGGACATGCAGAAGCTCCTCCTCGGAGATCAGAGCTCGGCCAGCCTAACTCCAGCCCTGCCCTCCCGGGCAGTCAGGACCGTACCCTCCCTCTTCCCCCGCCCCTGCGCCTCGGGCCACCTGCCCCTCTCTCCGCAACATGGCTCACACGCAGAGCCCCCCCCGAGGCCTGCTTGCATGGTCCCGCGTCTGAAGTCAGCTGTCTTGACAGGAGCTGCAGAGAAGGTGGCCAGCATGGTTCGGCTGGACCCAGTGGCCCAGGTGCCCGCCGTGTGGCCCAGTCTGGAGCACTTGGCTCCGTGAGAGCCGGGGGCCCACCTTCGTAGCTGGGCCTTGGGGGTCAGTTCTGGGACAGCCGCCAAGCCTGGCTTCCTCTGAGGGGAGAGCCAGCCTCCCTGCCTTACAGGAAGGAAAGTCCCCACAAGAACGGGGTCGTGAGGGGAGAGGGGGTCCTGGCAGTGAGTGAAGCTGAGGCCAGCGTCTGTCTGGGGAGACCGCGGCACAGCTGCTCTGTACTCGGGGCCCAGAGCTGCCCCCCAACTCCGCGCCAGGCTTGGAGAGACCAGGCCAGCCCCGTGGGGGTGCTGGGTCCTGTGAGCTGACAGGGAGGTGCTGGTCTCCGCAGGGAAGTGGTACTCGCCTTCCCGGCCTGGAGCTGCCCCTCCTGCTGCCGCACATCAAGTCCGGAGGCAGAGCCTGCCTCTACCTGGAGGCCGAGGGGACGCTTGAGGCCTGCCCAGAAAGCCAGGTGGGGGCCCCGGTGGCCTTAAAGGGGTGCTGCCCAGCCCTTCCTGTCCCCAAGGCCATCGGCCCCTCAGCCACAGACTGCTGGCTGCCTTCCACCTGGGGAGCACAGGCTCCCGCTTGGAGGGGAGCAGAGCTCTAGCACGTGAGCTGGCCGGAGCCTGCGCCCCAGGAGAGGGAGACCCTCACGAGCCACCAGCCTTTCCACGAGTGTTAGAAATCACAGATACAGTGTGTGCTTAATGACACTAAATTATTGCTGGGATTCCTTATAAGCACTAATTATACCTGATTATAGGTTAAAATATTTATTTTGTCAAAATATTTTCTTGGGGATGTGTTGAACCTTTTCTGTGTTCGTTGTGTGCTAAGACGAGAAAACTCACCATTGCTTCCCACCTGCCTTCGGGGCCAGTGGGCAGCAGTGACCCAGGGCCACGGTGGGCTTCTGGCTGGCCTGCCGCAGAGGGGTCCCTGACCGGGAGCCCCAGACACCGAGCCGGCCGCCTGGGGCCAGGCTGAGAGGTGACCCGCCTGCTTATCTGTGCAGGGGACAAGGGCTTTCTCTGAGCTGACAGGGCTTGTGGCCGGTGTGGGCCAGAGGAAAGGGTGACTGTTCGTCTGTCGTCTGTCCTCCTGTCTTTCGTTGTCAGCCCCATCCGTGTGAGCGACCGTGCTGTCTGCCGGGGCTTGCCGCCCTTCCCCTGCTCCAGAGCAAGGGGGCCTGCCCTGCCACGCAAGGCCCCCACCTGGGAGAAGGGTGGCAGGGACGCTGGATGGCTCCGGGGCAGCAGGCACCCGGACTCGGCCTCCCACACACCCGCCCCTCCTCTTCCTGCTGCCCACCCCCACTTTGCCTTCACATACAGCCGCTTCTGACTCAGTGCACCCAGCCTTCTGGGTGGTTTGAGGGCGACTGTGGGCTCGCTGGGGAAAAGCTGCCACCAAGAGTCCTGTGTTCTCAGCCCGGCCACCGTGAGCCTCTCCTCCCTGCGCCGTCAGAACACTGTCCACCCCGTGGGGAGCAGCGGCTCCAGCACCACGGCTCGGGGCGTGTGCCCCTCCAGAAGACGCCCCTTGAGGTGCCCGCCTGTCCCAGTGCCCACCGCCCATCCTTCCGGTCCGTGGGGTCCCCGCCAGGCTTCCCCTGCAGCCAGCAGCCCTTGGGGACGGCTCTCAACCCCAGAGTCCTGCTCCCATGTGTAAGAGCTCCAGGCTTTCCTGGAGAACAGGGGACGGATGTTTATTTCCTACGGTTTGCACTTAATTTGTGAGGGTCTCAGGATCGTCGGGGGCTACCGTGAAGAGAACTGTGTTGCGTCTGTCGTCCAGCTGTCCCCGGAGTCTGGCGTTGTGTCGCTGTTGTGCGTTCCTGCGGGCAGAGCCGGGTCTGGAGGGCGGGTCCGTGCGCTCGAGCCTGAGCGCGTCCACCCAGCCACTGGCTCTCCTAACAGATGTTGTCTCTCTAGTTTGGGTTCTTGCATGTAAAATACTCCACAATAAACAAACAGACAGACAAACTGTTCCTCTGTGGTCTTTGTGGAGTCCGTTCCGGACACTTACTTTCTCTAAGCCGGGGCCGCCTTGGGGTCCCCTAGAGGGACCAGCTGGCGGGGGAGCTTGCTCCGCTCTCCCCTGAAGCACGCCCGGGCTGCCGGAGCAGGGCCGGGGGAGTCTGGGCTAGAGAAAAATCCCCATGCCTGTCTCAGTTCGGCTGTCCTGGGGCACAGCCTGGTTTGGGGGTGTTGCTTGTAGCAGCGAGAACCTGCCACGGCCTCTGCCTGAGAGCTCTCGCAGGGCCTGGGGCTATTCGTCTGTCTCAACCGGGGTCCCAGGCCCTCGGCCCTGCCCAGAGCATGCATGCCAGGCCTTGAGCCACAGGCCTGAGCCACTGCCTCAGCCCCCCACCACCGGGCTCCCTGGGCTTGGCCTGGCATCCTCCAGATTACCCGCACAGCTTGGGCTGGGCACTGAATTTGAGAGCCGCTGCTCTGAGGACCCCCCCCCCCAGGCTTAGGAACTGCTTTTTGAGATAAGATCCACGTAGCCTGTACTGCACCCTGTAAAGTACACGATTAAGCAGCCTATGTTTTTTGTTTTTAAGACTGTATGTATTTATTTGACAGACACAGCGAGAGAGCGGAAGCAGGCTTCCCGCCGAGCAGGGAGCCCGATGTGGGGCTCGATCCCAGGATGCTGGGATCACGAGCCAAGCCGAAGGCAGACACCTGACGACTGAACCACCCGGGCGCCCCTGTTTTTTGCTTTTCTTAAGGAAGCTCCACACCCAGCACGGAACCCGGCGTGAGCCTTGAACTCACGACCCTGAGATCAAGACCTGAGCTGAGGTTGAGTAGCTTCACTGAGCCACGGGGCGCCCCTGGGTAGTTTCCAAGTTTGCCGCGGAGCTGCACAACGGTCGCCATGACCGGTTTCAGCGCGTTTTCAGCGTCCCACGAAGCAGTAACCAGTTCATCTCCACACCCCACTTCCTACACCCTCCAGCCGCTCTCCCTTTGAGAAAGATTTCTGGGGGCACCTGGCTGGCTCCGTCTGCGGAACATGCGACTCGTCCTTGGGGTCATGCGTTTGAGCCCCATATTGGGTGTGGAGATAAAAAGGAAGGTTTCTGTCCTCTCCACCCGTCCTGGGAGCTGGCCGTCCCTGCCTGGGGTTGCTTCCGGGCCACGGTCCTCTGGGCTGCAGGCCTCAGCAGGGCCAGGGCCCCGGGGTCCTTGAGGGGTGCAACGTGGGGGCCGCGTGGTGCCTGCCTCTTTTCTGCGCGACTCAGAGGAGACTGGGAGCCCTTTGATCCTTACAGGTTTGAGGATGGAGCTCTAGTGTGGTGGACTCATCAAGCCGCCAGTGAACCTGGGAAAACTGCAGAGACAGGGCTGGGAAGGTCCTCTTGCCCAAGTTTTCCCAGGCCTCGGCAATGGGGGCCAGCGCTGCAACTGGGACCTTGGACCTCCTAGGCCAGGGCCGTGGAGGGGTGGGTGGCACGGGCCGTCCTGACCTCCTGGAACAGCAGCCCCTTGGGAAGGTAGCTCAGTAGGGGGCTGCCTTGCCTACTGATAGGAGGCCGGTGGGACCCTGTTGGGAGGCCACTTGGGGACCATCACCAGCCCAGGTCAGAAGCAGCAGGACAGCTCCCTTGAGCCAGTTGCCTCGAGGGGCTCTAGGGACCTCTGCGAAGTCTCTGCCTGTTTCTGGCCAATCAGAATGGGACAGAGGCTCCCACACCAGGGGGAGTGGGGGGGGGCTCTGAAGTGTGGGTGACCCCCAGTCCCCAGTCCCGGTGACTAGAAGCCGTGGATCCTGAGCTCTGCTCCTGCCCTGTGGCGAGCGGCTCGGCCCTGAGGTCAGCACCGTGGACTTGTCAGGGCACTTCCAGCACCTGATCCGGAGACCCTGCTGTGGGCCAGGCCGGCGCCCGAGGGGAGGGGCTGCTTGCATCCTGCCCTTGGAGAGCCCACAGCCTGTTCAGTTCCCAGAATCAAGCACGCTCTGTAGCCAGGAAGCCCTGGAGCCCTCTTCCAAGGCGTGCAGAGTGGGGGAGCAGCCAAGGCCCAGAGTAACTGAGCTGCGTGAAGTGGCAGTGAGCAGGCCGGCCACAGGGGAGGGAGAGGCTGGTGAGGCAATTCTGACCTAACAGACAAGCCTCCTGGGAGAGACCTCAAGATCCCGGGCAGGCATTTGCCAAGACGCATTTCCACAGTCCATTAACAGCTGTTCCTAAAAACGAGGGGTTCTGTGGAGAAAGATGTTTGGGAAATGCTAAAGTCATGGAGCGTCAAGATCTCTTTGTCCAAGATAAAGGGAGTTTGTGGCCCAAATTCCTCATTTAGAGATGCCATATTAGAACTTTTTTTTAAGCTGTGGTAGAAAGGTATTGGATTTAATCAGGAAGAGGAATTTCTTGGGTTATGGAACTGAAGAGTTCTGATAGTTCAGCTTCAGGCATAGCTGGATCTAGGTGCTTAGGGATGTGGTTGGGAATCTGCCTCTGCTTCCTCTGGGTAGGCTCTTCCATGTGGTTGACAGAAGGCTGTCTGCAGCTCCAGGCTGACCTTCCACTAGCAGAGAGAGGGGACTGCTCTCTCAATAGTTGTAGCGAAGTTCCTGAACCCACTCTGAGAAAACAGACTTTTGGCAGAGGGGGCATGAAATCTGAGGAAACAGGGCACCGGCTGACTCAGTCCGTGGAGCTTATGACTCTTAATCTTACGGTTGTCAGTTTTAGCCCCATGTTGGGTGTAGAGATTACTTAAAAATAAAGTCTTCAAAAAACTATATCGGAGGAGGCATTAGGTGGACTGCAGTGTGGGTGGAGATGGCCAGAGATGGCAGTGCACAATGAGGGGCGGAGACTTGGACAGAGACAAGTTTCTGGATTCCTCCCTCAGTGCTCCCTCGTCAACCTTTGGTTGCCTCCCTTCACCGGAGCCTGGGAGGAGCTGCTTTCCAGCAATAGTTGGCTTCCCCAGAGATCTGGCGGGCACCATGCGGGAGCACTGTGGGTCTTATCATTGCTTACCGCCCCCCTGCTCGCTGGTCACACTGAAGCACCCGGAGGAGAGGCTTCTCCCAGCCCACCTCTTTTCCAAGGAAAGGGTCTCTTTAGGGTCCCCAGGGACCAGGGGTGGTCAGAACAAGAGGACTTGAATAGGCATGAGTCACCCAGAAATTCCAATTTATTTCAGAGGACCCCCTACCAGGTCTTGCCCTCAGAGGAGTCTGGCCAGGGCCTCCAAGCCCAGGCCCTCGGCATCCCAGGAAGCAAAATCTCTGCTGTCAGCACTGGGGGGTCAGTGGGATATTTCTGGAAACTGGGTGGACTCCTCTGCCCGGTGCCGTCTCCCCGCTCCACCCCCATGTCTGCTTTAAGAGCGCCCTACCAGGGGTGGCAGGCTTCCCTGCAGGTCCCGGAACGAGTCACTGGTCCTCTCTGGGGTATACTCCCCCATCTATAAAGTGGGATTACAGGTGGTCAGCCCAAGACCCACAGGGGCCTTTTTCTTGTACTCATTTACGAGTGGAGTAGTCTAGGTCTGATACCCGGGGACTGATGGGGACAGCAGAGATACCACAGCCCTGGCTAAAGGGGCACACCAGTTGCTGAGCCCGGTGTGGCTCAATACTCCCATTTTTCAAGGAAAGCCAGAAATCCAGCCTTCAGCCGGCATCTCCTACATTTGACAATTAATTCAAAATCGGAACCCGTGTAGCACTGGATTTGGCAGGTAAAGGTCAAGTGATGTCTGGGGTCCCCATTCTCCCTACTGGCACGTCAACCCACCCCATTCTGTGATTCCCGTTCAATCTACACCTGGCCTCACCCCAGATAGCTGGTTGACCCCCAGGGGACCCGTGCCCCCCTCATTCTTCATTTCCGTCAGCTTCACCCCTCACAGCGCAGTGGAACCGGTGGGCCCGCCAGATCTGGGTGGCGTGTCTATTGAATTGACTCCTTGATGAGCCCGGAGGTCACCGCCGTGAGTGAGCGTCTTTGGGCAAAGCTGACCCAACAAGCTCAGAGAGGGCTAGAAATAATTTGCCCAGCACACAGCAGAGGCTCACGCAGAACGAGAATACAGGGTCAACGAGGACTAGAATCATCTATGTCAACAGCGATCTGGTTCCACCATGTCCAGAGAGGGGAAATGAGGCTGCAGCCTTTGGCCATCACCTGGCAGGTCGAAGCTGCCACGGAAATGAAGGATAAACCGGCCGGCAGGGTTGACGGGGGAGGGGTCTCAGCTTTCTCCTGGTCAATGCCCAGGGTGGCCAAGCCCAGGCCTCTCGCCCAGCGCCAGGAGCCCCGGCAACTCCAGGGCCTGGCCCTCTCCGTGCCCTGAGCTCTGCCGAGAGCAGCCTGGGGAGAGGCCAAGCGGGCCTCCGGGCCGGACACCCACCCAGACGACCCGGAACCCACAGATGCCTGTAAGTCGCTGAGGCGCCTGGACAAGTGGGGGGGGCACCCCTCCTTCACGGTCGGGCCACCACGCGGAACCCCCTCCGGAGCTGGGCGCGTCCCGAGAGCCGAGGGCCCAGCCCGGGCCAGGGGGCGGGGCCGCCCCAGCAGGTGCCTGGTCTGGAGGCCGAGCAGAGCCCAGCTGGCCCCAGGGGCCCGGACCCGCCAGCCCGCACCGCGGACCCGCCCCCGGCTCGAACGGGCGCATGTGACCCAGGGCCCGGCTCGCGGGAGTTTCGCGCTGACGCCGCGTCACCCCACTCGGGGCCGGGCGCCCATTGGCTGCGCCGCGGCCCGCGGGGCGGGACTGGCCTGGCTCGGCGCCCCAGCTCCCCCGGGTCTCCGGCCGCCGCCCGGCCCGTTCCTCGGGCTGTCCCGATCGTGGCCGTGACGAAATCAGGCGACAGCGCCGCGCGGTCGTGGGGACGTCGCCTTACGCCCCGTGCCGCGGTGTCCTCGCCCGTCGGACCGAGCCGGTCCTCCGGGCTGCTGGGGCGACGCGCGGGCCCTGGGCGCGCTCCGACCGCTGCCGCGGCGGCCGCCCCGCCGGCCTCGCTGGGGGCCAGCCGGACCCTGCCCCCGCCTGGGCGCACCGGGGCAGAGGGGCCCACCGCCACGGCTTGCACCCCTCGGTGCCCTCGCGCACACCCCCTTGCGTGAGGTCAGGTCACGCCCGCCAAGAGGGACCTGGGGGGCTTGTTTGGGGGTCTCCGTCTCTTCAGGGGGAAGAGCCACCGGAGAGGCACAGCCGCCCCTTCCCCATCCCTCCCCAGCCTCGCGCTGAGAATTTCCCTGAAGCAAAGTTTTGCCTCTTTGGCTGCAAAGATTTAAAAACCCAAGTATGCCCCATGGCATTTCTGGTCTGGGTGGCAGTGCTCCCGCTGGCCCTGCCGCACCCTCTCCCCTCACCTCTACACTTACAGCAGCTTCCTGACTGAACCACGCTCCTCACACACAGCGAACGCTTTGAAAGGGCAGTGGGGCAGGTCTGCTGGGACCACCTGACCTGCCTCTGCAGACTGACTGCAGGAAAGCCTTTTCTCATTTTCCAGGCCAGCAGCTGAGACTCAGAAAGAGGAAGTGACAGGTTCCGGCTCACACAGCCAGCAGGTGAAAAACCAGACCCGCTGCCCCACTCTGGAAAAAGTGGTCTTTAAAGGCCCTACTCAGCACCTGCTCCTCTCCCCACTCCCCTCCCTGGGAAGGGCTGTTGGGATTCTCAGGGAAGTCACCAGACTCCCAAGGCCTCCTGGGTACTTGGCTCGTCCTTGGGTGGTAGGGTCTGGGGTAGCGGGACGGGATGGTAGATGGCCGAGGAGAAGCCAGGTACGTGTGTGCTCCCAGGAGAAGTTCATCTGGATCCCTGGGTGGGTTCCCAGAGCAGGGCCACTTTGGGGGGAGATGTGGTTTGGAGACCCCCATGGCTCCTGGCCGCTCCTGTTCTGGGTAATTTTCCACAGCAGCCACTTCCGGGAGGGGAACAAAGAGAGCTGCTCCTGCAGGCTGAGCCCCTGGGAACTGGGCCTCCCAAGTCCTCTCCTGGCCAAGGCCCCGCTTTGAGAGTGCAAATTGCGCTCCCTCAGAAGGCGGGGCCAGACGGGCTATGTCTGCAGTCTGAGCACGACGGTGTTGGGGATGGCGTGACTCACAGGCCAGGGGCTAGGGGAGACTGGGGGCATCTAGACCTCCAACGGGTCTTCCTGGCTGCCCTCCTCCAGGGGTGCTTTTGTCTGCTTGCATCATTCCAGGGACAGGAAGCTCACTGCCTTTCCAGTTTCAGATACTCAAATGTTCTAGTTTATCTCTGTGTTTATCTAGTTTATCCCACCTAGGTGGGACCCTACCCCCCCCCGCCCCCCCCCCCCCCCCCCCCCCCGCCGCCTAGCTCTGTCGGCCTTCTACAGGGCCCAGGGTTCAGTGTCCAGCCATTTTCCCAGTCAAGCTGCCTCCTCCGACCCAGACCCAGCCTGTCATGATCCACGGCAACCTGGCTCAAGGCTAAGGCACAGCCCACCTCTTCCCTGTGTCCGCCATCCTGGCTGCTCCCGGGCGTGGGGTGTGGGGCTAAGCACCAAGTCTGAAGTCAGAAGAGTCCTGGGGCCCAACCCTGTCGCTGTTTCTGAGTAGCCGTGTGCTTGGGTAGTTAGAACTCTGGGTCTTCCTGTCTACCTGGGTACTGAGGCCAGTCTGCTTCCGGGGGTGGACGGAGTCCACTGGCGTCTGGGTCCCTCTACTGCCACCACGGCTGGATCTGGGAGGAAACCAGATTAAATCAGGAAGGGAAATTCACGTCTCTTCCAGGCTCCATTTGGGCTACCCCTAATCGGGAGACCAATCTGATCTAAGGACACTGGGGGGCAGGTTGATCTCACAGGCCCAGCGCGCCCCCCCCCCATATAATCACTAACATCCCAACCGGCCTAGGGAGAAGCGTCGCCAAGCCGTGCTGGTGGCTGGTGCAATGGACGCAGAGTCCGCCCGACAGCAGGTCGTCCGAGCTATCCCTGGGACAGATCTGTCCCGTTCCAAAGAGCCAAGTCTAGGAAGTGAGGTTTACCCAGACCCCACCCGGCTCCTGCCCCAAGTCCAGAGACCTCTGGCTCAGGCCCTGTCCTGGAGCTCCCACCCAGCCCCCTTGCTGGTGTTGGGGAAACTGAGGCTCCGGCAGGCTCGCGGCCCTGCAGGGGGCCAGACGCGGCTGTGCCCGAGGCTGGGTAAAACGGACGGTGGCGGGCGCACGGATGGAGGGGCCGGTTGGGGGTCGGTGGGTGAGGCAGGCCCTGAGGCCCGGTGCCGGCTCTCCCCACGCGGGGTGGGGCCCCGGCTACCCGGGGGGCGGGGCCTGCCGGGAGGGCCCCGCCCCGCCCCGCCCCGCCCTCCCCGCAGAGCCACCGCGGGGGAACCCGGTTTCCGAGGAACTTTTCGCGGGCGCCGGGCCGCCACCGGGGCCAGGACGGGACGCGCGCAGGGCAGCGGGGCAGCGGGCCGGGGTCGGCGGACGCGGCGCTCCCTGCGGAAGTCCGTCCGCGGCGGCGGGCCCGGCGGGCCGCCCGGAGGAGGCGTCCGCGCCATGGACGAGCCGCCCTTCAGCGAAGCGGCCTTGGAGCAGGCGCTGGCCGAGCCGTGCGAGCTGGACGCGGCCCTGCTGACCGACATCGAAGGTACGTCGGGGCCGGCTGGACTGCGCGCGACTGCGGCGACCGGCGGCGACCGGCCTCGTCTCCCGGCCGGCTCCCGGCTGCGTGCGCGGGGGCTTCCCGGCGCCTCCGGGCAGTGCGGGCCCCGCGCCCGGACCGCGCCGCCCTGCGCCCCCCCGGCCCCCGCGTCCGGACCGCGCCGCGCCGGCTCCCGTGGAGGCTGCGGGCCGGGCACGTGCGCCTCCGGGAGTGCGGGGCCCCGCGCGGCGGCCGGCGAGCTCTCAACCCTGGGGCGGTCGCCGCAAGCCGGGGGACCTGGGCGTCGCCGAGGCCCCGCCCCTGACCCAGCCCTGACGTCAGCGCGGGGTTACTCACGGTCATTCCCTCCGGCCGGGAGTTCAGCTCCGCGCCGGGCTCCTGCGCATGCGCGGCGCGTCCCCTCCGCCTCCTCCGGGTCCCGCCCTCCCGCCGCGTGCGGGTCCGCGGGTCCGGGTGGGCCGCTTCTGCGCAGGCGCCCGCTGAGCCTCACAGCACGCGAGTCCTCGGCGCGGCGCGTCCACGCCCCGACCTGGCTGCCGTGTCCTCGGGAGCTCGGAAGCCCTCAGGGAACCCGCGGACGGACGTTTAGCGGCGCGTTGGGTGCCGCGGGGGTGGGCTGAGCCGCTGGGACGGGAGGGGCAGAGCGGACCGCGGGGAAGGACGCTTCCCGGCGCCGAGGGCCTGGGCGGAGCCGCGGCCGGGCGCACTCAGGCCTTCGAAAGCATCTTCTTTTTTTTAAGATCTTACTTATTTATTTGACAGACAGAGATCACAAGTAGGCAGAGAGGCAGGCAGAGAGAGAGGGGGAAGCAGGCTCCCTGCCGAGCCCGGGATCATGACCTGAGCCGAAGACAGAGGCTTAACCCACGGAGCCGCCCAGGCGCCCCTGAAAGCATCTTCTTTGCTAGACAAAGGAGGGGCTTGGGGACCCTGCGCAGGTGCCAGCTGGGAGGCTGTTGCCCCTTGTGTAGATGGGGCAACCGCAGACCCCAGCGGACGGCGCTCCCTCCGTGGTTGCTCGGGCTCAGTGGCTCTTGCTCGATGGGGGGACCTGAGGCCAAGAGGCAGGACTCAAACCTCCCACCACGTGGACAGACGTGTCCGTGGAACCTGTGGCCACATGATCTAAGTCCCTCGCTCCTATTGCAGCCTTGATAGGATTGTGGGGGTTTTCCAAAGCAGCCTTCCCCATCACTGTGCGCCGGAGTGATGAGCCCCAAGCCCCAGACCCAGGGGCCATGCGGGCCTGACTCGGCTCACAGTTCCACAGGGCCGAGACCCAGTAGTGCAGCCTGAAAGCCACCATGACCAGGTGGTGGGGACTGGGGCGTTGGGGTCAGGACTTGAATCTGGACACTACTCACATTCTCTGCTGTCCTGCCCAAGCTCTCTAAACCTCTACGCCTCAGTTTCCTACTCAGGATGTGGATGCTTCCCTTCCTGGGGGAGTTGAGACAGTGGAATCAGGGCAGGTGTATGGCAGCCGTGGGTCTGGCAGAGACTTTTCTCACTGACTCATTGATAGAAACACACTGACCAGGCCCCTGCAGCCCTTGGGGTGTGGAGGCAATTATGCTCGCGCTCTAATCGGGGAGAGAAGGGGGTCGACTGGGGCCTCTTGCTGGGGTGGACCTAGAGTTTGCCCACCGCAGCAGGAAATTTGGTTTTTATCCAAACTTTCCATTTTCCCCCTAATTGCACAATGAATCTCTTTGCGTTGTAGAAAATTTGGAAAATTCAGGGGAGCAAAAAGAAGAAAAGAAAATCTTCCTTAAACCGGTCATGCACAGATAGATTCTGTTAATTATGTGGGGATGGTTTTCTGGGGGGTGTGTGTGTGTGTGTGTGTGTGTGTGTGTCTTTTTTTTTTTTTTTTTTGGAACAGCTGGATACTCGTGATCTGTTTTTAAAAATACTACCATTGAGGTAAATTTTACCTGCCCTAAGATTTACCCATTTTGTTTTTATTTTTTTAATTACTTAATTAATTAATTTGACAGAGATCACAAGTAGGCAGAGAGGCAGGCAGAGAGAGAGGAGGAAGCAGGCTCCCCGCTGAGCAGAGAGCCCGATGCGGGGCTCGATCCCAGGACCCTGGGATCATGACCTGAGCTGAAGGCAGAAGCTTAACCCACGGAGCCTCCCAGGCGCCCCAGATTTACCCATTTCAAGTGTACAAGAAGTTGTTACACTGACCAAGCTGTTGGCCACCACCAGTTAGTTCTAGAACATTTTCACTGTCACAGTAAGATCCTTCCTGCCAACTTACAGCTGCTCCCTGGTCCACACCCGGCCCTAGGCAGCCGCTAATCTATACTTTTATAAAAATTAGAACAGGGTCCATTGGCTCACAGCAGATTGTAACCTGACCTGCTTGGTTCCGTATCAACAGCCAGACCACAACCAAGTTCCCTGGTTTATCCACCAAGTCCCCCACTGATGGACAGCCACGCTGTTTTGTTCTCATACTGTACTGCAGTGGGCCCCAGGCCAATCTGTGCGTGCGCGGATCCTCCCTTAGTTCCATAGGCAGAGGCTCTGGGAGGGGAACTGATGCTCCGACGCAGGCCTCCTTTTGAGGCTCTTACCCTGCCCTTGGAGTGAGGCAGATTCAAGACTAGAGAGAGTGACTTGGGGGTGGGAAGGCAGGGCCCGAAGTTCTGCCGGCCCCCTGAGAGGAAAGAGGATTGAGAGGTGGGCCAGGCAGGGCTCGAGCTCCTGGAAGGGTAGATGGACTGGGTCCTGGAGGCAGTGGGGGGTTTTGGGGGGGTCGGAGCAGGCCGGTGCTATGCTTGGGTTGTACGTGGGAAGCTTCCCCAGGCAGCTGGGGTTGAGGACCACAACACGAACGGGGACCACTGATGGAGCACGGACTGTACCCCAGGCTGCTAGTGACCAGTGAGCCCTCCTGACAGCACTAAGTGGGTAGACTTAAGATCTTCATCTCACAGATGAGTGCCTTGAGGCGCACAGAGAGGTTAAGTGACTTGCCTGAGGTCACGCAGCTAGAACATTCCAGGTCCAGATTCAAACTCGGGCTGTGGACTCCTCTAAGAGTCGGAGTGGGGGCACAAAGCAATAAAATGGGGAGCCCGGGGTACCTGGGTGGCTCGGTCAGTTGAGCATTGACTCTCTTTTTTTTTTTTTTTTTTAAGATTTCATTTATTTATCTGAAAGAGAGAGAATGAGAGAGAGCGAGCAGGAGAGGAGGCAGGGTCAGAGGGAGACGCAGACTCCCTTCTCAGCAGGGAGCCCAATGTGGGACCTGATCCTGGGACTCCGGGATCATGACCCGAGCTGAAGGCAGTCGCTTAACCCACTGGGCCACGTGGGTGCCCCTGAGCATACTGACTCTTGATTTGGGCTCCGGTTGTGATCTCAGGGTCGTGAGATGGAGCCCGGTCGCCGCTCTGCGGGGAGTCTGTGTGGCTCCCTGGCCCTCTGCCTCTCCCTGAAACTGCTCACCTGCACTCCTCTCTCTCTCTCTCAAATAAGTCTTTAAAAAAAAAAAAAAGTGATCGGGGAACCCAGGAGGCTGCTCCACGTGGGGCTCTGCTGGTGGCCAGAGAGTAGGTTATGAAGGGGTCAGAGGCCAAGCGGCCGCCTCCCCCTCCCAGCCTGGAGCGCGGCCTTGGAGTCCTGAGACTGAGGACTGTCACCTGACAGACTGAGGACTGTCACCGGAAGCTGGCCAAGGGCCTTAGCCCCAGCCAGCCCTGCTGCCAGCCTTTGCCAAGCCCTCTGTCATGTGAACGGGCTAAAGGAGCCCTTAGCTCTGTGGGTGAAGGCGTTAACCTGGCTGTGGCCCCATAACCTCGGGTTTGCTCATCCCCCGGGGCCTCCTGGGTTGCTCTGTGCTTTGGGGTCCCTGGTGGCTGCGGGCGGGCGGCAGGGACAGGAGGGCAGTCCTGCGCTTTGTGGGGTTATTAAGCACCTGCCTCTTTGCTGATTCATTGATCGGATCTTGCGCGTGCTTTTAGGAGCAGAAGAGGCACACAGAGATGGGGTTCCGGCTGGAGGCCTTCCTGGCTACCAGTGGGGCCCTGGGCCTGGCCGAGGAGTCGTCCTGGGGGCTCAGGTTTGTCTGAAGCCATTGGTGAGGCTGTCTGTCTGTCCCCTGCCTGGATGGCTCCACCTTCGTTCTTTGTCATACACCGGGGGTCCTCCAGGCCAGAGTAGCCTTCCTGGACCTCAGTCCTCCCTGGTCCTGCCGTCCCTCCCGAGGTGGACAAGCCATAGGGGGGCCTGCTCCTAGGGCTGTTTTCTGGGTCCAGGCCAGGCCCCGACCCCACGCCTCTCCCCATGGTATCTCATGCCCGGTTCTTTTGCCCTGTCCCACCACGCTTGGGCCCTTCTTAGAAAACAGTTCGAGGGGTGCCTGGGTGGCTCAGTTGGTTAAGCGTCTGACTCTTGGTTCCAGCTCAGGACATGATCTCAGGGTCGTGAGATGGAGCCCGGCATTGGGGCCCAGCCCGGAGCCTGCTTAAGATTCTCTCTCTCCCTTTCCCTCTGCCTCTGCCCGTGGACCCCATGCGCGCTGCCACTCTCTCAAAAAAGAAAAGAAAAGAAAAGAAAACACAGCTCAGGACTGCTTACCGGTCAGCCCCCGGCTCCAGCCATATAAGCCCTCCGTGCCCCAGGGCGATGTTCCCTGTGTTGGCCCTGCCTTCCAGACCTGCAGGGCCTGTGCGGCCTGTCCCTTTGGGGGTGGAGAAAAACATGCTGGGAGTGGGTTGAGGTGTCTGGGATACCTCCTGCCCGATGGTCACCTCGCTGGACACAAACAGCCTCGGTGACCTGGTCAGCCCCAGGCAGGGGTCACCGCCAGGCAGAGGCCTGGGATCTGGACTTTGCCTGCCGCAGGGGCAGCTCAGGTGGTTCCGGCCGCGCACGCCAGAGAAGTGTCTGTGCCGTTGTCTTGTGCCCACCAGGGCCGTGCATGTGCCCTTTGCCCCCAGACCCGACTGGGATGCGGCTCCACGGACAGGAGCGGGGAGAGCCTTAGAAATGGATTTGGGGCTCTTGGGAAGGAGGGTGTTTGAGGCTGGATCCAGGCGTGTGGGTCCCCTGCTGGGTTTGGGACTTGGTGGGAGCGAGGGCGGCGAGGGGGTCCATTCCACCTGGCTTGGAAAGCCCACCCGGACCTGGAACCCTGCCCAAACTCACCCCCTGCCCCCATATGACCCAGCAAGCCTTTCCCTCCCAGTCACAAGCCAGGGCTACCCCTCCTAGGGCTCTGGGGTTCCTGTTGGAGCTCAGGGGTCTTCGGATTCGACCCCTGTTGTGTGACCTTGAACAGGGGGCTTGACCTCTCTGAGCTTCTCATCAGTGTACTGGGAATAATAATAGAACCGTCTTCTCGGAGTTGTGGGCCTCAGATGAGCTCATTTAGGTCAAGGGCTTAAGCAGCAGGTAGCAGACCCTGGAGCAGTTTTCAGCATTTAGAGCACTTACCTGGCACCCAATGGCACCCAGTGGCTTTAGCTTAACAAATGTTGCCAGATTATCCAAGGATCCTGTGTTGGAAGCTTCTCTAGGCTATGGTTTCAAGTTCTCAGCAGCCACCATTTGATTCTGGGTCTCTGCTTGGGAGACAAGGTGGGGCTGGTCAAGGTTAGTGGGGAGCAAGCACCCTGTCCTTAGCTACCATCACAGACAGAGAATGCGGGAGGGCTGCGGGGCTCAGTCGGTTAAGCATCTGCCTTTGGCTCGGGTCCTGATCCCAGGGTCCTGGGGTTGAGTCCCACATTGGGCTCCTTGCTCAGCGGGGAGTCTGCTTCTTCCTCTCCCTCTGTCCCTGCTTGTGTTTCCTCTCTCATTGTCTCCCTCTCTCTGTCAAATAAATAAATAAAATCTTTTTAAAAATAAATCTTTTAGGGGCCCCTGGGTGGCTCAGTGGGTTAAGCCTCTGCCTTCAGCTCAGGTCATGATCTCAGGGTCCTGGGATTGAGCCCTGCATCAGGCTCTCTGCTCAGCAGGGAGCCTGCTTCCTCCTCTCTCTCTGCCTGCCTCTCTGCCTACTTGTGATCTCTGTCTATCAAATAAATAAATAAATAAATTTTTTAAAAATAAATCTTTTAAAAAATAAAGAAAGAGAGACTAGAGCTGGAAGGAAACTTCGAAATGCCTTTGACACCTCCTCATCCAATGCGCAGATGAGGACCAGAGGCCTTGGAATGCCTGACTCACCATAACCCCCTCGGCTGCCCAGCCTGTGTGGCTCAGGCCTGGTGGTAACAGATGGGGTTGAAGGAGTTAGAGACCACTGAGAAGCAGCGGGAAGGCCAGACTCAGCGGGGATTGCTTCCCAGGCTGAAGAATCGAGCTGGCAGAGGAGGGCAGACCAAGCAGGTGTTTCTGAGCCTCTGGTCATCCTTGATAGTTCACGGCACAAGACATCTCAAAGCAGGCAGCCTTGGAAATACAAATTAAAACACCTTTGGGGTTCCAGTCACACAGCTCTCAGGGGCTAAGCAAAGCAACCAAAAGTAAATAAAAATTATAAAACCCAGTGCTGGTGACGCAATGAGGAAATGGGGACATGTAGCAGGGGAGGTTGAAGGGGTTTCTCTTTTCCAGAGAGCAGCCCAGCAACTCTAAAACAGCGTGTTCCCTTTGAACCCATGCCTCCACTTCAGGTTTAAAATAGGCTGCGGGGAACAACCCCAAAGGGGGAAGTGGATAAAATTTGTATAAAGAAATGTGCAGCACTGCTATTTAGACTGGGAACGGTTGCTTAGCAGTAGGGCACTACGCCCGGATTGCCACTGTCTCCAGCCTCTGGGTCGGTTTTCAGCTGCCAGGGTGGAAAGTCTGTGCCCCGAGACCACACCTGACCACACCTAGGACAAGATGTCTGAGTTGGGGCTGACCAGCATCTTTTGAATGGCCCTCCTACAGGTCATGTCCAGGGTCTTTTGCTCTGGGGAAATGGGACCTAGTGTGTGGGGTGACACAGAGGGGAGAATCTGAAAAGGTAACCCCAGAGCAGGTTTTGAAAGAGGACAGGAGTTTGGTGGGTGGACAGAGGGTAGTGGGAAGGAGAGCCCTGGCAGAAGGAACAGCCTGGGTGAGAGCCCGTGGCTGCAGACCAGCCGTGGGGTGGCGGCTGGCTGGCTCTCGTCCCCTCTAGGCTCGACCTTGTGCTGAGCGATGCTGGGCTCACGTGCTGGTTCAGGCCCCGGCCCTTTCTTGAGGGGCTCCCCGCCAAGGCCTGGCCGTTAACAGTGGTCAGGAAGGTCTCTGGGAAGGGGCGGTGCCCAAGCCGAGCCTTACTGCGCTTCGCGCCCTCCCGATCCCGCACTCCACATGCGCCTCCTGACCGGAGACAAGTGCTGCCGGCAGGTTGGGGCACAGCCAGGCTGGAGCTGGGGCTCCCTCCCGTCCCTGGCAGGCTGGAGCTGATGAGGGCGGCTCTGGGCTTGGTGGACCCGGGTTGGAGTCCCAGATTCTCTACTTGGCAGTGGTGGGCCCACGGACACACACGGCCTCTCTCTCTGAGCCTTAGAGTCCTTGCCCAGCTAGAGCGCCCGTGCCCAGGTACCCCTGGGGCTCCCGCCATGGGCCCCTCCCATTCCAGGAAAAGCCAGCACACGCTCGCACCCCCAGGCGGGCCTGAGTGCACAAAGAGCAGTCTGTCCCCGTTGCATACATGACTAGCTGAGGACATGCAGCCCTGCTGACCTGAGTCCTCGGGAGGATGGCGGAGGCGCTGGGAGGAGCAGCAGCTCCCTGGGAAGCCGGCTGAGCGCCCCACCCCTGCCATGTGCCCTTCACGAGGCGGCTGGAGGTGGAACGCTCCAGGGGTCCCGTACGCCCTGTCGCATACCCTCTCCTTTGCTGGTGCTGCCGTGTGCCCTTCATTCTTCTTCACTCTCACACTTTGCTATTCACGTCGCACCGGCGGCTTGCAAACGGCCCTGCCGTTCCCTGGAGTGTTGGCGTCCTTGTGACAGAAGCTCGCGTCGGATCCCGCTCCCTGGCGGCCTCCCTGGCCTCTGGCCCCGCTTTGTTTCTCTGTTCCAGTTGCACCGGCCTCCTCGCCGTCTCGTCTTTCTCACGCCGGGCTCACTCCTACCTCAGGGCCTTTGCGCTCGCTGTTCCTTCTGCCCCGGACGTTCTTCCTCCCTCCTGCCTCTCCTGTCATCCAGGCCCCTGCTCGGATGTTGCCTCCTCAGGGAGGCTCGCTGATCGCCTCATCTGTAGTGGCCCCTCACGTTCTTTTTGGACTGCCTCAGTTTCTCCGTGGTGCCCATCACCCTCTGCCCTGACCTCCATGTGTGTGCAGACCGTTGGTCCCTGGAACATAAGCTCCATGAGGGAAGGTCTTTGTGCTCTGTCCCTGTGCCCCAGTGCATGGCAGAGGCCTGACACACAGAGGACACTTGAGAAAAGACAGTAGAGGGGCGCCCCGGTGGCCTGGTTGGTTAAACATCTGACTTTTGATTTCAGCTCAGGCCACGATCTCAGGGTCGTGAGACCCAGCCCTGCGTCCAGCTCTGTGCTCTGTGCAGGGTCTGCTTAGGAGGCTGTCTCCCTCTACCCCTCCCCCTCACACTTTCTCTCTTTCTCGCTCTCAAATAAATAAACAAATCTTTAAAAAGGAAAGAAAAGGCAGTAGATATTGTCAGATAAACAAATCTGGGCGTCATGGACCAGGCCAGGTGAGTACGGTGGTGAGCTCCCTGTCCTGGGACGCATGCAAGCAGAGCTTGTTTGGGTTCAAAGCCTCATCCAGGCTGCATGGGCTAGAGGCTCCTGATGATCAGGGCTGAGCTCCTGCCAGTTTGTGGCATTGGGTCCTCCCAAGATTTCCATCATGGCCTCGCAGAATAAACAGGCCAGAGGATAAAAGGCTGCCCCACGTCTGCCTTCCAAAGGAGGTTGGGGGATAGAGCCGGGCGGAGGGCGGGGGCGCTGCTCAGGTTTCCTGTTCGGCCCTGAGAGAATCAGGCAGGCCGGGAAAGAGAGGATAAAGGAGGAATCCAGGAGTGGGGAGCAGGTGGGGAAGGTGGAAGTTTCGATGGGGTGTGAGGTAGCCCCCGAGGCCCAGGGTCTACACCCCCCTCTTCCCTGAGGCCCAGGAGGCACAGGCCTTCTGAGTCTCTCTCTGTACTGGGGGCCCAGCGCTCAGCTCGCGGGACAATGGCCCACGAGCTGGGGGACGTGGCCAGTCTTTGGGGGCCCGCTGTCCTGGCTCCCAGGGCTGGGGGTGGGCACCTCTCTTGCTTCACCCTGTCCCAGCCCAGTTTACTGTCTGCAAAGCAATAGCCATTGCAAGTATTGGGCAACTCACTACCTGCCCTAACAGTTCCAGACCATTCCGGTTGCTGCAAAGGGACTAACCTTTATTGAGATCTTGCTGAATGCTGGGTACTTCATGCACTTGCTTTTTTTTGGAGAGAGAGAGAGGGAGAGAGCGCGAGCTTGCGCAAGCGGCGGGAGGGGCGGAGGCGGGAGCAGAGGGCGGAGGGAGAGAGAATCTTAAGCTGGTTGCACGTCCAGTGCGGAGCCTGCCTCTGGGCTCGATCTCAGACCCTGAGGTCATGGCCGGAGCCGAAATCAAGAGTTGGATGTTTAACCGACGGAGTCACCCAGACGCCTCCATACACTTGCTCTTTTATTATTTTTTTAACTTTCATGTTTGTAGTTAACATGCCGAGTTAACATGAGCTTCGGGTGTACGATATAGCGATTTAGCATTTCTTGACGTTTTTCTGTGCTCATCATGCTAAGTGTCCTCAGTCCCTGTCACCTGCTTCACCCATCCCCCACCCAACTCCCCTCTGGTCACCGTCAGTTCGTTCTCTAGAGTTAAGAGTCTGTTTTCTCAGTTTGTCTCTTTTTCCCTGGTTTGGTTCCTTAAATTCCATATATGAGTGAAGGATGGCACTTGTCTTTCTCTGACTCATTTCACTTGGCATATTCTACTCTCTGGATCCACCCATGTTGTCGCAAGTGACCGCACTTCATTCCTTTTGATGGCTGAGTAATATTTCATCGTGTATGTGTGTACACACATCTTCATTCATTCGTCATCGATGGACAGCCTAGGCTGCTTCCGTAATTGCGCGTTTGGAAATAATGCTTTGCCCTTCGGGAACCCCAGCACTGCTACCTCTGGGAGACGAGGGATGGAGGCTCAGAGAAGGGGAGGGACCTGCCTGGCATTACCCGGCAAATGAGGCGCAGAGGGAAGGTCGGCCCCTGGGCCGTGTGGGGGACGAGGGGGGCTGTGGGGCTTGGTCTCGAACTTCCGGCCCAGTGTTAGCTCGGACACCCAGCTTCTGCGGGAATAGGCTGACGGATTCAGCTCGGGGGGAGAGTGAGATGGGGGTTCGGGAAAAGCTAACCCCTGCCTCAGAAGCCTTTCCCGACTCCTGCTACCCTCAGGGGGACCTTGAGCCTTCTCCCTGCCACCTCCTCAGGATGGAAGGGGGGCAGAGCCCAAAGATGTAAGGAATGGAAAGCAAAGGGAGTAGGATGAGACAGGAGGGGGCGGGCAGGGCTTAACCCCTCAGGGCTGCCTCTGTCTCGGGCAAGTCCGGCAAGTCCGCCCTTCACTTGTCGGCCCTGCCGTACTCTGGGCTCCACAGCTGGGGACCCTGGTAAGGAAGAACAGAGCCATGAGGGTCTGCTTTTGAACTCGGTGTCTAACCTGTCTTCAGTTACCCCAGTGGGGCCAGAGCCTTTCCAACAGCAATGCCTTGTTCTGTGTTTGGGGGTGAGGGAGAGTGTGAGCACCCACCCGCTGAGGGGAGAAGGAGGTGGAAGTGCTAGAGGACAACTTCCTTATCCTTGGCACCCCCTACAAAGCCATGGAAAGTTCTAGGAAGATTGGGAACTGGATGTGTGTGAGGGAGATGAGGCTCTGTTTCCTTGTTTAGGCTGGTGGAGAGGGAGAGAGGTGGGGGCTGGAGTCCCTCCTGCCGCGCTGCTCAGTGGCCAGGCCCGCCTGCCCAGGATTCGGCCCCCCGCCGGGGCCACAGGAGGCTGGGAGCCAGAGGAGGGGCAGGTTGAAGGCTGAGGCAGGACTTGCTGGTGGTCTGTTTGGCCACGAAAGCTCCAGCCGACAGCCTGGGCAGTTGGCCATGCTTTGTTCCTGTGTGTGTGGGTTGAACTTTGACCTACTCAGAAGGGGGGCGGTCCTAGGTACGTCCTCAGACGACCCCCGGGGCCTGTCACCCTGGGACGACACCCCTGGCTTCCTCACCTCGTGTCCCAGGGATTGGGTTGCCTCTTGGTCTCCCAGGCCCCTACAGTGAACAAGTGAGTCACACTTGACCTGGTGACTGCTGGGGGCAGGTTGTGAGACTTGGAAGTCTGGGCAGACTTTACTGACCCCTTCCCCTCTCCCAGACCCAGATGTCTCTGCAAAAGGACAACTGTCCGAAGACAGAGGAATCAGGTTCAAGTATTCGGTGCACGTGTACTTTGGGATGAGGGTCTCCCTTCCCCACTCTGGGCCTCAGTGTCCCAGCAGTGACCTGTTATCAGGCATCCATGTGGTGGAGGGTGGCCCCATGCTGGGGCTGCCCCGGGAAGGCGAGGTCCCTGCGCCCACCACCAGGCAGCCCTGGGCCTTAATTCAGCGCTTCGTGGTCCTGAGCGCCTCCTTTACTTCCCCCATTTGAGGCCTGGGAGGTGTGATTGTCCCCTTGTCTAGAGAAGTCACCTGAGGCCTGGAGCGGGGGACGAGTGTCGGGGCACCCTTGCCTGGGTCGCCCGGCCCCGCGCCCACTCCGCCCCACCTCTCCGCGGCGCTCACGCACGTGGTGGGAGCTGGCGGCGCAGGGGCCGGTGACCGCCAGTAACCCCGGCGGAGGCGGCGCCGAGTGGGTTAAGGGCCCGCGCCCGCGAGTAACCCCGGCCCCATTCAGCGCCGCGGGCTGAAACCCGAGCCCGAGCCGCCGTCGGGGGTGGGGCGGGGGCAGGGGCGGGGCCCTAGTGAGGCGGTGGCGCGGCCTCTGATTGGCCGCGCGCGCTCACCCCATGCCCGGCCCGCGGCCCCGGGGGGCGGGGCGGGGCGGGGCCGCCGGGCCGGGGGCGGGGCGGGGGGCGGGGCGCGCCGCGGGCCTTATAGCGCCGCCGGGCCGCGACAGGTGAGGTCGGCGCGCTGCGGAGACCGGCGGGCCGGCGGCCGGGGCGCCCCGAGGGGGCGGCGGGCGCGGGCCGCGGAGCCATGGACTGCACGTTCGAAGGTATTCTGGGGGGAAGCCCCACCCCTCATCGCAGCCTCCACCTCCGCTGCGGGGTCACCGTCCGCGGTTTCCTAGAGGGCGCGTGTGTGCGGGCCGTGGGACTGCCGGCGGCCCCGCGGGACGGGCTCCCCAGGCGGCGGCTCCGGCGGGAGTTGGGGCGCCGCCCCCGCCCGCAGTCGTTGCCCCACCCCCGCGTTTGCGGTGAGCGTGGCTTTCCCGCGACCTCCGCACCCCCCCACCCGGGGCAGCGGGAAGGAAGCGGGGAGGATCCCAGTTGTCCCCGCTCCCCAGAGCCAAATCACGGACCCCAGTCCTGGAGTCACTCAGCTTTTCTTTCAGGGCCTCAGTTTCCCCATCTGTCCGAGGGGCTCAGGAGGGCGGGGGTCAGGAGTGGGGGGCCCTGCCCGTGTAAGAACCGCAAGCCTTCCGGACCTGCCGTGTCGGGGAGCGCCCACGAGGTGTTTCCCATGGAGGGCCCGGCCCGAGCCCGGCACCCCATCTCTGAGGCCGGCACCCCATCTCTGAGGCGGTAGGAGGCCAGAGGGCTGTCCCCTCCTGCAGGAACGGCCCCGCCTCGGCACCTGGCAGGAGGCAGGAGGCCGGAGGCCGGCAGTGGTGAGGTGAGGTCCGCTGTGGGCCAGCTTCCTGCCCTGCCATGAAGGGCGTCGTCCTTTTTTGTTGTGCAGATGAGGAAACTGAGGCCCAGCGAGGAGACTTTTGCCCCAGGTTGCACATCAAGTGGGCAGTTGGGCAGGGCCGGGAGCTCAGGCTGGGATCTTGCAGGCACTTTAACCCAGTGGGTGGCTGTCCCCAGTGGGTTAGAGGGCCCCAGGCCAACAGCAGGGCAGCTAGTTGCCCGCCAGCTGGGGGAGAGGCCGGAGCCGCGGCAGGGAGTGGGTCCCAGTCTGCGCGAGGAGGCGGGAGTCAGGACGCCAGCATTTGCCCTCATGGAGGGAACTGAAGCCCTGAATGGCCCGGCCCCTCACTTGGCTGCAGGCATGGTCTGGGCCTGTGCCCAGCACCTGCAGGGACAGGCTGGTTGGCACACACATGGCCGGCAGCTGGGCCAGCCCCAAGCCTCGGTCTGTTCCACGGAGGAATGGGTTGAGGTTGGCGGCTCGGAAGTCAGCCATTTGGGGCCCAAACCCCAGTTCTGCTTCAGCGTAAGCATGCGGACTGACCCTGCCCAGCTCTCGTCCGGGCTGCGGCGTCCATGAGAAGCACCAGGCGCTGCTCCCGATGTCACAGGTGCCCAGGACGTGGCCGTGTGTCCGGGAGCATGGGCCCGTACAGATGGCTTTCCGTTTCTGCGTCCTTGCCCGGCGCGTCCAGCTGTGTGGCCGGAGGCACGAAGTGTGCGAGCCCGGTGCGGGCCGGCTCCCGCGCAGCTCTCACTCACGCAGCCTCTTCTCCTTCCTCCAGACATGCTGCAGCTCATCAACAACCAAGACAGCGACTTCCCGGGCCTGTTCGACCCACCCTATGCCGGCGGCGGGGCAGGGAGCACGGGCCCTGCCAGTCCTGATGCCAGCACCCCGGGCAGCTTGTCCCCATCTCCTGCCGCAATGAGCTCCCCGCTCGAAGGCTTCCTGGGGGGACCCAAGGCGACACCTCCACCCTTGTCCCCTCCCCAGCCTGCACCCGCCTCCCTGAAGATGTACCCCTCTGGGCCTGCCTTCTCCCCGGGGCCTGGTGTCAAGGAGGAGCCTGTACCGCTGACTGTCCTGCCGCCCCCGACCCCGCAGCCGCTGCCGGCGTCCCTCCTGCCCCAGAACTTCGCGGCCCCAGCCCCACCACAGTTCAGCTCTGCCCCTGCCTTGGGCTATCCCAGCCCCACGGGAGGCTTCCCCGCAGGTAAGGGGGGTGGTGTGGGGGGAGGGGAACACAGGAGCACAGAGAGCAGGGTCTCCCGTGGCCTCAGCAGAGGACTTCCCGGCCTCAGAAACGGGGCCTCAGACGCCCGTTAGCAGCAGTACTTGGAGGTGCTTGTCATTGTCGCGTGAAGACTGGCCTCCCCCACTGTCGCGGTGGCCCCTCAGCGCTGCCCTTCCAGGGACAAGCGCGTGGCTGGAAAGCTAGCGGCAGGCAGGGGTTGTCCCCACGGGAAACCGAAGCCATCAGGGCCGATGACTCATCCCGGGTCACAGGGCGGCAGGGCCCCGAGGGGCGGGTGCAAGTGGGTTAGGGCGGCGGCCTGTGCCCGCAGCCCCAGCCTTTATCTCTGCAGGGACCCCTCCAGGGAGCACCCTGCAGCCGCCGCCTGGCCTGCCACTGGCTTCCCTGCCAGGGGTCCCGCCCGTCTCCTTGCACACCCAGGTCCAGAACGCGGCCCCCCAGCAGCTGTTGACGGCCACGGCCAACCCCACGGCAGCCCCTGGAACAACCGCGGTGACCTCGCAGATCCAGCAGGTCCCGGTGAGGCAGTCCGGCCAGGCATCGGGGAGGGGGCAGCCCCCCCCGGCCCGACTCGGCAGCTCTTGGCTGAGGCCGTTCCCTGTCCCAGGTCCTGCTGCAGCCGCACTTCATCAAGGCAGACTCGCTGCTCCTGACGACCGTGAAAACAGACATGGCAGCCACCGTGAAGGCGGCGGGCGTCAGCTCCCTGGCCCCCTGCGCGGCCGTGCAGACGGCGCCCTTGCAGGTGCGTGGCGTGGGCGGCGCGGGAGGCCGGGGCTCTGCGCCAAGCACACACGGCTGGTAACCTGCGCTTGGCCCCTCAGACGCTGGTGAGCGGAGGGACCATCCTGGCGACGGTGCCACTCGTAGTGGACGCCGAGAAGCTGCCTGTGCACCGGCTGGCGGCTGGCGGCAAGGCGCCGGGCCCGGCCCAGAGCCGTGGGGAGAAGCGCACAGCCCACAACGCCATTGAGAAGCGCTACCGTTCCTCCATCAACGACAAAATCGTCGAGCTCAAGGACCTGGTAGTGGGCACCGACGCGAAGGTGTGGGCAGGGACCTTCAGAGGCACACTCCGGGGCGACCCTGGGAAAGCAGGGGCAGGAAGAACCAAAAGGCTTGGGACTGAGCCTGGGCCCGGGGCTTCAGCCTGTTCGGGCCGGTGGTTCAGCTGAGCTTTGTGGCGGGTCCCCAGCATGCCAGGGGTGTGTCAGGGCCCTGGGGACATCACAGGGAACAGGCAGACAAAAACCCTGCTGTCCAGAGACTGATGTTCTCGTGGGAGACGGGGGGGACGATACACAGAGTAGAAAAGTAAGCGTTAGAGCCGCCAGGTGGGGAGAAGTGCTGTGGAGGAAAACCACGCGGGGAGAGGGACGATGAGGCTACATGTCGCAAGCACATCACAAAGGTGACATGACGGCAGCAAAGACCTGAGTGAGGGGAGGGGGTCAGCCAGACACTGTTGGATGCCCTTGACATAGGAATCCTCATGTCCCTCCTGGGCGATGGGTTCTACTAGGGGAAGAACATTCTGCTTAGAGGGAAGAGCAAGTGCAACGGTCCTGAGGCAGAGGTGTTGCGAAGTAGCCCCCTTGCTTAGGTGCCCGCTTGCGAGGCCTGACCGGCCCCTGTGCCATCTGCCTCCTACCCCTCGCAGCTGAATAAGTCTGCCGTCTTGCGCAAGGCCATCGACTACATCCGCTTCCTACAGCAGAGCAACCAGAAGCTCAAGCAAGAGAACCTGAGCCTCCGCTCTGCTGCCCACAAAAGCAGTGAGTCCCGCCCCGGCTCTGCACCCCGCCCCCCAACTCTCACTCCCGCCCCCCAACTCTCACCCCCGCCCCCCAACTCTCACTCCCGCCCCCCAACTCTCACCCCCGCCCCCCAACTCTCACTCCCGCCCCCCAACTCTCACTCCCGCCCCCCAACTCTCACCCCCGCCCCCAACTCTCACCCCCGCCCCCAACTCTCACTCCCGCCCCCAACTCTCACCCCCTGCCCCCAACTCTCACCCCCTGCCCCCAACTCTCACCCCCGCCCCCCAACTCTCACTCCCGCCCCTTAAGCCCTAACCCTGCAAGGGCCTCAGCCCGTACTCTGGCCCCAACTTGGCCAACTCCCATTTCCCCCTCTCCCCTGCCCGAGGCTGATTTGGAGGGGGGTGTCTAGCCTTCACCCCGGCCCTGCTCCTTTCTGGCCTACAGAGTCTCTGAAGGACCTGGTCTCGGCCTGCGGCGGCGGCGCAGACACAGACGTGCCCATGGAAGGCGTGAAGCCCGAGGTGGTGGAGACACTGAGTCCGCCGCCCTCGGACGCCGGCTCGCCCTCTCAGAGCAGCCCCTTGTCGCTTGGAGGCAGGAGTGGCGGAAGCGGCAGCGACTCGGAGCCTGACAGCCCCGTCTTTGAGGACAGCCAGGTCGGGCCCAGCCCTGTTCCCCGCGGTCCTTCTCCCCTCGGTATCTGAGCCCCGGGAACCCCAGGTCAGGAAAGGGCCCCTCACATAGTCCCGTTTGACAGAAACACGGAGGCCTGCAGCCGCGTGGGTCCCACAGTAAGGCCCGGCGGAGGGCTGATGCCCCCTTCCCCGCAGCGGCCTCCCTGGGCCGCCCCCGCTCTGCCCTCGCTGACCTGCCTGCCCCTACCAGGTGAAGCGCGAGCAGCGGCTGTCGCCCCGCAGCCGGGGCATGCTGGACCGCTCCCGGCTGGCCCTGTGCGCACTCGTCTGCCTCTGCCTCGCCTGCAACCCCTTGGCCTCCCTGCTGGGGCGCGGGGGTCTCCCTAGCCTCTCCGATGTCAGCAGCACCTACCACGGTCCTGGCCGCAGCATGCTGGGTGCTGAAAGCAGAGGTAGGACAGGTCCCCAGCGCGGCCCTCCTTGGCAGGGAGGGGGCTGGGGGACTCCGGGAGTGTAGCTGGGGACCTGGATTTCCAGGGTCCTGGGTCCCCGGCCCTTCTGTCTGCCCCTAGACGGCCCTGGCTGGGCCCCGTGGCTGCTGCCCCCGCTGGTCTGGCTGAGCAACGGGCTGCTGGTGCTGGTCCTCCTGGCGCTTCTCTTTGTCTACGGAGAACCAGTCACGCGGCCCCACTCGGACCCTGCCGTGCGCTTCTGGAGGCATCGCAAGCAGGCTGACCTGGACCTGGCCCGGGTAAGGGCCTGGAGCCCCGGGGCTGGGCTCGCGCTGGGGCCGGGCCAGGACAGCCCCCGGGGAGGTGCTGGGGGTCCCTTCTCTTCCGTTCCCCGCCCTGCCCTTCCTGCTCCTATCGACCCCTCAGACTCACGCTGATGGGGGGACACCAGGGTCATGGTGGGAGCCCGGGGTGGGAGGCTCTTCGGAGCAGGAGGGGTACCGTGTGTTCAGGTCCTCTGATCCCCCTTTTCTCACCTGGAAAACGCTCGCCGCCAGGGGGACTTTGCCCAAGCCGCCCAGCAGCTGTGGCTGGCCCTGCGGGCCCTGGGCCGCCCGCTGCCCACCTCCCACCTGGACCTGGCCTGCAGCCTGCTCTGGAGCCTGATCCGCCACCTGCTGCAGCGCCTGTGGGTGGGCCGCTGGCTGGCCGGCCGCGCCGGGGGCCTGCACAGGGACTGTGCCCTGCAGGCGGACGCCCGCGCCAGCGCCCGGGACGCCGCGCTAGCCTACCACAGGCTGCACCAGCTGCACGCCGTGGGTACGCCGGGCAGGGGCCGGGCCGGAGGGGCTCCCGCCGCCGCACCCCTGCCTCACGTCCTGCCCGTCTTCAGGGAAGTACACGGGCGGGCACCTCGCTGCTGCCAACCTGGCCCTGAGCGCCCTGAACCTGGCGGAATGTGCAGGGGACGCCGTGTCCGTGGCCACGCTGGCCGAGATCTACGTGGCCGCCGCGCTGAGGGTCAAGACCAGTCTCCCGCGGGCCTTGCATTTTCTGACAGTGAGTGGCGGGGCGGTGCGGACGGGGCCGGGGGCTCCCTGGGCAAGGCGCTCATAGGAGGAGGCAGTGGGCTACGGGGTGGGCTGGGGAGGGGAGGGGAGGACTCCGGGCGCAACTGGGCTCTCAGCCCTGGGGGTGGGTCGGGTCCCTGGCTGGGTCCAGTGTGACAGCCCAGCTCCCCTCCCCCACAGCGCTTCTTCCTGAGCAGTGCCCGCCAGGCCTGCCTGGCGCAGAGCGGCTCGGTGCCCCTTGCCGTGCAGTGGCTGTGCCACCCCGAGGGCCACCGTTTCTTCGTGGACGGGGACTGGGCCGTGCACAGTGCCCCGAGGGACAGCCTGTACAGCTTGGCCGGCAGCCCAGGTGCGCTCTCGCCGCCATGCCCGTGCCCTGTCGCCCTGCGTCCTTCGTGGCCCATTCCCATTCCACATTCCTGCCCCGTCCCTTGTCCCTGCCCCGGCAGGTCTGATGTCCTTGCCCCCGGCAGGAATTTGGGGGCGGGTATTGATCTGGGAGCCGATCCCAGGCAAGACCGGTGTTGAGTAAGGAGACCGGATGGAAGGAGCGGAGTTGGTCAGGGCGGGGTATTGAACAGATTATTACTGTCTGGGGTAGTTGATCCTATCCAAGGGCACCTCGGGGCACTTATCTGTCCCACTCGCGTGCCCAGGAAAGAGCCGGTGGTTGGAGAGCTCAGTGTGGAGAGGAGGGGTGAGGCCCTTCCTGCCCCGGCCCGCTCACCCACTCCTCCCCACAGTGGACCCCCTGGCCCAGGTGACTCAGCTGTTCCGCGAGCATCTCCTGGAGCGAGCACTGAATTGTGTCGTTCAGCCCAGTCCCAGCCCTGGATCAGCTGATGGGGATAGGTGAGGGACCCTGAGCCTAGAGTCTGGGAGTGGCTGTGCCCGGGGCCATGCGTGGGGGCCTGGGCCGGGCTGCTGTCCACCTGCTGTGTGGCCTGAGGCACATCTCAGTTCCTCCCTGGGTCTGCCTCCCCAGAGGCTTGCCGGCAAGAGACGGCGCTGGGAGGGCAGGCTGTGCTCTGGGGGGAAGGCGGGAGGGCTGGGGCCTTCCCCGGCCCCGGCCCCCCGGCCCCCGTCCTGACAGCCGTGGCTCTCTCCTGCCGCAGGGAGTTCTCTGATGCCCTGGGGTACCTCCAGCTGCTCAACAGCTGTTCCGATGCCGCTGGGGCTCCGGCCTGCAGCTTCTCCATCAGCCCCAGCATGGCGGCCACCACCGGTGAGCCCCCAGACCCCCTGGGACGCCTGCCTGGGGCCCAGCTCTGCACTGGCTCAGCCTCAGCCGCAGCGTGGCTCAGCTTCAGGGAGCCCCCCCCCCGCCCCCCGCTCCCTGCAGGCACAGACCCCGTGGCCAAGTGGTGGGCCTCCCTGACAGCTGTGGTGACCCACTGGCTGCGACGCGACGAGGAGGCGGCCGAGCGGCTGTACCCGGTGGTGGAGCACCTGCCCCGTGCCCTGCAGGAGTCTGAGTGAGTCCAGGCCGGATTCTCCCTGCCAACCCCCTCCCCCGCCCCCGGCACGGTGCTGCCCGCCAGGCTTTACTCTGCGCAGCTGGGGTCGCGTGAAGCCAGAACCAGGACAGTGGGAGCTGACTGAGGGCCTGGGCCCTGTCTGACCATCGGTCCTCTGCCCTGGTCCCAACAGGAGACCCCTGCCCAGGGCTGCTCTGCACTCCTTCAAGGCTGCCCGGGCCGTGCTGGGCCGCGGGAAGGCAGAGTCTGGCCCAGCCAGCCTGGCCGTCTGTGAGAAGGCCAGTGGGTACCTGCAGGACAGCCTGGCCACCGCCCCAGGGGGCAGCTCCATCGACAAGGTGAGGGGCGGTGCCGGGGGCCTGGCGGGTCTGGGCGGGCTGGGGGTGTCACCGCTTTTCCGTCCCTGGCCATTCCCTCTCACGCTGCAGAAGGCCGTGGGGTTACCCCGCAGGACCGGCTGGCCTTGGCGGGTGCAGTGGGCCTGGCTTTTCTGGCTGAGGCTGGAGTTCAGGGGAGAGTGGCTGCCCCCCTCTGGCCCCAGCCTCCCCACCCGCAGGAGGGGTGGGGCGAGGGGTCCGGCAGAGCCCCCCTTGGAGGCCGCTCCTGTGGCAGGGGGCAGGTGCGGGCCAGAGAGGCGGGCGGCCCCGTGGTGCGTTGCTGTCACCGGCGAGTGACGCGCCTGCCGTGCCCCGGCACTGCAGCCCGGAGCGGCCCCTGGCACCGCGGGGCCCCCGCCCGCCCCCCACAGCCGGAGCCCCCCGTGAGCCCTGCACCGCCCCGCCCCCATCGCAGGCCGTGCAGCTGCTCCTGTGTGACCTGCTCCTGGAGGCGCGAACCAGCCTGTGGCGGCGCCAGCAGCCGCCTGCTCCCACCCAGGCCTCGCAGGGCCCGGGAGCCCCGGCCCAGGCCTCCGCCGTCGAGCTGCGCGGCTTCCAACGGGACCTGAGTGGCCTGAGGCGTCTGGCACAGAGTTTCCGGCCCGCCATGCGGAGGGTGAGTGTCCACGGGGCCCTTCGCCCTCGGGGGCGGGGAGACTGGGGGCCCGGCCTGAGCCCCGACTCGCCTGGCCCTCTCCGGCCCAGGTGTTCCTGCACGAGGCCACGGCCCGGCTGATGGCGGGGGCCAGCCCCACGAGGACGCACCAGCTCCTGGACCGCAGTCTGCGGAGGAGGGCGGGGCCCTGTGGCAAAGGTGGGTGGGGCCGCTGCCCTGGTCAGGGTCGGGTTTGGGCGCCGCCTCGCCTCCCTCCCCTCCGCGCTGGGAAGGCCTGATGGATGCTGCGCACCCCTGCACGGAGAGGCACCCCTGCACGGAGAGGCGGGGCGGAGGAACTTCTCGGCGGCTGCCAGAGGGCAGTAGCCTGAGAAATGCGCTGGGGCCACTGCCTCGGGTGGGGTAGGCGGCTGTGCCCGAGTGCCCTGTATGGGGCAGGCCCTGGGAAGGGCATCGGGGGCTCCACGGGGCCCCTGAGGTGGGCGCGGCTGGAGGGGCGGGGCCCGGCCCTGAGCCCCGACTCCCGTGCGGTGTGCGCAGGCGCAGCGGCCGAGCTGGAGCCGAGACCCACGCGGCGGGAGCACGCCGAGGCCCTGCTGCTGGCCTCCTGCTACCTGCCTCCGGGCTTCCTGTCGGCGCCGGGGCAGCGCGTGGGCATGCTGGCCGAGGCGGCGCGGACGCTCGAGAAGCTCGGCGACCGCCGCCTGCTGCACGACTGCCAGCAAATGCTCCTGCGCCTGGGCGGCGGCACCACCGTCACGTCCAGCTAGAGCCTGTCGCCGCCCCGGTGGGGCTCGTGGGCCGGGCCGGGACCTCGACACGGCCAAAGGCAGCGCTGGAGGCCCCAGGTGTCCACGGTCCACCCACGTACTGCACTGTCTCCTGGGCGGATGGGAGGTGCTCAGGGGCTTTCGCTGCCTCTTGACCTGGGAGGCCGGAGGGGGCGCGACCCTGCCACCCCCGCCCCCCACCGCGCCCCAACCCGATGGGCCACGGCCAGCGTGGTGCTGACCTCTGGTGGCCGATCGGGGGGTTGCAGGGGCCGGGCCGGCCGCTGTGACCCTGCTCTGCAAGAGCCCAGTGGCTTTTCTCTCTCCTGTCCCGCAGGGGGGTGCATTTCACTGAGCTGAGGGGGGCCTACTTGGCCAGCTAAGGGGGTCCGACTCCAAGGCGCCTCCCTCCCTTCCGGGGAGATTTGTACATAGCGTAGATCAGGGCGCACCAGCCTCCTGGCCTCTGAGGCTCAAGTGTTACTTTGCCTTTTGCAAACTTTATTTTCATAGGTTGAGAAGTTTTGTACAGAGAATAAATGATGGAATTATTTATAATCTGGGTTTTGTTCCTTTGGGGAGGAGGGTGTGTCCTTCAGCTGACGGAGGAGCCCAGCAGTGGGAGGGCTTTGGGCCTCCCCCCCCCCTCCTACCTCAGCACCCAGGCAAAGGGTTCCCACTGCCGTCAGTCCCAAGGGACCAGAATTTCCCCTTCCATGTGGGAGGCCTGTCGCTGTGACCTCCCGGTGACCTGCATTCCACCAGTTTATGGACCACACGGTTGGGCTCTCTCAACCCTTAATCCCGAAGGGCTGCTGTGGTCTGAGCTGTCCCTTCCCACCCCCCTGCTTCTACCCCCGAGTTCCCAGGGTGGCATGAGGCTGTCTCGGCCTGGTACCCCGTTTGCCGGGGCTGTGGGTCTCACCTCCCCCACGCGATCTGGGCTCTCCCTCAGCCCTGCTTGGGGAAGTCCTGGTCCCCATCAGGACCTGAGACCCCGGGGCTGCATGGGGTGTGGGCGGGGCTGCGTGGGGTGTGGGCGGCTGTCCACCCAGCAGGGCCTGCCTCTTGTTCTCGCCCTAAGGGTAACAACTAAACCCTTTGGCTGCCTCTAGGCCCCGCTGAGCCTTCCTCTCCATTCCCACCCACCTGCCTAAGGCCTGGCCCCCTCTCCCAGCGGAATCTGGTGAGAATCCACGGGCTGCAAACTTCCAAAACAATCGTTGTATCTTTATTGACTTTTTTTTTTTTCTGAATGCAATGACTGTTTTTTACTCTTAAGGAAAATAAACATCTTTTAGAAACAGCTCGATACACACAATCTTCAGTGTGAAGCAATATACTAATAAGAACACTAGTCGTCTTAACATTTACAGTCTTCATATATATTATATATATGTATATGTATACATATATATACACTATATAACGAGGCCAGATATAATACACACGTTTACCATTTTACAGTCATATGTACAGGAAGTTGCTAGGGCAGCCCCAGTCTGGGGGCTGCGTCAGGCCTATCGAAGCGTGGACAGAGCTGAGGACACGGACGGACAGGCGGACGGACTGGCGGGGACTGGCTTGGGCCGGTGGTGGCTGCGTGGGGAAGGCGGGCATCTCCAAAGCCCCCTTCCCGGCAAGGGCCCCGTGCTGAGGGACGCACGACGCACGGCGGCGACACACGGGAGAAGCGAGCATGTTCCCAACATATATACATTCTATGTGACATATATATAGAGGGGTACACAGGTTTGTACACGAATCTAGCGCTGTCTCTGCTCCCGTGCCGGGTGGCTGCTGCTGTCCCTGGAGACGGGTGGTCGTGCGGAGGGACGGTCACACGCCCGCCGGAGGTGCGCTCTGGTCACTCCTTTCCTCTGCGTTCGCCGGTGGCGCTCCAAGGGTGGGGCGGAGGACTGGAAAGGGGACGACAGAAGCCAAAGGGGGGGCAGCCCCACCCACACCCGGGGAGCCCGCATCCCCTGAGCATGGGTCCCGGACCCCCCACCCCCGGCTCTGCCCGAATCGCACGAGGCCGGGTGGCTGGGAAGGACACGATTCCACTCAAAGCCTCTGGCCTAGTGCTCTCCAGCAAGGCGTCGGCTCCCTCCCCACCCACCCACCCTTCTCCGCCCGGAGCCTGGAGCCGCCCTCCGCCACCTCCAGGGCCCTTTGGACCCCCACCCCACCCCCACCCCCGGGGCGCCCAGCTGCCAGCCAGGCCGGCTGCGGTGGCGGCAGCACCCACGGGGAAGGTGCCACGTCGTCTTGGAACTACCAGGGGACAAGCGTGTCCCCAAGCTAAAGGCGTCTCCAATCCCCGCCGGAGGCTGGGTGCCCCAAGGAGTCTGGCCGCTCCGCTTCTCCAAGCCCCGCCCGGGGGTGTGGGCGGGAACGCCCCGTGTCGTCCCGGTCCGGGAGCAGGCGGTCCGGAACGCGTTTTCCTCCCACCCCGGGACCGCGAGTCCCAGCCCCAGGCGGCCAGATCCAAGACCCGGAACCCGGATCGGGGATCGGCTCTGGCCCCGCGCCGGGAGCGGCTCAAAGGCCCCGGGGCTGCGCCGGCGGCTCCTCTCCCTCGGCGGCGGGCGGGCAGGCGGGCTTCCGCGGCTTCTCCGGCCGTTGCGGCGATTACAACGGCAGCCTCTGCGGGACGAGAGACGCCGAGCGCCCGTTATCGCCGCTGGTGGACACGTGTGGGGCCGAGTAAGCCCCGGCCCGGCCCGCGACAGGCTCCGCCCCTTCCCGCCGCGCCTTAGGCCTCCACTTTACTCCAGCCGGGCACCCTGACCTGCCGCTGGGCACCGCGACCTGCCGCTGGGCACCGCGACCTGCCGCTGGGTACCCTGACCTGCCGCTGGGCACCGCGACCTCCGCGCCCCCGTCCTGTGCCCGCTCGCCCTGCCGGTGCCCCACCGGCCCGCTCCCTCCCGCAGGGCTGTGTCCTGGGACCGGCGTGTGCCAGCCTGCCCCAAAGGCCCAGATGAGCTAGGAGCGGACGGCTGGGGCGGGCTCCCCTCCAGCCTGCATCCCCTCCAGGAACGGCCCCTCGTGGTCACCTACCTTATGTTTGGGACACTTCAAAGAAAAGTTCTCTTCGATGAACACGCAACCTGGCACCAAAGAGAAGTGCGGGTGGTTAGGACGGGCTGCGGGTGTCGCGTCGGGGCGCCGGCCGGGGCGGGGGACCCAGTGCCCCGGAGCCTATGGGCAACAGGGCCTCTTTGCGAAAAGTAAAGCCGACCTGCTGGAATCCTCCAGGGTCTAAACTCCGTCGGGCTGAACTGACCTCCATCTGCCCCGAGCCCCGCTGGCCCTGTGTTCCTGTTCTGCCCTAGGCAGAAGGGCCTTCTTGTTACTTGAGAGGACTTCCCTGACTCCGAGCTCCAACAGACCCCCTGTGCCTGTCTCTCCCCTGCCCTGCCTCCCTTCGCTTGGCCACACGTGGCATTTCCTCCTAGTGGTCTATATCCCAGTGACTTGCTCATGGTCTCTGCCCCACTGGAAGGCAAGCTCCGTGCACCCGCTTTGCCCTCCTCCCTGGATGCATGCCCAGCCCCTGGAAGGCCTTGATACCGAGCAGGCTGATGGACTGGGCGGTGCGGTCCCAGGTCTGGAGTCAAGTGTCAGCTACTTCTTCGAGCCTCGGTCTCCACATCTGTAAAATGGGCCTTTATCCCACCTACCGTGTCTCTATCCCGGGGACTGATGTGGGCCATGTATGTAAGCCACCTGCATGTGTGTGGCTCAGAGCAACTCAGAGTGGCACTCACGATATGGGTTTGTCCCTGTGGGGGCCTCGAAGGGAGGCAGACTGAGTCTGGGGGCAGGGGAAGACTGAGGTCTTGGATCTGGGTGAATCCCAGCAGGCACGTGGGTGCCCACAGCACTGGCCACCCTGGGGGAACAGAGGGGATGGCTGTGCATGGCCGGTTCCTGCTGCCCGCCCCAGTCCAGGCGTGCATGGGTATCTCAGCAAGTCCCCACTCTGGGGCCTGGTGCCACCCGCGGAGGCCCTGGCTTCCCTACCCCCCAACCCTGAGTCCCCGTCCACCACCCCCAGTCCCTCCCTCCACGCCCCACAGGCCATTGTTCTGAACAAACCCCAGTCCCATAAATAGACAGAGGCCTGAGCCAGCCAAGCAAGTTCTCTCCCTCCAGCACATTCCTCCTGCTCACGCTGTGGCTCTGAGCCGTGGCATCACGACAGCGTGGTGGCTGGTAGGCAGGAGGGGAGGCAAGGGCAGATCCGCGGCCCGAGAGCGGGGTGCGGAAGGTTCCAGGCCTGCGGCTATCTCCCCTTTCTTCCGACCAACCGCTGCCAGAAGCGGGGGAGCCTCAGACTGCCAAGTGCCGTGCGTCTCTGCACTTCTGGGCCAGCAGCCGGGGGCAGGTCATCAGTTTTTCCTCTTCCCTCTGCTCAGACAAGCCAGACACGGCGGGGGGACCGAACGCACACCTTCCAAGGAGCAGGGCGCTCAAGCCCCAGGCCGGCTGCACACGTGGTGCCCTCCCCGGCCCACAGCAGGCCCTACGCTCAGGGGCTCGGGTCTCCACATGGGAAGGGCCGGAGGTCACCATGGCCCAGACCAGCTTGCTCAGCCAGCACCCCCTGCATCCGCCCTGGACGTGCGGGGACCACAGGAAGGAGCCAGGTCATCGATTCCCGGTGCCTCTCCCGGTGTCTGCGCCTGGGGGACCTGGGGGCCTGGCTGCCAATGGGGGCCCGCGGCCTGAGTGTGGAGAGGCTCAGACAGGACCCGTGGCGCGCCGGCTTCTGCCAGCAATTCCGAGTCACTTAGCCCCGGGAGGTGCTCCTTAATGGGGTTCAGAGGAAGGGGTCAGTGGGCCAAGGTGGCGGGGAAGGGCAGAGGGGAACAGTCCCAGTGCCCTGAGGTCCAAGAGCCCGTCCCCTGGACAGCCAGGGCTTGGGTAGGTGCCCAGTGCACCCGGAGGCCGGGGGCTCCCGCTTGCCACACACCAGAAGGCCTGCCCAGCCCCCAGCCTTGGTCCCTCTGCCCCGCACCCCTCCTGCCCGCTGCCGGCCGCCAGGCTCACTTGTTCTCCCAGCTTCTCTGCTGTCACTGCTCTGGCGCGACGGCCCCACCCCCGCTCCCTGCCGGCGGCGACGTGCTGACTCCCACTGCCCGCACACCGCCCCCTCCCGCGCTCTGATGACCCCTTGGGCTGACGGCCAGCGAGTTTCTGTCCACAGGGAAGCAGCCGCATGTGGCGGACGACGGGTGGCCAAAAGATTTGCTCCGAGAGCCCTCCCTGGACCGCAGGCCTCCTCAGCAAGGTGGCTCTGTCGTTCCGCCCGCGCAGAAGAGACAGCCAGCGCGGGAATCTGGGTGGCCTGGGGGACCTGGTGGGGTCAACGGTGGGGGTTGGGCCGAGCGCGCTGGATGGGAGAGACTGCGTGGAGCAGGGCGGAGCTGACCCGACAGCCGACCAGAGCCCCCGGCCCGAACCCGTGGTGCAAGCAGCACACCCCTGCAGCACACCCCCGCCGGCCTCACACCTGCCTCCCAACGTGGGGAAGTCGGAGGTCGGGCTCCACGCCCCCGCCCCCTCAGGCCTGCACCTTCAGTGCCAATGTGGTCTCTGCACCAGCAAGCCCTGCTGACGGCGCCGGCTTCTCCTCCCGCAGCTCCCAGGCCCCCTTCCTGTGGCCATCCCCGGGGCTACATCTCCGCTACATGGAGAACCCTCTGAAGACTTCATTCAAAACAGAACTTGTATCACTCCAAGCCTGGTATATATGTCCACCCACTTCCGGCTGCTGCGCACCGCCCCTGACCATGTGGAGCCTGGCAACAATGCCGCCTCCCCCGAGAAGTCCTCCTGCATTCCCTCCCAGCTCAGACAGGATGAATCTCTCCGACAGCACGCACACTCTCTACCCTGTCTGGGCTCCATAACGTTGGGCAAGCAAAGATCATGATTTCCCTGTCTGTCCCACTCACCAGTGAGCCCCCAGGAGGCTGGACAGTACTGGGGTGAGAGAGAGAGAGAGCATGAGCATAGGACGTGGAGCCAGACAGGCAAAGTCTGTCCGTGCTGCTCTGCGTGGCGGCGGGGGAGGCCGCCTATCTGTAAAGACGTAACTGGGGACAGAGCCGCGGTGCTGAATTAATCCCCGTAGCAGGAGGGGTGCAGCTCGCCGTAGTTATTCCTGGGGTAAGGCCATGCGTCTGGTTAAGTAGCGGAGTCCACGTTAATGTCGGGTTCATGGTGTGCGGACTGGGGAGTGGAGCCCGGGAGCAGCCCAGCCTTCTCCCTGCACAGTCCTAGCGCCCCAGCCCCGGCCAAGGACCTGTCACCACTTGGTCCTGCGTGAGCTTCTGCGGTGGCTCAGCTGGGCTGCTGCTGGCCTGGGACCAAGTGGGCGGCAGGGAGGGGCACAGTGAGGGGGTCCCCCGGCCCAGGGCAGAGCCAGCAGGCCTTCAGGTGGGCAGGAGGGGGCCCAGCTAGTGGGAGAGCCTGCTGAGGCTGTGTCTGCGCTGCCGTCCGTGAGGCAGGGACACTGATCACGTCCCCCCAGTTCCAGGCCGGAGGAGTCTGGGAAGGGAGGCGGGGGAGACAGCCAGAGTTGGGGGCAGTTTGGGGCTGGGGCTGCATTTTCTGGGCAGTGTTCGTTACTTCTTTCCCGGCGCCGAAGAGCCCCAGCAAGAAGAGATGACCGATCCCAGGCCCTGGGCAGCCGCGGGCAGAGGCGTCCTGAGCCCAGAGCCCCACGGTGAGAACGCCACTGCCTGGGAATGCAGACCACAGCGGCCTCTGCGGCTGCCTAAAGTCTGCCCTCGTGGGGACTGACGTTCCACACGAGCCATCCCTTTCTTTGGACGAAGGGAGGGCTGTCTGTGAGCCTGGGTTTCCCTGCCTGCTCGGTGAGGCTCGGGGCTCCCGGACCCCTCCGGCCCGTGCTGTCTGCCATTCTATGCGCCCGCTGCTGGCCTGGGGACAGGGGAGCGAGGGGAGACGGGGACGAGGGGGAGCGGGTGCAGACGGGCCCTCCTATCCCCTGGGGCTGGCTCTTACCCGCATCGCTGGCACACGGGTAATGGTAGGTGTGGCTGCACCCTTTGTGACCGCACCCGATGGTGGCCCCAGCTTCTTGGCAGCCGGAACAAGTCTGGCAAAGAAAGAGGGAAGACGGATGAGTCTGCGGCTGAAGGCCCGGGCCCCCCACGGGTCCCCCACGGGCCCCGCCTCCCTCCCTCCCCAAGAGGGTCCCTGGAGGACGGCAGGGAGGAGGAGGCAGGTGGCCTGAGGGCTGACTGTGGCAGCCCCGGGCTAGGACGAGGGGACCCTCTTGGGGCAGGGAAATGTCGAACCTCACGGATAAAGGTTGAACCTTGTGGGTTCACATCCCAGCGCTGCATGACCTCAGCTGGTCACCCGGACTCCCCAGGCTCCACCTGGGCAAGGGGGACGGGGCCTCCCGCTATGGGACGGTTGTGAAGATCACACGGGAGACGCCATGTGCCCAGCAGACAAGAAGTCTTGACGCCAGTCTCCGCTGTGGCTGTGGCCACGGCTGGCGCCGAGGGGGTGGGGTTCGGTGTGCAGGGCACGGGGCGTGTCCTTACCCACTGGCTCCTCCCGGCAGCCCTTGACTGGGGGGAACTGTCACGAACCCCACTGTCTAGACGGTGAGACTGAGGCCTCCACTCCGGGCGAGCGTGAAGGCAGTAAGCATTGTCTTCCACCCTTCCTAACAGCCACGAGAGCACGGAGCCCGGGAGGGAACCGTCCCGCCCTCCGAGGGGCCCCCACCCTCCCTGGGTGCACGAAGTGGGGGGCAGGGCAGAGCCGCTGTAGATGACACGCAGTGCCCCACACCTGGCCCAGCTGTCCGCGGAGGGATGTGGCCGGGACAGCGGGGCCACCCCAGGAAGATCGAGAGCAGCCCTGGGGCCCGGAGAGGGACAGGCTGGGCCCCAAATCACCCAGAGTCCGGAGCTAGAGCCCCTGTGAGTTGGGGAATAGATACCACGGGCAAGCAGAGCCGTGGCAGGCCCAGGCCTCAGCGCTAAGCCATGGGATAGGTCATTCATGAGGGGCCCCGGGGCCTGGAAGCAGCCGCCCTTTATGATGGTATGTTGGTATTATCACAGTTCGCCCCAGGAGGGCCCAGAGAGGCCGAGTAACCTGCCTGAGAGCACACAGCAGCCAAATAGCTGAGCTGGGCTTGGAGTGGGCAGTCGCCACCCGTACTGCTCGGGGCCGGGGGTGGGCTGCGTCCCAGGTCCACGACTAAGAGAGACCCCACAGCCAGCATCTGGGAGAGGCCAGGAGTGAGCAAGTCTTCTCCCACCTTCCCTGGGGAATGCCTGGGAACGCTCCCTCTGGCATCCAGCTGGGAGTGGGGCTGGGTATGTTCTGGAACACCAGGTTTCCATGCACGCCTTTAGATGGCCAGTCGCCTTCGGGTCAAGGCTGAGACCTCCTGGGGCTCTAGGAGCCAACAGTCCCTGGATTTCTGGCCCAAGATGTGACCGAGCGGGAGGGGGCACCTAGCCCAGGGTCAAGCCCTCAGGGAAGGGAGACCGCCAGAAAAGCGGCTTCATGCCCCCTGCCTGCACGGAGGCCCCCGCAAAAAGAAACAATGAGGGGCGTTCTGGACATGAAGAAATCAGGGTGCAGAGAGACAGAGGCCTTGAGCCCTTCCGAGCCTAGCCCCCGGGCTCTGAGCCCTGCTCGCCCGGCCAGGCTCGTGAACCCGCCCAAAACTCCCAGGCTGGTGGAGGGCCCCAACGGGGGTCTGGGCCCTTACTAGAGGCTTCCTGGCAACACCCAGCGAGAAGAGCGCGCCCCCTGCTCGGCATCTGTGGCCAGGCCTCACCTGGACAGGAGACGGGGTCCACAGTGGTTCTGGGCAGACTGAGAAACTGAGGTCCTGGGAGGGCCGCGAGACAGCAGTTTGCGTGGGGTTCTCAGGAGGGGCCAGAGAAGAAAGAGGGCTGTCCCTGAGGGCCCCCACAGAACTTCTGTCCCCCAGAGAATGAGAGTGAGGCCAAGGTACCAACAGGTGTGCAGGGGCTGGGAACCCTGCGGGACGGGGCCCCCCTGTGAACTGGGAGCCCCACCACGTGCTAATGGAGCGCGGCCGTCCACGGCTCCCAGAGGGCAGCGACTTTCTGGAGTCTCAGAACCCACTCTCGGCAGAGCTGAGATTTGAACCCAGGTCTGTGTGTCGCCAAGGGAGCCAAGGCAGTAAGAAGTCTTGGCGGGGACAGGAGGCCTAGGCCTCAGGAGGGGAGGGCATGGAGCCGGGAGCCTCGGAAGTCTCAGAGCCTGACCATCTCTTCGGAGTGTTCTGAGGGCACGGTCTGCTCCTTTGGGGGGCGGGGCACTCTTTAATGGGCCCTTCTGAGGGGCGCCCAGTCCTGGGTGCCTGGTTCTGGGTGGCTCAGTCGGTTAAACGTCTGCCTTCAGCTCGGGTCATGATCCCAGGGTCCTGGGATCGAGCCCCACGTCGGGCTCTCTGCTCAGCGGGGAGCCTGCTTCCCCCTCTCCCTGCTGCTCCCCCTGCTTGTGCTCTCTGTCAAATAAATAAATAAAATCTTAAATAATAATAGGGGCGCCTGGGTGGCTCAGTGGGTTAAGGCCTCTGCCTTCGGCTCAGGTCATGATCTCAGGGTCCTGGGATCGAGCCCCGCATCGGGCTCTCTGCTCAGCAGGGAGCCTGCTTCCTCCTCTCTCTCTGCCTGCCTTTCTGCCTGCTTGTGATCTCTGTCTGTCAAATAAATAAATAAAATCTTAAAAAAAAAATCTTAAATAATAATAATAATAATGGGCCCCTCGGAGGCTCACAGCCCAGCCCTGGCCCAGCCAGGACCATCTAAAAAGCCAGGCCTTTTAGATCCCATCTGAGTGCCCTGGGGGAGGGAAGATGTGGCTGGGGAGCAGGGAAGCCTGCTGGTGTATGTCCTCTACCGTGACCCCGTCCTGACCTTCCCAGGGATGGTCCCAGTGGCGGAAGGCCACAAGGCCATTTTGGGCATAGGGCAGGTCCCACAGGTGAGACCAGAGCCCTGGAACAGACCTAGGCTCAGCCCATGCTCAATCAGCCCAGCACCATGGAAGAGACTGGATCGGGCCCCGGCTCAGAATAGCCTGGCCCAGAGCCATGGAGGCAAGGAGGGCCTGGATGGGGGGCCTGGTGGGGCAAAAGCGTTGGAGGCGGGAGCTGGTGATCTGAATGTATTACTTTCTAATGACGCACGTGCCCTGAGCCCATTTCGGGATGGCTGGGAAGGAGCTGAGAGCAGTGAGAGAGAGAGAAAGAGGGAGGAAGGGATAGATGCAGAAAGTGGCAGGTGTCCTGTTGCAGGTGGGGTTTCCTCGGGCCTGGAGAGGTCTCCCACCATGGCCCACGGCAGTGGAAGGTGGCTGCAGGAAACCCGGGGAGGCCGAGGCCCTCGGGCACGGGGGCTGGGCAGGCAGTGGGAGGGGACGTGCCGAGTGGCCCGTCCCAGGAGTGGCTGCCCATCTGTGTATGTGTGTGTTGGGGGGGGGGCAAGAGCACAGGCCCCAGGAAGAGACCGCTGACCCCAGCGCCCAGTCCCTGCGTGCTCACTGGGCCGCCTGCACCCTCGGAAGGGAGCGTGAGAAGCAAGACCGCCCCGTGGCTGGAGTGGTACTAACAGAGCTCACGCGCCGTGGCCCGGCCGCGTTCCGCGTCCTGGCGGAGGGCCGTCGGCGGGAGTTCAGACAGGCCTGGCAGCCTCACGGGCATGAACTCCCTCGGCCCTCACAGCCCTCCGGCAGTGGCAGCCACCACCATGCCCACGCCTGCGATGAAGACTTCGGGGTACGGAGGGGTGACGCCCCACACCCTGGGGCGTGCGGGGAGGGATGGGCCAGTGCTGGGTGAAGCGGGAAGGCAGCCGGAGCTCCTGCTCACAGACCTCAGGGACCGGAGGTCCTCCAGCAGCGTGGGATGGCCGGGGCGGAGAGGTCCGCAGACCGCCCTGCCTGTGCGGGACACATCCGGCCCACTGTGCGCGGAGAGCTCTCTCCCTAAGCCCCAGCTCCACCTCAGAGCCCAAGGGGACAGGCAGGTACAGGACGGGGCAACCTGCTTTTTTAGGCAACCCTGATGGCCCCTTCTGGGAGGCGGCCTGTTTTCTGGGGCCCCCGGCAGGTCAGCTGATCGCACGGTATGGGGCTGGAAGGTGCGGGGTGTCGGGCTAGGCAGGCCGAAGGGGCCGAAGTGGGAAGTCGGGGACGGGGTAGGCGAGCGTGTCCTGCCGCGGCCTCCACTCGGCCCCAAAACTCCCCAGAGAGGAATCTGCGACGGCGGCTATGTGTGGCCCAAACCGCGGCGCTGGCAAGGAGGAGGGGGCTCCCCGATGGCCCGCCTGCCTGTCCTGTGGACCCCCGCTCCCCGCCCCAGCCGGGCCGGCCTCTTACCATGTCCATGGCCACCTTCATGGCCTCCTGTAGCCCAAAGAGCTTCCCGGCTACCAGGTAGATCCCGCCCGTCCACACGGCGCAGGCCTCGTGCACCCAGTGTTCCTGGGTGTCCCCACCAGGCTCGGCTGGTGGCTCCTTGCTGCACGCGTGCTTACGGCTCTTGTCGGTGGGGGCCGCCTCCTCGCCACCGTCCCCCCGACCGTCACAGCAGTAGCAACTCTGCAGGCGCCGGGACAGGCCCCGGGCGCTGGTGCGCAGCGAGCCCTGCTTGACGGGGTCGGCCGGGCCCTCCGGCCGCGGGGGCTTTCCAGCGGCAGCTGGGGCTGCGCACTCGAGGTCTTTGAGTGTTCTCTCGAGGGGCAGCGAGGCCTCCTCGCAGGCGCCCTCCGGCCGCACCTTCTCCTTGAGTTTTGGCTTCTTTTTGGGGAGGCAGTGTTCGGGGTAGTAGGGCCCACAGAGGTCCCCGAGGTCCTTGAAGTTGGCCGGGTTTTGGCAGAGGCAGCAAACAAGGCAAGAGGTACTCAGGGCCTTGGAGACCACGGGCCCCAGATGCATGGTGGAGGAGAGGGGCAGGGAGGGCCGTGGCTGCAGGACAGAGCCTCCAGGGAGCGTGGCCAAGGAGGCCCCGGTCGCATCCAAGGAGAACGAGCATGAGGATGAGGAAGAGGAGGCGGAGGAGGAAGGCTTCCTGTGGGGCTTGGGCTCCTCCCCGGGGGAGTTGACCACAGTGCATATGGTGGTGAATGCGTCTCGCTTCTCCACCCGCACAAAGGGCGAGAAGGCCGGGGTGCGGCTGTCTGCTCGAAGCCGCTTGCACGAGGAAATGTACTTGAGGCGGATTTCAGGCTCGGCGGGGTCCAGGGGCAACACCTGCTGCTGCCGCCGCCGCTTGGCACGTCCCTTACAGGGTGAGGAGGTGGTGTTCTTGGCCCGGCCCCGAGTGAGGCGCTTTCGCTTGGAATAGCTGCTGTAGTTGGTGTGGCCCGGCTGCTTCTGCGCCCTTGTCTGGGGCTGGCAGGGCCGGCCCTCAGGGGACTGGGAGGCCAGGCCCAGCTCCTCCGTCTTTGGCTTCTTGCCTCCCCCACCAGCGCTGTCCTCACTGCCCCCCTGAGTGCCATTGGCCCTGTCTCGGGGGGTCAGGAGCAGAGCCGGGCCTAGATGGGGCCGCTTCTCCAGGGGACCTTTGGGGAGTCCGAGGGCTCCAGCCCTGCCTTTCCGGCTTCTCTTCTTAGGTGCCAGGGCAGTGCCGCCGGGCAGTAGGGCCTCTGGAGACGTGAAGGCCTCAGTTTTGAAACAGTCAGTCGAGGACAGTTTCTTACTGTTTAGGAGTTTGCCTTTTAAGGATCTGTTGGTTGGATTTCTGCATAACGGGTCGGCCCCCGGAGCTGCCGGGAGCTTCTGCCCAGGGCCCACATTTAAGAGACCTTCTCCTGCCCCAACCGGGCTGCCCCCCGCACTCTTGAGCCCACGGTCCTTCTCAGGGAGAGAAGGGCTCAGGGGGTTTCCGGAAGGGGCCCCCGGCACCTTGCACGCAAACTTCTTCAGGCTGGGCGAGGTGATCTTCTGCACGATGGCCTCCAGCTTGAGGCCCCTGCCTTTCCGGGGCGGAAGCACCTTGGTCTTCATGGCCCCCTGGAAGGCCGCCCGAGAGGCGAGCTTCAGGCAGGTGTCAGGGGTCTCCGGGGTTGGAGGCTTCACGGCAGGCTCACCGTTGCCCTTGGCGGGCTTGGCCTTCTTGGGCGAAGCCATCCTCTTGAAGAGGGGGGAGGGGTCCTCAGCCCCCTCCTCCTTCACGTCCCCCCCGCTGCCGCTCCGCAGAACCAGGTTCCGCTTCTTCGTGGGAACGGGCGCCAGGAAGGCCGACTTCCTCTTGAGCGCGTGGAGGGGCCGGTCGGAGAGCTTGCTGCCTGCGCCGGGCTTGGCGACCCGGGCCCGCTGGCTGGCCCTGCCCTCCTTCTGGGGGCTGCCAGAGACCTTGAACGGGGCAGGCAGGTGGTTGTTGGCCAGCAGCTTCTTGGTGGCCCGGCAGCTGGGGAGACGGCTCTCGGAAGGCCGCCGCCGCTTGGAGTGGAACGCCTCCTGGGTTTTCGTGCGGGACCGCAGGATCATGGAGCGCTGGTCCTTGCCGGGGGTGCAGGGCGAGTCTGTCTCCTTGGTCTTGGAGCCCATGGGGCTGCTGTCTGAGGCCACGGGCAGGGCGGCCGGGTTACTGGGGCTGGAGGCCGCCTTGGGTGACGGCTTACCCACCCGCTTGCCGGACTTGAAGGCGGCTCGCTGCTTGCCCCCCAGTTTGTCCGGGGGGGCGGGGGTGGTGGTCAGGCCCGGGGGTCCAGGCGTGCGGGGCTCACTCAGGGCCGTGAAGGAGCGTGTGCACATCCTGGGGAGCCCTTCGGAGGCCCCCCGGCCCGGGGCTCCGGCTCCTTCCATCTGTCCCTGCGGGGGGCCGGTGCAGGATTCCGGGAGCAAGAGGTCCTTGGGCAGCACGGGCGCCCGGCACGGGGAGTCCTCAGCCTCCGGCAGCCCCCGGTGCACCCGCCGGCTCCGCAAGCTCTTGCCGCGTGGCACGGGCTCTTTCTTAGCAATGGGCGCCTCCGGCACGGCCGGCTTGCTGGGCTTCTGGGCCAGGGAGGCCTCCGGGGCCAGGGCGGCCGTGTCGCCGGGCGCCAGCACCCCGTCTGGGCCTTCTTCACCTGGCTTCATGTGCGACAGGGAGGACTCAAACCAGCTCTGGACCTTGGACTCGGCGCCCACGGTGGGGCCCAGCAGAATGACAGAGTCGCCGGACAGGTGGCACGGGGAGCCCCAACCGGTCTTGGGGTCCAGCACGTCCTCCACCCCCTCCTTTGTGCACAGCAGGGGGGCCTTCGGCGACAGCGGGTCCGGCAGGCCTGGCCTCTGCTCGGGGCTGCCCAGGAGCTCGCACAGGGAGGAGTACTCCTCCTCCGCCTCCAGGTCCTCCTTCCTGCCGGGCGGCGGCAGCAGGGGCAGGTCCCCGAAGTCGGCGGCGGAGCAGCGGTGCTGGCCGTCCTCCAGCCAGCGGTCGGCCCTGCCCACGTCGGGGCACGGAGGCAGCCCGCCCACCTCCTCCTTCACCCCGCCCGCCGCCTCCTGCGCGGAGTCCCGAGGCACCGTGGCCTCCCCAGGCGGCGCCTCCTCCTGGAAGCCCGGGCAGGCCGAAGCCTCGTGGGCATTCTCCTTGCCCACGCCGTCGGAGGCCTTCCCGCCCTGCTCCAGGCCCTTGGTGAGCTCGCTGGGGTGCAGGCCCCACCGGGGACAGGCATCCCCCAGGTTCTCTTCGGGCCAGGCAAAGGGGTTGGCGCCGTCCGCCGAGCTGGCGGTGCTCGCGTCCGGGAAGCAGTCAAAGGCGGCCGCGGCAGGGTCCGACGTGGCGGCCCCAAGCGTGGCCTTGGCGCTAAAGGAGAGGGGACCGGCCGTCTTCTTGGGGTCCGGGGCGGCGAAGGCCACAGAAGGGTCTTCGAACAGCCCCGGGCTGAAGTCCTTGGCGCCGCCACCCTTGTCCAGCTGCAAGGACTCAGGCAGGGCCTCTGGCTCCCCCGGCCGTGGCCACGCGTTCTTGCCCACGGAGTCCAGGCAGGCGCTGTGGTTCTCCAGCGAGAAGGGAGGAGGCTTGCTGGCGTCCTTGGCCAGGCCGGGTGCCTCGGCCCAGGCCTTCTCAGCCTTCTCGCCGATGGCCTCCTGCAGCCCGAGGATCTCGGAGGCCAGGTCCTCCTGCGCCAGGGCGCTGAGCAGCAGCCGCGGGCAGTCCCGCTCGCCCGCCACGAACTTGGAGAAGCTGTCGAGCGGCAGGCTGCCGTGCAGGCTCTGGAAGGAGTCGTCGGACTTGGTGGACATGTCGTCGGGCGAGGTCACCGAGCAGGTGGACACCGACTCGGGCTTGGCCTTCGAGTTGTTGTTGACCCTGGCGGGGCTGCCGCGGGCCTGGCTGCAGTAGAGGAAGCCGCGCTCCAGCGGGTCCTCGGAGCCGCTCAGGTAGTCGGCCTCGGGCGGCTCGGCGTGCGTGGACCGCGGCGTGCTGCTCAGCGGCTCGGACAGAGGCGTGCCCGCCGGCTCGGCCGAGTAGCCGCTGCCCTCGGGGCTGCAGTGTTGGCTCCGGTGCTGCTCCGGGGTCCTGGACACCAGGTTCTTGCCCTTCTTCTGCGGCACGGCGGCCTTGGAGAGCAGCAGCTGCTGGACCGTGGTGGAGATGCTCTCCACCTGCGAGGTTAAGGCCGTGAGGCTCTGTAGGCTGAGGTCCGACAGCAGGTTCTCGGGCAGCTTGTCCTTCGGCGGCGCCTTGCAGTTGCCGGGCTGGGCGTCCACTGTGCCGGTGGCATCGGTCGGGGAGGGATTGAGCAGGGGCATGAAGTGGCTGTGGTCCGTGATGCCCGCGGGGAAGGCGCCGGCACCGAGCGGCTGCTGGTTGTAGGGAAAGTTCTCCAGGTTTGGCATCAGCGGCGACGGGGTGGAGCTGTAGGAGGGCGAGCGGCCCACGGAACGCGCGGGCGAGTGGCCAGAGCCGGGGCTGAAGGTCTGGTAGTAGTGCTCCGGGGTCCGCACGGCTGCGTCCGGCGGGCAGTAGCCCGCGCCCTGCGGCCCGTAGTGTTGGTACTTGGCGAGGTTTTGGTAGTGGAGGGTTTCCTGGGCATGGTGCCGGCTCTGCAGGGACGCCTGCTGCTGCTGCTGCTGCTGCTTCTGCTGCTCGTAGCCCAGGCGGCCGGACTGGTAGGCGTGAAGGTTCTGGACCCGCTGCCCCGGGGCCAGGCTGGCGTTGGCGGTCAGCGGCCTGTCGTGGGGTGGCGCGGACGGCGCGGTGCAGCTCTTGTAGGAGTGGGCCCCCTGCCCGCCCCCGCCGCCGCCCCCCTGCGTGCCCTGGCCCCCAGAGGAGTAGGTGGAGGAAGGGGGGAAAGACTGCGAGTGCTGGGGAAAGGGGCCGCCCTGGGGGAAGGGCAGGGGTGAGGCCATGTCGTTCTGCAGCTTCTGCCTTTGGAGTTTGGGGTATGCCAGGGGCTGCTGGGGCTGGGGCAGCTGCGGCTGGACGTGCAGAGAGTGAGTCCGGAAGGGCAGCTGCGCACCCTGCTCTGGGTACTGCCTGCCGGCGGGCACCGCCGCCTTTTTCATCAAGCCGTCGTCGTATTTGCCCACGCCCCCGGGCAGGGGCTGCGGCTGCGGGGGCGGCGGCTGGGGGGCCCCCCAGGCCTGCAGGCTCTCCTCGCCGGAGTAGCGGCCGGGGTACGGGCTGCTGTCCGGCACACCGTAGCCCGAGAAGGCGGGCCGGCCCTGCAGGGACGGCGGGGAGGCCAGGCCCTTGCTGCCCCGCGCTGAGCTGGCGGGCGTGCCCGCGCCGCCCTCGAAGGCCGGGTAGGGCTGCGGGTTATAGTAGTCCTTGGCCAGCAGCCGCGGCCGGTCGCAGCTCAGCCCGGCCTGGCCCGGCTGCCTGTAATTCTCCAGGCGGGATGTCTCCTGTGAGGTCTGCTGGTAGGTCTGCTGTTTGCCATGGAAACCACACCTTTCTCGGAAAGACTGCATGACGCGGGCTGGTCGTCTGTGAAAAGAGAAAGGGGGGGTGGGGAGGGGAGGGGGAGAGCGATTCAGAGGGGCCGTTTCCCTTCCCCTCCGAGAGCCGCCTCCCCGCCCCCCGCCGGCCCTCTCCCCGGCAGCTCTTAATGGTCTCTCCGTGGCCTGAGCCCCCCCACCAGCTGAGCACATCTCGACAACTTCTGTGCCAGGGAGGTGTGCTCTGCAGTTCCCGCTCCCAGGCCGGCCCCCGCTGCCCGGGCAAGGACGGCCACCGCAGCGGGGAGGCGCAGACCTGCCACCCCCGTCCCCCCCTCCGTCCCCCTGCTGCCCCAGGGCCCCCGGACCCTGCTGGGGGGGGGCAGGTCCTCCCCTCCACCTCACCCACCACTCCCCGCGCCTCCCTGCCCCACAACCATTTAGCAGAGCGATTCCCACTCCCGTCCCCTGGGGCTGGCCAGGTCCTGCCATCGAGTCGCAGGGCAGCAATGTTCGGGTGTGACCCAGCCGTGCCAGGACCAAGGAGGGGTCGCCCCTGCCCAGGGAAGCCACTCACCAAGGCCGGCAGAGACCGCGCGTACACACACACACGCACACACACCTCTGCATCACTGCCATGCCATCTGGAATCTGTCTGTTCCTCCTAGCAGACGTCGATTAGGGGCTGTGGAGCCATTGTAGGCATAACCGTCCCTTCTCCGACTCCCAGTAACGCAGGACAGCAGCACCTGCCTTCTGGTTTTGATATCATAGGTGCGTAAACAGATTACGTGGCCCAGAGTGAGGGCGTGCATGCTAATGGGGGACAGAGCCGCAGTCCCTTGGCCACAGAGACGCGCCCCACAGCTGGGCACGAGGCCACCCCCGCCCTCCGGGTCGGCCCCTCCCGTCTCCAGCTCCACAGGGTCAGCACCCGGGCACGCCAGGCCAAGAGTCCATCTGTTTATGATTTCAGGGGCTTGGGCCCCTGGTGAGGTCTAAGCAGCCCCAAAGCAGGATCTCGGAGCAGGAAATGACCCCGAAGAAGGGGGGCGGCGCTTCAGGGCGGAGCAACTAGGTTCACACAACAGGCCGGGCGTGCAGCGCCCAGGCTAAAGATCCCCCGACCGGAGGCCAGGTCGTCCCAGAAGACCCTCGGAGGAGGGAGGCGGGGGAGCAAGGACTGTTCCGGGCTCAGGAGAAATCGCATGGAGGAGCCTGGCAGTCAGCCAGAGGCCCGGGGGTATCAGGATTTACCCACAACCATGCCGCTGGTCAGGGGCCAGGAGGCGGAAAGAGAGGCCCGGGTCCCCCAGAGGGCACGGGGGACGGTCCAGTTCTCGGCCATTCCCAACAGTGATGGAGGAAGGGGTGGTCTGCTTCGAGCCACAAAATTCCAGGGTTCCAGGAGGGACCAGAAAGGAAGAAAGAGTCACCGAGGACAGATGGACACACAGACGTGAGAAGGAGGACAGAGATGTGGAGTGGGGGGCTCCCTCCTCTATTCTCCGCCTGGATCCCACTTAGAGCCTTTCCGGTGATGGGGCTGACCAGGGAGGGGGACGGGGAGGGGCTCCATCCAGCTGAGCGGGGTGAGTCTGGGGAGCCAGAAGCCCCCAGGAGCCCTGTTGGCACAGCCCAGGCCCACCTCCCCTGACCTGGGCAGTCAGCTGAGCCGGACTCAGGGCTGGATGCGCCTGGGGCTGCCGTGAGCGGGGACCGGTGTCCCACAAGGTGATCCCCTGCCCTCCAGGCTCCATGATGAATGAACACCGCCCAGCGGCCTTCCCTCCCGCCCGCCCCCGAGTTTTCACAGGCGTCCCCAGCAAGGAGAAACGTGCCCGCCCTTCTGACCCACTTCAGCCCCATCCCTGGCGGCGTGGATCCAACAGTACGTGAGGTGCCTGCCGTGGTGACCACGCCTCGGCCCAGAGGAGCGGAGGCGGCCCTTGGTTCTGGCCTGGTGGCTCTTAGCCAGGCAGGCAGCCCTGCGGACAAGGGTGCCGGCCGGCCCCCTCCCACCCTTGGAGAGGAAAGGAGTAGGCGCACAGCCCAGCTGGCAGGGGAAGTCACTTCTTTCGGGTGTCACCGCCCGGCAGCAGCCCCGGCCAGCAGAGCCCGCTCTAGGGGCCGCTGCACCGTGCGCCCCGCCTGCGTCCCCGGCAGTGTTTATGAGCCCGGAATGCGCCCACCCAGGCCCCGCTCTGGAGACGGGAGCCTCGTATATCTGCACAAATTACATTTCGGCTTTTATTAGTCCCAGATCGCTCCCATTTCCTGCTGAGTGTCCTGTGGATATCATTAACATTTCTCCGGCTTTTTTTATTTTTTATTTTTTATTTTTCTTCACATTCTCCGAGATGCATTACCAGAAACATTGCTTAAAAAGAGAGTGCTATGACCAGTGTTGTCCTCCCCCCCCCCGCACCCCTCCCCGGCTTTAATCAGTCCAGCTGCGGTGTCTTTTCATTTAGCCGAGCTGCATTAAAGGCGGGTTTCCCAATACGCCCGAGCAGCTGGGTGCGGAGGAAGCATCTATCTCTAAGAGAGGACAGTTCAATTAAAATATGAGAAGCCCAGTGCCTGATGGAGAATGCAGGCAAAAATGCTCACCCCAACACCACCCTCCAACCCCGGGGGGCGGGAGGAGGGGGGCTGCGGGAACAAAGGCATCAAAGCGGGGCTCCCGGAGCCAAGGAGGCCCACCAGCTCTGCCAGGAGAAAATGGGGTGCTGCCTCAGGCCTGCCACAGGCTCTGTTGTTATTAATTATGATGATTATGATTACTTTTCAAGAGCACTAGGACAGGACAAGGAGGGGGGAGAGAGGCAGGCAGCAGGCAGAGGTGGGCGGCAGCAGGAGGGGGCCCCTTTGGCGGAGATGGCGACCTCTGAACCTGGGCAGGGGAGGAGGGGGCAGAAGGGGGACAGACGGGGGGTTTGGCCTCAATGGGTTCAGCTGGAGGGAGGTGTGGGGCCCGGGGAGGACACCCTCTAACACATCCGCTCGGGGCTCCTTCGGGTCCAGTCCACCTCCCCATCCTTGCTTCCCACATCCACTTCTTGCGGACACTGGGTCGAGGTCTGATCTCTGAAGTTCTTGGGGGGAGGGAGGAAGTCAGCCTTGAGCATCTTCTAGGCACCTGATACACGGTGCTTCGGACACGAGTCCCTTATGAGGACTCCCGGGGGGCAGTCGTCCAGGCCCCTGGACCGAGGGAGCAGAGCTCAGCCCCGCTACCGGCTGATGCTCACTGCCACTCCCCCCCCACCCCCGGGGCCGGGGCAGGAAGTAAGGGGGGGGCATGCCGCGGCCAGCCCTCTACCTCATGTCAAAGGCACTGGGAGTGGGGGCTGGCAGGGGCACCCTTGGCATTGGCCGGAGTGCTTACTCCGTGCAGGTCTGCTCAGCAACACTTCGTTCTGCTCTTCCAGGGAGAAAAGATGCGGTTCAGAGAGCAAGAGACTGACCTTTGAGCCTACCCACAGTGCCGTTCCTTTTGCTGGATTACCAGACCTGGAGTGCACGTTCCCTTCCCTGGACCCCACACCAGGAACTCCCACCTACAAGAAGGCATCTTGGAGCATGGCAGCAAGAAGGTGCTGGAAGGGGAGGGCAGAGGGGCCCTCTGCAGCCCCCGAGGCCCTGAAGTCCAGGCCAGGACCCCCCCCCCCCACTTATTCAGGGAGCCAGACCCCACAGGGAAGTCCACTCATGAGCAGTGGCGGTCACTGGCCGCCTGCTATCACCCAGGTAACTGCTGTCCCTGGGCAGCCTCAGAGAGAGGTCCCTGGGCCCACAGCCCCTCCAGTACCCCGGGCAGGGAAATGGACACATGGTGAATGAGAGCTGCCGCAGCGCCCACGGGGACCCAGGGGAGCCCAGCTGGGAGGCTGTGACTGGAAGTCTCCCTGCGGGAGAGGGCTGGTGGGAGACAGAGAGGAAGAGAGGGAGAGGAGGAAGAGAAAAGGAAGCTTTCCATTCTCCAGCAGCAGCTGTGAAGCCGCTGGTTCCATCCCACCCACTTACCCAAGGTTGTTTTATGACCCCGTTTCTTGATTTGTAGCTGCAGGCGAAAATGTGACAACCCAACCCACACGAGGCCTGGGAACGAGGAAGATGGAGAAAGTTACCCAGGTCAGGAGGCAGGGGATGGGGCGGGGGTGTCCAGCGAGGAGTGAAGAAGGTAGGACCACCCTGAGCCTCCCCATCCTTCGTGGTGAGTGCTGAATACTAAGTAGGAAACTTCGATTAAAATGGTAAATCACTAGCCAGCTTTCCTGCTGTCCTGGGGGGTCTACTTTGAATCCTAAGGCCTGGCTTGAATAGGGGAAGGGATGAGCTTCCAAGGAGTCCACAAGATAAACAACTCAGTCCTTGCAGGCCCTAGGGAAGGGTTAGGGTCCTTGGCCCCGGGACTGGTGGGGAGGGAGGGACCCGAGCCTTCTAGGGCAAAAGGAGACCATCCTGGGGCATAAAGAATTCCAGAGAACAAGGCAGCCCCCATCTCAAAGGAGGGCCTCTGAAGACCACTCCATATGGGCAGCACCCCCCAACACACTTGACACGCACCGCTCGTCATTCACGGACACCCACGCAAGCTCCATGGGAGAACCCCATGGGGGTCAGCATACGCCCCTGCAGAGCCTCCTCGGGTGGGAGGGTCTGGGGGCTCAGGTTCTGAACACCCAGTGGCAAGTTACAGGGGAGAAGGGCAAGCCTTGGGAAGGCCACCTTGCCTCTCTCCAGATGTGGGGCGAGCCCCCAGCCAGCCTCCGTCTCAGAGGCTAGGAACCCCAGGTGAGGCAGGATCTCAGGGCTCTTTGGAGGAAGTCGCAACAGGGACCAGAGGCTTCTGGACTTCCCAGACGTTCGGAAAGCCTTCCCTTGAAGCCCACCAATGCGGTCCCCTCCAAGACCCTGGCCGCAGAGGCCTCCGAGACACTCCTAAGGCCCGTGAAGGTCCCGTCCTCGGGGTCTAAGCTCCAGGAGGGCACCCGTGGGGCATCGCGGGGTGTGTGGGGTGCGGACTGTGCCGGTTTCTGGAAGTGCCAGGCCCAGTTAGGAAGCCACAGCACCATTTCCAGGAGGAGTAACCTGTGCGAGTCCCATAGCCCAGCGACGGGGCGGCAGGACCTGCGTCTCCCCAGAAGGCTGACTTCTAAAGCCGAGAGCCACTCCACAGCCGCACCCTAGTGCCCCACACGCGGTTTCGGGGTGCGGCGGTCAACGGGCCCTCGGACCTGGCCCTGTGGTCCGGGTGGCCAGGCAGCCGTCCCCGCTGGGAATCGTGGGGTAGCAGGACAGCAGGACGGGATTCAACAGCTGCGCTGTTGGCCTTCCAGAACCCGGCCCCCCACCCCCAACCGGGGCAGGGGGGAGACTGGCCTATCAGCTTGGTACTTACCAGTCTCTTATTGATAGTAACTGTTTTTAGATTGTTTTATTCACCATTCAACAAAAAAGAAATCACCACCTCTCCCCCTGGCTGTCAAAATGAGCACAAAAGGAGACCAGGTGGTGGGGGGCAGCGTCCTGACTCCTAGGAGGGCTAGGGTCTGGTTGCCCACCCATTCAGGGACCCCAGGGTCAGCAAACCAACGCACTGATTCAGAGGCTGCTGTGGACGTCTGAGGGGACCCACAGGGCGGGGTGGGGAGGCCTCCAGGTCTGTTCCAGATGCCCCCACCAAGCCCCCCAGATGTTCCCGGCCTTGCGGGCAGCCACGCAATGTGGACGAGACGGGATCTGCGTGTCTGACAGCTATGAGGGCAGGCAAAGGTGAGAGAGAGCCCAACCCTCACCCAGCCTGTCCTTGAGGGCCACCCCGCAGGCCCCGAGGGACCCTGACTTCCCTGGAGAAGTGGTCTCATCGGCTACTAGCTTGTCTGGCTGCTTCCTGAGCTGGGAAGACCGTTCTGATCCATGCGCGCCTCCCTCCCTGGGCGCCAACAAGACTTCTGCTCGTGTCACCTTCCCAGGGACCCACTCCGACCGCTGCGCTTGGAAGAGTCCCCTTGCTCTGTCAAGTGCTCCCCTCCTTGTCGTAAGCCACGTGGCTGGCTTTACAGCTGGTCTCTCCTTTAGACACGGCTCCCCGAGAGCAGGTGTTCTGGCCCGATTTGTTCACAGCTCTATCCCCATATCCCGCACAAGAAGTATGTATTGAATGAATAACGTGTCCATGTCACATTAATCCTATGGAAATATCCAGAACCAGCCGTCGATGGCAGCGAAGAGAGCAACCGGGTGGGCAAGGGGGGCTTATGGCCACAACCACACATTCATTTGGGCCTGGCAGGCAATGCACCTGGGCGAAGCCAGCAGGTGGGGATGGAGACGCACAGAGGGTCCCAGGTCTCAAATACAGTGACGGGCGCCCTGCCAAACTGGAACCAACTGCCTCGTGGGAACAAGGCTCCAGTTTTGGAGATCTGTTTTGTTTTGTTTAAATAAGAAAGGAAGTCTCTCATTTTAACAAACGTTACCGACCAAGTAAAAAGTTTAACACCCCAGAGTGGAAGAGAGCCCGTCTGTGGGCTGCCGCTCATGACAAGCTCCTGGTGTCGAACGCCGATGTAACTGGTCCGCACGGACCTTTGCAAGGGCAGAGCCAGGGCCTGGTCAGAAGCAGAGTCTGGGCACCCAGTAGGTGGCCAGGACGCAGGCAGGCGTTCAGTGTGAAGGAATGAAAACAGTGGGAGCAGCCAGAACCTTCCCTGGGCCCTGGGAGAAGTCCCAAGACCAGGGAAGCGGGGAGTGGAGCCGCAGGTTGAGCTCCCAGGCCGGGCTCAGGGAGGAAGTGGGGCCTGAGCGGCTAGGGCCCTTCGGGAAGGTCAAGTTCAGAGGTGCTCAGCCGTGGGGGAGCCACAAAGGCTGGGAGGCAGGAGGCCACCCCAGGTACCAGATGAGGCTCTGCTGGGTCCCTGCAGGGCTCCTTGGTGACACTTATCACAGTGGTAATTACATAATTAATGGCATAATGAGCTGCTTTACATGCACCGCCCTCGGCAGAATGTAGCCTGATGAGGGCAGGGGCTTCTTCATCTGTTTGGGCCTACGCCCTAAGTGCAGAAACCGTCCCGGCTAGCTGCCAGTTAAATATTGCCCAGATGGCTGGGCAGATGGCACGGGTGAGGGGTTCAGCGCTAGCCTGGGTGCATCATTTAACCTCCTCACAGCTCTAAGGGTTGCTGCCCAAAGAGAGGCCTGAAGCCAGCCAGGACTGATGCAGTAGCCAATCAGGAAGGAAAGCCCTGGCTTCTGCTCTGTAGGCCACACCCCCTGAGTCACAGCCACTCCCTCACCAAGCCCATTTCTATACAGCTTACAATCAGAAGGGGTGGGGTGGAGTTGGGGGCCGAAGATACAGAGGAAAAAGCAGCAGGGCCCTGTCCTCCCAAGGCAGACACCCAGGAGGGTGCAAGGTTGGGGTCGAGGTGGTCAGGGGATGCCGGCAGGAGGGTGTAATTAAGTGAGGAAGGGTGAGGGCCCACCGGATGGAAGGAGCAGCCCAGTGAGGCTGGAGGCAGAAGAGAGGGAGACCTGCACTTATCTCCCCTCCCCCACCTCGGGGGCCCACTGCCCCCGCTTCTCACAGCACCAATCCCTGGCCATCCTGCAAAGTCACCCTGATTTGTTACCTGCCCATGTGGCTGTGGGGGGGCTGGCACTCTCCCATGTGCCTTTGGGGCCCACGGGTCTGCGGCCCAGGCTGGAGAGGGGTTTCTTGACCTGGTGCTGCCTACCTCCCCCTCTGGCTCCTGCCCACAAGGCCAGCTGGCAGCAGCAGTGAGCCACCAGAAGCCACTTTCCACAGAGCACATTCTAGGTCAAACTCCCCCCCTCGTTTTGCAGAGAGATTAACCAAAGCCCAGAGAGGGACGATGACGTGTCCAGGACATCCAGCAGGTCTGAGATCCCTCCACAGCTCTGGGCCCCTTGGTGGAAGCCAAGGGAGAGGAACCAGAACCAGGGAGAGGTCAAGGTTCTCCTGTTGGACACCCCAGCTCTCTGGAGGAGCCAGAGAATGTCCCCCTCCTTCCCCAGCCCCGGGGGAACAACCCCTCCCTTCCTTGCCTTTGACACCCACTCGGCGCAGCAAGCCAGCCCCTCCCAGCCCCGTTCCACCTGGGGGAGCCGGGGATTGGCGCCCCTCCCCCAGCCCCCAGGGGAGGAAGCCGCCTGTCAGGCCGCCGCGGCGTGTCAAATCCTCTTGCTGCCTAATTGTGAGACGGCGGCGTTCAAAGAAACGCTTTTCTGGCCGCCTGCCACACCGCAAACGGCTTGGTATAATTTTATTATTAAGGAGAGAAGAAGAGGGAGGGAGGAGGAAGCTGCTTGGAGCAAGTCGGCGGAGGAGTCCGCGCCGAGTGAGCGCGGGGACGGCTCTCCGGTCGCCCAGGGACTCCGCTAATTGCGCACTCGGTCTCTACTTAGGGTCACTGGGACGAAGCGGGGCCCAGGTCTGACAATGAGGGTCTGCGGCTGCCATTAACCCTTTCCGCCCCCGATGGATACCACGCGGCCTCCGAAAGCGGGGCAGGGCCGCCGGGCACCCCCGCGAGAAGCCCCTCCGCAGCCGGGGCGCAGGGGTCCAGGCGGGGAGGCGCGTCCTGCGGCGGGGGCTGCCGGGCGGGCGCCCCGGCGCGACAGGTTAACGCGGTGCCGAGCCGGGGCCGGGGGCGCCGCGCGGGGTGTGGGGCGTTTGCGGCCCCGCCGCCCTCCGCGACAGATGTCCCGGCCGTGTAAGACAAAGGCGGAGCGCCCGCGGCCGCGGGAGAAAACCGCAGGACGCCCTCGGGGGCAGGTACAATTCCACCTTCTATTCGTGTCCCCCGCACCCCGCTCGCCCCCGCCCGCCCCCCGGCCTCTGCGCCAATCCGGAAAGCGCCACCAAAGACGCCGCGCCGCCGCCTCCGCAGCCCAACCCGCTGACCCCAGCAAGGTCACGGCGACCTCGGGCTCCGCCAGCGGCGCGCCCGCCCGTCCTCCGCCCGCGAGGGGTGTCTCTCCGCGCCCGGCCCCTCCCGGGGCGCCCCCCGCCCCGCCCCGCGCCCGGAGACACAGGAAGGGGCGCCGCGCTCGCCACGAGGCGGAGCTGGACGCTCCGCGCCTCCCTCCTGCCTGCGCCGGGACCCCGGGGGCTCTGCCCCCCCGGCCCCCATCATCCATGCCCCGGTTCCCGCTGGATCCGCCCTCGGAAGTCAGCCGAGCGCAGCAGCTGTTCCAGGCACACTCCACTTGCCCGAAGATGATGATAAATGAGGCCCGGGCTGCGTCGGGGACGCGAGGGGCGCGCAGGGCGGGGCGCACGGCCCGCAGCCCCCTCCCCGCGGCTCGGACCGGGCGAGGACGCGGAGGACAGAGGCCGAGGGGCACAGTCAAAGGGCCGCACTTCCCTCCCGGCGCCCGGCGCAGGCCCCGCACCCGGCGGCGAGCAGGCGGCGGCCGGAGGTGCGCCCGGAAGGCCGGGGCCCAGGCGGGGACCTCTAGCCCGCGGCCCCCGCCGCAGCCCCACCTCCGCCCTGCCCCCTCCCTCCCCACCCCTTCCCCCGAGGCCGCGGCCCCCACGGCGCCCTCGCCCCCCACCCTCCGTGCCTCAAGCCTATTAACGCTCGTAAATAATGAATAATGGAGCGCTCCCTCCAGCCGCGCGGGGCTGCGGGCGGGGGCCGCTGCCAGCTGCGCCCGGGCCTGGGGAGGGGCGCCCCCCGGCCGGGTGCAGGGGGCCCGGGCGCGCGGCCCCGCACACGTGCAGCCGCGGCGCGCAGGCGGGCACCCCGCCCCGCGGAGGAGGGGGAATCCCGCGCTGCCCTCCCCAACGCCACCTCCCCTGGAGTCCTCTGGCACCGAACGAGGCGAGAGAGCGCGCGCGAGCTTCCCAGCCGAGAGGGTTATTTTTAACCTGCCCCCCTTTCCGTATCTGCCTCTCGGGTTTGCGCGCCCGCCCGCCCGCTCCACCAGCCGAGGACGCGGGCTCCTCACCTCGCTCGGCGGCTCCGGCCTCTGAGCGCCTCCCCCGGCCCGCGGCCCCCGCCCCTGCGCGGGCATCGCGCGGCTAAATCCCAGCCTGGAAAGGACCGATTAGGAGCCGCGTGCCTTTCTGCGAAATGTTGGAACCGGGTGGGTGGGGGCGGGGAGCCCGGCGCTCTCGTCCCCTCGCCTCCCTCCCCGCTCGCCGTGACTGCGAGAGGCGGCTCCGGCGCTCCCTCCGCAAAACAGGGGGCGGCCAGGCCGGGGAGCCGAGCCCCCCTTTGCTTTCCGCCCTTCACTCCTCGACGCCCACCCTTCAGTCATCGGCAAAGCTGGAGCTTCTAACGCACCGACCCTCCGGCGGCGGCGGCGCCAAGTGGGGCGCTGCCTCCCCCATCTCGGCCTCCTCCCTGCGCCACTCCAAACAAACACACCATTGAAACCGCAGCGGCTCGCACACCAACTTCAAGGCGGACCCCGCCCGTGCCCGTGCCGAAGGCGCACCGGGGGGGCGGGGGCCCTGTCCCCAGCCTCTCTCCCTCCTCTCGGCCTTGGCCTCCTTAAGGGTCCCCCTCGCCCCTTCGCTCCCGTTCCCTTCCCCTTCGCGCCCAGCAGCCCTGACCCCCCCGCCCAACCCCCCTTCCACGGGGAATGAGGCAGCAGGAAGTTCATGTCCATTCCCATTACCTTGGTTTCCAAAAGGCCACCCACCCAAACCCCAGCCTGTCCTTACCCCCGAAGGAGGGGGCAGCAGAGGAACTGGCTGAGCTCAGAAACCCCCTCCAGGCTTTGACTGGATCAGTCACTTGACATTTTCCAGACTCTGCTCACGCCCAATCCTGGAGACCCACAGGCACAGGGCCCCCTGAGGACCCCCCTGCCCAACGAGGTGGGGTAAAAGACAAGCGGCTGCAAAACACAGGGGAAAACTGTGGAGGAACTGGTGGGCTGAGGAGGGAGAAGGGCATTCCGGCGGCAAGGAGCCGTCTGGCTTAGTGGCAGGAAAGAACACGGCGTATTGGGGAATCCAAGCCGGATTTCTCTCCCTAGCTTAGGGTGGGGGAGGGCCGGGCCCCCACCCCAAGGGAGCCGCCTGTGGCTGGGATTATGGTAAGAAGCGGGCAGGCTGGGGTGGGGGTGAAGATGTGTATGGGCTACAGATGTGAGGACAGCAGGTGCCACAGGGCTTATCTGATGACCCTCAGGGCCAGGAGCTGGAGCTGGGGGGCCCAGCCGGCCCCAGAGGTGAGGCGGGTCCAGGAGGCAGGAGAGCGGGACCCCCTCCCCAGCACACTCGGGGCCTGGCAGGGCAGACTTCGGGGTCTCCACAGGATTCTCTCTAAACCCCCCCTCCCCCCGCCAGCCTATCCACTGAGCCTGGGGCCACCCCCTGGTCTAGAAAGTTCTCGGTCACCTCAGACCATCCGAAGGGGTGTGAGAGCAGCAGCAGCAGACAGCATGCTGGCTGGGCCCCTCCTGTGGCCAAGGTGCCTTGATAGATTTTACTTCTAACCCTCAAATTGCCCTTCTAGGAGGTGACGTCACCTCTCAATTCACAGGCGTGGAAACTGAGCTCCGGAGCGGGGGAAGGGGCCATTCTGGGGGCCTTTCGCAGTCCCCCCCCTTCCCGCTGGGCCTGTGGGTAGGGCCTCCAGCTGGTTTGCTTTGCTTCCCGGCAGCTGGGCATGAGGGAGGTGCCCAGGGGCTTGAGGGCACGAGATAATGAGGTCCTGGTTTGCTCCTTTGGAAATTTCAGAAAACTGGTTTTCTCGGGAGAAAGAAAAGGGCAGGGAGTTGGTGTGGTGGGGAACCGAGAGAGAAGTCACAGTGCCCACCACCAACTCCCCCCACCCAATTCCTCCCGCAAATCCAGTCACCTGCCAGGCCCCCTGTTGAGGGACCCCGGGTGGGGGTCTGGCTCCTGAGGCTGCACATTGTAAGGGAGGCCTGGAGTCCACACTTGGGCCTCCAGTACTCATCTGTAGCCCAAACAAATCTCACGCACCTCGGACCACCGCTTTTCCAATGCGCACGGCTGTTGTGACCGAGAAGTCACAAATTCATTCAGGGCCTGGTGGCTCTGGGGGGTGATAGCCCCCTGCCCCCCCAAAATACACGAACAGCCCCTATTTTGACATGGAAAGTGTCTCTGCCCCGAGACTGGCTGCGGAGTGGGGGACCCCGACCGGATGAACAGCTAGGACCACGGGACTACCCTGTCCTCCTGGCCACCACTGCCCTCCCCCTCCCCCACTACCTTGGCTGCCCTTCCCCTTGACAGGAAGGGAACTTCCATTTCTGGGCGAAGCTTAGATGGATGGCCTCCTGCCCCCAGCAATCTCTGAATTGTGGGGGGAATCCTGACCAGCCCCCCCACACACACACACGTAGCCTGTTGACCAGAAGCGATGACCTTTGGGGAAAGAGAACCACCAGCCACTGCCCCAGAGGCCGGGCCGGAGGTGGCCTGAGCCTGCTTGCCTCAGGACGGAAAATATTTGCCTTTGGTTTTCAGCGGCCGCTGCCTCCTGCCCGACTTCCCTCCCTCTCTTCCACACAGTTGTGAAATATGGGGGTGCTTATGGGTAAAAGGGAGGGAGGGCAACCGTCCGAGTCCGGCGGCTGCCCATTCTGAATGGCGTTCTGTTTCTGCCAAGGTGAAGAGAGGATCCTTTCCGCCTGCTGGCCCGCACCCTGCACCCCGAGTTCCCTCCGCCCAGGCCCAGCCGCCTCGGGCCTCACCTCCAGCCGCGCCAGGCCCGGCCAGAACCGCCCCCCGCCATCCAGGGCAGACAGCCTCTTCCAGCTGCTCACAGCTAACTCCGTCTGACCCCAGCGCTGTCTTGTTCTGGAAAGTTGTTTGGGAGAGTCCTTCCTGGCTGGTTCTGCTGTGCTGGTGACCGCACGGGGAGCGGCAGGCCTCTCTGGCTCCCGGGAGAGGTCAGATTCACAAGGGCCAGGCCCCCGCCAACTGGGAGGGCCCCCAGGCAGCCAGCCCTGTGGCTCTGGGGTGCAGAGGGGCGACATTCTCCCCCGGACCTACCCTGACCGAAAACACCAGGGCCCTGACGCCGCATGGCTCTGGGTTCAAATTCCACTGCTGCACACCATCGCTGGCTGGCCCTGGGCAAGTCACCGACTGGCTCCGCGTGTCCGTAGGCTGAAACCTTAAAACCACACGCACAGGGCTACGGCGAGTTGGGAGGCTACGCTGAGCTTCGCACCTCGCGGCCCCCACTGGCACTGTCCAACGAGGGTGAGGGCCAAGCGCCAAACTGGGTGCGTGTCTGAGACAGACGGAGCACGTCTTCTGCTGCGTAGGGCTTTACAGGGGATGATGATACCCCCGAGCTGGGGAGGCTTCTGGGACTGAGAATTAAGGTCTGTCCACAGACTGTGTCCTGTCCCCCGTGGCAGGTGCGTCATTTTCCCAGCGGGAGCTCCGGTGTTTGCCACACAGCACTGTGCACGTCTTAGGAAGAGGCAGATTCCGATGGGGGGCGGGCAGGGCTGCGGCCCCGGATCCTGCATCTGTGAGAAGGCACGGGCTCCTCCAGCTGGAGTGAGGTCGCAGCCCTCGGACACTCCGCGTCCCACTGAGTCCTGGAGGCTGGGGTCGCTGAGGGGCTCCAGGTCTCGTCCTGTCCTGAGGACCCAGGACCAGGCTCTGGTTTGGCAGCTCTGAGCCTCACGTCTCAGAGCCGAGTCCCTGCAGGGGCGCGAGCAGCCCCTGGGACTCTGCGTTCGGCCTGGCTTCGGGCACCCACACACCGATGAAAGACGGCTCCATGCTGCTAAGCTCGCGGCCACTTCCAGGCTGGGCTTCCTGGGCCTTGGTGGCACCATCAGCACAGCGGGGAGCCGGAATAAAGTGATTCCACTCCTTCCATCGAAGGTTCCCCACACCTTCTTCCGTTCCCCGGCCCCTTCCAAAGGTACCGCAGATCTCAGTCCGAGTACTGACCCCAGGGGCAGACCCTCGCGGCCGCATTCCTAGGGCCCCAAAGGTCCCCAGACTGACAATAAACAGCACCCAGTTCTTGCTGGCTTTCCTCTGTGCCAGGCCCTGTCCCAATAAGCACTTTGCATTTACATACCTCCTCCTCCTGACAGGCCCCCGAGTGGAGAGGGGGCTGGGCTGGGGGCGTACTTCATTACGGAAGGTCCAAAAGCTGAAACTCACCGCCTGAGGCCACACCAGTGCTCAGGAGAGCAGGGCCCGCAGGGTAACTGAACTCCCAATCTTTCCAGGCCGGGCCCCCCAGTCATACACGGCTTTTGAGGGTTTCCTTATGGGAAAGAGCCACGTTGATTTCCGAGGCCCGGGGCAGGTGTGGATGACGCACACTGTGTCTACCTGGCCAGTCAGGGGTGGGGAGAGAGGAGATGTGGGGAGCAAGCCAGCACAATCTCTCCGGAGAGGCTTCTGGCCATACAGACCCAGATGAAAACTGCATGTGCCCTCTGGCCCCGCGGTCTTGCTCCCAGCCTGGCCTGGAGCTTTCTTCGCAGGGCCAGGACCCTGGTGTCCTTTGTAGCACAGGAGGTCCCCTGCTGTGTCCACGTGAGGAGGATGAAGGACACACACTCGAGGAGTCCCACACAGTGGAGTCTGGAGAGTGAGGAAGGGCTCCTTGCACGGAGGGGTGCAGTGTTCAGGTCGGGGAGCAGAGCACAGTGTAGAAAGCGTGCAGAGGGGCGCCTGGGTGGCTCCGTGGGTTAAAGCCTCTGCCTTCGGCTCAGGTCATGATCTCAGGGTCCTGGGATCGAGCCCCACATCAGGCTCTCTGCTCAGCGGGAAGCCTGCTTCCCCCTCTCTCTTCGCCTGCCTCTCTGCCTACTTGTGATCTGTCCAATAGATAAAATCTTTAAAAGAAGCCTGCAGAGGTGGACCAAAGGGGAGAGGCTATTCTATTCTATTCTATTTTCTTTTTACCATGAGCCTATAACCCCTGCAAAAAGATTTTAGAACTTATGTGGCTAATCTCCATCCCGTAGGCTAGCCGAGGGGCTGAGGAAAGAGCCTTGTTTTGGGCTCCAGGCTGGCAAGGCTCATTCCAGCTTCCGGATTACAGGCCAGACAGTCACATGACCGCAGCCTCATCCGTAGGGTGGCCTGAGGCCCCGCGCCAAGAGGCGTTAGCATCCCTGCGTCCCTCCCTGGGCAGTGGGCGCGATGGGGATCGTGCCCCCATTTCACAGGTGGTGGGATACGAACTGGAACCCCTGTATAGTCTGCACCGTCACTTCTGGGCGCACAGGCTCGGGGGACACACAGGCCAGGATTGGCTCGTGATAAATCTGCAACCTACTCCTGGTACCATGTGTCACCGAACATCCCAGTCCCTTCCCCCCCACAGTGCGCTTCCTTCCGTCACGAGAACAAAGAACAAAGGCAACGCACATTCTACAACTTGAAAGCAGAGGCTGATCTGGGCTTGGCTGAGACAGAGGTGGCCCAGGAGTGTCTGTGGCCAAGTCCTGGCTTCGACACCACTGAGCTGTGTGGGGCCCCAGTGGGCAAGTCCAGCACTGTGCCTCAATTTCCTCATCGGTGAAGCAGGAGGAAAAGTAAGTCCCTCCGAGGGTAAGAATTAACTGAGAAAGTGGACGGTCATCCAAGCCATGCCTGGCAAAGGAGGGCCCAACAAGTGAGCTGTTATTTCTAAAGGGTAAATATTTATATACTTTTTTATAACAGAGGGAAAGTTCAGGAAAATCCCTGACTGGTCCTAGCTGGCTTGGGAGGTGGGGCCGGCGGGGTGGGAGGGGGCGGTGTGTGGCGGGAGCTCCTTGGAGCGACAGGAACCCAGCTCTAGCACCCCGGCCCCAGGAGCAGCTGGTGCCTTCCCCGGGTGGGCGGACCCGCGGTCCCAGCACCGACAGGCAGCGGCCAGAGCGGGCTCGGCCGTCTCTGTGTTCTCTAGCTGGCCGGTCGGGTGGAGCAGACTTGGCCGGACGCCCCTCCAGCCCCAGGCCCACGGAGAGAGGGCTCAGAAAGGGCTCTGTGTTCCACCCCACTCCGGGGCTGGCTTTTTCCAGACCAGAGCCTCGTGAGTCTTTGGAAAAAACATCCAGTCCCTGAGACCCTACACTGACTTTCTGTGTGACCCCAGGTGAATCACCTCACCTCTCTGGGCCTCTGTTCCTTCCCTTCTGGGACCCGAGGGAAAACAGCCATCAAAGTGCTGTCACCACCAGAGTGCTCCTGCGTGCAGGGCCCTGGTTTAGGAAGCAGCCTACCTATCCGAACTCCTCTTCCAGATGAGGCAACAGAAGCACAGAGAGGTAAGGTCACCTGTCCAAAGTCACACAGCTTCTAAGAAGCCAGAAGCAGTAACAGGAGGTCAATGATGGGGAGTCGGATACTATTGTTACAGTCCATGGCTGTGAGGTCAGGCCTAGGATCTGAAAGCTTTGAACTCAGTTCCTGGAGGCGCTTTGCCCAGGAGGGAGCACTGTGTTATGCTTGGCTGTGATTTTTCTGGGGCAGAAGCTGCTGCCCAGGCACTGGGATTTTACATCCCGTTATTTCCTGGGTGCCCTCCACAGGCCGGGCATCGAAGCGCCTTCTTCCCTGCCACATCATTTTAATTCCAAGAGGAACTGTGCCAAGGAACCTAAGAGCATCCCCATTTTGCAGACAGCACCATTAAGGCCTGGAGGCCAAGGGCATTTCTTGCTGAGCAGCAACATTCAGACTTCCACTCAGCTCATCGGGCTCCAAGTCTGCTACTCAGGGCAAGGATCCTGGGCACAAGCAAGAGCGGTGGGCACCCGAGATCCCCCTGAGGAAGGGAGATGTTTGGAACCTGCAGGGAGTCCCTGAAAGCTGCTCTGCCTCCACGCACCGTCCCTAGAGCCTGTGCCCTGCTGTCTCCGGGCCTGTGCCTTCGCTTCCGCTCACCCTGAGCCTGACGAGCCACAGGTGCGGGCAGGACCACCTCACAGACGGGGACAGCGGGGAGCCACAGAGGGCGAGGAAGGGAGTGAGTGCCGCTACTGCCCCACGTGCTCTAAGGTCCCTGGGCTGCAGGGATGGACGACGGAGAGCTGAAGGTGAGGACGGGAGGCCAGGGAGCGAGGACAGTTTCCCTGAGAGCAACGAGGGGAGCCAGAAGCCCGGGGGGCAGCTGGAAAGGATGGTTGAGACTCTAGAAGTGTCAGGAACAGGGCACCTCGGGACTCAACAGCCGATTCCAAATACTGCAGGGGAGAAGGAGGGACAAGCCGCGGGGCTCGCCCAGAGCCCACTCCTCAGCCACCCGCCAACACCGGCCCCTCCTCGGCTTCGCTGCCACCGTCACACTCGTGTCCCCAAAACCTCTCCTGTACATACCGCCAGCCCGAGTGTGGCTCATGACAGCCGGTGTGTCTGAACCCGTCAGACCGGAGGTGGCAGATCGCGTGTCTGAGTCCCAGCAAGGGCAAGGAGGCCAGGCAGCAGGGAGGCTCAGAGCTGAGTCCTCCAGGGCCCCAGGGCTGGCCACCTCGCCTCTCCCCAGCCCGTCTCCGCCATGCCTGTCTCCCTGGCTGCTGTCCGGCTGGGCTGGGGCACAGCTTGGGGCATGGTGGCGAGAGGCTGGTGCTGAGGCCTCGGCGGGGGGGGGGGGTAGGGGGTGGACTGTGATTCCCATGGGAAGGGGCTGGCTCTGGGCCCTACGCCCTCCAGGCCAGCTTTACTGGCAGAGAAGCCGGGCATCTGCCCCTCACTGGGAAACAAAGGCAGCGGCAGGCGGTGGCCGTGGAAACACTTGCAGGCAAGCCCTAGACAGCCCGACCTTGCCCTTCTTCTGCGGAGGCACTGTCTTGACTCCTGTCCCTCCTTCTCAGGCCGGCACGCTCCTCTGGAGGACGGGCCGGGCCACCAGGTCTCCGCATCAACCCCCCATCCTCGGAGCTGCTTTGCCACTTCCCCTCCCGCCCTCAGAGCCACCGCTGGAAAGATTTCGTCTTCTCAGGCGAACGGAGTTTAGAGATCACCCACTTGTTCTCTCCCGTTGGGTCCAGCAGCTAACTGGCGCCTTTGATGGACGTGAGGCAAGCCAGGGGTTTGTGGGCCGCGGGCCTGTCGCATGAATGAGTGAGTGGGTGGGTGGGCGGTGGATGAAGGCAACGCCAGCCCCACGTGAAGCCACTCTGCTATTTCTGTTAGCTTGAGCGAAATACGATTTCCCTAAGGCTTGTAAGAACATGGCAGGTCGTTCCCGGGGGTCCCACAGGTCCCCTCTGCAGCCATCTTTCATGATACCTGGGCTGGGACCCTCAGAGGGGAGCAGGCCTGCGGGGCCCCAGAGGGAGGGGCCCCTGGACCACTGTCCTTCCTCCCCCCGAGCCCCTGCCTCCCCATCTCATGTCATCCTATCTCCTCCGAAGTCCCCCTTTGGGGCGCCCTGCCTGCCTTGTGGCTCCCACAGACCCCTGGGGAATTCCCCTGACCTGTCAGTGTCCCCAGGCCCGGGGGGTCCCAGGAAGCCTCTCCTTGGGGGCCAGAAGGGCATGTGAGGAAGGAGGGGAAGGTGCCTGCCGGAGACCGCCCTGCAGCTTTGCAGAGCTGGACAGAGCTGAGCGTTTGTCATCCGCTGAGGACAGTGGGGATGGTTTCAGGTGAAATTTAAGCCCATTAGTGTCCGGCTAATAGCATCAGCAGAACAGCGAAAATGAAGGCAGGGTGTATGAGCGTCCATAAATTGTCAGAGCGCGCCGCCTCCGTCCTTGGGCCTGGCTCCCGGGCCCCTCCTCTGGCCTGGGCCAAGTCCCGCCCCCTCCCCCGCCCCTGTCCCCTCCCCCTTCTCTGTGTCGCTGGGCAGGCCCTGCCCAGGCCTGGCCGGGACAAGCAGGCCGGGGCCCGGGGTCAACGTGCGGCTGGGGCCTCCGCCCGGGCGTGAGAATGGACTCGGCCAGGGAGCCCAAGCGTGGAGGCCGCATCTTCCTAATCTCCCTCCTTTTATAACTTCTGTCTTTTTTATGCACACGCAAGGATCCCGGCTCAGCCACCGGCATCTCTTCCCGGGCTAATCCCTGACAGCTCTGTTTATGTCTCCCATAATTCTCCAGTTTTATGGTTTTTTTTCGGGGCCATTAAGCTCCCAGCCACAAGCTCCCTCCCCTGCCCCCGCCTGCCTTTGTCCTTGAGGCTTGGCAGCCCACTGGCCTTTGGGAGACAGGCTGTCCTTCCCCAGCAGGTGGACAAGGACCTCGGCCAGAGGACTCGCTCAGGGCGGCCCTGTGCCTGCAGATTTCTGGTCCCCAGGCCCTCCAGACACCGACTCCCCTGTCCCTCCCATCGCAGTCTTGTCCCTCCTGTCCACACCACGGTCCAGGAGGACCTGGCAAAGCAAAGCAAACCACTCTGGCCCTGGGCCACGCCCGCCTCCCCGATGTCACTGTTCCGCAGTCCCATCCCTCGACCTCTCCTCCTGGCTGACCTCTTCTCCTCCCAGGGTCCCAGCCAGCTCCTGAGAACAAAGCGCCCCACCTTCCCCCTCCCCCCACCACCCCTGCAGCTCTGGACCCCTGGGTTCAGCGAGGCCCTCTTTGCTCCAAAGACCTTGCTTTCTGCCCATGCCCTTCTGTGGCTTGTCTCTGAGGAGGCTTCAGTGTCCTGGGGGCTGGGAGGGGGACCCCTGCCCAAGGTCTCCTCATCGACCCCGCCTTCCTCCCTCAGAGCCACAGCCCAGAATCTGGTCTCATCACCTCCCTCTGGGAATTCCGCGCCCATCTCCGAGCTGGGTTTGCGGGTTCCCAGCCTCAGCCCCATATGGCCTCTCATAAGCTCTGCTCGTGGCATGGTCTCCCTTGCGATAAAGCCCCCAGTGGCTCCCCAGTACGTTCACCTGCTTGAGGCCCCATTGGCCGTGTTGGTGTTCAGGTGCCGCCATCCGCAGTCCGCCCTGCACCGCAGTCTGAGGTTAGACCTCAGCTGTCCCCAGCAGGGGCAGTTCCCGCGTCCCGGGCTGCCCTTCCCCATTGCTGCAGGCCGGTACGCAGGGCGGCGGGGGCCACCTAGAGCCTTTCCTGGGTTCCTCCCTAGAAGCAGGTCTTTGCTTGCCTCTGGAGGCACACAACCCCTTCCAGGACGCCGACATCTTGTGGGGTGCCTCGTCCCCTCAGCATGGACACCAGGCTTCCTACGTCAGCGTCACCCCACAAAGGCCAAAGTGGGGCGTTTCAAGGCAGAGCCTCTCGTCGACGGCCTCTCCTTCCCGGGTACACCCCCTCCCCTGCTGCTCTCACTCCGTAGCCAGCAGCCCCTGGGCGACCCAGCACGGAGACTGCAGGCACCCCTCCCATTCCCAGGCCCCTTCCTGAGGAGACCTGTGCCCCTTGGGAAGGCACAGACAGTATTCCTTCTCGGTCCGTCCTCCACGTCCTCTTCTCCCTTCTCCAGAGGCCCCTGGCCCGGCCGGCCCATCCAAGGTGTCCGCGATGCCCTTTCCCTGCGCATGCCGGAGGCCCAAGTCCCACCTGTCCTGGGGCTGCTGCCCGGGCCTCTCGCACACCACGTGGCCTGGGCCCCGCTCCCTTTCCTCTCTCCCCACCTGGATAGGTGCTGGGGGGTGAGTCCGCCTCCCTGAAAACGGAGGGAAGGAAACAGAGCCCGGAGCACCTTCGCGCTGGGCGTGCCGCCCCCGCTAGCCAGGGCCTGGCTGCCTTTCGATCGATTCCAACCTGAGTCGTCTCGCGTCTCCCCAGTGTGTCTGGCTGCAGCCCGGCAGGCCCCCCGCTCGGCCCTGCCCGCCCCGGCTGGCATTCCACCCAGACGGCTTCCTGCCCTTGGCAGCCTTCACCGCTGCACTTGCAGCCCCTGACGAGGCGATCGGAGCCCTCCTTGGCGCCTGCCTCTGTGTGCGTCCGGGGCCCAGCCCCAGACCTCACAGGACAGCGTTCCTCTCTGAACAGGGGCGGGGAGAGCCGTCCTGGCCCTGCTTATCACTGGCCAAGAGCTCGGAGCACAGACGACGTGTGGGGTGCCAAGCCAGGCGAGCCCTTGGGCTCGTGCAAGGAGTCCCGTGAAGTACCGGGCACGCTTCGTGCTGAGCGGGGCCCCTGCGCCAAGAGCATGAGTCTCAAGACAGCGAAGCCCAAGCATCGGACTGAGCACAGGGCATTTCTGAGGCCCGGCCCCATGTGGCTGCACAGGTCACCGGCCCACGACGCCAGCCCTGGCTCCAGGAGAGGGTCACGTCCCCTAGGCCCCAAACTCCCTCCAGAATGCTGCAGGAAGACTACGACTTAATCCACCAGTCACACCCGAGGCCCCAGAGCACGTGAATCGCTCCCAGTGACTGAGCACTTACTATGTGCTGATTGCCTGGCGCAGAGTAGGTCGACAAACTATCACAGCCCCACCCCCAAGCCCGTTCTAGCGCTACTGAGGATGGGCGTTTGGAGAGCCAGTGCTCTCTGCCTGAGATCACACAGTGGGAAAGTGCTGGAAGCAGGACCCCCCCCACCGCCCCGTCCAGGCGGCCTGGACTCCACAGCTCCCACTTGCCCCCGACACCAGGCAGGAGAGCCAGCCCTGTGCCCACTCTGCCCCAGAAGTCACCGTGCTGGGGGTCAAGCCTGCAGCAGACAGGCCACCGTGGCCAGTGAAACGTCTACACTCCTGATGTCATCTCGGAATGAAGCCTGGCCCACCGCCCCCAACCTCTCCTTGTAGAGACGCAGAAGCGGGCTCAGGGAGGGCGGCCGACCCTTGCAAGGTCACGGAGACAGCGGCACCGCCACGTCCCAGCCCCCAGCAGCCCTGCTTCCGCGGATCCTTTTCCGCCCTCCGGCAAACGCTCACGATCTGATGCGTGAGGAGGAACACGGCAGGACGCGAAAGCGGGTGTTTAACATGATCCTAATTTTGTTCCACAAACTGGGCGGCAAGGCACAAAAATGTTTTGCACACCAGCCTCTCCTCCTCCGAGAGGCTGGAGGGGACTTCTGTTTTCTTCTCTTTTCTTCAGTGAGGTAAGATTTTTTTTTTTTTTAAAGACCAACAGCTCTGAATTTTTTAGAATGAACAGGACCAGGAGTCTGTGGCACCCGGTTCTGGTTGATGAAGAATCCCACAGATGCCAAGCAGGGATTTACACACTCCCCAAGAACCAGAGCACAGCAGACTAGCTTCGGGCCCGTGCTGGTCTGGGTCTCTCTTCCCTTCTCCCCGGAGGGATCAGAAGGTTCCGCAGGACCCAGAGGCCTGGGATTATTCCTGGGTTGTCCTTGCCTGGCTCCCTAGGGAAGTCTGGGCGGCCTGGATGGCGTGGGCTTCCAGAAGCTGGGAGTCTTGGCGTCGCCCCGGTTGGCTCTGAAGCGAGTCCGTGTATACCCGGACCATGAGTCTGGCCCTCACTAGTCCCCACCTCCTCTGTCCTCCTATCCCAGAGGCCTCCCTCAACCTCGAATCCCCCTCCTTCTGCATCACAGCCAATCAGATCCCCATGACCCCAAGACCCAGGAGACCAGACTCCTGCTCTGGCCCCCACAGCCGGCCTCAACCCCATGCCCCCAGTGCTCTCTGGCCCTTCAGAGACCTCGACTCCCTCCCGGGCTCCGCACCTTTGCCGTCGCCTGCCTGGAACACCGTTCCCCGCCACCCCCTCCGCTTAGAGCAGGTGGCCAAGTCAGTCCTTCTAGGTTCCTAGCCCCCGGGGGGGCCTCGTGCCGTGCTGGAAGAATCCATCAAGAGTCCCCTGTGCCCTTTGGAGGTGGGGCCCCCAGCACACCCTCCGCCGACGCGGGGCCTTCCGCAGACAGCGGCAAGCCACCTCCTGCCTGGAGAGCCCCCTGGGTCTCTGGCCTGAGGACAGCTGACAGCTCCTTAATAAAAGCGGCCACGACGCGCCTGAGTGACACCGCGCCAGGCCGAGAGGCGGCGGCTTGCTTCAAAGCCTCATTTTTCTCCTTCCTGTTAGGCACCGAAACAATTTACATAAAGAGCCCCACATGTGTCTGTGACAAAGATTCAGTTCTGCTCACGACGGGCTCGTGTCTCCCCGGTCCTCTCCCTCCCCTCCTGCAGCACCTTGGCCCACTTCCTCAGGAGTAGGGGTCTCGGGGACCACCTCGTGCCTGGGTCACCCACACTCGTGCCAGGGGAGGCTGGAGCCAACAATGACCGTGCCATCTCTTTAATAAACAGAATGAAACGAAAACCCACCAACCCCTCAGGGCTTGGCGGTGGGGCCGCTGCGCCGACCGGCCTGGTCTGAGGATCTCAGCAGAGCCTTGTTCTGGTCTCAGACGGGTAGAGGGGTTTGGGCAGACGGAGGGCCGCACACAGTGGCTTCACGCGCACCGGTAAGTTCACGTGTGACACCCCCACCTCCCCGCCACTGAGCAGGTCACCCGTCCAGCCCCGCAGATCAGGCCAAGAAGCCACGTCCTCCCAGCGCCGAGGCCCAAGCGTGGAGCCCTCGGCCGCCTCTGCTCGGCTGTCCTGAATGCTGAGGCAAAGTCCCCAGACGGTCTCATCTCCCTATGGCCGAAGCCTAAAACCCCACTGTTCTCCTGGTTTCATCTTGGGCAAAGAAGGACCCTCTCTTGGCTCCTCTATTAAGAATTGTCACGCCAAGAAGTAACAGGGCAAGTCTCACCACCCCGTGAGCAAATGACCCGCGCCCCCGGGTCCTATGCAGCCCGGAGCAGGGAGTGGAGGGAGGCCCCGTGAGCCAGGCTCCCTCTGCGGACTCGCTGGATGGCCTCAGGCTTCCTGCGTGTCGGGTGGGCGAGGAGGCAGCTCTGGGTGACTTGGGGGTGCGGGTGCGCCTCACAGACGTGGCTGACAGGGTGAGCTTTAAAACACGATACGGTTCTTCTCGCCTGAGTACTAGAATGTGCGGTCGCCGCCCGACTCCCACAGTGAGGACCTGCAGGCTATCGCTGGGGCAGAGCCTGCGGCCCCACGTGCCTTTTTCTACCGGATTTTAGGAGGTACCGACTTTTTTTTTCCCATTTAAAGACTGTGTTTCTTAGATTGCAGGAAGAGAGAGAAAGACGGCAGGGTGAGGGGCAGAAGTGGACGGGGAAGCAGGCTCCCCGCTGAGCTGGGAGCCCGATGCGGGGCTCGATCCCAGGACCCTGAGATCATGACCTGAGCCGAAGGCAGAGGCTTTAACCCACGGAGCCACCCAGGCGCCCCTATGTGATTTCCGTCTTACGTTCACGATACAGAAGGTCCAGCGCCGTGGACGATAAGGCTGTACCGGGGATGTTTCTGGATTCTGCGGTTGAGGGGCCCAGGGATCTGGCCCGACCTTTGCCCATCTCCTGGTTTGGTTCACTCTCTTGGGGTCTCCCCAGTGCTCCTGGGGGCCACTTTAAGTACCACGAGACCCTGATAATTCCACTTCCAGGTGCACAGCGAATGCTATATAGGGGCACCAAACCATGCATTCTAGAATGTTCGCAGCAGGTTTACTCCTAAGATCCTCAAACCGTAAACTACCCAAACGGTTGCCAAAGGCAGAAGCTCACAGTGGAAGACTACACAGCCGTGGGACAAGACACGCACAACACGGGCAGAACCGCCGGCTGGGTGAGAGAGGTCGGGCCGCGGACACTGCCGTGGATGAAATCTGCCGACGGACGCACCCCGGGGCGGCCGATGCCTGGCGGGGGCACTGGGACTTGGTCGGGGCTGGTACTGCCTTTATCGTTGCTGTGAGGGCTGGTTATGTGTGCGTGCGATCAGCCGGTAGCAATTCGGCGGCTGTTCCTTTGTGCCCTTCTCTGCGTGCGCGTCAATCAAGGGCTCAAAACTAAAACAGAAGAGACTCCAGTCTCCTTTCCTCAGTGGCCCCCGAGGCTCCTCACTTGGCTTGGGGTGAAGGACAGAACCCGCCTTGTTCTGTGCGGTCAACATCGGCACAACACCAAATACTTCCTGGTCTTCTCGGCCACAGGGGGCAAGTGCGTCCCCTCCCCCGCAAGAAGTCAGGACGCGGGGGACACGTTGGTCAACGGAACTCAAGTGACAGTGACAAGCACTGCTTTGGGGGGCCGCACAAGCCCATATGGCTCTGCCTCGCTCCCTCCGTGACACGCAAGTGTTCCAGAAGGCTGCTGGGCCGTCTGCGTGGATCCCTCGGTGACAGCCGTGAGCGGTCCCTCCGCTGTCTGGTCCCAGACACGGCGCCAACGAGGAATGCAGCCTGCTGGAAGGCGCCGATCTTTCGGGGATGTTCGTCCTGCGGCACAACCAGTCCATCCTGCCCAGTACACCGGGCGTTCAAGGCTCTCTGCGGCCGGTTCCCCGCCAACCTCTCCGGCTTTGTGAATCAGAAATATCCCGGCTGTGAGCCCGCGGGGACTTCGGTTGTACAAACGCCCTGGGTTTGGTTTTTTTTTTTTTTTTTCTGTTTGTTTGTGTCTTTTTTCAGGGCCTGTGTCTTTGGCACTCGCCGGCATCCCTCCCCTGCCCTGCCTCCCAGGCAGACTGGCCACGTGGCGGCTCCCTCCCGGATCCGTGGCCCGTCTTGCTGCTGCGAGCGGCTCCTCGAAGGCAGGCGCGGAGTCAGTGAGCCATCATTATTCCCACGAGAACAAGCAAGGAGGGGCGTGAAGACACACAGGCGCGACCTCCAGCTCCTCAGGAGGGACCTCAAAGGCAGCTCCCCCGTAAGTGAGGCATCACAAAGCCGGGAGGCTGGGAGCCTGGTGGGTTGCTAGGCCCCCTCCCAGCGATGGCCACGCTCCTGGGCCAGCTCCGGCAGCTCCCACGGCTGGTCTTACTCCTCTCCTCCCCACTCACGTTTCCACGGAGCACCACCCCTGGCTGGGGCCTCCTGCTGGCTGGGGAAAGTTGGGGGTGCAAAGAAGGAACTGGGGGCCCCCAGGGAGGGGAAGAGCGCTGCCGATTAACCTATTTTAGAGGATACAGACTGGCACCCCAGGGAAAGTACGTTTCTTTCCCGAAAGGCCTCTGAGGCCGTGTGGCAAGGGATCCCAGCGTCGGCACAGGCCTCAGGTTCCCAACTTCAAACGCTGCCAGGGGGCCTCCCAGAGCCGCGGGGTTTCAGAGCGGCCCACCATTGGGCAGCGCTGGGGGAACCCTGGCTGTGTCTTGCTCCCGCCTGGTGACAGGAGAGGGCCGAATGGGACCCCGTGGACAGGAGTCTGGGATGTCAGGAAGCCAGTCGGCCACGGAAGCAAAGTCCTCCTGGACCCCCGTGTCCCTAGGGCTCTTAATCCCACTGAACTGTCTCCACCTGCTCCGCCCACGAGTCCCAAATGCCCAGCCAGTCACAGCAAGGAGGGCTCCAAGCGAGCACCTGTCCGCCTCTCCATTGCCCCAGGGCAGCTTGGAAGCTCAGAGAAGGTGGGCGACTTGCTCAAAATCACACAGGAGAGCGAGTATGGTGGGCTTTCCTGCCTTGGTAGAGGGTGGGGGGCGCTCCCTGGCTGCTGGGGGTGTAGAACTTCCCCTCGGATCAGACTGAGCCCCTTGGCTCAGCCTGCACTGTTCTACGGGACGCCACTCCTCTCCAGCCACTGGCTCCCACTGGCTCCCTGTGCACATGAGGCCCTGACCTCCAAGCCTTTGCACACACATCCTTCCCTCTGCCTGGGACCCCATATCTTCTCTGCTCAAAAGCCGCCTCTTCCTGGAAGCCCTCCCTGACTGCCCACCTAGGGGAGCCCTCCACCCCCACAGCTCTTACCACTCTCTGAAATCACCTTGTGTATTTGGTGACTCACTTTCGGTCCACCTGCCCCAAGGACGGTAAGTCCCATGAGGCAGGACCGGGTCCATCTTGCCAGGGCACACAGGAAGCACATCCGGAAAGGACTCTGGGTGCTGGGACTCCCAGTCCTGAGCCAGGCACAGGGCCCCGGGGCTGCAAGTGAGGCCCGTGGCTACTCCCAGGGTCCGGGACATCCTGACATTCAGGAATTCCTGGCTTGGCCCGCAGGCCCTTGGGCACTGGCAGTCCTCCCTCCCCTCCCCCTGCACCTGCTGGCCCACCTCCTGAGCCCACTCTGCCTCCCCTGCCCTTCCTTGCTCCTCAGACTCGGCCGTCTTTCTCCCAGCCCTGCCCCCACCCCGCTCAGACCCCTGGTACTCAGGAGACAGTGTTCCTGCTTCACTGGCCTGGCATTCGGGGATGACCTCCAGCCACCTTCCCAACTCCCAAACCTCATGCCCCAGCAACTCAGAGCTCCCTGCACCTGGCCGCTCTTTCCTGTCCCCCAACTTCGGGCCCACGGGACACGATCCTGGGGTATGCCTCCCCCTCCTTGTCTGCCTGGCACAAAGCTAGCGGGCCTCCTTACCTCTGCCCAAGATCACCGACTCTCGGCTCTCGCTGTGGCTTTCCAACAGACATCTTCCCGGTCTCCCTCCCTGACCCCGGGCACCACCCACTGTCACATCGGTCACTCGCCCGTCGGAACATGCCGCTTTTGGTTCCCTCCCCGTGGCCCCTGTGCCGGGCACAGAGTAGGGGCTCAGAGAAAACCAAGCGCGCGTGCTGGAGGATGGATGGTGCCACGTGACTCCAGAGGTAGAAGCTGGTCGTGTGCCAGGGCCTGGAGGGACCGGTGAGGGCATCTGCCACCCCCACTGCCCGGGGCAACCGTAGAAACAACCATAGCCTTCGCGAGCTGGCTAGGCCCTGTGACGAGGCCATTCGCACACGGATGTCCTCTCCCAACCCTCAAGACCACATGGGTGTTGTCACGATCCTCAGTGCAGAGAGAAGGACGCCAAGCACAGAGAGGGTGAAGAACTAGCCCAAGGTTACACAGGCAGGAAGTGGGGAGCTAGGACTTGAACCCACGACTCCAAAACACATGCTGTTTCACTGCCGTGGGCCACCGCCATTCGAGCACGCAGTTCTAGGACGCTCCAGGGGCCCTGGGGACGGGGCCATCTGTCAGGGCTCCTTCCTGGGCTCCTCTTGCCATCTGCCTACAGCCATACCTTGTGGCCGAACCACTTCTCCCATAAGTCAGTCCCCAAATTCTGGAAGGTGAGGGCTTCTCCCTAGAGCCTTTCTCAGTGTGGTCTTGGGCGGCTGGGGACAGGCAGGGTGGACGGTGCCACCATTTGACAGCTGAGGAAACCAAGGCTCAGAGAGGTTAAGGGATCTGCCCCTGGCCACACAGCTAGGTTCCAGCTCCAGCTCTGAGAAGCTGTATGGCTTCTGGGTGGGGGCTCTGGGAGTGGGCACTGGCCGCAGGGGGCCCTCTCCAAGGCAGGGAAAGCTGGGACCAGGGCACCAACCGAGCTGCCATCAACCCCCAGCATCCAGAAGCTCCCAAAAGGCCAAGGGGGTATTGGACTGAGCCAAACTTTTGGGTATAGTCTGCGTGACTTTGGCCTTGATGCCAAGCCTCCTCTGCGTCTCTGGTTCCTAAAGCTTCTCTCAGGGTCGCTGGGCCCTCACTGTCTACCTCTCGGTCACCTGAGTGTTGAACATACACCCATGTGTCCTGGGCACTTGGGACACTCTCCCCAAACCTGACAGCACTGTGGGGCAGAACCTGTCAAGGTCGCCAGGCCTGCCCACACAGGGTTCTGGCCAGGAGGGACGGGCCCTTAGCAAGTGTCTGTTAGATGAGCGAATGGACCATTATGCATGTCCTTCCCTTCTGTAATGTTCCACGGGCCGCCTCCTCCAGGAAGCCCTCCCTGAACCCCCTACCCCCTCTACCCCAAGGAAGCACAGACCTCACCCCCAGACTCCATTTAACTCCAGAGCTAAACTGGCGCATCCCCATGGGCTCCACCCAGCTCCTGTTCCCTCACCTTTGGGGATGGAGTGCTCACTTCTTTCTAGAATTATTCACTCGGCTCCTACTGGGCGCTAGCCTCTGCACTGGGCGCTGGGTGCAACCGCAGAACAGCCGAGGCTCCTGCCCCCGAAACAAGCACTGGACATTCTAGGTCAGCTGGGTCCCCTCCGGGTGGCTCAGCTCTTGGCAAACTTCACCCGTGGATATGCGAGGACACGGGGAACTATTCCCAATGCATTAAGTGAGAAAAGCAGGTCACCACAGGGACGTAGCGAGAATATGATGCCACTCTGTCTCAAACAAATCTGTAACTGCTTGCTTCTGGAGCAACGGGGCCCAAAATGGGACCCGGCCACTGCAGGTGGTAAAGGTCCCAGGGGAGCCTTATTTTCCTGCGCCCCTTGTCTATTTGCTGAATTTTCCACAACGAACGTATATTATCCGTCACTAGGGGGGAGCTCTGCCAATCAACACCTCCTCTTGGCTGGGCTAAAGTCTGCGTCCCCGTTTGTGTCCTGCTTTCTGGAGCAGCACGGAGCAAGGGAGAGAACTCCTTGCAGGAAGCGGTCTGTAGTTTCCCCCGGCCCCCACCCAGGGGCTTGTCCGTCTCCAGGCAATCCCCAGTCCCTCACCTGGGCCCTGGCCAGCCCCAGGGCCTCACACCCTGTCCATGCTTTGCTTCCCTCATGGAATCTGTACTGATCTGCCCCCCAACTGTGATGACAAGTTCCCCATGGCAGAGCCCACAAGACCCAATGTGGGGCTGAGCATACAGTAGGTGCCTCATAACAGCTTGCGCAGAATGGCATCTGCTTCATGCCTGGCAAGTGGTCTCACCTCTCCAGGATGGCTAATGGCAGCAGCTGGTAGCGGTTCACCTACCCCAACATCCCTAAACTGGAACCAGAGAGAGGCCATCTATGGCTCCTCTGTAGGCCCCAACCTGACTTGGCTCCTCTGTAGGCCCCAACCTGACTTTGCTCCTCCCCAGTCTAAAATCTTCCATAGTTCCCCTGAAATAACCACTCCACTTCGGAGCTTTGCATCCAAGGTCTTGTACCCTCTGGCCCCTGGTCCCTCCCCCAGGTCCTCTCCTCCACCCAAACACTGCGGCCTATAATCCACTTGCCAAGGGATCCACTTCATGCCCCCGGGCCTTTGCATATGTTAGTCCCTCTATCCACAACAGGCCAACCCACCCCTATTCACCCTTCAGAACCCTGTCCAGGGGCCGACTCCTGTGAAGAGCCCTTCCTGATCCCTTACCCTCCCCCAGATCTGGTGAATCGCCCCTCCTGCTCCTGCGCTCCAAACACACATTGATTATCGCACTCAATGCAATTAGGGGTTGACAAGTCTGTCTCCTACCAAACCGGATGCAACAGGGACTGGGCCTTTTGTCTTTGTTTTAAATCCCCGGTGCCCAGATACCGCCTGCAGACAAACAGGCACTCAGGAGCGTCGAGCTGACAGGTGGGTGAGTCGGTAAACAAATCTGCACGGCCCTTTACAGTTTACGAAGCCTTTTCCCGTCCTCCATCTCACTGGGCTCCTCTCATCAGGGCAGCAGGGAGGGGAAGGCTCCCGGAGACTTTGAAGGGCCTTAGGGGCCCCTCCTCTCCGCCTGGGCAGGAGCTGAGGTTTGCCAGGTACCTCCCACAGGGCTCCCCAAGAACAGCCCGGACCCCCTTTCAGCAGGAAGCCAACAGTTGCCCCTGCCGAGGGCCCTCCTGCCCACCCCCCACCCCCCGCCTCGGGGGAGCCGCCAGCAGGTGCCCAGGTGGCGGCCGGCTGGGCAGAGGCTGGGGTGAGGCCGCCATCCATCCCCCCCCACCCGGAGCTGTGGGATGCGGCGGGGCTGGAGCTCAGCTCCACCAGCGAGGCTTGGTAACAGTTGCTATGTAAAACGCTCGGAGGGGGAATTTACTGTCAGCGTTAATAATAGATGAAGGTTTCAGAATTTTTGATGCCTTACGTTCTAAGCCGTTTGATTTATAATGTCTCTGGAAAGGGAGAGATGAGGGTGGGGGGCGAGGGAGGAGGCCCAGAGGCGTGAGCGGGAGGTTGGGTCCCCCTCCCTGCCCCCTCCCCACCCCGACCCCTGCCGCCACCACCTTTGACGGACCGGGAGGGAAACTGAGGCCCGAGGGGAGAAGCCACGGAGCCACGTGATCTGGATGCCCGTGGCTGCCCGGAGTCCAACGGGAGGAGAAACGAAGTCCGGGCCCCTCCCGCCCCCCCGGGGTTGTTTTGATGGATTACTGCTTCTCCTTTTAGCGGAGCAGGTGTGTCTGAAGTAGTCTCCGGAAACGGCACTGATGGGCGCCTGTGGCGGGGGCTGTGTGGGGCTGATTACAGGCGCGAGGAAGGCAAAATGCAAGTCCCAACTTCCCTTCTGCTTCCCTGCAAGTGGCGGCTGTTGAGTTGGGGGAAGACATCCTCCCTGGGAGAGCAGGCGGCGCGGCTGGGCAGGAAGCAGGGCTGTTTGTCTGTCCTGGCTCCTGAGAGCCAGAGGGGCTGGAGGGGGAAGGGGGGGGAGCAAGGGCGTTGGGGGGGGGGGGTCGGGGCTGTCCTGGATGCAGGAGGGCCCGGCCCCGCAGTGGCCGCCGGATCCCCCGTATACACGCCTGGACACACCCCTGAGCGTGGGCTTGGGCCACCCCCACGTGTGGCAAGGCCGCTCCCCAGCTGAGGTGACCCCAAGCCGAGCTGGTTTTAGAGAGGGCGCCTTCCCTTTGGGCTTTCCCACCAAGCCTTTGCTCACGCTGCTCTTTTCATCTGGAATTCTCTCCTACCTCCTCCAACCCTCCTTGGCCTCTTACCCCAGGCTAGGAACTCTTCCCTGACTCAGCAGCCGGATGGACTCTCTCCTCCCTAGATCCCCAAGACCCTGGTCTTTGGGCCACAGAAACTGGGCCTGGGGGTCCCGACACCCAGATGACACCCCCCTCACACGACAGCTTGGTCCCCAAAAGTCACGTCATCTCCCACTTACAAACGTGGATGTGTCTGGGCTCAGCGTCCTCCTGCCTCATTCCTTGGGCCCTGAACGCGTCCAGGAGCCCGCCCTGACCACCACTCCAAGCAGACGGGAGAACCCTGGCCTTCCCTGGCCTCCATTTCCCCCTGCAGGGATCCGCTGCCCTGCGTTCAGCACAGGCCTGGCGCGGAGCCACAAGCAGCCACCGGGCTGTAGGAGGAGAGTGACACCCTATCCCTCACAGACCCCCTCTGGGGACAGCACATGAGGGTCCACAAACTTTGCAGAGCTGTGGTCACGCTGTTAACAACAGTGACCAGAACCCCGTTCTTGCCGGCTAAGCCCCTCGTCCCAGAGAGAGGCCTGCTCTGACCGCCTCTACGGCGGTCCTCTCCTCCTGGCCCCCAGCGCAGTCCCTGCTTCATCACTGGCTCACCTGCTTTTTTCAGGGTCCTCCATTCACACATTCGCTTCACAGATAAGGGTTTTGTGTGCGCTGACCACCGCTGTGCCCTTACTTAGCACCTGGAACAGTCTGGCACAAAGCAGGTGCTCGCCAATGCGTGTAGGAAGGGAGGGATGAACACGGCCTCTCTGTGTGCGTGGGGCCCTTCCTGAGCCCTCCCAGAAACCAGGCCCGGCCTGAGGGCATAGGGCTCGGCTGCGGGGTGCAAGGTCATGGGTACAGTCACAGCTTGCCCCACCAGCACTTCTCCATCCCCTCATTCATTCACTCATGCTGCACCCCCTGACCCTGGGCTCCCCCCAACACCAGTCCTGCACTGGGCTCTTAAATGTCCCAGGCTCCAGAATGCCCTTAAGTGGGGACGCTGGAGCTCCCATCCCAAGGGGCTAGGACACACAGGCCTACCCGAAGGCTCTTAAATAATCACCCACAGCCCCAGCGGAAGTGGCCTGGGCCCCCCTTGCCCTCCAGAGCGGGAGGGATTCACGCAAGCACTGGGGGGCATGGAGGGCTCTCCCGGGATGACACGGCAGGTGAGTGCCGTGCCCCAAGGTAGAGGCTTCCCCTGGGAGGTAAGGAGGCCTCCTGGGAGGTGTGCTTTGCCAGATGCCACCCCCGGCCCACTCCTCCAGGAAGTCAGCCCCTGCGGGAACCGGGCTGTCACTCACTCACCAAGTACTCTAAGGCCCTCCTCTGAGCCAGGCCCTGTGGGGCCCATACTGGGGACACGGAGGAATCGGACATGGTGTCCAGCTGGTGGGCACCGCAAGAGACATACTGAGAGGCATGAGAGGCTGGGGGGGGGCAGGTCTGCGGAGTGCCAGGTGCGGGGTTAGGAGTTGGGCTTGGTTCAGAGAGCCACGAAGTGACTCAGTCTTACCTATGAGTGAAAGGCTCAGGGAAGGCATGGCTAGGCCCAGACTAGGAGGGACGAGCAGGGAAGAGGAGACGGGGTGGGCGGAGTGTGTGTGCCCCCTGCCTGATGGTGACTGAGACTGCTGCCTGGGGAGGGGGCCTGAAGCCATCATGGATCCCTGACATCTTTAGTGCCCAGAGGGCAGGGAACCCTGAAGAGGCTATGTGCAGCCTGTGGGTGGGGAGAGTCTCAGGGTCTCCAGTAGAGAAAGGACCCGTTGTGGAGAGCTCAGCTTCAGGGTCTGGCAGCCTCTGGCCTCCCCGAGCCTCCCTGTCTGGGCTCTGCTGCGCTCCGGCAGGCTGAGCTGGGATGGGAGGTCACCAAGGGTGGCCGCCGGGACCTTGGCAAACAGGAAATGCCAACTCACCCTTCGGGTCGGCTCCAGAGCCCGAAGCTCCCCTGGGCCTGTCTAACCTCAGGCCTGAGCCTCTCCTTCCTGCTCCAGCTCCTCCCACCCCGGGCCTCCCAGCGTGGCTGCCCTCGCCGGCCTCCCGTGCCAGGCCTTCTCCTCCGGTGGTCCAGAAGCCAAGCTGCTAGGAGCCTTGAGCCCGCATCAGCAGCCACTCAACACACGTTGCTTCAGCAAAGCTGCGTCTTACAGCGTGTGCCAGGCCTGGGGCCACGGCTCTAGGCGGAGCGCTGGGTGCCGGCAGGCTGCTGGGGAGACGGCGCACAAACACGCCTGCCAAGCTCGGGCGGCAGCACCGTGACACTGTGACAGGAAAGCCCGGGCTGGGGGAGCCCAGAGGAGGCCTCTCGTCAGTCCAAAGGTCAGGGAAGGCTTCCAGAAGGCTGGCAGCAGGGTCTGTGGTGCAGTCGGGCATGGCCGGAGGGACTGCCCCTCCCCCTCCCTGGCCTCCTTTCTGGCCCACTCCAGAGCTTTTGCCCATCAAGTCTAGATCTTCTCTGTCCCCAGTGACCACCTACCTCAGAGCCTCAGTTTTCCTGATGTAAAGAATGGACCCCATGAGTCATCCACGTCGACCGGGTAAAGATGTAAATATTGACATAATACGTGCTCCCTCCCTACTATTCTCCCCACTCCGCTGAGACCCAGGCCTAGCTGCCCTGACCACTTTCCTATCCCAAGTGAAGCCTGTGGGCAGCTTCCAACCCCTGCCCAGTAAAAGCCCAGGATTCTAGAAGCACCAGGAACCAAGCATTAGTGCGGGAGGGCTGCTGGGTCATTGGTTGCAACTTTAATAATGGAGTTTATGGAAGGTCTCCTAGTCAGCAATAACGTGCGTAATTTCTGTAACTTCATCGGTGCCGCCAACCCGAGCTGTCCTGGGAGGCAGGCGGGCAAGTGAAGATGAGGGTTAGGGCATGCTATATGATGCCTTTGTACAAAACAGAGAAAGACACCCCAGGTGCCAGTCTGCACAGCTCAGCTGGATTTCTGCCAGGAACGCTTGTGCAATGTACAACCCATACAACTGTGCCCTTTGGCCCTAGGTTCAGGTGAGTGTCAGCATGGAGGCCGTTCCCCAAACAGGTCACTCTTGCTTTTCAGACCACTCAAGCCAGGTGTGAGAACTTCCTGAAACAAAATGCAAAGTGTGTGTGTATGTGGGTGCACAGGCACCCTTTATCTGAAGACAATACAGAACTGTTTTTTTTTCCAATTCTCAAAGGGTTCAGAGTTCGAGGAGTCTAGACTTGAATCTGGGACCAGGGTCTGGGATAAAGAGTGGTAGACGGGTCTCGCTAGAGCCTGGGAAGGGGTTTGAACGTGTTCAGAATCACAAACATTTGTCATTCCATTTCTCAAAAATTGGACTCAAGATTCTATTTTTTTTTTAAAGGATTTCATCCTTTTTGGGGGGGGGTTGCTGAGGAAGAGGAGTGGAGGGAGAAAGAGAATCTTAAGCAGGCTCCACACCCAGGTCAGAGCCCGACTCTGAGATCACGACCGGAGCTGAAATCAAGAGTCAGACGCTTAACTGACTGAGTCACCCAGGCGCCCCTGGACTTAAGATTCTGAGCAGCAAAACCACACAGGCTTGGAAAAGAGATGATTCCTGGGTCCCACCCCTTAAGATCTGTAAATGAACTTGCCCCTGACACAAACTCTGAAGTTGATGAAGCTCTGATTTAATGCTCTTCTCGTTGGCTCTGCTGTAGGCTGGAATTTTTTTTTTTTGGTGTTGGTGGGAGATAACGTATTTACCCCAAAGTCCATCAAAACCCCACAAAGGATATCCATGGATGACCGTGTAACTGATTTCATGACTTCAGCTCCCTTTTCGTTGTCGGAGTGCTTTGGGGGTAGAGCTGGGAGGTTTCATCCAGTCCACCGCCTCCAGCCAGGGAAGGGCACAGGGAGTGTTCCACAAAGGAGACGCCAGATATCGGGGCCTCCCAGCAGCCTGCGGCCGGTGTGCTGGGCAGCCCTCACCAGCTCATTTCTGTTTCTCGCCTGCCTCCCAGGGCCAGCCCCAGGCTCCCCATCTGGCCAACACAGTGCGCCATTCACCAGGGGCACAGAGCAAACCGGGCTCCTCGGGCCTGGGGTCCAGCCAGACACTCACCCCACGGCCTGGCCTTGGACACAAGCTCTTCTGTGTCTGCAAGTGAAGGAGCATCTGTCTCCCTTTCTCCCAAGTCCCGGCATCCAGCACGCGGCCTGCCAAGGCGGCCTTCGGGGCAGCCTGATGCCCGCATTCGTTCAACAGTGCAAACTGAGCGCCTACTGTGTGCCCGGCCGCAGGCAGCCCCACCCCCACCCACGGCGCCGTCCGGTGCGCGGATCCGGTACAGCCGCAAGGGAGACGAGCTGCTGAGCAGAGCAGGGCAGCTGGTCTACAGGGAAGCTTCCCGAGGAGGAGTGAGGGTCGGGCCAGAACAGGCCAGCGCGCAAGATGACGACCGGCCCCGGCCAGGTCGGCCCCGGCCACGTCGGCCGGGGAGACCACCGGGTGCCGGCCCACTCGGGCCTCTCGTTCTCAGACTCCGGGGCCAGAGAGAACTACAAGAGGCAGAGGCGCGGGCACGAGGCGCCCTTTGTCGGGGCCGCCATCATGGCGCGCTCACCCCCAAACCGAGCTCCCAGCGCCGCCGCTCCGGAAGCCCCGCCCTTCCCAGCAGCGCGCGCCCGCGCCGGCCGCTTCGTCACGGGCCGCGCACGCCTCGCCCGGTGCCCCGCCCACACGCCTCGGCCCCGCCCACTTCCGGGCCGGGCGGGGCTCCTGGGGCCGCCCCGCCCCCCAGCCGCGCGACGTCTCCGGGGGACCGCGGCCCGGGTGCGGGGCTGCGGCTCGCGCGAACACAAAAGGCAGGAAACACAGGGCGTCGCAGGCCTGTCACCATGACTGCCTGCGCCCTCGCGCCGCCCCGCGCCCTGCCGTGGGACCGGCCCTGCGACGCCCAGAGCCGGACGCTAGAGATGGGCAGGTCGCTGGGCCGCCCCGCCACGTGGCCGCGACGCCCCGGGCCTGCAGCTTTCGTCTTTGAAACGGGGTCACCCTCGGCCCAGGGCTGCGCTCGCTCACTGATTTCACACTGTGCAGCGCCAACGGCGTTCAGCGGCGAGAGCGCCACCACGGAACTAGACAGGAAACAAAACCCGGGGGCACCCGACTGGCTCAGTCCGTGGAGCAGCCACTGCCTTGATCGTGGGTGGGGTGCTGGGGTCCAGCCCCACGCTGTGGTTCTGAGCGGCCTTGGGGTAGGAGTATACTGTGGGGAGGTGGGGAGAAGGAGGGAGCCAACAAGCAGAAACATAAGTAAGCGGAGTGAACAGGACATGAGAAGGTGACCATGTGCTTTGGAGAAAACACAGAGTAAGGGAGTGGGAATGTGAGGGAGATGGTTTGTAGTTTTAAACAGGATGATCCGGTAGGTCTCACTAAGAGGTGACATCGAGATACAACTAAAGGAGAGCAGAAGTCAGCTGCATGGCCGTCTGTGCTGAGAGCCCTGGAGTCAGAGCCAGAGCCAACAGCCAGTGCAAAGGCCCTGAGGCGTGATGCGCATGATGGAGAACAAGGAGGCCACAGTGTCCATAGCTGAGTGAACAAGGGGAGAAGGGAAGAGGCCCGAGGTGACAGCAAAAAGATCCAGGCCCCTTCAGGGCCGCAGCAGGTGCTCAGCCAACGCAATATTTGCTCCTTCTCCCTCCTCAGCTTCTTCCTTTCATGATGTCCTTTCCTCCTCCTTCTTCTTCCTCTCCTCCTCCCAGACTAGGAGACATTCCCTCTTCAGCACAGGCTGGAAGGACCTGGGTCACTGGTCTGGGCAACAAACCTGGCTCTAGGGGTGAAGGCGGAGACAGGAGCCAAGAAGGCAGACTCCCTCAGTCTTTGCACAAGCTGTCACCTCTGCCTGGAATGCCCTTCCCATCTCTCAGTCTGACAAACGATGGCCTTCGCCTTCAAGGGACAATCAAATGTCACCTCCTCCAGGAAGTCTGGGCTACCTGGCTTGGGAGGATGCCACTCCCCGAGCAGACCTGGTCACAGCACCGACCGGCCTCTACCTGCCGCTCTCCCACCAGGGGTATCTGTCCTTTCTCTGCACGGGGTGAGAGGCAGGGGACTGCTGCTAAGTGGCAGAAAGGCCAGCAGGAGAGCAACTGCCAGTCATAAGGGGCTGGGAGACAAAACACAGAGTGGACAGCCAATAGTTGGTGACCACGTTGTATGCCTTCTCGCTGTGTGGGAGGGCCAGCCCTGCCTTACCCCACCAGCCACAGTGGGGCCCGGCACAGGCCCGGAGCCGGGGAGGCAGTGAGGAACAGAAGCCCTCCAAAAATGGACAGCTGGGGGCGCCTGGGTGGCTCAGTGGTTTAAGCCTCTGCCTTCGGCTCGGGTCATGATCTCAGGGTCTGGGGTCAGGCCCCGCATCCGGCTCTCTGCTCAGTGAGGAGCCTGTTTCTCCCTCTCTCTCTGCCTGCCTCTCTGCCTACTTGTGACCTCTCTCTTTGTCAAATAAATAAATTAAATTAAATAAAAAAAATTCAAAAATGGACAGCTGAAATGATGGAAGAGAGCTGAGCCTTCAGAGAAATGTACCCCCACCCCATCCCAGGCAAGGGCAAAAACCTGCGCAGACCAGGGCAAGGGGAAGCCCGCAACTGCTGCTCAGTCTGCATACAGTTCCTTTCTTCTAGACACTGGCCTGCTTGCTTAAACACCTGCGCAGAGGCTTGGGAAGGAGAGTCTCCCCTGGACCCCGGTCTGTGTTTCTAGGAGAGACTTCAGACAGGCAGACTTGAAGGAAGCAGGGCAGGGTCCTGGAGTCAGCTCTGCCCCTTCACAGAACGGTGAGCCCCAGCCTCCTCATTTATGAACAAGGACAGTAACGCCCACCGGGCAGGGTTGTTATGCAAACGAGATGAGCCAATGCGAGAAAAGCACTTCCAACCGTGGGAAGGACTTGGTAAAGGCTGACGCTGGTGTTTAAAGAGACGGAGAGTAACCCTAATGGGAAGCTCCGGAGTCCACAAAACCGACAGCCACAGCTGGACTATGTTCCCCAGCCTCCCTTGCAACTGGGCAGGTCACATGACTTGAATTCTAGCCAATGGAATGTGAGTAGGAGTGATGCACCCATTCCGTGGTGGGGACGGTGGTGAGGTCACGGGGAAGACTAAGGCCTTTCACTCCATGGAGGAAACTGTCCACCAACCGGAAACTCTCGCTATCCTCACGCATGGAGAATAAACTTCTAGAAATATTAGGGTGTCTCTGTTACTGCAACTAGCCTTCTCCTAACTAGCGCAGGGAGCCACTTACCCATTTGCTCATCTACTCATTCAGTAAATATTTTTGAGGGCCCGTATGCCCCATATTGGGTGCTAGGGATACAGAGAGGGTAAGTCCTGACCTTGTGGAGCCTGCTCAGTGCGCAGAAGAATGCCGTCCTTAGTGACTACCAAGGGCAGTGGTGGTGGGGCATGGAGGCTTCCCGGAGATGGGATCCGAGAGAGAGAGGGAAGGGAGGACAGAGCTCCAGGTAGTGGTGAAGGTCCTGCGGGTGTGAGGGAACACGGGCCACTTCTGGAAGTGGAAGAGGAGGAGGAAAGATGAGCCTCAAACACCTGTCTGCATCGTGGCTCCCTTCTGAGCGTCAGTATTCTCATCTCTAAAATGGAGGCCACACTAACAATACTCTCACAGGGCATCTCTGTCACTGGCAAGGGGCCGCTGGGTGCTCGTGCATTCCAGATATTACCCAGAGCGGGCAGAAAGGCCTCTGCCTGATGCCTGGGGGCAGGGGAGGTCAGCTCAGAAGGTGAGCAGGGCTATCTCTGGGGCTCAGGAGGCAGGAGTGGGGAGGGAGAATTGCTGCTATTAAGGCTTCTGCCACGCGGGCTAAATATTAGGGCTAAATATTAGGGATCGTCTCCAGCCGAGAGAGCCATTAGGCAGCAGCGGAAGTGCTGACTCTCTGGGGAGGCGGGCAGGACCTTCCCTGGAGGCAGCTCAGCGAGCTGGTGCTAAGAGCGGGAACTCTCCACTGACGGGCAGATGCTGGCTGCCGTTCAACCTCTTTATGGACAGGGACAGTGGAGATGGGCACTGCACGATTTGCGGAGAGGTCCAGGAGGCCCCTGGGGGGCTGATGTGTTGGGCATTTCCCTGATGCTTGACGCCAGCCTGCCTGCTGTCACCAAAGGTCAGAAGCAGGAAAAGACATAGCAGATCTAGGAAGTATGCCAGTCACCAGGTACCTAAAAGGAGTCAGGCAGGCAAGGGTGCCCCTTGCAGTGGGAAGCTGCCCCAACTCACATACCTGCTGTGGCTCCCCAGCTCTCTGCGCCAGCATTCAAGGCTCTCCATGACTCAAGCGCCCCCTGCTCCCTCTAGCATTACGTGCCTTCGTGCCCCAGCAGCTCCCACTGCCCTGCTTTTGCCTTCGCTGTTTCTTCTGCCAGGGACGCCAGACTCTCCTCCCGTTCGCTAACATCTCTTCTCTCATCTTTTAAGAACCACTTGGAGTTCTAATCCTGGCTGAGTGAGTTGGCCAAGCAACCTCCCCTCTGATACTTAGCTTACTCATCGAGAACATGCGGAAGCTATTTCCTGCCTCACAGAGTTGTTGGTGCAAATGAAACACGACAACGTATGTGAAAAGCACCTAATGGCATGTGGCGCAAAGCAGTTATTTAAAAAGCAGACCGAAAAAAAAAAACCCAAACCCAAAAGCACTTAGCAATCGTACCTCCTCCAGGAAGGCTTCCCTGACCACACAGCCCGGTTTAGGGTAGGTACCTTCCCGTTGGTCCCTACCTTCCTGGGCAACCCGGGGCTTGACACCACACAGGACAGCCATGACCTATCTGGGCATCTGCCTATAGCCCTACTAGACTACGAATACCTTGAGGTCAGAGACGTTCCTGGTGGATGGCAGGCCACACAGTCAGTGTTGGATGAGAGGGTAAAGAAGGGGTGGATGGCACTGGGTGCCACTGGGTGCTAGGGATACAGCTGTGGGAGGGCCAGCCCTGCCTTACCCCACCAGCCACATGCCAGGTATCCCAAGAGCTAAAAACGTAAGCTTGATATACCCCCTGGGAGGTGAGAGGATAAAGTCTCAAGTGCCCTGGAACCCCAAGATTCTTAGCCTCTGTGCTCAGGACCAGCTTGCCAGGACAGTGCCCTCCAGTTCTGCCCACAGCAGTCCTGACCTCAGCCCAGGCTCCCATCTCCGTCCCAGGCTGCCACGAATGGCAGCTTCCAGGGATGGGGACAAGCCTACTCCTTCTCCCTCATCCTCTGCCAAGCCGTCGGTCAGCCAGTGGCCTAGTGCCAAGCAGCCAGCCTGAGCTCAGAGCCGGCTGGAGGGGGGTGATAAACCATCCCAGGTGGCCCCAGGGGCTCGGAGAGGCGAGGTGTGGGGGGTCTGTGAGCTGTCTCTATTTCTTCTAGAACCCTCAGGGGTACTGTGCATTTACCCAAACAAGGCCACAGTGACACAAATCTAGCAGTCCCCCCCGCTCTGGGCCAGAAGGCTGTCAGCTCCAGGCCCTGCTGGCTATCTCCCCCACCCAAAGCTCACACAGGCAGTTATGGATGTCTTTGATTAATAAGAAATGGGGGCAATGAATTAATCATTACGTAATCAATGCAGTTTGTTTGGCAGCCGTATCTTTCAAAAAACATGGCTTGTGTGTGTGAGAAATAATGAAGGGGTCCCTGGGCAAGCACATATGGCCTCTGGGGGAGGGTACAGTTGTTGCCCCAGGAGCCCCTGTCCTCGAGGGGAGGCGGCGACAGCATCGACGGTGGGGGAAGCACCCAAGTGCACCGAGGGACAGAGGGACAGAGGCGGGCGGGCGGGCCAGGTGGCAGCAGGTGGGTGCAAACCGGGCCGAGAACGGTGGTGCTGGGTTTCAAACCCTTCGGGCGGGGGTCCTGGGCTCAGCCACGTTCTCCACCCTCCCGGCCAGCGCCGGGGACAAGCCGGGCGGCGTCCCTGTCCCTGTCCCTGTCCTGGGGCGGCGGCCCGCCCGTCTCCGGGAGAAGCAGCAGCAGGTGTTTCCCGGGACCGGGAAGAGAACGTCGGTCCCAGACGGGCCGCGGCTGCACGGGGCCTCGGCCGCTCGGTCGTCACCCGCGCCCGGGACTGGGCACAGGGGCGTCCGCGCGGGTCGGGCAGGGCGGCGGAGGGCGCGTCGCGGGAAGGGGGGCGGGGCCGGAGGGTCAGGCGCGCCCCGAGCTGGGGGTCCCCGCGCCGCCCCGCCCCCACCCCGCCGCCGGGCCCGCCCCTCCGGCCACGTCCCGGCCACCGCGCGCGCCTCCGGGCCGACCCCTGCCCTCCCGCCTGCCCCGCCGGAGGGCGGCCGCGCTCCAACACGCACCGGGTCACTTCCCTGCCTCAGAGCCTGCGGCGGCTCCCGTGGCCTCCGGAAGGAAGTCGAGGCTCCGGCCCCGCGCCCCGCGCCGTCCCCAGCACACACGTCGCCAAGCGCCCACGGGTGGCTTCGCACGGAGGGGCCGAGCCAGGCCGTCCTGCCGGGAGCCCAAAGCCCGCGTGTCCCGGCCCCTCCCTCCCTCCCGCTCCCCCACCGACCCCCCACAGTGAGAGCCTTTGCGCACCCTCTTACCTCGTCCCCTTACAGCTCCCCTCAAAGGCTAATTGACCAGGGTCCAGTGTCCCCAGCAGGACCCAGAGCGCCCCTAAAGGCAGAGTCGCCCTGCATCCTCAGGGTCCCACACACAGTAGGCTCGCTATGAAGGTTTCCGAGTGTGTGCACAAATGCTCACGTGTGCACGCGCAAGCACACACACACACACACACACACCATCCAAAGGCGCACATTGGACAAGGAAAAGTACTGGCCTCCAAGGAACCTCTGCGCCGAGAAACTGACCAATTCATGTACTTCCAGACTTCCTTTTCTACTTAACGACCATCACGTTTGTCTTTTGCAATTAAAAAACTATTTGGAATGAAAACCACACCAAAGCCACCCCCGGGAAATCACCTGGTAAGGACCCGGTTCTGTACAGGGGCTCGCCTCCCTGGCTACCACCACTCATGGCCACCCTGGGTGTGCCAAGATGATCAGGCCGGGTTTACAGAACAGCCAACAGAGGCTCAGTGCCGGGAAGGTCACCCAGGGCAGGGGGGCTGGTATTTGAATCATGGGGAACCTGAAACTCACAATACTCCAGGCTGAAACTGGGTCCCCCCCAGACAAGGTGGCTATCGGTGAGAAAGGGGGTGATCCTGGCAGTCCCAATGGGACCCCAAAGTCAGCAGAGACACAAGCATCACCATTCACAAAGTCACTGGTGTCTGTAAGCAAAGTCTCTTCGCATTCACTGCATGCCAAGAACTGTGCAGGGAACACAAAGGTGACCTATGTCACTGCCCAAACCAGAATCTTCGGAAGCATCATCTCCTGCTGGTCCCCTCCCCATCCTGAGCCCATCAGCTCCCCCACTGCCCAGCTGCAAAAAGGACCAGGCCCTGGTCACCCTAAAAGATGTCCCTAATATTGCTATGCCTTGTATTGGTTCCCGGTCCAGGCTGGCATGCAGTGGTCCCCAAGGGGTTTATTAGAGTTCCAATTCCGGACCACCCCCAAGGAATGTGATCTGGCCAGGCCCAGGGAAGGTATGCTGGGCATGTCTGTGTGTCTCTTCCCAAGCACCCAGCCAGATGAGCCCCAGGATGCTCCCACGTCTGCTGGCTGAAGTACAGCACGCGGTGCCTGGGACACGGATGGGGGGCAGGGAGGGGCGGGGGAGGGCGCCTCCATGCCTCCACGCTGGGGTCAGCCCCAGAAAGGACGCTGTGTGTGAGATCTGCTTGCCAAGTGGCATAAATCAGTCTGACAGTGCCCAGGTGGGGCAGTGACGGGCTGCTGGGCGCCTGATGTTGTTGCTGGGGGGCGGGGAGAGGCTCCTCACCCCTCTGGAACCGTGGGGTCCCTGGTACACAGAAGGGGTACGAGAGGTGTTTGGGGCATGGAACCGAGTCCAGATTCGTCCCATATCGCAAAGGCTACCATTTATCACGTGCCCACCTGTGGTACGTATTCTGCCTACACAAGCTTGTTTAAAACTGGGACTGGAATGAAGGTTATTTGTAACAGCAAAAAAACGCTGTCCCCATGTCCACCCTGCAGAGACAGAGCACTTACGTGAGGCCCTACTGTGTACTTCCTGTGGCCCAGGCTGGGGACCGGGCCAGGGGAGGACTGACTACAGAACAGTGTGTGCGGAAGGGTCCCCCTGGAGGAAGTCCCAAAGTGGACCTAAGGCACAGAATTCCCGGGGAAAGGATCAAGAGCTAAAGGATGGGGCCCCTGCCTCTGACTCTGCGGACTCGGACATGGAGCTGTGGGGACCTGAAGTTCCAACTTGACACCCTTCTGTTTTGTCTTTAAAAAAAATTAAATAAACACATATTTTAAAAAAAGATTATTTTTGGCAAGTTTCCAGTCAATTCAGTGCCAGGGGTGGTCATGGGGGGTCGGGGGGGGGCGCTGAGGAGCTGCGAGTGGTACAGGGTTGGTAAGTTCTTCCAGACAGGTGACTTCAGACTCCGGAGAGGCAGATTCACGCGCGCACTCATGCGTTCACTCATTCGACAAAGATCCAACCCTCTGAGCATCCTGCCAGCTGCCCAGGCCTCAGTAATAAGAATTCATGCCTTCATTCATGCCACAAATATTAAGTGTCTGCTATGAGTCTTGGGGCTTGGTGGTGAGCCTGGAACCATGGCTGGAGGCCGGGCTGGGGGAGGACAGCCCACAGCACTGCCTGCCATCTGCCCCGGGGTCCCTGTACAGAGTCACTTCTGGCCACAGGAGCCCATCCCCTAGCCCCGAGCCGGCAGGCACCCAAGATGGGAATTACGGTCTCTACTAAGAGACACTGACACGAAGCTGGTTACTGCCTTTTCAGCAAACGTAATTCCTTTTTATTAGAAAATTAAAGGGTAGGACCAGCTTGCCAAAAGCCGAAAGAGCTGAAATGTGCCTTCCTAAGATATGCAGCGTCTGATAAAACGGATTTGCTTGTCTCTCTCCTTTTCCACCGTCATCTCCCCTTGGCCAGCCTCGCCTCCATTCACACCCCTTCTATTGGCACCGCAGCGATGGCCGTGAGCTTGGTGGAGGCCAGCAGGCCCAGCAGCCGGGGAAGGGATGTGGGGAGCGTGCCTTTGTTTCCCCGGCACAGGACAGGGACCGGTGCTCCATGCTGGGCTACTCCCCAGGTTTAAGCCTTTTTAGAATCACCTTGGGGATTCTCCAGCTTTCCTGAGCTATGAAGGCTGCCCATGGCCTCTGCTAAGCTGGGGATGTCAGGAGGGAAAGGCAGGAACAATAACGGCCCGGGCTCCCAAGAAACGAGCTCATCCATCTGGAGACCCAGGAGCACGCGGCTCCAGACGGAGCAGTGGAGGGAGGCGGGTTGGGCAGGGCGCCGAGGGGACCAGTCCCTCACTGCCCACACAAAAAGCAACTAACTATTCAAAACCACCCAGAGAGTTCTCTCTTATTGAAAAGTCCTTGATTCTTCCCCTTCTGCGGCAGAACTCGTGAACAAGGGCCCCATCTTATTAATGGGGTGACGGAGGGGCCCGGGAGGGAGGGTCCTCGCGTACGCAGGAAGGTGGCCGAGCCCGCCCCACGGAGCTGGATTTTCTTCCCACTAATCTCTCTGTTTCTTTTCCCCTTTCTCCTTTTTTTTTTTTTTTCCCCCTCTGCTTCCTGGCTTGGAGGGGACCTCAGAGGATGGTGGGGAACACGGGAGTGACACGTGTGAGTGCCTAAGGGTGTGTGTATGTGCGTGTGTGCGTGTGTATGTGAGAGCGCGTGTGCCTGTGTGTGTGTGTGTCCACGCATGCTGAATACTAAAATGACCACCAGGCTCTTGATGTTCTAGCGGGGTAGGGGTAGCTAGAAATCCAGTCTCAGGTCCGCCCCTGCCCTATCCTTAAGCCTATACCCACCCCCGCACCCTGGTCTTCCCCCCTCCCTATTCAAGGGCAAATCCCTTCCCTGCACTCCCTCCTTAAGTAACAAAAGGTGGAGATAAAGTTCCCTTTCACCTGCTGGACTGAAGCTTTGGCTCTGGTACACCTCCTAGAGGCTGCTTTGTTCTGAGGGAAAACGGAGAGAGAGGGTCTGCCCTGAGGCCTGCCTGCCAAGGTGGGCCAAGGGCTGGGGGGTCAGAAATAAATCCCAGAGCACTGTGCCACAGGCCTGCGCTGCCCGAACCTCTCTTCCCTGGGAGCTGTGCTCTGCGGTTGCCGGTTCGAATCCCAGCCCGGCCCAGGCAGCCCCGCGTGAGTCCTTCCACTCTCTGGCGGTCCTGGCAGACAGGACACAGTGTCGGGTCCTTCCCAGGCTGGCCATCTCCAGGGCTGAGAAGGGGTGGACGTGGAGCATCGCGGGGGACAGTGACCCCAATTCTGCAGGGCAGCCCTGTTCGGGCTCAGAACCCTGGGAAGGTGCCGCAGAGGAGAAAGCACAGCTCGGTACCTGGGACAACTGGGTGTCTCCGCACGGAGGAGGGGCTGGGAGCCGCTGGCCACAGGACTACAAAGGTACGCATTTCTGTGTCTGCACACCTTCTTTGCTCCTAAACACGGAGGTCCCTGAGGGTCCCCCAAGGCTCTCGCTGGACACCAGAGCAGCACGGGGTCTGAACCAAGCAGGTGAGCGATCCCATGTCCTCTGGGATGCTTCCTGCTTCCCCCCAGTGGGTAAAGGGAATTGTGTGACTCACGTCAGCTCCGCAGGCTCTGTGCGCGTGGGGGAGGGGCCGCCCTCTCTCTGGACCCAGGGTGACAAGGTCAGCTCAGCAGCCGACTGACGGGGCTAGACTGGCGCCTGGGAGCCACCCCAGGTGGCCTCTGGGGTGCCCCCGCTGCTGCTCCCCTCCACTCCCTCTCCCCCACTGCCAGGAGAACCCAGCCCAGCTCCTGGCGGGTGGAGGCTTAAGGCCTCAAAATCCCCAAGCAGTGGGCCAAGGGACGCCGCGTGTGGGCGGGAGGTCGGGGGAAGGGGCAGGTCTTGGCGCTGTCTGGAGCTGAGCCAGAACCGAGCTCCCAAGGGGGCCGTGGCCCAGGCGTCCTGCAGCCATCCTGCAGCTGGGTCAAGCTCCGGCTCCAGGGCCCGCCAGCCCGACCCGCTGCCAGACTGTCTCTGCCATCCTCGTCCCTCCCCCATCTCTCCCGGTCTGTCCTCTCTCTAAGCAAAGGACTACGAATGCGGTGGTACCTTCTCCCCTTCTTCAGCTCCTGGAGCTGACCTGTCCCTTCCACGCATCTGCTTCTCCTCTTCTCCTTGGAGGACACAGACCCCCGCCACCTCCTTCCCCGCCATGGAAGGTGGGCTGTGAGCTTTGCCGTCCAGGGGTCAGGCGAGACACAGGGACGTGGACTTGCTGAGCAAGGCTCTCCCCTCAGTGGGTTTTCTAGAGAGCTCTTCATGGATGTGCGATGCCCGCGTGCGCGCGTGGGAGCCACGTGAGTGGAAAAGGCAGCACCTCCCCATTCCCCTCCCGCCGGTCCTTCCTCCGAACGGCCTCGCCTCCCTTGTCAGAAAACCTGCCCGCCCAGGGGTGGAGGCGGCCCCGGTCCCTGACAGCCACTTCTGGGTGCCGGGAAGACGGCGTGTCAGTCCCAACACGGATGACAGCGCTGCCATTCCCTGGGCCCCGACTGCGCACGGGGGCCGGCCTGGCCTGCTCAGGCTGAGGCACATTTCTTCGTAACCACAGGGAGTGGGGGACAGCCTGGGCTTGGGGCCTTGAGCACCTGGCAGCTTCTTTCAGCCCTGAAAACGAGCTGACCACAAATCCCATTTCCCAGCTGGGAAAGACTGAGACCCTGAGGGCAAGCACCAGGGCCTGGGGGCGGGGACGGCCACAGCTGCTCCCTTGTGATGGGGCCTGTTTCGGCCTGAGTGGACAAATGTGGGCAGAAGCCGAAAGCCTGGACGTTTAACCTGAGCACCTCAGAGCCGCCGCTCAGAAGCTCAAGGAGGGGTGGACCCTTAGCCTGTCTGGAGCCCATGGCTCCCCCCCCCCTACTGCCCCCCCTTCCACCAGCAGACGGGCCTCAGGCTCTGTGGGGTAGCAGGGACCACCCAGGTAGCGAGCGGGGAAGGGGGGAGAGGGAGAGAGAGAGAGTGTGTGTGTGTGAGTGTGTTTGCGCGAGTGTGTGAGAGTGAGTGTGTCTGAGTGTGAGTGTGCGTGCCCGCGGTGACCCCGCGCCCAGCCCGGACGCTCCGCCCAGCCTGACCGCGGCCGGGAACAGGCCTCCTCAGCGGGCCCCACCAGCCACGGCCCCCCCCAGGCCAGCTGCCTCACCCAGCCCTGAACCAGGAACTGGGCCCGCCGCCATCCTGGCCTGCCCCGCCCGAGTCACAGCCCCCCAGGCCACCCCCTCAGATCCCTGCCAGATCTGGGAGGAGGCAGCGGCTCCCCCCACCCCGGCGGCCCACTCCCTCCTGCCGCCCCGGCTCAGAGCCGGTCAACAAGGCGGCCCCCATCGTACACCTGCCTCAGGCCAGCCGCCCCCTCCTCTCCACCTTCTCCCCAGCCGTCAGGTGAAAGGTTCAGCTTCTTAACTGCAGTTTGGCGCAACTGGCCCCAAGCAACGCCCCCCACCCTGACCCCCGTCTCCCCCCGCGGCCGCCCTCCGCCCCGCGCCCACCACCAGAGTTTGGGGCCTGGAGGCTGGCGCTGCCTCCCGGCTGCTGGGGGCAGACGAGGGGCTCCCCACCCTCTCCCGCCCCACCAGGCGCCCTCCCCACCTCACACTTCTGAGGCAGGATCGCTGAGGCTGAAATTTCAATTAAGGAAGAGAAATAATTACTCCGGGGCTCCAGGCCGGCTCAAGTGGCCTCTATGGCCGCCTCCTTGGAGTTGGGGGGCCGTGGCCTGGCACACCTTCCCCCGTGCCCCCTCCACGATCAGCCTGGGCTGGAGCAGGAACCTTGGCCTTCACCCATGTTCAGCCTTGGACACCCCCACCCCCCGTTTCCTTCTGTTGAAGCAAGGCCAACCTCGGGGCTGCTTCAAGGTGGGGGGGGGTGTGGGATACCAGCTCGAGAGAGGGAGGAGGCTCCTGGCAGAGCGGGCTGGGGAGCAAGCCTCAGATGGCTCCAAAGAAATTGAATTAAATTAAATTTAACCATTCAGTCACTGCCTGTTCCTGCAGTGAGCCTGGAGGGTGGAGGATGGGGGTGGGGACCCCAAGAACAGGACGGAGAGGGCTCTGGCCTCCCTTGGGGAGGACTGCAGCACAAGGCTGGTGGGGAAGGGATTGTTCTGGAAAGGTTCTCAGAAGGCCTGCTCCGCCACTTACAGGAGGAGCGGGCCTGGGCAGGGGCCTCCCCTCTGGACCTCAGGCCCATCTCCTGCGAAACAAGGGTCACAGGTAGGCGGGTGTTCCTGGGCCCCCTGAGAGACACACCCCCCCATCTACTCCTCAAAAGGCAAACAGTCAGCTTTAGCAGTGGCCCCTCATCTCCAGAAATATCCCATCTTCGGTCCCCCTCTGAGAATGACAAATTTCCTCTCCAGCAATGCTTGGTTTGAATCCAGAAATGTTCAGCTCCAGAACGTTCCAGCTCCAGAAATGTTCCACGTTATCTCCAGAAATCCTCTCTCATCGTCAGCAATCCATCTCCACAAATGCCACCGCTCTGTATAAAGGCTCCACCTTAGCTCCAAGAATGTTCCATTTCCAGAAATATCACATCCCATCTCTAGAGATGTTCCATTTCAGCTCCAAAAATACCTCAAATCCAGAAATGCCCTATTTTATTCCCAGAAATACTCCTGCATCATCTTCAAAAACACTCCATTTCTAGAGGTACTACAGTTTATCTCTAGAAATAGTCCATTTCCAGAAATGTTTCATCTCTAGCAATGTCTGGAATCCAGAAAGGCTTCATCTTTCCTCCAGAAAATGCCCTCCCCTATCTCCAGAAATGTTCACACCTCATCTCCCAAAATGCCACTTCGTCTTCAAAACTGTGCCCCCCCCCTTAAATGGTTTCCATCTCCTCTCTAGAAATGTTCGCATCCTGTCCCCGGAAGCGCCCTGTCTCGTGTTCTCATGTTCTCAAAACATTCCATCTCTGGAGATGCCCACGGTGGCTCCAGAAAGGTCTCCCTGTCGGGGGAGACAGGGATTCAGAGACTCAGAAACCCACCTCGCAGGACCTTCCGGGAGGGGCTGGGCGGAGACCCGGAGGCCACCTCTTGCTCTTTTGCCGTTGTCCCTACGGCCTCCTGAGCTCCCTTAGCCACATGCTCTTGTGCCCAGAGCAAGGATGAGGTCAAGTGGAGGGGTGGGGTTTGGGGCAACTGGGAGCCCCTGAGGTCTGACCCCGGGGCCAAGGTGGTGATGGGGGTCTAGGGTGGGGAAAAACGGACCAGAAGGAGTTGGCGGGGTGGGGGGGCTCTGCACGCACGCCCTGAGACACACCCACCGGCCCAAGTGCATTCATGCGCATTTGACGGTGAACACCTGCGAAGCGCAGACACACGGGCCCGCGCAGCTGCCTCGGCCCAGAGCCACGGGCACTGCACACTCTCTACGCCGCGCGAGCGCCCTCCCCACGTGAGTACGCGGCACACACAACGCAGACACACGCACGAGTTCCGCACCACACGTGCGCCGTGACACATCACCAACCTCAGGCCCGCGCCCTGGGTCTCTCCAGGCCAAGTTCAAGGGGGCAGAAGCCCTTTGTCGTCCCTCCAGTGAGTCTGGGTTGGCAAGACCGAAGCGTCTTGGGGGCTGCTGTGCGCGGCTGGGGGAGGGGGATGCTCCGCGCCGGGACTGGGCTTAGAAGGGACTGCAAATGACGGGAAGGTGCAGACAGACGTCTGGCCTCTGCTCGCACACCTGTTAAGACGGGACACTCCCGGCCCCCGGAGCATCCCAGGCCTCCTACGGTCACTCTAAATGACACAAGTTCCTCTCTGGGTGGGACCCAAGCCGTGCGCCGCCACCTGTGTCCACACCGCTGCTCTCTGGAGTCCCAGGGCCCACGCCCTGCTGAGAACCCGCCCGGGTTTCTTCTCTCTGCCCCGGACAGGTACGGAAGCAAGGGGCCCGGAGGTGGCCCAGTCCCGGCACACACGTGGGCACGCTCACAGGCACACTCACACCGCAGGCACGGAACACACCTCCATGCCCCAAGCCCACACACAGGAACGGAGGAGGCGGCCCCTGGTCTGCAACCAGGTCTGTTCCTGATGCCTCGGTGGGCGGAAGGTCTCGGAGCCTCTAGGAGTGTGGGAGAGGCAAGGGGCCCGGAATGCATGATCTCTGCTCCCAGCAGCAGTGGTCGCTCTGGTCTGCTCCCGCAGGACGGTAATTACCATTTCTTAAGCCTCCCGATTTAGAATCAGCCTCAATTAACTGAAACCTCCCAAGCCCCCTTTTGGGATCCTTCGGGGCCAAGGGCAAATGCTGAGCAGATCTTGAAGGTGCCTTTCGATCTGCCCTCAGCATGGGCCCCTTTGCCTTACCCCCTCGCCAACTGGCCAGCTCTTGCCTGCAAAGGGGCTCCCGTGTCTGTCCCACCATCCCGCTCGCGGTCCCTTTGCGTCCTGGACACCGTTCCTGACCTCCTTCTCTAGGAACTGAGACGCTCACTCAAAAATGTGAGGAAATCAAGAAAGGCCAAACAGTCCAGCATGATCTGAACAACACGTGGTCTCCGGGCACAAGGTGGGAGAGCACTGGAGGCCTGGCCTCGGTGTGGGGAGGTGAGCCCCCCGACCCCCCCACCGGCATCCCAGCTCCCAGGAGCAGCGGGCCTTCTGGAGAGGTCTGCATTGGTATTCTCTGTCCCTCACAGCCCAAATTACACCAGCTCTCCTGGGACCCTTTTACAGCACGTTGTCGCTTCAGCAAAAGGTTACGTACGAGCACATCGAAATCCTTCCCGCATATTAACTAAAAGAGCATTTTTTAAAAATGCACAGGAAAAGGCAGCTCACCGAAGAGGCAGTTCTTACAGCATCTTAGATCAGAACGAGCCCCCGTGACCCGTCGTTGAGCATCGGAGCCCTTGTCCAAATTCTGCCCATGCTGGGACCCAGGGCAGGTCACCTCACCCCTCTGCCCTCCGCTTTTCTCCATCCAGCGAGAGGGAGGAGAAAAGGCCCCACGATGGAGCACTAGTCAGGGATGCTGCCAGGGCCCTTGGAATGAATGGAATGAATGAATCACGTTACGGAACCAAGACAGTCCAACTGGCCTCGGGTTCAGGCTTCACCAAGCACGCAGGCAGCAGGCAAGGAAAGCTCCGTATTCTCAAGTATCCTGGGCCCTTTTGGACCTCCCTATCTTTCCCCAGGCAGTTCCTGCACCATTTTTTTTTTCCTTTTTCCCCTGCCTGGAGAATTTCTGGAAAACACCTTCAAGACACAGTTTGGAATCAGTCCCTCGGTTCTGACTTTTTACGGATGAGGTTCAAAGACGGAATCCCCCCAAGAGCGGAGAAAGCTGGGACGCCGGGATCAGAACCGAGGGCCAGGCAGGGGGGCAACTCTGCCCAGAACCGGGCAGAAGGTGGCAGCCCGCGTCAGCTCTGCCTGTGGCCCCCTGTGGGCGTACGGAGTTCTAGTTTCAGAGAAACAAAAAGTAGATTTTTTATGTGAAATCCCAAGTTGTATTTAAGACCCTGGGCGCAGCTGGGGCTGAGCGTCGGACTCTTGGTTTCGGCTCAGGTGGTGTGTGATCTCAGGGTCACGGGATCGAGCCCCCCATCAAGGCTCCGCACTCAGCGTACAGTCTGTTTGAGATTCTCTCTCTCGGTCTCTCTCCTTCTCCGTCCTGCACGAGAGCATGTGCTCTTGTTCTCTCTCCCAAATAAATCAATCTTTAAGGCCCTGTGCTGGTCCAACAGCGCCCGTCTGAGGGCGTCACCAGCCAACAGTCTCTGCTCTGGGTTCCCAAGCCCTGGGAGGTCTGGTCACAGAAGGGGGGAGCAGTGAAGTGCCCACCTTCCCCTAGCACGTGAGAGCTGAAGCCCCCCTCACACGGCAAAGGGCTCAGAAGGTCCTCCTGGGATGAACGACGGAGGGTGGGTGCAGGAATTCTTGACGGTTACTTACCTCCGCGGTCGGGATGTGCCCTACTGGCCAATCCAACGGTTCGGGCTACAAGGAATCCTAAGATTATCTGAGCCTTTACCGATAAGGAGACGCCCCAGGGAAGAGCAGCTCCCTTCCGTCACCGCGGTGTGACCCATGATTCCCCTGCTCCTCCCACACAGACAGAAGACCCCAAACGCAGGGAGTATCAGGTGGGGTGCAGGAAGGTCTGCCCTGCTGGTCCCCCACAGGGATATCCAGCAAGAAGGGCCATGGTCTGCATGGCTGAGCCAGAGTTAACGGGCCGCTGCCTCCTTTCTTCATCGGTGACACGGGGATGGCAGGACCTACGCCCCGCAGGAAGGGTTGAAGCCTGGAAATAACCAAGTGCTCAGGGCCCAGCACTGGGGAGGCCTCGCTGAGAAGCCACACTGGATCACAGGATTCCAGGCATCACCCGGATCACCTCGGGCCCTGGGCCGCCCTCATCCCCCGCGCTCCTCGTCCTCCTGTCTTCTCTGGGGCTCCGGGTGCCAGTCCTCCCTCTCGGTGCCGGGCCTTCTTTAGGGAACTACAATCTGCTCTGATTACTGGTCCCCGAGGAGTTCCACCACCTTCCCCAGCGAGAGGTAATAACCCCTCCCAGGGCTCAGACAGGCAGGGCTGGGGGGAGCTGCCCGGAACCCAGGCAGGAGTCTGGCAGCAGGGTCAGGCCCCGGCTTCCCTCGGGAGCAGGTCCGGGAACAGCTCCGTGCAAGGAGGGCCCGGCCAGGCCCCACCACTCAGAATCAGAGGCCTTGGCTCTGAGGGGGGACACAGAGGCCCAGAAAGGCTCACGGCAGGCCGAAAGTCACACAGCCCCACGGGGGCGGGGGGCTTCTCTGATACTCCCTGCCTTTTCTCCAAGGCCTCAGGCTCCTTTTCAGCCTCCACTCCTGCCTCCGCCTCCCACCTCCGACCTTCCAGATCTCTTCTGACTGTGTCGTGCCTCCAGGCCTCCCAGCCCGCTGTGCAGCACCGAAGTCCCTTCTGTCGTCAAAGGCCTCCCCTTCCAGACCCAGGGCCCACGTTCCCTTGGCCGGGAGGCCCGCCCCCGACTCTCCCGGGCATGGCCTGAACGTGCCGCATCCGGGCTGTCAGCGAACGTCTGCCGAACGCAGAACGAAGGACTGGAGGAAATGAAACTCGACTGACAAACCAGGTGCCGGTCAGATGCCCGCGGCCGCCCCTCCCTGCCGAGCCCCGTCAATGGCAGCAGCTGCGGGAAAGTCGGTCGTGCTGCAGACGGGTCAGACCGACCTGTTCCCAGCCAGGCTGCGGCACCCCTGTGGGTGAGCTCTCGGCTCCCACGCCCTCACCGTGAAGACCACTAACGAGGGCAGGGCGAGCGTGGGCTGGGCACGAGGCTGGCACCGTGCATGCTTCTCAGGGCCCTGCGGACTGGGGCTCAAGGCCGGGCACAGAGGGCAGGCGTAGAGCCCCCTGGGGAAGAGCTACTCAGGTGACAGGCTCCAAGCTGGTGGCTGGGGCAGGGCTCACGCTCGCGCGCGTGTGTGTGTGCACACGCCACGTCTGAATTGGGCCGCAGGTGGGTGGCTGGATTAGGTGACAAGAGGCACAAACCAGGAGGTGTGATGCGAACATCTGAATCCTGGTTCCTAAGAAGGGGGGTGACAGGCGTGCCGGGCTGCTGCTCTGGCAGAGCTGAGTGGCTGCACCCCGCGAAGGCCAGATGGCCCCTCATTAGCTCTGCCCATGAGCCCCGCGGGACCGAGGTTGCCGGCCCCTGCATTATGCAAACATGAGTTCAGCTTCTGATCACTCCCACAAGGTAATAGGTTTGCATTTTAAGCAGGGCTTTCAGCGCTTTGACCCTGGGCTGTGACGAAAGGAGTCATTTCAGGCCCTGGGAAAGGGTTTTGGGGAAAGCAGATATCCCAGGGGTCACAGTGCTTCCGGGAGATGGCACCTTGCAGGGTGACCTGGGTGGGCACGGCCTCCACGTGCTTCAGCTCAAAGGGCTTTTGGGGGGATGAGGAACATCTGCCCGTCTCTCTTCCAACTGTGATCTTGGGAACAAGAAGCTGCTGAGTTTTTGGGTCCCATCTGCCTCATTCTAATGACATCATTTCTGGTCCCGGCACCCTCCCCTTGGACAAGGTCCTCCTAAGAATGTGAAACTTGGTCTAGGAGTACCATCCCCTCCCTCTCCCCAGACACTCCACCTTTGAAACGCTTTTGGGGGGGGGTTTCCTATGAAAGTCTTAGCTCCCTGGAGGTTTCTACTGAAATGACAGTCACCTCAACCCCAGGAAGCATGGGAAGAGTACAGCATTACCACCCAGCTGCCCTGAACGGACAGACGCACAGATGGACGCTGAGCGAGCCCGTCTGCGCGTCCCAACGCTGGTAGACGTCTGAACAAACTTGACCTGGTTTTCCTTACTCTTCTGGCAGTCCTGTCAGGACAGAGCCATGACCCCCATGGCCCAAAGGAGAAACTAAGGCTTGAAGAAGAGGAAAAAGTCCCTGTGCTTTTGGGTGTGGCTGGCCTAAAGCGGGGTGTCCTCCTCTCCGAGAAGCCTGGCTTGGGCGCACAGGGGTGTGTGGAGTGGGACGGGATAAGGCAGGGGGCCACCCACTTGGACAGCTGAGTCTCCACACATGCAGAGCTAAACCAGTTCCCCCAAACACCTATCACTTACGAACCAAGACAACACTTGATCCTGGGGCGTCAGCTGAGGGTCCCTGGTTGATTACTACTACGGGTACGTTCAATTCCCGCAGCCTTCGTCGCAAGGCTGACTGGGAGTGAGATAACTGGGTAAGGCAGTGTGGCAAGGCCCAGATTTTTTTCCAGAAAGACCTTGGTGGCACATGCTCAGGAATATGGGTACATGGTGGCCAGCCGCAGGCACGAAGGGGCACCTGTGACTGGTCTGCTATGGAATTGCCAGCCACTTTATGGGGAACAGTGAGAGGGAGGGGAGACGGCCCTGCCCAGGATGGCGAAGGTGACAGGAGCTGGACCACAGCTGCCTAGGGCCAGAGCATCATCTGGCTCCCCACGTGAACGGACACCACAGCCTTATGCCTTGTGCAGCTTGACCTCAGGAAGGAACGATCTCAGGGGGGACAGGGAAGATAAGAAGGCCTGTCCTTGACATCTCAGGTCCCCAAGGTCCTGCAGAGGGAGGACCCCTCATCATGGGAGTCGGGCGCAGCTGGGAGCTAGGTCGCGGGGGGAGTGGGGGGATCTGGGGCTTAGGGTCAGAGAACTGGGTCCAGCCTGGAGTCCCTAACTCCTGGCTCCGTGACATCAAGCATGTCACCACAAACACTGACTTTCAGGATCCGTGCAAATGACAGGACCAGTGCCTGGCACACAAGTGGGGATCTATGGAGCCTGGTGGCTGCCAACCAGCCCCTGGGAACTTGGTGGTGGTGGTGGCCTTTAAAATTCAAAAGAGAAGCTCAGATCTGCCTTGGGCACAGAGCCTCAACACCTGGCCACTCAGCCCCCCCCCCCAACCTCCCCAGGTGTGCTCCCCTCCGTGGGCTGCTCCCTGCATCCAGACCCTGCCCCAGTCTCCATCCTCTGGTCTCCGTCTCAGCCCTCCCAGCCGGGGGATGTAAGCAGGAATGGCTCAATCAGGATATAATCGTTTTTAATTAACGTGCGGATCATTTCACAGGCTGATCTCCTTGGAGACCAGAGGGAAGACGGTCTTTTAAGATTTTCTCTTGCCTCCCCCCCCTTCCCAGTTGAAGGCCGCCCCCCCCCTTCACCCACCCAGCCGCAACCTTGAAAGGAGCACAAAAGCCTGCTGCCTGGATCCCTCTTGGGGCCATTAGGGGGAAAGTGTGTGCTCACACACACATAAACACGCACGTGCCCAAGCTCAGGGGCGTGCTCTCCCCCCACCGGAAATGCACAAATGGGCTCAGAGGCTCACAGACATACGCACACACCCACAGACGAGGCACACGCAGGGATACACACAGATTGGCGCACACACACACACACAGACAGACATGCACGCAGGCACACGTGCCCAAGCTGGAAGACGCACAGGTCCCTTAAGAAATATACAAACAGGGTCCAAGACCCACGGACAAGAGCACATGCACACACCAGGCTGGCAGGCAGACCCACCCCCACACAAGCAGGCTCAGACACACACACAGGCACACACAGGCACACGGATGTGTACGCATGTTCACGGATGCGTTCCAAAGCACAGACACACACTGCAGAAATGCCCAAATACCCCACACTCGTGGGAGGGGTGCGCTTAACCTCCACAGCCAACTGGTGTCCGGGCACTGGGAAACAGAAGGTCCTTGTCCTGGGATGGGAAGCACAAGCCACCATCCCCTTGCCCCCTAGAAGCACCCAGGGCCCCAGCCCCTCCCTGGGGGTGCCCTGCCGCCTGCCCCACAGGGAAACCCAGGAACACAAGCCTCAGAGGTCTTGCCTCCCTGCCACCCACCTGGTCTGGATCCTTCCGTTCCAGAGCCAGGCCAACTGCTGTTTGACTCAGCTCTCACAAGAGCCCCCCCCCCATCCAGCCATTCCTGCCAGCCAGCGTGGGCTAGCCCTGATACCCACATGGGGAGAGCTGTCCCCCAGGCTCTCCCAGCGGGGGAGGGGGGTGTGCTGCCCAGTGAGGGGTGGGGCCAGCTCTCTCCTTTCTTCCTTTGCATTTTCTTCCCTCCTGACCTCCCCTCCCTCTTTTCTAATCCCTCCCTATCTCCTCTTCCTCCTCTCCTTCCTTCTGTTTCCCCTTCCTCCCCAGGGGCCCTCCTGAGGTCAATCTAAGATCAGAATAAGTTTAAAGATGACCCTGATCTTTCCCCGCTCCCCCCCCCGCCCCCCCCCGCCCCTTGGCTATCTGGGCCAGCACCTACCCCCCCTACCCCCCCCAACAGATCCCAAGTTAACGTCTTTGGAAAAGTAAACTGAGGCACAGGGTAAGGGCACCATGGGATCCACGCTTTGGATCCTCAAATTGTCCTTTTGGACAATGGGGTGGCAAAGAGGAAGGAGGAGTTTTGAGGAGGGGCAACAGGGAGCCCACGGCTGGCCAGCCACAGCCTAGTAATTTCGGTGGCTCCGGGAATCCGTGGACAGGGCCAGTGTGCGTGACACAGAAAGTATGTGACAGGTTTAGGAGCCTATCTGGTGTTCCAGCTGGCAATGCCAAGGGCAAGCTTGGTGCTTCTCCTCTCTTGGGGTCTCAGCCCCCTCCCCACCTGTGAAATGGCCAAGGTCAGGCTACAGGATCCCTAGGAACTCTTCCTACAAACTGAAAGCACATTGGCCAATCAGTAGCTGGTTCCTGGCTGCTGCTGTGTGACCTTGGGACTCACTTCCCCTCTCTGGGCCCTGGTTTCCTCCCCTGTCAAAGAAGGGGACTCAGGCAGGTGATTCATTGCCAAGGCTCTTTTCAGTTCTGACGGAAGGTTCTAGATTGTGAGGAAGGAGAGGGAATAGCACCCCACTTCTGGAAAAATGAGAAGCCCATTTCTTCCACAGCAGGCATGCGGGAGTCTTCAACATGGGCCACGGCATTTTGAGGAAATCAGCTCAAACATCACACAAAAAAGTGCTCTGTACAAACACATTCGCCACCTCGTTCGTCCATCAGGAGCCTCCCGAGTGTTGAACAGAAGGGGACTATTAAGTAAATGATGGCACGTCCACCCGATTGGAAAAGCCCAAAGACATGAACTGGGGTGTTTATGCTGGTTACAAAACAGGAAAAGGCTCCTGTTCGCCAACGAAGAAAGCAGGATATACATCTGAATGCAGAGAATGGCCACAAAGTCCTTAAAAAACAAACCAACCGCGGGAGTCGAAAAAGACTGTGAAGCACAACATCAAAATATTAACATTGTCATAGCCCGCTGACAGTCACCTTGTTTCTCTTTCTCTCTGTTTCAGGTTTTCTCTGAACCACATTTTAAAATGTATATGTCGGGAAGGTTTCTTTTTTTAAAATGTCTAAATGCCTCCAATTGAGAAACTTTCCCCTTTCTCGTTCATTCATTTATTCATTCATTCATCAGGGATTCATTCACTCCTGTTTGTCCAGCCAAAGCTGAGTGCCCGTGTGCCAGGCCCCAGGGCTCTAAGATCCGCAGGGAACACTTCTCACCTGCAGGAAACAAATGCGTGTGTGTTGGGGGCTGGGGGAGGGGGAGACAACCTCACAAATAACTCTACACCAGGGCACTTGTCCCATAATGGGGCCCACTGAGGGAGCAGAAATCAATCCTGTCGCTTTCAGCCCTGCCTCCCCCTGGCCTCAGCCAGGTCTGCCCTCAGCCGCTGGGGTCTTACAGTCTGGCCTAGGGATCAGACGCTCACCCTTGGCCGCCAGGCCTCCAGCTGTGCGTGGTTAAGGGTGGGGTGGCGGTGGGGAGCAGGGCAAGTGTTGACCCCCAGCCCAAGGGCGAGTCCACTTCAGGTTCCCTAACCTGGCCCCTAACCGGGCTCCCTGGCTGCTGTACCTCCCTCGGCTCTGATTTCTGCGTCCCCCCAGGGTCCCTAAGCAAGGCGCCACCCAGCCAGGTCCTGTCCCGCTGCCTGCGGCTGCAGAGAAGGAAGCAGAGAGTATGGAATCTGGAGCCCCCGTCAGCCAGCGTCACGCTGTTAGCACGTCAAAGGGTCCGACCGTGTGTCCCTGCTGTGTGGGGGCTGACAGATTTCTGGGGAGGGTTAACTCTTTATACTCGTGGACCAAGCCACAGAACAGCCTGAAAACGGTCCGCCAGCCCCCCCCAAGGTGCCTCCCCTCTCCCCCCAGGAATTCCCTTTTTAATAGGGAAAAGGATTTCCTTCCCCTGCCTGGGCTGCCAGCTTGGGGGTCCCCGGGCATGGCTCCCTACCGCGGGAGGAGAAAGAGGAGGCGCCCCCTTTAGCTCCCTCCCACGCTCGCCTGGGAACCCAGTTAAGGCAGGTTTCCGTCGACTCTGCTCGGCCCCCACTCCTGTTCCAACGAGCCCTTCGCCCGTCCCACACTTCTCCCCCCGCAAGGGAGCAAAAGGATTCTAGACGCTTAGGGCGCCGGGAAGCTTCTGACCCCCACTTGGCGCTGAGCAGCCCCCCAGGACTGCGGTCCCCAGAAAAATCTCCGGCCTAGCAGCCCCTCCCGCGGCCCCAGTGGGCAAAGGAGAAGTTCTCACCACTCCCCTCCCCCTTCCGACCCTCCCCCACCCCGAGGGAGGGGGCGAGGCGCCCGGCTCGGCGGGTCGGGGAGCCGCGTCTGCGGTGGATCGCAGGAGACAAACACTCCGTCACACACATCACCCTCGGGATCACCTCTGCAGCCCGCATTGTCCAGGAGCGGAGGCGGCCGAGGTGGGGGCCTCCGCCGGGCCCCAAGTCACCAGCCAGCCCAGGAGCGGCGAGAACCCACGACCCCGGCCGAGAACCCCACCTTGCTCCCGCCCCTCCCCCGCACAGCGCCCTCCGACGCCGACGTCTCCAACCCAAACAAGCCCCTCCCCCAAGAAGTCCTCCCTCCCCTGCCCCCTGCTCGGGGTCAGCAACCCCCCGAGAGACCAGCTACGACCCCCACCCCGACGGCGAGGCGCGAGAGTTCATTGTGAGCCCGGCCACTCCGGCGCGCGCGAGGCGGGGTGCGGGGCAGGGGGCCGCGTGGCAGGCTGTGGCGCGGGGAGTGGGGAGGGGTCTCCAGGGGAAGTGCTGGAAGCGGCTGCTCCAGCTCGGTCCAGAGCCGGAAGCCGCCGGGGAGGGAGGAAGGCGGGGGTGGGGAGAGCGCGACCTTAAGCGCTCGAGGCGGCGAGGAGGGGCCGCGGCGGCCGGAGGAAGCGCCCGGAGGCGTCGGGGGCGCCGAGTCCCCGGGGACGCAGCGCTCTCGGGAAGTTTCCCACCGGCGGCCCGGGGCAGGACAGGGCGCGCGGACGGCCCTCCCCGGCCTGACCGGCTCCGGCGCGCAGATTGCCAACTTGAGCAAAACTCCTCCCGTCCCCGGCGTCCCTCACCTTCCCATCAGCGGCCACCGGCCCCGCCATCTCAGCCCCTGCCTTCCGCCAGGGCCACAGACCTCTCCCCGGCGTATTGTGGGGAAGAGGGAGGGGGAAGTCCCCAACACAAGCAAACTGCGGCCACACACACACACACACACACACACACAAAGAAAGAAAAAAAAGAAAAGAAAAGAAACAAACAAAAAAAAAAAGAAAAGAAAAAAAGAAATTCCTTCTCCCGAGACCCATTCCCTCACCGGCGTGGAACACCCCCAAACGGGCAAATCGGCAACTCAGCCAAGATCGCGGCGCGGCGGGAGGGGTGCTCGCGGCCGGCGGCCACCACCGCCCGCGGCCCGGGCTTTGGGGCAGGTCTGAGCGCGGCGGCGGCCTGGGGGCTCCGGGAGCCCTGGCGCCCCGGAACGGCCCCCGAAGACACAAAGCTCCGCCGCCAACAATACCTGCGGGCTCCTCCTGGATCTCCCGGGCGCCGGCGCTGCGCGTCTCGCCGTCTCCCTTTCCCCGCGCCGTCTCTCTCCTCCTCCTCGCGCGCGCTCCCCCTCGCCTCTTCCAGAACGCGGCGGCCAGATGAGATCCTTGGGAGAAAAAAATGTGAGCGCTCGCACGATTCCTTTCTCTCCGCCCGCCGCTCGCGGCGGCACCGGGCTCGCTCCTTTCTCCCTCGCGCTCCCGCGCGCGCCGCGCCTCTCGCGCCCCGCGTTTCCTTCTCAGCAGCCCCTGCGAGCGCCCTCAGTAGCCATTATTCACGGGCCACCGGGGGACAGGAGGTAATTAGAGACCGCCCGGTGGCCGCATCCACTCGGCAAGCGCGATGCGGGCGCGGGGTGCGCGCGGGGAGGGGCGCGCGACGAGGGGGCTTGGCTGCGCGCAGCCCGCGCCCCAGACGCGGGGGAGGGGAGGAGGAGGAGGGGGCAGGGAGGGAGGAGGCGAGGGGAGGAGTGGTGAGCTCGGCCGGGGAACTGGAGGAGGGGGCGCCGGGGAGACGCTCCCGCGGCTCTCACCGCGGGGGCTCGGGGTCACCGGCTAGGAGGCTCCGCGGCGCTTTGGGGGTGGGGGTGAGTGTCTCCGTGTGTGTGTGAACGTGTGTGTACGCGAGCGCGCGCGCGTGTGTCAGAGATAGGAGGGGAGGGAGGGAAACGCTTTAATATTTTTCCGGTGACTTACGAGCCCGTGGGTGAGCTCCTGGCGGCGCGATTAGGTCCGTGTGTGCATCGGTGTGGCTGTGTATTTCTGGTCTGTCCTACGTGTGAATGTCACGGGACTGGGGGTCTGGCTACGAGCTTGTGTGCTGTGGGTCTCGGAGGAACCGAGTCATGCGGTGTCTGCGTGGACTTGTGTCCGTGTGAGATCATTTACCGAAGGTTGTGGGACTGCGTGGGTGGGACTGCGCCCATGTGGGGCTGCGTGTGTCCGAGGGGCTGTGCGTCTGTGTAAGGCTGTGTGTATCGGATTGTGTCTGCGTGGGCCCGAGAGTGTCTCAGGGGTGTTGTGTATCTGTGTGGGCTGGTTTGCGAGTGGGATTGCGGGTCTGCGCGTGGAGGGGGCAGTGCGCCTGTGCAGGGCTGTGGGTCGACGAGAGGCTGTGGTGCGTGTCTGCAGGCGGTCTTGTGTGTGGCTGCGTAGGGCTGTGTTCTGCGTGCGGGTCTGAGGCCTGGCGGGCGCGGGGGGCGGGAGGGGGGCTCCGCGTGGTGTCGGGGACGGCACCGCCGCAGAAGAGCCGCTTAAGGCGCGAACAAGCTGCGCTGGGGTCGGGGCGCAGCGCGGAGAGTAGTGGCGGAGGAGGGGCGGGGACAGAAGGCGGAGACGAGGGGACCTTCATCCCGCGCCCCCCCCACCCCCGCCCCGGAGACGCAGCTTGGAGATCCTGGTACTTGCCGGCTCCGCGGTCCTAGAGGCACTGGGTTTGGGGGACCCTGCTGGGCGGGGGAGACGCCTATGGGCTGGGGGCCACGGGATCTGAGGCTCGGAGACCGCAGAAGCCCAGAAGTGCGCGGCGAGGGCTGCCCGAAGGGGCGGGTAGCAGTCTGGAGACGGCAGAGGACCGGGCCAAGACAAAGAAGAGCGGGGCCGAGGCCTCGAGGCGGGACCGCACCTCCAGGTTCTCCCCGCGGCCGAGGGGCAGCCCGGCCTGCGCGTTAAAGGCTGTCGCGCGGAGCCCCGCGGCGGTGGCGCAGCCCCTCTTCGCCCCGGTCCGGGAGCAGCTCCAGAGCCCTCGGGGCACGGAATTACGCGCCCCGGAGGGGCCGCGGGGGGTGGGGGGTGGCGGTTTTGAGCGTGGCGGGCGGGCGCCGCGCCCCGGGGCCGTGATTGAGCGCTCGACTGGCCCGCCCCTCGCCAGGCGGCTCACCGCCCACGCAGCCATTCATTCATTCATCTCCGTCTCCGCATCTACCCACCCTTCTATCCATACACGTGTCCGACCTATCGTCCGTTCGCCCAATTATCGCGCCAGGGATCATCCAGACACGTCAGCCCTGGCGCTCTCCACTTTCTCCGGCTTGCCAGTCTTGTTTGTCTCGCTCTCCTAGGCCCCCCACCTACGTTCCCGCTCAGGCCCCTCTCCGTTCCGCCAAGAGGGGAGGAGCACACCCACGACCTCTGTCGCACTTGGGTTCTGCTGTTCAGTGATTGCCGGACTTCCTCTCTTAACCCCCCACCCTGCGGCTACCAACTCTCCATACATCCTACACTCCACTCCCGCAGCAATTATGAGCCAGCTGGGCGTGGGGAGCCTTCTCCCCACCCTGCCGGGCCCCCCCTGGGGCCTGGTGGCTCCTTAGAGAGGGCTGTGGCAGGCAACACATCTCCAGCCACTGCTTGAGCGCTTCCCGGGGCCCAGCCTCCTCCAGGCTGGGGTGAGGGAAGCGGGGAATGGACGAGAAGGGGTTTCATGGACTGCTGTGCCTCAAGGTCTTTGGGTAAGGGCTTGAATAGTCACTCCTGAACTTACCATGTGTGCAGAGTCAAATGGGAAACTAAAAACACAGACTCCTAGGCTCTGGCCCAGACCTAACCAGCCCGAGTGCCCAGAGCCTTTGCACATGGCGCTCCCTCTGCCTAGGAATCAACAGCTTAGCCAGGCTTGGCAGTCACTGGCCTGGATAGGGTAGGCTGTAGCCTACCCAGACTCCTGAGTGCTGCTGCCCAGGGGTTTGGGGCAGGCCTCTCTCCCAGAAATGGGCCCTAATGCGCCCTCTGGGCCGACCGGTAGCTGACCTGGTAAGGAATCAGCAGAAACAAGCCAACTGTGGGCACCCCCTCCCAGCCTGCAAGCCCGAGGCAGCCCAGCTCCTCCAGTCTTTCCCTCTCTGGAGTGCAGGCTACTCGGTCCTGTCTTCAGTGATCTGGCCTGGGAACCAGGGTCACGCAGTCCTGAGGCTGAGGAGAGGCCCACGGTGCGCATCGTTAGACAACAAAGCCCAAATCCCTGCTGGGGACCACCAATCCAGTCACAGCTACCCCTGTCATGGTGACCCTCAGCCTAAAACTGTCCCTGTCATCCTGATTCAGCCACCTTGTCCACACCCATGGCCACAAGGTCCAGATTGGCAGGTAGGGGTGTGGGGACAGGCTCCTTCCCCTCCCTGGTTTCAGAGTGATCAGAAGTGTCTGATGAGAGCCCATCCCATCAGGCCCCCCGGCCACCTCTCTGACCTCATTCCCATCCCCCTTACTCACCACTCTATCTTCTAGATGTTCCTTGAGTTCACCAGACACAGGGCCCTTGCACGGGCTTGTGCCTCTGCCTGGTGTGCTCATCCCCACCTTCTGCTGGACCATGTAATGTCTTTACTTAGGTTCCTTGTGGTTATTTTTGTCTGTGTGCTCACTGGCACTCCTTCCCGCACCTGGAACGGTGCCCGACACACATTCAGTAAGTGTTTGCTGAGTGAATAAATGAGTACATGAATGAATGAAGGAGGCTGACCCAGCCCAGGGCTTTCTCCTCTTTGAACCAACGGCCCCTCTGGAGAAGAGTGGGGGAAGGGGCTGGAGAACATCAGGGCGAGGGCAGGTCATGTGACTGCCACATCTCAGGGAACACCCTTCGCAGATTCTGGATTCTGAGCGCACATCCTAAGGGTCTGGAGGAATGACATGGTAGTGGGATGGCTTGTCCCAGAGGAGAGCTGAGCCCTTCATCTGTTCCAGGGGCCTCTTGGTCATTAGGGGGCCGTGCGGCGGGGAGGTCCGGATTCACGCCTGCCGATGGCCGACGGAAACCTCCTCCACAGGTGTTGTCAGAGGGTCGTCAAGATAGCCCCCGAGAGGGGACCTGCTCATGTCCGAAAGGAGAACCCCAGGCTGTAGGGCCATCAAAGGACTCAGCGAGAGCACACAGGCAGACGTTCTGATCCCCACCTGACTATGTTTCTAGAGAGATCTCACTCATCTCTCCTGGCACAGAGCAGGGGCTCGATCCACATTTAGCAAATGAGTGAATGAAGAAGACACAGTGTTGAGATGGAGACTTAGGTCTACGCGGCCCCTGAGCCCTTGCTTGCTCCATCAGACCCTGCTGGCAGGAGGCCATGGGATCGTGGTGCAGGTACCCAGCACGCAGCAGGCGCCCCATAAATGCTGAGGGCATGACTGGCAGGGGAGGCTGGCCGCCTGGCAGGCTCCCTGCTCCAGGCAGGGGTTTGACACCACGTGAGTCCTGCCCCAGGCTGCGCGGAGAGAGAGGATCCCCCATGCCTGGCTGGTGGGAGACTTTTGTGAGCTGGGGCGGGAATGCTCACGGCTCTCGCAGGGCCAGATGCCTCCTGGCGAGGGAGGCTGTATTCAGGAGAGCCTGTCCTGGACAGGTCACCCTTTTGTCGGCCTAGAACCATCTGAATAGCTGCTTTCCTGCGAAGTGTGTGTCCAAATACCATTCCAGGTCAAATAATAAACAGGGGCCCGCGGAGTCAGCAGGGCAGTGGGGGTCAATGGAGCTGCCAGATGTTAGGCTGACAGGCCACCAGGGACGGGGGTAGCGGGGGGCCACCCAGGTGGGCACAAGAGGCAGAGAGGAGGGTCTGGACTCCGCACACCAGGCCAGGCAGGTGCCACTTGAGACAAAGAAGTCGCGTTCAAGGTTAGCAGCCTCGAGAGGCCCTGGGTCAGAGGTGCGCCAGGCAGGTTTCAACATCTCCTCTACACATATTTACAGAGCAGTCAGCCGGCAATTTCAAATCTCCATCTTTCCCTCACATCCGTCATGCTTCCCCCTCCCCATTTCAGACCGGGTCACCGAGTCCAAACAACGCACCAAGGTCACAGAGCTTGCGTCCGGCAGACATATCCGTCCACTTGTCGGGCGGATGTTCACTGAACATCTACTATGTCCGAGGCCCTGTTGCATGTGTTGAGGATTCAGAGCAAGGCCCAGGACAAAGCTTCTGTTCTTTGTGGTCATGAGTCAGACAAGAAACAGAATGAATGGGTGAATTACATAGTATGTTACATTTAGGCACAAAAATAAATAAAGCCAGGGAAGGGGACAGGGAGCATCTGGGAAGGGGCTGTGTTTTCCCACTGGGTGGTCAGGGAACTTGCACTTGGAAACATCTGAGAATGGACTTGAGAGACTAAGGTGGTAGGGCACACAGCTACGGGGGGCGGGGAGGTGTGCACGCAGAGGGGACAACAAGGACAAAGGTCCTGAGGCAGAAGCAGGGTGGGAGTTTCCATGTGGCTGGAGCTGAGTGAGCAGCGGGGCAAGTGGGGAGAGATGGGGACAGAGAGGTGCCAGGAGCCACAGGACCTCAAACGCTTTAGTAAGAGCTTCGGCTTTTATCCGGGGTTGAGCTGTCTGCAGGGTTCTGAGCAGGAGAGGGACAGAGGGACACGATCTCCCTGAGGATCTCACAGTAGCCCCAGCTGGTGTGAAGAGAGCAGAGATGGGGCCCGGGCGGGAGCCGGGAGGCCGGTGAGTCAGCTCCTGCGCCGGTCCAGGTGGAGGAGGACAGGGCCTGGCCAGGGTGGGGGGTCACGGAGAGCCGGGAAGACAGGTTCGTGAACTTCACGCCGATGAGCTAGTTCAGACAACGGCTGAAGAGGCCCCATTCTTACGGATGGAGTGGGAAAGTGACTGCCTTCCCTCCTGTGTGTCTCCTGTTGTTCCCCAGATCAATGGGCCCAAATCTGCTCTGCAGGTCTCTGCTCTGGGGTGCCTTTGTGGGGCACCTGCCAAGTGCTAGGCGTTGTTGGGGGCACGGGGGGAGACAGCCATAAGCAAAACAGACAGCCACCCCGCTCCGCGCTTGTGAGCTGGCGTGGTCACTGAGCCATTCTAGTACTGTGACTCTCTGTCCCCACCCCCCCAAAACCCTCCACTGCCTAGCACGTCCTAAGAGCTGGGCCACCATGTGAGACTAAGAGCAAAACACTTGAGAAAATGTTTTTCTTTGTAAGCAAAGAATTTGATGTTTCAGCTGGGGGTGGGGGATCGGCATTCTACACAACTTCCGGGACATTTTCCAACACATGGTGTACCCCCTCCCCCGCGGAGCCCAGGGAAGGCAGTGGAGGTCAGAGGAAGATCTGGGGTCTCCCCATTTAGGTGCTGGCCAGAGCCAGGGCAGGAGAAAGGTCTGGGGGCTAGGGGTGCGCACTTCGCTTCAGGACCTGCCTCGGGCTGGCCCTGCCCGCCCTACAGGGGCTGCCCATCAGGGTCTGCGGAGACCAAACCAGTTTCTGCCTTTGATCTGCACGACCTTTGATCTCTGCTGTCTGGGGCTTTCTCTGCCATCTGTCTGTCCATCCATGCTTCTGTACTAAGCGGTGGGAGGCCACCACCCGATGAGGTCATACAGCTTCAGACTCAGACCAAGGCAGACCCACCTGCCATGGGACCCCCTTCACTGGGTGTGGGCTTTGGAGGAGAAATGTCGTCGGGGGTGGGGGGCAGGGGGGGCATCCTCTCACCCTACAGCCCCCTCAACCTCAGATTCCTGGGCAGTCCAGGCAGGCGCAGCCCGAGCCTGAACCCCGCGGGCATCCCCTCCCTTGCTCAGCATCTGCGTGCTTGTGACCCTGAGCTTGGAGGAGGCAAGGCCCTGCCTTCCAAGGGTGGCAGCTGAAGGCAGGGCTAGGGGTGGGGAGTGCGTGGGGAAAAGAGGAGGGTCACATGGCTGGAAAGACAGAGGAAGGACAGAGGGAAGGAGGAAGGACAGAGGCTGAGGAGTAGATGAGGGGCAGGGAGGGCACCAGAGAGACCCAGGGAGAGGGGACGCAGCACGCGGACCGGCTCGCTGCCAGGAATGGACTTCTGACGCTAGCCACAGTCCCTAGCCACAGACCGACACCTGCGCCTTGCTACAGACTGACCTGTGACCCCAGCCCCAGCCCGAGCCTGAACCTGATGCTGGCCGAGGCAATCTGCTGTGCTGGACACATTCCACCAGGCCACTGGGGACCGCGTGGGAAGGAGAGACGCGCCCCCCGAGGGAAGGAGTGCCCTCAACCCCAGACACGGGGCATGCCGAGACCTCAGCGTCAAGCAGTGAGCAAGAAGGGCCCACGGCCCCTGACACTTTCCCCAGGCAGAGCTGACTGGCACTGAGCAGGCCAGACACACGGACATACTCAGAGCCGGACAGACCTGCACATGCGGTCAGGTCCACCGGTCCAGCCCCGAGACCCTTGCACACAGAAACGCACGTGCAAAGACACAAAGATGCAAACCACAGACACACAACCAGACACGCTTGTGCACACACACCAGCCTCACCCCTGCCCCTTCTCACTGGGCCGCACAGCGCCTCTGGCCCAGGGGTGCTCAGGGACTCTCCAGAGGCCCAAGAATGGGAAGGACAACAGCCCCCTCGCTTCCTCTCCTTCCCAGAGGATATGGGTCTGACCCTGAGCCCCAGCGGCTTCCCCGGCCCGCCTCAAAGAGAACTCAGCCAGAGGGCAAGGATGACCCTTCCCCCAAACTCAGGCCGTTTTTGACAGAGAGGCCCCACATCACACAGCAGGCGGGCAGCAGGGCCGTCAGGACACGCATAAACACGCAGGCTCCCCAAGACGGAAATACGCGGGCACACACATCCGTGTGCGCACACACCCACAAAGCCAGAGACATACGTGTGCCTGTATGCCGCCAAGGAAGGGGAGACGGACACACACTAATGTGCCCACGTTAGGGACACACACGGCCTCCTCACACATAGTCACGCCTGCATGTACACCTGTGTGGCGGCCACCTGCCTCCACACTCCTTTGTTCCCTGACCCCAGAGCCCATGGGTATCTCTGGGGCTCAAATATTCCTCGGTTGACCCTCCAACCCCTTCCCGGCCCAACTCAGGGCTCTGTGGGCCTCCGCCCTCCCTCTACCTGGCAGCCCTGCGGATGCTGCCCCCAGGCCTTCTCTTGGCCCCCAGTTCCCGACCCTGGCCACGTGAGGACCCCCGGTGTCCTCCTGACCTCATCCCATCTGACGGCTGCAGCTCCCGCCCAGACCGGGCTGGCTGCCGCATGCCCTTTGTCTCTGGCACAAGGAGGCCAACTCCTTCCCTGCTGAGGGACAACCCGGTCCTGTCACCTAGGCCTGTCCGCCGCAGAATGGGACGAGAGACCCAGGCCCAGCTTAGCTTCTCCCAGGGAGAGTGAGTCCCCAGGAACGTTCTCACGGAAAGCCCTTTCAGGGGTGCCGCTCAATGCGCGGAGATCAGCTCTGGAAGCGGAGAGAAGAAACTGCTGATCAAGAAGGACAGGAGGAGGGGAGGGATGCTAATTGTGCTGTGAGAATTTTTTACCACGAGTGTATGCGGAGGAGGAGGGGAGCTGGGGGACGAGGGAGGGGAGGGAGGAGGAGGGGGTATTGTTCTGATGCTTCCCTCCCTGTTTGGCTTCATCCCCACATTCCCAGTGGAACCCAGGTGACTGTGCCACGGGGCATGGGGTGGCGTGCGGAGAGGCTGCTCACGCTGCCAGGCACCCCATGGAATCCGCCCAGAAATCCTCTGAGGGAGGTGTCCTTAGCCCATTTTGGAGATGTGGAAACAGCCTCAGAGAGCGCAAGGTCTGAGTGACTTCGGGGGAGCCCGATCCACTCACTCGTCGTCTTGGGAGCTGCTCTCATTCACCTGTTAGACCCCAGGGCCCAGCTCGGAGCAGTCTAGCCTGGGCACGAGTATGGAGGAAGGGGGTTGAACCCGCCTGGGCTCTGACCTCTAGGAGAGTTAGCGGGCATTGAAGTCCCAGCTCCCGTCCTCCCCACACACCCGAAACCAGAAAAGGCGCTGCCTCTGCCCTCCCCCAGGGCAAGCCCGGCTCTGCCACTTCTTGGCTGTGTGTCTCCGGGCAGCTCTGCACCCTCTCTGGGGGGAGAGGTGATGCTTCGGCTCCTGCTTCCCTCATGGGGACGATATGGGCTGGAAAGCAGCCTTCTAAGCTGTGATCTTTCTCCCTTTAAATTCAGCACAAAGTTCACAGTCCGAGAACAGGCGACTCCTCCCAAGCCCAGCCCCCTGGACGAGGTTGCTACAAGGGGCCTTCACGCGGCCGACTGACAGGGCCAAGAGCCAAGTCCAACCCACCCCGAACAGGACGTCCTTCCAGCCCCGTCTCCATACCTTTCTGTGGTGGAGAGGGCTGCGGTGACTTTCTTAGACAACCCACAGCACTCCCAGAACGTGTGGAGAGAGATTCGCACCCACGGCTCCACATTGTTTCCAGCCACTGTCACCTTGAAACGGGAGGCTGGCAAGGCCCGGGTTGTGTTGAGAGCTAATGGAAATTTTTATGTGAACATCACTGCGGGGCTTTGCCTCATCATGCGCCTTGACAAGTGCTGGTTCTGATGTTACTATTCCCTCTTGGACTACGGAGAGATGTGAGTTTTCTTTCGATGGCTGGGACAAGGACCAGGTTTCAGGTTCGTGGTGACGGTCTGAACTATTCATTCAGATGAACTATTCGTTCAGAAAGCCTGCTCGTGCTGCTTGGGGCCAAGGCCCGCCCATGCTCCGTCCCCAGTACTGAATGACCACTGACTTGTGCTCTAGGCTACTCATGCCCAGATCCCTTTACAGCCTCCCAGCAGCCAAGGGAGGGGCCTGGGAGCCCCGTGCTGCAGACCCAGAAACTGGGGCTCAGAGAGGGAGCTTAGGAGGAGTAGAAGCAACAGGAAGACAGATTTCACCTCCATATAAGGAAGAGCTTGTTAACAGGCAGAGCTGCCCAGAAATGGAATGAGTGAGCTGCCTTGGGAGGTGGTGAGCGGCCTGTGGCTGAAGGCGTGCAAGCAGAGAAAGGGGGTCTCTGGGTGGAGAGAGCATGCTGGCGGCTGAGACACTAAGACGGGGGAGGACCACGGGGATCTCTGGTCCTGTGACTTGACCAAGGCCATGTGAGCAGGAATGGAATTCCAGAAGGCCGGAGCTGGGGACCAGAGCAAAGGCTTCTCCACTCCAAACCTGCCACATAAACAGCCGGCAGACGGAGTGCAGTGGGCTGGGACGAGAGGCCTCTGAACCAGTCCCTTGTCCACCCCTCAGATCACACAGCGTTGATGTCTCAGAAAGAAATACCTTCTTTTAATTTTAGAACTTTGAGAGTATACAAAAGTAGAAAGGAAAAACACCCCCGAGTCCCCCTGACCCAGTGATAATTACTGTTACTGTCTCCTTCCAGTCTTTTCCATGGGCACCCATTTTGGTGAGAAGTCCTGGTAGGCTCTGAGCAAAACGTTTTCTCATTGAGATACAATCCTCGTACTGTACAATTCACCCCAGGAAAGTGGTTTTTGATGCATTCAGAGAGCTGGATCACTGTCCCCACTATTTAACTTCAGAACATTTTCTTGCCCCACCCCCCAAAGGAAAGCCATGCCCATGAGCAGTCACTCCCCGTCCCTCCACCACACCACAGCCCCTGTCAAACGCCATCTGCCCTGTCTTTATGGACAAGTCTAGTGGCCTCTTCTCAACCTCCCTGTACCCACACTCACCCCCTTTCAGCCTTTTTGGCAGCCAGAGGAGCCTGCGGAAACTTAAGTCAGATCTATCCCTGCTCACTTGGAGCCTCCAGGCCTCCCACCTCACACAAGCTAAAACCAAGCTTGTACCACAGCTTACGATCACCGACACAGTCAGACCACTACCACCTTGACCTCATCCCCTCCCATTCTGCCCCCACCCTTGTGCTCCTGCCACAGGTTGGGGGGGTCCTCCTCCCCAGCTCCTCAAGTACCTCAAGCACAGGCCGGCCTCAGGGCCTTTGCACAGGCTGTTCTTTCTACGTAGAACCTGCTTCTCCTAGACGTCTGCTCAGCTCTTCTCACCACTAGCCCTGCAGCCCTGCTTTTTCTTCCTAACGCTTATCGTCTGACACGTCTGTCTTTCTGTCCGCTCTCTTCTCCTCTCTAACATGGCGGCACCGTTGCCCGGTGTCCTGTTTGTGCCTAGCTTGAGGTCGCCGTTCACTGACTATTTGGGCTGGCTCCAGCAAAGCAAGCAACGTAAGAGGAACAAATGCAAAAGCGAAGCACCCCACAGAGCAGACGTTATGAACGAGGCCCTCTGCCTGTGGACGTGTGCGGTTTCAACCATACTGTGCCTTTTGTTAACTGAGCCAGGCGAGTTCACATAAAAATCCAAATTCCAGTTCCTCTTGAAAACACAGATCTGGTCTTGCAGGGCCGCACGCCCGGGTGACAACTGTCAGCAGGCACTGAGAGGCGTGGCCCCAGAGCGTTGGGGTCCTGGCTCTGGGGCTGCCTCTGCCGGGGTGGGGGGGCCCTCCCCAGGTCAGAGACTGTGAGGTCCTGAGGGGTGAATGCCTTGTGGTGCCTTGGAGCTGCCCAGATGTGCTGCCTAGAAGCTGGCCTCTGTCCGCCAGAGGCATGAGTCCTCCCCCGTAGCTGCTCCTGGCATCGGGGGCCCTGAGTGACCCCAGCCTCATTTCCCAGCCACCTTGGACATCCCAGTCACGCCAACTAGCAGCACCAGCCCAGGCTCCCCGAGGCCTGTCACCCTTAGCAGCCGCTGCGCCCTGTGCCCGCTCCCAGCTTCATCCTTAGGTCTGTCTTGGGGCCTCACCTGTCCCCAAAGGCCCTTGAGCCCCCCCTCTTCGGACTCTGAGATGGAGCAGCGGAGGGCGGCAGCCGCTCCTCCCGGCCTCCCCAGCGCACAGTAGGCCCTCAGGACGCTCGGCTAAAGGACTAGATGACTGCGCCCACCCCTCTGGGCTGGAGGAATTAAGGGACAACACCCAGAGAGGGTCCAGCTTGGGTCACACTCCGGTCTTTGCCAGTGGGCAAAGACAGAAAACCTGGGGAAGGCCTGCAGGGGGGAGGCTGGTCTGGGGAGAGGGCGGCCCGACTGGAGCCTGGGTATGTTGCTGCAGCTGTGCGTGTGCGCGTGTGTACACGTGCCCGTTCCGCGGATGAGGGAGGGCTCCGCAGCAGGCAGGGTCCGGTGTTTTCCTGGGGCCTCAGTCTCCCCACCTGCATGTGGGGCTCCAGCAATCACCAGCCCCTCTGGCCCCATGCTTCAGGCCTGTCTCCCCACCCTCGGGAGGTTTCAGGGTACTGCAGCCCTGCCTTCCCATCCATCAGGATTTTGCTGCATTCCTGTGAGTCACTCTCCAAACAAACCCCTGCGTGCAAAGGAAAGGAGGGAGCAGGGGAGGGGGAGAGGAGAGGCTGGATGCAAACCCAGCCCCGCCTCCTCGCTCCTGCCTGCTCCCCCTCCATGGCCCTCCCAGGCAGGCTTGTGTCCCAGCCCCTGGTCCCAGGAGAGTTCTGGAATAGCAGTCTGGTCAGCTTGTACCATGGACTTGCTGTGTGACCTTGGGGAAGACCCTGCCCTCTCTGGGCCTCGGGAGATGATGACCCTGGAGGTCTCCACCTACAGGGTGCATAGGCTTCCAAGGCAGACCGTCTCAAGGTATGGGGGGACAGTATGCGATGGATGTCCTCAAAGCAGCCCGTGCCCACTGCCTTGTCTCAGTTTCCCCACTTCTGAAATGAGGAGAGGGCAAGTTCCTGGGAGGCCTGGGGGCTAGGGGACCCACCTGACAGGTGCAGCTGGGCCAGGGGCCTCAGCATGGGTCCAGCAGCCTGTGCCAACCAATCGTGGGGCCCAGGCCAGCCTCCAGCCCCAAAGCTGGGGGGCGGGGGAGGGCTCCTGCCGGAAGTCCCAATCTCCTGCACTGAGGCCTCATTGTGCAGGCATTTCCCTGGGGGGTGGGGGAGGGGGGCACTGGGTGTCTCTGAGTCACAGAGCCAGGGGCCAGGCCTGCAGGAATGTCTCTAGGGGCGGACCCCAGCTCTGGGAATGGGAGATGAGACACTGCTGAAAAAAGGAGGAAAAATCCCCACACCAGCAGCGCAATGGCCGTGGCTGTAGGCCCGTGTGTGTGTGTGTGTGTGTGTGTGTGTGTGTGTGTGTGTGTGCGCGCACGCGGGCATGGGCGTGCATGCGTGTGTGTACGCAGGGGGGCAGGTCCCACAGGCGTCTGTGGCTACAAGGCTCAGGTGCTGGGCCCCGCTGGTCCAGATAAGTAAGGACTGTGGGCAAACATCCGAGTGCCAGGCCGTGTCTGCACGCATGGCACGTGAGGGAAGGATGGGGGGCTGCAGCGCGTCTCCCCAGAAAGCTCGGTCTTGGGGCTAAAATGTCCTCTGGGCTCGGCTTGTTGGTGAAAATCCGGATTCTCAGTCCCTCTCCCGGCAGCCGTCATCTCTGCCGGGGGCTGTGCGCACCGGTCCGTGTGCCCCGCATACGTGTGTCTGCGTGTGCTGGTGTGCCCTCAGATTCCCCAAGCGAGCGCGGGGAGCGGTCACGGCTGAGGGTCGGCTGGCGGTGGAAAACATGTCTGTGCGTGTGTGACAGGTTTCGGAGGCTGTGAGCGTCCACGGATGCGACCCCCAGCGACGGGCCGCGTGGGTGTGTATCAACAGTGCCCCAGCCGGCCGCGTGGAGGGATGAGCGTGCGGGCGAGAGGATTTCCGCCTGAAATACCAGCTCCTGGAACTGCCCCAGCCAGTCCCCAGCTCTGCCTCTGCCGGGGCGGAGCTGCCCCCTCAGTGGGCTCCCTCCCTCTGGCTCCACGAGAAAAAGCAGCTTTCCAGAGCCCCAGGAGCTCTGCGCACACCTCCGCCCCGCCCCGGCACAGGGCTCTTATCTGAGGCCCTGAGGGTCCAAGCAAAGCTCCAGACCAGTGCCCAGACCAGTCCCAAAACACCTCACTTGGGGCCTGGTATTGGGGTTCAGAGAGCCCGGGCAGGGGTTTCACCTTGACCGAGGCCCAGCAGGCCTGGAGGCCACCCAGGAGGTAGACGGGGGCTAGAGTGAGGTGGGGGGCCTGGAAGGGCCGGCTGTGATGAGAGGGAAGGTGGGGGCTATGGGCGCCTGGGGGCAGGAAAGGGCGTGTGTGTGTGTGTGTGTGTGGGGGGGGGGGGGGGGGGGGGACTGCCCGGGATGGTCACGCGGGACCCACGGGGCACGGCAGACCTCACTGCGGGGAGCTGAGGGCCCAACTGTCTCCCAGCTCCTCCTCTCAGCAGCCAGGGCCGTGGACTCGGCCTCAGGCGCCCCTCCACGGCACATGGACCCCATCTTCCGGACAGGGCGCAGCAAGGGGCTGAAACACTTTCAGACTCTCCGAAAGTGGTCACTCTCATCAGGGCGACGGTCCCCGGGGGCTATGACAGCTCTGGGGAAGAGCCCCAGGCCGTAGGCTTCTCTCACACGCCAGTGGACTTGCCCTAAGTCCTTCCTGCTCACCGGGACTCGGTCTTCCCACCTATAGAGTGGGGGGTGACGCAGCCCAGCGCACCCAAGGGTGGGAAAGGTCCGAGAGGAGGACAAAGCACTTCCTTTGTGCCTGGAGTGAGGGCAGCAGGGCCGCCGGCGCAGGGCTCCACCGGGCAGTTGTAAAGCTGGACGGCTCTGGGTGTGTCCCCTGGGGGTGAGGACCTGAACGAGAGAGGGTGGGCTCTGGTTCGCTGGCGCCTGGCCCGGGACAGGGACCTGCTCTTAGGCTCGGGGGCCCCTGCTCTGTGCCCTGGCCATGTACGGAATCCCTCGGTTGTCGGAAGAGGAGTACGGGTGAGGGACGGCCACCGCTGAGGGATGGGCCCATGGGGACACAGAGTGTCCCAGTCCCAAAGGACAATCGATGAGCTGCCCGGGGGCAGGAGGCATGCGAGGGGGTGCGGGAGACAGCGACCCACCCAGCCGGGACGCGGGGATTTCACGATTTCGCAGGGGAGCCTTTCCACGCGGTCCCCTGGCCTCACCCACAAGAACAGCCCAGAGGGGAGGCCCCCCGAGACAGCTCCTCGCTCGTTTAGTCTGGGCTGATGAGCCTGTGTCCGGGAGGAAACAAGGGGCTTGCAGAGCACCCGGCTTCTCGGGGTTCGTGAAGGGGTCTCCTCCGGGGAGGGCTGCTTCCCCTCCCCCTGCGGCCACCCCCAGGTCATCTACGCTTGGACAGGCCCCAGAGAAACCCAGCGGCTGAGGAGTCATTACAGGGAAGTGGGGGGGGGGGCAGAGGGAGCCAAACAGGGTGCGGGGACAAGGACAAGGATGGCAGGGTGACACCGGAGAGGCTGGGAGGGCGTCGGGGGCAGTGGAACCCACAAGCTTGTGGCCTCTGAGGCCTGTGCCAGGCTGTGGGGCCCGCCGGATCCAAGTACCTCCTTCTGCTCGCCATACTCTCTGTCGGGGGCCCTGGAGGGCCAGGGAGCCTGGGCGCTCCTGACGCTGCTCAGGACTCTGCTGGGACCTGCAGCGGCCCCACGTCACTGAGAATGAAAGCTGACGTCCCGTCCCCGGCCTGCGGATCGCTCCCGGGTCCCCTCCCTCCCACCACTGCAGTCACACGGGGGAGCCCTGAGCCGTTTGTGCAACACGTGCGGTGTTGCCTCAGGCCCTTTGCACAGCCTTTCCCTCTGCCCGCAGTGCCCTTCCCCCAGGCATGCACCAGGCTCACTTGCCTCCCTCACAGAGCGCCTGGTCGCGAGGCCTTTCCCGATTCCCGACTTTAAAACTGCAAACATCTCCCGCTTCCCAAACCTCTCCTCGGCTCTGTATTTTCCTCCTTGCGAGTACTGCCTTCTAGCACACTCCATGGTACTGTCCCCCAACAGGAAAGAAGTTCGCCGCAACAGGGATTCCTGCTTTGTTCCCTGATGTGCACTTAGGGCAGTCCCAGACACACAGTAGGGGTCAGGGACTGTGCGGAAGGGACAGCGCCCCGTGTGACTCAAGAGAGAAAAGCCTCCATGTGAGGGCTGAAATCTTTATAAACCTTCCCCCTGTGGGAGTTTCAATTCTTTTTTTCTCCAGAGAGTGCAGAGAGGAAACTTGCACCATCCGCCTCCCGCTCAGGCCCTGCCCCCAAATCAATGGTTCACTCTTGACAAGGGGGTGGCTCTCCTTTCCCTCCAGTGTTTGGTCCACTAACCAACCCATTTCCTGGGCAAGCTCCTCTGGAAGTCGCTCGGGCACTGGCTCCTCGGTGACATCCCGAACTTGCTGTGTCGCTGTGCAGGGTGCCCCAGCCAGCCCCCCGCGGCTCCCCTGCGCTGCAGAGGCTGCCCACAACTGCTGGCCACCAGCCCTGGGCTCTCCCTGACCCTGTGCTTCCTTTTCAGATCCCTGGTCCTCATCCTTCAGCCCAAAGTTCTAGGCCAAAGTCTCCCTCCAGCCCCTTCACTCAAGAGGGACCCACTGCCCGGAATGCCGGTCCTTCCCTCTGCCTGACTCTGTGGGTCTGATGTCCACCGCATCCCCTCTGGGCTGTGAGCCGTGGCCTTGTAAAACCATCCCCGAGCTCCCCTGGACCTACGAAACAGGTGCTCGAGAGAGCTTCGCCGAACGAATGAATGAGGTAAACAAATTAGCAAGAATGTGAATGAATGAGTGAGAGTCCGAGTGGAACGAGTCTAGAAACAGGTCAGCAATACAGTTCTGCCTTTTGGCTGGCCTCCTGCACAGCCCCTGGTTCTCCAGCGTGGACCCCTGGTGTGTGGGGATGGCACGTGAGTGATATCGATGACGTCTGTGGTCACAGCAGTCAGTCAGCCTCGGCTAGGCTACCTTGCTATGACAAAACCCCCACATCTCAAGAAGTGTATTTCTTCTCCTTCACACCACGGGAGGTTCCTGCTCACTAAGAGGTCGCCACTTTGGGCTGTCTGAGGGAGAGAACGTTCCGGCACGTCTCCCTCAGTGGTGAAGTGCTCAGCCTGAGGGCTGTGCTGTCCTGTGACCCGACCCCCCCGTAAGGCATCCCGGAAGTTAGATCCCTACCACGCGCACGGGCAGATGAGGAACTGGAAGTTCTGGCCAACAGCTCTAATGACACCTTCAGAAAGACCAATGGCACTGTGAACAGTGGAGGCCACTTATCGAGCAGTTCCTGTGTCCCCGACGCCGGGCTTAGGACCTAAGTGGAGCTTCACTGAATCATCCTGAGTTCTGAGGCTACTACCAGGAATATACCCATTTCCCAGACTGACTCCAGACTGGAGCGACTCACCAAGGTCACATGGCTTGGAAGGGGAGGTGACGTGGAGATCAGGACTCACGCCTGCGATTCCAGGCCCCCATACGCCTCACTGCCTGGCTCGGGCTCTTGCCTCCACTGAGGCTGGCCGGGGCTCAAGGATGACCCTCAGACCAGAGGTCCCCATGCAGAGGGCCATAATGACCATCCCTACCGGAAAGAGCCTCCTCACCCCGCCATATCTCATTCCCAGACTTCTCCAGTGCGAGAACCGCCGGGGAGGACGAGGCCAGTCCCACATTTTACTGAGAGAGAAAAAGGCTCAGAGGGAGCAGCGACTGAACCAAGTTCACACTGTTGGGCAGTGCAGGGCTGAGACGAGATCCCAAGTCTCTGTCCACCGCGCTCGGAGTGTCCCCAAGTGTCTCGACAGCACTGGGTGCCCTGGGGTACCCTCAGTCTCAGACACGGCACCTCAGGAGTGAGGGCGGTCATGACCACTGAGGAAAGGCCCAGTTCCAGACTTCCACACGGCAAGTCTGTGGCCCTGACTGCTGGGGCCGCCCCCCTGAGGCGCTGGGCTGAGTGGCCAGCCAGCGCTGGAGGCTCCCTGCTCCCAGGGTCGGTCCCCAGAAGGGAGGCCAAAGAGGGATGGAAAGAGGTAGGTCTCTACGCCTAGGAGTTCTGAAAACAAGGTCTTGGGCCTCTGAAGCCCCATGGGGATCTACGAAAAGGGTCACGGAGCAAAAAATAAGAATTCGGTGGAGTGTGAAAACGGACCTACCTGGAATCAGATCGCAGCTCAGCAGAGCTTGATCTTAAGCTCTGAGCCTTGGCCTTGTCATCTGTGAAATGGGCTGTGATCAAGCAGCAGACACCATAGCCTGCACCTGACACCAGGCAGGTGCCCAGGGAACACTGCGGCTCTTCTGACTGTAAATGGTGTTTTTTGGCCCACCAAGTTCCTCCCCTCCTTCCCCAACCTGAGCCCCACACCATGACTAACCCTTCCTAAGCTACAGCGGAGCCCACACAGCAGAAAGGTACGGCTAATGACTCTTGCTCCGGGTGCCCCAAGAAGGCACTGCCCGCGCATAGTCCGTCCCTCCTCCCAAAGATTTGATGCCGAGCAGTTTGGTCAGACGAGCCCCCACGCTGCACCCAAACCCTGCTTCGCATCCATACCCAAGGAGTGCCAGTGACTCACAGGGTGGCCGGCCCCAGCAGCCGGCCTTCAAGGGCAGCCCATCCTCCTCATGTGGACAGGAAGTCAGGGCCTTCCCAGCCTCCTCTGAGCCCTCTCTCTTCGACGGAGCCTGGAGTCTCCAAGTCTCCTGACCCCTTCGCCCCTGTCCCCAGCTCCTGGAGCCTCCCCCCGCCTATGAATCCTGTGTATAGTTCATGGTCCCAGTCACCTAGTCCGTAAGCATTTACCCCGCACCTACCCCGAGGAGAGCATTGCCAATCACCACGAGAGAGGCGGGGGCTCAAGGCACAGCCCCGCCTCCCCGTGAGCCCAGAGCGTAGCAGAAACCTATGCATTCCTGATGCCCCAGAGCCCAGTGCTACCAACCCGGGTTTGCAATTGCACAGCACCAGTCTGAGGCCCAGCCCCGAGACTCTGGACACACTAACCTCAGTGTCTCTATCTGCAGAACGAAAGAGTGACCCAGAAGCTACCTCACGGGTGAGAACAGTTACTGAGTCCCAAGACCTTTGCACAGAGCCTGGCACACAGCAGGGGCACAACCCTTGTAAGCCTCATTCCTCGCCTTGACCGGGCAAGGGCAGAGTCCCGAGGCTCGCCAGAACAGACCTCCCCCGGGCTTCCACCACCTCGTTAATCAGAGGACTGTCCACCCGGCTAGGCTGCCACCTGACGCCCCTGGCAGCCTGCCATTCACCTCCGTCTTGTCTGCAAGGACGTCTGGGGACGCGGGCGGAGCACGCAGACTCCGGCTGAAGGCGACCAGAAGAGGCCCACCCAGCAGGCCCCACTGCCATGGAGCTCACACAAGGTCACTGCCACCTACCACACGCACTCTGCAAGCACACAGTAGGTCCACAAAACACCCTAGGTGGAGTGGGGAGCAGACTGAGGCTAAACGGTGCCCGGAGGTGGGGTGGGTAGTTCGAGCTTTTGCCCTCAGAGGGAGTGAGTCTGCTTCTCCGCCGTCGGGAGCCACCGAAGGTTCCTGGCCAGCAGAGGGACCTCTGCCCACCTCCCCACCCTCTAACAAGCTCGAGGTCTTTGGAGGTGTCCCTTCCCCCCCCCACCCCCAATGTGAGTTAACATTCTGGCTCAGGCCTTTGCTCCCAATGTTCTCCCCACCTAGAAAACCCTTCCCACAGCCCCTCTGGTCAGCTCATCCTCCTTCCAGGTTGAGCTCAGAAGCCCCTCCAAACCTTCTCAGTCTGGGCTCAAAGCCCCTCCTCTGCCTCCAGCAAAATGATCTTTTTTACATTAGAGCACAAGAATTCCGTTCTCAGGCCACCTCGCCCAGACAGGAGTCCTTGGAGGGCGGAGTCCTGATCTGACTCCCCTCCGCCTCCCAGCACTGACTGACACCGGGCAGGGCAGGGACCCGTGGCTCCTGATGGACATCACTTTAGGCGCTCGAAGTCTGGCTCCCAGATGGCACGAAGGGAGGACGGTGGAGCCCACCTGGGGAAATGCTGTTGGTGCAGACCAGGGGGGAAGAGAAACTGGGGGGCGGGCAGCAGAAAGGAGGGGCTGGTGCACAAGGGGCAGTGGAGAAGGGGGCCATCTCGGAGAAACCACATGTCCAGTCCAGAAACCACATCTCTCCCCTTTCTCCTTCCCTTTGCAGAGAGTTGAGAGAGAGAGAGGGGAGGACTGGGGGAGAGACAAGGGGGTACAGGCGCCTAGCTGCGTGCCCCTCCCAGTGGCTCACCTGGTGGGGTGGACGGGTGCAAAGGCAGGTCCCGCAGAGAACGCCTGAAGTCTCAAGGTGTCCTGACCTTCCCTACAGCACCCAGGGACCCCAGTCCAGCCAGTGGGCTCAGGGCAGCACCGCAGCCCACAGCCCACACCATCCCCCGGCATGCACGGCGAATCAGACCAGACTGACCTCAAGGAACTGTCCGTCTAGGGGAGCAGGACACACCTGCAGGACACAGGTGACCCCACATCCCTGGCAGCGCCTTCCCCCCACAGAGGGAGCAGAAGGACAGAGGCTGCCTTGTTGGAGGGGACAGGGATGGATCTCAGGGCCGGTGGGAGCGGTAGGAGAGGGGTCTTTGTTCCAGGCAGAGGGAACGGCTTCCAAAAGGCAAGGGAGGTGAGGCAGAGAAAGGCGTGGAGGGGGTGCTCTGAGAGGTCACCCTGATGGCCCCCCAGGGCACCTGGCACTGAGTGACCACCATTATTGCTGGAGCAGAGCAGGTGGCACCGGCCGGCCAGGGGGCAGGGGCCATCCCTAAGGGCCTCCAATGCCAAGCCAAAGATGGCCCAGGGCGCGGGACCGGGGTCGGGGGAGCGCGGAGGCCGCTGGCGGAGCAGGTCTCCGCCGAGGCAGGGCGATAAATTAATTAAACGAACCTGCCTCGCCAGCCTCTCCCCAGCTCGCGCCGCGCTCCGAGGATGAGCGGGACGAGCGGGATGAGCTGGACGAGCGGGATGAGCGGGGCCGGGCCGCGCCTGCCGAGGCCCCGGCGCCCCCTCCCTCCGTCCCCTCCCCGCCGGGCGCCGTTTTCCAGGTAATTAAGGCCGTCGGGGCGGGCGAGCAGCTGCTTCCTCGGCTGGCCGCGCCTCCGGCCCGGGCAGGTGCAATTAAACCCACGTTCGCAGCCATTAAGCATCGATGCAGCTCATTAGCATAAGGACGAGAAGATGCTTCCATGGCGGCAACCCCGCAGGGACAGCGGGGTGTGGCTGCTGGAGCCCAAAGTGGCCACAGGGCACCCCGCCAGGGAAGGGGCTTGGAGGCCTGACCCCCAGCCCAGATCAGGGACAGAAGGTCTTTGGAGGGCCAGGGAGAGGCTCACCAGCGAGGGGAGGGGTCTCCTTCCCAAAGGCACCAATGGGTAAACTGAGGCCTGGAGGAGCCACGGGTCTCCCACAGGGGGTCCCGCTACTGGGGAGCTAGAACCCAGGTCTCAGCCTCACAAGTGGCTGCTGTGTTAACAGTAACAGCAGTCAACACTTAGGCCGTTTCTGCGCACTTAGCGGAAATTCTCACTTGATCCCACCTGCCCCCTCCACCCAGCACCCCCAGGAGCTAGTGGGTACTTGTAACTGTGACCTCCCTTTTACAGGCGAGGGGACTGAGGCTTGGAGAGGGACTTGCATTGACCTCAAGTGTCCCAGCTGGTAAAAAGCCAACGGGCGGGTTTGAACCCGGGCAGTCTGGCTCCTGAGGCTGCGCCCATCACCAGGAAACCACACTACTGCGGCGACACAGACGGGGAGGCGGGGACTGTGGCTAGGTGGAGGCTGTGTCATCCCACCCCGACGGGGGGTCACACCATAGCCAGGGCCACTGGTCATGGCCTTGGGGGAAGCAGGTTGTATAGTCCAGAGGAGTGGTGAACCAGAAACTGGGGGTGAGCCCGCCCGAGGATTACTCACTGGCCGCTCGGGTTTTTATCCCCCCAAACACTGGGTGGGCCTTCAAAATGGGTCTGGGCCAGATGCGGCGGGAGGACAACCGGTCTTCTCCTTTGGTCTAACACCTGGCGATTCAGGTCACAGGAGTTCCGGAAACGCTATCGCTAAGCAAAGGAACAAGTGAACGCCTGGGTACGTCCTCTCTCCACAAGGTGGGGGGAAACCAGGGACTGATTCTCCGTTTTCATCTCTCCCAGGCTTCCTTTGGGCCGGGAGGTGGCTCTATGAGAGCAAAAGGACTAAGACGAAATGGCAGGTGGGGCCTGAGGCAGCCTTGCTGCGCTGTGGCTCCCGGAGTCCCCCGGGGCAGTGCCTCTGGCGTTCCAAAGTCAAGGCTGTTGCCGAAAGATGTCTTGAGGGCCCTGGTGGGGCAGGCAAAGAGCACAGCAAGAGGAGACACAGGCTGCCCGAGTTCCACTCAGAGATGATGGAGCTAGAAAGAAACTTCCAGTCCCTGTGGAGCTCAGAGAAGGTGGGCAGTTCTCTGGGGCCACACAGCAAAACTCTCCCGACTCATTCAGTCCTAGATGTGCCGTTGTTGTTACGTGTCCCGAACAGTCTGCAGCCGAGACACAGGACTCCTCTCTCCACGAGTGGCTTTGCAATGTACTCGGCAAGCCTCGGTCTTGGCTTGTGATAAATGCGCATTCCCATACACGAATGTATCATGACACCAATAATTTGATTATTCGGTTGCTGTCTTTTCCCCCTTGGCCACACGTTCCCCAGGGCAGGGATCCCAAACACCCAGATCAGGGCTGATTTCAGTGCTGGACCGCAGGAGGCTTGCAAACATATCTGTCTGTCAGATCAAGTATTACGACTGCAAGCAGTCACAGCGCCTAAGAAAAATGCATTCCCGGGTGGGGGCTCTCTTGCCTCCGCAGCCGTCAGATACCCCTCGATCCACACAGGGACACATCGCCTCATGGCTGGCTCACGGATCTGGTCAGGCCTCCACGCCTCCACAGGCAGGAGAGGGGCTCGGGCCCCCCTTCCCAACCTGACCCTGAGGCCAGCTGACCCCCTCAGCTGCCACGCTGGCCTGCAAAGGTGTCTGTCCCGAGGGGCCCTCAGCGGCCTCATTAGGAAGTAGTGACAGACACATAAGCTGCGAAGGGTGTGTGTGTTGGGTGCCGCTGAGGGCTGTCACAAGGCTGAGGAAAACCAAATGCCTGCCACCTCCGGGGCCTTTGGGCCCCATCTGGGCCAGGGGCTGCGGCTGGCGAAGGGACAGAGACAATGGTCCAAGCACAGAACAGCCCCCTGGGACTCAGGTTGGATCTCAGCGCCCGGAGCAGAGATCTCCCAGTCACTCCCTGCTGCTCTTGCTGCCGGCCTCCTGGCTGAACTAGGCTCACTGACCCTTGACAAGCCTGGGCCGTTACAGCCCCGATGCTCTGTGTGAGAGGGACGCAGGGACCCGAGAACCAACTCCCGTGTAACAGAAGAGGAAACTGAGGCCCAGAGAGGTGCCGCCCCAGAGCAGAGGACTAGAGCGGGTGCCGGGCTCTGCATGAAGGTCCTGGCTTGGCCACTGACAGGCTTTGTGGCCTCTGGACCTCAGTTTCCCTGTATGGGAAATGTAGGCCTGGACCACAGTGACCCTGACCACAGTTTCCTCCAAACTCTGAGCCCAGGGAAGGCCCAGTTCTGCTGGAAGAGGGTCAGGGATTATCATTGTCCCCTCAGCCCCCAAAGCCAGTCCTTCCTGGCGCCTGAGGCACAGCTACCCACAGAGGTCACCGAACTCAGATCTCCCCGGGGCACTGAGTTCCGCCCAGCAACCGGGTCAGTGGCCACGGCCTCTACCATTGATAAAACGCAGGTGGGAAGAGTCCTACACCACACCCCACACGCACACAGGAACAGGCCTCACACCACAGGATATACGCACTAACAAGAAGACAGACACTCAGCCGCATACCCAAGTCCCCTGCCCACAAAGGCAGACATACAAACCACACACACACACACACACACACACACACACACACACACACAGAGCAGCACGGCCCCCTCCCCCGTTGAACCAGTGAACCTGAGTACCCAAGACGTGCTCGGACGGACCAACCCCCTCAGCTCATTTCTCCAGCCCAGACACACACAACTCGCATACACACAACCACACGTCGGTCCCAGCCACAAACACAGACACCCCCACTATACGCACGGATCGCACACACACAGGCACATACTCCGCAGTCAAGTACAGACAGACTCACACACGTGCCTGGACGTACCAGCCACGCAAGAACCATCACCCCCTCCACATCCCCGTGCCGGTCAGTGGACACAGCCACATGCTGCCCACACAGGCCCCAAGCCCCGGAACACACAGATACACACCCCTCGCCACTTGGTTTAATTCCATACAGTAGGCGGCGCCCAGCCCAGAAGAGAAAATCCGGATAAATAAATCATGTTCGGAGCATCAATCTCGGCCCCAACCTGGCTGCCTCCTTGCTGCAGGTAAAGCAAGACGGGTCTTAAATATTTTATAAATGAATAAACCTGTTAAGAGAATATAATTTACAGGGCCATTGGCTGGAGGCTCACAATAGCCCTCCCACATCTTTTCATTTCGGAGAGCACGTGGTGGTGGCAGGTGGCGGCCACTGGGGCATGGTGTCCGGTGCCCCACCCGCTGCCCTTCTGCCAGGGGTGTTATTTCCAGGGAAAGGGGCATTCTGTGCTTTTCCATCCACTAAATCCAGCTGCGGCTCAGAGACAGGGCCCTGCATTCTCTTGTCTTTTCAGCTTTCCCCCCCAAGCCTTGGATGCCTTTTCAATGCCAATCCATCCCTGGCAACTGTGATTTTCCAAGGCCTGTTTCACACAGGACTTGGATGTGTTAGAACTGAACTGTTCGGGAACGGGGAAGAAGAGGAGTCCTGGCAGCAGGGGAGGGGGGCAAGGACAGCTTGTAGCCGGCCCGGGGGGGGGGGGGGGGGGGGAGCTGCCCCTGGGGAGCCTGTGCCTGATGCCAGGCCTGCATGCCCCCAGGGAGAGGCGGAGGAGCCTAGGGCAGCAAAAATGGCTCCTAGGACAGACAGAGGGAACAGAAGGGGGGTTCCAGGACCAACAAAGGGTCTTTGGGTCTGAGCACAGCTTGGGAAAAGGAGGCTGGAATGAGGCTGAGGTCGGAGCCCTCACCGCAGCCTCAGGCAGCTGGGGCCAGTTCAAGCCCCTTTTGCTGCTGGGACCTGCATCTCAGCGGGGGGGCGGGAGTCTTCAGTGTCCCTGAGCAGGCTAGGCGGCCTCCTCTGCCCCCAGCTGGCAGGACCCCCTGGTTCAGGCTGCTTTTATCAGAGGTAAGCGGCAATGACGAAGGGCTCCTCTGAGCCCTCTCCACAGGCAGGAGAGAGGCTGAACAAAGTCAGAAAGGGATCATCCAGTCCGGGTGTTTTCTGAAGATCTCCCAAGAATGTGGTTCCGGTTCTCTCAAGACTCCCACAGATGCGGGGAGAAGGGAGAGTTACACAACATTAAGTGGGAAAAGCAGGATATCAAATGGTACACACAGGAGGAATGACCGCATGCTTAAACAACAACAAAAAAACCCCGTGAGCAGGGGGCCAAGTCAGATGTGGCTGCCTTTGGAGACTGGGAGTATGGGTGAATTGTTTTCCTTTTAACTTGTCATATTTTCCCAAAGTCTATAATAAGCCTGTCCTCCTTTTATAGTGAGAAAAAACCCCCACCAAGTGCCTTACAAAACCAAATACACAGAACGGTCCCATATTTTACATTTCCTTATCATACACTTTTTCATCTGTCTAGAAAAAAAATGCCGACCGTGGTTATGTCGGGGTAGGGGTAGAAACAGGATTTTTCCTTATTTAGCCGTATATTTAGATCTTTCCAAAGTCAACATAGTAACATGATAATTTAACTAAAAACAAAATGCTTCTCCCCATCCCACTCGGGTGCACCGCGTGCGGCCTGGGCCCGGGCGCGGCTGCTCAACAGGCCCACAGCCTCTCCTCCGAGGCTGAAGACGGGCACTCAGTTCCGCTGCCTGCCCAGCCCGGGTGGGGGACAGAGCGTCTGTCTGATGAGTAGCTGCCCCTGCAAAGACGGGGGTCAGAAGGCGGCCCTGGGGCGACCCGGTCGGGGTTTAAAGCACTGGAAGGAAGGAAAGCGGAGGAAGGGCTGGGCTGGCAGCAAAGCCCCGGCAGGGGCTGCCCCAGGGCGGGCGGGGTGCCCGGGCTCGGGAGGGAGGAACGTGTCTCCGGCCAGGCTGCCCCGCGGCTGCCAACTCGGGCGGCCCGTGCTCCTGGGCTGGAGGGAGGCCGTCTGGGCGGCGGCGTCCAGGCCTGCACGACGTGGTGTCCCACGGGGGAGCGTCCCGGGCCCCTCCGCTCTCCTGCCCCTAGTGGGGAGGGCGGCCCGGCCGGCCCAGGGGCAGCGCCCGCGGAGGGCGGAGCCGGAGGGCCCGAGCCCGACGTCCAAGGCCTTCCCTGCCCAGGGAGTGGGGGCGCAGCCTCTCCGGGAGCCTGGGCCCCGGGAGGCGCGTCCTGCTGCCCCTGATGCGGGGTTGCGGGGCTCTGACCGCAGCCCGTCCCGAGGCGGAGCCGCACCGGGCCCGGTCGCGGCGCGAAGCTGGACGGAAGCCCCGGCCCACGGCCCCGGGTTCCCGGAAAGACTCGGGCTCGGCGAGGGGGCGGGGCCTCGGAGCCCCGCCCAGCGGCCCCGCGGAGCACGCCGGGACGGGGCGCTGCCATGGCGACGGGAGCCGGAGGCCCCGCCCCGCCCCGCCCCCCCGCGCGGCCTCCGCGCCCAGACGCTCCCGACCCCGCCCGGCGTCGCCCGCCCGCGCGCCCGCCCGCCGGGGCTGGTCAGGCCGGACGCCGCGGAGGAGGCCCCGGCGCGGCCAAGATGGTGGGCGCCGCGGGAGGGGTGCGGAGGGGAGGGCAGGAAGCGCGGGCGTTTGCCCTCTCGCCGCCCCCTCGCGAGGTCGCGGGAGGAGAGGAAACGGCCCCGGAGGCCGTGGTCGAGCTGCCGGCGCGTCGGGCCCGCCCTGGCCCCCGAGGCCGCGCCGGGGCGACCCGCGCCAGGATCCGGAATCTGACACCGCCCCGCCCCGCCCCGCCCCGGCCTCTGTCTCCGGGCTCCGTCCCCCCCAGCCTGCGGCGCCTCCGCCCCTGCACCCCGGAGCCGGCTACGGGGCCGCAGGAACCGGCCTCCCTCCCCGCAGCTGCCCTCGAGGTCCCCCGGCGCGGAGCCCTCCCTGCAGACCCACTACCGCGGGGGACCCCGGCCCTTCCCCGTGTTCCCCCAGCAGCAGTGGGACCGAGCGGGATGGGCCCGGCCAGCCGGACAGATGACTTGATCCCCGGCCTGCGTGCAGTGGCCTGCCCCGTTCTGGCGGCCGACAGCCCGGGTCTGCTGAGCAGCGAAGCGGCAGGGCTGGGACCGGCCGGGGCTCTGGGTGCCTGTCCGCACACAGTGGCGCTCCCCGCTCCCTGGCCGCCGGGCCTCCCGCTCCCTCCTCCTTCCCATGCCACAAGCCGGCCTCCCTTCCCAGACGCCAGTCTGCAGCCACACAAAGCCCTGTTTGTTTGCTTTCTCTGCGGCTCGCCTGCACCCGATGTCTTTCTCTGCTACCTGCCGGCCGGGCTTCCTCTCCAAGCTGCCCTCCCAGCCAGCTGAAGGGAAGGCGGCGGCGGCCGTTCCAGCACGCCCTGCAGCCACCCCAACATTCCTCGACTCCACCTCCCGGCGCGGGGCACCCAGCTGGGGCAGCCCGGCCCACCACAGTTTTGCAGCCCCCTTGCTGCCTCTCAGAACGCAGGGTGTCAGCTGGTGGAACAGGAAAGATGCCTGCAGCCAGGGGCTGGGGCAGGGGGAGGGGAGCCCAAGAGGCCCAGCCAGCCTCCCCTCTCCTTTTGTGAGCAAGGCTTGTTTTGTTCGTCAATCAGGAAGGCAGCCCCTGACTTCCCAGCAGCCCTGGGCTGCCAGGAGATAAGGAGATGAATGGGGCCAGGAGGGCTGCATTGGAGAAGGCAGAGGGACACCCTGCTTTCACGGCCCCCCACCCCTCATCTCTGGGGGTTCCTGGGTATCCCAGACTCTGGGATGAGGGCTTACAGGCTGCACTGGAAGCCTTACGTGGTAGGTGCCCTCTCCGTGCCGACCCTGGGTAGGCACCTGAGCAGATCCCTCTCTGCACGGTGGGCACCCAGAGTGTACAGCCTTGGGCACCCTCCGCAGTGTCTTGGGAAGCTTCATCGGCCTGAGCTGAAACAAGGCTTTCCCAGGCAAAGAAAAATAAACACCCGCATTCCACACCACCTTCTCTACCTGCAGAGTGGGGGCTGCCCTCTCTCCCGTTCAAATAAAGAAACCCAATACTGATACTGCACCAGATCGAACAATCAATCTCTCCCGGTTCCCTCTACCCAGGGCTCTTTTATTGTACCCTGCCGCGCTGGGTGGCCCAGGGCAGGTCCTAACGTCCCTGGGCCTCCCTCTTCCCCTTCCTGTCCCCTCCATGCAGAGTTTAACCCTTACAGCAGCTCAGGATAAAGGCACGATTATGCCCACACATGGCAGGAGGCTCCACGAGAGAAAGCCACAGAGACAAACAGGCCCTGACCGGATCAAGCTCATGTCTGCCTGAGTCTAAGCCAAAAAACTTCCTACCAGGGCGGCAGTATCATTTCACAGCAGTGAATCACAGCCGACGGGACGAGTGACCACCATGAGAAGGTGAGCAAGGAGCGGGCAGAGCCAGCGGATGCCGAGTCGTCTCGGCACTGCCACTTGGCTGCTGTGTGATGTCAAGCAGGTCACTTAGCCTCTCTGGGCTTCAGCTTCCTTGACAATCCGAATAGGGCAGTTGACAAGGCTTAGAGAGGACGGACCACCCAATGCCCACGAAAATAGGCACTTGTTAAAGGATGGCTTTTCTCTGTGATTCCTTTCAGCATCCAGAGAGACAGGCGTCCATTTCTCCGAGGAACCAGACATCTCCCACTGCTGCTCTCACCCATCTGGCCCAGCTGCTGGTCGTCCCCCCAGTCGCCATCTCTGGCCCTCTCGAACACTCAGGCTATGGCCAAGGGCTTCCAGATTGAGCTCCCCAGGCTCCTGTCCTGCCCAGGAGACCGGGGCCTCTCTGTTTAATTAGCCAGGGCGAGGGCCCCAGGGGACAATGTCACCCTAAGGGAACAAAGCCAGCTCCCATCCACATCCTGCTGGACTCAAGAAGAGAGAACCACTCAATTAAGTCTGATTTGCCAAAACGTCTGTTTTTAGTGCTATTTCGGGCCATGGTGGGGATTTTCTGTGCTTGTCTCAAAGGTATCCTAAACCAGATTCCTTCCTACCTCCCCCACCCCTACTGTGTTTGAAATGAAAATATGTTCTTCCTCTTCTCTCTTTCCTTTTTCCTGCTTCTCTTTCCCACCTATCAGAGGGATGCAAAGGAGAGAACGGGCGGAGGCTGGGGCCCCAGGGAAGGTCAGCACTCCACACCCCCCACTAGGCCTGGGCAGGTCCCCTCAGGCCCCAGGGTCCCCCACGCTGGGAGCTATGGTTTCCTGAAAGCCGGCTGGTTGAGGGTTCCTGCCGGCCTTTATCTTCTCCCCAGAGTCGGATCATCTTCTGCTGTCTCACCAGACACACTCCAGGCATCTGCCCTTCCCTCCACACACCCTTGTCTTCCGCCGGGCCTCGGAGCTACTGCTTGGGCTGTGCCCTCCCCCAGGGTCTCTCCTTCCTGCACTTCACCTTCTTGGCGGGCAACAGGACGACGACTAAGCCACATCTATGCCATCTCCCAAGGCAGATGCTTCGAAAGGACGGGGGCGGCATCTGCTCGGCCAGTACCGACTCTCGGGGGCAGGGGTCCACCTCCTTTGGTGCCGCTGGCATCTTGGGCCAGATAATGTGTTGTGGGGCCCATCCCGTGCACCCCAGGACGTGCATCACGTCCGAGCTTCTGTGCACCGGAGGCCAGCACCTCCCCAGCTGAGACAACCAAAAATGTTTCTGCGCCCGGCTCGCATGACTCCGGAGGGTCAAACTCACCCCCAATGAAGCAGCACTGCCCTAAAGCCTGGCACAGTGCCCCCCCAAAAGGAATGAATGCAGGACCCCTCCTCCCTCCCCCGGAGAGAACAGGTGAGCTTTATTTTCTCTCTTTACCTCTTATCATCATCATCTTGTACAGATTTAATTTGCCCTATCAGACCAGAAGCTTCCAGAAGACAGGCCCACGTGACCTCGGCTGTGTGTCAGGGCCGACTGCCCGTAACTGCTGCTGGAGGAGTAAGTCTCAAAGCGTCAGGAGCACCAGACGGAGGCCTCCTTCTGGCTTCCCCTTCGCCAAGGCGCTGGGTGGCTGTGTGACTTTGCTACGCCAGCTAAACTTCTCTGGGCATCCGCGCCTCTCCAGTCACTGTTACAATCTTTGTCCCGCAGGGCTTGTGGACCCCCCACCCCCACCCCAAGAAGATTCTGTCAGGTGGTTTTCAATTTACGTTTTCTGAGACTTTTTGTTATTACAAACAGGGACACGGATTCGCCACTCTTCGAGTTACCAAGTTCAGCTCAGGGCTCTAGAGGCACGATCTGTTTTAAAACTCCTGTTAAAAACAAAGCTACGAAGGGGGTGCTGTGATTTTCGTTTCTTGATCAGGGAGGAAATCGAGGCTCAGACGGCTGGAGGGAGCTGCCAGAGGACACCCAGACGTGGTCTGGCGGCCTGTGGCGCCTGGGGATGCCTTGGTCAGCGAACGCTGCGCTTCCGCACCTGATCATGAACTCTTCCCCAGTCTGCAGCCGGCCTTTCCCAGTGAAGAAGCCCCTAGCAGGGCCTCCCTACCGGGAGGCCTCACCGCTGAGCTCCCCGGACAGAAAGAGCTCCGGGTCACCAGGGAAGGGTCCAACAAGGCCCGGAGGTGGCAAGCGCTGATTCAAGAAGTTGGCCTGTCTTGGAGGGGCTGGGAAGGCCGCCCGCCACTCCTTTCCCTTCCCTTGTCATCCCTCCCAGGAAAGCCCTGGCTGGGACACACTTCCGCCGGCACAGAGCCCTTCTGAGCTATTCTTCAGGGCGCGAAGCAAAAACAGATGGGAGGAACCATTCTCTAGCACCTTCTATGTAACAGGCGCTGCTGTAAGTCTCTTACCAGCATTAACTCATGAACTCTCCCAACAGTCCTATGCGCAAGGCGCTGTCCCTTTCTCCATCTCACAGGTGAGGCAACTGAGCCAAGGAAATCAGGACCTCGTCCAGGTTAGCAGGGGGCAGAGCCGGGATCTGAACCCAGGCGGCTAAGCTCCAGATCCCCGTGCTCCGCCACGAGACCGAAGCAGAGATGCCGTGGCTGTGTTCCCAGCGCCCTGGGGGAGCCGCGGGGCCTCCATGTGTGATTCAGGAATGAGTGAGTGAACGGGTGAGCGCGTGGTTACCCGGGCACACAGCCGCCGCAGTCCCCAGCTGCTGGAGGCTTTCTCGGGGCCCACCCACGACACTGGGACACAGCCGCTTTGGAAACAGAAGCGCTCGCCAGGAAACTCTCCTTCTCACCTGCCCCGCTGTGTAACGAAGACCCGCTCAACCCATATCCTCAACCGGGCCAGAAAAGAAACCTGGTTTTGGCCCACGTGCCCGCCAGGAAGGTTTAGAGGCACAAAGCTGCCATCCTTTCCAGGTGCCGAGTCTGGGAGCAGGAAGAGGAAGGGTCCCGTCTGCTGCGTGCAATCCAGAGGGGCCGCGGACGATGCCTACCCGACAAGTGGGGGTACGGGGCCTCGGAGAGGGCAGTCTGTAGCCGGACTGTGCCCAGGCTGGCCTAACCCCAAGTGCGCAACTCCTCATTCCCAGACCCTAAAACAGCCCGACACGGGCCTCGCCCTGCAGAAACCAGCGCTCCCACCGCTGGCACGAGAGGGAGGTGCGGGGCCTGGTGCAGCAGTGGGAACCCAACCTCTCCCCGAATCCCGACCGACCGTGCTTCTGCTCCCCCGCCGTGTGGCCCGGCACACAGTCTCCAAGGCGGGGACTCGAAACAGGGCCATGGTCCGCTCCAGTCCGCAGGTCCCTCCTCAAGACCCCCATTCATGGGGCCTGTCCCCGTTCGTTCAGCTCGCTCTACTCAGTCTCCTACTTTCTGAGCCCCAAGCTGGTGACTCCCCCAATTTACAGCTGAGACCGAGGCCTAAGGGCGGAGGGGAGATGTCCCCACAGTCCCTAACAGGCGGCCCCCAGTGCCCACCCCCTGGCCTGCTGCCTCTGTTTCCCCTCCCAGGACTTGCTCCTGGCCCTCCATGGCGCCCCAGATGCCTGCTCCCTTGAGGCCGATCACTTTGTAGAGAAAGTGGATGTCTACTGCCCCCCCCCCCCGCCCTTGGACTTGGAGGGCCTGGAAGGTCAGACCACACGCTGGCTGGTCTCTGGGTCACAGGGTGAGCACGCGGCTGAGGGAAGGAAGGAACGTTGGGCGTCAGAGCCCCGGTACTCCTGGGTATTTCCTCTTCTGAGTCTCCGCTTACTATTTAGCAATAAGAGCATCTCCCTCCCTCCTCCTTCCCCGCGCCTCTCACCCCCCACCTTCTCTTCTCCTGCCTCACCTCCCTGTCCCTCCCTCCCTCTGTCCTACCACACTGCACCGTTCCCTAGGGTTCAAGAACCAGAACACAATCCCTTCTTTGCCTTCAGCCATTGGCACTCACCCTCGCTGTCCCCTGCCACCCCCCCACCCCGTGCCAAATTCCAGTCTCGGATCCCCCTGACCTACCCAGGCACAGGGCACAGCTCTGCCTCACACGGTCTCCTCAATCCCCGGGGAAACAGGCCGAGCCAGTTTCTCCTTGGGCCCCCTCAGGGAGCAGCCTGGGGGTGCCGGGCCCCTCTCTGGCCTCACTTCTCTCAGCAAGAAGCCTCTGACCAGGGCCCTGAGAATCTGCAAAGCGCCAGCAGGCGCCTGCCCAGGATCTCAGGGGCCCCAGAAACCACAGACACCGCGCCGGACTCTCACGCGGCCCGCCGCACCTAGCCCTTCCTGCCAGGAAGCATTTCCAAGTGTCTCCCCTGTTCCAGCCTCGCCCTTGGCAGTGGGGCCAGGAGAGGAGGGAGGTGTGTTCTCGGGCCTGGATGCTGAGCCCTGTGGGGAGGACAGACACTGACAGAATTCCCGATAATGCCAGGATAAACGCTAGGCTGCGGGTGTAGACAAAGGGAGATGACTCAGTCCGCCTCGCGGGTCAGAGGAGGAGGAGACAGGACGCGTCTGTTTTGGTCTCGGGAGACAGGGAGGAAGGTGAAGGGCATCCTAGGTGGAAGCCGCAGCCCAGGCACACGTGCAGAGGCAAGCACGCACACGGCCGAAGCCTTGGAAGAAGGCTGTGCTGGGGCTGGAGGGGAAGGACGGGGTTGAATGGGGCAGAGCAGGCGGAGGACGCCAGAAGGGGCCCCGGCTGTGGGGGAAGGACCACGGGCTGGACCTGCACTCAGAGGGCAGCAGGAGCCCTGGAAGTACCTGCTGCGGTTGAGAAAGATCCCTCTGGGAGTGTGGCCCATGCTGGGAGGGGGTGGGACGGAGGCAGGGAGGCCCGGGAGGCCCCAGCAACAGCCCGGCCTCTCCCGTCGTCATTCTCTCCAAGCTGGCTCCTCCCCTCTTGGCCACGGAACACGCGCCACGTCCGTTCCAGCCTCCGAACACTTGCTGTGTGTTCCCTCCACCAGGATCGCGCCTGTTGTTCTCACTTACCCGTGCCGAAGCACCTGCTTTCCAAGCCCCCTCTTCCACGAAGCCCCTGCCTCCCGAAAGCTCCCAACTTCGGTGGAGACGGAATCCTGAAGCTCACGTGATGTGCCGAGCCCGTCTCGGAACGGAATTCCACACCGTCTCCCTCTGCGCTTCTCTGCGTGGACAAGTCTTCCCAAAGACGCTGCCTACACTCTTGCCCTTATCATCCCCGAAACACCTACGTGGGCCCTTCACAGGGGGACCTGTTTTCTGCCCCCTCCGGAAACCTGGCTCAACTCCCATGACAATGTGGGTTCCCCTGGGTATTTTCTGGGTCTCGGTCACCCACAGGGCTGTGACCTTCCTGGAGGCTGGTGCACGAAGCACGGGAGGCCAGAAATGGTGGGTCCTCGGAAAACACCTGTTCCCTTGGGGCCAGTGAGCCCAGGAACCTCTCCCACAGAAACCCTGCCCAGCATCCACTGCTCCCCCGTGCCTCCCTGTGGAGCCACACATTTGAAAGTGGGGGGGGGCGGGCATCCACCTCCCAGCCACAGGTGGCCATTAAAAGCAACACGATGGTGCGCCTGGGTGGCTCAGTTGGTTGAGCGACCGACTCTTGATTTCAGCCCAGGTCATGATCTCAGGGTCGTGGGATCGAGCCCCGCATAGGGCTCTGCGTGCCATGGCGAATCTGTCTGAAGATTCTTTCTCCCCCTTTCTCTCCCCCTTCCCCTGCTTGCACGCACTCTCCCAACTAAAGGAAGTAAAAGCAATGCGATGCGTGTGGACTGCGGCGGAAATAAACGAGCGCTGATAAGGGTCACAGTGCCGACCAGACCGGCATTCGGCGGGACAAGTACTGTTCTAAGCTCTGTGTGTTTACATGGAATAACCCATTCCGCCTTCACTAGAGTCCCGTGGGGCCAGTACCCTCATCATCCGCACTGGGCAGACAGGACTCGCAGACACAGAGAGGTAACTCATTAGGGAGGTAGCTCATTCGGTATGTGGCAGAGACAGGAGTCAACCCCGAGCCTTGCCCTGGGCACCTCACCCTACAGCCTCCCCAAGACAATGGAAAGGAGCGAGGAACTTAGAGAGCCCGAGATGTATTCTCATCTGGGGTAAAAGAAAACTGACTTTCGGCATATATGATACATACGTATTCATGCACGCAAGCCGCAGAACTGTCTAGGAGGCCACAGTCAAACTCTTGACTGGGGTTTCTTGTGGGAGGGGTGCGGAGGACACTTTCACTCTCTATACTTCTGGGTTATTTGCATTTTTCACTGTAAGAATGAATCCATGTATTACTTGAGTGATTAAAAAAGAGAGAACTTGTCAGAGCCTCAAGTAATGTTTGTGGAATGAGTAGAAGCCAGATTCATTTTGGAGGACTGTTTTTTCAAACTCTGGGTATGACCCATTAGTGGATTATGAAATCAGTTCAGTGGGCTGCAAGCAGCGTTTAAAAAAAAATTTCAAATAGGCTAGAACAGAAAGTATCCGCTCAGCCGACAAGCAGAGGAGGAGTTATTTCACTAAACTTTTGTTTCAGTTTTATATGGTGGTGGTGAAGAGAGTTGTGGCCTAAAATGTATTTCTTATACATTCTATAATGTATCCTTGAATCAGGTTTCTGGCAGAGTTTGAAAGCCACGGTCTAGACTTGGGGGTCTAAACGGAATAGTGGGGATAGTGGGGGGAGGGCACCGCGCCGGACTGTTGGTCCAGTGGAAGAGAGATGGTTTCGCCCAGGGGGTGAGTTCCCTCCATTTAGGAAGACGCCGGAGGGGTTCCTGGCTCTCGGAAAATGTCCTATTTAGCCCACTCTAGAGTTGGCTTCTGGGGCCTGGGCCCTCTCTTGATACCTCTGCCTCCTTCCAAGGCTTTTTGCCTTGAGAACTGGGATGGAGCCTCTCCAGGCCCAGAAGGTCTGCGCTCACTCCTGTGGGTCACCCAAAGCTCCTAGGGGTGCTCCTGGGGTCCCAGAGACCCCCTCTGCTGTCAAAGGGGGGGGGGGAGACAAGATTCCTTTCCAGCTTCCAGATCCCAGAACCACATCCCAAGGAAGCCTCCGGAAACAGCTGTGTGGTCGGTCGGGAGGGGCCTCCACGGCGTCCACAGCGAGGGCGGCCCCCCCGGGTGAGCCCGCCCTGGGCAGAACAGGGTCTGTGCGCAGGAAAAGCGGCAGAGCCCCCAGCCCGGGGCTCCCCCGGCGCGGGCGCCTCCACTTCGGAGCTGGCGAACCCCCGCCTCCCCCCCCAGGGCAGCAGGCAACTAAAAAAAGATAAAATAAAAAGAAGTAATTCCCCTGCTCTGACGTCAGCGCGCGGTCTTCACAGCCCGGCCGCGGCCTGAGACCGGATCGCAACCAGATGCCCTTGAAGCCTCCACCCGCCGCTGCGCGGGGCACGGGGCGGGCGGGGGCGGCCCCCGGGAGGGTCCTGGGTCCGGGCTGGGGCACCGGGAGGCGCCGCGGGGGCAGCGGCGAGCGGGGACGCTCCGGGCCCGGGTCCGCCCCGCGCGCCGCCTCCCCTCCCCCAGCCGGTCGCGCATTGTTACGCTCGGGCTGGTCCGCGCCGAGCCCCGACCCCGCGCCCCCGCCCCCGCCGCCCGGTCGCGGGCTCCCGGGAAGGCTCGGCTCGGCTCTCCCGCCCTCGGCGTGGGCTGAGGGGGACCGAGAGCCCCAGAGGGCGACGGGCGGGCTGGGAAACGGGCGCCCCAGGAAGCCGGGCGGCAGCGGCCTCGGGCCTGGCCGGTGTTTCGCTTCCCTCCGCCCTCCTCGAGGCCCCGGCGCGACCGAGCCTCCGAATGTCACCCCGCGCCCCGACACCCCCTCGCCCCGCCGCGCCCGGCCCCGCGCCCTCCTCCCGGGCCCTGCCTCCCCGGCGCGGGTCCGACTCGCCGCGGCCCGGGACTCGGCGATCGCGTGTCCGGGGCCCCCGGCCGTGACGTCAGCCCCGAAGGGCCCGTGCGCCCGGGGCCTGGCCGCGTCGGAGCTCCCGGGGCCTCCGGGGCCGCGTCCTGCCGGGTCGCGCGCGGGGCCTGTCCCAGGCCGGGGCGCCGCGGAGAGCCCCGGGAGCTCCGTGTCCCCAGGCCGGCCCCCGCCCCCCCGCGCCGCTCGCAGCCCAGACGGCCGCCCGGCGACCGCGCGCCCCAACCCGGCCCGCCCCCTCCCCGCCCGGCCTCGGACCCCGACGCCTCGCGCCGCCCCGGCCCCGGCAGCGGCCCCCGGTGCTCACCTCGGCGCCCGCGCTCACTCGGGGGCCCTGGCTCTGGCGCTGCGACTTCGCGGCCCGCAGGCCCGGGCGGCCATGGGGGTCAGGGCGCGGCGGCCCGGCCGGCCCGCGGCCAGGCAGGAGGGACGGTGGGCCGCGGCGCCCCCTCCTCGCGCCGGCGCTCGGGCGGCCTCTGCGCTCTTCTCTCGCCCTCGCCGCCGCCTCGCTCTCCCGCTCGACTCCGAGCCCAGCCGCGGCGGGGGCGGCGCCCGGGGGCGCGGGGAGCCGGCGGCGCGGGGAGCGGGCCCTGGCCGCGCACCCGGCCGGGCCTGCCTGCTGTCCGCGGGGGCCGCGGGGAAGCGCGATCCCCTCCGCACAGGAAGAGCGCGGGCGGCGCGGGGGGAGAGGGAGCGCGCGCGGGAGGAAGAAAGTTCCCGGGCGGCCTGGCTGCGCCCGCTCGAGCCCCGGCGCCAGGTGGGCCGTGCGCGCCCCGACAGCACCCTCTGGCGGCCCGCGCGCCCCACGGCGCGTCCCCCGCGTCTCCCCCGCCCGCTCGCGCTCCCTCGCGTCCTGGGGCGGGGTGCGCCCTGCGGGGGTCCAGGCGCAGCCCTCCCAGACTCGCGCGCCCGGTCCCGGGCCAGGGCACGCGGTGGGACCGGGGGCCGGGGGGCGGCTGGAACCTCGGGCAGAGGATGTGGACTGGCATCCGGCGCCCAGAGGCGTCCCGTCTCCGGCCTGGCTGCTGGGCCAGGCTCCCGCCTTCGCTCCACCATCCACCGTCCCTGTGACCGCGTCTTTTCCGATTGGGAAACAGGTTTTCACTTTCTGAACTCAATAGGCTGGACGGAAATCTCTCCACATACTGGGTTCCCCGCACCTTGCTGGACGCTAGGGAATGAGCAGAGACAAGGGGTCTCCGCGGCCGCGGAGCTGACCTCCTGCTGGGGACCGACCGACAGCAAACAAATGCTTACGTCCATGAAGAAGGTATTTCAGGGAGTTATGAGTTCTGGGAAGCGCGTTAGCAGGCGAAGTGTCGGTGGGGGCTATTCAGCTGGAAGTGAGAGAAGGGGGCCTATCTGAGCAGAGAACTGAAGAGCAGGAAGGAAGCCTGCCCTGGGTAGAGTCTGGGGAAGAGCATTCCCGGCAGACGGAAGAGAAAGTGCGAAGTGCAGAGGCGCCGAGACAGGCGAGAGCTTGGTGGGTAAACACCCAGGTGACCCAGGGCGGGCGCACTGAATGCGGAACCGTACGGGAAGGGAAGCCCTCTGTCTTCAAGGCTGCAGAGGGCCTGGTGAGGGACTTGGAGGCAAAGTTCTGGCGCTCTGGGAAGGAAGCCGTTGGCAGAATTTACGCAGAGGAATACTGAATAAATGAGTGAGTGAATAAGCCTATGAACTTAGAGGATCCCTAAGCAACGGCTACTCCAAGGCTTTGACTCACCAGGGCTCGGGCAGAAACCCACAGCCACCTGCTCTGGGAACCTCCCCGTCCCCCCAGGACCCCGGCCTCTGGGGTCTGTTGGTCCTATGGTGGGGAGGGGGGAGCATCAGAGCTCCCAGGTGCCCCGAGACCACCGAGGTCTCCTATCAAACCTCAGCTTCGTCACTGGTAAAAGAGGGACAGCGGTAGGTAAGTTCCCCTTACTCTGTGCTAGACACTGTCCTTCTTTCTGGGTTGTCCTGCTTGCTCCTCAGTCAGAGGAGACTGAGACACAGAGGGGTGAAATCACCTGTCCAGGTTCTCAAGTGAAAGTGACAGAGCCCGGACCTGCAGCCAGGTCCCTTCACTGAGCTCAGCCACCCACCTGTCTCCCATGGAGAATGGCGAATGGGAGAAACAAGGTAGAGGCAGACACAAGGTGAACAGCACTGGTTTTTTGTTTGTTTTAAAAGATTTTATTTATTTTAGGGAGAGCAAAAGCGATCACAGAGGGAGAGGGAATGCAGAGGCAGAGGGAGAAGCAGACTCATTATTGAGCAGAGAGCCTGATGCGGGGCTCGATCCTAGGACCCCGAGATCATGACCTGTGAGGAAGGCAGACGCTTAACCGACTGAGCCACCCGGGTGCCCCAGCAGCACTGTTTTAAGCTAGTTCTAATCTCACGTTCTTGAGTGGATGGCAGGGGCAGGGCAGGGAGAGACAGACCAGGTTTCTAAGACTTGCTGGGTCTCTGTTGCCTCATCTGTAAAATGGGGATAACAGTCCCAACTTCCTGGGCTTGTTGAGAGGACTGAATTAAGTCAGGTGTGTGAAGCGTTTAGCCCCAAGCCTGGCATGCAGTGGATGCTGCTACTGTTTTAGGTCAGACACTGGCTGAGTGCGCAGGGCCCCTTTCATCTGGCCAGCCGCTTCCCAGCCCCCAGCATGGCCAGTGTTCTCCCCTGCTGCCTTAACCTGCCTCTGGGAAAGCCGAGGGGAAGGCCTGACAGCAGGAACCTCAGTGGACTGCTAGAGAGGAAACCTCCCTCCCTGCGCAGGGCCCCGCAACCGACAAGTGTCATTGTTGAGCACCTACAGTAAAAAATGTAAGTGTGGCGAACGACCATGCGGTAGTGGCTTGAAACGACACACATGTGTTCTGTATGGTTCTAGCGGTCAGAAGAGCCTGAAATCAGTTCCTCGGCGCTCCAGGCGCGGTGTTAGCAGGGCTAGTTCCTTCTGGAGACACTGGGGCGGAATCTGTTCCCTGCCCTTTCTAGCTTCTGGAGGCCACCTGCATTTCATGGCTCGTGACAGCCTGGTGACCTCCAGAAGCTCAAAAAGGCAGGAAGACAATAGCTTCTGTTGTTCCACCTCCTGCTTCCTCCCTTAACCTTCCTGCCTCCTCTTATAAGGACCTTTGTGATGACATTAGGGACACGTGGATAATCCGGGATAATCTCCCATCTCAAGACCCTTAATTTAGGGCGCCTGGGTGGCTCAGTGGGTTAAACCTCTGCCTTTGGCTCAGGTCATGATCTCAGGGTCCTGGGATCAAGCCCCACATTGAGCCCCGCATCGGGCTTTCTGCTCAGCAGGGAGCCTGCTTCCCCCCCCCAACCCTTTGCCTGCTGCTCTGCCTACTTGTGATCTCTCTCTGTGTGTATCAAATAAATAAATAAAAATCTTTAAAAAAAAAAAAAAAGACCCTTGATTTAATCACACCTGCAAGGACACCTCCCACCCACCCCCCTTTTTTTTTGCCATGCACAAGAATAGTCAGTTTCCAGGGATTAACACCTGGATTTCTTTGTGAGCCATTTTTCAACCTCACATTCCATACCTTCTCTGACTCCTCCCTCATTATAACGCATTTTACAGTTAAGAAAATCAAGGCTCAGAAGAGATGAAGTCACTTGTCTGAGGCTGTACAGTGGTTATTTACCTATTCCCACTGTGGTTCAGACATCAGGTCAGAGTCTGGATTGTGATGTAAAAGTTTCCTGGAGAAAGCGTGCTGTGGACCACAGGCATGAAGTGTAATGAATGACCTGGTCCTGTTGAGGAATTCAGGGAAGACTTCCTGGAGGAGGTGGCATGTGAGCCGGGATCTGAAGAGTGATTTTCCCCTGGCTGCTTTTGTCAGGGGAGGGCCTGGGGCTTCTCAGGAGAGAACCTGGAACTGATCGGGGTCACTGTCAGCAAAGCCAGCACCCAAGAAGATTTCTGCTGAGAACTTGCTTGTCATTCTTAGCCGGATGCAGGTAAGAGGGCCAGGAGGGAGGGGGCCCACTGTGCCAAAAGACAACCCCCCCCCCATAAAGACAGTGTTGGTACAAAAGTCTCAAACTTAGCAGCTTGAGTGTGGAATCCTGGCTGCTGGGTGTGTCTTGACTGGAGGGGAGAGCAAAGTGTTCGAGAATTTGGAGTTGAATACCTTTAAGGAGGCTAAGTTCTTGCGGAATTGAAATACCTTCAAGGAATGTAAATTCTACCTATTGTTCCATACCCAAGTTTAAATCACCCCAAAAGCATTTGTGTTTGAGATATCCTCCGTCTCCCCAGGAGTCAAGACCCAGTTCTGCATCTGTGTGGCCTTGACCTTGAGCTCCCCTTAGTTTTCTCATAGTTGAAAGAAGACAAAGACCTCTATTAGGGAGAGAGAGACCCTTGTGGGCTGGAGGACGGGGAGAGGGGAGGATCTAGGCTTATCATCTGCTCACTCAATAGAATAGGAAGGGAGCCTTTCACTAAGCCTCCACCTGGTTGGGTAGACACCCCCGTTCCACTAATCCCCTGGTCCACACCAAGAAACTGAGGCCACGGAGGGGAAGTACCTAGAGCAGGAAAGTGCAGAGCAGGATTCAGTGGTATCCACGTGCCCAGCGGAGCCCCCCCTCTTGCTGCCAGCCTGCCTTCTCTGGGACCAAAGCTTCTGGGAGCTCTGGGCTGTTCCTACAGAGCACGTCTTCCGCAGCAGCAGGCCTCCCATTAGGGAGTACTTAGCCCACAAGTACTGAGCACTCACTGTTTGCCAAGCCCTGTGCATTTTGGTCATTGACGTGGAGACTCACCATCCGCCTTTTGGAGAGGAAAAAATAGAGGCTCACAGAAGGGAGGAAGCATTCCCAGAGCGGGTCAGCTCAGTGTTTGTCCCCACTTAGTAACCGGGGGAGCAAGAAGTGGAGCGAAAGACCCATCCCAGCCCTGCCCCAGGGCAAACAACTTGATTCTGAGCCATCATATCCACAGGGGGAGCTCAGCGATGCCCACCTCAAGGGCTTATTCTGAGAAGTTTAAAAAGTTGGGAGCTGGGAGCTGGGCATGGCCGCCAAGGCTCTTTCCCTCTCCACCTCTGTGAAGTGAGCCCATCGTGCTGCTACCTGGAGGGCAAAAGGGAACAGAGCCATTTCTTGCAAAGATCCTGATGGTGTTCAAAGCTCTTGAGAAGGAAGGCAGGCCAGGGAAGGGGGGGGGTGCGTCCATTTCAGAGAAGAGGGAGTCAATGGGGGGCGGGGGTGCATAGCAGCGAGAGACCCCCGGCTTCCCGCAAGGCCTCTGATCTCCAACAGAGAGACCGAAAGGAGGAGGTACAGCCATGCTTAGCTCCGAGTGAGTCTGCGCACTGTAGGGTCAGGGGGCCTCTGTCTAGTCCCAGGATGTCCCTTAAAGGGTCCCCGAGCAGTAGGTCCAGGGCCAGACAGGCATCGCTCAGCCCCTCCACTCGCTCGTTCATTCATTCACTCACTCATTAATTAGTTAATTCAATACACAGTAGTTGAGTGAAAGCCCTGTTCTGGATTCCATCTCCAGGAAGAGGCGCTGCAGCCCCCCCGACCCCACCCCACTCCACCCGACCCCCGTGATTGCTGAGCGAGACAGACATTGGACCTATTCTGAAGGCCTTGTTATCTCAAGAAAAAGGCCATTTTGACCACATATTCCCTTAAACTGGGAATGCATGCTTCTTTGTTATTAGAGAAAAAAAAGTTTAATTTTAATTTTATTTTGAAAAAAAAAAAATTAGGGACGCCCAGCTGGTTCAGTTGGAAGAGAGTGCAACTCTCGATCTCAGGGTTGTGGGTTCGAGCCCCACAGCGGGTGTAGAGATGACTTAAATAAATAAAACTTAAATAAAACGAATAAAATGAAGCTAAAGCTCAGAAAACACATAGAAAATACATATATATTATCTTCTATGCAACAAAATCTAGGTTAATGTGCTAATTCTTAGATTAATGTACTCACAGTTAGAATGCAAAAAATTGACTTTGGGGAGGCCTGTTTCTTCCCACAAAATCTACCGAAGGTCTTTACTAGACCTTCTGGGCACTAACTACTCAAAGGCTTTATCAGGTCCTGGCAGTCTTCAGGCCACTGAGTTCCATGGTTTTCAAATCCTGTCCTGGGGCTGCTTGGATGGCTCAGCTGGTTAAGCATCCAACCGTTGTTCCCAGGTCAGGTCTTGATCTCAGGGTCGTGGGTTCAAGCCCCGCATTAGGCTCCACACTGGGCGTGGTGCCTACTTAAAAAAAAAAAATCCTGTCCTGAAACACTTCTTCACATTTGGGGTTTTCATTGTTTAGATGGGGGTGACCCAGTCAGATGGAGCCTCGATTTGTCAGCCACAGTGCCCTGGGACCCCAGGAATTCTCTAGCCCCTGTCACCGACTCTGAAATTCTACACTTTTGGTCAAGATTTGAAGATTTCCCTCCCCATCAGCTGGCGGGAGTGAACCCACCAGAAAAAATACTAATGAGAGGGGCGGAGAGAGAGCTGGTGTAAAACGGCGGAGATGTCTGAGTGAGGACTAAGTTTGTAAGTGGCAGGGACGGTAACAAATCCGGTCATGTTTTTAACAACCTTGACTTCCAACACAGATAACAAATGCTCAGCTGCCCGGGACCCCCATCATCAGGATTAGCCGGATCAGCCTGGGAGTGCTTGCATCAAGAATTACATGAAAGAGGGATAAAATTCCATCCTGTCTCAGCCATTGTGGATCTCTTTCCAGAAGCTTTGTGCTACCTAACACAACCTGTCTTTTGGTGGTAATAACACATTGATTTTCCCGTGGGGACCATTCTTTCCCACTTTCAGCCCCCATGTGTTTCAGCCAGGCTGACCCTACCTCTGGGATGCAGAGATGGTCCTATGACTCAGATTTAGCCAATCAGAGTGCCCCATTTGCCCATCCACAGCGACTGGTTCTGGAATAGCCACAGGACCCAAGCCCTCTGGGAGTTTTGCTAGAGCTGTTGAGCTTTCCAGGCCCCTCCAGGATTGGCTGTGGACATGAGAATAAAGCCAATATGGAGAAAAGCTGTATGGAGATATATCCAGTGATGCCCTCTGGGCACCTGGATCCAGCTATACCTGAAGCTCAGAGACTCCTAGACTTTCAGTTACACAACCAATAAATTCACCTGTTTGTATAAATTAGTTTGAGCTGATTTTCTCTCTCTTGTCTCAGAGAGAACCAAAGCTGCTTTACCCAGAGCAGAAAAATGAGGAACGTGAGAACAGCAGCAGAACCACTGTCTCCAAAGATCTGGAAGACTGCCCTGGCCTTGTATACCAGCATACCGATTGTGTGGTTGCAGTGGGTGGGCGGACCTGGAGCAGGATGTTGACTCCATGAGGAAGGACTTTCCCACAGTTAGAACTGTTCAAAGAGGACCACGTACCACCTGGAGAGAGAGTAAGTTTCCTGTCTCTGGGGGTATGCAAACAGAAGCAGGATGTGATGAAGGGATTCAGGCTGGCTAGGACAGCAGCCTTATAATTGAACATGACTCAGGACCTCAGACCTGCATTAGCGGAGAGCTGGAGAATAGCAGTCACTCCGTTTTTCATTGTAAAATAGTTAAAATATTCAAGAAGGTAAGAGAATAATTCAGTGATGGCCACTGAATCCCTTCTCATCAGCTCAAGAAAGAAACCTTCACCGGTACAGCGGCGTTCCTGATCATAGGGTCCCACCCCACCGCCGCTGCCCCCTTGCTGGCCTTTAAGCTTTTACTACGCATGCAGTATTCCCAGGGGTGTGCGATCCGCAGGTCTGTCTTAAACAGAGGGGGTGGGCCCTCCAGGGTTTTGTTATTGTCAGTGGTGAAAATGAAAGCGCTTAGCTACCCATAAAACATGTATTTTCCTCCTTCCTTTTTTTAATCATAGAAAAGTCTTACAAAAGCAGTCTCCAAACAGTTCTTCATCCTTTTTATAACACAACTCCATTACCTCCCCGCCCCAGCCTCCCCCGCCTCCCCTGCTCGGGTTTCTGAGTCTGGGGGCTGAGACTGAGAGGAGGCGGAGGAAGCACTTTGCTCGCTGCAGGCATGTAGTAAGTGCTCAGTTATAGCTCGGAGTTGCTGCTGCTACGGGAATGGCTTCCAGCCACCGCCCCGCACCTCCCACCACTCTCCCCTCGGTGGAGAAACCATCCCCTCCTCCCTCTGCTTTCCTCCTCCCCCTGCCAGGGTGTCATGAAACCCTGAGCGTTTTACCCTTTGGTCCTTCCCCAGTGACGGCCTCTGTGACTGGTCTCTGGTCCTCAGTCGTAAGCCGCACACCCACCCTCCTCGAAGTGGCCCCAACAGTAGCTCCCCTCCAGTGCGTGACTCCCTGACTTGCCCCCCTCCCGCCCCCCAAAAACACACCCCAAGTCTGGCTCGGCCCTTATGCGCAACCTTCCCTGCACAATGACTTGCAGGTCCTTCCAACTCCTCTGAGCATCCCTCCCTGCTGTTCTATCTGCCTGAGGCACCTTTCTCTTTGGCTCAGTCTGGCTGCTCCCTTCACACCCTTGTGGCCTCAGCTCAAGAACGGACTCCTCCAGGGTGCCCTCCCAGAGCTCCTCAGGCAGATTAGGCCTTGGTTCCCTCGGCTGTGCGCCTGGACCCTACTGTCCGATGGCATTCTCCGCGATCCGATGGCATTCTCCGCGATCAGCCTGTGTTAAGAGTCTCTCTTGCTCCAGGTGGAGAGTTTCTTGAGGGCAGGGGTGCTGTCCTCTGCGGGACCTCGTGGATGGTTTTTGCACATCAATGATTAAAAACAGTACCATTTCCTTTTCTAAGCTCTCTGCACCCATCAACTCATTTAAACCTTACAAGAGCCCTGGAGGGGAAGTACCGTATTAGCCCATTCTGCAGGGGAGGGAGCGAGGCATGGGGGGGGGGTATGTGTTGCCTGTGGCTGCCAGCCAGTCACCACTAACCTGGTGGCTGAAAATGACACAGATGTTCTCTGACTGTCCTGGAGGTCAGGAGTCCAGAGTCAGTCACTTTGGGCAGAGCTGGTTCCTTCTGGAGGTTCCAGGGGGAGAACCCGTGTCCTTGCCTATCCAGATTCCGGGGGCTGCCCCCGCTCCTCGGCTTGTGACCCCTTCCTCAGGTCACTGCTGCCCTTGCTTTGGTTGTCACCTTCCTGCTTCTGTCTTCTGCGACCCTTGTGGTGACTTTGGTGAGTCACCAGGTAAGTGATTCCTCCCATCTCAAGACCCTTGCCGTAATCACGCCTGCAGAGTCCCTTTTGCCATCTGAGGTCACAGGCACAGGGTCCGGAGATTGGACATGGATATCTTTGGGGGCCATTATTCATCTGACACAGACCAGCGGAGCTGAGACTCAGACCCCGGAGGTCGGGTTCCTGTTCCGGGAGGTCTGCCGACCGGCTGACTGGCCACATGGGGCGAAGCATTCCCAGCAGAAGGAAGAAGGTGGATTCTGGCCTGGGGACAGGGACGCAGAGGCAGGGCGGAGGGAAGTTCACACAGCCCTGCGGTCAGACAGCGCTGATGAGGCATCCCGGCCACCACCACAAGAGTCCCCAGAGGGCAGGGCACAGCTGTTCTTCCCAGCTCCTCCCGGCGGTCAGCAGGGCCCAGACCAGGGTCCTTCCTGAGAATTCGGTGTTTAGAATGTGCCGGGCAATGGGCCCAACTGTGTGCTTCTCTCATTTAATATTTATTCATTTATCTTATTTATTGAGAGAAAGAGATAGCAGGGGGACGGCAAAGGGAGAGAGAGAATCTTAAGCTGGCTCCACACCCAGCATGGAGCCCAGTGAGGTGCTTGGTCTCACGACCCTGAGACCATGACCTAAGCTGAAATCAGGAGTCGGATGCTTAACCCACTGAGCCACGCAGGTGCCCCATTTCGTTTAGTCTTTACAACCGTAATCTATCATATACCCATTCTATGGATGAGCAGACTGAGGCTTACCAAAGAAGGCTGGTATTTCTTGAGCATCGACTGCTGGCCGTGACCACGGCCATGCCCTGTGCACCGTACTTCCCAGGTTCGTGCTCAGCCGGGGCTCACAGCAGCCCTATCACAGAGGTACTGGGAGAGGAAACTGAGCTTACCAGTACAGTGACTAATCACAGAACGCTGAGGACTTTGGGGGACGAGGCTGAGTTGGGCTCTAGAGCTGCAGTTTGGTCTGGTCCAGGCCACTCCCCCTCGGCCATGGGGCATCTAGGAGGTGTAGGGCCTCTGTCCAGCTGCCAGACAGCAGGGGGTGGGACAGAACCTGCTCTTGGGCTGTGGGGTGGAGCACAGGGAATGTCTGCTGTGGGTAAGCAGTGGGGGATGGGGTAGGGAGGAGTGGAAAATAGGGAGTGGGGTACAGAGGGGAAGTGGGCGGATGGAGGGGGAGTGGGGAAGGAGTGGGGAGCGAGGGGATCTAGGGAGTGGGGGGGAGGAGGAGAGCTGAGTACTGGGAAGCAGGACGGGGGAGGAGGCAGGGGTGCAGAGAGAGGGCAGGTGGGGAGTGGGGGGAGGAAGGAAGGGGAGGGATTAGGAAGTGGGGAGTGGGGGATGGGGAGGGGGAGATGTGGGGAGGGAGTGGGAGGGACTCAGGGAGGTCCAAGAGGGTCGCCATAGTAACAGGAGCCCGTGCTGCTCTGAGGCTGAGCTGCCCCTGGGGAAGGAGATAAAATGTTTTCTATCGATCTCTGTCGGGAAAGTCATCAGCCAAGACAGGGCTGGAGGGGCCTGGCTGGTGGGAGTGTGTGTGCGGCCACATGCCCCTGTGCCCGGGGTACCCAGGGTGACCACCAGGACTGGGGTCAGATTGGGAAGTGACAGCCCCAGCCAGGGCGGTGCTGGGCAGGGGGCCACTTTCATCGGCTCTGGCCTCCTGGCTTAGCCTCCCTTTCTGCTCAATGGGGGCAGTGACACCTGGGCGGTCTCTACCTCTCTTGGGGCTGTGATGAGTCACGGATGGGGAGGCAGGAGGAGGAGGGCAGGCTGGGGATCCGGCTGGTGCGCTGAGCCCTGGGATGCCGTTCTCCGTGTCTGAAGGTCCAGCTGCAATCAACTTGTTCTTTCTCTTCCAGGAAACTGGCGAGATTAGTCAGGTGCCCAGCGGGGGCATCAGCAGCCACGGCTGGGGCAGGACTCGGTGGCCCCTGGTGGGGACAAACACTCTAGCTGCCTATGCTGGCAAGGCCAGGGCCTGTCCGCTGTCCAGGGCCTTGTTGGAGCAGGAGCCTGTCTGCGTGTGTGTGGGTGTGTACACACGCGCACGTGTGTGTGAGGTCACCAGGACTCTCTGTCCCATGTGCACAGGCGTGCACGGCTCACCTGTCCCTACGGGTCTCCATGACCGTCCGCCTGTGTCTGTCTGTGGCTCCTTCACTCCACAGGTTAGCGCCTGCGATGCCCAGGGACTGGGCTGGGCTGGGCGGGGGGCAATGGTGACCAAGGCAGGCACAACTCCTCCTCGCAGAGCCACTTTTTGCGGGGGTGGAGAATCAGACTGAGAAAATAGATAAGTATACACACAGGCAGGAGCCTAGATGTGGCGGGAGCCTAGAAAGGGGCAGGAGGGTGGGAAAGTGGCTTCTTGGTTATGTAAGGAACGGTGGAGAGCAAAGGAAGGGCCTGGGCTGGGGAAATAACAAGTGCAAAGGCCCTGAGGCAGAGAGCACGGCGGGACCATTAGCCCCTGTGGGGCTGGAGTGCGAGTGAGGGGCAGAGAGGGTCAGAAAGGGCTTGTGGGGGCCACACGAGACCTCCCGCTCTGACTCTGAGTGAGGGGCTGATCTCCCCGAGGCTCTTGCTGCCCTGCGAGGCATCCACTGCAGGAGTCCAGATGGGCATCACCAGGGCCTGGTCGGGGCACGAGCCGCGTCCGTGTGAAAAGTGCCGATCCCGGTTACATTTTGAAGGTGGAATTGTCAGGCTTTGCTGCTGTGGGAGAGCAAGAGGGGAGTCCTGGACACTCCAGAGTTTGGGCCTCAAAGACGGGCTCTGTGCTGGCCTGAGGCGATGGGCTGGTGGCTCTCCGTGGGGGTCGGAGGACGGCCCTGGTGCCTCGGGCGGGTCTGTGTGGGGGTGCGTCCGCACGTGGGCTGTGGACATGCGCGCCTGCCTGAGGCCTGAGTGCGGGCCCAGGGGCTCCGCCGGGCCGGTTCCCCGCGCACTGGCTCCCCGCCTCTGGAGCCTCCCGGCCTTCCTCCGCCTCTCCCGCTGGCCCGGGTGTGTGGGCAGGCGCAGGCTCTCATCCCTGCTGTTCCTCCCCAGGGAGCAGGCCGGCAGGAGCGGAGACACAGGGATGGAGGGCCGTGGCAGGTCCTGGAGAAACATTTATGAGTAAGAATGGCCCCTTTCGATCTACCCCCTCCCTGGGGACCGCTCGTTGGTGGCCTCCGTCCTGCAGGCCCTGAGAGGAGGCACCTGCCCAATGGCAGAGATGCTGGTCCCCACCCTGCACGTGTCCTCCTTCTGGAAACTAGAGAGAATCCTATAGGTCCCTTCAGCTCTCAGAAGCCATCCACCTTCTTTCTCCACTCCTAGAGTTCTGTCTGTCCCCCAGGACCGGCTCAAACTCCGGATTCAAGGAATCTCCTGAGACTCCAGGAAGATGGGTACTTGGGTCAGTCGGAGGGTATGTAAGCCTGCCGCCTGTTGCTGTGTGACCTGGGGCAAGTCACTTGGCCTCTCCGAGCTGACCTTCTTCCCTGTGCAGCTTGGAGCTTATAACGCCTGTTCCATGGGGTTGTTCAGCCTTTATCTCTGTGAGCCTTAGTTTCGTAGTCTGTCAAGGAGGGCTGAGGGTACATAAAATGGGACACTGTGGAGGTCCCCGCTCAGTGCCTGGCCCATAGGACACCTATCCCTGCATTCATTCCTTTCTCCTCCCTTGGAACCCAGCCCCGTCTCCCCAGTCTGCTTCTCTGGTGCACCCCCCGTGATTCTAGGGCTCTCTCACTGGGCTGTGACCACACAGCCCACGAGGCGCATGATGTCAACGCCAGGCAGGGTCTCCAAAAGCCGTTGCCGTACATGGCCCCACTTGGTCACCTAGCTGATCAAAGCCAGAGCTGGCTCTGGGAGCTGGCCACAGAGTGTCGGGGGCTCTGGCTCAGATCCCATGGGGCTTGCTGCGGCAGACTGAAAATGGCCCCAAAGATACCTATATCCTGACCCATAGAACGGGTGGTCCCCAAAAGTGTCCCTGCTGGTGTGATTGAGTTAAGGGCCCTGAGATGGGGAGATTGTCCGGCATCATCTGGATGGACTGTACTGCCGTCGCAAGTGTCCTTCAAAGAGAGGTAGAGGGAGATGTGACATTCGCAGGGGAGGCGGTGACACGTCACAATCCCGAGCCCAGGGAGACCGCAGCACAACTGGCAGAAAGAGGGGCGCCTGGGGGGCTCGGCGGGTTAAGCCTCTGCCTTCGGCTCCGGTCATGATCTCAGGGTCCTGGGATCGAGCCCCGCGTCGGGCTCTCTGCTCAGCGGGGAGCCTGCTTCCTCCTCTCTCTCTCTCTCTCTCCGCCTGCCTGTGATCTCTGTCTGTCAAATACATAAATAAATCTTAAAAAAAAAAGACCTGGCAGAAAGAAGGGATGAACCCCCCACCGCCACCCCAAGCCCCTGGAGGGAACGTGCTGCCGCAACGCCACCACGTCAGCCACTGATCCTGCGTTCAGACTTCCGGCCTCCGGAGCGGAGAGAATCAACGTCTGTGCTTTCAGCCCCCAAATTTCTGGTGATCGCTTACCGTGTCCCTGGGAAACTCACACATGTGCATTTCAGGATGTCCTCCCTGCCTACCTTTCACCCAGAGCTGGGTCGGGAGAGGTCATGGTGGGTGGGTGGGTGTTGCCTCGTTCCTGTAGGACACCGGGGTCCCAGCGGCTGGCGGGAGGCAGGGCAGGTGCAGGGCAGGGGGGTAACCAGGCTCCAGGAATCTGGACTGTGTGGGTTTTCTGTGAGAGGCTGCCCCTCAGAAGCTGGCTTGACTCTGTCTCATCTTAAATCAATTGAAATCCTCTTCTAAGCCCCCATCCTGCTGACTGGTGGAAATGTGCATCTCAGCCATTACTGGGACTCTTCTTCCCCTCTAGAGTGATGCAAAGGTCCTGGGACCCCACAGTCTGGCCACCACCTTTGACAAGGCAGGTAACTGACACTTCCTGGCTGGCAGAGAGCCCAGTGAAACTCCCTTAGAAAGGAATGCAAGGAGCCTGCCTGGAATTGAAGCGTGGGGTAGGGTTGGGTAAAAATAGAACAAAATCCACATTAATATCTGGTATTCATCTAGAACCCTAGAGTTGCATTGCTCAGTATGGGCATTGTTAGCCATGTGTGGCTGTTTGAATTTCAGTTAATAAAAATGAAACAAGAATATGTAACGTAGTTCCTCAGTCGCGTAGCTGTACATTGCAAATTTCCAGTGGCTGCATGTGGCTATGATCACAGAAAGTTCTACCACTGACGCGGGTACTCCCCTTTTGAATGGAGTAACCCACCCACCTTACAGATGGGAGCGCTAGGACTAGAGGGGCCATGCACAGTATGGCATGGAAGCTTTGAGCCCTGCGATGCCCCCGTGGTGTCAGGGTTGGTGGCTGTAGTAAGCCTTGGGCTCCCGAAAGTGGGCACCAGTCAGTGCTCAGTGATGCCCCTGGGCCATCCTCTGCATTCCTGGGGGAAAGCCGCCTTCAGCAGAACAGTCCTGTCTTTGTTTAGAGGTACGGTCTCCTGAGCTTGGCTTGTGGAGGAGCCGTGTGGCTCTAAGACCTGACTCAGGCGTGATGCTTCGCTCTTTTGTGAGTCAGGTTCGCCATTCATGAAATGGAGATTGTGACTGCCTCACCGGCCTGCCACGGAATTTCTGTGAGTTAATATTTGTAAAGTGCTCAGGACACTGCAGGGTGCCCCGTATTGCCAAATAAGAGTGCATCCGAGTGTCCTCTCCCAGAGGCAGGGGCTGGGATTCACTTAGAATTAGACCTCCAATTTTATTTGTGCCTCTTGCATTCACTTGACTGAATTTGCTTTTGGGGGCTGATAGGCTTGTATGATGCAAATCTGGAGCTCGTGGGGGCCACCCTGGGGAAAGGGAAAGCTGGTCTGAGAATAAGGTGAACCCAGAGGAAGTCTCCTGTTGATATCTGAGAGCTGGATCCAGCTGTTCCTGAAGCTGGTCACTTACCAGTTATGTTTGCCAATAATTTTTCCCTTGTCATTTGCAACTCAAAGACGAATGTGAGGTCATCTCATCTAACTCCTTGCTTCCTGATGCCTGATCCTTCAGAGCAGCTCTGACAGCTTCTTCTTGAATGCTGCTCCCAATGGGGAATTCACTACCTATCAAGCTCCACAAGGATAGTACCGATTCTGGCACTAGTGAGGGCTGAGGGTTGGTTGCTCCTGCCTGGAAAGCATGTGTGCGAAAAGATAGAGGAGGGCTCGGATACAGGGCAGGGCAGTGGAAAGAAGATCCTTCACAGTCCGGCTGACCTGGGTTCAAATTTTCGCTCGTGTTGTTGACTTGCTGTGTGACCCTGAGCAAGACACTTTCCCTCTCTGATCCTCAGTTTCACCACCTGCAGAATGGGTTCCCTGGCAGCAATCATCTGGTAGGATGTTGTGAGAATTGTGGAGGGGGGCTGTGAAGCCGCTGGGCACACGAACATGCCTGGTACAGGCAGACACTCGGGAGTGGGAGCCGCGTCTTCTATGCGGATGACAACGGGACGTGTTCTGTGCACGTCTGAAAGGGTCTGCTCTGTGCGCACAAGGGGCTGGCACTAGGGGTCTACGAGGAGCCCGGGGATGCTCCTGTTCTGGGAAGCACCCACTGTGATGCACACCCTTCCCCTGGCCGCCCGAGATGCAGGAGCTGCCTGTTGTCATGGTGACGGAGGCCCATGGGCGTCCCAGGCCCGTCAGTCACCCAGGCCTGCTGCTGTGGGCGCGTGGGCACAAGGGTGTGGGAGGCAGGGTGCACATAATTTGTGTGCCTGTGTGTGGATGGAATTCCTGAGTGTGCAAGGCTGCGTGCCTGTGTATGTGGGTGTGTGCAGAGAATTCCTGCCTGTGTGGGGCTGGGTGTGTCTCCGTGGCAGGAGACCCTGTCGAGTGGCGTGCGGTGTGTGTGTTTGGAGTGTGTGTCTCTGGGACGCTGGGCCCGAGGCAGGGTGGGCAGGAGGGTGGCTCGTGGGGAGGGGAGTGGGCTCAGGTGTCCTTTGCTCTGAGCGTGTGGCCCCGCTGTGCCACCGTACCTTTCCGAACCTTGGTTTCTTCCTCTGGCAGCCCAGCAGGCCGTGAAGGACAGTCACATTTGGTATTTCACATTATCCTTGTGGGTCTTCTCTAGCAAACGTATTCACCTAACACGTTATTCATTGATGGCTGGCGATGTGCGAGACCCTGGGGTTACAGTGCGAGCCGAGTTCTTTCCCTTGGGAATCTTCAGCTCGGCAGAAGATGGACACCGGACACAGAAGCAAACGGAAACACAGTGATGTTGGATACTGGCTGGGAGCAAGAGCCAGATGAGGGCACAGAGAGGTGGGAGTGAATTCTGAAGAGGATGTGGTTAGGGAGGTGGCCTTTGAGCAGAGGCTTGATGGAAGGAGGGACAAAGGCATGGGAAGAGCATTGCAAGTAGATGGGATGGCAAGTGCAAAGGCCCTGAGGCAGGGCTGGGCTTCAGGTGTCTGTGGAGAGTAGATGTGCTGGAGCCATGTGGGCTCTGCAGTGAGAAGGCTGTCAGGTAACGGAGACAGACGGAGGGAGGAGAGAGAACGGATCTTTGCACAGGGTCTGGACAGGCTGGGGATTTGGATGCCGGGCTGGGGAAGGGCCCACACCCCTCCCCTCGCAAGAAAGCCTGGAAAGCTCTTCACATTGAAAAGGCCCGGTAAGTCTGGGGACTGGTGTTGAAGACGCACAAAGGGCCCGGGAGCTGGGTGACAAAGGGCACCGGCGGCAGCAGACGCCCCTCCCTTCTTGTGCAGATTCTGCTCGGCCTGTGTGTTCTCTTGGCCAAGCCAGTCTAGAACTCTCACGACTTGATGATAAGAAAATAAGCCAATCGAAGTGAGCGGAAGATCAGAATAGACACTTCCCCGGAGAGGGACCGAGGGTCTGAAAGCACACGGGAGGAGACTCAATGTCGTTAGCCGCCAGGGAGGATTGCGTGGAAACCTCCCTGAGATACTGGCACAGCCCCACGAGTCTGGCTAATGTGTGAAAAGTGGGTAATGCCAAGTGCTGGTAAAGACCCGGGACGGTGGGGACGCTCAGACGTCGCTGCGGCAATGTGAAATGGGGCAGTCACTCTGGGAAGCGGTCTAGCGGTTTCTTATGCATTTAAATATGCACTTGCCGCTCTCTCTCTTTCCGGGAGCGGAGCCTGGAGAAGACGCGCAGAAATGGCACCTCGCAAGGGGAAGGAAAAGAGGGAAGAACAGGTCATCAGCCTTGGACCTCAGGTAGCGGAAGGAGAAAATGTATTTGGGGTCTGTCACATCTTTGCATCCTTCAATGACACTTTTGTCCATGTCACCGATCTTTCTGGCAAGGAAACCATCTGCCGCGTGACTGGTAGAATGAAGGTGAAGGCTGATCGAGATGAGTCCTCTCCCTACGCTGCTATGTTGGCTGCCCAGGGTGTAGCCCAGAGGTCAAGGACTGGGCATCACTGCCCTCCACATCAAACTACGGGCCACAGGAGGAAATAGAACCAAGACCCGTGGACCTGGGGCCCAGTCAGCCCTCAGAGCCCTTGCCCGCTCAGGAATGAAGATCGGGTGGATTGAGGATGTCACCCCTGTCCCCTCCGATAGCAACCGCAGGAAGGGCTGTTGCCGTGGTCGCCGTCTGTGAACAGGATTCCTCAAATGACTGTTTTCTGTTAATAAATTGCCTTTGTGTAGCTAAAAAAAATAAAAATAAAAATAAAAAACAAGTGCACTCGCCGTATGATGCAGGCTTTCCGCTCCTAGCTGTTTCCCCAGGAGAGATGCAAGCAGACGTCCATGCATATGCTCAGGGCGCTTTTATGCATAATTGCCACAACCTGAAAGCAACCCAAAAGCGCATCAGCTGATGATCGGAGAAGCTAAATGTGATACGCTCACACCATGAGATATTATTTGGTAATAAAAAGGATGGAGCTCTTGGTGTAAGGATGGGCACAGGCAAAACCAGTGGTGAATCTCAGATGCGTTGTGCTGAGCGGAAGAACCCAAGATCACAGGGCTACGTACTACGATTCCCTTTATGTGACATTCTCAGAGCGTCAAGATTATAGGGACAGAAACGGATCAGCCTTTGCCAGGGGCTGGGGCTGGGGAAAAGGTTGACCACGAGGGGGCGTGAAGGAACTTTTTTGGGTCTATGAGAGCGTTCAAGGTCGTAATAGTGGCTCTGGTTCCGTGGTTGTATACATTTGTCAAAACCCATTAAGCAGTACGCTAAGAATTGGAGCCTGTACTTATGCGTAAATTATGCTTCATTATATCTGGTCACAAATGATGATATCTGGCTCTGCGGGGCGTAGCTTCTCGATAAATACATATTTTTATTTTTGATTTATTTTTTAAAAGATTTTATTTATTTGACGGAGAGAAACACGGTGAGAGAGGGAACACAAGCAGGAGGAGTGGGAGAGGGAGAAGCAGTCTCCCTGCTGAGCAGGGAGCCCGACGCGGGGCTCGATCCCCAGACCCTGAGGTCATGACCTGAGCTGAAGGCAGAGGCTTAACCCACTGAGCCACCCAGGTGCCCTCTCCGATTTGGAAACTGGCTGATTTGGAAATGATTCCCTCCCAACATAGAGGCTCCTTGATCTTGACAGGTGAGGGAGGAGTGAGCAAGGACTTCAGGGGCTTGCTGAGAAGTGTGTGCGTGTGTGCGTGTGGGAGAGAGATGGCGGGTTTCTGTGCAGACCACCGCAGAATACGGTGATCCGCGCCCATCAGCAGCGCTGGGTTCTCCTCCTAGCACCAGGCAAGATAGGGTGCACTCCCGGCTTGCTTTGAAGTCAGGGGTGGGAGGCGACTTGCTCTGGCTAATGAAATGGGAACAAAAGTGAGGACAGCACTTTTAGGAAGCAGCCTGGAGGGCAGGTGTGCAATTCTTCCCTTTGCCTTTGCCCTGACCTGCTGACACCGTGGTAAGACAGAGTCTTGATCAGTGCGGACCCTGCTGTAAGGAGTGACTCTGATATGTGTGGTCTTCTGGCTCCCCTCGGTCAGGTGTGGGGCACGAGCAAGACAAATCAACTGTTTTCCTCCCTCCCTTCCTTTTTTTTTTTTTAAATTAGAGCGGGTTTATTTATTTTTTCCATTTTTAAAAATATTTGTTTATTAATCTGAGAGAGAGAGAGAGAGAGAGCGCATGAGCAGAAGGGCAGAGGGAGGGGGAGACTCTCAAGCCCATTTCCCGCTGAGCTGAGTGTGGAATCCAGTGCAGGTGGGGCTCGATCTCACGACCCTGAGGTCACGATCTGAACTGAAACCTAGAGTCAGATGCTTGACTCACTGCACCCTGGGACGCTCCTAGAGCTGTTTCAGACTCACATGAAATTGAATGGAAAGTACAGATTTCCCCGGCTCCTGCCCCGCTCCCTAGCACCCACATGCTCAGGCATTTGCTACAGCTGATGAGCGTACACGGACACATTGTTATCCCCCAACCAGTCCCTGGTTCACTGTCAGACTTCACTCCTGGTGGGGCCCATTGCAAGGGTTTTGAGAAATGCAGAATGGCACGGAATAGTTTTACCGAAGAGTTTCCCTGCCCTGAAAACCCTCCGTGCTCTGCCGATCATCCCTCCCTTTCCTCAAAGCCCTGGCAGCCGCTGATCTTTTTACTGTCTCCGTAGTTCTGTCTTTTCCAGAATGTCATGCAGTTGGAATCATCGAGTACGTAGCCTTTCCAGATTGGCTTCTTTCACTTAGTGATCTGCATTTAACTTTTCCCTGTGTCTTTTCGTGGCTCGATAGCTCATTTCCATTTCGCGCTGAATCATATTCCGCTGGATGGATGGACTACGGTTTGTTTACCTGTTCATCTGGCAAAGGACATCTTGGTTGCAATCATGAGTAAAGCTCTTCCAGCCATCCGCGTGCGGGTTTCTGGGTGGGTCTGAGTTTTCGAGTCATGTGGGTAAGTACCAAGAACCGTGATGTCTGGATTGCACGGTAAGATTATGTCGTATTTGGTTAAGAAACTGCCTGTCTTAGTCAGCGAGGGCCACCGTAACATAATACCACAGACTGGGTGGCTTATAAAACAGCTATTTATTTTTCAAGTTCTGGAGGTACACCTTCTTGGTGTGACTTCATATGGTAGGGGTGGGAAAGAGAGAGAGAGAGGGAAGGGGGAGGAGAGAGAGAGAGAGAGAGAGAGAGACGGAAAGAGGCAGAGAGACAGAGAGAGAGAGAGGGAGACAGGGATAGAGAATGATAAGGAGGACTATGTAGTGTCTCTCCTTATAAGACTATGAATCAGGGCCCCTTCCCTGATCACCTCATTTAATCTTCATTGTCTCCACAAAGGCTCTCTCTCCAAATATAGGCACACTGGGGGGTTGGTGCCTCCGCGTAGGAAAATTCCATCCAAACACCGCCTAATTGTTTTCCAGAGTGGCTGAACTGTGTTGCATCCCACAAGCGGGGAATGACGGTTCCCACTGCCCCACACCCTTGTCCGCTCCTGATGCCTGATGCCTGTGCTGTGGATTATCTGTTCGTTCATTTGTCTGTTTATTTAGAGATTTCATTTTTAAAAGGGATTTATTTATTTATTTGAGGGAGAGAGAGAGTTCGGAGAGGCAGAGAGAGGAGAGAATCTTAAGCAAACTCTCGGCTGAGCGTGGAGCCTGACGCCGGTCTCGATCTCAGGACCCTGAGAGATCCTGACCTGAGCGGAAATCGGGAGTTGGACACCGAACCGACTGAGCCACCCAGATGGCCCTGTGCTGTGCATTTTAGTCATTCTAACGGGTGTGTTGTTTCCATTTGCATTCCCCTAATGATGTATGGTATGGAACATTTTCCTGCATGTTTATTTCCTATTGTTGAGTTTTAAGAGTTGTGTGTGTGTGTGTGTACATTTTTAGATTTTTATTTATTTATTTGCAGAGAGAGATCACAAGTAGGCAGAGAGGCAGGCAGAGAGGCAGGCACAGAGAGAGGAGGAAGCAGGCTCCCCACGGAGCAGAGAGCCCGATGCGGGGCTCGATCCCAGGACCCTGAGATCATGACCTGAGCCGAAGGCAGCGGCTTAATCCACTGAGCCACCCAGGCGCCCCTGTGTGTGTACATTTTTAAAAGAGTTCTTTGTATATTTCTGATACTAGTCCTTTCTCAGATATTTCCATTGTGAATACATCCTCCCGGTCTGTGGTTTGTCTTCCGTAGACCAGAAATGCCAACTTTTCATGAGATCCAACCTATTCCCTCTTTCCTTGCCGGACTACGTCTCTGGTGTCGTATGTAAAAAGTCGCTGCTCCGTTGTTATTCTTTCACAAGCACTGAGATGTGGGGGATGGTTGTTACCGCAGCATCACCTTGCCAGTCCTGACTAATGCAGCAATGAACAGAACCAGGCTGCAGGACTGAGCGTCCTGGAGAGCTGCTTGTTCTGCAAGAGTCTGGATGGTGGGCAATCAGGAACTGGCGCCGTAGCCAAGTCAGGGCGCCCTTGATGCCAGGGCAATCTCTCAGTCCTCACAAAGCAGGACGCTTGAGCCTGCGAGACTGCAGCAGCAGAACAGCTCCCCAGCAGGGAGACATCCCCGTCTCACTTCCTCCCTTCTGGTCTTGTGTGTCAGTGTGTTGAAAGGCCGTGTATCTAGAGTTGATTTCCCGTCCCAGCTGCAAGGAACCCAGGAACGCAGTTCCAGCTTTCTAGCTTCACCGGCCAGAGAGCCATGGGAGAAGGCGATGGGCATGGGTGCTAAGGGTCACTTGACCATGATCCACACAGTTGGGGGTGGGAAGGGGGCGCACCATGGAGAATGAGAAGAGGCAGAGAAGGAGGCTGGAGACAGGGAGGCTCAGGGTGGGCAGAGGGGCAAAAAGAAGGGGTTGCCGAGGGGAAGGGAGAGGGAGAGAAGTTTGGGGAGGGGGTCAGAGACAGAGGAGAGAGGTGGGCTCTGGTTTGATCTCAGCTATAGTGGGTTGAATAGTCTCTCCCAAAATTCAAGGCTACTGGGCTCCTCAGAACATGACCTTATTGGGAAGTGAGGTCTTTGTGGGCAGTGATTAAGGATTTCAAGGCAACATCATTCTGGATTTAGAGTGGGCCCCAAATCCAGTGACCGGTGTCCTTGTAGGACAAGGGGAGGACACAGAGGCTCACGGAAGGCAGCTGCAGAAAGACAGGGTAGAGATCAGAGGGATGTGTCCGCAGGCCTGGGAACGGCAGGAGCCTCCAGGACGAGGTGAGGTGAGGAGGGACTTCCCCTCGTGCCTGCAGGGAGAGCACAGCCCTGCAGACACCTTGAGTTCAGACTTCTGGCCTCCGGAAGGGGATTCGCGTGTCTGTCCTGAAGGGTTTTCTCGGCCCTGGGTCCACACAACTTGGCTTCTCCCAACTTGCTGTGCAGGTGGACAGTCTAGCCCCTTTGCGCTGCTGGGAAGACCCAGGATAAGGCGAGACAGGCCGTTAGCAGTCCTGAGGGCGAGGCCGGGCCGAGGGGCGTGGCCACTGTCACTCTTGAGAGGAGGATGAGGGAAGACCCGCGGAAAACATGGTGAATGTAGGGGAAACTGAGGAATTCTTTCAGAATCCTGGCTTCCAAAGCCTGGGAATTGTCATAAGGGAAGAGAATGCTTCCATCCTCAGTCCCAGCTGAGGGTTAAGTAGGGTGACGATTTAATCCAGGGGGCGGCAAACTATGGCTGACCATCCGGTCATTCATTTCTATGAATAAAGTTTTATTGGCGCCAGCCAATAAAAACACTCACTCGTTTATACACAGTATGGTGGCATTAGGGTCATGAAAACAGGCCCAGTGAGAGGACACTCAGCCGTTGTGCACAAACTGGGCTGTCCTGCTCAGGCCTCGGGCTCCCTGTTAGTGACAGCCATCCCTGCTTGCCAGTGCCGAGGTGGGATGAGGCGCCTACATGGGACCTGCTGGTCAAAGTCGCCGCAGAGCTCCCCAGGGCTCCCCAGACTGGGACTGAGGCCTTGGGACCCAAGTGGTGGCCACATCCCGGTAGAGCCCCAGAAAGCCCTATTAGGAGGAAGGGGAGAGAAAATGGAGCTTAGCAGTGTCTGTGGGCCTGAGAGGCAGGGCATGGGCACATGTCTGGGTGAGGTCCTGGGCGTTTGGAGTCTCTGATATCTCTCTCTGCACCCCTCACCTGGTGCCATGCTTGTCCTTGAAGTTCTGCCCACTTACCTGCAAACGAGGTCCCTAACCTCGTTCCTCACCCTGCTGCTATCATCATCCACGCCCCCAGGATTGTGGTGTTTCTATCTTCCCCCCAAAGTCCACACAACAGCCAAAGTGCTTAAGAAGTCAAACAGGCTACATCATTCTGCTACTTGAAAGCTCACACCGCCTACCCCATTTCCCATCATCCTTAATATGAAATCCCCATCTCTCCTGTGGCCAGTAGAGACCAGCATGACCCAGCCCGCCTGGTCTCTCATCTCATTGCCCCCACAATCCCCCTTTCTTCACTACACTCATTGCTGGTTCTGAAAGTTGCCAAGTTTGCTCCTGCCCCAGGCCATTTGAGCAGACCGTTCCGTCTGCCTTCCTCTATGCTGGCTCCTTGTCAGCCTTCACCTCTCAGCTCAGATGCCATCTCTCCAGAGAGATTTTCCTGAGTAACTTGGCAAAAGCTCCTGGAACTTTATTTTTTTCAAGATTTTATTTCTTTGGGGGCACCTGGGTGGTTTAGTCAGTTAAGCATTTGCCTTTGGCTCAGGTCATGATCGCTGGGTCCTGGGATCGAGCCCTGTGTTGGGGTCCCTGCTCCATGGGGAGCCTGCTTCTCCTTCTCCCTCTGCCTGCTGCCCTCCCTGATTGTGCTCTCTCTCTGTGTCAAATAAGTAAATAAAATTAAAAAAAAGTTTTATTTATTTATTTGAGAGGAGGGAGAGGATATGAGCGGGGGTAGGGGCAGAGGGAGAAGCAGACCCCCTGCCAAGCAGGGAGCCTGACGCGGAGCTCGATCCCAGAATCCTAGGATCTTGACCTGCCTGAGCCGAAAGTAGACATTCAAATGACCGAGCTTCCTAGGTGCCCCTAGTGCTGCTGAATTCTTAACCAAGGTCTTATTCCGATGATTTTCACTTTAACTGACTTATTTATAAATATTTATAAAGATTTATTTACTTACTTTAGAGAGAGAGAGAGAAAGGGGGAGGGTAAAGGGAGAGGGACAGACACAGGCACACAGTGCTTCGCACAGAGCCCAGCGCAGGGCTCGATCTTACAGCCCCGAGATCGCGACTGGGATCAAAGGCAGGGGGCGGGGGGCCACCGCTCACATTGCCGTTCAAGAGAAAGCTTGCTCCTCTACAGGGAGCGTGGTCCTGCTGCGGCTCCCGTAGGCTCCAGGGCAGCCTTGGAGCTGAAGCCATGCTCTCCAGGACAGCCTTCAGCCAGATCCTGAGCACCGGGGCTGGTATGCACCAGAGCCAGCCCTGCCCAGCATGGGACTTCTGAAATGGGCAGTCTTTGCTCTAGAGCCCCCGATTGGGTTGGCCAAGACTTTTCCGGATTTGCACTGGAGTCCAGTGGCCTCCCTGCCTGGTTCTGCTTTCCTCCCTTTCATCTCTCCCAGGCGTTACTCATCGACACACTTCTGTGCTCACAGCCTCTTGGCGGTTGCCCCCTGGAGAACCCGAGCCCACACCAGCCACAGTCGGTATTGCCGTTAGCACGCCGAGGAAATGCCACTCACAGCCGAGCTGCACAGTCTACCGAGTTGGAATGTGCTTCCCTGAGCAGCACGTTGCCCTCCCCTGCAGCTAGACTGAAGAGCTTTTGTTTCGTTTTGTGTGTACTTGTCATGAACTCGGCCCCCAACCTCCACCATTTGTCTAAGTCAACTTTCACTTCTTATCTGCCGTGGGTGCCGTTATTTTTATTTTGAAGAAATCCCTTCAGAGCCTTCTGCCCTGCCCTGATCTGGTCTGGCCACCCTCTGTCTGATGCACAACTTAAGATCGCCTTCGGGTCGCTACTTCTCTCTCTCCCCAGCTGGAGTTCCTGTTTCCTGTATCCGTGATTTCCTCTTTCTTGTTTCTTTTGTTGTTTTTTTTCCCTCTTATTTTGGTAGAGCTCATCTTCCACCCTTCCCAAGAAAGAATACGGGGAAGTATATTTATTAAGACTTTTTGTGTCTGAAAGTGCCTTTATTATTTATTTAATTAATTTATTTAGAGAGAGGAGGGGCAGAGGGGGAAAGGGAGGATGAGAGAGAAAATCTTAAGCAGGCTCCATGCCCAGCGTGGAGCCTGATGCAGGGCTGGGTCTCACAACCCTGAAAGCACAACCTGAGCCAAAATCAAGAGTCAGATGCTTAACCGACCGAGCCACCCAGGTGGCCCTGAAAGTGCCTTTAGTCTACGTTGCTACTTGGTTTCTAGTTTGGCTGGGTATGAAACTGAAGGTTGGAAGTAGTTCGTTTTCAAGTACGGGGGCACTATTTCATTGCGCTTGGGTTTCCACTGCTGCTGTTGAGAAGTCTGGAGTGAGTCTGATTTCTGATCCTTTGTACGTGATCAATTCTCCCTCTTTTTGTAAAGAAAAGATTTTATTTATTTACTTGAGAGAGTGACGGAGAGAGAGTACAAGTTGGGGGGGAGGGGAAGAGCCAGGAGGAGAAGGAGGCTCCCCACTGAACAGGACACTCGATGCTGAGCTCGATCCCAGGACCCCGAGATCATGACCTGAGCCGAAGGCAGATGCTTCATCGACTGAGCCCCCAGCACCCACCCCCACCCCGACCAACTCCCCCTCTCCTTCCTCTCTCTGAAAGTTGTAGGAAATTCTCTGTCACTAACCTTCACAAGGATATTTTGATGTGACTCTACTTTCATCCATTGTTTGGGTTCTTAGTGAGCCCTTTCAATCTGCAAAGGACAGAAAAAGCTCTTTGGATCTGGGACATTTTCATAACTTCTATGAGTGATGATTTCTTCCCTCTTTTTTTTTTCTGTTTTTACTTTCTGGAACTCCTATAACTCACATGTTGACACTCTGGTACATTTCCTCATCTTTTCTATTTTCCATCTCATTGCTCTTGGAAATTTCTCACATTGAAGTTTTAATTTCTGTATGTATATATGGGAGTATATATATATATTCTATAAGATAAAATATATTACATATACATTATAAATATATTTTACCAATAATATAATACGAATATAACCTATAGATATAATTTTCACGGACCCTTTTCTGTTCTTGGAAAATTCTTTTTTTTGGTGCATCCTGTTCTCATTTTGTGGCTGTAGTCCTCTTATCTCTGTGAGGAGATTAATGAGATTGTCACTCATTTTAATTAATTAATTAATGATTTTCTTTATTTGAGAGAGAGAGTGGCACAAGTGGGAGGAGGGGCAGAGGGAGAGGGAGCAGCAGACTCCTTGCTGAGCAGAGCCTGACATGGGGCTGGATCCCAGGACCTGAGATCATGATCTGAGCTAAAGGCAGGCGCCTAACCATCTGAACCCCCAGGGGCCCCACTGGTACTCATTTTAAAAGTTTTCCTCTTCCCGTAGAGTCTGTTTCATTTTTGCCTTTTCATGTTTGTTGATGTGGGTCTCTGCCCTTCTTCTCAGAGGCCTCCCCAGGTTTCGGGTGGTTTCTGGAATCTTCATGGGCCTTGCTGACTCGGCTTCTGCAGGCTCTCGCTGTGGCTCCTGGAAGAAAGTACCAGAGGGCCCTTCAGCAGCAGACATTTATTTCTCACGGTTCTGAAAGTCTGAGATCAAGATACAGCAGGGTTGGCTTCTCCTGAGGCCTCCCTCCTTGTCTTGTGGAGAGCCTGTTTCTCTCTGTGTCTCGGTCATGTTTGCGTCCAAACGTCCTCCCACGAGGACACCAGTCAGATTGGGTAGAATGAACTCTAGTGGCCTCCTGTTACCTTACTCGCCTCTGTAAAGGGACCCCCAGACGCAGTCCTATTCTGAAGGATGGTTTAGGGGTTCAGTATATGGGGGGAGGGGCCACAACTTAGCCCAAAATACCTCCCATGCTCCCGAACCCCTGAACTTGGCCCACTTCCCTCCTTCACGGAAACAGCTTCCCCTGGAGTGTCCACCAGGCAGAGGCTGCTCCGTCTCCATCCAGCTGGGCCTCTCAGCGGCATGGGCTTAATGCTGACGTGCTTCCTCCTGAAATCCCATCCCCTCCCCTCCATGCTTTGGTTTCCTTTCTCACCCCATGTACTTTGGGCAACCCCTGGGCTTTTTCATCCTCCTTTGACGTTGCCAGGGCTGTGAGGGGGCAGGTGGGATGCTAGTTAGAAAGCCAGATTGCCAGGTCTCATCAGAAACCTTCTGAGCTGGAACCTGGGGGCACGGAGTCTGGGAAGCTTCCTCTTGAGTCAGGTCCCTAAGTGACCACTGGGCGTACGGCGTCGTAGCTGCCATTTCCTGCGCGATCCGCGGGCGCCCGTCTAAGCCCTGGGCCACCGGCCACCGTTAGCTCATGGGGTCCTCACAACCTGTGACAGCAGCTCTGACCGCCTCCACTTCCTGGCAGAGAAGGAGGCTCAGAGGGATTAAAGCCACACGGCGCATAAAGGGCAGTGCTCCGTGTTACTGGAATATACTAGAATTACACACACACACACACACACACACACAAAGACAGTGCTCAGATTTGAGCCCAGACCATGAGCTTTGAGAGCCTGTGGTGTGAAGCGCCTCCACGGGTTGTCACAAGGTTTCAGAGCCACTGTCCCAAGTACTCTCCTCCGTCTGGTGGCCTTCCTCCCTCAGCAGGTTCTCCTGGACTCCTGTGACCTGCCCAGACCTTCCCGGATGTTTCTTGGGCACCTCCAAGCCAACACATTATGGACCTGTTCATCGTCCTCCCAGAGTGCTCCTGCCCTGGTGCTCCCCACCCTGGGTACAGTCACCCAACCTAAAACCTGGCTGGCAACTCGAGTCCTCTCTCTCCCTGCCCCTTCCTGTGCTGTCCTCCCGGGCCGGGCCTCCGATGGGCCTCACCTCTCCCGTGGTCCTGCTTCCCGCCCCCCCCCCCCACCGCCCCAGACTCATGGTCACTCATCCCCTGCAGCTCCTGACCCTCTCCTACCTCAAGCCCAGTCTTTCCCTGCCTAAGACCCACCATGGCTGCCCTCTGGCGTCCCACTCAACCTGAAACCCCTTTCCTGGCTCTCAGGGTCACGTGCCGACCTCTCTTGCCATCTGCTCTGTGCATTTCAACTCCTAGGAGACAAGTTTAGCTTCAGGTCTCGAGACCTTTGATGTCACTGGTTCCGCTGCCTGCTAGGTCCCTTTCTGCCTTTCTTTTCTTTAAAAAATTTTTTTATTCAGAGATGCCGGGGTGGCTGAGTTGGTTAAGCCTCTGCCTTTGGCTCAGGTCATGATCCCAGGGTTCTGGGATTGAGCCCCAGGTCGGGCTCTCTGCTCAGTGGAGAGCCTGCTTCTCCCTTATCCTCTTGCCACTCCCCCTGCTCATGCTTTCTCTCTCTCTCTCTGACAAATAAATAAAATCTCAAAAATTTTTTTTTCAGTGTTGTGTAGTATATTCGCAGTGTACAACCATCCCTAACTAGTTCCGGAATATTTTCATCACCCCACAAAGAAAGCCCGTGCCTGCTTCTTCTGCTTAGGGCGGTGTTTTTGTTTTTAAAGATTGATTTATTTATTTGACAGAGAGAGTGAGCGAGCGTGCAGGGGGAGGGGCAGAGAGAGAGGGAGAGACAGAACCTCAGGCAGACTCCCTGTGGAGCACAGAGCCCAATGCAGGGCCCAATCCCAAGACCCTGAGACTGTGACCTGAGCTGAAACCAAGAGTAGGACACCCAACCTACTGATCCCTCCAGCCTTCCACCCCGTTCTAACTGGATCTTGAGTTCAGAGACTTGAGTCTGTGGCCCGGTTGTGGGTGGCCACGGATGAGTCACTCCCACTTCCAGGCTTGCCTTTCTCCCCTGTTAGTGGGGATCCGAACTCTTGCCTGCGGTAGTTTCTGTGGATGCCCGTGTTAGCTTCCGAGGCCCACTGTAATGAACCGCCACGGGCTGGGGGCTTACACACAGAAGCTTCCTGTCTCAGTTATGGCGGCCGGAAGTCCCATCAAGGTGCCGCGGGCTGGTTCCTTCCGAGGCTGTGAGGGAAAGTCCTGTTCCAGGCCTCTCCCCTTGGCTTGTCTCTCTGTGTCCCTTCATATTGTCTTCCATCTGTGGATGTCCGTCTCTCTGTCCAAATTTCTTCTTTTTATAAGAACACCAGTCATACTGGAGTCGGGCCTGCCCTTTTGGCTTCATTATGACTAATGAAATGAAATTATGACTGAAATGAATGAAATTATGACTAAAGACTCAACTTGATGACCTCTATAAAGAGACCCTGTCTCCAAATAAGGTCTCATTCTGACGGGCTGGGGGTTAGGACTTCAACACATGAATTTTGGGGGACACCAGTGACCCATAACAACCTTGCAAATGAACTACTTGGCCTCAGATCCTTGTCTCGGGGTCTACCTCTGGGGCACCCCCCTGGAGCCACAGCCTGGCTTTGCTCCCAGACTTGGAGAGACTCAGTTGAGCAAACGCAGTGTCTACGGATCATCTGCTGTCTCGGGGCTCCCAGACTCAGCACCTAACACGGCAGACGAAGCCCTTGACCTTGTGAGGTTCATGGGCCAGGATGGAGGGAGGGGGCAGAGGGCCACCATGCGATGTAGTTGTAGACGGCAAGAAGCCTGAAGACTGTCAAGCAGGGGGTTGGCAGAAGTGTGACTGGGAAGGCTGTTAGAGCCTGGGTGGCCAGGGAAAGCCTTGCTGAGTAGGCGACATTTGAGCGGAGACCCGACTGTGGAAGATTCCAGCCTTGGGAGGTGTTGGGGGGAGGGCATGCCAGTTAGACGAAACAGCTGAAGGATTGTGTGCCTGCCACTTCCTTCCCACTCCCTAAAGGCCAGCCCTTAAGATGAGGACAGCGAAGCTGGGCGGAGGAGCCAGTTCAGGACCCGGGAATGGTGGCGGAGGAAGCCCAGCCCCAGAGGAGATTCTTCTGGAATTCTGAGAGGCTGTCGGAAGGGAGAGGGGTCAGATGAACTCTTTGGGGAGGTAAGGGGAGAGCAAAGAGTGGATGTTATAGCGAAAGAAGAGGAAGAGCTTCGTGAGGAAGACGCGCAGCGAGCGAGCGCCCCATCCCTGGAGGTATGCAAGCCCAGGCGGGCGATCTCCTGGCAGGGTACTGCGGAGGGAACTCGGGAGTTGAGTCGGATGCTTGAGCACCTCCGAAGTTCGGCTTCCCTGTTGGAAGCACCAGGAGGGACCAACTCTCTGATTTTCGTCTGTGGTCATACACGGGGCCCTCACTCCTATCCCTTTCCTGAGTTCAAAGAGAAGCCCCCTGCCTTGGCTTTGAGTCCTGGACGCCTGGGACGGGTCCCCACGGGCTCGCCGTGCCTGGAGTGTCTCTGCCGCCACCAGGTGGCACTGCGCACCCGGGGTTGGGGCCGACGGCGCTCGCCTTCCCGGTTCTTTGGGCCGGGGCAGCGCTCGGGGACAGGAGGGTGTCAGTCCCCAGGCAGGCCGGAGTGTGGAAAACCCCGAGACCCCGGCACCAGCCTCTCCACGTGCAGTGACTCCCAAGAGTCTTTGGTGGCTCCTCAGAGGGCCTGACGTAACCGGTCCTTAAATTCCGCGAGGGGTTTGCTGTGGACTGTGGGGCCTTCCCGACGCGGTTGGTTTCACTCGGGCGGTAAGTGCTGAGAGCAGGTTGCCTGAATGTCCTCAGGAATTTTGTTTTGTTTTATAAGATTTTATTTCTTTATTTGACAGAGACACAGGGGGAGCGAGCAGGAGCAGGGGGAGCGGGAGAGGGAGAAGCAGGCTCCCCACCGAGCAGGGAGCCCGGTGCGGGGCTCGACCCCAGGACCCTGCGATCAGGACCTGGAGGCAGATGCTTAACCGACTAAGCCCCCGGGGCGCTCCAAGAATTTCTAAAAAGATTTATTTATTTATTTATCTGACAGACAGAGATCACAAGCAGGCAGAGAGAGAGGAGGAAGCAGGCTCCCCGCTGAGCAGAGAGCCCGATGCGGGGCTTGATCCCAGGACCCTGAGATCATGACCCGAGCCGAAGGCAGAGGCCTAACCCACTGAGCCACCCAGGCGCCCCCATTTTTTATTTCAGGGAGAGAGAGAGAGAGAATGAGCGGGAAGGGCAATGGAGAGGGAGAGGGAGTCCCAAGCAGACGCCACGCCGAGCGCGGAGCCAGAGGTGGGACTCGATCTCACAACCCTGAGATCACGACCTGAGCTGAAACCAAGAGTCAGATGCTTTAGCCGACTGCGGCCCCCAGGTGTCCCCTCAGTATTTTTTTTCCCTAAGCATGCACCCCAATGCACATTTTTATAAAAATGATTACTACATTTAGGAAGTGAAAATGTACCGCTTCATTCCCTGGGGCATCCGTCCTGTGCCGGCCCACGCTAGTCCCGTGCACGCAGAAAACAAGGCACTTGCAATCCTGCCCTCGTGGCGCCCCCGTTCTCGTTGGGAAAGACACACGCGCAAGAAAGGCTGCGTGCGACGGTGGCGGGTAAAGCGGAATGAGGGGTTAGAGGTTGTGTTTGCGCCTGGTGTGACGCACTGCTGTAAGCCACAGAAATGCATTCTGTTGCGGGGTGACTGCTGGACGTCCAAATCAGTGTGGCCAGGCCAAACAAGGTGCCGGCAGGGCGGCAACCCCCCCTCCCACCCCCAGGCTCCAGGGGAGGATCCATCCCTCATTGCCTCCTCCAGCTCCCGGTGGCCGCAGCCTTCCTTGGCTGGTGGCCGCATCATCGCGGGCTTCAAAGCCAGTGTCTTCTCATCTCCCTCTGCCTCCCTCTTACACGGACACACGGGGCTGCGCTGAGGGCCCACCCCGATAATCCAGGACAATCTCCCCACACGCCTGCAAAACCCCCCTGCTTTTTTTTTGTTCTTTTGCCATACGAGGTGGCATTTCCCAGAATTAGGACAAGGACATCTTTTGGGGGCCACGTTTCAGCCTGTCTGGAGACAGGTGCTATTTCAGGAAGGGGACACTGAGGCAGAGGCCCAAGAGAGATGACGGGGCGTGGCGCGGGCTTGGGCTCAGCCTGACACGCCGAGCGGGCACACGCTTGACCAGCTTTTCCACTGCTCCGTCGCCGAGTGAGGGAAGGGGACGCTAACAGATCTCCCTCTGAGGACAGAAGCGTGTGCCCTGCCAAGTGCTGCAAACTGTTTTCCGGCTAAAGCCACGCATCCGGCTGCTGGGCGCCGAAGCTGGTGTTGGCCAGCGTCGCCTGACCCTGGGCGTGGGCACCCCCGTGTTAATCCTATGTGGTCACTGGTGCATAGGGATGCCCCCCAGAGGGCATGCGGCGGTCGGGGAAAGAAGGGGACTGTGGTGCTGGCAGGGCCTGGCTTCTGTCCTTGCTGTGTGGCACAGGGAGGTCCCCTCCCCTTGGGTCACCGAATGCCAGCAGCTCCCAGGCCAGGCTCTGAGGTAGCAGCGGAGTCAGGACTTGGGCGGGGCCCGCTGGCACCCGGAGCTGCCCTCTGTTCCCCGCCGCGCGTGCGACCCCTGGCCCTTGCGCTCCCCGGGGTTCTCTCAGCCTGGGTGAGCGGCGGCCCCAGATGCCAGGAGCGCTAAGGAGGTCCCCTCCCACATAGATGGCTGCTCTGGTGTTCTCATCTCAGGGTCTGCTTCTGAGGGGACTCAGCCCGAGACACCGCTGAGCCCCCGGAGCTGGTGCTGGCCCCTTGCGTAGGTGGTGTCGTTCACTCCTCCGCGGTCCCTCAGGCATCCCCAGCCCTGTCCCCCAGGCCAGAAAGGGTGCCGGCCACCGGCTCGCACGGCTACAAGGCCGTGGGCTGGACCTCAAAAAGCCGCGAGGTGGATCGCGTCACCTTCCCCCACCCCCCATCCTTCGTCCCTGCATTGGGTCTCCCAGAATGTGCTCGGAATGCCTGGGCTCAGCACGGGGTGTACTTTCCTGAGGGCCAGACCGGCGGGGCAAGGCGCCCCAGGGCACAGAGGGGAGGAGGGGCTGCCCACTGGTCCAGGCCTGGGAGCCAACACTCTCTTCCCAGAAGTGGCTCTTCTCGACAGGCACTGGGAGGCAAGGGCAGCTCGAGCCATTCCAGCGCCGAGGCCCCTTCCGAGGGCCAGCTGAGACCCTCCGCGCCTGTCCCCGGCACACAATGCTTCAGCAGAGAGAGCGCTGGCCTCTTGGCTTGGTCACAGCTGTCCCCAGGCACCCGCTCAGCCACCTGGGGCAGGGACCCGGCCGGACCCAGGGCCACCTTCGGTGCACCTCTCAGTGCAGGCCGCCCGCCCACGTGACCCTGGCGGTCAAGGCTCCAAAGGAGTCAGGGTGGAGTGAGGAGCAGGGGGAGAGCGAACTGCCGCGGAGACCTCTGGCTCTCCTGTGTGCGGTGGGGGTGTCATTTTCATTCATGTAAGGGGACCTGCTTGCAGAGTTAGGTGTCTCTTTGTCTCTCTCTTTCCTTTAAGAGTTTGTTTATTTGAGAGAGAGTGAGAGAGCGCGCATGAGCAGAGGGAGGGGGAGAGGCAGAGGGAGAAGCAGGCTCCCCGCTGAGCAGGGAGCCCCATGCGGGGCTCGATCCCAGGACCCTGAGATCACGACCCAAATGGAAGGCAGACGCTGAACAGACCGAGCCACCCAGATGCCCGTCAGCATCCCTTTTTATATGTGGTGGAAAGAATATATGTATTTAGCACCAGAGGGGACCGTTTGGACGCTGTAGCTGGGGGAGGCTTGGTTTTAAGGAATGAATCAGATGAAAAGAGGATTAAGTGACTACGAGACCATTTTTTGTGTAATAGATTGGAAAGGACCAAGAAGTCCGATGAGGCCAGGCGTCAGGGAGGATGCTGCGTCACGGGACTCCCCTCTCTCCCCGTGGGGGCACCCAGTAGCCACGTGGGACCACACCGTGTTCTTACTTAGTGGAGTCACAGACCTGTACCCTGGGGCTAATAATACAGTATATGTTAATTAAAAAAAAAAAAAAGTGCATCTCGGCTTCAAGGACTGGACCTCAGAACAGAACTTCTGAAACCTGATGTGGGCACGGATGACCTGCGGAGCCTTGTCAGGAGGCAGAGTCGGCCTGAGGAGGCCCGGTGAGCCGACAGGCCATGGACTTCCGCACGGTGCGCGCTCCGGAATGTTCTCAGCCGGGGCGTTGGCGGTAACGCGGGTTACAACAACACACGCGGCGGTGTTGGGGGCCTGGAGGGGAAACCGTGGCAGGGCTGCACACCAGAATGCCATACGGCCCAGAAGGGGTTCTGGACCCGCCTTAGGAGCTCCGCGGAGTCCGGACAGAGCCAGATTCCCCCACCCCAGGCCTGGAACTTTCCCAGAGTCGCTTGGTGGAGGGGATGAAGGGGGAAAGCCCGTGGCCCTGGCAGCCAGGTTCCTGGTAACATTTGCATGTGAAACATCACCGTGGGCGAGTGTCCAGTTCCCGGGTGGAGAGAGCATGTGGCTGCTGGCTGGAGGCCGACCGTGACGTCTCCCAGGCCCTGGCCCAAGTGCTGAGACAATCATCCCAGAGGAACCCTCTTGTGAATCCCAGCTCCGCTGTGTGACCTTCTGCAAACTGCACGATGTCTCTGAACCTTAGTCGCCTCATCTGTAAAATGAGGGATCCCAGGAGCTCCTAGCAGCGTAAGGGCTGAAAGGTGGCCATCCTCAGCAGGTCCCCCATTCCCCACACCCCCGGCCACCCTGCCCTGCAGTGGGGCCTCTATGCCTTCGCTGGCCAAATCTTGCGGGGGGCACTAAATGGCTTGGGCAGGCTCCTAGGGCACCTCATCCTGACAACGCCGGTCTGCACTGGCGTGGCCCCAGCACCTGGGGGCTCGTGGAGATGGCTCACCCCAGAGAGCAGATGCCCCTCAACTCTGGGCTTGGACCAGGCACGGGCAGGTCAGGGTTCGGCCGCAGACACTCCTTCTTCGTTTGACTGCCCTCTCCCTGCCGCCCCGCTCTGGTCTCAGTCTGGGGCCCAGCCCCAGCCCCTGGCTTTGTCCCCCTGCCCCCCTCCTGTCACTACCCTGCGTCCCTCCCATAGCCCTGCAGCCACACGGGGTTCCTCTAGGTTCCTCAAAAGATCTTGGTCCCGCCTCCAGGCCCCTCTGTGCCTGCTCCTTCCCCATCTGAGATCTCTGCCCTGACCACTCTGCAAAGCTGGTTTTCTGGCCTGCGGGTCTCAGGCAGGAAGAGAAGCCAGTCCGAGAAAGCACTCCCCGAGCGGGAGGAGACGGAGAGAGGCCTATGTATCTGCAAACCCAATACGTGGAGAAAGTTAGGGGTCTGCAGGGAGAGACCCGGGGATGGGGCGGGAGGTGTGGCTCCAGGCCAGCTCACCGAGTTCAGCCTTTCTGCGGCCTGAAGTTAAGACTCAGCGTCTGTAAAATGGTCGGTTCTCTAAGGGTCCTTCTTCAGCCATCCAGTAGGTCCCCCGGCAGAATTTCTTGGAGGCAAGTTAAGCTTGGGGCCCGTGGCTGCTCTGGTTGGGAAGACACAGGCCTCATCTGCCTCTTGTACCTGGAAGCCCATTGTCCCGCATTTGGGGCTCTCAGACTCAGCCTGTGGTCCCCCGGAGCTCCTCGTGCTGACTGGGGTCATCCGTCCTGCCCTTTGGATTTCTTGCCACGTAGGAGTCAAGTCTTTGCAAGATAACATCGCTGGTCCGCTGGAGCCCACCTCTAGGTTCATTTCATTGTGTGATGCGTCCCCTTGTCTCTCCAACCCCTGCTCCTGTCGTCCCCCCCCCCCGCCCCCCTGCGCCCCCCCCCCCCCCCGCCCCCGCAAGGCTCCAGCTTAAGAAAACTGAACTTTCATCTATCAGTCGGTTTCCAAGCTGAGCTGGGGTTTATCTCAAGCTGTTCCTTATCACCTTAACTGCGCCTTGTGATCCGTCCCCGGGGCTAGGAGTGCTCCTAGTTCACCGCTTTTCCCAGGCCACATGGACCGCCCCTCCCCCCCATCCATCCCAGTGCCAAGGAATGTTATGGGCATGCGCGGGGGATTGCCGAGTGCGGGGAGAAGGATGGTGTGATGAATGAAGGCTGATGGTTCAGCCTGTGAAGCAAGGAGGATCCCACCTTACAGCAAAGCAAAGGAGGGGTCCTTTGCATGAAAGATCCAACTCTAAAAGGCTAATTGCATATACTGTTTATAAGAGGGGAAGCCAAGGGTAAATGTGGGTCGATGGCTTTGTGATCATGGGATGGGGAAGATGAATCTCAAATGTCCCCAGCATTAAGTATGTTCCTATGCTTGAGAGAGAGAGAGAGAGACCACGTCTGTGCAAAGCAGAGAGCAGAGAATCTGACTACAGAAAAACGGATTTCTGTCTCATGAAGGACAACGCATACAAAAAAACACAAATGACAGACTTGGAGAAAAAGAATTTTTTAAAAGTTTTATTTATCTAAGTAACCTCTGCACCCAATGTGGGGCTCAAGCCCACGTCCCTGAGATCAGAAGTCACACGCTCTTTCCGACTGAGCCAGCTGGTGCTCCGAGAAAATATTTTTGGTAACTGGAAACACCAAGGACAAATGTTGTTGAAAGAAACTGAAGAAGACAGAAACACATGGAAAGGCCTCAGGTGTTCACGGGGCGGGAGGCTTAGGATCGCCCGGATGGCAATCTGCAGATCTGATGCCGTCCCGAGCCAAATCCCAGCGGCCGTTCTTGCAGAAATGGAAAAGCCAGTCCACAAATCCATAGGGAGATGCAAGTGACCCTGAATAGCCAAAAATAATCTTGAAAAAGAGGCATAGAGTCAAAGGACTCACGCTTCCTGGTTTTATTTATTTTTTAAAGATTTTATTTATCCACTTGACAGAGAGAGAGAGAAATCACAAGTAGGCAGAGAGGCAGGCAGAGAGGAAGGGGGAAGCAGCCTCCCGCCAAGCCGGGCTTGATCCCAGGACCCTGAGATCACCACCTGGGCCAAAGGCAGCGGCTTTAACCCACTGAGCCACCCCGGTGCCCCTGCTTCCAAGTTTTAAAACTGACAACAATGTTATAGCGATCAGCACAGTGTGGTGGTCCCACGGAAGTCACGTAGACCAACAGAATAGAATTAAGAGTCTGTGGCCCGCTGATTTTCTTTTTTAAGATTTATTTATTTGTTTTAGAGAGAGAAACAGAAAGCTGTGAGGAGGGGGAGAAGGAGAGCAATTTCCAGGCAGACTCGCTCAATCTCATGACCCCGACATCGTGACCTGAGCCAGAACCTAGAGTCAGACACTCACGGACTGCACTGCCCACGGCCCCTGCCCTTGATTTTTGACAAAGTGTCAAGACCACTCCGTAGAGAAAAGAATAATTAACAAATGGTGGGGGGGGGCACCTGGGTGGCTCAGTTGTTGAGCCTCTGCCTTCGGCTGGGGTCATGATCTCAGGGTCCTGAGATCGAGCCCCGCGTCATACTCTCTGCTCAGTGGGGAGCCTGCTTCTCCCTCTCCCACTCCCCCAGCTTGTGTTTCCTCTCTCACTGTGTCTCTCTCTGTCAAATAAATAAAAATAAAGTCTTAAAAAAAAAACAACAAATGGTAGGGGGACACTGGATAGCCATATGCGATAGAATGAAGATGGGCCCGTATCTCACACCATAGGCAAAATTCAGCTCCGAACGAATCAAAGATCTAAACTTAAAAGCTAAAACTATAAAACTCTTAGAAGACAATATAGGGAAAAATCTTCATGGCTTTGGACTCCACAAACGGTTCTTACATATGATAGCGAATGTGCAAGTAACAAAAGGAAAAATAGCTACATTGCATCAAAATTCAAAGTTTTGTACATCAAAGAACACCATCCGGAGAGTGTAAAGACAGCCTACATAATGGGAGAAACTCTCTTCAAATTATGTTTCTGATAAGGGTCTATAATCTGGAATCCATACAGAATGCCTACACCACATGACCAAAAGAGACAATCCAATGTAACGATGGGCAAATGATTCCAAAGCGGATATACGAATAGCCAACAAGCAATGAAAAGATGTTCAGTATCATTATTCATTAGGGAAACACAAATCGAAACCGCAATGAAATATCCCATCACACCTCCTGGGATGTCTGTAATTTTAAAACATGGGAAATAGTGGGGACGTCCGGGTGGCTCAGTGGGTTAAAGCCTCTGCCTTTGGCTCAGGTCGTGATCCCAGGGTCCTGGGATCAAACCCCATATTGGGCTCCCGGCTCAGTGGGGAGTCTGCTTCTCTCTCTCCCTTTCTCTCAAACAAAAAAATAAATAAAATCTTAAAAAAAAAAAAAGGGAAATAGTAAGTGCTGGTGAGGATGTGGAAAACCAGGAGCTCTCATACGTGGCTGGTGGGGATGTTGTTGCAAAATGGTGTAGCCTCTGGGGAAGAGGGTTGACCAGTTAGTCAGAAGGTTAAACATAGAATTACCATATGAACCAGCAATTCCACAGGGAGCTGTACGCCCCCAAGAATTGACAACAAGTGCTCAAACAAATCCTTGTCTGTGAGTATTCATAGAGCACGACTGACAATAACCAAAAGGTGAAGACAACACGTATGCCCATCAATGGAATAATGGAAGCAGGAAATGTGGTGTGAGTCGGATGAATATTATTCAGCCATATAAAGGAAAGAGCACTGACTCATGCTACAACACGAATAACCCTCAAAAACATTGTGCTACGTGAAAGAAGACCACGCTTTCTGAGGTTCTATTTATGGGAAATGTCCAGAAGAGGCGAGCCCAGGGGGACAGAAGGCTGGTTGGTGGCTGCCAACCAGGGGTCGGGGAAAGGAGGGAATGAGGACCAAAGTGAGTGGGAATTTCCCTTGGGTTGATGAAAATACTCTGGAAGTAGATAGAGGTCATAGTTCTGTAGCACTGGGAAGGTACTAAATGCCACCGAATTGTACATTTCAAGTGGTTAATTTCATTGTATGTAAATTTCAGAGCAAAGCGTTAGAATAAGGAATCCGTATTCAGCACTTTCAAAGGACGCCTACAGGCCAACAAGAAAAAAAACTGGAAACCCAACAGAAAAATGGGCAAGGTACATGAATGGGCTCTTCATAGACGGGAACCCAAACTGACCGATGAGTGTATGAGAAGGTGCTGGGCTCGTTAATAACCAGAGAACGACCCGCTAAGACATCAGTGCGGCCCTCCATTTTCCCGCCAGACTGGAGCGACCAGGTGAGGACAACAGCTGTTCTTAGTGGGCGCACGGGAAATGGGAATCACCCTCCACACCAGCCCCTGACTCGCCTCCCTCCCGGCACTCTCCCCTTCCTTGCGCCTGAACAAAGAGAAAGGGACAGAGAAGCAACAATGAACAAATCTAAAATTTGTCACTTCAGATTTGCCCCCCCCCCATTTATCTGTATTTTAGATATTTCTCTTTAATGTTAAAAAACAAAAGACGCAGTGAGAGTGGCTGGCTGAGGATGGGTTTAGAGGAGGACTGTGACAGCTGGGATTGTGTGTGCGAACGTGTATGGTGTATGGCAGCATGTGTTACTGCAAACGACACGACTCAGTGCATCGAGTGTGGACTCTGGTCTGCAAACGGCGAGGAGACGCAGGAGAATAGACTTTGTGGAATGAGAGACAGAAACACACACAAAGTGTTCCCTCTGAGGGGATCTCACATGGCTGTGGTTGGGGGCCTTCCAGAGGGGAGGTTCTCCCCCAGGGGAGCAGAGGTGGAGGGAATCTCGTGGCTGCTTCCTGCAGCTTAGCAGGAGAGTGAAGGACCCACAGCCAGGGGTCCTGCTGCCAGGACCCACAGCCCCTCTGCTCTTTTGCCCTTCCTCCTGAGAAGCAGGAACGTGTGATGCTGTGTCCTTTTCCTGTCTCTGTCTCAGACAGCAAGGATTGCTGCCCCTTATGCCTCCTCTAATCCGCAGACCTTCATTTCCTCGTCTGGGCCAGAGGAAGTCTCAGGGGTCGGCGGGGTGAGGAGCAAGGTGGGGCGGAAGGGCATTGCCTCTGGCCAAGCTTATTTCCACCATCCGCGAATGCCTGCTTTTTAGGACTTCCTGTGTGATGGCAAAGGGCTGTTTATCATTCTCTCCATGGGTCTGTATCTTAGAGATCTTTCTTAAAAAAGGAAGAACAGAATAGTCACTAAGCCTTCTTGGCTCAGGATGGGTATATCGAGGATTTTGAAACCCGGCTAGGATTCTGGGTATGAATGTGTGAGTGTGCGAGGGGGTGTATGTTAGTGCCCCTCCCAAATGGGTGCAGGGATCATGACAAGGATTATCAGAGCCCAGACCCTAGGACTGGCCAGAGACCCACCACACACCCCTCTGTCCTTTCCAGCAGCCCCAACAGCTACCCACTTGGCAGAATTAAAAACTGAGGCTCAGGGAAGTGAGGCAACTTGCCCTAAGTTCTCACGCGCAGCCAGGGACAGAGCTGGGATTTGAGCCCAGGTCTGGGGCTTTCCTGACCTGGGCCACAAAGCTGCCAGAGGACAGGTCTTATTTGCATGACTTGCTCTAGGGATCCCTAATACGCAGGGCACAGCCCACATGACCCATCCTGGCAGCCCATCCCTGGGAGGTTCTGTCTGTTGCTCTTGAGATTGAACAAAGCAGGGGTCCTCCCTGACCCAAGAGGAGTCAGGTCCTGTGTGCATGACCTGGGGAGTCTCCCACTGCCCCAGAGAACGCGGTGACATAGCACAGCTCATCAGGGGCAGGCCTGTGTGAGCCAACCGGGTCTACCTCATAGTTGACATTTCCCTGGCCAAGCTTTCCTTCTTAGAAAGAAAACACAGGATCTAGGGCAACTCCAGCAGCTGTGTTTAAATGCCAGAGTTCATTTGACCTTCGGAAGCAGAGAAAACTGTCATGTTTCTCACAAACATTCCCATCTCTTCTCAAGGGAACCCCGTTATTTACAAACACAGCAATTCCACAATGATCGTGACTGCCAGGCAGCACTGTGCAGGTTGCGCACTACCTAACTCTAGGGAGAATGCCAGTCTGTGTAAAAAGTACCCTTTAGGTGTTGCACAGTGCCCAACCTATGCAACAGTGCATAGCGGCCCTGAGTCTCCAAAAACATTTCCACTAGGTAGACAGGTGAGTGGGTCCCCTGAAGCTTTGAGAGGGTGGTTGTGCTTACCTTCTTGTTGATATACATCCCCTGGAGCAGGAGAAACTGACCAGTTCCACACAAGGGACCCGGAAGTGGATGCCTCACCCTCACTGATGAACATTGTGCATGTCTTCAGCTCAGTATCTCACTTCGCTCCCCCTCCTCCCTCCCCACTCTGATGTTCACATCCCAGACTTGGCTTGTGTTGAAAGTTTCTGCAGCAGCTCTTCTCCTGTACCTGACTCTAAAATTCTCGAAGGGACTTTGGGTTGCTTGGCTCCTGTGTCCTCCACCTCCTCTCCCAGCCTCCACCATCCCACTTTGCCACCACCATGGCCAGCCATGACCCTCCCTGAGTCCTCAGTGTCCTTCCCTGGCTCGGTCCAGGTGCAGGACGTCCCGGCGGCTGTGCCCGCAAGATGCTCTTGGGTCCCCTCCTTTCTCCCCAGCCTGCCTCCTACCTGTCCTGGCCACCAGCCTCCCTCATCTGATGGGGCCTCCAGCCTCCTCCTGGCCTCCCTGCCTCGACCATGCCCCACTATGGACCCTCCTTCTCCTTGGGGCAACAAGAGGGGCCTCTAAGAAAGTAAGTCGAGAGACACCAGCCACCAAACGTCACCTACTGTGTGATTCCGCGTCTATGAAATGTCCAGCAGAGGCAAATCCGCAGAGAGAGAGCAGGTTCTTGGTTGCCAGAGGCTGGGGGTGGGGGGACGGAGGAGGGGGAGGGACCACCCAGTGGGTTCAGGGGTTTTCTGGGGCGGTGACAGCGTCGTGGAACCAGGTAGAGGTAGCGATTGTATGACCCTGGAAGTACCGCGGCATCTGGACATCGAGAACGCAGCCACGGGGAGTTTTATGTAGTTTTAGGTGGATTCTGTCACAGTAAAAATAAAATGAAATCAGCCCATTGATGAAAACCCTCACCGGCTCCCCAGATGCCCTCAAATAACCCAGAATTCCTGCGCCCCTGGCCCCCATGGGCCCCTCCTTTACATATTCCCAGGCTCCTCCTCCAGGTCTGGGCGTGGCGGGTCCCTCCCTTGTCCTCAGACCTTCTGGGGCTGCCTCTTCCCCACCTCTGAGCCTGAGCCTGAGCCTGAGCCTGAGGCCCCCCACCCCCCCGCCATCTCCTCTGGGGCGGGACTTCCTGGTCCACAGTCTACCCTTCCCTTTGCCCCATGTCCAGTTCCCGGGCCCTGTTTGCTTCTGAGCTCTCCACATCACTTGAAAGGGTCCGGTGTTTATAGCTTGACTTGCCGATTCCCTCTCTCCCCCTGAAAGATTCATCCACGAGGGGCAGGGGCTTTCTTTGTATCTCTGCAGCTGACTCCTGGGTGCCGGGCACAGAGTCGTGGCCTTCGTGGGCCAGCTGGTGGGAACGCGGTAGCTGCATGGGCTGCTCCTGCCCTTGGGGCTTCTGCTTGCTGCCTCCCAGGGGCCTCCAGCCGGCTGGTCAGCCCTTGTCCCCCTCGGGGGCTTGCCAGAGCGGAGCCCTGCTTCCTCTCTGCCCTTCAGAATCCTTTCTTCTTCAACAGATTCGTGAGCAGTGCTGGTGTCTGCCTCGCTGCTTTCTGCTTCTGAAAATCCTCTGGGGCTTCCACGCCGCTCCCTGCTTCTACTGTGCCCTTGAACTTGCGACTTCCTCCGAGTTTGGGGCGAGGCTGTCCAGAGCCCTGGAACCGTACCCACACACTCAGCCTAGGCGGTGGACTAGAGGTGGGGAATGGAATGACCACAGCCCATTGTGCAGGTCATGGGGTGGGAGGGGCAGTGGGGGGGCAGCCCTGGGACTTGTTCTGAGACGTCCCTGCCTGTTTACCCAGGTTGGTTCCGAAGTTGAAGGTCAAGAATGTCTGTACCGTGTCAGCTGGTTTGGCTGCCTCTATATGCCCACAAGTCTGGACTTTTGGACCAGACCCACAACTCACCTTCTCAGCGAGGGAACTTCTTTACTTAGCATCGCACCCGCATCCCCCTGGGGCCTCGTTTGTGTTTGTTTGTTTGTTTGTTTTTTGTTCTTTTTTTGGTTTTGTTTTGTTTTGTTTTTTCCCAGAGCCCTCCTCACCATCTGATGCCCCATGTTTTAGCCATTCATCTCTTTGGGACATGCGAGTCCCATGAAAGCAGGGCCTCGGTGGTCCCACGGCCTGGATCGTGGGGCAGCACCAGCTCAATCCATCTGTGAAGGGAGTGGAGGATTTCCTAGTCCGTCACTTCCTTGTCTGAATTGTTGGCGTGATGCTCAGAAACGGTCAGAGGACAGCCAGGCCGCCACCCACCGGCTCTTCCAGGGCCCAGTGCCCGCTGGGACTCGACTGCCTTGCCCCCTGCCCAGATCCCCGCTTCCTGCTCCTGGAACCTGTCACCCGGCTGTACATTCATCAATCTTGGTCCATCTTGTTTCCGTCTGAACCTACCCATGCCTCTCCTTGGCTGCTTTGAAGCGAATCGCAGACATCATATTATTTCACTTGTAATTATTTCAACATTTACTTCTGAAAGTCAGAGGCTGGGGACACCTGGCTGCTTCAGTCAGTAGAGCACGAGACTCTTGATCTTGGGGTTGTGAGTTCGAGTCTCCTGTTGGATGTAGACTTACTTTAAAAAGAAAGAAAGAAAAGAAAAGAAAAAATTGAAAAGATAAAGACTCTGTTTTTATCACAATAACCGCGTACACAGTCGCCGCTGTTGCTTTGTCTGTTTGGGTTGGGGTCCAAATAAGGCCCAGCATTGTAACCAGTGGACACTCACGTGTCTTTTTCTTTTTTTGAGAGAGAGAGAGAGAGAGAGAGAGAGAGAGAGTGGGAATGCGGTGTGCGGGAGGCTGCAGAGTGAGAGGGAGAGAGAGAGACGTTTGGCCCACATCTTCCAGCACAGTGGTCTTCGGACACGTGGTCCGTGGAATGGGGACCCCAACAGAGGCGTCTTTAAACACTTTTGTCTCCCCAAGGCGGTCAGCCTAGAGCGGGAGTGGTTTGGGAGGGTCCAAGGGAAGAGAAAGCCGCTGTGGGAGTCAGTGATACGCACAGAGGTGGGTGGGAACTAGCAAGTCGGGGTGCTGCTGGGTGTTATGCTAAGCATTTTACATTGGTTACCTTATGATAAGAACTCTATGAGGAAGGAAGTGTTATTGACATTTAACAGATAAGCAAACTGAGGCTTAGGATGATCGGTGATTTACTCTAGTCACTAAGTGGTAGAGGCGTAATTCATACCCAGTTCTGGGTGATTCTAAAGGGGATGCTCATAAGATAGAAACTGCAATTGGCAGTTAGAAAGAGATAACTGACTCTAGTCCCTTAAACAGAATAGGGATTAATTTTCACAATAAGATGACTGGAGGTAGGGCTGAGGGCTGGCTTGGCAGCTCCACAAAATTACCAGAGACCCAGCTCCACCCTCTTCAGTTTATAGCTTCCGTCTCCAAAGTCACCTCATGGTCCAATATGGCTGCTGAAGCTCCAGCCATCTCATCTGTTTTATAGGTGAGAAGAAGAAAGAAGAGGCAGAAAGACCTAACTCCTAGTTTAACTGGCTCTTTAAAGAGGGTCTTTCCTAGTCCCACTCAAAATCGTCCACATCATTGGCCATCCCAACTACGAAGGAGGCTGGGAGTGCAGTCCTTTAGTTGGGCCACATTTGCTGTGCAAAGGCCAGAGCTCCATAGTGAGCAGGAGGAAGATTATGTTATAGGCCCCCTTCCACCTCGCCTCCCCCCCAGAGGAGCCATATTTCCATGCCTTCCAGTCTTTCCAGCGACGCATGTATTACTGATGGGAGTCACTCGAGGCTTGGAAAGTCAGTCACCCACTCCCTTCTGGACTGCTTTGCTGGGGACACAGGCGCAGAGGGGCACATCTGGGCCACGTGCTGCTGAGGGAAGTGTTACATTCTCACTGCTCACCCTTGGCTGTGCCTATGGTCCCCTAGGGGAGCTGCTGTGTGTAGAACGTGCCGTTTTGTTAATTATCTTTGGCGTCAGGCGACCGGCTGGTGGTTTAGAGCATGGGCGGCAGTGTTGGCGAGACCTGGCTTTGACCCTTGGCTCCCCCTTTTGACCACTGGCAAATGCATAATTGTTCGGGAATTTCCGTTCCCTTACCTGTGCAATGGGCATCACGACGCCGCACACGTGGCCCAGCATTTGCTCCGTCCCGGCCCTTCTGAACCGCGCACACTAACACACGAGCCTTCCCAGTAAGCCTGTGAGGCAGGAACTACGATCATCCCCATATTGTGTAGGTGCGGGAGCTGACGCACAAGGCGTTTAACTGCAGCTAGGGAATGACCCAGCGGGGAAAGACAGCTGATCTGACCAGAACTCACATTCTGGACTCGGTGAGGCTCTGTTTCACTACACGTAGAATACAGTGAAGACAGTACTTCCTTGGGCGGACCTGAAGACCCAGCGAGAGACCGAAGTCATTGTGTGCTCCATACAGTACCCGATGTGTAGCAGACGCTGGGCGTGTGTGGCTGATACGACTCTGCTTCCTGGATTTCTTCCCTGGATTCCCACATTCCCACTGCCCGGCCGCTTATAGCTCCATTCCCTCCTCTGGCTATTTTTGTTTCTATTTCCTTGGAACTCTAGATTCAATACGTGAGCCTCAGTGGTTCTTCACATCTTGCATGGAAAGACCAGGGGCTTTGGGGAGACGGGACAGCTTCCCAGATGGGAGTAACTGGGAATGCTGTGTTTATTCCGCTGGAAAGCACGGACACAGCTGCCTTTTCTGGGTGAGTGACCCTGGGGACAGGGTGGAGCTTGGCCAGAGTGACCGAGAGGGTCTCTGCTGGGAGAGGCCGTCTGGCCAGGGTGGAGCACAGGCAGAGCTGGGCGATTGCGCAGAGGAGCCGTGAACCCTCCTGCTCTAGCATCTTCACAGTGGCTCCGGCCTGGAGGAGGCCAGGCACGGTACCTCTCTGGGTCTTAAGAGAAGGGGACTTTCTCACAAAAATGGAGGCGGACAGCGTCAGCCGATTTCCCAAGACCTATTCGCTTTGTTCTAAGAAAACATCGATTGCTTTTTTAAGTCAATGGTCTAAGCCAGTCATGGCCATTTTGTTATCAAATTTCCCAGCGTCTAGTGCTGATCATATGACCCAGACCTTGCCAGTCAGTCCTAAAGTGGAAAGTCTGCTGGGGGCATCTCTGGGAAAGCTTTTGCTCTCCTGATGAAGAGAGACAGGCGTAGCTTGTGTGGCCCTTGTCCTTTCCCTCACCTTGGGCTTGTCTTGCGCCCAAGCGTGAGGACTAGAGCTAGCCGTCATCTTGTGACTCCGAGGCCAAAACCTCAGGATGGAAATGAATTATATTAGGGAGGTGGAGTCAGGGTCCCTGATGCTAGCCACTACCTGCCTCTAGTTACGTGAAGAAAGGAACCCTCTGTCCATCTGTTTAAGCCTCTCTTGGTTGCATTTTGTCTTTTGCGGGTGAATGTGTTCCTTCCTTTCCAAAGCCAGTTTAAACCCACCTGAAGGCCCACGTGCCAAGCTCGGCGAAAACAAGAGAAGAGCATGGAGGGGGGGGGGCAGAAGGCCTTGCACAGAGCCACCAGGGATCTTACGGCTCGGTCAGCCCTACAATTATTGCAGGGGACTTTCGTCTTCCAGCTTTCACATTTCGGCTGGCCCCGTCTGACGTTAGTTTAAAAGGACCAGCGGCTAAGACAGGGAATCCCCAAGTCTCAGGAGACGGCACAAAGAAGATGTAGGGATTGTTCACCTTAGCTGGACATGGGCTGGGGGCAGGCGGCGAGCCTCCCTTCCACCTTGTGACTCTGCCTTCCTCTAGGTCTTCCTCCGGGGCTTCTGGGTGCTGTCACTCAGCAGGGACATGCGGAAAGAGAGAGGGTGGCACCTGCGAGGGTCTTCGCCTCAGACCTGGGAGCAATGACGTCACTTCCTCACATTCCATTGGCCAGAACTCGGTCATACGGTCGTGGCTAACAGCAAGGGGGGCTGGGAGATGGAGTCTCGTTGTGTGCCCAGAGATCCCGTGGACGCCCGTGGACTGACCTTCAGAGGCGGTGGGCCGCAGAGTCCTTTCCTGTCTCTCCAACGCCCTTTCTACAGCTGCTTCTCCCCGTCTTCTGTTCTGCTGCGTCCCGGGCCTTCCATGTAGCAGATGCTCAGGAAACTGCGTGCACGGAGAGACCAGGCCATACATGACAGAGCTGAGTCGGAAAGGGTGCCCTATACCAGCCGGACAGGACTGGGCTCTGGTTTGTGCAGGTAGGAGCCACTGCAGAGCTTGGAGCAGGGGAGTCACCTGCTGGTGGGGTGGACGCGGGGAGGCCAGCCACGGTGACCGTCCAGGTGCGAGCTGATGAGGCCTGAGCACAGCTCCTTCGGAGCAACAATTAATACGGTTGCTGATGACTGATTCGTTGCGGCAGGGAGGGAGAGCGCAGGAGGAGTCTGGTGGGGCAGAGAGGGCGTTCTCGGTCATGGACAAGTCTCGGAGTGGTCTGGGGGCGGGGGGTGGAGGAGTTCAGAAGGTGGAAGGAGTCTGGAGCCTGAAAGGGAAGTTTAACTGAGAAACAGAAAATTAGGAGTCACTCATGTGTAGTGCCTGGAAGAAAAGTCAGGTGATTCTGTTTTTCAGAAGCTGGCTGTAGCTGTTTATGCATACGTACAAGGCGGCAGAAAGAACAGCTTTTGTCTGGAAAAACACTCTAAAGGACTCTCGATTGGGTGAAAGGTCTTGGGCTTGCCTAGAAGCAAGCTCGCAGGGGAAGGAGTGCTCCATTCCCCCCCAGAGAGGGGGAATGCGGGTGTGTGAAAACGCTGTAGCAGGACCTTAGGGCAGGGATAGGAGTTTCCTTGGGGGACAAGCCTGACACCCTTGAGAAGCAGAGATGGCCAACATTCCATTTTAAATGAGCGTGTAATGACCCTTTCTCTTAGAACTCAACAACAGAAAGGCAAATAACCCAAATAAAAATGGGCAAAGGATAGGAACAGACCTTTCTTCAAAGGAGATAGACAGATGGTCAATAGCACAAGAAAGGTTCTTAACTTCATTCATGATCAGGGAAATGCAAATCAAAACCACAAGGAGAGGGGCGCCTGGGTGGCCAGTGGTTAAGCCTCTGCCTTTGGCTCAGGTCATGATCTCAGGGTCCTGGGATCGAGCCCCGCATGGGGCTCTCTGCTCAGCAGGGAGCCTGCTTCCCCCTCTCTGTCTGCCTGACTCTCTGCCTACTTGTGATCTCTGTCTGTCAAATAAACAAATAAAATCTTAAAAAGAAACAAACAAACCCACAACGAGACACCATTTCCCAACCTACGAGGATGGCTAGTATCAAAAAGACAAGAAAGAACAAGTGTTGTTGGGGCGGTGGAGAAGCTGGAGTGCTCTTGAGCTGCCGGAGGGAGTGTAAAATGGCAGTCACTGTGCAAAATGGTCTGGAAGTTTCTCAAAAGGCTAAGTATAGAGTTATCCTATGACTCACCAATTTCACTGTTAGAGAGCGCCCAAGAGAAATGAAAAGTGAATCCATTAAAAGACAACAACAACAACAACCTGGCAGGCGCCTGGCTGGCTTGGTCAGTAGAACATGCGACTCTTGATCTTAAGGTAGTGAGTTCAAGCCCCACACTGGGTGTGGCACCTACTTAAAAAAAAAGTTTAAAAATCCAAACTGTACATGAAATGTACACACAGCGGGGCACCTGGTGGCTCAGTGGGTTAAAGCCTCTGCCTTCAGCTCAGGTCATGATCCCAGGGTCCTGGAATCAAGACCCGCATCGGGCTCTCTGCTCAGCACAGAGCCTGCTTCCCTTCCTCTCTCTCTGCCTGCCTCTCTGCCTACTGTGATCTCTGTCTGTCAAATAAATAAATAAAATCTTAAAAAAAATAAATGTACACACAGCATTATTCATGACAGCTAAAATATGGAAACAGCCCAAGTATCCCTCAGCAGACGAACGGGTGGACAAAATGGCTATGACCATACGATGGCGTATTACTCAGGTATAGGAAGGCACGCGGTATGGATACATGCTACAATGTGGATGGACTCGAGAACATGCTGAGTGAAGGAGACACGAAAGTTCACACCAACTGCATGAGTCTTCTAGAAGGCGCAAATCCATGGGATGGAAAGTTGGTTACCAGTTGCCAGGGGCTGGGGGGCAGGGTGCAGAGCGACAGCTGATGGGTGCAGGGCTTCTCTGGGGGTGGTGGAGATGTCCTGGAATTAGATCATGATGACGGTCACCAGCATCGTGAATGTGACTCAAACCACTGAACTGTACGCTTTAAAAGGGTTAAAATAGTTCTTTGGAGAAAACGCAGTGGCCGCTGTAGGGAAGGTGGGGTCTCCTGATCCTGCCGTCCGCCCCTGTCATTGCTTCTTAACATACCTGGAAGACATCCGTGGCACCCGAGGTGCCGGTTCACCGAGTCTGAATGACTCTAAGCAGCCGCAATGGGGAAAATCTTTGGAGAAGATGCACGTTGACTTGACCAGAGGCTCCAAGGCAAAGAACCCTAGTGTGACAGGACCAGCCTACCAAGACTGTGAGAATCACTCCAAGAAAAATCTCCCAGTGCAGAAGGTTCTAAGACTTGGGGTCTTTGCCAGATGAGGACCCACGAACGACTCATGGATTAGCACCGTCCTTCTGCGCTGCCCAGCAGATGCCCCACACCCCCGCCCCCCCCCCCCCCCCCCGTAAGCCAGGGGTCAGGGTGGAAGTCACCATCACAGATGGTTCAAGCGATTACCTATTGTTAAAAAATAAAAGAAGATAAGGTGGTTAAAATAATGACATTTATCTCAGTACAGGTTTTTTTTTTTTTTTTTAAGTAGGCTCCATGCCCGACCTGGGGCTCCATCTCGTGACCCTGAGATCAAGATTTGCAAGTTCTACCCACTGAGCCAGCCAGACACCCCCACCCCCAATTTTTCTTTTTTTAAGTATGTGGGAACTCTCTGTACTCTGTGCTCACTTTGCCAAGAAAGTACTCTAAAGTGTATTGATTAACAAAACAAAACACGAACACATGAAGCGGCCAGGAAGAGACGAGATCTGTGCCGCTGGGTCCCATGGAGCCACCTGCAAGGCGTTGGGAACCCTCCCCGTGTCTTCACTGTCATGGTCACTAGCCTGCACCTCCCCGGCCCCTCCGTGTTCATCTCTTCCTCTTTCTGAATGACTGAGTTTCCCGTAGGTCTGCAGAAGCCGCCCACAGAGGGCAGGTCAAAGGGCCTGTTGCCTTTGACCCCATGACAAGCCCATGAGGAACTGGGGGCTCGAGGAGGTCGGGACATTTGCCCAGGATGAGTTCGTGGGTAAGTGGCAGAGCTGGGATGGGACCTCAGAAGGGTCCGGCCCAGGAGAGGGGTGTCGCTGTGAGGTCAGGTCCCAGGCAAACCTCTGAGTTTGGGAACAGCTCGCCCATGGCCCTCGAAATGCAGACCCAGACACTAACACTCCCGCTCCCACGAGGGCCTGGGCTCTGTAGCTGGCCTGTCATTTAAAAGTGCTGGTCATCGAAGGCCTGGGCTGAAGCGGGGGAAATAGGCCGGCTTTGAGTTTTCCACGGCCGGTGGGTCACTTTGACCTGGCCGGCCCTCACCAGCAGGCACTTAGCCATCTGGTCCCCGAGCGGCCTGTTCAAGTGCTCACCTGGGGGAGTCCAGGTCAGGGAGGGGGTAACTCAGGGACCGGGGCAGAGTGGTCCTGGGGGCCACACCCTTCACCTAGGGCTGACTCTCCTTCTGATTCATTAACCTCCGACTGTCTAGTTCTTGAGGGAGGGGTGGTAGCATCCTTACTAGACCCGGAGGGTCACTGCTCCTGGTAACACTAGCCGCAGTGGCGGACGGTGTAATACAGTCAACACGGGACTAAACACCTTCTGTGTCCCGGGCCCTGTTCTGAGAACGTTACCACCCTTGAGCTTTACAACACGCTTGTGAGATCAGGACGGTCTGACGGGGGAGCAAAGACCTGCAGATGCTTCTAGGACCTGCCCAGACCGGTCCTCGAACCCAGATCCCATCAGTCAGCTCTCGCTATAGTATTGCTGCGTAACAAACGGTCCCAGGCTCCGGGGCTCACAGCAGGGGCTTATGCTTGCATATGGGTCTGCAGGGGTGCGGCCAGGTTGGTTTGTCTAGTTTGAACTTGGCTGGGGGCTCTGCTGCAGTCTGGGGTCAGCTGGGCCAAACTGAGTTCAGGTCTCCCCCACAAACCAAGTGTGTTGGTTCTGAGGCCCAGGCTAAAGGGGCGGCCGCCACCGAGGATAGGTGCTTCTTGCAGGAAGTCACAAGAGCACGAGAAGTCAAAGCAAACCACACGAGCTCATTTGAGGCCTCTGTTTAGGTTATGCCTGTTCTCATCCCATCAACCAAAGCTGGTTACACAGGCCCAAAGTCAATGGCACAGAGCAGTCTGCTCTACCCTTGATGGGAGGCCCAAGGAGGGGTGGAGGCTAGACCAGGAGGTGGCCCCGGGGTCCTCTGTAAACACAGCTTGGCTGCCAGGACTCAAGGACGCAAGGACCAGGCAGCAGGGCCCCCTGGCGACAGGCTGGGATGACTGTCCCCCTGGGCGCTGCTGAAGCTGGCTGTGCCAGAGCTGGGCTATAAAAGCAGGAACAACACAGCAGCAGCCAATGACAGACCCATAACTCAGAAGACAGGACACAAACTCCGCACACCCCTCCGAGGAGAGTTCTGACGCTCCCGGTGATCAAAGCTCACGCTGGAGGTCGGAGGTCGCTGCAGCACTTTGGTGTCGCTCTGGCCCCTCGAGGCACAGCCTGTGGGGAGTCGTGGGCGACAAAACCTACCCCGGGGACCGTCTGCACCATCCCCGGGGCTCTCCCCAAATGTCAGTGCTGTGAAAGACAGAGTGAGGGTAAGGATGTTTGCATCGAAGTCAGCTGTAGGAGGTGAGTGATGGACCCTGGAGCCTGGACCTCATGCAAAACCCAGCATGAAGGGTGGTCTCAGGGTAATCGGGGAGATTCGCACGTGCCCTGTACGTTAGACACGCTCCTGTAGCCACAAGGATCTTCCCGATTTAGGTCATTGTTCCAGGTTTCGGAGGAAAACGTTAGAGTTCTTAGGAAATATCCCCCGAAGTATTTAGGGGCAAAGAGTCTGCAATGTACTTTCAAAAGGTAGAGTAAAAAAAAAATTACAGGACACCTGGGTGGCTCAGTCGGTTAAGCGCCTGCCTTAGGCTCAGGTTATGATCCCGGGGTCCTGGGATCGAGCCCCGCGTTGGGCTGCCCGCTCCTCTCCATGCTCCTGCTCTCTTGCCCGCTTGCTCTCTCTCAAATAAATAAGTAAAATCTTAAAAAAATCATTACATATAAACAGATAAAGCCAACACTGGGAGATGGTCATCGGCACACCTAAATGGAGGATATATGGGTTTATGGTACCGTTCTTGCGCGTTTTGGATGGGTTGGAAAATTTTGCAGGTAGAAAACGTTTTTTAAACCCATAAAATGGACAGCAGCCTGATTCATTTCATTAAGTAATTTGAAGAGATGCCTGAGTCAGGCTCACGAGTCTTTTGAAAGAAGGCGCAGGAAGTGCTCGGCAAATACAACACTACTCCCGTCAGAGAGGAAAGCACGCGGGAAAACGTCCAACATCACAGATAATGGGGGGGGGGAGAAGCCAAATTAAATAAAGCATAATTCTTCAACTATTAGTATTAACTGTTTGGAGAAATCACGCTCTAGGCTGGCGAGTCAGGGAAATGGAAATTCCACCTTTATTCGCGGAGGCACGAACCTTTACTGATTCATGTTTTTACTGACACGTAGCTGACACACAGTGTCACGTGAGTTTCGGGGGTGCAACATGGCGATTGGACAAGCGTGTACGTGACGTCTCGCTCACCCCAAGTGTAGTTACGGTCAGTCACCCCACGGCACGGCGACAAGGACATTGACTGTATGCCTTGTGTTGTGCCTTTCATCCCCGTGACTTCCTCACTCGGGAGCTGGAAGCTTGGTCGTCCCTCTCCCCCACCCCTTTTGACTCATCACCCCTGCCCCCCGCCCCCGGCACCCGTCAGTTTGTTCTCTGTCCTTATGGATCTGTTCTGTGTTGGCTTTTTGTTGGCTTGTTCATTTGTTTTGCCTTTTAGATTCCCCATAGGAGGGAAACCCTGTGGTACTTGCCTCTGTCTGGCTCCGTCCACTTGGCACAATGCTTTCTAGGTCCCTCCGTGTTGCTGCATGTCGTGCAGAGGGACAAACCTTCAGGAAGGGTTTGTTTTTTTTTAAGATTTATTTATTTGTTTGTGTGTATGAGAGAGAGAGCTACACAAGTGGGGGGACGGGAGAGACGGAGGGAGAAGCAGGCTCCCTGCAGAGCAGAGAGCCCCATGACTCAGGGCTGGATCCCAGGACCCCAGGCTCATGACCAGAGCCCAAGGCAGATGCGTAACAGACTGAGCCACCCAGGCGCCCCAGTCCTTAGTTCTGACTGCTTCTGGCCCTTTCTTTCCTGCCTCCTTCCTGGGCATAGCCCTGCTGTGCAGTTTTCACGGTAAGGTAAAGAGCTGCTGAAGCTCTGGTCCCCTTTGAGCGTCTGGGGCAGGGACTGCTTGGTCCTGCTCCCCTGGCCGCCCCGCCCCGTTAGGGTCTGTAACGCTCAGTGGGCTCAAGGCTCTGCCGCCCCCCCACCCCCACCCCGTGTCGATGGGAAATGCCATCTTCTCCTGGAGTCCGGACACTCGCCACTCCCTGGCCACTGTGCCTTGACTGGGATTGGTCACCTGACCTAGTCTAGCCAGGTGTAGTCTCATACCATCTGCTGCCCTTACTGGTCCATGTGGAGCCCACGGGATCTCATCTCTGGGGTTTATTATTACTTTTTAAGATTTTATCTGTAAACAATCTCTACATCACACGTGGGGCTCGAATTTATGACCGGGAGATCAAGAGTCACCCGCTCCAGTGACTGCGGCTGCCCGGCGCCCTTCATCTCTGGGGTTTCAAAAACAAACGTATTCTCTCCTTTCCAAACATGGGGAGATGTTTTAGTTATCTTCTTGTTTGCTAGCTTAATCCCAGTGTTTGGGAGCATAAACTATGGGATCTCAATCCCTTGAAATGTTTGAGATTTGCTTTATGCCCCAGCATATGGTAGAGTTTGGTAAATGTTGTCTATGACCTTGAAAAGAATGTATGTTCTGCACTTGCTAGGAGGACAGTTCTGAAGAGAACGTGGTAGAAAGTTGGTTCATCATGTTGTTCAAATCTCTGGCCCTACAGGGTTTTTCCTACCTTTTCCCTCAGTTCCCAAGATAAATATTCTAACCCCCATGAGATATTTTTATTCTTTTTTTTAAGAGAGTTTATTTATGTATTTGACAGACAGATCACAGGTAGGCAGAGAGGCAGGCCGAGAGAGAGGAGGAAGCAGGCTCCCTGTGGAGCAAAGAGCCCGATGTGGGGCTCAATCCCAGGACCCTAAGATCATGACCTGAGTTGAAGGCAGAGGCTTAACCCACTGAGCCACCCAGGCACCCTGAGATATTTTTATTCTTACGAACATCTAACACCCTTCATTCCTTCCTGTGTTCCTGGGCTTCTGACTGGGTTCACTTTCCTCTTACCTGCTGGTGATGAATTCTCTCAGCCTTTTTTGGTCCGAAAACTTTGTTACTTTGTTTCCATTTTTGAGGGATAACTTCCTGGGGCTAAAATTCAGTCTTGCCCTTCCTTCACTCATCGATTCCTTTGGTAAACCTGGTGAGTGACTGACATGGGTGCTGGGTGTGTGCCCGGTGCCGGAGCTGCAGTGGTGGCAACGTCCTTGCTCTCCAAGCAGAGAAGGGAAGGGTGTGTCTGACAGGGAACAGGAGGTGCAAAGGCCCTGTGGCTGGAAGCAGCTGACGAGAGGTCAGCGTGGCCGGGGCACAGAGAGCAAGAGCTGGAATGGTGGGCTGTACCTGGCCATACAGGACCTCAGGGTGGGGGGGCATGGTGAGGAAGAGTGCTTTGCCTTAGTCCTTAGAGGAGCAGGCAGACTTCTTAGAGAAGATGAAGCTTATCTGGACCTTGAAGGATGGATGTGATGAAAAGAAGCAGAGAACGGAGCAGAAGCATGCCGCGTTTTGATCACTGAGTATTTGAAAAACTGCTGAGCCTGCTCTGGGCTGCGAGCTGGGTTTTTGATGTTGTTTCCTCCATCCCAGGGAAGCAGGATTGCATAGTGGGAAAAGGCCGTGTGTGGCTTTGGGCTGGCCGGCCTGAAACACGTCACTAACTCAGCAGTCTGACCGTGGACCGGTCCCTTCCACAGAAGTCGGTTCCCTCACCAGGAAAGCCAGAATGACACCGCCCACCCCACAGGGCAGTCTGGGGGCTTATACAGGGAAATGGTGCCGAGAGCTGAGCTGACAGTTGCAAGAGCTCAAAAAGCTTAGCGGTTTGTTCCTCTGGGTAGAATTTTCTCTTCTGCTGAGAGCCACAGAGGGTAAGTCACTTGCCCCAGACCCACAGCCAGAGAGTGGTGGGGCCGGGACTTCATAACTCACGGGTTGCTTGGATTTCCCACTCACTGATCCTGTCACCCCCCCTTTCCACAGGCAGGGGCACAGAGGCCCAGAGAAGTGGTTTGCCCATGGATACCCCAGAAGTCAGGAGTGGTAGAACAATTCATTCACTCACTCATTCTTTCATTACTTAGTGAGAGCCTGCTTCGTGCCAGGCATGATCCAGGGGCCACAGAGAGAGCTGTGTATAAAGGCATGAAAACGTTCCATCTTCGAGCTCGCATTCTACCCCAGCGAGACTGACCCATGAAGAGGTGGGGGAGGGGGCGGTTGACGGGAAGGAGGGGAGGGAGGGAGGGAGTTGGGAGGACTTTGGAGGCAAGAGCATTCCAAGGTAGAATGCTCATCATCTGTACAAAGGCCCTGCGGTGAGGGTGTGCCTGGAACAGCAAAGAGTCCAGCTAGAAGGCAGGGGTTGGCTGCTCTGTGCACCACGGAGGGGTCGGGGAGTCTCGGCCAGTACCCACTTCTTGCTGGAATTGTCGGGGCCTTAAATGGCTGCATTCGGGTGAGTCTACTGCTGAGCCCCCTTCCCAGCCATAGGAGGTTGTGGGGGGGCTTCTTCCGACTCTGGGGAGGGAGAGAAGGTTTACTCATGATCCACATCCCTGTCCTGCCCCAGCTTCCTCCCAGGCTCCTGCTGAACTTGCTTCTCTCCTGTTCCTGGACCCTCCTTGGGCCAAGTCGGGGCAGTGGAGCCTGAGTATAGGAGGGACGTGCGGGGCGTCATTACTCCTGGTTTAAAAAAACTACTGATAACGTGTTCCTTGTGCACTACCTGTCGCCGCCACCCCACCCCACCCCCCGCAAGCTGTCTGCTTATGCTGGACTCTCATCCCATCTCTTCCTGGGAACTCAGTGCACCCCTGAGCTGGGCTGGCCCAGACGCCTGCGTGCCCATGAATGTTATGAGTGTGACCGCAGTTGCTGAGTCTCAATTACATACAAGAGAGGGAGACAGAGATTTATTGAGAACCTACTGTGTGCTGGGCACATTTGTGGGTATTGCTAACTCCAGTCCTTATTTCAGTCTTGCTCAAGAGATATCGTTAAACCCATTTTACGAACAGTAAATGGATTCCGAGTAGGGAAAGGTTTAGGTTTTACCCAAAGCCACCCGATAAACAGATGCTAATTTTCATAATAAAAGACCACTTCAGTAATTCCTGGGGGCCAGGCAGCCAGATCCAATGCCGGTGGAGGCTGGGGGAGAAGGAGGGGAAGGCAATGAAGAAATGGCTTTTAGTTTTGATCCCCTCAGAGCAAGTGTCAAATTCCTGGCCAGAGATGGCAGCAGGAAATGTTTGCCCTGGAGCTACCTGGGAGATAGTCTGTGATAATGGCTTCCCATTATCTGAAGAATAATCAAGGGGAAAGGAGAGATAACTCCCAGGTTAGAACCGAGCTGTATTTGTTAAAATTTAGGAAGGGTAGCTTTGGGTCTGTTTCATGAGTGAAACACTGTGTCCAAGACTGGAGCAGGCTACCTCAAGAAGTGGTGAGCCTCTTATCACTTGAGGTATGTAAACAGAAGTGACTTTGCTACTTGGTAGGGATGCTGAAAAAGAAATATTCCAGCAGGAGAGGTTGGCTTCCACGATCCTAAAAGCCCTCAGACCTGGGAGTTTTCAAACGGCCCAGCAGAGACTTCTGCCCCAAATTATCTTGGGCAGGAGGCTTTTGATTTGAACCACTCCCATCACATTTGAGGCTGCGGTCTGCCTTCTCCGTGTCTGGGTGTTTTCACAGAAAGGGGCAGAGGGCGGATCCCGGGTGGAGAAGTGGATTCCTCCAGTTGAATCAGCTCTGGCGTGACCTCTGACGTGACCTCTGACGTTCTCCAGATACACCACACACACACACACAAACTCATTTTTCTGGCCTAAATAAACAATGCCAGTGGTCGGGAAGGTCAGGAGAAAACTGGGGCTTGGGGAAGGTAGGCATGGGGTGGGAGTCGTGGTGAATGCCCTTCGGAGCACTCTGCCTTGACGGGCTCCCCAGAATTGACTCTGGGTCTGGCAGGCCCTGCCTGGACACCCTGAGAGGGGGAGCGCTCCTGACTCTTGCGACAGTGGTCTGTCGGCAAACCAGCTTTTTAGCTGGTTTTTAGGCCCTGCTGTGTACTCAGCCCTGTTGTGCCCAGTGGTCATTACTTCACGTGGGTTAGATGTATACTGAGTTTTACCGACGTAGATTTCCTTTTACCTTTTTTGGTTTGTTTTTAAAGATTTATTTGTCAGAGAGATAGAAAGAGAGCGCAAGCAGGGGGAGCAGCAGGCAGAGGGAGAGGGAGAAGCAAACTGTCTGCTAAGCAGGGAGATCCATGCAGGGCTCAGTCCCAGGACTCTGGGATCAGGGCCTGAGCTGAAGGCAGATGCTTAACCCACTGAGTCACCCAGGCGCCTCTTCCCTTTCACTTTTGAGGAGACTGAAATTTGCCCCTAGCCAGAGACCTAGGGCATGCTCTGAAGCCAGAATCCTTCCTGTCCTCCCTGTCTCGTTGGTGGGCCTGTCCCACCCTAAGGATGTTATAAAGGTTGGGCTATCTGTAAAGGGGTCAGAGCAGGGACAAGCACACGACGGCTGCTCAGCAAATGCTGGAGGACATGGGTGCTCAGGCCTAAGCTTGAGAGAAGTGAGACGCAGGGCACCTGAATGAGGAAGCCGCCGGCCTTGCAAAAGTCCAGCCTGGGCTCGCACTGGCTGGGAGACTGCGCAAATCTGGGACTCTGAGTCTGTTTTCCCATTCAAATTAACACCTAGCTGCAAGAGGGTCTCTCTTGGACCTGACCATCCCGCCCCCCCCCCCCCCCCCCCCCCCCCCCCCCGCTTTCCTAAACTCCTTTCCTCCCCGCCACTCCACAGATGATCAGCGGTTGCTGGACTCCGTAAGGACGCCTAATTCCGCCCTGTCTCCTGGCCTGTGCCCATGGGTCTCTCTCCAAATCTGCCCTGCCCCGACCCTTCCCAGGTCTTGCACCTTCTCTCCACGCATGCCTTCCGCAAGGGAACCTAAGGTGCTTTGCCTGACGGTCCTCGGACCTGGCCCCCAGCGTCTTCCCATCACTGCACTTCTCCGGGCTACAACCCTTGGCTGCTGTTGTGTCTCTGCTGTCCGGAGACGGCGAGCGCAGCCTGCACTGTCCCTGCTGCACCCGCAGCACACTCGAGGTCAGCGGGCGCCCGGTGAGAACGAACCAACAAAGGAGCGGAGGAGGTGTCTCTGCCCGAGCCCGAGAGCCGGGGGGCCGCGGGGGCGGGGGCCCGGGGTCCGCCGAGTAGCCTCTGCAGGCGGCTGCGGGGTGGGGTCGGCCCGCACCGCCTCTGCCCGAAGCAGGTCTCAGAGGGGGCGGGGGACCCCAGCCCGGGCCAAAGTCCAAGTCCGCAGGGGCCGCGCAGGAAGCGGCCGACACCCGGGACCCGCGGCCGCCGGCTCCGAGCCCCGGACAGCCAAGGACAGGGAGGCCAGGTCAGTGGGCGGCGGGGGCCGGGCCGGCCGAAGGGTCGAGAGAGCCGCGCAACCGGCCGCCGCGTCCGACCCGGGGCTAGGGGCGCGCGGCTGCTCCAGGTGCCGCCGCGAGCTCCAGGCGGCGCCCGCGGGGACCCGGACTACGTTTCCCAGAAGGCCCAGAGAGGCGCCCCGGGCGGCCCCGCTTCCCGGCGCGACAGGGCGGGTCTGGGGTGCGGCGGCGGCCGCGAGGCCCCAGCGGAGGCCCGTGGAGGTGGGCGGGCTGGCGGGACGTGGCGGCCGGGCAGAGCCGATGAGCAGCTCCGCGGCGGGGCCCGACTGCTGCGGGGGCCTCGGCAACGTGGACTTCGGGCAGGTACGGACCGGGCCGCGCGGCGGGGGCGGGTCTTCCGGCCCGCGGCTGCCGCGGCCGCCGACGCGCAGTGGGCGGGGCTCCTGTTGCCAGGCGACGGGGGCGGGGCTGCGCGTTGGGGCGGGGCGCGCGTGCGCGTGTCACGGAGGGGGGGCGCGTGTCCGAGGACGAGGTCCTGAGTGCGCGTGCGCGCGCCCCGGGCGCCCCGGGCGCCGCGGTCCGAGTCGTGGGTTGTGTCCGAGCGGGCGGGCGCGGGGCCGGCGGACGCGGCCGAGCAGGTGTCCGGGAGCGGGCGCGCTGCCGCGTGGGTGCAGGGAAGCGGCGCCGGTCCCTGCCCGGGCTGGAGGCCGCTCTGCGGAGGACGGTGTGCGCCCGCCCCGGGCCCGAGCGGACGGCCTCGAAGCCTTGCGCCGGGTGGGGCGGGGCGGGCCCTGCCGGCCGGACCCCTGGCCGACCCGGGCCGGAGCGATCGTCTTTTCAAACCCAGGCCCCGGCTCCCTTCCCGGCGCGCGTCCTCTCCGCTCTCGGCCTCCCCTCGGAGCTTCCTCTCCGGCCCGCCCCGTCGTGGTCAGCCGCCCTCCGTGCGGCCCGTCTTCGGGAGCAGCCGGGGGCAGGGGCCGTCCTCGAAGGGAGTCAGACTGGGCCGTGTTTCAGAGGAGCCGGGAGAGCGGTGGGATGGAAGCCCCTGACCTGCGAGGAGGTGACCTGTGGTCCCAGACCTGGTGACAAGCTCTGGTCCGCAGGGACAGCAGGGCAAAGGCCCTAAAGGCGGGGTGTCTGTTCAAGGACAAAGAGAAGGCGAGCGTCTGACCCCGAGAGAGTGCAGGGTGACTGGACACTGGGCAGTGGGAGCAGGGGATGATGGCTCCTCGTGGAACCCTCAGAATCTTGCACCACAGACGGCCATCGGAGAGTCTCTGGGCCCACATGGTCAGTGGCGGGACTTCAGGTGTTTCCCACCAGAGCAAATCCTGGGTGAAAAGAGCACTTGGAATGCCAGGGGGACCCTCGGCAATGCCTGGCTTAGGGGGTGGATGCTTCCTGGATGAATGACTCCGTGTCACCATTAACTTGAGGTGGGATGTCCTTGAGCCAGAGGCCCCAGTGTGAGGGGGCAGTGGGCCCAGCACAGGCCCAGTGGAGTGTTCGGGTGCTGCAGGGTCGTCTGAGCAAGGGCCATGTTCTAGACCCAGCAGCGGCGTGAGAATCAGCCACGGAGAGGGGCAGGTTAACTGGGTTTGCGTGGACAGGCTTCTCTGCTCTCTCCCTTACTCCAGAGTGTGATGGGGCTGTGGGGTTGGAGAGAACTGGGAGTGCTTCCGGGACTAGGTCAGGGTGACCCTAGCTGACTAAAATTCGGTTTTTTCCCACTGCTGCGTTGTTGGCACAGTTAACCTTCCTGTTACCAAAGGATTTTTTTCTTACAGCAGCAGCAGCAACAACAACAACAACAACAACACAACACAACATTATTATTTTGTATTTGTCTGTGGTCGTTCTCCTCCTCCTTCAGTCACAGTCTCTACTACTAAAAGATGCCGGTCAGTCGCTGGCCCAAGTGACCACCGAGGTTTCTTCTGTTCCACAGGCAGGATGTCAGCCTGCTCGCTTGGCACCATGGATAGGAAGGCAATGTGTCCCATTTATCATGTAAACTTCTCTAGTAGCCACATTTTAAAAAGTAAAAAAAATTGGTGACATTGCTTTTTTTTTTTTTTTTTAAGATTTATGTATTTATTGCAGAGAGAGTGCGCGTAGGAGCGGGGTTGGGGTGGGGTGGGGTAAAGGGAGAGAGAATCCCCAGCAGATGCCCCGCTGAGTGCAGAGCCCCACATGGGGCTTGATGCCACGACCCTGAGATCATGACCTGAGCTGAAGTCAAGAGTCGAAGCTCAACCAGTTACCACCCCAGTGCCCCAGCGTTCCTTTCAAGAGTATATTCTGAACGGTACAGCCCTTGGGTACAATGTCCTTAACCAGCTATTTGCTGCACCTGTTTCAGCTGATACGGAATTTTGGTTTTGTTTTTAATAAAAAAAAAAAAAAATCACCCTTTGGGATGAGGAGCGTATCTGCTGTGGCCTTGCTGGCAGGGGCCCTTCGTAGCCCTTTGCCCTCCCTGCCATGGGATTCCAGAGTCTTGCTCCTTGGCCTGCCAGTGGCATGAAGCAAGCTGGCTTGTGGATGGATGGCAGCAGGGACTTCCAGTTTGCTGTCCGCGGGCAGGGATGCCTCCAGGATCCAGAAGGTGGTTCCAGTGGGGCCCAGGGCTGCTGGCTCCTTGGAGAACCCAGTCTGGCCAGGCATAGTCACGTGGGCCCCTGTCATGCCCTTTTCTGTATGGACTCACCCGTTCTCACGAGCAGATGGCTGGTTTCACTTAGTGTACGTGTCAAGAGGTGCCCTTCAGTTTCTTGATCTGTAAATTGGGGATAGTAAATGGGGCTTATGAGGAAACCCAGAATGAGCTAAGGGTGTCGAGGAACCTTACAAATTGTCAAAGGTGGTGTTCAGAAGGTAAAGCCCTTGTGTTCAGGAAGCTTTGAGGCCATGACGGTGGACAGGTGTTGAGTTGTGCAGTTTCCATTTGTGCTGTGAGAACCTGATAAACTGTGGGAGGTAAAATCCAGGGGCAGACGTGGGAGAGCTCGACTGCCTTTGGGGGGAAGATGTTTGCCTGCTATATAACTTGTTTAGAAGAATCTTTGGATGCGTTACTTTATTGGAATAACTATCAGTCCGTTTGATTGGATGACCAATTTTGCAAAGTTCTCAAGGACCTAATTTTTGTCATCAGTGTTTTGGGCCAGAGTCAAGACAACAGGGCAAGGGCTTTCTTCAGGCCCTCGTTATAACCTTGGGCAAGTCACTGAACCTCCTAGAAACTCAATTACTTCTGCTCCCGTTGAGATGATCACGTGGCTTTTCCTTATTTGGCTGTTAATGTGATGAATTACATTGATGCCTTGATGATCGAACCAGCCCTGCATTCCTGGGGCCATGCAGGGTCCTGAGGTGTTATCCTTTGTCTGTATTGCTAGATTTGCTTTGGTTTTGTTGTTAAGGATTTGGATGGCTCAGCTCATGGATAGGGTTTGTAGTTTTCTTGTCGTGTCTCTGTCTGGTTTTGATGTTAAAGCAATGCTGGTCTCTTCGTGTGAATTATGAAGTGGTCTCTCCTGTTCTGTATTCTGGGAGAGATTGTGTGGAATTGGTGTCATTTCTTCCTTAAAAGTTGGTAGAATTCATCTAGTGAAATCTTCAGGGCCTGGGGCTTTCTGTTTCGGAAGAGTTTTAACTGTGAATTCATTTTTTAAAAAATAGATATAGGACTATATGTTGAATGAATTTTGTTAGCTTATGTCTTTCCATGATCGGACCATCTGATCTGAGTTGCTGGCTTGTGGTCATAAGCTCTTTTATTACCCCTGTAATGCTTGTGAGGTCAGTGGTGAGGCCCCCGTTTCATTCTCAGTATTGGCAGTTTGTGTCTTCTTATTCCCTTGGTTGGTGTGACTAGAGGTTTATCTATTTTATGTTTTTCCCAAACAACATGTTTCAGATTTGATTTTTCTCCCCTCTCTGTTTTTCTGTTTTCAGTTGATTGATTTTTGCTTTTATTTTTTCCTTCTGCTTGCTTTGGGTTTATTTTACTTTTCTTTCCCTAATTTCTTTCTTTCTTTTTTAAGATTTTATTTATAGGGTGCCTGGGTAGCGCAGTGGGTTAAAGCCTCTGCCTTCGGTTCGGGTCATGATCCCAGGGTCCTGGGATCGAGCCCTGCATCGGGTTCTCTGCTCAGCGGGGAGTCTGCTTCCCCCCCACCCCCCGCCTGCCTCTCTGCCTACTTGTGATCTCTGTCTGTCAAGTAAATAAAATCTTTTTTAAGAGAGAGCACAAGTAGGCAGAGAGGCAGGCGGGGGTGGGGGGGAAGCAGGCTCCCCGCTGAGCAGAGAACCCGATGCGGGGCTCTATCTCAGGACCCTGGGATCATGACCCGAACCGAAGGCAGAGGCTTAACCCACTGAGCCACCCAGGTGCCCCTCTGTCCCTAAGTTCTTAAGGGTGAAGCATATATTACTGTTTTGAGCCTTTTCTTCTGCATTAGTGTAACTCTTGCCTCTTAGCCTTGTGTCCCGCAATTTCTGATACGTTGTATTTTCATTTTCATTCTGTTCAAGATATGTTAAAATTTCCCTTCCGACTTCCCCTTTGACTCATGGATCATTCGGAAGTACGTACTTTAACAAGTATCTTCCTGTTCATGCGTAGTTTAATTCTGTTACGATTTGAGAACATACTTTTATGCTTTCTGATTCTTTTAAATATAAGATTAGTTTGGGGTGCCTGGGTGGCTCAGTTGGTTGAACGCATGCCCTCCAGTTCCAGCGTGGAGCCTACAGTCGTGGGTCGGTGTCCTCTCTCCACCTTTTCCGTAGGGTGCGTGTATCCCCGGAGGGCCCCTTCAGAAAGAGGTGAGGTGTCCTCCTGCGCTCTTTTAGCAAACGGAGGGAGGGGACAGAACAGCCTCGGCCCTGGGAGCACCCTTGGCACCTTCTGCTTTCATGCCCCGTCTCCCCTCCGTCCAGAGTCACCTGGGGAGCTGGAGGGCTGTGGTCTTACCACCCCCGTGTCACCCAGGGGAAACCCTAGGCTGCGACTGGTCACAGAAGGCCCTACCTGTGGTCCTCCCGGGAGGTGATCCGACCCCAGCTTGCACCGTGAGCTTCCCGGAGACGACCTTCTGAGCCAGGTGCCCCCCCACCCCACCCCGTGCGGAGAACAGACGAGGTTGGGGGCCGCCTTAGGAAAACTGTGAGACTCTGGGATGTTCGTTCTTGTGTCTGTGTCCTGTGTCAGACACAGAGCTCTAACCCAAAGTTGCCCCGCTCCGTAGACAATGCCGGAGGTGCTCTGGGGTCCCCTGGGAAAGGCAGAAGAGGCTTGTTGCTGAAGACATACTTGGCAGCGGTGGGGAGCCGGGCGGGAGGACCCCAGCCCCTCTGGCTCCCGCCCTCACGCCGTTCCTCCTGCCCTTTGCTGTCCGTGCTATGTGGATCCCACTTGCGATCGATGCGACTTTGACTCTCTGGGCCCCTACTGTTTGTTTGGATGTCACAATGTTACCCCGGGTGCTGTTGACCCGCGGCAGATCGTGCCCCTAAGTGTCCTCGGCACCCGCAGTAACGTGAAGGTGCTATGAGCCGCTTCCTCAACCACCCGTCGGGTGTCGGTAGCTGAGCCCACTGGTCGGTGGCCCGAGTGGAGTTACTCCCCGTTTGGGTAGGTAGCGCCGTCCTCTTGTCAAGCGCAGGACTCTGCCGTCTGGGACCGGGGAGCGGGACTCTGTTCTCAGAACCGCCCAGGAGAGAAGCCAGGGCTTTTGCTCCTTTAATACGGTGGGGGAGGGGAGGGGGAGGACCCTCCCCTTAGGTCAAGGCAGCCCACCAGTGTGCAGGGGCTACCGAGGGACCTGGGGTCGGGAATTTTTTGTTCTTTCCGTCTGAGCCGCTTTCGGGAGGGAGGTCCGCCCTTTTGGGTGAGTTCTGGGACGTGACAGCAAGCCGGAAAGGACGTTCGGGCCTCTGGAGGAACACCCCGGTGGACCTTAGTCATTCTTTCCTGCCAAGCAGGCCCTTCTCCAGGCAACGCAGATCCCGGTGCACTCAAGGTGACCCGGGTAACTGGATGCTTTCCTCCCACCAAGACAGGTTGACCTGAGGGCACTGGGACCTGGTGGGGGCTGAGGTTCCAGTTTTAACCAGTTCAGCCCTAGTGGGGAGCCTCTGCTGGATATCCCTTGGCTGCCAGCTTTGGCTGGTGGTGTCAGCTTGCTAACCTGTAAGTGCCTCAGTTTCCCTGCCCCTCAGCTCCCACCGAAGGCAAAAGCAGCACATTTGACCTGCTCATTTGCCCGTCGCTTTGGGAGCATTTGAGGCTTTTCCTTGCCCCACTGGCCGTAGTGACCGCAGCATTTCCAAGTCCTGACAGAAAGCCTCAGTTTCAGTCCGGAATCTGGAAGGGCGGGTCTGGCTGTGGCCTGGTTCTGTCCCCTCTTGCCTGTGATCTGGGGGCTTCTTTGAGCCTTTGGCTTTCTTACCTGCAAAGTAGGAATAACCACAGTGCTTGCCAAGATGGGGTCTGTGAGCCTTAAATAAGGCCTCTTTGATCTTGTTAGGTAACAAGATCACCGGGAAGTTTCTTGCAGACGCGGGTTGTGGTCCTCGGACTCCCCGCCACAGAGTCACCTCCCTGGTGGATTGCTCAGAATGACACTGAGTTGAATCCTTAGAAACGCCTTCGGCATTTCCAGAGGCTACGGTTTCCCACAACGGCCAGTGGGGAGATAGGGGACACAGTTCAGAGTTCCCAGCGCGGAGGCCCTTGCAAACTTTCCTCTCTGGGGAGGTGTCATTTACACACAGTGAAATGCGTCGACCTTTGTGTCCAGTTGGAAGGTCTAACATGCAAGGTCCTGGCTGGCCAGGCTCCCGCTGAGATGGCAAATACTTCCATCACCCCCGAAAATGCCCTGTGCGGCTCTGGGCCAGCGCCCCGCCTTGTTTCCTAGGCAGCCACCATCCACGTGCCTGTGCCTTCGTGGGCCTGCCCTGAAGCACTGGTCCGGTTCTCTCCTGCTGGCGTCCCCGGGTTTCTAGCCATGACCCTCTGGCCACCACCTGGACCCTCTCTCCGGTTGGATGGGTCCCTGCTCTGGACCTCACACTTCACCTCTTTCCTCCGTCTTGGTCGCTGGGGATGCCGAGACAGGGCAGGCTGTGTGGGCCCGGAGGGGGGCCTGGAGAATCAGGCCTGTGGATGACTCTGCCTGTCGGTGAAATGAGGCTGCTGATGACCGTGGGAGGATAGGGTTGGCGGGAGGCTCTTGGTGGGGGAGTGGGGGGATGTTTCACGTCCCAGGTGTGCTGGCGCTGTGCTCCGCTATGTGATGATGCAGGGGGCAAGCCTGGGTCTTAGAGGCCTTCTGTGTGCAGCTTCTGGCGGACGGGTGGTGCGGGTGCCCGGCTGATGGCGTTCCTGAAGGCTGCAAGTGGGATCCAGAGGAGATGATGGGGAGGAGAACTTGGGGGAGGGGGCAGGGCTTCGGGACTGCTGATCACCCCCCGGTGCACCGCCCCACTCTTTCCGCCCAGCTGTACACCCTAGACTGACCTGCCTCGAAGAGACCCCAGCCCTGGGGTTTCTAAGAACCGTAGAAAGCCCTATCCCGTCCCTGGTCTGGCCATCCCGCCTCCCGCCAACACTTGGGAACACTACTTGATTTCTCAGCCTAAAAGGCGCCATAAAAATATTGATGAAGCACAGCGCCTGGGCGGCTGGTGAATCTGTCTCCTCAGAAACGGAGGGATCTGCTGGCCGCCGTCGGCCGCCCACCTGCAGAATCTCCACGGCGGCTGCTTGGGCAATTTCCTGCCTCCAGTTTGAAGCCAGAAGGGAGGGGATCAGAGTCCTAGGAGCCCTGGCAGCTGAGCTGGAGGGCCCTTCTGTACCTTTAGCCTCCGCTTTTTACTGATGATGCAACAAGGGCCACCGTTCATTCAGCAAACATTTACTCTTTGTGCGGGTGGAAGACACAAAGTCGGAGGAGAAAATGGCCCCTGGCCCGGAGGGATGAGTATGAGATAGGGACAGATAACCAAATAATCACAATACCTTGCGCACGAAGGACACAGAAGAGAGTGCCATGGGTGAAGGTAGAGGAGATGCTCCCGCTGGGTCTTGAGGGGTGAATAGGAGTTCGTCTGGAAGTGTCAGAGGGATAGACAGTATTTCAGGCACATGTGGACCCACCGTTAAAGGGTCTAGAGCATGCTGTTTGGTGTGAGCGATAGGGCGGGGCAAGAAGAATCGCAGGTGGGGTGGGTGCAGGGGAATTCACCACCTGTCGGTGAGTCCCGGAATGGGCGGGCCAGCCCAGGGCCGGTGAGGAGGCCCGGGGTCCAGAGTGTGGCAGGAAATGAGGCATGGGAGGCTGGCTGGGGCGAGGGTGCCCCATCCTGAGGGCAGTGGGAACAATGGGGTCAAGGCACAGATTGGACTCCTCGATGAGAAGGGGGGAGGGTCGATGGCAGGCAAGCTGGGTGTTGAGGGTTGATCTGGGGACGGGGGAGCGGGGGCAGTGAGGCAGGCCCTGCTCTGGAAGTGGCCGAGCAGGACCAGAGCAGCAGCCTGGTGGCTCCCAGGCCAGCTCTCCTTCCGTGCCTCCTGGGGCTCCTGTTTCACCAGTCAACCCCATCGCAGCCTCGCAGTGGGCCTTGCAGTCGGGGGCTTAACAAACATTTCCTTTCAAACAGAAGACAGAACATCCTTTGGTTCAGTCCCAGGCTTCAGGGGCTTTGGGGCTGAGGTGTGCCCGTCTCAACGCCAGGGGAGGACAGCCTGTTCCGAGGCCTGTTCGAGTTGTTTGGTCCTTCACGAGCGGCTTTGCCTCCTCTGGTGTGTTCTCCAGGGCAACTTGGAATTTCCCTTTACAGCCTCAAAGCCTCCACTGTTCTGCCTGACAAGCTGGGGGCCTCGGGGCGTCTGACCTGGGGCCAGAAGAGAAGGAGGCTGGAGGGCAGGGTGTGGGGTTGCCTGCCTGCTGGGCGTCGGCACCATCCACGGGGCGCCGGACACTGCGGTCAGCGTGGGGCCAGACTGTGCTTCCTTGTCACCCTTCCCTATTTGCTGAGTGTTCCCGCTTTGCCATTTGCTTATTAATAATGTGCTTGGGCGGGGCGCCTGGGTGGCTCAGTGGGTTAAAGCCTCTGCCTTCGGCTCAGGTCATGATCTCGGGGTCCTGGGATCGAGCCCCGCATCAGGCTCTCTGCTCCGCAGGGAGCCTGCTTCCTCCTCTCTCTCTGCCTGCCTCTCTGCCTACTTGTGACCTCCGTCAAATAAATAAAATATTAAAAAAAAAATAATGTGCTTGGGCACTCATGTGGCCACTCCGTCCCTCAGCCATTTCATCCCCGTGTTCATTCTCAGCTCTGTCCTTGGCCCCTCAGAGGTGAAGATTGCCCTTGACTGGGACTGGAGGCCCACATGCGCCAAGGACACATCTTCCGTGCGCAGTGACTTTCCAGAGTCTTCCCACCGTCTCTGCAGGCAGGGTGTGAGTGCTGCCCCTGGGGGACATTGGGGCCACGTATGGAGACATTTTTGGTGCCACTGGCCCCGAGTGGGTGGCGGCCAGGGGTAAGGGGGACAGTCCCGCCACAGGGAGCGCTCCAGCCCGAAGTGTGGATGATGCGGGCCGCAAGTCTAGCCGTAGATGTGGCTGGTCGCATGAGTCGGGTGTGTCGCTCTCCGGGGTCTCTTTTGAAAGACACACTCAGAAAGAACATTTAGTACAGTGTGGTTATGTGTTATTTTCTAAAAACGCGTATGTGTTTATGCCGTGGGAAGTCGGCAGCTCTGTTCGTTGGACTTTTTAAAGAATATCACAACTTGACGCGGAACGGCTGGTTTGAATTCAGCAGCTTTGCTGCTTGGGGAACGGGCCCGTTCTGTGTGGCCGTCCTTCCACAGGTGCGCGGCTTCATGCTTGTCTTTTTCACGCACTCGGCGTGAGTTTCTCCGGAACAGGCACTTGGGAGTGACCTTGCTGACAAGTGGGGAGCACGCCTTTTGCTTCGCCCCTTCCCCAGCACTCAAGCCGGGTCCTCGTTCAGGTTGCCCTGGAGGAGGGACAGGGCTGCTGTCCTCGTTCGCATTTACCTGATGACTAGGGAGGTTGAGCGTGTCTTCGCACGAACGACAGCCCCTGGGGTTTGCTCTGGGGCCTCCAAAGCCTTTGCAGGTGTGGCCCCAGTCACAGCAGCTGGTGACCCAGACCTGGGTCCCGGTGGGGTCCCTTCGCCATCAGGGTGCTGGCTGCTCGTGGTTTCCTGGCGGAGTGTCCCCGCACACCGCTCCTCTGCTACTTGCCGGGCCACCTCCTGACAGGGCGCGATGCGGCTGATTGGGTTTTGGCTTTTTATCTGCAGTTTTATGATTACACTGTAGTAACCTTTGCTGGACTTGCTTGTGCCCGAGCCTCCCGGCGTGTTCCCAGAGGGTAACTATGTTTCTGAGTTCTGGGGGCTTTGCAGTCCGTGTCCCGCGTGCCGGGGCCGCCGGGGGCCTGGGCGGTCTCCCGCTGACGCTGCTCTGTCCCTGCAGGCCGACCTCTACGTTATGACCTGGCTGCTGGGCTACATGGACCCCTTGGATCCCTGCTTCGTGGCTGCCGTCCTCACCATCACTTTCAATCCGCTCTTCTGGAATGTGGTAAGCACCCTAGCCCGGCCCTGTGCACGGACAGATGGACGGCTCTTCCCTCCCTGCATCGGTCTCTGGCCAGTGCGGAATCGTCCTTTCTGTTTCCCCAGCCAGGTCAGAGCCCAGTTGGGGGATGCTGGCCAGGGAAGCCCCTCGTTCTGGGGATCCCATGAAATGTGGCCAGTGACAGTCCCAGGCTGCCACTGGGCCGGGCCAGCGGGCTGTCCCGTGATGAGGCTGCCCGCATGCGCCCGCGATCTCAGTCTTCTAGAGGCTGCCGTAGATGGCCTCGGCTTAGCGGCTCCCTCCCTTCGCTGCCGCGCCGTGCCAGGGTGGAGTTGTGAACCTCCACCCGACCTGCTGTGCTCCAGAAACCTGGTTCGTTTTTCCCGAACGCGGGTCCTGGCGAAACGGGTTTGCGCGGCACTGGAGTGAGTGTGCCCGAGCGAGCGCCAGCGAGCAAGAAGCGCGGAGGGGGACAGAGCAGCACCCGGCTGGTCTGTGCACGGGGATGCTCAGGACCCAGAAGTGCGGGGGGCAGGCTGTGTGGGAAGGCGGCCCGAGCCCTCTGAAGGAGGTGTGGGAATGGCGGACGGCCTCCTCCCTGCTCTTGGGGGAAGCTCTTGGGGTTTCTGCAGGGATGGAAGGGAGTGGCGGTGGTGCCCCAGGGCTGCTTCCCGAAGCTCCTGCCCTGTGCCTGTGCCCGGGTTTGCTGATGCAGAGCCACGGACGTCCTGTGATCGCCCTTGAGGGTGGCCTGAGGAGTAAGGTCAGCCTCCGGGTCAGCAACACACTGTTCCAGACTGTTTTCATTTTGGGTGACCACTTGGTCCCAGGGGCGGAATACGACCTATTTGTCATCTGGTTGCTAAGTTAGTCTTTTCTCTATCTGGGGGGAAGGGCGGTGGGTGGGAGTGGGGGTGGGGCGGGCTGCTCACCCACAGAGGCCGCATTCGGAATGTGCTGTCCCTTCTGCTCTGAGCCTGCGGGGACCCACCCTGAGATGGCTGGTGCAGGCCCCCGGCGGGGGGACCCGAGGGGAGAGGGGAGCTCTGAGGGTCAGAGGTTCGGGCTCACTTCTTTGTGTAAAACCCTTCTTGAGGCCTCCGGGACTCCTGCCTCAGTCCGAAGAGGAACCCCACAACTACCCCACCCCGCCACATCTGAGCCCTGACCTGACAGAGGCCTCCCACAAGAGCTGGGGTCCCGCGGGGCCTGCTTCTGCTCGTCATTCTCTCTCCCCCAGCCCCGCGCCCCACCCCCAGCCTTCCTCCTGCCGCACAAGATCACGGTGGGTAAAACAGTTGGAAAAATGGCCCTCAAAGACGTATGCCCATGTCTTGTCCTTGGAACCTGTGACCGTTACCTTATATGGCAAAAAGGGAAGCTTTGCAGGTGTCAGGGATCTCCGGATGGGGAGATTGTCCTGGATTATCGGGGTGGGCCCTCAGCGCAGCCCCGTGTGTCCGTGTAAGAGGGAGGCAGAGGGAGATGAGAAGACACTGGCTTTGAAGCCCGCGATGATGCGGCCACCAGGAGCTGGAGGAGGCAGTGAGGGATGGATCCTCCCCTGGAGCCTGGGGGTGGGAGAAAGGGGAAACACAGCCCTGCTGGCACCTTGATCTGGCCTAGAGACACTGATTTGGGACTTCCGGTCTTCAGAACTGGGAGAGCATAAATTCCGTTGTTCTAAACCACCTAGTCTGCGGAAATGGGCTACAGCAGCCCCAGGAAGCGGGTGTGGGGTCTCAGAGAGGCTGTTAATCGGTGCTAGGAGGGCTGGCTGTGTGTTGGGAGTCTGCAGTGCTCTCCCCAGTCCACCGTCCATGCCCTGTGGGCCTGGCTGGTCCCCAGCGCTGGGGGCTCCGTTACTGAGTGTGCGGTAGGTCCTGGGGACACTTCTTCATGCGCAAGCCCCTTCCTTTATTTCTCATGGGCTCTTCCAACCGTGCGTTCAAGGTCATTTTGTTTTTTTTTTAAGGTTTTATTTATGTATTTGAGAGAGAGAGAGAACAAGAGAGCTCCTGTGCACAGCAGCAGGGGCCAGGGGCAGAGGGAGAGGGAGAAGCAGGCTCCGCCCCCAGCAGGAAGCCCGACGGGGGCCTCAATCCCAGGACCCGGGGATCATGACCTGAGCCCAAAAGCAGATGCGTAACCGACAGAGCCCCCCGGGCACCCCAGCAGGTTCATGCTGAAGTTGAGCCGTGGCCCACAGCCGCGTGGTCAAGGTTCTTAAGATTCGGGCAGCTCAGAATCCGGGCACTTGTCATAGGCTTTTTTCTCTGGTCGTAGTGTTTGAGTGGCCTTGCTTTTAAGAAAGTTATTCACCGGAACAGTCTGCGGTCATCAGTGGGAGAGAGGCTCAGAATGGGAGCCATCAGGGGAAGCACTGTGGTTTCGTGGGCTGCTGCGGGCCAGACAGCGGCGGGACAGGCAGAACCGGTCTGAGTGGCCTGCAGCCCCTCCCCCTGCTCTGCGTGCGCAGTGGGGGTGGGGGGGACCTGTAGAAGAGGGTACTGAGCATTGACTCAGCTGATACTGGGCGGGACCCGCGGCAGGGACACACACCGTGCCGGGTGTTCCGCACAGCGTTTCAGTTGCTCGGCAGGGTGAAGGCCGTTGCTAACCCTTTGGAAACTGCCCGGAAGAGGTTCGCTCGTGTCGTCAGCTGCTTACTGATGGCCCACCACACACATGCCAGGCACAGTGCTCAGGTTCGGAAGGAGCTGATGTCCTGAATAAACTCACAACCACCATCGCGCTGGTTGGGGTTGGGGGGGAGTGAAGCTGGGGAAGCAGGTGACCCCTGAGCCGAAACCTGCCCCTCACCCCACGGGAGGGAGCTCCCAGGTATCCCAGGAGGAGAAGGCAATAAGTGCTAAAGTCCTGGGTGAGTTCAAGGAAGGGCCGCGGCGGGAATGCGACCCAGCGAGAGTGGAGAGCAGCAGGTGGGGGGGGGGGGCAACAGCACAGGCCTTGTAGGCCAAGAGGAGCCGGGGACTGTGGCCTGGTCTGACTCGGGTTTCCCGGCCGCTGCGGGCTGACAGCAGATGCGGAGGCAGGGGGCGGGGCCTGAGGCCCAGTGGTGGCCTGGATCCCAGGGGCACCAGCGGGGAGAAGAGGTCAGACTGGCGCCGCCTGAAAGCCGCCAGAGTCAGCGGGATGCACCCCGGCTGGGTGGAAAGAGCCAGTGAGGAGCGCCGCCCGCTGCAGTGGGGCCGAGCGACTTCTCAGAAAGGAGGACCTGGTCGGCCTGGCACATGGTTCCCCAAACCCTGGACGTGTCCGAGGCGTGGGAGGCCCGCAAGGTGTCTCGTGGGGTTGACCAGGCGACGCCAGGCCCCTCCCCCACCTAAGGACGGGGGAACCAGAGGAACCAGCCCCGGGCGGGGGGGGGGGGGGGTGCGGAGCGGGAGGTGGAGGTCCCCGCCCAGGGTGCTGGTTGAGTCAGTCGGTGACCTCTGTCGCACCCTCTGAGAGACCCCACAGGGGTGGGGTTGGGAGATGGGGCGCCTGCCTTCCGCTCCAGTCCTGATCCCCGGGATGGAGCCCCGTGGGGTTCCCTGCCTGGCGGGTCCACTGCTCCCTCTGCCTCTGCTGCTTCCCTGCTTGTGCGCCTGCCTGCACGCGCTCTTAAAGAAAGAAAGAAAGAAAAATCTTTAAAAATAAGCAAAGAATGGGGTTCGGAGAGCTGCTGGGTTGGTGGACACATGGAGCTTCAGCGAGAGCGGCCTGCCCAGAGAGCCTAAGCGCTCAGCACCCCTCACCCCTTCCCTCGCCCATTCATCTTTTCAATTGGGTGATGATTCCTGGCCTTTCATATCCTTTGTAACAAGCTCGTTACCAACCAAATAAGCTCGTTCCCTGAGTTCCGTGAGTTGGGCAGAAAGGGTCAGAAGTGAGCTGAATTGTGGGACACCCAGCGGGTGTCAGAGAATTGGCTGGGTGTGCAGGGACGAAACCCACACGTCAAAATTGGGTGCAGAATTGTAGGGCCTCGGCCAAGGTAGGGGCTGCGGCAAAAGAGCTCCAATCTGAAGGTTTTGGGGAGATTCCGAGGGGAGACCTTTGAGTCTGCAATTGAGGGGAGCAGGATGGCTGAGGCTGGTGATGATGTGTGAGGAGGCCATGGACAGTAGCCCAGGCTGAGTATGGCCTTGGAACACTGCCTTCTGGTTGTTCCAGGGCCCGCTGTCTGCCTCCCCAGGGCTGTAACTCTTGGAAGGAGCTTCAGCATTGGTTGGAGGGCCTGCCTGCCTGTCAGGGCCTGCGTGTACATGAGGGGTGCCCCCTCCCCGCCAGCCCCCAGCCCCATCTCTCTCTTCTTCCCTGTCCCTCTCCCCAAAGGTGGTTTTCATCTCCTCTATTCTGTTAGAATTCTGCTTCCAGAGCTTCAGAGGACTTTCTTGCCTTCTGCTGTCCTCTTGATGGATCTTTGGGGAAACCAGGGGTGACCATCACATTTTCTTGTAACTCTGTTCTCCCTGGGCCTCACACTGCTCTTCTGGCTCAGTCTGCTGCTCGTGAACAGCTTCTCCTCATTCGTTCATTCATTCACCCATTCACCCATTCATTCATGCAACCGGTGTTCGTTGAGGGTGCCTGGGTGGTGCTGGCCGTTAAGCATCTGACTCTTTTTGTTTTTTAAAGATGTTATTTATTTGAGAGACAGTAAGTGAGAGAGAGCACACATTGCAGAGCCAGAGGGAGAGGCAGAAGCAGGCTCCCCTGCTTGGCGGAGAGCCCGATGCAGGCCTTGATCCCAGGACCCTTGGATCGTGACCGAGCCGAAGGCAGCTGCTTAACCAACCGACCGTGCCACCCCGGCGCCCCTAAGCACCCTACTCTTGATTTCAGCTCAGTCATGGGGTCCTGAGATCATGCCCAGTGTGCTGAGCCCGGAGCCTGCTTAAGATTCTCCTTCTCTGGGGCGCCTGGGTGGCTCAGTGGGTTAAGCCTCTGCCTTCGGCTCGGGTCGCGATCTCGGGGTCCTGGGATCGAGCCCCGCATCGGGCTCTCTGCTCAGCGGGGAGCCTGCTTTTCCCCTCTCTCTCTCTCTGCCTGCCTCTCTGCCTAGTTGTGATCTCTCTCTGTCAAATAAATAAATCAAAAAAAAAAAAAAAAAGATTCTCCTCCCTCTCCCCAGCCTCCCCCACCCCCACAGTGTTCACACTCTCCAAAAACAAAAGAAACAAAGTAACGAATGTTCGTTCCTCCAGAACCTTCTATGTGCCAGGCGCCGGAGCCAGGGAATAAAGCCGCGTAGCCTCCATTGTTAGAGATCGCAAATGGCGTTTGTATTTGCAATGGTGAGAAGGTCAAGTGCTACAGAAGGACTAACTGGGGCTTCTCCCTGTGTCGTCGTGTCTCTGTCCCTGGCCCAGAATCTTCTCAGTACCAGTACCTGAGGTCCAGGTTCGTGGCCTCACCTGGGTATGTCCAGGCCCCAAACAGAGCTTGCGGTTTGGACCCTGGCCAGGATGGGGGTGTGGGCTGTGTGCTCCCCTTCCAGGGGCCCTGGGCGGACACCTAGCCGGGGTCCCCAGCACTCCCTGCGCCTCTCTACCCATTTGCACCGCGTACTCGCTCCTTCACATGTGAACACAGGCCAAGGCCAAACCGCCCAGTACCCCAGCACACTCTCAATTGCTTAAAGGCGCCTCACACCTTCCAGCAGAAGATGGGAGCCCCTTTCCGGCCCCTGAGGCCCCTCTGCTGGGCTTCCTGTTACCTGCAAGCTCTGTGGTTCTGGTTCAAGCCTTTCCCCGAGACTCCTCCCCCTGCCGAGGGCATCTTACATACCTGTGCCGCCTCTTCCAGGCAGTCGTCCTTGCTTTTCTCAACCCCCCTTCCCAGCCCACCTTCCAGGCCCAGGTCACTCACATTGGCATTGTTGGCATTTTGGGCCATCCTGTCCACTGCGGGATTTTTTTTTTTTTCAAGATTTTATTTATTTATTTGACAGAGGGAGAGAGAGTACAGCAGGGGGAGCAGCAGGCAGAGGGAGAGGGAGAAGCAGGCTGGTTCCGAGCAGGGAGCCCGGCACGGGGCTTGATCCCAGGACCCTGGGATCATGACCTGAGCCGAAGGCGGATGCTTAATGACTGAGCCACCCAGGTGCCCTGACTGTGGGGTGTTTGATGATGTCCCCTGCCTCTAACCACCAGGTGTCCCGACAGTCTCAAAGGTCTCCAGATGTTGCCAGGATCCCTGAGGGGCACAGCATTGCCCTGGTTGGTGTGAGTGAGGCGGCCCTCTGTGTCCACTGCACGTGTCCCACGTTCCCTTTGGCATCACCGCTTGCCCTTTGACCTTCCCCTTGGCCTTCCCCTTAGCCTGGGTGTTCCAAGAGAGCTGGAGCAGCCCCTGCCTTGCGGCCCCGTACCCCCACCCTGGCCCGTGCCGGGGCTGTGTGCTGTTACGAAGGGCAGAGCCCCTGCCTCACCTCTCCATGCTCGTGCCCTGCGCGGCTGGCACAGACCCGCTGCCCGTGTCTACTGGGTTCTCAGCAGTTGGCCTCTTCCCCAGTTTTCCGGGGTGGCGTCCATGGAGGGGGCCCGTCTCCATCGGGGCCATTGCATACTCTGACTCTGCAGAGGAAGGGGGACTGCGGGGGAGGGGAGAAGCGGCCGGCTCTTCTGGCATCCCAGGAAAGATAAGGGAGACGCAGCCCGGCGCCGTTCTAGCTCTGGGCACGCCCCCCAGTGTCAGAGCGCAGAGAGCCCGCGCGGGCTGTGATGCTGCAGCCTTGAGCTCGCCCGTTGTTTACAGAAGAAAATTGGCATGCTTCGGTGCCTTGGCCGTTTTCGAAGGCAAACTGCTTGTTAGGACGTCAAAGCCGATTGAGGCTATCGCACGTCCGGACGCCCCGCTAAACGGGATGCGTTTACGGACAGAGAGCAACGAGGGCGTGCTTCTCATGATGCAGCTGGGGTGGCAGGTGTCTGTGGGCACTGTCCCGGCCAGCGGGTGTCTTCAGCATGGAGCGTGCCTCTGAGTTGTGCGTTCTTGCTTGCCTGGCCCAGCTCTCTGTACCCGCCTGCCCCGGGTGTCTGCTGTCTCACACCCTCGCCTGCTGGCCTGGCGTCTTCTGCCTGAGGCCGATCTGGGCGTGTGTGCAGTGCCCCCCACCGCCCCGGGCCTCCCCAACCCGCTGCCCCATGTTGCGTCCTGGCCTCAGACTCCTCTGGGGGTGGATACAAAGCCGGTGTCCGGGCAGCCCGTGCCTGCGGCAGGATGGCCAGTCTGCTTATTGACCGGGGCTTCTGGGGTTCGTCCTTATCTTCCTGCATCCCCAGAGCCCCTCATGCCTGGGCTGGTCACCCTCTCTGTGGGGAGACACAGCCCCCCAAGACGGTGCACTGGGGATGAGGCAGCTCTTCCCCTCCAGAACGTAGGTGCACTCCCCGCTCAGCCTGGGGCAGGGGGTCCCTCAGCAGAGGGATGTCCGGCTGGCTGAGTGCCTGAGGCCCCTGGGCCGGCGGCCGAGGGCTTTGGTGGGAGCCGCGAAGGGTGGCCAGTAGACGGCGCTGTGGGTAAGGCCAGCGCAGCCAAGGGCAGGTGGGCTGACACCTTTGCTGTGCATTTGCATTTTCTGGGTTCAGATCCCCCGCCAGCAACCTGTTGGCTAATTTCAGGTACCCCAGAGCCCCCCCCCCCCCGGTGCCAGGAAGCTGACCTGCAGCTGTCACTGGGCTGAAGCAAGGAAACCAGCCTGGCACCTGGGAGGGAGACCCGGGTCCCTTTCCCTGTGTTCACACCAGCTCTGGGGCTTGGAGTCTCCATCTGTGAGGTGAGGACCCCCAGCTGAGGTCCGGTAGAGCCCTGAAGCACAGGGACCCACCCACTCTGCCAGGCGCTGCCCTGGGATGGCCCTTTGCTGTGCCCAGGGGAAGACGGCACCCCTTGCCCTCCTGAACTGGCGCTTGGGCCACCAAGGTAAGGTTGGGTGTCCTGAGTGCCATCTAAAGTCAGATGCCAATAAAGCTTGCAGGTGCAGGACACATCCGGAAAACGGGGGACAGGAGAGGGGTTGTGAGTGTCCTAGGCTTGCCGGCTGCACAGGGCCCTCTGAGGCATGGCTGGGCTTTCTGAAGAGCAGCAGGGGGGAGGATGGGGGGGGCAAGAGTCGAGGAGACCAAAGAAAAGGGGAGGTGTGTGGAGAGAAAGTGGACTGGCGGGCCCGGGCCCGGAGGGAGGACCCTGAACTGGGCTGGTGGGGTGTGTGTGTGTGTGTGTGTGTGTGTGTGTGTGTGTGTGTGTGTGCATGTGTGTGTGTGTGTGGTTCAGACAGGCTGGGGAATTGGGATGGGCATGAACCCAAACCATCTGAGACTCTGGGTCCCATCTGGCCCAGGACTCTGGCTCCCAGGGCATGGCCATGGACCCACTGGGCTCCCAGGCAGCGTTTCCAGGGGGAGAAACGTCCCCCTGGGCCAGGGGTGCACCTTGCCGAGCTGGGCGTGCTGGTGCTGCCCTGGGTGCAAGCAGGAAGCAGGGTTTCCACTGAGCCGAGCTGGCGGGCGGGCTGGGCATGACTAAGACCTTGGCTGCTAGAGCCAAGAGAGCCCAGAACTCCGGCTAGCCAGCCACATCCTTATCTCTATCGGCTGAGGTCGCCCGGGACACCACAGCCCTCCCCCGGCCCTGGCTCCCCGCACCCCCCACCCCCCCAGCTGTGCTCAGAGCTGGCGTTGACCGAACCAACCCAACGGCATGTCTGGTGTCGGCTTCCCAGCTGGGGACAGTCAGCGCCTCGTCACCAGGGACCCTCGGTGGCTCCTCTGGCATCTCCATGTGGGCTCAAGGGGAAGAGGCTCCGTGTGTGTGTGTGTGTGTGTGTGTGTGTGTGTGTGTGTGTCTTTTCTGAGCCCGGGAGGAGCCACACATCTTGAGCTGGAGGCGGCTCTGGCTGCCCTGCGTGCAGCCCCATCCCTGTCCGGATGCAGAGCGGTTGGGCCGGCGCGTCGCTCCGTGGGGCTGTGGCCCTGGCTGGCGGGGCAGCATCTTGCCATCAGCCGTGGCTAACTTTAGACTCTCCGTATCTGGGCACCATGGTGGTCGAGCGTCCACAGCGCCTGGAACTGGGTCAGCTCACAGCCTTTGCTGGAATCCCTCGGAGCGACACAGTTAAGAATAAAGAGGGGAGCAGAGGAGGCTGTCGCCCCCCGAAGCCCAGGCCGAACCCTGACCTCCTCCTCCCCCTCAGCCTCCTGACTTTCCGGAGATGTGATCTGAGTTTTCTTAGAGAGTCTGAGCTGGATAGGGGTGAGGTGTGGTGCTGAGGGGGAATGTCCAAGTGCTTCTCCCCGCTATGAGGTGTTTTGGGTTCTGGCCTCTGAGGCCTTGAGAGGACATCAGGCACGGTCAGCACGCGTGGGATTGAGACGCACACATTGGAAAGGGCTGCTGGCTGAGTGGTTTGGTGAAGGTAACCTTCCTGCACAGAGGGGCCCAGAGCGGAGTTTTGTTACCCCAGTGGGGTCTGAGCCTATCCTGTCCTCCTGTGCCAGCCTTTAGACCCTGCTGGCCTTCAGGCTAGATCTGTGGTTTGGGGTCATTCATCACCCGGACTCATCCGCTGGCCGCCTTGTGACCCCCTCCCAGAGTGCTGGCCGTCTCCCCTCCGCCGTTCTGCAGACCCGATCTCTCCCCTCCTTGTACCTTGGCACTGTGTTCCTCTTGTGGAGGGGCCTTCCTTCCTCCCCACTCAGCTGGCTCCTGTCTCCTCCACAAGCCTTTGCTGGTCCTTTAGCCAGCCTGCCCTGAGCCCTAACCCCAAGTGGACATGGCCGAGCGTCCTGCCCTGCGGCAGGGCTCACCCACCGCTCCGTGGACTCTGTTCATTGTGCGCTCGTGTCTCACTCCTCCCTCAGACTGAGTGCTCCCGGAAGCTAAGGACAGTGTCTTGGGGCCAAGGACAGGGCCTCGCCTGGTGTTAGAAGGAGTGGATGGAAAGGTGTTCTTCCTTCATCGGGGGCGAGCCCTGGTGGCTGGGGAGTGGTGGGCCAGGCAAGGTGGTGCCCTCCTTTCTCCGTGCGTGAGAAGGGTGCCGGGTCCTTCCGCGGACCCCGCGGGTGCTGCCGTGAGAGCTCTGTCAGGGGCTAATGAGACGCAGCCCGGAGTGTTTAGCTGCCGGGGGGGTGGGGGGCAGCCTGGATGTGCTGTTGGCTTTGCCCCATTGCTGGGTCTGCTTTGGAGGCCAGCCGAGATTCCACGGACGATTCCCAGGGTTTGAGGTTTTGTCCACTTTTGCTCCACTTGTTCTGTGACCTAAGTCAGTCCCCTCCCTTCCCTAGATCTCACTTGCCTCATCGGAGATCTGCTGGGGCAGCCTTTGCCTGATTTCCTCAGCATGTGGCAACGAGGCTGTTGGGGAGGGAATGGGTGCAAAAGGGGTTGGAAGCATAAAGTGCCCAATGTCGTATTTGGCTGGAGGGGGAGCCGCTGCGGGAGGCGTCTGGTTGTAGGCGCGTCTAGTGGAAACGCCCAGAGCTTTATCCTCCCTGCCACCCCCCCAGGCTTTAGGCCAAGTGCTTCCACTTGTTCCAGAGTCTGCGGCCCCTGAAATTTAACCGTGGCTTCTGGATACAGCTTGGAGAGTAATTGCTGTAGCTGGCGACCCCTCTCTTGTCCGCGGGAGTCAGGAACGAGCCAGGGAGAGACTTCGACTCCGGAGGCGATGGGCATGCGTGGGGCCGGCCAGTGCCGTGCGTGGGACCACGCGTCACCAAGTGGTATTGTCCGGCTCTCCAGCGTCACCGGGCACCACGCCAGTCTGTAGAGTTCCGGTCCACCAGTGGCCCAAGAGGCAGCCCCTTCTTGGCCACCTTTGTCTCTGATTCCTGCCCTCCTTGTTCCCTGCCTCGGCGAAGTCAGACTCAGGAGGGCTAAGGGGGGTGCTGGTCAAGTGCCCGTCTGATCGGTGTGGGGCTTGGGTCCGAGGACCTGGGGAGATGCCCCATTGCATTTCAGGGAAGGCATCCAGGCTTGTGTGTCTTCTGGATATGGGACAACAGTGCCAGGACGGTTCTTCAAAGAGGGGACAGTGTGGGCCTCGGGTGCCGGGCTCCTGAGGTTTTGGGGGCCAGGGAGTCTGGACTGGCCGGGGGATGGAGAGGCGTGCATTTGCAGGGGCCAGAGATCATGAATAGAGTCTGGAACCAAAGATGAGCTGCTGCCCGGAGGTCCTGGGTGGGGAGCAGTGGGGGATTCAGACACCTGACAGAAAATGAGGAATTAGGGGTGGGTCTTGGAGCCGAGGGTGGGAGGTGGAGCCTACACAGAGTTCCCAAGGGTAGCTTCCGAAGTCTGGTCCTCACTGTCCGAGGTTCCGGCCCAGCCTCAGGAGGCCGGCCCCCATACTCGGGTGTGAGGTTCTGCCAGCCTGCCGTTGCTGCTCTCCACTCTGTCCCGATGGCCCGCTGAAAATGCTCCTAGCGGGCTCGTGCTGGCTGGTGCGCAGGGCAGTGGGGGAGGGTGTGCGTAGAGACCTCGGCTCTCAAGGAGCCCAGCCTGCCATCCTTGCGGCGGCAGCAGGACGTCTGGGTTGACCCCAACTGGTCATGCCCACAGCAGGTGCGAGTTCTCCAGCCTTCCAGGGCTGTGCTCACAGGCAGAGGGGCCTGCGGTGAGGACAGAGCGGATGCTGGCTCTTTGGCCTCATGACTGGATGGGCGTATCCATCTTCAGGGTTCTCCTGCGGCTTAGGTGGGCATAGGGCGGGGAGGGCCGATCAGGACATTACGAGAATAGCAGGCGTGAAGCGGGTTTGTAAGCAGAAAGGCCAAGCACGGGCGGGAGGAGCTATGTGATTTATAATAAACATGTATTTTGTCTTCACTCTGTTCCCGGCACAGGCTTCCTAAAGCTCGCAGCTTCCTAAGAGATGGGAGTGGGAGCCGGAAGACTCTTTTGTTATGCTAATGAGCGACTTTCGGGAGGCCTCCGGGTGGGCTAAGTCTGGGTACCAGCGGAGCCAACCACAGCCGGAATCCCTGACCTCCCGGGAGGGGAGGGGCTGCAGACTGAATTCAGCGCCTGTGAACCGCAGCCTCTGTAAACCGGCCCCCATCCTCCCCCTGCCCCCAGCCCGGGCAGCTCCGAAGGCAGACGCTGGGTGACTTGGAACCAGCCGCTGATTCCCAAGGCCTCTCCAAAGTTCAGCGTGTCTGCCACAGGCTAGGGGAGCGGCTGGGTGTCTTGGGAGGTGCGGTTCCAGGGTCCGATTTGTGCTGAGGGTCCCGGGAACCCTCCTGGGGAGAGCTGCCCCCGGAAAGGCAGCTTGGGCTGTGCGGTGGCGGGGGTGGGGTGCTTACAGCCGGGGAAGGGCATGCGTCTGAGCCTGAGTTATGTCCCCCCCTGGGTCGGGGGGGCCCTCTGAGCTGCCTCGGGGAGCAGAGTATGGAGCCCGCCCCACCACCCTTGTGCCCAGCAGGGGATGGCCGTGACCTTGACAAGCCCTGGAGAGCCGTGCGCCCCCATCTCCTGGCAGGGTGGGAGCCTGAGTCTGCCCCCAGTCCTGCCCTCGGCTTTCCCCCGTTACTGCGAGAAACCCCACCCAGGGTCCTTTCACAAGGCATCAGAGGCCTTGTTCAGTGAAGGACATTTGGGGAAGGGGTGCTCAGGGAGGGCTGAGGTGGCCTGTTCCGTAGACGCTACGTGTGTGGGTCAGAATCGGGGACGCGGTCACACATGAGGTGGCTGGTTGGGGGCGGCCTGCCCCAGTCACCCGCTGGCTAGGTGTGGTGGCGTGGCTCCTATCTCCCCACCAGTCCTTGAGGGTGGGGACCAAGCAATGGTGGCTCAGTGACGGGCAGAACAGCCCCAGGTGGGAACAGTGCCGTCTGTGGAGGGCACCACCCCAGAATCTTCCGAGGCAGCTGCCGAGGACCAGAGAGGTTGTTTGACCTGCCCCTGGTCACACAGCTGCGGGAGCAGAACTGGGCCTGGCGGCCGGGGCTTCTGCTGCTGGGCATTGCCTGCTCCCCCATCATCCCAGCCCCCGGAGGGCCTGGGGGGTGTAGGCACAGCCCTAAGCGCCAGCGTGGCCGGATGAGGCAGAACGCTGGGGGCCGGCTACTGGGAAGAGGCTCTCAGGACGCCTGCTGGGGCTCTTGCGCTGCGGCCCCCTCCCCCAGGAGCCTGGGGTGCACAAGGGTGTCCCGCCCTGACCGCTGAGCAGCTGGGGTCCCTGGCTTGTGTGCGTCGTCCCTGTGTCAACATTACGCCTGCAGGTGGGCTTGCTGGGGGCCGGGCTGTGGGCTGGTGGCCGCGAAGGCCAGCGACCTGGAAAGGATGCCTCTGCCGGGGTAGGGCAGGTGCAGATGTCCTCATGGGCCGTCCCTGGTCTGCTCCGCCTAGGGTCACATCCCCCTGAGCCTGCAAGTCTTGCTGGCTTGTCTCGCTGGGCGGCCCAGGCTTCTCAGCACGCGAACCTGTCTCGCGGATGGTACCCCTCAGCCGACAGACCCGGGCAGGATTTTTGGCTTCTTTGAGCCTCAGTTTGGTCTTCTGTAAAAGGGGCACAGCAGTCAGGGCCTCAGGGGTTTGACAGGAAGGTCGGTGGGACCCGCCCTGGAGCCCCCTCAGCAGCTCAGTCGTTCTCGTGGTCCCCTTTGTCCCTGGTGGGTCCTCGTGGCCTGGCTGCCCTGGGGCGTCTGTTGTGGAACTGTCCTGTGGTCTTCGTCCTTCATGGGGCCAGCTGCTGACCCCGTGACCTCAGGCGAGGTCCTCCACCTGAGCTCCGTGACTCAGTGTCTCCGTCTGTGAGACAGCGTCGCTGTAGTTTGTGTCCCGGGGCTGTGGAGGGGTTGGTGAGGTGAGCCACGGGCCCAGGCAAGTGTGAGCTGTCACTCTGCGGGTCCCGGCTGGCCGGGGCCCAGGAAGAATTTGGTGCTGGGCTGCCTGCCGGTCCTCCCGGTCCTGCCAGTCATGTGACGGGACCGCGGGGTCTGGAGGAAGGGGCAGGGAGGTTGTGGAGAGAGAGAGGAGATGGGGAGGTTGCACACGGGTCCGCACAGCCTCCCACGGGGCGTGGCCGCTGGGTTGTGCCCAGCGGGTGCCCAGTGTCAGGGCCCAGGGAGATGGCCGGTGACAGGGCAGTTCCGGAGCGGGGGCAGGGAGCACGGGGACAGTTTCAGTGGGGGAGAGGTGGGAGGAGAGTGCAGGGAAGGTTGGGGGTGGTTGTGGGAATTGGGGTTGGTGGGGGGGTCCCAGGGGCCTTCCGGGGAGCTTGTACCTGCTGCGGGGGTGGCAGGGAGCCAGTGGAGGAGGCGGGCGTGGCTGCGACGGGACCGCGGCCCGTCACATGGCCCGGCCCAGCCCCTATGTTGTTTCCTGGCTGTGCGTGGCTTTGTGCCAGGGGCCACGTGGGTGCCGTCCCAGCCACGGCCACCTGCGAGCCTCTGGCCGGGTCCAGCTATGTCTTTGCTGTCGTTGGCCAAGAGGCCGGGTCTTGGCAGCCCTGGTGAGACCTCGGGTGGGTCAGAGCGGCCAGCAGGGCTCAGGGACTCTGATCATCCGGGAGGGCCCCTTGGGCCCCAGGAGATCATGGGTGACGGAGCCTTGCCGTAGCTCTAGCCCGGCCATACACTGAGCGACTGGCAGCAGGGGCCTGCCCTGTCAACCGCTCTGAGCCTCAGTTTCCCTATGCAGAAACCGGGGGAGTGGAGTCCACGGTGGTCTTTTCTGTTTCCATGAGTTTGAGGCTGTTCTGAGGCCACACCCTGTGCCCTGGTTTCCGGAGAACCCCAGCCGTGACTTGCCCACAGCCCCAAGTGTTCCCTCCCGTCCAGAGCTCCAGATACACTACCCCGCCCCGCCTTCGCACCTGTGAGACATGGGGCTGTAGCGGGAAGGCCCAGAGGCCCACTGCAAGTCCAACCCTGACCTGCTCCTAGCTCAGTGGTCTCCATCCCTCGCTGAGTCCGGGCTCCTGGCCAGCTGGCCCCCTGCCCCAGCCACTTCTGGCCGTGGAGTGCCACCGAGGGGCAAGCACGGCCGTAGGTAGGCTGCCTGAGCGCCAGTCCTGGTCCCACCTGCCCTGAGCAAAGCACGGAGCCTCTCTGAACCTCGGGATCCTCTTCTGGGAAGTAGGCCCTCTCCCGCCGATAGACCCTCCCAGAGGCAGGGCCGGCTCTTGCCCTGGGGTGCCGGCGTGTTTGCCAAGGACTGCCTTCCCCAGGTCCCTGCCCAGAGGGAAACCTGCCAGTCCCGGGCCTCTGCCTCTGCCTAGATCGGGGAGCGTGGCCCGTGGCGATGCCCAGCTCTTGCGACACCACGCTATGCCACTCCGCCCACCGGGCCCTCCCACCCCAGCCCTGCCGAGCTTTACCTGGGACCTCTCCTCGTCCCGCAGACTCTCCCGGGGCCCTTGCCCCACACTGGGAGGTGTTAGAGATGAACAGGAAGCCAGCCCTAGGGCCTGGTAATGAACCTGCGGTCTGTTGTTCTGCTAGAGCATCTGTCACGGGACCAGAACGGGCCATGAGCCACCCGAGACTCCTGGAAATGCCTTTCCCGTGGCCATGGCCTTCAGGGCTCCGGGCCAACTCCCGGCTCTCTGTGCACCTGCAGCCTGGCCCAGGCGCCTCCCGTCAGCCTGCTGCGTGCGTTTTTGCAAGCACTCCATGTCTTTTTCATAATGAGTCACAGGGTAGAGACAAAGGCCAGTGGAGCCCGGTGCAGGGCATCTGGGCTTGGTGCTTGAGGTGTGGGCTCCTGGGAGGGGCGGTCACGGAGATGGGTGTGTCCCCTTTTAGGGTAGGCTGGGCAGGTGGACAGGCTGCACTGAGGCCGGGGATCCGAGGGGGTTGGTGAGTGCCAGAGGCTGTGGGGGAAACCAGAGGTCCAGCGAGGTGGGGGAGGGGACACGGGGCAGCCATCTGACAAGGATCAAATCCTCTGTGGCGCCCGGTGGCAGCTCACCGATGCAGGAGAGATTCGTGGCATAGAGGCAAGTTTAATTCTGGTGAGGACCTGGGACCTACCGGAGGGCTTCTCGGCATCTTTACGGTGCCCCGTTTTCTGCTGTAGACACACAGCCTTGCTTTCCTTTGCCCTGTGCGAGGCGTAGCCCATGGCCCCCGGGGACCACGGTGGTCGCGTACTCTCATTCTCATTTTCGTTCTTTGAGTGTTCTTGAAGTTTCTGGAAGGAAGGAGGCGGCTTTGGCCAGCTGGCAGGAATCCCTGGAATTGACCCGCATAGTTCCGGCTGTGGCTGGTGCCCTGGGCATTCCCTGCTCTCGGAACTTTCCCATCTGGCCGTTGGGGCTCCTGCGGCTGGACGGCCCTCCTGAGGGCCAGATGACTGTGTTGTTGACTTGAAACACTCCGGTCCCGTTGTCAGGGATCACGGTCTTGGGGAGCCTCCTTACCTGCCTCTCCCCTTGTCATCTCCCTGCCCCGCTGCCCGGGCAGGCTGTGTGATGGGATGCCCCGTGCCCTCTTCTCTCTGAGAAGGAGAGTGTTGTTTGCCCGCCGCTGAGCCCCGCTTCCCGTGCTGAGGCTGCCAGCTTTGATGCCTGGTGGGGCTGGGTCCCATCTCTCTGCAGTCGCTTACGGACACTCCACCCAGAGCGTGTTTTCAGAGGGCCGGAGGCAACAGAATGCCCGCTTCAGCCGTGGAGAACAAGCATTTCTGGAGGGCAGCTCAGGGTCCCGGGGTCGTCATGATGGGCGTGGGCGGTCAGCACGGGTGGGACAGGCCACCCTCAGGGCCGATGTGACCAAATCAGCCCTCAGAGAAGCTGGGAACGAGCTCTGAAGGGAACCCCAGTACAGGTCCTGCGGGAGCCAGAAAAAGGGGAGACTCAGACACTCAGCTCTAAATAAATCTCCTCCAGGGAACAGGGAGACAGAATCCCCACCCTCTTTTGTGATGCGTGCCTAGACAGTGTCCTGGGTGGAGGGGACTTGTCCCGGGGTGTGCCCCTGCCCATTGACAAAAGGGTGCTGGGCCTTGCTCAGGGCTGGGCTGTCCTGGAGCTGGAGGACATGGGCTTCCTCTGGGGGCAGGAGCGAGTGCAACAGCTCAGACTTCGGGCACACACCTGGTCCGTCTGCTTCTGCTGCCCTGCTCTGCGTTCTCTTTCTAGATGTCACCTGTCATCTTGGGGGATTGGTGGGGGTGGCTCTCAGTAGGGATCCCAGCTCTACCACTTCCCAGCTGGCCTCAGTTTCCTCCTCTGTGAAATGGGCATAACACCTAGAGGGGCCCTGTGAGAAGTCAGTGACGGTCTCCAGGCAGGGTTTGGAATGGTGTCCCTGAGTACTCATGCAGACGTATGCGGTGGCCACTGGTAAGTCCCATCCCCAGAGGCCGTTAAAGGCCGTGCACGGTCCATAAATGTTGGCTGAATAAATGCATGATGTAGGCCGCCTTTCACTGCGGGTTCTTTTTTTTTTTTTTTAAGATTTTTTTATTATTTATCCATTTGACAGACAGAGATCACAAGTAGGCAGAGAGAGAGAGAGAGAGGAGAAGCAGGCTCCCCGCCGAGCAGAGAGCCCCATGCGGGTCTCGATCCCAGGACCCCGGGACCATGAGCCGAGCCGAAGGCAGAGGCTTAACCCACTGAGCCACCCAGGCGCCCACTGCGGGTTCTTTTAAGATACCTGCTGCCGGCGGTGGTGCAGTGGTGCAGTGCAAGGGCTCCGTCGGCCAGGGCCTCGCTGGAGGCCAGCTCCCCCCACCCCTGCCGGCAGAGCAGCCCACCTGCCAGGACGTGCATCTGCGCCGTGTTTATGGCTCTGAAGCCCAGAACAGTCAGCTCAAAGGCAGGATGCGGGAGGAAGGTGAATATCTGGGATGTCGACATCTGTCGGGGCCTCATCGACCAGCACGTGCTTCCCCTGTTTTCTGGAGGGTGGAGGCCTGATCTCGCCCACCGCCCCCTCCACCAGCTGGCGGCGGAGGTAGCACTGTCCGGTCTCCTCATCTGTCTCCTTCCACGGAAAGCCGAACCCAGGTCGTGCCTGGAGAGAAACAGGAGAGAAGGGGAGATGCTAAAGGCCTCTGGGCTTGCTGTGGCGGGCAGGATCCTGCTATGAGGCCCCTTGGCTTGGCCTCTCAGCTCAAAGGGTTAATGCCCCCTCCCCCAGGAGCCTGCCACCATCCCTCCAGGAGGCACCCCCACCCCCTGGCGGGGTGCATGCAGCGTGGGAGGGACAGAGGGAGGAAAAACCAATTCTCCCGAATGGCAGCCCATCCCCCGCTGCGGTTAGCATATGACAGCTTTCAGGACAGGCAGAAGACTTTGTAAAGGGGGACCGATAGTGATGCTCAGAAGAAGTATCTAGGTTTTGCTAGACTTCCCAGATAGATGCACAGAGTGGGAGGGACTCACGGGGCCTGACTCTGCTGAGCGGCCGACGGCAATGGGTGCTGTGAAGGGCCCTTCCCTGCATTATATAAGCTTCCATGGGCATTATTAGGGGGCTCCGGAGGGGGCATGATTTCATCTGAGGCGTCCCTCTGGCAGAAGCCCAGATCGCAGCTGGGAATGGCGGTCTCCTGTGCACATCAACCTTCTCTCTTGCTCTCCCTCTGATCCTCGCGGCCTCCAGGGATCATTACAGGGACAATTATGGGCGAGAAAATGGAAAGTGCAGGTGCCTTCTGCATGCTGCAGCTGAGCGCTGTCAGCCCAGCTGGAGACTTGGGGGCCTCCCTGGGGGACCGACAGGAAAAAAAGGCAGGGTCTGGGGCCGTTGCTCTCCAGCCGCAGGTCTGAGCCATGGCCTGTGTGGGGGACGGCTGCTGGGTCCCTGAGAGCCTGATCCGGGGGCCCTGGTGAGGGGACGTCCCAGACGTTCTAATCCCTGCCCCTCATGCGCCCTTGCACCTCAGTGGAACCCTGCACGCTGGCGGCTTTGAAGAATGGGTTGAGATACCCTGAAGCCCCCAGGGTGAGCGACTCTCCACTGGCCCCAGGCGCGCAGAGGGACCGGGAGTCCTCCAGGCTGGCCCCGGCTGGAGCAGTGTGTTCAGAAGACACTGTTCCCCGAGCGCGGATTTGACACCTTCCAGGGTCAGCACTGCGATAGGCCCCCCCACCACCCCGGGGAGCTTGGAGAGTCAGGTGTGAGATCCAGTGGCCTAATTTTAGACCTTGGGTCTCTGTGTCAAAACAGGAGCAAGATAATTAAAAAAAAAAAGCAGTGACCAGCCTGCTTTGACCTCTTGTTAGTTATGAAACAAGCGCATTTCCACCGGGGCCGGAGCCCTTGGCCAGCCGCTGTGCGTTCCTCCTGCCCGGGGGGCTCGGTGGCACCCAGACCCTTCAGCTGTGTGGGCAGGGGTGGCCTCATGGCAGCGCCCCAGATGGGAGGCACACAGAGGGTGACCCCCACCCCGGGGCACCCCCAGTCCTTGGTGTGGGTGGGCGATGGCCCTTGGAGCGGACACCTGCGAAAAACCTTCATCCCCTTGGTTGGCCTTGAAGATCAGCCATCTGGGGTCCCTACCTGGGGTGTTACGATGTTGGCCGTTTTGAGTGTAGGCGAGACGTGCACGGAGAACTATTCCAACAGTGCCCAAAGGGTTCCGGTGGAGATGTCTCCCTTGGGCCCCTTTCCCCTGCACCCCTTCCTGAGGCGTGGCCTGCACTGGGGGGCGGGGGCCTCTCCTACGTGGATGGCCGCCCCCGGATGTCCTACTCCTTTTCCTTCCAGATCTTGCTGATGTTGGAACAGCAACGGGAACTACCCTTCAGGAGTGTTTGCTCCGACTAGACCCGTTCGAACTAACCCTCCCGGGAGCTCTTAGTGGCTTTGGAGACGTTCCCTTTCCGGTCCACAGAGCTCCTTTCTCTTCAGTGGCTACATAGTATCCGGCTGAATGGCTGCGCTGTCCTTCACTGATCTCACCCATGAAGGGACACTGAGTTTGTCGCAGAATTTTAGCACCCTCAACGGTGCTCCCGGAAGCGTTCTTTTCCTGCTCACTTCACTCGTGGGACGTTACGTGTCGGATCTGCTTCTGGATCGGGAATCCCTGGGTCGGAGAACCAGTGTGGCCGTGACCGCGCTGGAGACCCGCCCGAGACCCCGTGTCCGAAAGCAGATGCCCCTCCTCCCTGGGTGGCTGGCGATCCCCTGCCCTGTCTCAGCCACGCATTGCCAGACCCTCAGGGACTCCTGTTGGAGCTCAGTGTGATCAGCGGCAGCAGGAAGCTGTACGAGATGATCCCAGAGAGACCGCGCTGTGCACAGAGATCGTGCCGTTCTGGCTCGCCCTCCCTTTGGGTGACAGAGAGCCACACTTGTCCCCATCCTCAGAGGTCACGGGAAATGTTCTGGCGGGTGGGTGACTGGCACAGAACACAGCATTTTGAACCAGGCTGTACCTGCGAGAAGAGCGAGTCCTCACGCTTAGTGCTCTGTCCCCTCGGCTGTCAAGAGACCGTTCCGGGGACAGTCACACCACTCTGCGAAGGGGATTGGGTTTCCTCGGGACGCTGCTTTTTTCTGTTCTTCCCTGCTGTCGGGTGGGGTGAGCCCCCCCGCCCCGAGCGCCCACTGCCCCCCACCCCATCCTGTTCACAGCCCCTGGGAGGGTGAGTGGGCATGGCGTGGGTGCGCGCGGGCTCTGTGTCGCCGGGTGGCAGGGACAAAGACCTCCCTCCCCGCCTCCCATGTGCTGGGACGGAGAGCTGACCAGCGCTCACGCCCGGCACACTAGAACGGCTTCTGCCAACAGAATGGATGAATCGTCTCAGCTGTGTTTGTGACAAACAGACCCCGGCTCCCTGTGCTGACTTTGTGACCTACCTAGGAATCTGAAAGTGTTGAAAAAGAAAATGCCATGGCTGGTTGTCACTACTGAGGGTCAGTCCCGTTGCCAGTCAGTAAGCCTTGGGGACAAATGTCACTGAGTCTGGGCCTCTCTGCATTCCACTGCCTGATACGGACTCTGGGACACATCTGGACACAGACTGCGGAGCCTCTGGGTCCCCGGAGGGCAGGGGTGAGATGATCCTCAGTCCCGCTCAGTGTCTCTTGGGCTCCCCCTCCTGCCCCGTGGACCCCAGCCCCTAGGGCTCCCCCGTCCCAGACGCCGGCAGGCCCTGCGGAAGGCCTGGCTTGTGTGTGCAGCTCAGCTGACTCCCGAGTCTTCTGATAGCGGACTGTGGGTTCTGATCTACGTCAGGGTCCTCATGAGGATGGGGGAGGTTGGTGGCGCCCTCTGTGCCCGTCTCCCTTTGGGTGTTGTTGGTTGGGCTCACGCGCTGCGGCTTCTGATCCCACAACAGTCGGGAGCATCAGGGG